>NC_064895.1:23704692-24904692 GCF_929443795.1 Astur gentilis
TTCCCTGTAACATAGTATGCAATTGGACAATTAAGGGAACATGTGAGATTTGTTTGCAAACAGGTAAAAGCCAAATGCAGAAAGGGGAATGGAGTGACTGACTCTAGATGTCTACTGCCACCTTATATGTAAATAATTCCCAGTACAGTGGAAGGCAACACACGGACACTTCACACTAGTATGTTGATGTAGAAGATATTTAGCAGGAAATAGTGGAGAGAGTAGTGTTTTTAAAGTCCTTCTTCTCTCTTAGATGTAGGTACCTATACAAAAGTGAGATTCAGGCACCTGAATTCTACTTTTGGATGCAGACGGCTGGCTCGTTTTCCTTTTGAACATAAAGGAAAGAGAGAAAGGAAACTGCCTTTTTTTAATGAGAAATGTGATGGTTATTGTTTTCAACAAGGATGGAGGACATCTGAGCTCCTCAGCCTGAAGCTCTTCAGGCTCTACTTGTTCCAGTAAGAGTGCCCGAACCAGCTGGCTATTAACTAAACACATATGCAGGAACCCTCTGCTTCCTTCCAGTTGAGACCGTGAAGACAAACCCCCAAACTTTATGGGGAGAGTGGAAGAACAAACAAAAGGAAATTTGGTTCTTTAATCAAGTCATGAGGCATGACTGGGGAATCCCAGGTTCTGCTCCCTGCGGTTTTATTAAAGTGTCCTGAATAAAATGCATGAACCTCCTGGAGGTTCATGAGCACAGCTCACTGAGGCAGCAGCAGATGCAGCAGCTTGTGCAGCAGTCTCTGAGTTCTGCTTTGGGAGCTTCTGGATCTTGTGGGGACAGCGGCCAGGATCATTGGGGAACGCACGGGAGCCCTCTGAGAAACTTGAGCGTTCCTGCTGCTGCCAGTTAAGGACAAGGGAGTGGGAACCACGAGGTTCTGGGACCGAGGAAGCTCTAGCAGCTTCTAAGAAGCATGGTCAGCTGCCCCTGACCCAGAGTGCCTGGAGGCTTCGTTTCATCTGCCCCTGAATAGGGAGGATCAAGCAGCCTTTGAGCTGCTGTTTTCTCTAGGATGTACAATATTATGTGCATTCAGATCCACATATAGAAACCTTCTTCCTTTCCATAGGAAGCACCGGGTTGGGAGCCAGAAATCATGGGCTGTGCAAGTCCTAATCATGCAAGAAATCCTGATTGTCTTGTCCTTTCTCATAATCAGCTCCTGACTCTTACAGAACCATGAACACAGACATATACCTCTATCTGCACCAAAACTGTTTGAATTTTAACCTTTCTTTTAATATCTTCTTATAACACAAGTGCGGTTCTTGATTTGCCCTGTTTATTTCTAGTTGACCATTAAATACTCAAATACTCTGGTCTTCAGTAAGAAGGCACATTATGAATGTCCACAAAATGACATTGTTGACTTTAGCAGATGTGCATGTTTTGTAGTGGGTCCAGAGATGGCATCTCTTATATTCAGGAGAACTCAGTTCATATCATGAATTAGTGATGCTTTATATTTTACATAATTAAACGTGACGATGCCATTTGATATGGACAATTAAGCTCATATTTGTGAGCAAAGTATAATTAACAGTATAGACACTGTGCCATTTTGGAATTGGCTTTCAGTGAGTCTAATAACATCACATAGCTAAAATGCAATTGAAAGTTTATCTTTAATTTAGTTCTATCCTTTGCAATTAAACTTTTTAAGACAGCCAGATTTTTAAGACAGCCAGGCTGTTCAAACATGATGACTTCAACTAGACTGCATACCCAAACCCTCCCAGTTTTTAGGCTTTTTCAATAACAGATATTGTAAAAAAATTATACTCCTTGCAAAAAATGGATTTTATGACTTTATAGATAAGAACTTTTTTTGGAAGATCCTGGGGAAACGAACTTCCTGATGCAAATTCTATGCCCCTGCCTTCTTCTCTGTACAACTGTTTCACTGAAATTACTGAAAGATTGGGCTCAAAGTGTACAACAAGACTTGCCTTCATAACAACACAGATAAAATGAAAGTAACACAGACCTCGATACTTTTTTTTTCCCTAACAAATCAGGGAGATTATCTGCAGTTGCAATGATAATTCATACAGGAAACCTTGGGGTATTTTACAGCTATTGCTAGACTGGTAAATTATACAGTTCCAGCGCCTGAGCATTGGAGCTTGATTGTCCAATATTCTTAATAGGGAACCCAAATATTTTCCCATGGGATCCCTCCGTATGCTGAGAAGTTGGCATGTACAGTAGACTACCCCTAATATGAAATTTGGGTGCATTTATCCATTTTTTGGTTAAGTGATAATTTAATAGCATGGCTGTGGTCGTACTGTGCCAGTTAGGGCATGTTACTAATTAGTTCACTAGTACAGATTTCAACTGCCTCTCACAACAGCAAACTTGATTACATACTCAGCTGATGCCGTGGGATTTGATAGGTTGAAATACCAGACTATGCCTACAGAAAATGTAGAGCCATTAAATTATCTTCGCCTCTACTTTTAGTCTCAGTATTTCTAACCTAGGGCATAGGTGGGAATGTAATTAAAAAAAATTAACTGTTGCTTTTATCTTTATATAATATTATTGAAATATACAGACCAGAGTCTTTCAAATTGTATTGGTCCTAAGCAGAGGATCAGACGGTTAGAATATTGGGTCTCCATTCTCTGCTCCAAACAATGCCTGTAGGAATCTGCTAATCAAACGAATACATTTTCAATTTAAAAGTTTATGTCTGAGCTGATTTTCTAGACTTCTTTTATAGCCAATGGAGAAAAGCAAGGGCTTTTAAGCTCCTTCCTTCTAACCTAGATGTTCAAAACAGCTTACATGAGTCACAGGCCATTAAGAGCATATTTATGAGAAAAACCAGAAAAACTAACTCAGAAAAAATTAGATTGGAACTGACGTCTGGATGTCATCTAGAGCACCCCTCTGCTCAAAGCAAGACTAGATCTGGCTGCCAAGGGGCTCCCTATGAACTGTTATACCTCTGGCCTAGAAAAGGAGGTGATTAGCTCAGATGTGGATGCTTATATTGCATGTGTCCGCATATAGGCAGACGAACTCTTTCCCCTCTAGCTTGTTTTTCTGTATGTTTGCTGAGTGTTCAGATGGCAAGTTCTTCTGGCAGCTGTTAGGAACATCTGGAGCACAATTTCAACAATTAAAAGAAAAACTATGGTGCTTAATGAAGGAAAACTATATATCAGACCACCAGAAACATGCAGAAAGTTGAACTAGTTCCATAATCACTTACCAAAGAAACATATTCTCTGAAGTCACATTCAGACCTTTTTCAAATGGACTTGGGATGTCAAGTGAAATGATTTGAGAGGCTGTATCTTCTTCCCCAGATCTGAGATACGAATACTGAGGGGCAGCTCCCGTTGACTTTATGGGCATGATTCAGTTTGAAATTGAAAATGCATTTTCACAGTTTGAAGTTTAGCACTTAAATTTAGCTACTTACAGAGAGGTGTATATATAGGCTCTCTAGGCAACTTAGCTGCGCCGTAGTCAGCGGAGAATTGGTCAGTGCAGTCAGCAGAGTCTAGAGAGATTTAGGTAACCAGTGACCGGGGCTGTGGTACAGGCGTCTAAACGTAGCAGCCTTGTGTCATTTAGAATGCCCTAAGGATCCTACCTGTCCCCATCTGTTGTTCCAGAAGGAGAAGTCTTTCCTGTAGGTCTTGTCTTGTGCCACACATGCCAACTATGCATTGGTTGGTGTCCTTCCATGATGCTGGGTGCCTTTGAAGGCCACCTAAGGTGTCTTAATACTGAATTGCATACATTTCCCCTACCTGCCAGGCTTTTTTAGGTAGCACCTCTCATAGGTAGTCTCCTTTCTCTGAAAAATGAAAATTGCTCCCCCAAAATGCTCCCTCTGAATTATCCACAGTACTCGTACAAGCTGCAGGAAAGTTGTATTGGTTTTGTCTGGCAAGGTTTTGGTAGCGGGGGGGCGTTACAGGGGTGGCTTCTGTAAGAAGCTGCTGGAAGCTTCCCCTGTGTTCGAGAGAGAGCGAGCCCATACCAGCCGGCTCTAAGACAGACGCGCCGCCGGCCAAGGCCGAGCCAATCAGTGATAGTGGTAACGCCTCTGTGATAACATTTTTAAGAAGGAAAAAAAAGTTGGGACGGGGAGAAACTGCCGCCGGAGTGAGGAGTGAGAACATGTAAGAGAAACAAGCCTGCGGACACCAAGGTCAGTGAAGAAGGAGGGGAGGAGATGCTCCAGGCGCCGGAGCGAAGATTCCCCTGCAGCCCGTGGTGAAGACCCTGGTGAGGCAGGCTGTCCCCCTGCAGTCCAGGGAGGTCCACGGGGGAGCAGATCTCCACCTGCAGCCCGGGGAGGACCCCGTGCCAGAGCAGGTGGGTTCCCGAAGGAGGCTGTGACCCCGTGGGAACCCCGCGCTGGAGCAGGTTCCTGGCAGGACCTGCAGATCTGTGGAGAGAGGAGCCCACGGAGCAGGTTTTCTGGCAGGACTTGTGACCCCGTGGGGGACCCGCGCTGGAGCAGTGTGCTCCTGAAGGACTGCAGGCCGTGGAATGGACCCATGCTGGAGCAGTTCGTGAAGAACCGCAGCCCGTGGGAATGGCCCACGTTGGAGGAGTTCGTGGAGGACTGTCTCCCGTGGGTGGGACCCCACGCTGGAGCAGGGGAAGAGTGTGATCAGCCCTCGCCCTGAGGAGGTGAAGCGGCAGAAAATAATGTGTGATGACCATAAACCCCATCCCTGTCCCCCTGTGCTGCTGGGGGGGCTTGGTGGTGAAATCCGGGAGTGTAGTTGTGCCCGGGAAGAAGGGAGGGGTGGTGGGAAGGTGTTCTGAGATTTTGTTTTATTTCTCATTACCTTACTCTGGTGATTTTTAATAAATTGAGTTAATTTTCCCAAACTGAGTCTGTTTTGCCCGTGACGGTAATAGTGAATGATCTCTCCTGTCCTTATCTCGACCCGCGAGCCTTTTGTTATATTTTCTCTCCCCTGTCCAGCTGAGGAGGGGAGTGATAGAACGGCTTTGGTGGGCACCTGGTGTTCAGCCAGGGTCAACCCATCACAAAAGTGCACAGAACACAAAAGCTTCTCTCCTGAGACCAACACAAGTAAGCAGGGCTGTTGTAATAACACAGCTGAAGTCCTGTGGGGCCATCCACTATTCCCTGGGAATAAAAAAAAAAAAGTGAAAGACTTAGTGAAGGTGCCTGTTCAATGAAACATAGCAGACTTCAGTGCCATTGCTTACTTTGCCACAGACCTACTGGTTAGTGTGGGTCCAGTTACTTTATTGCTTTGTGTCTTCATTTGCCTGTAAATTAAAATGAGATGACACAATTTCTAAATGCTTAGAGATTCTTGAATGGCAGTGATATATAAGAGCTGAGCAAAATTGTTTAATGCTTAAAATAATGAATAAAGATTTGGATTCAAATTGTTGCTGGATCTTTTGAGTCCCTGAGAAAGAAATGCTGGGGAAGTGAAAGAAAATTATGCTACAAAAGTTCTAGGAAAAATAATTAGAAGATCATCAAATAAGCAGGAGAACAGAGGCAGTTATATTACTCCAAGTAAATAATTCATACAGTTAAGTAAGAAAATGAGCTCATCGTTTAGCTCAAAATTTTGCTTGTCTGATAAAGAAATAATGTCTTATTTTATTTATTAAAATTTTGATAGGAATGGATTGCTGAAATGACATTCCAATGTTAAGTTCTTACAACAAGTTATGAGTGTGCAGAACACTGCTTGAATGTTCATAAATTTGGATCAAAAAGACCAAGTTTGAATTTTGTCTGATAAGCTCATAGTATATCGATGATACTTGATCTTTTGGTAACTAATTATGCGTCCTTCCTGACTATGGGGTTCTCAGATACGATAGGGTAGTATTTAATTAAATGCAATTAAATAATTATCATCAGTCTGAGAGTCCACATAACAAAATGCAATGAATAAAAGAGTCAAGATACACCAGCAAAATGTTTCCACTTTTTTTTTAATTAGGACCTCCAGCACACTCAAATATCCAAAGTAACTAGTCAGTTTTGAAAACATGATTCTTCTCCACAAAATTCAGCAGTAATTCTAGTGATATTAATGGAATGACATGATACTCCATTCTCACCAAATGGGGTATGGGACCAGTTCCTTATACACAAAACATTTCTTCCCACTTTCTTCACTCCCATAATTTCATCTGCCAAACATAGTAAGATCCTCATAAAAAAGATGGTGGTGTTTCAGCTGGATAAGAGCAGACAGTAAGGTGGCTTGAAAACTGCTGAATGGCCAGGCCCACAGTGTGGTCATCAGTAGAACAAAGTCTAGTTGAAGGCCAATAACTAGCAGCATACCCCAGGGGTCAAAACTGGCTCCAGTCATGTCTAACTTCTTCATTAATGATCTGGATGATGGCGCAGAGTATAATTTCAGCAGATTTTCAGAGGACACTAAACTGGGAGGAGTGGCTGATGTGCCAGACGGTCGTGCTGCTATCCAGAGGGACATCAACAGGCTGGAGAAATGGGCTGACAGGAACGTTATGAAGTTCAACAAGGAAAAGTTCAAAGTCCTGCACCTGGGAAGAAACAACACCATGTACTAATACATGTTGGGGGCCACCCAGCTGCAAAGGAGCTTGGCAGAAAAAGACCTGGGGGTCCTGGTGGACACCAAGTTGAACATGAGCCAGCAATGTGCCCTTGTGGCACAGGCGGATGCATTAGGCAAAGTATTGCCAGCAGGTTGAAGGAGGTGATCCCTCCCCCTTATTCAGCCCTGGTGAGGCCAAACCTGGAGTGCTGTGTTCACTTCTGGGCTCTTCAGTACAAGAGAGACGTGGACTTACTGGAGAGAGTCCAACAAAGAGCCACACTGATGGTGAAGGGACTGGGAACATCCTCCAGTGAGGAAAGATTGAGAGAGCTGTGACTGTGTGGCCTGGAGAAGAGAAGGTTCAGGGGCGATCTCATCACTCTGTAGAAATAGCTGAAGGGAGGTGCAGAGAGGACGGAGCCAGGCTCTTTTCAGAGGAGCAGTGAGAGGGCCAGCGGCAATGGGCACACACCGAAACACAGGAGGTGCCGTCTGAACATCAGGAAACACTTTCCTACTGTGAAGGTGACAGAGCACTGGCACAGGCTGCCCAGAGAGGTTGGGGAATCTCCATCCTTGGAGATATTCAGAACCCATCTGGACATGGTCCTGCACAACTGTGTCTAGGTGTCCCTGCCTGAGCAGGGGGGTTGGACAAGATGACTTCCACAGTTCCCTTCCAACCTCAACCAGTCTGTGATTCTGTGATAGTAGCCAAATTAGGTAAAAATTTTACAGACAAAACGAAACTTCAAAAATAAAATGGCTTTTTCCCATTTATATAGATTGTTTAAAAAAAAAAAAAAAAGGATTAAATCCTACCTTTATATTATCTAGTTCATGAAATAACTGACACTACAGTTGTTTCAATGAGCTATGGTTTGCCTTTGTGGTTGTAATTCAGGTAGGTATATCTTCAGAGAGAAATACTTAATTATATTGTGGTTGAGAATTTTTCAGGCTTATTTTTAACCTCCCACCTGAAGATTTTAACCTCCCATTTGCTGTAAATTAAGACAGCTACAAGTTGTGACACAATAGATAGTAGTCGGGGCTGCATCACTCAAAAGGAAAGATTGTTTCCCAAGAACAAGAGACTGAGAAAATGTTGCTTATTTATTCATACCAAACTTGCGTTGCATTTATGAGTGATATACAGAACTAACAGGAGACTAATATAGAAAAGGTAAAGATTTGTTGCTTTTAAATCACTTTCCTGGCCTAAATAATACTTACTAATGCTTAATAACACTAAGAAATGGCAGACATGCTTCCAGAAGTGGGATGGTAGCAGGTTTTTATAATGTGACAAGGATTGTGAATAGCCGGCTGGAGAAAAACTGATTTGAAGAGCGAGCAGACATAAAATATGGCCCATGGTAAAATATGGAATTATGGCCTACAGGCGAATGAATACTGGTGACGGAGATTTTGCCCTATTTTCAACAAAGTGTTTCAGCACATACATAATTTTAAACATATAAAGAATCCTACTGAAATCAGTGAATATTCCTCAGTATTTAAAATTATACACATGTTTAAGTGTTTTGGATGAAAGAGCATTTCCAGATTATGGATAGATAAAGCTCAGCTGCACAGTGGAAGTCACTTGGACAGGATATGGAAAAAATATCTAATGAATTTATTGTGGAGCAGAATATACTGGAATATCTGAATAAGGAAAGCAAATTTCATGACTGCCACAGAATTTGAGGCTGCTTATGAAATTCTAAAATAGAGTGCATTTGAAATGCAGTAATTTTCTTTTTTTAATTGAATACCAGGAAGGGAGTTTTGCTGAAAATGAGCCAGCTATTGGCATGCTTCTTCAGCAAGCTATGACAGCTTTTCAACTGTATTTTCTTTTACAGCACAACATATAAAAAGAGCACACACATTTATTCACCTCCAGTACTTGCCCGAGGCTCCAAGGTAAGTGTGTGCTTTTGAGTAGGGGGCAAAACTATGATCATGTGGGACTGGTGTAGATCACAATTGGACTCAAGGGCATATCTATACCAGAAAGTTAAAAGGCTTCAGGGCACAATTGTCTGCAATGGAGTGTGATGGTCTGTACTGCTGAACTGTTCAAATAGTTCCTGATGCAATTCTAGCATGGGCCAAAAAAGTACGAAAATCAATCCTAGGTACAGATTGGGAACGGGACTGATCTGGATCTCAGTCTAATTAGGCAGCTTGGAGATGACCACCTGTCTGTGGAAGTAAAATAATTTAGTAATGCTGTGGTATTTAATAGTATTTGTTAATACCACATGGAGAGAAAGTGCCCATTGTCATCATAAATGGAGTAGGGGGCAGGCTCTGCTTGGTTTATCAGGGCTTGAGTGAATATCAAGGAATGTGACTGGTACAAAACGAAACAAACACCTGCTCTGTAGAGTATGGCTAATCTCATTGAATTCCAGGAAAGAGTTCACTTAAATTTCATAGTTTGAGGGCTACACACCTGAGACTTGGTTACGTTGGTTACATGGTACCCAGTACCAGCTGAAATGCCCTAGTTCAGCTCCTGGTCCAAAAGGACTCAGGTCTGCAATAGATCCCGTCAGAGCTGTGTGGACATTTCATTTCTGTAGTCGGCAAGAAGGGGCACCTCCAGAACGCAGTTCATCCCATCCTCACGTACACAGGGTGACTTGCCTTCCGAGGAGTCCCTAAGCTTTCGATTGCCAAAGGCTGGATGGATTTATAGGCACAAATACTTGGTGCCTGCAGCTGTGCTAGAGGCTTGTCTCAGCTGCCCACACACCAATTCTCGAGGGCAAGAGCAAAGTCTCCAGACAGGCTTCAGTCTCCTGTGTGTCCTTTCATGTATCTGGCAGACCTGTGGGAATGTCCTGGATACCCATAGATGTCGCAAATGCTGCTGGACAGCTATGTTTAAGCAATGGAGTTGAGATCTGTGCTGCTGAAAAAAGTTGCTTAGACACTTCCAATGCTAGTAGACACCTGTCTATAGATACCTCCACAGAAGTGCCAGTCTTGATGCCCACCCTGGCTATCCTATGCTTTTTTTCTTCATCTGCAAGTTCTTCAAAATGAGTACCCGCCTTTCCAGTGAAAGTATGAGTGCTTGGAATTAGTTGCATTATTTCCACAAATTCTCAAGGAGATCCCCTAAATCCCTGTATTCAAACCCTCATGCCAGCTAATCCATTTTCAGGATTTCAGGCAGGGATGTTTCTAAAGCAGTGGTTTGTTTTAGAGCACCCGTGATATTCAGGAGCAGACTTTCAGTTGCTGCAAGTCTCTAGAAAGCTTGAACTGGCTGGAGTTTATACATAGTTTTTCCAGCTGCTCATCCTTTCTGGGGACTAGAAACTTTGAAGTTACGTGGCAGTGTTTCTGAGGAACCTTTCAGGTTATTGGGCTAATGTTTCACTCCTTGATTTTAGGTACTTGTACCAATCACCTGCCTGTTACCATGCTTATCTGGTCCTGCTTCTTATAATACCTATTTTCAGTTGCTCATTTGAAACAAGATGAAATTTTCTATGCCGATTTATGCTTTGGAATTACAGCATTACATCCTGTCAATGGAACTAGGTCATGGAGCTTGTCAATATTTTAAGCATGTTAAGACACGAAGGGATTAAAGTATTAAATAAATGCCTTACAAACAAAAGCACAAAGAATTATAATAAACTTACACTAAAATATAATTTGCTTAAAAATACATTTCTTAACCTATAAAATGCATGTAGCTTTCAAGAGAAACAGTTTTCTTTTTTTTCTAAAAGGTAGTCCAGTGAATTGAAATAGTAATGCTTTACCTGAAAACCTCCACCAAACATGCTTTAAATATGGACATAAGTGGCGAGACTGTCACACTATGACAACAAATGTAGTGCCATTTGCATTTCTTGAGGAATGGAGACTGAGAGCTACATTCTTGTATCAAATGAACCTGGCAGTTAACTTGCTTGCTTTTGTTCTGTCCTTGGTGTGCCTTTCCATATGAAAGAGAAATAGAAGGAATTAGCAGAAGACAAGAGTGATGTGAAAAATCTAGATGAATGGAAATCTGCTCCACTGTTGCTTCAGACTGTTCAGTCCTTCAGCACTGCAGAAAATGGAACAAGTGTGAATCAAAGTAGAGAGGTCATCTTCTAGAAATCACGCAGGTGTCCTAAACTGTTGCAGTAGCTAGTACAAGTGTCTTGCTTTCTTGAGGAATTTTTGCATTGGCATTTGTTCATTGTCTCATCATTTCTTAGGCACATAACATGACACAAGAGTAAATTGTAGTGCAGAAGCTGAAGTTATGGGTCTTTTGTCCCATCCTATGCTGCTTCCTCCAAGTGGATCATATCTATGTAATGAAGATTGCATTTGAATGGCTGCTTTTATCTGTAAAGCTTCCACAGCTGAAATTCTTATTTTCTTCCTTGGATTGTGGCAGTAAATTCTTAGTTATGAACTCCCCTTTTTTGCTTTGCTTTCCTGTGCAGCACCTCTACCCAGGTCTCCTGGGGGTTTTCCAGTAGGACTACCATCCTTGGGGATGAATGGAGGATATTTCCATTTCAAGAAGAAAGTGTTTGGTAAGTGGCTTTCTGTTCATGAAATCCTAGCTCTATTTAAGTCCATGTTAAAAATACATCTACCCCTACTGGGGCTGGAATTTTACTCTTTGCCAATAGTTCAGTGAAGACAGATCTCAGCATATCTGCCTCCCAGCTTGTTATCTTTAGTATCGGGGGAATGGAAAGCATCTCATACCCAAACTGGCAGCCTTACGCTGGGACTAATGTACAGGTCCTATTGCAAAAACTGTTCCAAAAAGTCAATTAGGTGACAGTGGGGAAGATACTAATTTGTACAATTTAATAAAGGATCTAAAGACAGTGATGGTAGTTAGTCCCCTAATTCTTTTTTTTTTTTTGGGGGGGGGGGGGGGGGAATGTGTATGAATTGGCATGAGACAACATTAGAGCTTGGCTTTGGGCTAGGTTGTAGAAAAACCTTGCATTGCAACAAACATTTTGCACTTGGTGTTTAACTGTACCTTTTTACTGTTCAGAGGAGCTTTTAGCTGCTCCATGAGTGCACCGCTGAGATATACTGCTGATAAAAATGCTTTTTAACTTCCTTGTTGACGCATAATAAAAAGGACACTCGCTGAGACGATCCGCTCCGGTGCAGGAGGGGTTTCCTGAGCAGGGAAATGCCAGGAGAGCGCGGAGACCCGCCAGGAGCCGGCGAAGCCTGTGCCCAGGCAGAGGACCTCGGGAGAAGGCTGTGAAGGAGTTAGATAGCTGGTTCCAAGTGTGGTCTGCGGTGGACACACAGCCAAATGGCCAAAAACTCCCCCAGCGGCACACAGGGAAGGGACGGGGGCCAATAATGAGGAGGAATGGAAGCTTGGGACAGCAGGGACCTGCAGAAGGAAGAGATCTCTGAAGGCTGAGGTGGCCTTGCAGATCCACTTCACCGCTCTGCAGAGGAAAGAACCATCACGTCAGGAGAGGCGCTGGAGCTGTGTAAGGCAGTCTGATCTGCTCCCCCTGTAACAACCAGCGCAAGTGAGAAAAGGCGATGGGGATAGTAGTAGGTGACTCTTCTGAGACGTATGGAGGCACCCATCTGCCAACCTGACGCGCTTTCTAGAGAGGTGTGCTGCTTACTGGGGGCTTGTATCAGGGGTGCCACCGAGAGACCACCAAGCCTCGTACAGCCCACTGACTATTATCAGCTGCTGCTGTTTCATGTGGGCACCAGTGGTGCAGCCAGGAGCACTCTGAAGGGTATCAAACAATAGATGCCCAGAGCCTGGAGAGGGATCACAGGTCAGCAGGAGAGCACCTGAAGAGCAGCACAGAGGAATTCCAGCCACTCCAGCCAGTAAGTCAGCTTCATCGGGGGCCCAACTTAAATGCCTCTATGCAAATGCATGTAGCATGGGGAATAAACAAGAGGAGTTAGAGATGTGCGCACGGCTGCAGGGCTGTGATCTTATCAGCATCACGGGGACGTGGTGGGATGTCTCCTATGACTGGCATGTTGGAATGGAAGGATACAGGCTCTTTAGGAAGGACAGGCAGGGGAGACAAGGAGAGGGTGTCACCCTCTGTGTCAATCATCAGGTGGAGCGCATGGAGCTCTGCCTGGGGATGGATGAGGACCCAACCGAGAGCTTATGGGTCAGGATTAAAGGGAGGGCAGGGACAGGTGACATTATAGTGGGGGTCTGCTACAGGCCACCTGGCCAGGAAGACTGAGCAGGTGAGGCCTTCTACAGACAGAGAGGAGCAGCCCCATGTTCACAAGCCCTGGGCCTCAGGAGGGACTTCAACCACCCTGATATCTATTGGAAGGACAATACAGCAGGGCATAAGCAATCCAGGAGGTTCCTGGAATGCATTCATGATGATAACTTCCTTCTCCAAGAGACGGAGGAGCCAACAAGGAGAGATGCTATGCTGGACCCTGTTCTCACCAACAAGGAGGGGCTGGTGGGGAATGTGAAGCTCAAGGGCAGCCTTGGCTGCAGTGACCATGAAACAGTGGAGTTCAAGATCCTTAGGGCAGCGAGGACGGCGGACAGCAAGCTCGCTACCCTGGACTTGAAGAGAGCAGACTTTGGCCTCTTCAGGGATCTGCTTGGTGGAGTACCATGGGATAAAGCCCTGGAGGGAAGAGGGGTCCAAGAAAGCTGGTTAATATTCAAGGATCACCTCCTCCAAGCTTAGGAGTGATGCATCCGAGCAAAGAGGCAGTCAGGCAAAAACACCAGGGGGTCTGCATGGATGAACAAGGAGCTCCTGGACAAACTCAAACACAAAAAGGAACCTCACAGAAGGTGGAAGCAAGGTCAGGTAGCCTGGGAGCAATACAGAGAAATTGTTTGAGCAGCCAGGGATGAGGTTAGGAAAACCAAAGCCCTGATAGAATTAAATCTGGCAGGGGATGTCAAGGACAACAACAAAAGCTTCTATAGGTACATCGGTGATAAAAGGAAGACTAGGGAAAATGTGGGCCCTCTCTGGAAGGAAATGGGAGACCTGGTTACCCTGGACATGGAGAAAGCTGAGGTATTCAGTGACTTTTTTGCCTCATCCTTCACCGGCAAATGCTCCAGCCACACTGCCCAAGTCACAGAAGGTGAAGGCAGGGACTGAGAGAATGAAGAACTGCCCACTGTAGGAGAAGATCAGGTTTGAGGCCATCTAAGGAACCTGAAGGTGCACAAGTCCATGGGACCTGATGAGATGCATCCATGGTTCTTGAGGGAACTGGCAGATGAAGTGGCTAAGCTGCTATCCATCATATTTGAGAAGTCGTGGCAGTCGTGCCTCCTCTTATATGTTATTACTGCTTATTAAGACCAATAATTACCTATTCCTATGAATAAGGCTGAGATCTGAGAACAGGACTCTGAAGATGAAGCAAAACTTGAAATTAGCCAACCCTTGATACAGTGAGCTGAGCAAAGCTTTGTTGCTCTACAAGTGAGCTCATGAAGCTCACCTCTGCCTTGAAGGCCTACGTTGAAAAGAAAGACTGTGCTGAAAGCTTTTGCAAAATCATCAGAAGATGCCCTGCTAATAATCCAACACATGTTGCAGAAAAAAGCAAAAGTTTCACGAGGTTTCTCCCAACTTGGCACACGGGACATTTCTTTCCTCAGCATTGGTTTGAACATAAGAGTAAGAATATTCTCTGTCCTGCAGGGATAAATCTGTGATGAATTAAAGAAAGGAGGAAAAATAACTGTGTATCTCAAGTCAACTCTTCAGTGAGGGAAAACACTCCTCACTCCTGCAAACAGGCTGAGGCCCAGAAATGTTGTATTTTAGTATACTCAGGACATCGATGGAGAGGCACAAATATTATTGAGATATCAAGGACAATTCTGTTCTCAGTGCATGCTGAGAAAGTAGGTGACTGACAATAGACACATCTCTCCAGGAAGGACAACAGTCATCTGGCCTTCTCTCTACTCCCCTTCACCCACAAACATGGATTTTTACCAGAAACTTATTAAATAATCTTTTTTTTTGATAGAATTATAGTTTTTGCTGCAAGAGAACCGTGTTGGTACTGGACTGGTTTTGTCCCACCCTAAATGAGACCTCCAAATTGGCAATGTGGTTTCCTGCATCATGATCTCAGACCTGAGGTCTCTCTACAATCACTGAAAGGCACTTTTAGAAGATGGCTCAGGCTACTTCAAGTGTTAGTTGCTCTCTAGAAGCACTTCTGTGTCCCCATTGACACAGAGCTGAGGACAACTGCTTCTCTATGAGGTGTCTCATTTCAATGCCTAAAGTGAGGTGGGATGAAACCAGACTGACAAAACCATCACCTTTTCTGGTAACGTGATCTGATGTCTGATCACTGTCAATGCTGGGAAATGTCATCTGATTTCAAGGTGAAATTTCTCTAGCTTCATCTTTTAGTCCCTTGATCTTTCTATGTTCTTTTCAGCAAAAATTCAGAACTTCCCCTTTACCAGCTATGTATCTTTTCCAGGTGTGTCTACACCAAATGATCAAGCCACGTCCTAAATCCATCAATAAACTAAATAAATTCAATGCTCTGGTGTGATTAGAGCCTCACGTTCTCTGAAGCTCAGTAGCATTTATTTCAGAACTGGAAAGTAGCTTTGACTTACTTTGCAGAGTAATATGGATATCTATCAGAGATGATGGTCCCCATCCTGCTCCAGCAGAACACAGCAAGACCTTTGTCATTCATTTCAAGTAGAGCAAATTTAGGCTGTGATGTTTAAATGCTTTCAAGATAAAAAATGCTTCTGTTAAGCTCAGCATTTATTTTCACTTTGGAGTATTTACTGTAGGAATAGTTCATGGTCTGCCCAAAGCCAACATCCTGTCTCCAACAAATGTTCATAATGAATTCTGAAATAAGCAAGTTTGGTGATAATCATCTATGCTTTATATTCATCTTAACTCCTGGAGCCCAGGTACTGAAGCATGATCTTTTATATCCCAAATTTTTGCATCACAGTGGGTGGATTCCAGTCACCTCCAGCCTCACCAACCTGTGGACTGATGGAGCTTGACTGGTGGGTGGACTGATGGCTCGATCAAGAAAGCGCTGTTTCTTTTCTTTTATAAACTCCAGTACTATTCATTATGTCCTCCAAATTTTAAACACTGTCCATGAGGTAAACTGCTAAATACCAGATGATAACATTTTATTCATCTTCTTCCTTATCTGCACACATCCCAACTGTTGTTGGACCTAAGGTGGTATGTTTAGTCTGTTTCTAAACGTGGATGAACCCATGATCAATCCCTCCTGTTTCCGTGTTATATAAATTATTACCCTTCAAGGGTGGGGATTATCCCAGCTAGGTTTAGCTGTCTAAAAGCAGGCATCTAGTCTAGACCAGGAATATAAGCTTTTAAAAAACTGACAGAGATGGGCATCTCCAGGAGGTGACGTAGCCCATGTTGAGCTAGACAGCCAGAACCTCTGTTCAAACATACCTCATAAATTGCCTCCTTTTCCTTATCAAGTATCCACGGTTTACACTTTTTGCTCTCTAGAAGTTCCATCCTGACCTATGTGTATTAATATTGTTACTGTTCAAAGCCATATGCTACAACAATTTCCAACCAGATTGGATTTGTTACTGATAAAAAGTGTCTTACTCCTGCATGGTAATGCTAAAAGCCTTGGGATTTATGGTGAGTTGAGATATTGTGTAGTATAAGACAGCCTGGCAAACTCCAAGGTGATTTCCGTACACATACAAGAGAAACTTATCCTAGACAATGTGTTTCTATTATTTTCAGGCACTGAGATAGAAGGAGGTTGCCTGTACAGGCAGTGTTGACTTTGAGGAATTTGAGGAAAATTCAAGAAGAGATGTTAGAATTAAATGTGCAGTGCTCTGAGGCAACAGGATTGATTTAAGATTTAGGCAGGAAGTAAAAGCCTTTAAATGAAAGGGTCATGAATTCTGTTTTTGTGAATAGCAAGGCATCAAGCCAAGTAAGATAGAAGCTTTTCTCTGCATTTCTTAAGATGACTTTGCAGAATTGCTAATCCAATAAATACATAGCCCAATACACTGACCTTCCAGGTCCTTATCCACTGATCTAGGAAGCCAAATGTCTTCCCTTGTATTTCTGCAATAGAATGAATGTGTGCCAAGTTCAGACCAGAAGTATGAAATCCGTGCTGCTAAGACTTGCATTAGGATATTAAGATAGTAAGTAGAGACATGGCTGACCAGAAAGCTCCCAAGTTAGCTATTTTGATCCCGTATCTATCAATTATATCTAATAATAACAATTCAGTGCAATTTTGTGTCCATGGCAGGCTCCAACATGAGCTAAGGTGATAACAGTGTTTATTTTCATATAAATTAGATTTTGGTTTCTGATTTAGAAGTGAACTAAATATTGTTGAGCAGGGCTGAATTGAAGATACGAAGATAGTAATCTACTGTTGAGCTCAAGGTCTCGTGCACTAAATGCTGTGACAGCAAAAGTTTACTTCACCATACCTTGCCCATGACCCTTAAACATGCATTGAAGCACTTTTGTTGTAGAAGCAGCTCCTTAGACCTGTCAACTAACAAAGATAACGAGGATACAATTTTCTTCTAAATAAAACAACCTTCTCTGGTGCCACAGAAATGGATTGTTTTGTCCAGTTGTTATCTCAAATAACACCTACCTGAGATTAATTTATATATATTAAGGGTTCGTTAAATACTTAGCTAGGGAGGAAGAATGTGCAGAATTTGCAGAGAAAGCACTCACTCAGACACATGCACTTGCTTACATTTTTATAAACGTGGGAAGGTGCCTCCGAAGCATCCAGAGGGGAATTTAATCTGCCTGAATTAGGGGCTTTAACTTAGTCAGACAGATGACTGCTATGGAGGTGTCGAAGCCAGACAAGGTTTATATCATCTCATTTGCTATGTCATTTCTCAGTGAGCTGTCGCTCTTTGAAGTTCAGACAGTTTCATACTCTCTCTACTGCACCGCACCATGCACACCCCATCTCTGTTCATGACTTCTAGCACTTCTTTAATGCAGAGGATAAGGACAAAATGCATATTTCTTGACAGATTCCACTGAGGTCAAATAACTTGACACACATGTAATAGGCTTGGAAATTGGAAGTGAAAATTAGTACATCCTGACGTATTTGTGCTCATGTTTTAACGTAGTTGTTTGATTTATTTCTCAAGTCAGTCTATTGCAGAATTTTCTGTTTGAACAATGATAATATTAACACATAGGTAGTATTTTAAATCTCAGTCCAATAATACCTAATTTTCTTGAAATTCACACTTCTTTGGAGAAGATATGTTAACATCTTAAAAATACGTTCAATGAGGGAAGATGAAAGGTTTTCATTGCTCACACAGGCATTATTCTTAATTTAACTTGTCTCTCACTTTTCCTGAGAAATCTCACCTGTTTCTGCTGATCTGATCTGTTCCAGCAAAGCTGTCCACAAATGCCAATCAACTGCTAAATGGAAACGGTGCACGTGGTGATAAAACCCTAACGTAAAGTGAGTGGGAGATTCCCAGTCACTCAGGAGGTCCTTCATTTTGATTTAATTTTTGCTCCATGGTGGCTGGGCTCATAATCTGGCTCCTGGCACCTATTTTTGATTGCATATCACAAGGTGAATGTCCAGGTCATAGATTGAACAGTCTTAGAAGGAATACCACAGCTACATTTCCAAGCACTTATTCCTGAATGGAATGAATACTTCTGAAATCAAAAAAGTGAATTGACTTAAAGGTTTAAAAGATTAAAATTTAAATTCTGACAAAGTATAGGTTGGTTTTGTTATTGTTTGGTGTAAATGATAATGTTTTTCTTTGGGAAGCTGAATCAGATCTGTGAATTGGTATTGTGATATTTGGGTTTCTTAGCAAAAAAAAAAGCAATAAAAATGTAAGGAATGAATGGAAGTTTTTATGTGAAAAAATCAATAAATTGAAAAAAGTTAAAATTATATGAGGTCTGATGAGAAGATTTTGTTTGATTTGTAGCAAAAGTTTGATTTGCACTTAGCATGACTTTGGATTTTAATGGTTTGGAAACATCTGACAGAAATCTTCTATAACTATAAAATAAAAACAGAAAAAACTGAAATGTTGGACTTTCCCAGATAACATCCTTTCCCCCCAAGTGGTTCAGAGGAACCAGCGCTGGTGGCAATTCTTGTGTCTCACGGCTCACGGGATGGGCTGTGCAGTGTGGGCAGCAGTGCAACCCCCCCCCCCCCACCCCCAGCAGCAGCAGTGTGCTCAGGCTTACCCTGCTCTGGGGGGGCGAACGTTCACCGCAGACCTCAGCGGAGCGAGGGAAGAGGGGAGGGTGTTACGTTGGGCTCTCTCAAGGCAGAACAGAAGCCCACCTCGGTGAGGACAGTCGGATTTGACCTAAAGGGGGTCCCAACAGAGCGGCAGTGCGAGGATTTTCCCAATCTGCGGCAGCAGCCAATTTTTGTGCTTTTTAAATGCAAAGACCTTTACAAACGCACTAAAGGCGTTGCCTTGGGATGCAACATTTCAAGGACTGATTTGGAGAATTGGAGCTCCTGTTCTCCTGTGGCTATTGAGAGCGCTGGGATGCGTGGACAGTCACCAGCTGTGGTGCTTGCCCAGCCGCGTCCTTCTTAACCCCCTGCAGCTCCACTCAGGACGGTGGCCAGGTAAATACTGGTCTCGCTGCCCAAAGAAATCCAGATGTCTCCTCCTTCCAAAGCACTTATTCTGTTGCTCTGCAGATACCCTTCTTTAGTCTTTGGGTAGATACTGAAGCAAGAGGTGGGGAACAGGCTGCGGCTAGAGACTGCCAGGCTGGGAGAAGGTTACACCTGTACCTGCAAGCATGAATGAAGCCGGTAACGTCTAACGGTTCTTTGCAGTTCAATGAGGAGCCTATTAATGCAATACTTCCACTCAAATGCATCCTCCTCTTGACTACTACTTACCTTATTTGACTATTACTTACCTTATTTATTAACTTCATCAGGCAAAATCTAAAAGCATCCCACAGGAAACCTTTCAGAACCTACAATTTCTGTTATGCGAGAATTTATAGCTCAATAGCACAGTGCTTTAAAAATTGACTACTAAGAGAACCACACAGGCACCAGCTAATATATATTTGTAATGTCCTTCATGAATCTGTGCACAGCAATCACAGATAAGAGAGTTCATTTAAAACGTGTGGTTTAAATGCATAATATCTTGGAATTAACACAGAACCGACAGACAGGTGAAATCAATGTAAAGAAATATATATGCGATGTATCTCATGTTAAACACCATTTCTGGCAGAAGTCTGTGTTAAAAGCGTCTTACAATAATCTTTCTGTGCTGTGATATCTCTTAGCAATTCTTTGTTCCAAAATCCTACATCAATACTGAAAATGAGAGCTCTCTGCTAACATTAAATCAATGTGTTTCTTAATGGCTCATATTAACATCTCCATCAGGAAGTAATGGACCTGTAGCATTTCCCATAACTGCTATTTATAGATATTTTCCATACTAAGTGTTGTGTGTGTTCCCATTAGCCTAGAAACATTTCCTGCTTCCAAAAGTAGCCTTACAGATCTTAAATGCAAGCTCTGCAGTTCAAATGCAGACAAATAACAGAGATCAAAAGTTGTTTTCATTCAGACAAGCTTTGAATTGCCATTTTACAGAGGAGAAAAGGCTTGTGCAATTTTTATTTATTTCAGGCTGAATCCTTTGATCCGACAGCTCCCTCGAATCTGCTCCAATACATGCTGCCCTACAAAAGTTGAGAGCACTTTGGCCACTGACACCTGAGCAGAGTTTGGCCTCCGGTTTGTTATTGCTTTTCAGGAGCCCCGACAGCGACCTCCGGGCCCTGCAAAGGAACACCTCCTGCTGTTCCTCCAGAAAACATCTGCTAATGGACGGTGGGAAAGGATCTTGCATTTATTTTGTGCAAGCAAAATTGCCTGAGAGACTTTTTTTTCTAGAAGCGAGGTGGTTTATGTGCCCTTTGGAAGCCGTCCATCGAAGTGCTGATGTCAACGCTGAATTGCAGAGAGGAGAATCTTATTAGACTTTTCTTGAGGCACTGAGTGAATTGACATAAATATGAGTTATGTGTTAATATTGTTGTTATCTCTGCCTGGCCTAATGACTATGACTCCTATCTCCAATGCTGGCCAAAATATTCAATCAAGGGAACTATGTTTTACCCTTTTGGACAATAAAAGTTGTTGCTAATCATTTTTTTGAGTCACCTGATTCATTTTTATTACTGTTTTTGTTTTCTTTGTGCTGATATTTCTGAAGGTTTTCATTGACTTTGGAAAAATTAGCTATTTGAAATTAATGTATTTCATCTTCTGTAGTGAAAATCATATTCTGACTCCAACTTCAAAATGAATTGCAAAAATTAGGAGCGTCTCTGTTTAACTTAGAATTGTTCTTCACGGCTACTTGCAAAAAACGTAAAAATTTCTTAAATATATTTTAGTAGACTTAATTCATAATTTTATTTTAAAAATCCATCATCATTACAAATACTTACATTCCTTATTTCTTTCCTGCTGTAGAATGAGATGCAGAGTTTTTAATTATCTTACAGGACTGTTTTGGGTGTACGTAACTGTTTTTAAAAGATTGTACAATTTTCCATTGCTAGTACTTCAAAAAAGGATCAGAAAATGAAAGCACTTCTTTAAAGATATTTTCTTAATTTTTCCAAACCTGACATTTATTCTATTTTCCAGTTCAGCATAGAAACTGAGTTTGCTTTCAACCAATTTCTCTACATTAGAGCTGTGGCTCTGCGTCCTAAAATTGATCTCATTTCTTCCTTCTGGTTTATTGTGATTTTTTTGGTATTACTGTCAACTGAGGGCTGCCTGCTAAGAGCACAACAACCCTATGTTGCTAGATGCTGTATGAACACTTAAGGTAAGGCAACCACCAGCCTGAAAGTCTTCTAATCTAAATCACCCAGGCAAACAAAGCATGAGAAAAAAGAAATCTGATCCTTGCTTTATTGCTTAGGTATTGAGACACATTGGCGATTAATGGTAAAGTTCGCACTGGAGCGGTAGGAAGATGAATACCTCCCTAGTTGTATATCTACACATTGACGGTGGCCAACCAGTCCCGGTGCATTCAGGGACCCTCCTGAACCACAGAGCAGGAGATTATCCAGATTTTGGGTACAGAAAATACTGTAGTGAATTAGTGCAGCAGCACACTTCCTGACACAGCTGACTGCATCAGAGGGTGTTAATTGTTCATCCCTCGTCTGCCTGCAATCACAGTTACTGACCTGGGACATTCAACCTCCTTCAAGGCTTCACCAAATCAGCCCTTCTTCGCTTCCTCATCATCTGGTCTCCTACCTCATGCTCATAGCTCTGAAAACACATTATTATTTTAGTCCCAGTTTAAACAAGGACTTCAGGCTTTTCAGCCTGAGCAGCCCAGCTGTACGTCCAGACCCACGGCAGGCTCGTCTGTCATTCTGGTGTTTAGGAATCGGATAACGTTATTCAAAAGAGACCACATCATTCGCTGCAGCACTGTTGTCTCCCTGCTGTCCCTGGACTTTTACCTCCTCACTCCCTCTCTCCTGACCTCTTGCTCCAGGTTTCATCTCACTAGGATGAAACTCATTTCTCCTCTGTGCAGGGGAAGGAGGCAGTAGGAAGAACATGAGGCACGTTCCCCAGTGAGGTCCCGGAGGGTCCCTTCTTTCGGTGATGGGTGAGTAGGGCCAATCTTATGGCTGCAAGGTTCCCAGGGCTTGCACTGAAGGCCGGATTAGCCCTGGATAAGCAGGTATGAGTTGTGGTCCCATAGGTTTTGTGCCAAGATGGTTTCTCTGCTTGCCTCTGCTATTACGATAGCCTGAAACTTGGCAGTGAGGAAGAAGCCAGAATTCTCTGTGATAAGCATTTGCATCATCACATATATCGTGTATTTCACTTGCATTAGAGTATATTAAAACATATTTACTACTACTTTAAATTATTACATTCACATGCTACGTGATATCTATAACACATTAGGTTTATATAATGATCTCTTAAATTCCCAGAAAGCATCATTATTTTCCTGTCTCTCCTCCCTAGACCCCTTGACCATCCCAAGAAAGGATGCTCATGGACTGACACTTCCCCCTGTCAAAATATATTTCCAAAGGAAAGCTGGGTGACCACTGCAAGCAACTGCACTCCAAACAGTTGCTGGGAAGTTAAGAGGGGGTTCTTTTCTGAATACTGATGGGACACGGCTCTACCAAGTAGAAACCATAACATTCACACTGCCCACCTCTGAGACGAGGTCGGGTGCAGCTGTCAACACTACAACCATGCCGACTTCTTTCGGTGTAAGGAAAGGGCACCCACTGCCCGCTTGATTAGGCCAGATAAGATGCCTAGGAGTAAAGCTCCTATGCCTGAGAAAGCTATTAACCCTCTGGGAGCAGAGACAGGTGGCAGCAGCCGTTATTTTACTTGCTATACATGACATCAGGCAGCATATAGTTACCTATGCTTGCAGCGAAGAAGTCTCTAGCACAGCTTTTGATGAACCATCTCAGGGAGGGGTAGCAATCTGGCTGTGGCATCCTGGAGCTCACTGAGCCTAATTTACTCTTGTTCTCAGCAGGCTAAAATAAACCCAGTCAAGCTCTGTATGGCTAAACCTCGTCTTGTGTTTTGAGTATTTCTGATTTATTTTGCAGCCTTTACTACAGACATGCCTCAAGTTGCACGATTTAATTTGCTCATGATGTGCACCAGGCACATGAAACCCACCTGTGCTTATCAAATCAGTGCATTTACTGCCTTTGCATGTGAGGGAGGGATCAAAGATGTCTTTGTTTTCTCTTAGGCAGAATGTCTGAATTGCTGTTTTTCTTGCTTTCTTCGTGATTATCCTGTTTTGAGAGTGAATATCTCAGTAATGCCCACAGCAATTGCTGCAGGTTACCTGACTTCTCTTGAGGTTGAAAGTTTAAACTCATGTGGCATTTGTATAGGATAGCTGGATATTTCTGCATGGAGCCTACAGCTTTGATAGTATCTGGGTTTCCTGCTTTTTAATCCCTTTAGGTGCATGAGCGTAAGGTTTGCAGAGCAGGAGGGAGAGGAGGTAATCAATCACCTTATATGTATGCTGCCTTCCCCTTTGTTATGAGTACTTAACGTAGTACTGCTAAGAGCAGGAGGGAGATTGAAGCACATGGTGGTTTTGGAAGTGAAGGGTTTTATTCCTGACCTGCAAATTAGTGATGGTGCTTCCATTTCCTTGAGGCCTTAATATTCTCACGATCCTGTAAGAAGACAGTAACCTGTTTAATGGGGTTAGGATTTAACTTGCAGGCCAGGCAGTTCTGCTGATTGTCTAGACAATAAATCTGTAACGATGGCTGGAGGCACTGCTGGAGTGTACCCTCTGGAGCTTCGGAGACTAAGAGCAGCTCTCTTGAAAAAGTCTTTCTCAGGCATGCTCAGACAGGCACGCTGGTCTACAAGCTGGTTCTGACATATCCATATGTACTGTAAAGGGTGGAGGATGGAGTAAGGCTGGATACCTCTTTTGCCCATTCTTGCTCTGGAAATCTGGTCCTGGAGGCGGAGAGACGCTTCTGGTGTAGCAAATTGTAACTGGGTGTCTTACCAGGCAAATTATGCAAATGAGTCCAATAGTTACATCTAGAAGGGAGTATAATTTCATACTGCTGTTACTAAGCCCTGCACTTCTATAATCTTAGCAATTTGGCCCTCTGGGATTTTAGTCTTAGGAATAGTGTTCTACCGCTTACTAATGTTGATGGGCTTCTACTGTTTTATCTGGGGATCCCGCGTCTCCTTTCCAGCTTGTTTTGAACCTCTGGTTCCTGTGAAATGCATGGGGGGGACTGGTGCTCTCGAGATTATTGCTCCAGGATAACTTGCTCCTGACATTTGGAATGAAACAGAAAAGCAGCTGATTCAGCTCTTAAAAAATAGTGTAGAAGTTCACTTTCATAACAGGCATTGCTGATTGTATTGGTTTTGTTTGGCAAGGTTTTGGTAGCGGGGGGGGGGTTACAGGGGTGGCTTCTGTAAGAAACTGCTGGAAGCTTCCCCTGTGTTCGAGAGAGAGCGAGCCCATATTAGCCGGCTCTGAGACGGACCCGCCGCCGGCCAAGGCCGAGCCAATCAGTGATAGTGGTAACGCCTCTGTGATAACATTTTTAAGAAGGAAAAAAGTTGGGACGGAGAGAAACTGCCGCCGGAGTGAGGAGTGAGAACATGTAAGAGAAACAAGCCTGCGGACACCAAGGTCAGTGAAGAAGGAGGGGGAGGAGATGCTCCGCTCCAGGCGCCGGAGCGAAGATTCCCCTGTAGCCCGTGGTGAAGACCCTGGTGAGGCAGGCTGTCCCCCTGCAGTCCAGGGAGGTCCACGGTGGAGCAGATCTCCACCTGTAGCCCGTGGAGGACCCCACGCCGGAGCAGGTGGGTTCCCGAAGGAGGCTGTGACCCCGTGGGAACCCCGCGCTGGAGCAGGTTCCTGGCAGGACCTGCGGATCTGTGGAGAGAGGAGCCCACGGAGCAGGCTTTCTGGCAGGACTTGTGACCCCGTGGGGGACCCGCGCTGGAGCAGTGTGCTCCTGAAGGACTGCACACCGTGGAATGGACCCATGCTGGAGCAGTTCGTGAAGAACCGCAGCCCGTGGGAATGGCCCACGTTGGAGGAGTTCGTGGAGGACTGTCTCCCGTGGGTGGGACCCCACGCTGGAGCAGGGGAAGAGTGTGATCAGCCCTCGTCCTGAGGAGGTGAAGCGGCAGAAAATAACGTGTGATGACCATAAACCCCATCCCTGTCCCCCTGTGCCGCTGGGGGGGCTTGGTGGTGAAATCCGGGAGGGTAGTTGTGCCCGGGAAGAACGGAGGGGTGGTGGGAAGGTGTTCTGAGATTTCGTTTTACTTCTCATTACCTTGCTCTGGTTGATTTGTAATAAATTGAGTATGTTTTGCAAATTGAGTCTGTTTTGCCCGTGACGGTAATAGTGAATGATCTCTCCTGTCCTTATCTCGACCCGCGAGCCTTTTGTTATATTTTCTCTCCCCTATCCAGCTGAGGATGGGGGAGTGATAGAATGGCTTTGGTGGGCACCTGGTGTTCAGCCAGGGTCAACCCATCACACTGATCCAGTGATATCACGGATGTATCATTGACTTCCAGAGGAGCAGAGCAGAAGGTTGCTCCATTAAATAAGGCATAAAAAATACAAAGAGAGGTTTTTTTTTCCCCTGCCTGTTTCAGAGCTACAGAGAAGCCAGCTGCATCTCTCCTTGTCAGCAAGCTCTGCATACAAGCTTTGCCTGGGCTGGGAGCGTCAGTCCCACAGAAATCTTCAGCCATCCAGCCCCTGGACAGTCTCTGTGCAATATTTCTTTTACTTCCCTCCAAACGCATGGGAGAAATATGAACAAATGAGGCAACACGGTAAAGAAAGAGGCTTTCTGGAGCTTTTTCCCCTGCTTGATGAGTGTGATCACGCACAGGTTTGATGTGTCAGCTCCAGCAGAGAAATGGGAGACCCTGCTGCTCTCCAGATTTGCTTTCAGCTCAGGCTCAGGGAGAGCCTCTGGCTGGGGCCTCGGCGGGTTCAAACTCAGCTTTAAAGCCAGACGGCTCGCTGAGCTGACCCAGAAGACCTCTCCCATGACAGGCAGAAAAGCTGGAAAGGGAGCTGGGTTTGTCGTGATGTCTTGATCTCTGAAATGCCTACAGCTTAGGGGAGACCAGAGAGGGGCAGCGAGGAGCCTTCAGGCATCAAGATCTGGATTTTAAAAGGTATTTTGGTACATTTAGATGTCAGCTGGAGGTCTTGAAAGCCTTAGGGCACATTGTTTCCAAGTTTTGCAGGTGGGATTTTTTTTTCATAATTACAGATATCTCTCTCTGATCAAATGCCTAGACCCTGTCAATGATGACAGGAGAGAAATCGGTGCTTTTAGAGAAAGATTTGTCTGATTGCAAAATAGGTGAGGTGAGAAACAGATCATATGAATCACCCAGTGACGATGCCCGCTTCTCCCTGCCGACTATGAAGAGAGTTTTCATGACTAGATGACATTTAGAGACTTCTAATGTAGGTTTCTAAAGTTATGTATCCCACATCATTAAGTAGTGAAATAACTTCAGAAATCAGGCTCTCGGGGAGCTGAGGCTGCCCTTGGACTTTCTCCGAAGCAGGTGGGGAGTTACTGAGAAAAAGAACGGGCAAATAGGCCAGCCTGGATGAATGAATAAAGAAATGTGATTACTGAAGGACGGTGTCTCTGCTTCTACAGCTCCTATCCGTAGATGCTCTCAATATACTTTCTGGATCCCCGTGAGTGAGTCCCGACAAGTCCCTCTACAGCTGGTGTTTACCAGGGCTCCCGTCTCAGCTGGGGCACTGAGAGGTTCAGCAACTGCATTTCCATTACATCCAGGACGGGGGATTATCCCCCGATCCTCCTGAGAGCACCCTGGTTGCCTTCTGATGAGGCCACACAGAACCGGATGTTTTTGAAGATATGGATGAACTTCAGAGAGAGGGAATTAAAATCGGACCCCCTCAGCTCCCTCTGCCACGGCTTTCTATATGAAAAATGGGAATAGTTTCACTGTTGATAGCCTTTAACATTTTGCTCATGCAGATCATAAATTCTTAAGAATGGGTATTATCTCTTGCTACTTGTCTGTACAATAAGGGCTTAATCTCAGCAGGAGCCTGTGGGTTTTTGAGTAACTCAAATAATGTAGTATGTGATTTACTTACTTATAAGGAAGCAGCTCATCTGATTCTGTTTTAGAATTTAAAAAGACCGTGTACTCTATACTCTGCCCACCACAATAATGACAATAAAAATTCCCAAATGTACCATATAAAATGGTTCGATTTATGAGAGTGTCTGGTTCTTTTTGGACTCAGTTCTCACAGATGTTCTGGCAATAATTCAACCCTACTCTTCCCCCACCCCTGCCAAAACTTAACAAACCTCACTGTGTTGGAGCTGCAAACAATTTCTCAGATATATAGCCCTAAAATAATATTCCAAGCAGTATGCTTTTTATTAACTTTTTTTTATTTTTTAAAAGGCTTAAAGTCAGAGTTTCAGTATTGCTAGCTTGTAGCCAAAGAGCATGTATCTTTTAAAGTGGTAGAATATGTAATGTTAATTGCAAAGACACAGGGTGTCTGCATATGAAGTTCAGGATATGCAAGAGGCTCAAAAGAAGTTAATCAAAATCAACTGTTAAACAAGAAGTTAATCAATTTCAAGGGAGGCATATACCAATGCAGATAGAAAAGATGGTTTTAGAATGAAGCAATAATTCCTTAAAATGGGACTAAAACTCTGTGCCTTAATAAAGTGCCAGAAAGAGCACTTCACAAGCAACCGAGAGGCAGCCTCGGGCACCAGGCGATGAGTTAGCAGAGGCTCAGTGTCACGGGCGATGCTACCTTCAGTCACCAGCAGAAGCCGGCTGCAGCTCTCCCTCAGTCCTCCCACCGCCTCAGGTTCGACCCGCAGGTTGATGGTGACACCCTGTCCCCTGGGAGATGCTTCTCACCTCTTCTGGCTGGGAGGGCAGGAGCCGCGGCCAGTGGGGAGACGATGGGGAGCAGCCCTGGTCTGGCACCAAAGCCTGGCTTAAAGCCTCGCCTGGACCGTCGGCGTGTGCGAAGCCTCGCAGGATTTGCTGTCAGAGCTGCACTTTTTGCTGGATCGTGCCTGGCTTGGTGGGCATCTGGGACGCTTCACAAGCTGGGATTTACACCTCCGTGCCCTGCCGGAAGGTACAAATGAGCCGTAAACCAATTGCAATGGAATATTGGAAGTCTTCCCCAGCCCTGACTACATGGTCTGCTTTCATTGCTCCCCTCGTTGAGGGAAGGGCTGTATTGGGAAAGAAATACTGCAGATGGACCTGCAGTGGGGCGAAGCACGGCTCCATCGCTCGGGCAGCGGGCTGCAGCATGGGTGAGGTGCAGAAGTGCTCAGTCCTGAGGGGCTGGATGCAATTCCGGGTACAATTTCAGTAGCACGGCTGTAAATGCATGCAGAGATATTGAAGTAATTGAGTTTGGATGCGGACAGCAAGGCAGGGCTGGGTGTGTTTTTCAACACAGGTTTGCAGGTTTGCGCCATTTGCATTGCTATCAGTCCCACTTCTCTCACAGTCTTTGCAGGCCTGCTTTTTGCTAAAAACACAATCATACATCTACGATTTTGCTGATGCCACTGGACTTCCTCGGCTCACAGCTTCTCAGTTGAGGCCCTGCAAAATTTAGCTTGGATTTAAGCAAAATATGCCATCGCTTAGCACAGCAACAGCAAAGGTTGGATCTTTCTTACAGGGCTGGAAGGCACACTTAGGAGGTAGCTGGACTCATAGGGGGGGTTTGGGGGCTGAAGTACATTTGCAAAATGTGTTGAGAATTGGGTGGATCAGCAGGAGATGTTTTGTTCTTGGGTAAACTGCTACCACATTGTCTTAACTATAAACCTTGCCCTCTCAACTTTGTAAACACACGGCACACAGCAGGACTCAATTTTCTCATTTGATTACCTGTCTCTACTTAATAGGAACTATGGAATTCCACAAACTGATGCAAATACGTTAAAAATCTAATTAGCTGGAACTACTATGCTTGAAAAAAACCATAAGTTGCCATATGCACATGGAATCAAATATCTACTTTGGTTTCTGTTATGGTGATGGCTTTGTATTAGCAGTAGTTGCAGATTGGCAGACAAATAAGAAAGGATTGCAAATGCAGCTTTAATTGATGAAATAGTTAATCTGGAAATTAGGATTCTGTCTCTCTGCAATTTTCAGTCACACATGGTAAGTTTCCAACTCTTGAAGTACATTTTGCAGATTTTCTGCTGTGCATAATTTAATACGGTTCTCTAAGCACCTGCCTCACAGCCTTGCCCTCCCCCAAATGACTGACAAATTCTGAATCAAAGTGGGAAAGAAAAAAACCCTCTGCTTCTAAAATGGGCTGAATTACCATCTGGATCAGAAAGGGTTGCTCCTCAGTAGCCTCACAGGATGCAAATGGGCTGGCTCACTCTCTGCTTAGACCAGTTTTATCATGGTGGTTCGAACCGCTGAAGAAATTAAAAATGGGACATATCCTCAGCTGGTGTAAATCAATATAATTCCAGGGACTTTAGTAAAGCCATCCAGACTTACTCTAACTGCCCCACAGATATTTTAAGGCTAGAAAAGTTTATTATGTTCATCCAGTCTGACAACACAGGCCATAGACTTTCATCTAGGAATTCTTGTGCCGAATCCAATAGGTTATGGATGAAATAGAGCATAGCTTTTAATAAGACTTGTAAGGCTGGAAGATTAATCAGTATAAATGGCTATAAATCCAAGATCTGCTGCGGTTTCTGTGAGCTGAGATTCCAGAACTGAATCCAAGTTAAGGACTCTAACTAAGAGAGAGCTCATCACATTTGCCTTTTAACTGCTTCTAATTGCCTCGACTATAAAAAATACGTTTGTGTTTGCAGTTTGAAATTCCCCGGGGTTGAGATCCATCTATTGGATTTGATTAGCCCTTCATCAGTGATATTAGAAAGCTGTCCTGTATCAATTATCTTCTCCTTGCACAGGGTATTTTAGTCCCTGATAAAGAAACTCCCTTTCTTTTTCCTTCATTAATATTTTATAGTGAGCTCCTAAGTCACAGAGAACCTCTCCCTGCTCGAACCACCAAGAGTCAGCCCATTTCCAGGTGGAGAAGATGAACCCGAGGGGCTGTTCCGAAACTCTGCACTTGGCTGTGGGGCAGCCCCCCACCCCCCTGTGCTGGCACTGCTGGGTTCGAAACCCACTGGGGTAACCACTGGTGGTGGAGCAGGAGCTATGAAGCAAAGTTTGCCTTTTCCCTTGCATTTCATGAAGTATTTAGCAACACGGAAGGGTCCTGGCCTGGCTGCTGAGCATGTAGGCAGTGCGACTACATGACAGCCCAGATGCCAGCCCGTTACGCTGGGACGTGGTCGATGTAATTGCTGCCTCCGTCCCATCGCTGCGTCCCTGCCGGTAGTGCCCTGGCCAGCCATGCCTTGTGTGGTCTGGAGCTCCAAGTTAGAAATAGCTAGAAATGGTACTACAGCAGCAAAATGTTTTAAGGACAGGCCACTTAACTGCTGGGGAATTTACATTCTTGCTGCACGCTGTTAGGAGATTTTCAGTAGTTTTTCAGCTATTGCTGTTTTATTGTCTCGCTGATTCCTCAAACTCCAAGCTTGGGCGGGCCAGGACGTTGAGAGGGGACTTGAGGCTCAAACCATGTCTCTGTGGAGACCTTGCTGTCACAGGCTCTGGTAAGAACTAAAACATCCTCGACCTGCTAAAACTACCACCATCAGCTCAAGAGGATAAAACCAACCATATAACTTCGTGGTGGCTAACGCTCGAGTAGATTCAATGTGTGATGTACTCCTCTGTGGACTTAATGTGATGGGAAGCAAAGCAAAGCAGCTCCAGCCTGGTAGCTGGCCTGTCTATGCAGGTGGGGAAGGGATCGACGGGGTCTCTGCCCTTGGAGCTGTTAACGGTGAGCAGAAGTGAAGAGCAGTCAATGAGACGCTCATAAGGTCTTTCTTTCTGACAGGTGCTGTCTGTGCCGTTCGTTATTCACAGTGGCCTGAGCTTGGTCAGCTGTCACCTGAGATTTAATGTCACCTGAGATGGTTGTGCAATACTACATTCAGAGAGGAACCTCTCCAGAGTGTAAGAAGCAATAAAGATGACCAGAACTGCCAAAGATGGAGATGAAGAACCACCTACCAGGTGCCTCTTTCCATCTGCCGAGAGAAAGTCTACCTTGCTTCTCTTTGCTGTGTTAACAGAAGCTCCATCTGTATGAGAAGATGATGCTGTGCAAGTCTGTCCCTTGCTTCTAGGCACTAAGGGTGATGAGTGCTCTAGAAATGGACATGTTCAGGTAAGAAATGTGCAGAGCGGTTTGGACGTTAGGGCTGCGAGCAGACCTCCAACTTATGGAAGCTGGCACGGTCTCCGTTGTTGGAGCTGCACATTGATTTCAGTGGAAACGTGCCAGTCTCCATTGCTCAGGATCTGGCTACAATCCTCCCCATCCTCTATCTCCCAAGTGGTGCCACTTCACATCTGCTTTGTGCAGTTGTCAAAAACAGGCTGAGGGTGCAGGGCAGTGGAGAGCCAAGCTATTTATTTGCTTATTTAAATATTTTTGGGTTTTTTTGAATGGTCAAATTATAAAAAAAGTGGTATCTCACCAAATACAGCTAATGCCTACGCCAACAGACAGGGCTGAACGATAGATCAGCCGCTAGTGCACCCAATGTACAGAGAAAGCAAGCCTGACTGGGGAGAGGTTGATTTAATTGGCTGCTTTGCTCCAGCTTTGCCCCAAGCTGCCCACGCTTCCATCTGCTCTATGTGCATCGTCATCAGGAGCAGCTGATGCAGAACAGACCGGCCATATTCACAAGTCCTAATTCCTACAGACGAAGTGTCTGCTGTTCCCGACTGCTCTCTGGGCTCTCCAGGACATGGATGGGGCAGCTGTGACGGAGCCTACTCACATGGCATTGCACGTTGAGGCCCAGGGAGACCCTCTGCTCTCTCTGGTTTGGGACATAAGAGCAGCAATGCTTCAGCAGGTGAGGAAACGGCTCCCTGGTTAAGAAGTGATGAAGGTACGAATTCTACCTGATTGGCAGCAGAGAATTGAACCAGGGCAGACACTTGCTTATGGAGGCAATTCCTCTGGTTGGAGCTGCTCCACTTTGAGCCAGTGAGGTATTTATTTGCTCAGTGATTGATAACCGTACCTTGCCAGTGGCTGAGCACTGGTCACATACAAGCCAGTTCAAATCCATCCTCTAAAATCTCCCAGTTAGGATTTATATCTGGATCGCATACTTCCGAGGTGAATATCCTGGCCTCGGGACTCTTGCTTTCTGGATGTTCTGTTTTTTTGGGGGAGGGCTTAGATGAAGAACAAAAAATAGGATTTTATTTTTTGTGAATGAAAATGAGTTCTCATACTTCTGGTCAGTCTTTTATCACAACTACGTCAAACATTCTTGGACGCATAAAAGATGCAAAAGATATAAAATGCTGGAACAAAGATTATTTGAACAAATCCCCTCTTACTTAGCAGTAGCCTTGTGGTTAATGTGGCTGCCTAGGTACTGAAAGGTGTGAGTACCTGTCATATCCCTGCCCTTTATTTCCAGTCACTGCCTATAAAATAGATGTTTGTCCATTTCTTGGAGCTGTTGAAAGGTACCATACTTGAGAGAGTATAGGCTGCTATACTGTTGGGTAGGTGACAACGGAATGGTGAGTACTTAGTCACTTTTGCACATGGATAGCCAAGTACATTTTCACAGACTCTCATAGATTGTTCTGAAGTGTCAGCTATATTGATGTTTCATGAATGAAGGATAACTCTTGTTTCGGTTCCATCCTTCCACTCAGTTTCTGCTGGGTTGGAGGAGTTTCGGCAGAAATACATTTTTCTGTTATGTACAATCTTCCAAAAATGGCATAATTATCACAAAAGCAACATGTGCTAAAAGTCCTGTAGAGAACAGTGTGAAAATTCCTTCATTGCTTTTAGGCCTTGGACCAGAATTTCAGTTTAGTGAAAAATCGTTGTCAGCAGATCCATGCCTTCTCAAGCGTCAGAAGACAACGGCTTTCTCCGGACCTGTTCCGTGAACCTGTTCCCTGGACCTGTTCTGTGAAAAACCTTCCACCAGTGCCAATAGCACTTGTACCCCGGTGGCCTTCAAGTATTATTATTAGTATTATTCCTAGTGTCTTGGCTCTGACATGGCCCTGGCTAAGTTTTAGGGTGGAGATAAGCGAAGTGATGCTGGATTGCTCGAGGCAACACTAAAAGCAATCCCCCTTGTTCTAGATAGGTTTACAGATCCTGTTGCTGGGGATCCTCTTTTACCTCCGGAGTCCTTTTGGAGTAACAAGTGAGTCTGGTGTTTTCACTTTCACCTCCTTATCCTTTGGCCCAATGGCCTATTCTCTGATGCTCCAGTTACGTTGGTCAAAGACATCTCTGCTTTCAGACCCCAGCTGCTCATCTCTGCTGGACGTTGCCATGGTCTGAGTGCAATTGCTTCCACACCGTGTGCAATTGCTTCCTGCCCTATCGATGTCCAGATGAGCCAGGTTCACAGATGTCCCTCTACTGAAACCTTTTACACTGGCTGAAACATACTGGGATGCTCTCACATGGTAAGTTTAGTCTGCAGATCACTGGGGACGGTAAACTTCTACTCTGGGTGCTGGAAAGTGGCTGAGGTAAGACTGTGGGTCACAATTTCTTTAGATATAAAACTAGACCTGGAAGCAAGCATGCACCATGATCTTACTTTTCCACACCCTCGGGTTAGGGTTAGCTTTTGGAAAGGGATGATGTGACCACCCACAGTTGCAAACCCCTTGTCCAAATCCTTTGTGACCTCAATGTTTTTTGCGTCTGCCTTTTTCTAACAGAATAAACAGATTTTTATCCTGCTAATGCAGAATTTAGGATCTTTTTCAGCACTAGCACACATCTAACGTGGGGGAAGGAAATTATTGTTCAGATTTGTTTATTCTTGCATCCTCTGGGTTTGACAATGTGCCAGTAAGCAGGTGCATCATTTGACAAATGCCTTACTCTGGTGTACGCCTCCTCTGTATCTCCTTAGCTTGTAATTTTCAATGGATTGATGTATGGTATCTAAAATGGAGGAAACACAGATTCTTGACAATTTGATTTTTCAGTTACTAGAAAAAGAAAGAAAAAAAAAAAAAGTACTGAACAACACTGCTGGACCAGATGGAGAATTTACCAGATGCCTCTGTAACTATGGAATGTTCCTCATGTGTAGTTACTTTACCCTTTAATAACTGCATCATGTGCTAATGAAATCTTTGAACATAGCATCTGTAGAGAAAACATGTTGCTGAATAGAGATGCTGAACACTGTTCTACTCATGACAGAAAAAAACAGAGGTCTGCACATCAATGGCTTTTCAATTTTCTGGCCAAAGAGGATGAAATTGGTGGGCAGCAGGTAGGGAAGGGTAAACATAGTGCTATTTTAAAGCAAAATTAGGAAAATGGGAGACTGGGGATGAAAATTCTGATTTCTGTTCTTAGTATCCTTTTTTTTTTTTTTTTTTATTTTTATTTTACTCACTTGTTTAGCCAAAACATTCTGTTTTCCTTGGCTTCCCTTATGTCATTGTCTCCATCTCACCCAACGCTTTTCTCTTGTGTTTCACACATGTTTTTATCCCCTTGCATGTTTTGTTTCTACCTTACCTTCAGGACATTAGGACAACAACATGTTGATCTTCCCACCCAGATGGAATTCATTGCTTCAGCTGCCTCTTGCTCCATGCTTCGTCCAAATTGTTTTCCTTTGTATAGTGGGTTCTTCACATGGCGTCTCCTCTTCTACTTCAGATCTGTTGCTTCTTCTCTGTGGATACAACTACACTGGTTAGAAAATCAGGCCAAGGTATGAACTAGGGCCTTGTACCACCGATTTCTCATGCTACATAACTGCTAGCATATGCCCCGGCACAGTTTTATCCTGTGTCAAGCTACCGCTGACCAGACAAAGCCGAGGCAAAGTTGGGGGAATAACATAGGGGAAAAAACCCTGTTGGGCTGTATGTTCAAGGTCAAGCTGGGTTTGGTTTCTGCCTTTCTACACCATCGTCCAAAGCTATCCCAGGATGATTTGTCTCCTTGGCTGCCCCCCACGTGTTCTCAAGCCAGTGCCACAACTTGCAACACCTATCCTGAGTTTCATGCTACCAAAACAATAACCTCATGGGATGCAACAGCCCTCACATACTTTGAGCTGGAATATACACAGAAAAGAATAGTAAATGTATCATCAGACTGTCTCAGGGGAACAGAGCTATGAAGTTTGCTTGTGGTCGAGGTCAGCTGTTTTGCCTCCCGTTTTTTTTAGCAGTAGAAACATAGTCCATGTCCGTAAGGCTTGTTCTGCTTGTGACAAGGACCATTGCTGGTTTTGTGATTGTAGTGACTCTACATGACCTCACTTTCTTCTTTTTTTTTCTTTTACTTGAATGGGAGTAATTAGCCTGGTTTTGTGGTTCCTCTACTCCCACCGATGTCAGTTGGGCCTGAGTGCTTCAATGCCTCGGAGTATTTGTGCCTCAGTGATTTCTGCTCTAAGCAGCATTCAGGTGAAAGGAAAGCTTGATGTTTTCACCACTTGCTTACATTCATCAAGCAACGCTGTCTTCCTAGTTGAGGGTGTGTTTAAGCAGTTATTCTCATACATGGCTGTTTTACTCAATAGCGAGCTCTTTTTTTGGCAAGGCTTAGGAAATGACAGGAGAGGTAAGCCAGTGAAGCTGTCCATCACGGTGCCAGACCCACAGCTGGTGTCCATCGGTCACTCAGGGCCAAGTTGTGGTGTGGTCCTTGCTAAATGGTGCAAATCAACGAGAACGAGCAATGCCAGTCCTTCCCCGTTGCGCAGTGCCCTCTCCCGTGTCACACCAGTGCCCTTCCTCTGAGGGTCTGCTTCAGCCCCATGCACGTCGTGGGTGGGAGAGGCTGGGGGCTGGGTGGCCACACGACGTGGGGAGCTAAGCCATTTACACTGATCCGAAATCAGCGTTACAACGCTGGCAGGTGCTGGGAAGGGTCTCCCTGCAGTGATTCGTCTTTAATCTGGTGAGCTATCCTGTGCTGTTACCAAAACCATTTGTGATGGGGTTTAAATTACGTGCTGAATGGGGAGCACAATCTGGTAGAGAGTAGAGGTTTAGAGACAGTTCCTTTGCCTGCTACAAGCTACCTCTGGGCTGTTTCATCAGCAAAAAAATAGAGTTAAAGCAACCTGAAGGCCTCATTCCTGGGTACAAGAAGAGTTACAGAGCAAGTTGGTGGTACTGGGAGGCGACAGTGGCTGCCTGGTGTGCTCCTTGTTCATGGTGAATGTGGAGAGATGAGGAGAAATGGCATGGGGCTGCCTGATACGGGAAAAAAAAGCAGTTCTCAGAAAATGGAACCACATTTTTCTGCTATTAATAAATGAGGACCCACTCGCTGGCCTGGAGGCCAACTGGCATAGTCTGGCAATAGACCGTGTAGCTCCTTGACATCAAGGAGAGCAAATTTAATGTGGAGCTAAACACATGCTTCTCCTTTGCTGATAAATTCAGTTTGTTTCCTGCTGTTCAGCTGGAACAAATGCTTCCATTTCCCCTGCCCAGAAATCAAACGCAGGAAATAGCTGAAACCCTGGAAGGGCATCTTTTTCATTTGCACTGCATAAAGAAATGTGGGTGGTTTTTTTTGTCAGTTAACCTGTTTTAAGGCTCTCTCTGTTTTTCTGGCAAATACCTTTTCATCAGGTAATTTCTCATAGTCATATGAGTTTATCTTAAAAAATGCAGCTAGGTATGACAAGTTGATTTTACTGATATCAATGACAGAATTGGAGAAACAGTTACATAACATTTGTATTTTAGCTGCCCACACCTGGATTAATCAATTAATATTTACGGTGGACAACTAACTCCCATGGGAGTTGATTGTGCTAGACTTACAGTTTGAAAACACAGCTGCAATCATTTTATTTGTTTGCCTCCAGCAGCAAAGATTTTTTTTTTCCTCGTAGCAGAGAAAAGAAATAATGAGGAAAGGAGGCTAAAGAGAAAACTAAATACTGTCATATCTATACACTGCAGTGAAAGTATAGAGGAATCATCTCCCTATGGATTTGCTCTGCACTTAAGCCATTAAAATCATCTCAGATCTCTGCATCTGCTCTCTTGTAGACATTTAAGGTTGCGTGGTTTAGATTCAAAGCATTGCTCCATTGCTACGCAGACGTGAAAAACGAAGCTCCACATCCTTGTAGCATCCACAGCTCACGTTCCTGACTTAGTGTCATTTTTGCTGCAAAGAGAATTAACAAGAGAACAATGGTGAGACTGAGGAACAGTGGGTGGAAATGGCTGGAAAATATGTACACCTCTGTGAACAAAGGTGGGTTAATCAGCTTAGGTAACACAGCCGACAGAGCCAGCAATACCAACACTAAGCATATGCCAGGCTGGAGAATGTGCAAAAAGAGGAAACTGAGCTAGAGGCTGGGTCTTCACTCGTACATTCCTTTCCTCAGACCAAGGCTATATGAGGCTTTTAAATCAGGAAAATGCTTACCAGTTCCATTTAAAGCTTCTGGAGGAAGAACAGTTATTAAAAGGTGCTCTATTAAAATGAAAAAAAAAAAAAAAAAGAAAAAAAAGAAAAAGAGTTAAACTTATCACTCTGGAAGTTTTTCCATTGCAAAACAAACTGACATTCTGAACTGTGGAGTTCATATACTGGAAGCAATTCTAATGTCTTGGTCCCGAATCTTCTCACACAAAAGAAATCCCCATCAGACCATAAATTTCTTTATAAGAGCAACCTGCTCTCAGTAAAATAAACAGTCCATTTTTTACAAATGAGTGCAATATTTTTCTGAACAAGCACCTTGCAATGGAGTCACTGAACACAACATTTTCATACAGCTGCTACAGAGAAAATCTGGAAAATCCCAATGGAGTAATTTTACAAAGAATAATTCTGGTCTAAGCTGTCAAGTCTCCTCTGCTGAGGTCTAAAGGGGACTGAGAAACTAAGGCCAGGCTCAGTCTTATGAATCACTGCTGATTTCCAGCTATAGTAAATGAAATTTCTAACACAGATGAAAAAAATTGGTTCTTTGTGTAGGACGCCTGTTTCTCTACTTGTTCTTGCTGTTGTTAATCAGGTATGACTGTACTAAGGTCATCAGAGTTATATTGCATGAGCCGAGTGTGAGAAAAGATTTAGTCTAGATTTTGTTTGACACTGCCTCTGTAATAGCAGCAAACACTTTTCTGGAACAGCTGTGCGATGGAGTTTGGTTGTGCTACATTGCTCACCAGATCCTGCAGCAGGCTTCCAAAGATAAGTTGGAAATAGTGAATCAGGACATCAATCCCACCAAAATAAAATTCACAGATGAGGAGAAATCTGCCTTCAGTAAGCCTAAGAATCTCATTTTTATAGTATTAGGTAAGCTGGGAAGATGTTCTTCCAAGATATTGTGGCACAGTGTGACGATTATTAGCTCAATTCAGTGACACAATTACTACAGGCCATTTAACACAAATGTATCCCCTGTTGCTATCCATTATACTAGTAGCTTTAATAACGTCAGTGCGTACAGTTGAGACCACTGCATGTCATGAAAGAAATATGATTGTATGTTACGAGCACAGCTCAGCCATACATTTATAATGTGAAACCTATGACAACACCTTACCACTTGGATATTTAGGAAAAGGCTGCCTTGCATAACAGCTGCAGGCTGCTGAAATCAGATGTTGGGCCAAAATATGATTTCTTCATCATCATCATTGTCAGCCGTTAGTCATACGAACAATCATCCTGTCCTCTTGGATCAGGTTCATCTCACCTGTCTTATCCATCTAAAAATTCATTGTCAAAATCTGAGCTAATCACCTTGGATTCTCTGTAGAGTCAGTACAGAGAAATGTATATCTCCGGAGGATGATTTTTCTCATCTTAAAATAGATGCCTGGGATGGCACAGAGGAACTACACCTTTGCTTACAACTAACTAGGTGAATCTGCTTGTCTATCCCTAAATATAATAACAATTTTCTTAGTCTGTACTTTGCTCAAATAAGTTCACCCTTTTCTCTTAAAGCCTGCCTAGCATCCAGAGTGACTTCGGGATGGCTGGGAAGCCACGGAAATGTAATTCCCACAGGAAGAGCAATCAGAAGTGGAGGCACTGGTCCATCCTGGCATCACGCGGCATCCCTCACTTAAATCTCTGGGACTCACAGGATTATGTGGGGTGTTACTCCACTAAACTGCAGAGGGATTTGGGGACCTACTCCTAATTTAGGGCAGATGTCTTTCAGTGCCAGGTGTCAACCGGAGTCTTGCTGGCAGTAGACTGAGAAACACACCCAACCTCTAACCTCTCTTTGGGTTTGTAACAACACTAGCTGTATTTGTTTTACAGAAGTAATTTAAATGTTTAAATGAAATATATTAATTGAGAACTGGAAATAATCTTTACTGAGGATTTTAAACTGTCTCACTTGAAAAGGAGTACGAGCTAACTGTGCAGAATGGTTTGCAGAGATGGGTACCGAATTTCTCCTCTAATAAAGGGCAGGAGGAATGATTGTTCTCTCTAAATGGGAAGGGAGATAAGGTTACGAACCTACAAGATGCCTAAACCTCTCTAAAAAGGCTTTTAGAGATGAGAACCTGTGTAATGGTAATGTAATGACACTTGATGCTAGAAACAAGAAGGTGACTGAAGAGTCCCCCTCAACGCTGCAGTCTGCACACCGTCGCCCCGGGCGCCTGCCCACCACTTCGGAGAGCAAGAGGCACAGACGCTAATGCACGAGCTTCCAACCTTGTGCTCGTTAGGACTGTGGTGCTCCAGAGATGCTCTCCCGTCTCCTACGCAATTCCCTCAACGCAGAAGGGGAGAATGGAAGAAAGACTGACGCCCCCGCAATGACAGCTGGCCCAGCGGCCAACGGAGCGAGAAAGTGCCTTAAATTACATGGGATGAGAGAAATTGAAATAGGGATTTGCTGGGTTTGTGATAGACTTTGCAGGTCCTAATTTTGAAGAAATTGTCCAGGAACCCCAAGTAGCTGCTAAGAAAGTGCTGAGGAAGCTCTTGAAGAAATCCCATTTCACTTTGCTTATTTAAGTTAGTAGAAAAAAGACCTCCTTGTTATCTAATTTGTTGATGAGTTCATACACTTTCTGGAATGATTTCTTGCATAATTTACCTTATTGATACATTATTTATAAGCCCTCATTCAATTTCAGGCTCGGGGTTTGGATGTAAGTCTTATATAATGAGTAGCCGGTGTCACTTCATGCCAGAGGAATCAAAAATGGTTTTGACAACCCAGGGATTGTCACTAAAGCAGCAATATAATCAGAGTTAATCTTTCATTGCTGAATCATTACAAAATGCTCACTTGCCATTACCTCATAGGAATCTAATAAATTATAATGTCCTTTATTGGTTGAAGAAAACAATTTCCTGAGGAGGATCGGTTCCCGGCTAAACTGCTCCCTAAACTGAAATCCAATACCTATGACTGGAAGCTGTACTTTCATGACTGTCTCAGGGGATACATAAAGGATCCATTAAAGTTCAGTCCGGATACACAGATATGGGAAGACCCGTAGTGTTTGCACCGTGAGCTTCAAAGCATGGGTGCTTTGTAGACTGCTCAATGATACAGATTGAATTTAAAGAATTCACTGAGGCTTTGGCTTCTACATTGCCCCTGGGAGCTCAGGATTTCCTTTCAGTTCCTGGCAAAGTGGTTTAAAAAAATATATATACTGAGAAGAGTATATGTATATTGACAGAATGTCCACTTACTGGTGGTTGGGAGACACCCTTTAGTGACAGGCAGTTAATAAGTTTTGATGGAGAAAGGGGATCAATTGGTTGCTTGAGATAACAAATCACTTCCTCTTATTTAAAAGTCTGGTGCTAACTAGCAAAAAAGACTGCTCAGCCTGTCCTGCTGTGAGCTGAAATCTTCTGTTTCTGCCTTGTTGTTCTGTTTAGTAAAGCAGGAAAAAAAAAAAAAAATTGCTGTTTGAAGTTTATTCCATGAGAGTTTATTACTTAATATGTCAAGCTTTGCATCAGGCTGGCCTTATTAGTGTAAGAATCACCTAATCAGTGTTCCCTGTGAAGTGTGCTGGGCATTTTACATGGCATCAAATCCCTGTCTGTCATGATAAGATCCACCGTAGGAGCATTTGTTGCTAACTTCAGGCAAATAGAGTTTTGCTTCTAGCTGTATTTTAATGTCTGTTTAGAAATAAAGATATGGTTTTGAAATGGCTGTTCTACTATTTCCTTTCAGTTCCCCTCCAAAAAAGGAAATCACTGCTTCTTATTAAAAAATCACTAAATTTATATTATATAAATAAAGTCTAATTGCCAGTACTTATGGTGTGATGTTCTTCATTGACTGTATGTGAAGAATCATATGTTAAAGCTCCCATGGATGTCGATGTCCCAAGTACCTTTTGGTTTATGTTTTTTTGGAAACAAATGCTTCATTCTTTTTGCCTGATGGCTTTTGAGGGATTAGTGGGCACTATAATGAGATTTTCAAAACAGCTCTTCACACCCTTCGGGAGCTGACACACTTTTCTGAAGAAAAGGGAAAGTGCATATTCCTTCCAATTCTCAGGCCTTTGCTTTGAAAATAGCATCTTCCCCCCCCCCCCCCCCCCCTTTTTTTTGAAATTTTTTTTTAGAGATGAATTTTTAGAAGCTGGGATTGGATTGGATGAGCATTCACACCGAAGATCAGAAAAAACCCAAACTCTACATAAACAGACATCATTACCCAGTTTCAAGCAAGCACACCAGTTCCCCAGCCCTGTTCATAATCACCCTTCCACACCACGGTCTAGTGGGGATTCATTAAGTGGTGTACTTAATTATGTAAATGCAATGGTTTCTGCCTGCCCTCCGTTTGCACTTGCAAATTTGTTTATCTATTGATGGCTGCGGTCAGCTCTGGGCAGAGCGTCTTTGCAAATGTGTTGGAAAACAAGCCTGGAAGTTAGCAAATACTTGCTGTTCCAGATCAGTAGGTAGCAAAGCAAAAAAACGTGTCCTCAGAAATATTCCCTCAGGTGAAGGCAGTCCATGAAGAGGAAGAAAAAGGGAAAAGCGGGGGTTGGGACAGGTACTTTATTTTGAATAGTAGCTGTCACAGACAATTAAGTGCATCTTTTCAAGTCCACCCTCTCATTCACACAACACCCAAACTTCAGACCAAGCGTGGATTTAAGCCAAATCAGAGAACTTTTTGGAGCTTGTGCACGTACTGTACCTTACAGAAGGATGGATGAGCTACAGCTCTGGCCGCCAGCAGTTGCCCTGCTTCTGGCCCTTCCCAGTCACCGTGTGAACTCCGTGCCCACCCACCAGCAGCTTCATAGCCAAGACTGTGAACAAAACGTGTACGGCATGAGCGTATGCCATGTTTCCCAGTCACCTTCTTGCACAAGTGTGGACACCGAGGTCTGCAGAGTGGTCTTTTTCCCCCGTACTGTGCAGCTAGAGACTGGGATAAGGGGAGACAGCCTAAGTGGAGGTGGCCACAAAAACTAGCCTTTTTTTTTTTTTAACCATTAGCCTTCATTGTAACGCAACATTTGCTGGAAGGGGGTTTGAAGAACACAGCTTAAGGAACTTTAATCATATTTATGAGGAAATTGTCTATATTGACAGCAGTAGAGAAAACCACGGGTGAAGTTATATTGCATGGGAGAAAACCACCAGAGAATTTACGTATGCTGAACATGACCATGCCCACTGTACTCTGGTCAGGAAAAGATGCCTACCTAACAGTAAAGGGGCTGCAGATGAATTACAAGATGATAATTACAGGAGGTGAGTCTCAATTCAGCATGAGATTTGGAGATCTGCCCTCGTACACAGTTAGTACATACATAACTGGAGGTCAGATGCAGGTCCCCGAGTTGCTAATGCAGGCTGCCTTGTCCTTGCAGCCTCAGTTTCAGAGGTTGGCACCCCTGGTCACACTCCGCAACCACCCTACTTACAGTCTGGCAGCCTGGGGAGTCCTATTCTTCCACTGTTGCCGGCATCCCAGGCAAGAACATTCCCAAATCCTGCTTGTGCCTTGCGTTGATGCTCACTGGACCCCGGTTCATCCATTCAGAGGGACAAGCATTTTTCAGAGGGCCTTGACTATGGCCCAATATGTTGCAGATTTAACAAGGATGACTGTGCCAGACTCCTGTTTTGCTAGCATTTATGAATACCCGAATGGCAGGAAAAGGATGAATTCAAGAAGGACTATGGAATTTGAATTTATGGACACCCATTAGCTGAGTCACTGTGACTAATTCTTGTCTCAGGTCACTTTTATAAATGAAAGTTCAGAAGATAAGTGTGCACAGATTTTAAAGATTTTTCTTTTCTCATGAGCCGTTTATGCAAAGTTTTATCTTCTCCACTGGTCCTATAGCAGAAGAAGACACAAAGAATAGCCCCATGGCTTGGAGTGAAAGCTTAATTTAGACATGCTGGATGGCAAAAGATTTTTCTCTGAGTTCCTGAATTTTAGCAATAATTTAATTGCAGTAGGTGTGTCAGCAGCTTGCTTAATGACAATAAAAAAAAAAAAAAAAGAAAAAAAGGTGCTGCTCAAGTTACTTTTGTTCAATAGGAAAGGAAAATAATACAGTGGTGCATTGTTGGGTGTTTTATTCTCTGCAACTGCTAGAATGCAGCCAACTTTGCTGAGTTATGTGACTGTGATTGTCAGTTAAATAAAGGAATTTTGAGTTACACTGGAAGTTGAATAAAAAATTATAAGCTTAATTTTTGGAGGATGTGCATGCAAACTTGTGTCTTGGCCTTACTCATCAGGTGGATAATCTTTGAAGTTTGGTAAATATAGCCAGAAGAGCATAGATGTATCTTGCTGTACCAGTTTCTACCAGCACAAGCACCTGGATTTTGTGATGATTATGAAACAATTCTGTCACTTTTGCAACTCTATTTGCATTGCATTTGCCACGAAAGTGAAGCAAAAAAAAAAAAGAAAAAAAAAAAAAGAAAGGAGACACCTCAAAGGAAGAATAGAAAAATAAAAATACACCCACTCTGTTTGTGGCTTCAAACTAGAACAGAACATCAGAGATGAAAGGATCTGCTTTTCTTTTAATCTCACAGTGCAGCTGTCTCACCTGTTGTCTGCAATGTGTCCGTGTCACAGTAGCAAGTTTCACCTTTCTCCAAAAGCTACATCCTTTTGACAGGAGTGGTAAACAGTAGGCAGACAGTCAGGCTCACAGGGTCTTCGAAAATACCAACTCCCTTGACCAGACGCTCATTTCTTCAGGACAGCTGTAAATCATACTCCAAATTGTCTGCCTCCTAGGGGTCTCAGGGAAGCAGAGAATAGCAACGCAACCTGCCCTTCCTGGTCTTTCCAGCTTGCTCCTCTGTGAGCATCCCAGTCCCAAGCAGCGATATTTTTGACTTGTTCCTTTTGGTATAACAAATACATGAAGTTGAACAGTTTCACCAGGAGGGATGTGGATGTCCGTATTTTGCTTAGCCCTGCCAAGGGGAAGGCAAACCCCTCTGGGATCTGACCGATGGCCGTTCTTACCCTGTGCTGTGCCTCCACCGTAGGGTAACAACAGGGAAAACATACAATGGGACTTCTTGAGCGCATTATCTGAATTCTCAGTGCTTTAAGCGCAGGGACATCCTATGCCTTTTTTGAGAGAAGGACATCGGAAGATGATTCTCCCTTACCATGTGCCGCTCCCAATGTGATCTGCCCCATCAGTGGGTTAGGTGCAATTGTAGAAAGTCAGGGAAGAGCCACATCCTCATAATCTGGATAAGCTCCCCCAAGCCAATATTTAAACATTATAAAAAAACTTGCATTGTGTCAGAGGAAATAAAGGGAAGGTTTGGTTTTCTCTGAGATTCTGATGCAAAAACCCAATTTGTTGGAACTTTTTTTCTCTTTATGTGTAGGGCAAAATTAGTACCTGGAGGATAGAGTAAATTTATCTAGCCCTGAGGGTGACACATTTGATAAAAAATAAATGAATACCACAAATCTTTAGCAATAAACTGGTTAATAATGTATTGATCTCTGAATTAAGGTACATGGTAAAAGTACAATATATCTTTTTGGAGGGCGCACCTCCATTTTCAGGAATTCTTATTTACCTCAGACACATAGATCTGCATTACTGAGGAGAAAGTTTAGTACAGGGTAATAGTGGCTGCTGAACCCAAATTTATTAGAGAGTGAGCTAATCATGTAACTGGCGCCAGTGCATGCAAGAAAAAAGAAAAGATAGGCTGGTGTTTTTAAAGTAAACACAGCAATACAGTTTTTTTCTGACTCGCATAAAGAATAACAACTAGGTACCGATGAGGTGTAGACCAATCTTCACTTTTCTTGTTTATGCAAATATTGATTTCCATATATAAATATATGTATAAAGCTCAATTATCATCAGAAAGCTTATTTATCATGAGCAAGAATTAACTTTGCTCTTTCAAAGCACTGCATTAGTGAGGTAACTGGGATGTGAACCTGTTACCACTGAAATCAAGGGAAAAAAAAAAATTGAGAGCCAAAAATCAGGCTCCTAACTCTCACCTGAGTTGCTTTATGGCTAATGCAGTTGCTCCTAGTTCACCAACCCTATGCTTGTCTTTCTAGAGCATGCAAAATCTCACTGTAACTCAGTGCCCATTAAAATCAAGACAGTTGTCTGGGCTGCCTTTGTTTCTCCAGTTAACTATGATATTACAGCACAACAAACCATTGCAGGCACCTCCTAAGTTAATGCCAGCCGTATTCACAGAAAGCATCACTCCAGAGGCTTACACAGCCTCAGCGACAGCTGCACAGGACGGTTTGCATTAGATCTGTTGCGTCAGTGCTAGACGTTAGATTTCGGACAGGCCATAGAAGAGGAAAATATGTAGAGGACTGCCAGAGCATTAACTATTGAGAATACCAGAAGAGAGGTGTTCTTCTTCACCTTCGCTTTGGTTGAATATTTTAGTAATTTAGACTTTGAGTCTGCAACAAAACTATGTGAAACTTGTAGAAAGGAGAATGGGCTGCAGAAGGAAAAAATGGAAGTTATCAAGAAGATAGTTCTTGTGTTGCAAGATTAAATGATGCCTACACTTGTTGCACTCCTAGTACTTCCTTTAATAAGGCATCATTTACTTGACAGTTGTAAAATTCTCCTATGTAAACACTTAGCACATGGAGAGGAGACAGAAGAAAATAAAGTGTGTGCTTTTCTGCTCCGATGCCAGTCCCATGGCAGAGAGTTTCAGGCGTGCAGCTCACTCCAAGACCCTCGCCCACTACTCCCAGGCTACATTTTCAAAAGGTGCCAGTGTCATGGCCTCTGTTGTCTACTCTTAGACCAGTCTGGCCATGTTCATACTATTTAAGTCTTTGTCTTCTAAATTAAGAATGGAGCCGCGCATGGAGAATGGGCATTTGCCCAAATTAACCCTCAGGGTAAGCTTGGGAGGTTTATTGAGTTATGTCTACAGCAGTAACTAAACAGGACAAATTTTGAGTGCAAGTTCCAATGTATGGTTATCTATACTACTTAATTGCTTTAGCACTGTCACAATGTCCAGGCACACTTTGGAAGACATCATGGGCCAAGGAATATTCCCTATAGATGGTATGGATGAGGCCACCCTGTGTGGTAGAGGCAGAGAGTCTAGTAGTATGCAGCTGAGCTGTGCTGTATTGCTAGACCTTGGGGGCAGAGAACGGAGCCTGGCCAGGGAAATTTACTGGTATAGATGTGGCATCTGTGTCTGTTTTGGAATTCTGAAGAAGTACTGTAAAAGTACTGCAAGCACAGCAAGTGCTGAATAAATGTGTTTCTGTGGTTAGCAACATATTACTTATAAAAAACCCCACAAAACCAACACTGACTTTAAGAGCTGCTGGTAAAAAATGGAAACAATTATTCTCTCTATGTTTGCAAAGTAGTTTCTGTAAAAGTGAACATTTATATTACCAGAAGTGTGCATGGACTCTCTTTTTTCTGTGTTTCTTGTTGTTACTGGAGAGATTTCTGTATTGGAGAGGAATTTTCTATATCCCTACCTGTTTGCTTGATCACAAAATGAAACCATAATCCTGATTTGGACATCACACTGCTTATTGCCATAAATGTGACAGGGATATTGCAAACAATATTATCACCTGCATCATCTGATGTGTGTCCCTTAGTGCTAGGTGTACATTTGTTCTCCCTACGTGTTTCTGTGGTGTCAAATTAATTATAAGCTTTTTACAGAAGAGGCTTTACCTCCACCTGTGTTTTTGTGTCACCTTGTAAAACCTGGTTTCCTCTTTGCTTCCTGGACAATTAAAAGAAAGGACAAATGAATCAATTAATTCTTGGGTGAAAAGGTAGCCCTGTTCAGGTAGTCCTGAACCAAAAGGACAATTCTGGTGTAGCCTGGTGGAACTGGCCCACAAAAGGCCCTTGTGGTGGCAGATAAGCAGAATGTCTCGTGGTCCTCACACCCATCTTCTGCCACCAGCAGTATCTCAAAACTGGTTGCAGAAAGCCACGTTCTACTTCTGTGTCATATATAAGTTAAGTAACATCAAGGGCTTTACTCTGGCCTAGGATCTGCTTAGACAACTCTACTGTGAAAGGACAACTTGCACTATGACTGAGACTTTCACTATGACAAGAGAGCTCTTCTAGGGGAAAAAAAAAAAATAATAAAAGATCGCCTTTAATATCATAGGGGAGCACGCTGAGCCTTTGCTTTTACATTTGACAATGCCACTCTTAGTCTGCTGGTGTATTACTTAACTCACTTACCTGACACAAGAAGGCTGGTTGGACAGTTGCAGAGTAAAGTTTGGTTCAACACGAGAGACAGAGCTGAATGCCTGACTGCTGCACACTCGGGGGAGTAGCAACAAGAGTCCCACTGTCTTCAAAGGGTATCTTCTCTGAGTGCTGTCACCTCTGGCTCTCACACCAGGAGTCCCATACTTCTACCTCTGTCTAACTCAGCACCAAAACTGTTGTTTACACTCAAAGGTGCCAATAGCTTTGTCCTGACTTGTGTTCATAGCTTGAAACATTTCCCCATTTCTCCATATTTTCTTTGTGGACAGCTCATTTTTCCAATGCTTTAAAAAAGCCCAAAGGGTGAAACTTGTGCAGAAAGGCCATCAGTCTTCAGTAGGATGTTCTATTGATTTCAGATTAGCAAACATCATCTTAGAACGGCTAAAGTTAGTCTGGTCTTAAGAAAACCAAACTGGGAAAAACGGTAGCGAGGGTCTTGCAAAGCACAGTTTTGCTCAGGCTGGGGAAACGGACTAGCTAATCAAATGTTGCGGGTCTTTCCCATTGCTGAGCATGGCAGCAGGATTCATCTGTTTATATTTTTATCATTTGTCAGCTTGATGGATGTGCCACATACGAGGAAGTCACATCGTTATGTTTAGACATTCATTTTAATGGGAAGGGAATAGAGATTTCTTTCTCAGAGGGGGGATGTACTGAAGAGTTCTGGTTGCCCTCCAGACAGACCAGCCTTCTCTAGGGTGCCATCTGACAAAATATTTAGCATGAACTATTCAGTAGGTCTTAAGCATGTGGGTCAAGTTAAGTACCAAGCTGATCTACTGAAAAAAAGGGAATTGCAGATGCAGGCTCTTAACTATGAGAAATGACATTATATTGTAAAGACAGCTCTTTTTTATATTTATATTCCGTGCACATTTGGAATTACATTTTCATTCGGCATCCTCATGACGTTTGAAATAGCGCAGGGTGAGGTTAGACAGAAGGGTACATTTGAACCTGAGCACTCTGATGCCTTTATCTGTAGATTTACATAATCTCGGGTGTGTACTCCTGCAGTTAATTACATGCATTCATCATCTTTTGATGACATATTTCCATTACATGACATCTTTCCAGTGTCACTGTGTGCCTCTCGGCACAGATTGGTTTGTCTGAAGAATAAAAAGGAGATAATAACAGTCTTCCCACTGTCATCTTTTGTGACCTGAACTTTTAATGCCCATAAATAAAAGTGATGAGGACTGTTGTGCGCTACCAAGGCCTTGAAGTTTTCTCTGATCATTCTAAAGAAAGGTTTTGAATCATTCAAGGGTAGAGTACTATTTTCTTATGAGCTTAAGATTTTGTTATGGGAAAACTTAGATTTCCTGCTGGTAGAGAAACTTCTTTGGAGATTTTCTCAGACCTTCTCTCTTGTGATATGAGAAATCTTGGGTTGTTATGTGATGAGGGAAGAGGTGACCGAACTGCAACAGTACTTCAAAAAGTGCAATACACAAATCAGCCTTGAGTCATCCCCTTCAACAACAGAGCAAACTGAGGCACAGAGTGATGAGGTGACTTTACTGAAGTCACCCAAGGGCAGACGCTAGTCCTTGCAAATGTAATGACTCACCTCACCTGTCTCCTCTTAGCAATGCCATGTGAATTTTGAATATCATCAGCCACTCTGTCGAACACAATAATTTTTGGACAAAGCCAAGTAACAAATGTGTCTAGGGGTTTTCTTTTCTTTTCTTTTTTTTTTTTTTTCTTTTCCTTAATAACTTCCGAGCAGAAAAAATAAATGAATTGAGCAACTCTGTTATTTGTCATGAAATGTGTGCTCAGTCCAGGCTACAGGTGCTGTCCCTTCTCCCAGTAGACAAGTACATATTACGAAGCCTGCATCACATCTTACATTACCTGGGTGTTTTTTTTGTTCTTCTTATTCTCAGTAGAAAAGGTAAATACCAAGTGAGCCTGAAGACTCAACTGCCCTTTCTTTCACTCGATAGCAAGAAGCCGAGAGTTAGGGCTTTATACAAAATACAAAGTTCTTCTGCCCAGGTATTCTTAAAGTCAGAACAGGTGACTTCTGTTATTCCTGAGACAGGGTGGGTGGAAAGAAAAGAATATACAGGCAAACAGGTAAAACCTATAAATCATCTTGCCTGGGGGGAGTTTAGGCTGATGTTCTTTAGCTCAGAAATGGAGATGTAGATAGAACACTAGACAAAGGCTGCACAGACTAACTGCTCTTCCAGGTAAAGTACTCAAAACCCTGGGCGCAAAAGCCCTTCTGCCATGCAGTCGGTGTGATCCTTTAATGCACACCTACACGACTCGTGGGGAGGGTCCGGGGGTCTCCAGCTCTGCCCACGGAGACAAACCAGCCCGTCATACCAGTGGACCACCGTTACTGCTTCACCTCTGCCGACGTGGCAGTGTTAAACCGCCGTTTGTGCCAATGCAATTTATGGTTTCCTGCAAACTGGACGTAATTTCAAATCCTGTCGGATCTCTAATATACGTTCTGATATTTCCAGTCAGCAGCACAAGAAAAAAAATACAAAAACCCACGGTACACTTCTGCAGCTAACGTAACCAGTAAATCACACCTACTTGTCTCACCAAATACAGTGTCTAAGAATTTGCTTGGCTAACAGTGAGGTTGCCCAGACATACTTGAACTAGGCCTTCCCAGTAATCGTGCTGTGTTCCGATGAAGAAAGCTTCACATTTGTTCTAATGGGTGATCGATGGTACCACCCCATTTGGTACAGCACAGAATTAATAGAGCATCTGGAAAATGAAAACAACTAACATTCACTACTCTTTTGTCATGACGAAAATGAGCTAATGATAATAATAATCTAGTTTCCAGACATTGCACACACACTCTGCAATCTTAAGTACTCGGGCCTGGAAATAAAACTTGAGCAACTTGCACATGCAAGGAACTCTCAGTTAGTGATCAAGACTTCAAAAATGTCAAAGTTAAGATTGTCCATGAAATTTTAATTTGCCTCTCTTGTGTGGTCACGCGTGGAAATGGTCTATAATTCCATGGGCACATTTTATTTGGTTACAGGGGGGCATGACTTGTTTGGTTTACAGCCTAAGCATTACTTTCAAGGGATAGTTACCTTGTGACCCCAGGATATGGCCCCCAGGAAATACACACTTTCTAAACAGTCTCCAAAGGAGTTTTCAAGAGGTTGTGTTTCTCCACGCTGCTCAGGCTGGCCGTGCTCAGTGCAGGTGGACTGGACACGTAATTTATGTGCTGGACTCTTATGAATCTTTGTAAAGCAAGCACAATCTAAAGGTTTTGTGGTTTTAAAGATTTAGTGAAAAGGTGGGTGCTTTTCAAAGAAATCGTAAAAATTGCATACCTGATACTGAATTGATTTTCCTGTCAAAGCTGAAGGATGAATGAACTTTCTCAACAAAAAGTTGTCAGACATAGAATATGTGTATACACACACACACACATATATTTATGTATGTGCATACACAAATGGAATGACAAACCAATGCCCCCCATCCCTCTGCCCTCCCTTTTTCACTCGGGGGGGGGGTGGGGGGTGGGGGGAACCCAAACTTTTTTTTTTTCCCCTGAAACTTTCCATTAAAATTATTTTTCAAACATAGAAAAAAATTCTTCCTTTCTGGACATTGATTCTTTCCTCTTCCACATGCAGGTTGAAAAGTGATCTGAAAATTGTTAAGTTTTCAGTACAGGATTCTTCAGAAGCATTATTCGAAGCAGGAGTGTCTGAGGGCTGAATAGCCAGGGATCACTGTTTAAGTTTACATTCTGGATTGGTATTACTATAGACCATATCAAATATAGATGGCAATAAATTAAAATAGTTTCTACTCCCTCTGCAAACTCACATGTTCCCTGAAGAAGGGTATTTTTAAAGTTGTGAACCCAATTAGAAATAGACACTGTGAATGTGTAAATGTGATACCTTTCCATTGGGTTCCAGTCAAAATGTTATATGAGTCTGGGGGATTAAATTATGAATTGTTCTGATGTTCATAGTAATAATTTCTTTATGAAAAAGCAAAACATAAATCAGAAGAAGTGTCAGGGAGATGCATTGCATACTAGAAAATTAACAACACCTCAAAAACTTTCCTTATGAAAAAATGAATTATTCAAGAGTAATTTTCTTGCGTTCAGGCTGTATTGGGCTGTAGTCTCTCAATTCAGATTAGAAACCTCTGAGTGCAATGCAGTGATGTGAATCAGGACCTCATCCCCTGCACATGGCTTGCATTTGCTATAATGATACGACTGTCTGACAGCTTTTGGTGAGCTATTATTGACGTTTCAGAGAGGAGCATGGGAGTGAGGAACAGGAGAGTAAGGAACAGATTTTTCCTAAGTACTAAAAAAGAAATGCCCAAGTTAGGGATGTTTTTGAGGGGAATGATGACATTACAGTCATCCAAGACTTCCTCTATGTCAAATGACAAACCTTCGAAGTGAGAATCGGTGTGCCTCTCTCCGTTGATGACAGAGGGATTTCAAAGTGAAACAGCATCCTTAACTCAGAGATCTGAAGTTATGTGGGATGAATCTAGGTCTTACTGACCTTCCAAAAGTCATACAGGCCACCTCTATGGTAGTAAATTAAACAAGACCAGGCATTGGACGATTGTAATTACTACAAGAGCTGGGTCCTGTAAGAAGAGGAAGGGTGGACCTCACACAGGGGTCTGTTTGGATTGCACAGAGCTGGCCCAGCAGTAACACACCTTGCTCTGGTGAGAATTTTAACTCTAGTTCAACAATATCTTGCCTTACAGAGTAAGTTCACCGTAGGAAAGAGTGAAGTTCACTGCACAATAAATGGATATTTTTATTTTTTTTTCACATTGCGATGAATCAAAGCAATGAGGGACTTGTATTTTCATTCCTTGTCCAGATGCTTTTATACTACTGCTCAGCATCCAGGTTATACAGTCTGTCAAATAACACCAGATACACACTATTATTAATGAATTAGTGTATCTTTTTGCTTTTGCTATGATGAATCTGAACAACTGAAACTAGAAAGGAATGATAATGATGATCATTTCAGAACGGCCTAATGCCTGTATCTTCACTCATTTTCAGAAGGTGGATGCCGTGAGGAAATTACTATTTAACTGAGCAACAAACAGCTCAAAACCAGCAGGACACGAGTCTTGTTAGTGAATGGTGAGGCAGGTAAAGAGGAGGCCAAAGGGTTACCTAGTAATAGCCTACAACTAATTGAATGGCATTTACCAAAACGATGAAGCTAAACCCTTCTTGGTATATCCATCCATCTTTTCTTGGTAGTGGCAGATGATTTAACATGACATGGGAGCCACAGACAGTGGCTTGGGTTGTTCAAATTGCGTATCAGGAAAAAACCAGATCACTCAGACAGGTGTGGACATCCTCAACCTCAGAGGTTTTCAAGAACTGGCCAGACAAAGCCACAGCTGACCTGATCTAGAGCTGGTGATGGTACTTCTTGGAGCAGGAGCTTGGACTAGAGATCTCCAGAGGTCCGGTCTCTTGTACCAGCTTCTCTACAATTCTATGATAACTTCATTTTCCACTGTTTCTCACCTCAGTTTTTTGTGCTTGGCAAAAGTGTTCTAATTCTTAATTCCCTCGTTCTAGAAGCCAGAAAATACCTAAGTAATAAAGATAGCTTAATTTTCATGTTCCCACAATTACAGAGTCCAGCGTGCTGCAGAATTGATGATGGTGTTCGCGCTCTGGGACTCACAAAACCATGCACTACTCTCTCTATCAAGTATAATATCTTGTTTCAGCATACAGTCCTCTGACTTTTCACCCCAGCTCCATGTTTGAGAACAAGGGTGATGTAGAGAGCTTTAAAATCACCTCTCTGACTGGAAAGGAAATTCCTTGCATGACCAGAGACCCTTTCTCCCATCTATATTTAGGTCAGCCAGAATAAAGATGCTTTGCTGACCCTGAGAGCAAAACCAAAGTGGGTGTCAAGTGCTATCATTTGAATTAAGAAGTAATTTTAAATAAAAATTTTCTGGCACACTTTCTTGTATCTTAACCCTCAGATCTGTTTTCTAGAAATGGTGGGCATTATAGCCAACTTTTTAAAGTAATGTGTATTTTTACAAGTTTCCATACATAAGAAGGAAATACTCTTATTTTCATAAAGAAAAATTGAAATACATTATTTCCTAGGCCTTTACAGTATTTAATGTACTATAAATTTAAAGAATGCATTCTCTTATCACTTGTATTGCTGCACTTTGCATATTTTGCCGATACAATGTTGGGTGCGATGATTTAAAATGCTTCTTGCTCATTTACAATAGGAAAAATGTTTTTGAAATAATTTCCAGCTTCTTGCCTGGACTCGCATTGTGACTCTTATCTCCCACCATGTTGCCTGTGCCTGAAACTTGTGTTGAGATACCCACTTTTGCGATATGATTTCCACTGCCTGTGGATTGGGGTGGAGTTGTTTTTTTATATCAGTCAGAGACAGACAAATAAGTCAGGATTTAAGCATTGAAATAGGAGCTGGTTGTCCAAAATTGCTTCTTCACACCTTCTCTGGTATAATGACAGACTTTCCTGAACATATTGCTCCATTTTGCAATGAAAGGTGTGTGATAGTCATAAATTTAAGTCTATTATGGTCAAGAAATAGTTAAGATTATTTCATCATGTACAGAATCAGGATTTCGGCTTCCCAAGTCTACCTTCTCTGTATGAGAGAATGCGGTCATGGGCTAAGTAGCACCGTTTGCTTGGTATGAATAGGTGTGTCACAGCTGAGGAAGCTTTGACCCACGCAGAGTGATGCTTCTTCCCTGATAAGAGAAAATGCAAATTGTGTTTGGGTATATCAAACTTCCCACGCATGCACAGCTACCTTTGGTAGCCACCAAGGTTAATGGAGGCAGGGCTGTGCGAATGTCTCTCTTCCTGGCCATTTATCACATGGGTGTTCAGGGGGCAGCGAGGTTATGCACCTATCGCTCTCTTTTCCCTACATCATCCATGGTTACAGTCCTGTAAGTCTATGCTGAGATGTTTAATTCTTCTGAATCTCTGTGTATGAAGCAATCATAGTCTTATATCCATTCATAAAGAATCATGTTCAAGCATCATAACCAATTCTATCCTTAAGAATACCATACAATGAAAACTCTTGATACTTGCTCTTCAATTCTCTTAGTAGGAATCGTCATAATGGCTCAGATATTTTCCTGGAAGAATACACCTGCGGAAGCACCTTTTCTGTACAGCTCTGGTTGCTTAAACTCTACCCAAAGCACCTGATTTGGGTGAATGGTAGGTCTGGGTTTGCTGAAGAGCCAATGAGTTCTGCCACATAATTACAATTTGTGTGAAACCTGATTTTTTTCTCTTGTTTTAAACCAGATAACATAGATGAGAAGCCTCTTGGTTAAACAATTCCCTCCAGTTAATGTTCTACTGTCTCCTATTTCCAAAATTCACCCACACCCTGAATCCTAGAACAATCAAATTTTGGCATTTTTTAAATGACATCTATCTTCTGGACCCATGCGTGTTATTATATTTATAAATAGTAGAATCACAGATCTTTTATTAGTTAACAATGCATTTCAGAAAAAAGAGAGAGAAAATATGTCATATGTCAAGATTGTTCTGTCAGAAGGTGTAATAATGTCACCCCCAAAAGCACTGTTGCTCCTTACAGTCAGTAGTGATGAGATCCTGAGACAGTAGGACCTTGTTGGTTTTGGCTCTTAATAAATAAATGCAAAGGGAAAGCAAAAGAGAAATACAGTACTGAATAGTGAGTGTACTTCTTCCCTAAGAAAGTTGGTACATAAGGGGAAAACAACAGAAAGGATAATCGTAATATTTTAATCTGTGAACGTCAGACTCTAAGGCTCCCCTGACTTTATTCAGAAATCAAGGTTTTACATGTGTTCACATAACGGAGTAACTAGTCCGGGGCAGGTATTATTTTTCCAGAGAGAAAACTGAGAACAGAAGAGTGAAATCAGGAGATGCCTCAGTGGCAGATAGAGACCTGCACTGGTGGGCAAGAGCAAACAGGTGACTGTCAGCGCCACGAACATCCCGTCTATTTGAAATAGAGCGATTTGAGAACAAAAGCAGACGTGGAGATGAGGAGTATCCGCACAGAAGACAGCCTTGCCAGGCAGTAGCGGTCCCGTTTATCCCGAGAGACGATCGTGTCTGCTGTTCACAGGCGACCAAGGTCAGCCACCGCAAACTGCCAGCGAGACCACCGCGTCGTTTGCCTCCTGCTTGACGTGCTCATAGACCACTCGCTTTTTTCCCAGAAGCCTAACCAAGTGTAAAAATTTCTCTCCTTGAAAACCCTGCCTGTATTGCAGCCTGCAGGCAAACATGGAGGGCGTGATCCTGCGAGGTGCTGGGAGACTCAGCAGTTCTTGAAGTTGGAGCTTTACGAGTCAAGTTTGTGATGCTTCTAGCTTCAGCTTTTTCATGATGTTTTTGCCTTCGCTGATTCCTGCTTCCGGGAGGAAAACCTCCATTTAATGTAGATGGATGCCTCTGGCTTTGCCCTTCTGCTAGCATCTTCAAAAGCATCAACATTTTAAAATTCTAATTAAAAATGAAAATTCATCAATTATCAGTCATTCTTGTGAATAGATCTGTTCTGTGCTTGAAATACCCTATTTTCTGTGTGCATATTTGCCTCAGTATAGTCATCCTACCTGTTCACTCATAGTTAAAAACCAGTGTGATTTTAGTAAAATAAAAAGGACCATTCACACTTACTCAGTCCAGGCTCATTCATGCTGCTTAACTTCCAATTGCAGGACGTAATTCCTCTTTGTTATCACATTGCTCACTTCTCCCGTAACCCACATTTAATGTCAGATTCCCAAGTTCCCTGAAGGATGCTGTCCTGCGGCTTCGCTGTGTCCTGCCCACACTGCCCTGAGCCACATTGATTTCCAGGTGTAAGAGGACACAAACGGTTCCTCTGTCGGCGGCTCGTTCATACGGTGTCTGTGACAGATCTGGTCTCTTTCTGCAGACCTTGAGGGCATTAATTAATGGACAAAATCCATAATTTCAGGGTACCTTTTACTTATACTGAAAAAGCCTAATCTCTGGCAGGATTACTCGCATCCTCTCCTAACAGTGCAATTAGGGTACAACGTGGTTGGGCCACCTGCAACAGGTTAGACTTTTTCCTTGTGCTCAGCTGATGGATGCAAGGCATATTTTAGGATTTTATAAGCTTTTCGGCTAATCCAGGTGAAAGACTCTAGTGACAGTTACACCTGTGAATTGACGCATGACAGTCTTGCTATGTTAGTAAGGGGTGAGATTTTACTAATTCACTAATAACAGTGTAGGATGGACTAAATGACCCATATACGTGGGAACACACAACAATGTGTTCAACTCCAGAGCGATATTTTTCATATGTCTGGTTTGGTTTTTGAAAATGCCCACCAGATTAAAATCACAATTTCTTCATTCTGCAGGGGTTTTTTGCTTCACAATCCTTGCTTTATTTGCAGCAAGACATGTTGTTCTGTTGACTTCAGCAATATTAACTACATGTTAATGCTTGGCAAAAATCTGTGTTTAGCAAAAAAGCCTTTAAAAAATCTTAGATGGTGTAAATAAGTGGAGAATACTGCCCATTATGCCTCACTGCTCCTACCACTTCAGCAGCTCACTGCTGCAGTAGTAGATTTATCAAATTGCACCTGATCATGTATGAAATCCATTTCTGACTAACACAACTGTGAAAGAAGAAATGCTTCTTATTTGTTGGGAAGTGCCTGTGTGCTGTTTCACATTGTGAAAATGACTGGCAGTTTCCAAAGAAAAGCTGCAGCTTTGTAATTAATTTCAAATTGATAGAAGCATATTTTTACTTGACAGTTTTGTTACACTCAATTTTTTAACATCCAGTCTTTTCTGGTTTTGAATATTTCTGATCAATATTATCTCATTATTTTATTTTAAGGAGTCCTCAGTTTTGATGGTTTTCAATGTTGGACTTGGCTAATCAATCAGAACTACACACTGACAATAAAGAATATCCATCAGAGATGAGATCAAATCCTCAAAAAATAACAATAGAAAACTTAGGAAATAAAATTTCAAAAGATACTATAACAGCAGCTGAGTTCTACTAAGAAGCAGTCCTTGCAAATATTTCAAAATAATCAGAATTAAATCTGAGCCAAAATCAGGAATATTTATTGCTGAAGTGGGAGAAAAGATGTTCTGGACCAAAGACAACATCTGACTCATGAATTTTTATGCCTTGCTTAACCCATAAAAGCTTCTGGCCAGTGTGGTACCCAAAATTACTTGCCTGTAAGAGCAGTAATATGTGTATCAAGGTGATGGAGGCTTTGGCAATCATCAAAGAATACTTTACAGCTGTGTCTGAAAGCCAGCAGAGACAATCAGACCAGATAGCACGTGCCAGGTGACGATCCTGAGCTGGAAATGGTATCAACACAATATATTGGACTGTCAGACAAATCTGTTGGCAAAACCGAGTGAGGCAGAGATGCAGGGGATGCTTGCAGTAGTTGCATAAACTGATGGGGGAGGTGATGGCGAGACTGGAAGTGAGGTGTTGGAAGAGTGAGAGAGTGCAAAAGACATTTAAAGACAATCATTGCTTCTTGTTTCAAGAAAGGGGCCGTGTGTGGACCTCCAGGGAAGAGCTCGTGGCTGGTGACCTGAGAGGAGCAAGACTTTGTCCTGCATTATTGAATACAAGGTTGAGAGAAAGACCGTGTCAAAAACCCCTCTTACCATAAGCAGCTCCCCACTTATTGCCTGGATGTCTCTCTGAGTTGGATTTTGTGAGGCACTCAGCTTTCAAGAAATTACATTTAACCATCATGCTTCTGCTTGGGGCTTCACCCTTAACCCTTCCCTTTCCTCCGCCGTGCTGCAGAAGTAGCGTATGTGCACAACTGAGGGCCTCGTGAGAGCTATGTGCTAGCAGGTTCCCTCCAAACTGATGTGAAAACCTGAGCTGTGAATAAAGAATGAGACAGTGCCTAAAAACATTTCATAGAAGAAGTAGCAGAAAGTAGTAGAAAATGTGGTCTGGGATTAAAAAATGGTCAATGTTACTTGTTCTGGGGCTTCCAGATGCATTTTCTTCTGGATTGTGTTCAAGATTTTCAGCCTGCGTTACGAAACCTACTGTGCAGTCATGTGGATCTCAACAAGCTAAGCACTCATCCTGCCTGGGGTTCAGACCAATCTGACATTTTCTAGACAGACACAGCTGTGCCAGAGCAGTTAGAAAACTGGAACAGTTTTATTACAGTGTTAAGTTCTCTGGGTTATGTTTCTCTTTCTTCTGGGTGAAATGAAATTAATTAGTGCGGGTTTTTTTACATTGCACTTTAAAAAATCGTGTGAGTTAATCAAAAGCCTAACTGCTTTTGTTTAAGTATTGATGGAGCTGTTGTGCTTGCTGTGGATGGGAGTTCTTTCCCAGCAATGCTCAACAAAACCAAGACCTATTTCTGTGATGTGATGTGTTATTCTATGTTTTATTTATTCAGCATCTTTCACTGGATGATTTAACACAAGATACTGTAGATAGCAAAATGTCCATAAGCTTAAAAAATGTCCAGACAACTAATTGAAAACTATTCTATTGAAAGGTATGAAATAAAAACAAGTAACCTTTGGTTTAGGAATGAGCCTGAGTTGCAAACGGTTAGGTGCTGGGAGGGTGTACCAAGGAAATACTAAAACACTTTAAAACCTGTTGCACTTTCCTTGGGCAGCCTCATCTGTATGGATTGCAGTGTTGGCACTAATATGCTTATATTTCATCTCTTTAAAAAAGTGCCACGAGGAGGTTGCAATTGTATCCGGACCTTGCTGTTATGGCTTGTACTGTCCTTCATGGTACAGAGGTTGAGTGAGCATAAAGAGCTTTTCTTGTTGAAGCTGCAGGACGCAAACAGCATCCTATGAGTGTTTCTGTTTCTTTATGACCTTGACTGAAAGCTAAATTCACCTCTCTCTGATCAGGGCCACTATTCAGGGTTTTCATTAAATTCTGGGATATGGAAGAGAATAATGAATAGATTCACAGAACAACTCAGTCTGGACGGGAGCTCTGCAGGTCTCCGGTTCAACCTTCTGCTCAGAGCAGGTCTCACTTCAAAGTTAGACCGGCTGCTCCAGGATTTACTTGCTTTCGAGTTTTGAATATCTCCAAGGACCGAGATTTCACGATCTCTCTGGGCACTTATCCTAGTGCTTGATCACTTGGAATTTATTGTCCTCTTATAAAGTCAGAATTTCATCTGCTGAAATTTGTGTCTGTTGCTTCTTGCCCTTATACTGTCCACTTATAAGAAGAGCTGGACACCCTTTCTATAGTGGAAGAAAGTGTCGAGAGCCCATTTTAGCTTTCTTTAGGCTAAAAAACCCAACTAGTTCAATCCAGTCTCTCCCAGCAGTGGTTTTGGTAGACATCTTGTTAAAAGACAAACTACCCCCCCCAGGGTGAACCAGCCCAATCCTGCTCACAGGCAACATTGAGCGTGGTCACCGTGCCTGAAGGCATAAGGTACAGCATGGGACAAACATGTTGAACTATTAAACTGCAGAATCAATCAAGGATGCTATGACCTAGTTGCCTGTGACTGGATCTGGTGATATAATTCAGCTGTGAAAACTGAAGGGGATGAAGGTAGATAAGCAGCGAAGGCTGCTCTGGCTGGTTTTTACAAATTGGGTGAGGGGGAAAGCATCCTCTCAGCACTGATCTGAACGGGCTGTAAGGTGTTTGTGAACATTTTCAGTCTGTCTTGGTACCGCTAAACACTGTAGAAACAGAAACACTAGTGTATAGCAATCTTGTGGGAAATTAAACTGTTGATTATAGCATATAGAGTTGGGTAGGATTTTTTTATTATTATTATTATTTTTACCAAGAACTTTGTTATTACAAAGTGTCCATAAATTGACACCAATACCGAAATTTTCTAAGAAATGTACTCAGCTTGGCAAAAATTTCACCTGGAAAGTTTCTCTTAAGTGAGACGTAACTTTTGCTAGGAATAAAGAAAGCAAAGCTCACAGCTTTCACTGGGGCTTTCAATGTTGAGGGAAACCTCACCTGAAGTCCATGCTTGGGACCAGGTACTGTTGCAAGGACTGTGAGGTCTCTGAATTTTTTGTGCCTGGATCGCTGACCCAGTATATCTGCAAGTGCAGATCTCTCTTTTTCTTCATGAAGTACTGCAAAAAGTCTCTCTTTTGCCTGCTGCAAAATGGATCCAGCGAGTAAAGGATCAATAGTTTATGCAAAACAGAATTATTCTTCCCTGGTTGGCTCTGATATTATGCAGTCCCAGGCTTCCAGTGTATGTCCACAGGATACAAGTTAATAATTTCCAGCAACAAATCAACAATGTCCTCTTGTCATTTGCCATTTTATTTCAGTTGTTCCTTACATTTATTTTACAAAACATTTTTTTAAATAAATGTCTGTTTTATTCCCTCAAAATTGCAGGAAGCTGCTCATATAAGAATGACAGAACAGCTACAGGTCTTTTAGCAAATAAATAAGAGCTTAGAAAATTATTCTTCTGTTATGAAAGCTGCATTAAATTAAGGCTTTATCAACAATGAATGAAAATGTCACAGTCACATTTCTTTTTCCCAGATTTACTTCTCCTCTAGACCAGTAGAATATTTCAGCTTCCAGTGCGAAAGATCTGGAGTATTTCCTTATCACTTAAATTCACTTGTTTATGCGAAGGAATAGGAAACAGGCAAGACATGCTGCTATATTTTAGGTCTAGTTACAGCATTCAACAAAACTCCAGTTCCAAAAGTGACATGAAGCACTGAATTACACTGGGCTTATGTTTCTCTATACCTCCTGTACTCCTTGTTTTTTCTGATTTCTCTTACCTTGGCAAAAACCTAAGATCTCATCTTTGGCCATAATTAAATGTGAGCTGTGTAGAGAACTGTGTTTCATTTCTAGGTCTTGAATTTCTGAAACCTGTTTTCCTTCTTAGTGTGAAGGAATTCACGAGTTTTAAAAATTCTTATGTAAACCATGTCTGATATTTACTTGTCTTGATTTGATGATCTGGAGGTGGCACTTGCATGGGCTGGGCTCTACTGGGAAACAGGAGACCCCAATTAAATGAAGCCTTGCACTGTGGAAACCCTCTGTGGATAATTTTCCAGGGCAGCTCCTGTTCATATTTATCAATCTGCTATTAAAAATGACCTTTCCACCAGAAAATACCTATTTTCTAGTGCTTATAAAATATGCGGCATTGGGGTGTATCCTGCAGTGTTTTGAATCCAAACTGACAGACAACTGAGTGCACGTTACCATCCCTTGCATCTGGTGTCTCATTTTTCACAAAAGATTCCAAGGTGCTGAGGAAGCTGATGCTGTTGAAAGCTGTTTAAAGAAAATGTTTTCACTCTTTTTCCTGAAACTGGGTCACATAAGAATTCAGCTGCTGCTAATTAATTTTTCTGTTAGTCTGCTGTCACATCTAGCTTATCACATGATGGACCTTAACTGTCAGTGTACGTGCTACTTTGCCCTCCACTGTGGATCTCAACAACTTTGTCCCCAAGGTCAGGCATCTTTATTAACGGCTTTCCTTTACAGTATGTACAGTAAGCTGGCTCATCTGCTCTGATGCTATCAGATAAAATCTGATTGCAATGTCTGCCTCGGGGTGACCTGGCATAAGAAGCAAGGCATCATTCAGTCATGCAAGTGATAATTTTACTTAAGTTGTTAAAAAACCCCAAACCTAAACCCCCTAAAAACCCACAATCAAAAAAAATATATCACCCTGAACCAGTGGGCTTTGCTGGAGCTTTTGTGTTGCCCTGGAGTACTTGCTGTAGAAACTGTGTGCCCTTTGCTGTTTGTCTAGGGGTGGGGGGACATATAGACATGTGTCCTCACTGGTAACACCTGAAATTCCCTTTTCATATAGTTGCTATCTGCCTCACTACAGGTCAAATCTGGCAGCATGATGAGGGACCCTGCACGAAGAAGAGTATTCCCGACCATTTTCAGCTTTCATGTAAGAACTAGTGTGATCATATGTGCATGTTTTGGTGGCTGTTAACGAAATGCTACACCACCTCCTGTCCAGACTGCAAGTCTGGGTTATGACTCTGCCTTTTCTGGATGTGGACAGTGCGATGATAATGTTCACTGATACTGTCCGTGTCAGACCCTCGCCAGCATGAAACCTAACCACAGCTCTGGTAGGGCAGAGAAAGTTCTCACCTGAAATATGGAAAGACTCTCTGAGATTTACTGCAATGTGTTATACCAATTTCACTGCACTTCACAGTGCAAAATGAAGATAGGGATATATTTTGCTGTAAATCTTAGAGGAGCTCAAAGAATAACACAGCCTTTGATTTGTTAGTTACTGCCATGCTGGTAAAGTGCTTTTTTGTAATGGTAATTGCAGTAGAGTAATTGTAGAGCACCTGTAGTGGAGAAATTACCCTTTATTTGTTTGAATAAGAAAGGCTCTGGGTGATGTATTAGATCACCTATTGAGGTCTTTTCCGGCTTATGTTTCTAAGCTTCTGTGACTCTGTTGGGATGACAAAAGCTAAGGACAAAGATTTGTCTCCTCAGAGCTTGCAGTAATTGCAAAGCAATTGCTGAATATGATCCTTACAGATGAATTTTACAGCTTTGAGACAATGGGCTTCTCAATTGAACAACTTTTTTCTTTCACTTCATGCTATTCCTTACTCTTGATAAAGTGCTCCCTTGGTGGTGCATGTTATCATCTTTCATAAGCAACAATTGGAGGAGCATTAAGTACATAATAGAAAAGGCCTGATCTTGTTCCCAGAGTGGTGTGGGTAAACTTTACGGTTGACTTATGTGTGAGCAGAATTTGGCTCCAGGGACAAGCTGCCTCTGGGCAGAGACCAGCAAACACTTGTTTCATCGCCCAGACTTGCACCTCAGGGTGTTATTCAGCCGCACACGGGGGCAGAGTGTGATCCCATGCGTGGGATGGCAGCCACCCACACTGCAGGGCACTGACCAGAGGAATCACCGAAGCACTAGTGTTGACGTGACAATATTGAAATGGTTTTTTCCTGTCATGGGCCTGTCCATTTCTTCCATTCTTCCTCAGACAGCTCACCAGTTACAGGCGGTTCTGTGAGGTGCAGCCCCTCACTGTGGGATCAGGGCTGCAGCCCCTCCGTTAACCAACAGCAGAAAGTGCCAAGTTGGTTCCTTTAATTTATCGGCCCGATATCTGCCCCATATCTGCTGCAACCAGGCTTAGGTTTTCTGTGTTTCCACTCTAGCTGCGGGACATGTTCAGAAACATTCTTAACATATTTCTTGTGAACCTGGATGTTCCCCTCTCCCAGAGTAAATACCTGGGAGGTATTGTCTAGAATTAACTTTTGTATGAGTTTCCAAAGATCAATTTAATTTCAAAATAACTTTGCCACAGAGGATTTGGAGATGTTTCGACCTATCTGGCATTCCCTCCTGTGTGTTGCCATGAAAGAGTCCTCCCCTTCCAACTACAAAGCTAACATAGGTCTTGTTAATTAATTGTCTTATGTTGGGTTCCTCACTTGATTCCTGAAGAGCAGGACTGAAAATTGGCCAAAAATTCTCCTGGGAGCTGAGGCTGTCAGGCTGAACCTAAATTTTAGACTAACCGTGAAACAGTTCTGCTGGAAGCAAATATCTCCATTTCTTGAGTAGCCAGTGTCTTGCAGGATCTGCCTTTGAAGGATTCTAGAGGGAAATCCTGTCTGACATCCTTCGGCACCAGCTACTTAGGCAGGTGCAATGTCTCACTGGAGATCCTTTGGAAAGATTGGCTTGCCAGGCACCAGAGAGCAATTAATCTTGTATGCATGTATTTCAGAAAAGGACAAATTACCCTCTACTTCTTTATTTTCATTAAGAGTAGCAGGATCTAAGTCCTCAATCTAGACAGCTAGCCTTTAGATACCCAAATCAAGTCAGAGGAATCCACATGTCCTGAACCCCAGGCTCATCTCCTGAGGGAAACCTGAGGCAAACTTTTACTGACAGGCAAGTTCATAAGCATCCTGTAGTAAGAAGCAGGTTTAATACCTTCCTTTCTTTTCTATGCAGGTTTTGTAAGGCTTATGCAAAATTATGTCTGTTCCTTCCAAACAACTCTGCAGCCATCCCAACTGCTCCCGTGGAAGTGGGAACTACTTGGGTTATTTGATGTTGTTCCTTCCCAGCCTGAGAGTCTGTATCGGATACCTGATTCAGTGCAAAGAGGCTGCTCAGCCATTGATTGACCAGTTTACTGAACCCAACTAGAATTGCAGAAGTCTCCTTTATGAATTGTCCCAGCTCATATGAAAAAAATAAAAAGCTGCATAAGAAGGGGATGGCCACATGTCACAGGTCCTTTCGTGTGAAAGACACTTGTAACGGTTTCCTTTGTGCATGTTGATGTTTTCACTAACTTCAGGGGTGCTCAGGCAAAGTACTGACACTGGGAGGAGCACAACAGTCATCTCTTTTTAGTAAAGTTTGGGAAAGTGAAGGCCCATGGATCATGAGGCCATGGACTAATAAAATAATCTACTATGAAGTGCTACTAAGGAAAAACACAAATTAAATCACTTTTGCTTTCCCTGTTCTCTCTCTCTCTCAGACACGCACAAAGTCATTTGTATATTGTATATAAAGGTATATGTATTGTGAAGCTTCTTGCAGTGCAGTTTAGAAGCTATGCATTTCCTCCTTCTGTTAAATGAAAAAAAACAACAATGTATAGCATAGGTTTGTTACATCTTTGTCTCCTTTTCCAGTCTAAACTGAATGCTTGTTTCATGCTGAAAAAATCTTGGCCCTCCTTAACTATCACCAAAATTTGTTCTGTACAAAATTATTTTCGAACAGGCTGTAATATATTGGGCAATGTGATCTAAAAATGAAGGAACTGATTCAATTCCTTTGCAGGTCATGTGTGGCTGTGATGCTTCAGGCTGCTCAAACAATAGACTTGCTTCCCTCTATCTTCCTTTTGACTTTCACTCCCTGCAAATCTTCAGGGGACCATTACTGCTGAAATAAAAAGTGAGTTGGAACTTCATTGACGTTTACCTTTAAAAATAGCATGTGATGAAGTAACAAGACTGCATTGTTTTTCAGCCTAATCTTTTATTTGTCATAGTCATCAGCTTCAGTACCTGGAGGAGGAGAAGGCAGGTGTGCTAACCAGATGGACAGATGGAGCAAAATGTCACTGAATTGTGCAGGCATGGAAATAGAAAGACCTAGGACAAATGGCATTTTGGATCGAAGGTGACCCAGTCAGCCAGTTGTAGGCAAATTATTATCAAAGTTGAGAGAAACTTCTAGAAAACAAGTTGTAAGATGCATGTTATTCTTGTGTTAGAAAAAGCTGGGGACACAGGCAGGTCTAAAACTGGAAGCTTAATACACAAGAAACTTATTGGAGGGCTTCCTCAGAGGAATATGATGCTATTTATTTATTCCCTTCAGCCACCTTGGATTAACTAGGAGATGACTTGTAGTCATTTAAGACCTTTGGGGAACACCCCTCACTTCAGAAGAGCTCTGTCTGGGAATATCAAGGATACCTCCATTCTCCTTTAAACTCTAACATCTTTGGAGCCAGTTCTTCCACTTTTCCCTCCTTGACTACAACACCCCATATCCATATGCTGTTTCCCAGCTTCTCATTCTGACCCATGATCTGGATATTTTTCAGATTTTTTTTACCAATAACTGATAAACTGCCTAGCTCATGTCATGCAATAATTTATAATAAGGACTTTTCTATTATTGCTACTGTGTGCAGGATTTTATAGTAAGGGCCTTTTCTGTTACTACTGCAATATAATGATTATAGTGATAGCCTGAAAATAACAACTATAGTGAGATTCCCATCTTGGCTAGACAGCAGCATGGAACATGGCATTCTGGCACTCAAATTGTTTCTGGGAGGCCATGGAGCCCCTACAATTGGCTGTTTTTCACTAGAATTCTAAAATCTATTTTTTATAGACATAATCCTTGAAAAAATCACATAAACTATAAAATTAACCTCAAATCTTTCAATGCCAAGCAGAAAAAATAGATTCTTTTGCCCCATAATTAAAATGAAAAAATAAGTAAACATCAATGACTTGGTATTGTCCCAAAAAAGAATAAAAGAAAATGTGTTGGTTTTGGTCTTTTTGCAAAGTGACCAGCTGCCCAGTCTGGCATAATTAAACAGATATGCACAGAAACAAACATGCTAAATATCCTTAATTTTCAGTTCAGACGCATGGATGCAGTGACTGAGGCATAAGCCCACCCGTGACTGGACTGTAATCAACTATGAATATAAAGGAAGCTGTCCTACAACTTGAAATTCAGACCAAAGGTGACAGAAAATACAAACTACTGGCTCAGCACAAATATGTAGATTTCATCTTCATTCAATCTGATTCATCTGCACTTAAAAAGCAACTTATATTGGGGGTGGGGTGGGATGGGATTTTATTGGTAGCTGCATTTCTTGATGTAAGTTTATTAGCAAAAGCAAAGACTTCTTTCTATATCTGTACAGAACTTTTACAATGAGAAGGTTTATAACTTAGCATGAGAAAAAACATTGATTAAGGTATGTATGTTACTTGTGTGTGCCATCAAGCAAAAAACCATTTTTCTTTCTCTTCAGGAGAGTGCAACAAATGATCATTAGTAGTAACTACTATTGATATTTTTTACTTACTTCATCCCATTTAATAATCCTTAACTTTTTCAATACAACTGTCATGTTCAAAGACATTGGTGAAATAGGACCACATAGTTATCTTGTAGTCATTTAGCTGTAAAGTAAGTGATCTATGTTTTTGTGACAGTTTTTGGAGGCTGCAACACAAGGTATTGTAAAACTCTAGGATACCCATTCATAATTGTCCTTCTTCCTGGAGGTTTCCATCCCCTCAGTGATGTTCAATTTTAATATCAAATTTTATATGTGTCCACTCTAATTATGGGAGATGGGAGGCAGGAAGGCAGAAGCAGCTTTGGTGGCAGGGAGAAAATGGTAATTGCTTTTTCACTTAGAAAGAAAGTCAGTCAATTGCACTTCTAGGGCAAGATTAAAAATCCTATTTTGTAATAGATTGTTTCCAGCCCTGACCTAGTCTTCGTGTGGATCTGCAAACTGGCCCTGATGACCATCATGACTATTCACGTTCATCTGTTATGGGCTTCAAATCACCAGTTTCTCAAAAATTTTAAGAAAATTAGCTTCTACATATTTTTAGGGGTAGGCAGATTTCTACGTTGTGGACCTTTCAAGCCAGGCATTTCCTGACACAGCCTGTTCTTTGTTTGGCTCACTTAGTAAGTTGAGCCTAGCACTGTCATATTGTCTGGTCTTCTTCCTCCTGTGGCAGGGAGTCAGTGATTAGGTGGAAGCTGAGGTTACTTCAGCAGATCAGAAAGGACAAAATTTACTTTATCTTTGGGTGAAATCACCTTCTACAACCCAAACTCTCCTTCAGCCAGTTCCACTGCCTGTAAAAATGGTATGGGCCTAATTTTTGAAACAGTCAATGTCAATGATGTTAGAGTTATTAACAGGGACCATCCTCAGTCAGCTGAAATAGCTGAGCTCCTTTGGGACAAAGAAGTCTCTGAATCCAGAAAGAAGATTTTCATGCTTTAATTTAGACTAGTCCACGTAAAGAGCTCATCTGGGATCATCTTGTCTGTTTGAGCAAGGAATTCCAACATAATTAACACTATAACTAAAAAAAAAAAAGTAGTTTATGTAGAGCCACCTGGGATGAAGAAATGGAAAACAGCGGAGGGCTCCAGTAAACTTTTCAGGTCCCTTGCTATTTGTACGTATCTTTTCAAATTTTCCCAGCTCTTGAAACATTGATCTAACAGACCCCAATAAATTAATTAACACTAAGATGGATGACATACTCCCCTGAGAGTATCCTAGCAGGTCTGGAGAGCAGAGAACAGGCAGAAGAGGCTGAAGGACATCTTTAGGATGAGAGGAAACAGCCTCTTGCACCAGGATAAGTTTAAGTTAGATATTAGAAAAAATTTTCTTCCAAAAGGGTTGTCAAGCAATGGAACAGGCTGCCCAGGGATGTGGTGGAGTCACCATCCCTGGAGGTATTTAAAAGATGTGTAGATGTGGCACTTGGGGACATGGTTTAGTGGTGGACTTGGCAGTGTTAACAGTTGGACTTGATGATTTTAGAGATCCAGCCTAAATGGTTCTGTGATTCTATGACATTGAGAGCGACAGAGGAGCTTTCTTACGGGGTTTCTGATGATGCACATGGCTCCCTGTACAAGGGCTACCCATAAGGAAAGTGGTGAAGCGGGCAGTCTGTCTTGACACCAAGCAGAAAGCGAGCAAGAATTGTACCTTGGTCCTGCAGCTCCTGGAGGTGTTTGTAAGTTTTGCAAATCCTTTGTTTCAGGGACCCAGACTGCTCCCACATCGCATCTATCACACTTGAGAGACATAGATTTATCCCTAGGAGAAACCGGGATGGGGCAAACCAGCAGAACCTGGCTGGAATGTCCCTGTGGGAAAGGGAGAAAGTGACCTTCTTTAGCCTGTCAAGTGTCACAGCAATGGAATGTCCCTGTCCCAGGGTGAGAAAATGCAGCAAACCCGATCAACTTAGGAGTCTTCAGAGGCACCTAGAAGTGATTTGTGCATATTAAGGTATAGGGAAATGTCTTGCTTTCTTAAGTTCATTAATAAGAGTTGAACCCTCGTTCCTTCATTCCTCATACACTGTTACCTGTTCCAAATAAATCTCCCCGCCTCCCTTCAATCTTGTATCCCTATCTGTGGGGAGGGCGATCGCTCCTGAGCTGGAAGTTGTTAGATTTATGTTCTTGTCTTTGATTCTCTGAGCTTGTCACTCCCTGCTAGACAGTGCTATTAGTACTGAATTTCTTCAAAGGCAGCAGCAGTAGTCTCTGTCTGACACAGAGAGGGAACATTAAGGGCAGATACTGAGAAACCCAGGTGTTGGGAAAAATATTCCAACCCCTCAGTAACAGTGGAAGTCCTATACACCCTTGGCAAGAGGAGAGGGAAGCTATTTGAATTACAACATGGGGAAGAAGCTGGATTTGCTTCTGATTTGATTGGGAAAGCATTTAGTCTTGCATCTCTACTAGTAAACTAGCCAGTGCCAGGAGCTGTTGTGGAGCTTTGAGCTGGCACAGCCAGTGCTGTGCTGTGCCATTCCCTTCCATCCAATATCCAGTGCTTGATGGGAAAGGTCCCTGGTCTGAACTGCTCCCAAAACGTGCTGGGGAATGAACCATTTGGGAGGCTGCTGGTTGGTCTGGGCCAAACCAGCTAAGGGCTTTTTTGTCTTTTTAGCAGCATGGATGTTGAATTCCTGCACCTGTGCCCTGGTGCTGTTAAATTTACTCATACAGAAATAGACAGTGGCAAAGGAAGAAAGAACTTCAGACTCTAGGCAGGATCTAATCTCATGACATTCCAGGGGAGCGGGAACAAAACTGCAAATATCTTTATTTTCTCTCAAGCCATAGAAAGCCGGTATTTAATATCAAGTCCTCAGCACCCCAATAAAGATCTCTTTCTTCAGTAGTAGCAATACAGAAAAGAAAATACAAAGCAAACCCCACAGTCCTCTGTGGTTCACTGGACTAGCTAAGCACTGCAACCCAGGCTGCTCATTTTTTTGGGCCACCTACCCATCATTTCAAGCTGGGAACACAGAATTTGAAGCACTAGGAAATCATGCTGGAGTGCCCTGGTGTCCCTTGCAGCTCTAAGGCAGTGAAGAGAGGACACCAACAGTCTCTTCTCACCAGGGTTGTATGCATTTGATATACTTTAATGTTATCAACAGGCAGGAGAAAATGCTGCTTGTGCTTTCATTGACATTGCAGTGTTTTTTATGATTGATGCCAAGTGGATATTTAGGTGCTTAGATTTCTATGACTTCTATTCATACTATTTTCTCTCCACAAAAAGAAGCCAATGAAACAAAACACTTAAAATGGCAGTAGAGCATACTGCTTAACAACCGACTACTTTCAGTGATGAGACGACACGAGAAGAGCAGTGATGTTGATTGCCTTCAGTTTAGCAAGGCCTCCAGCACAATGTCCCACGGCAAACTTATGGTCAAATGTAGGAGATAAAGACTGCATGAATGGATGATAAAGCATGTGAAAAATTGTCTGGGCCATTGGGCTTGGAGAGTGATTCTTGTGGTTTAACCCCAGTAAGCAACCAAGCACCACACAGCCACTCACTCCCCCCGCAATGGTATGGGGAAGAAAATTGGGAAAAGAAGTAAAACTCGTGGGTTGAGATAAGAACGGTTTAATAGAACAGAAAAGAAGAAACTAATAATGATGATAACACTAATAAAATGACAGCAGCAATAATAAAAGGTTTGGGATTATACAAATGATGCACAGTGCAATTGCTGACCACCCGCCAATCGACACCCCGTTAGTCCCCGAGCCGTGATCCCCCCGCCCCCACTCCCCCCAGTTTATATACTGGGCCTGACGTCCCATGGTATGGAATACCCCGTTGGCCAGTTTGGGTCAGCTGCCCTGGCTGTGTCCTCTCCCAACTTCTTGTGCCCCTCCAGCCTTCTCGTTGGCTGGGCATCAGAAGCTGAAAAATCCTTGACTTGGTATAAACACTACTTAGCAACAACTAAAACATCAGTGTGTTATCAACATTCTTCTCATACCTAACTGAAAAACATAGCACCATACCAGCTACTAGGAAGACAATTAACTCTATCCCAGCTGAAACCAGGACAGTGATGTTCAGTGGTACAAAGTCCAAATGGCAGTTGGTGTTAGTGGCAACCCTGAAGGTAAATTACTGGGGAAAATGCTGCTTGATGTCTTTATTGATAATCTCGATGATGGGGCAGTTCACTCTCAGCAAGTTCATGGACAGTATCACATTGGTGGGTGGTTGATATATGGAGAGTATGTTTCCTATATCAAGGAACCTAGACAGGTTAGAAAAAGGGGCTGACAGGAGGTTTGACACAGAGAGAGAGAGATGAAGAGAAAACATTGCCTTTATAATTTGGTAACCGATGGTCTGAGACCAGTCCATGTCACGTTACAGTGTGGAACAAAAGCCATCTTTAAAACATCAGATCTGGAGTGATAATTATGAATATTCAGGCCGATTGAGCAAGATAAGAGAGTAAACTTCATGGTTCCAGCATGGAATAGGCATATCCAAGGTTATAGGAGATCTCCTTTTTATCTGTAGCACTATTAGTTAGATAGAACATGTGCAGATATTGCATATTTTTAGCCATAGAGCCACTGGGCTTGGAGGGTGATATTATTTTCATGAAGAAAAATGCCATGGTCAGTTTGTTGTCCTTCATAGTTGCCTGACATCTCCAAAGAAAATAATCAGGTATTTGTGGAGGTATTGGTGATTCCTGGAATAGCATTTTTCATGTGAATAGTACTAGGAAGTTTCTACCCTGATATTCATACTTTGATAATCTCCTTGGTCAAGAGGCAAACCCGATTTAATTCAATGGATATTATTCACTGTCTTCATTAGGATTTAAACCAGGCCACTGTTTCAAACAGTGAATGAGGTGATATAGATAACTGTGTGATCCTGTGCATATGATGATTGATTGAAATGGATACTTTGCAAATCATACAGTTGTTACTGGAAACTATTTCGTGGATATTTAAAATTCATAAGTATGTTAGATGAAAAGTCAGAGCTTTCTGTGAATGGTTCATTAATTGGAGAGGCTTCTAAAGTCAGTAATGATCACAGTTAGCCCAACTGAATTTGGTCTTTCTTTGCATTTTAGTGACTTACTGCTGCTAAGGGCAGAATATTGAATTAACTGAACACAGACTCACGTTGATGAGATTCATCTCACCTTATTCAGGAATGGATTCCATCCTTCTGGTTTTGTATGCCCACAGTGTAGATGTGTGCATCTGAAACAGTCATCTTAGACACTGTTTATGCACGATGGAAAGCGATGGGCAATTTTATCTGTTTTAGCTCTCTGAGAGTGAAAGAAAAGGACTCGAGATGGTTATACTATCCATTGAGTTCAAAGTGAGCCTCCATTAAGTTTAGAGCCTTGACAATTAGATCAAATATGGATATTTACTGTGTAGTTGTCAGCATGTGGGCAAAGGAATCAAAAGTGATATCTGTTAGTCCAAGGTCTCTGGTATGATCATCAAGAGGAACAGGCACAGTCAGTAGGAGGTCCATTCAACATCATTCAAGATGTGGGAACTCATCTACACAGGAGCCTACTGCTCTGAGCTACTTGTGAAAGGGGCCACCTCGTTCTTCCTGTTGGCTGCAGAAGGAGACAAGCCTTTTTGTCCTGACATTGTGAACACCTCCCTTTCTTCCTTCCTTCACTTATGTGGTAGGGTAACAAGGAGCCAGTCTATCCACCGATGGATCTGGGCGTATCTATCACACATAAACCTAAACACATCCAGTATTAGGCAGTTGACTTTGCATGCAAATTTTTGCTGTTCAGGCCACTGCAGTCTCTTATTCCTTTGTGTCCTTGTGTAGTTAATGGCGTGTCTCCATTTGACAAGGGAAGAAAGCTGGTTGTGACTTGACTCTGTGTGGCGTATCTTTTCGTGGTATCTTTTCATGGTTCCTCCTGCTCGCCTTCTCATGCCTCCACAGGAGTACACCGCTGCTATCGTCTGCTCTAGTGGAGGGAAGATGAATGATGACCGCATTCCCATCAGGTGTCTTAGTGTCTTCATGGTGTTCTTGAGTCTGCTTTGTTCCCGAAACATCCTATTTTCTGTAGAATTAGTAACAGCTGATGCAACAGCTGCTAAAGCATGTTCTTGTGGGAAGGTGACCTTTGCAGTTTTTTTCTTAAATTCAGATGGCGAATGCCCAAAAAGCTGTAGCTGTCCATGAATGACTATAGTCACTTAGAGCTGGTGTGGGGACTGACCTCATCCTCTGAGTCTAAAAAGCTTTGCTCTATCAGTTAAGAAAACAGACCAGTATGACAATGCTGCAAAATTAAATCTTTGTTAAACTCTATGCAGAGTTGCTTCAGACTTGAGCAAATCCTTACATGTGTTTGGATTGGGCTGTATGAGAAACACCCCCTCTATGGCAAGTATCGTTGCTTGGTGACATTTCAGTCTCAGCATACAGACTACAAAGCATGCACCACTTTATAACAACAAATATCCAAAAGCAGTTACATACTTCTAGGGAAAAAATGTCCATAGACAGCTCTACAAAATAATTTGATGTCTGGCTCAGGAAGCCACTAACTGGCAAGTCACAGAAAAAGGGGAAATTTTCTTCACTTTTTGGATTTTAGGTGAGGTAGAGCTTTGAGCAAAGCTGGATGCTGTGAAAGAGAACATGAAACAGCATAAAAATCAATAATTGGAAAAACATGTCCTGATTTTTAATTTTTTTTTTTTCTGTGTAATTCAATCAAATAAATTGTCAAGACACATGAAAGTCTTCTTTCTGCTGTGTCCAAACAGGAGTGGTTAGATGGGAAGTCAGATCGCTAACCAGATTGTTACCCTTTCCTGCACTAAAAATAAAATGGTTGTCACCCTGTGCCTCATGTTAGCATGCTTTTGTAAGAGGAAACGGCTTTTGAGGCGCTCAGAAGGAAACCCATTATCTACAAAAGAACACAATAAGTGTTTGTGCTCAGCCTCCATCAGGGTGATGCATATCTGTACCCCAAGGTTACTCATCAATTACCAGGCAAAATAAACAAGGCTCAGGGGATTTGTTTTCGCCATACCCATTTGCAAAATTGCTGTGCTTAAAGGGTGTGAACAGGAAGCTGGCAAGCTTCTGCTTGCAATAGTTAAGTTTAGCATTGGATTTAATTTGATTGAAGATGTTACTGTTGAAGAAGAAAGCATAATGGGTGTAATACGATGGCTTGCCATATTAGGTCTGTGTTTTTTCCAGATCCACCTGGTAGTTAACTGTAAATTGTTTCTGAGGCACATTAGTAAGTGGATAAATGAGCTACAAATTTAAAAACTGAATTGTTGCAGTACTGTTTTGTTAGGAGTGGAGGGGTAAGGATGATGCTATTACACTGCAGTGCTATTACACTGTATTTTATGTTCCCTATGAGATCTAACAAAGAATCAGTGGAAATAAGGGTCTCAGTCACCATTAAATATGACGAGACATTTTACTGGTGTCATGAAAAAGTAATGCCACAGGTTTTTACAAGGAGCAGATTCATGTGCTTTAAGCCCAAATCGTGTTCAAAGCAATATATTGATAATCACATGTAATTAACTGACAATCGCTGAACAGTACATTCAGGTTCAACATCAATTAATCCGACAGATAAACCTCCATAATACAGCTGGGGTAATACCAGGGGTGCAGGTCCCCTCTTGCACCCCCCTCCCATGGTAGCTGTGGGTGCTTGGACCACACGTGCTGGGGTGAAACGTCCTGCAACGTCACACCCAGCACCGGGGTCCCCGCTCACCTCCCCTGGCTGTCCCATGCTGGAGAGGTGCTGTCTCCCCATGGTCTTCCAGGCGAGGATGCTTCTCCCAGCCCGGGCAGGGTGGTGATGACTTGGGGCGACTTCTGGCAGCACCAAAGCAGGTTCGGACTGGTGCTCTTCTCACTGCAAGGTCTCTCTTCCCCCCGTTACACATTTCCAGGCTTCTCCTACACTTCTTTTCAAGCTGACTTTGTGTTGCCAGAGTCTTTTTGGCTCCTTGGGGATTGTAGGTGAAGATAAGCAACTGGGAAAACAGCCAGCTCGTGGAGACTGAAGGTTTCCTTGTCCTGCACCAGGCAGAGGAGCGGGGGGTCTCCGGGATGGGCTGCAGCGGAGGGGACAGCAGCATGTGACAGGATTCAACGCTTCACGGTGGCAGTTGCTAGGTGAGAGCTTTTCCAGCTTTGCAGGGTGAGATGAGGAGGAATGCGTACATCACATCCAAACATCAAGACCATCACATTAGTCTGCAGTTTTTCACTGCAGACCTTCTGTTTGCTTATTTATGTGAAAAAGCAGGAGTAGGCTGGCCTAACCAGAGACCTCTGGAGGCCTCCCAACAACTGCACGCTAAACAAATACATTAAACTATGAAGTTCCTTACAAATGCTCTAAACTGACCTCTTTTCTGAATGCAGTCTTTATCTTGCCTCAGATAGCAGCAAAGTACATCTGTGCCTGAAAAATCTCTTTCTTTGTCAGCCAAACTGCCACCTCTGCTGCAGGCACATGAAGCGGGTTGCTAGTACTGCTGGCGTGGAAGCTAGAAATACTCAAGATTTATAACAAGTTATCAAAAGAGTTTATAATAAATAGGGGTAATCACATCTGAATGGAGCAATTCATTCCTGTAGTAACTCTGCTGAATTACACCTGGGATAAATTTGGACCACTATTTATTGTGTAAGTGTTAGCAGCCCAGCACAGTAACTATGATAGCGCGTCTGGGGATCCGGATGAAAAAGATCCATGTGGCTTTTTTTCCCCTGACTGTTTCTCATATTGTTCACAGTTGGATGTTTCTGCTAAAAATTAACAGTGAAGCTGATGACTTTGTTTTTATTGAGCTGAACAAGTCAAACAACTTGTTTTCCCTTCTCAGAAGGTTTATTTGGGCCTATCTTGAGACTGAGAATTAAATCCTGCAGCTGTTCCCAGTACTGATAACCAAAATCACAAAGGAGACCATCCCAAAATCATGAAACAGTATCACAAATTATGAGGTTTTTACAGAAGAAAACGGTCTTCTAAGGATTTTTAAACTTTTGAACTTTTGGGGTCTAAGGAATACACAATATTTGTTTCCTATGAAATGCCTTCTGCCAGGCATGTGGGAAACACATGAAAAACAGAAGTTGTTTGATATTTCCATACTGTCACCATTCTTGGAGCTAGAGATTTAAAATAAATGTCAAATCCAGCAAGAATTTTAAGCAGATTGTCAAGGTAGGTAGCATAGCTTGAACAGCAAGCAACTCAAAGGCAACAACCCATCTTTTCTCCTGGACAATAATCCCAAACAAGCAACGCCCTGCAGGGAATGCCATGTTTTGTGAGGTGAGTAATTCTTCACATTTTGTGAGGTTGAAGTAGCATCATGGTTTCTTAGGTCATTGCATTCCCTGGTAGTTGGGATGTTTATTACTACAAGATCTAGAAATACCATTAAGCACAGGCACGATGACTTTTTTCTTATAAGGACTTCAGAGCTGCTCCTGATTCAGGGGGGTTGAATGCTGCAGCCCAGGTACAATGCAGTTATTTTCCTGAATTTTTTGCAGGCTTACATCAGAGCAATTGATTTGGGAAAGTTGCAGCAATTTGCAGCAATCCCAGGTTTCCCTCTCCTAGACAAGCACTTAGGTTTCTTATGTGTTTTGATCACTGCTACTGACTAAACACACCCAGGGGTAAGCCCTCTTTGCAGGTTATTTCTGGTTTTCTGTACAGTCACCATTGAACGGCAGTCAGAGGGACTGTCTGCTCGGAGTTTGTTCTTTTCTGGTTATTATTTTATTTTTTGCTGTGGAAGAGTTTAGTCCTATTTAGCCTTTTTTTTTCCTTATAGGCTAATCATAGGAAAGAATAGTTTCATTTATCAAAGTCATCCACATATTTTACTTCTCAGAGGAGGTACTGTGCTGTCATCTTTGAACTTGAGCTCAAAAAAAAAAATATCCAGGAAGGGGATGCTCAAAATAGTCCTATCACAGTCTGAATGTACCACTTATCTCATTTTTAAGTGTCTTCCTTTCAGACAGATTTTCAATAGGGTTATTTAAGTAGAGGCTTTTTTAAAACTTTTGAGTTTCTGTTCTTACAACTATGAATGCTCTAAAAAATGAGAGGATGGCTGGGAAAGGACCTGTTTGTGTCTATGCTGCCTTTTAGGTGCTCATGAACAATGAAGGGAGAGGAAGAGGAGAGCAAGTGAAGACAGAGATGTCAATGTTTTTTCAAACCAGCAAGACTAAAAGGAGGACATCCTCGGCTTTATCTACCCAAGCCTCTAGAGAGCCATGCACGACATCGGACTGATCAGAGAGGCGGCCACCCTGAGGATAATCAAGCAGCAAGTTTAACAATTTCTAAAATCTTTCCGATTCAGCTGTTGCTTTGCACATGGCACCGAGACATAGCATGCCTTGGGATGGTTTGGGAGTCACAGCCTGTCCCAAGAGAGATGCTGAGAGATAACAGATGACTGGCCAGGAGGAGGGGACACTTTAGGACACCAGAGGAAGTGGTAAACACATAAATAACCTTTCCCACTTCTCATGACAAGTCTGTGTGCCCTGCCTCGGGCAGTTAGAGATAGGCAGAGAACAAACAGTAAATCATTCTGCCCTTGCTCCTCCCAGAGGAGAAACACCTGAATGTTTCTGGTGATGGCCTTGCCGTGAACGTTTTCTTCACCTCGACAACATGAGTGATTCTGCCAGGAGTGTGGGAGCTAACACTTGCGAGGAAATAATTTCCAATATTACTGAAGGACATCAGCATCACTCCTAAGTGCAGCCAGGCCCTTTGCCTAATCTCACATGCCTGCAGCACCATTGCCCGATCTATTTTAAAATGCGCTCATCGATGCAGCACGTCCGCAGCCTCCCTTGCTGGCCCTGACTTGTGTCATAGCACAGAGGTACCAGTCACTTGTTATGGCAGAGGTGGCAATCCTGTGTCACAAGGGATGCCACCTTTAACACTTTGTACTAACGTGTGTAAAACAGTCTATAAAACACGTGCTACTCACGTCTGTTGCATGCTTTAATATCTTACACCTGTGAATCAATAAGTGGCACCTTAACTGCAGTAATGACTGCGAAACACTGCAGGTAGAGACTTAACTGGTCTGGCTAGATTAATATCATTTCACAATGCTTTGGGAAGGAGATAAAAATAGCCAGAAGAAGGGGGACACCGGCACTGCATGACTATGAAAGTGGCGCTGGGAGATTGCATGGCACTGCTGCTGAAGGTCGGTCCTGTGCAGTGACAGCATGAAGGGACTGTTTGGTGGTAAAGGTGTAGGGAATACTTAGGGTCATTTTCATTGCTGCATATAAATCAGTGCTGCATCTCAGTCGTGGTTCCTACCTTTTTATACTGTATCATAAAAAAGATATAATAGAAGTAGAAATCGTTCAGAGAAAGGTGATCAAAATGAGCTAAAGAAAGCAAAAGGTTTTCTTTTGGGGTCAGGCCACTATGGTACCTTCAAACTGGCCACATGGAAAGCATGTTTTATTAAAAAAGAAGGAATAAGTTTATTTACAGGGAGTAACTGGGTAAAATGATCTCGCTAATGTTATCCAGATGGTCAAACCTGGGACCTTATTAATGTACAAAAGTTTTAATGTGGCCAATGGCAAATTGCCATTTGTAATTGCATTATTCCTTCCAAAAACCCCCAACAACCTTAAACTCAAATCATCCCACCACGGGTGATGTTGTCCTCAGATGTAATGGTCCTTGTGCAGTCTGCAACTGAATTCCTGATTTATTCACTTCTACAGCTGCCAATGATGCCTATTCCGCAGCTTGTGCAGACTAAGGACCAAGGTGCAAGCCTTTGCTATTTTTTTGGCTATTAGGGCTCTTTGTTTAACTGTAACCATTTTCACTTTAGAGAGATGGACAGCACTGTCTTTCCAAAACAAGACTGACAACACTTTGGTCTCTCTTTGAGACCTCTAATTCTGGCTTGTATAAGTTGCTGCTTCTTCTTTGATGCCTGTGGAAAGGTGCTGATTTATATTACATGATAGCCCGGTCTTTTTTGTTCAACATCTACTTTCAACATTCACTGCCTGAAGGCCTGTTTGGTCTTTTTTGCTATTATAGCATCCAGAAAGGGAGGAGCCTGGCTTAAACACACTTGAAGACCTTCTTTCCTTGAAAAATTTACATGGAAGGCATTGAACTATAAAGTTCAAGTTCAAAAAGTGCAGCCTTTCCTGACTGCCATCACATGCTTCCCCTTTTTCTGTCTGTTATTAATGCTCTAGCTTAAGCACCATAGGCCTGTGTATTTTTCATCCTTGACTTGAGTCATTAACCTGTACCTAGCTCCATGTCCCTCTAATTGGGTTTTAAACAGGTTGGTCCCAAATTTTTTCCAAGTCTTTCTAAAACATGATTACGCATAGACTGCTGACAAATTAAGTCAGATCTGCTGCAGGTTTCTATTCATATGAGAACAATAAGGTTTTGTGCACTATATCATCTGTTCTACAAACAACATTCTCTCCGCATCCATCCCCTAATACTCCAGAGACATAAAAAAATAATATGGCAGAGAGAAACAATGGGAAAGAGGAAGAAGGAAATTAATGAGCAGAGGCAGGGGAAAAAAGAGGTCTTCTGAGCACAGATGTTTAATGAGATGGAGAGGTGATGCATTGATGAGACACATGCAATATGCTGGAAGGAGAAGGAGATATAGAAATGGAACATCTTGTTACAAAACCTGTCTATTCTGTAACAGACGGAAGAGTGAGTACTGCATTGAACTCGCTATCAATAATATTGCTTAAATTGGTTGCTTTGTGATGCTTATGATATACGGGTGACAGAAATCTGTAGTGTTTTGGTAGTGTCTTAGGCAAAATGGCAAATAAATAAATTTGAATAGTAGACCTGCAGTTCAACAGCATCTTCTCACAAATAGACTTTAACTTCAGATCCTCAGAAGTGTTAAATAAGGAGCTGTGCTGATATGCTGATGGGGGTTATAAAACAGATATCTACCTGGATGGCACAAGCCAGTGAGCAATTTCAGAAGGAAACGTCTCTCTCCTGGCTATATTTTAAATATCTAGGGGAAGACTTTCATGTTATATGTAGAAGAATCCATTATGGTCAGTTATCAACAGCATGGTTCTCTAGCTACGACAGCCTGCCTTGTTTTCTACCAGCACAGGAGATCTGCGTGGCACAGAGCAGGACTTCGGTTTATATTTGAGCTTGAGGATTTAGGTGTGGTGATGAATGAAAAAAAGTGCAGTGGTGAACTGTGTCTCTGCCCATTACCTGCAACAGGTGATAATTTTATCAAATGGGTTTGTCAGTAAAACTTAATGACCAAAACTGTCTATACAGATTTCACTTACAGTCTCGTTTTTGATTTATGCTGTGATACCTTTGGCTACAAAGCCAGGGCTTTTTTGGTAAGGTATCAATAAATATTTGCAAACCCCAAGCAAAGGCAGCAAGTTGATTCCGTGTTTTCTCGAAATATGTTATTTAAGGCAGGCTTTCCTTTGCATTTATGTGGTAATTTATTAGCAACAGTTATTACAGGATTTCTGAGTTTTTTCCAAAACCTAAACGTAAGCCACAGCCTGCTCTACAGTCCTCAAATGGTAAAAATATCCCTGCAACATCCTAAATAACTCCACCTTCCTGTGCCTTGGAGGGCCCAGTCTGTTGTTTAAGCAGAATAACCAAGTTACAGAGAGTTGTGTTTCTTGGCATTTGAGCTTAAAGGGACTCCAACGGGACCAGTATCAGCGTAAGGGATCCACCATCTGTGCTAAAGAGGATGACAAGGAGCCTTATATGAACGCTATAGTAAAGCAATGTGGATCACCACGTATAATATAGGACTGTTGTTTTCATCTGTGATACCACAATTGACTTCGCATGTTTATGATCCTGGAGATATGGAGAATTTAAACATTTGGAGTTACCCAGACTTTTGGATCATTCAGCTGTAAAACTGGAGAATTAGTGCTGATCTATGTTCTAAAGCTACTTCAGGAGGCTAAGAAAAGTCTCTGTTAAAGTGCAAAAGATTTTTAATTTCAGCTTCTGTAACAAAACTCATGAAATGCTTTGCATTGCTGGACACCAAATAAAAACCAAAGATGGTTCTGACAATGCTAATGCTCAATATGTCAGCAACAGAACAGTCTGTAGAAAAATGTGATGCACATTTTTCAGCATTCAAAACCTTATTCCTAACCACGGTTTATAATGGCTGAAGGACATGATATCAATGCTTCACTGACTTGGAAGCAAAGCCCCAAAGAAGATGCCCTAGTATTGCAAAACTCTCCTGCATCCAGCACTTTCAGCTTTCCAACAGATGGTCACAAATGGAGATGACACAGACCTGTATGGTTTGTCGGCAGGTACCTTGTGGCAAAAACTTCGGAACCTGGCTTGACCAGAACTGAATTTGATTTCCTTTCCTTGAGTTTGCAAGGAAAACCTAGTTTGATGAGGGACTTTTCCTCTTACAGAAATTCTTACAAAGAGCATAAAATTCCTCTCCTCTGCACCTGCACTGTTTATTTCTTATTCACATTTTTCTTTTTAATGTTACACAAGATTTTTGACCTTTTTACCCTGAAAAATCACCAGGCTACTGATAACAAAAAATCGAAGCCATCAAGTGTGCTTCCTCCTCAGGGAGAGATAAAGACCATCATCAGGGAAGACTTTTATTTGCCAACAACTTGGAAAGAGCTTTGAACGATGAAAACACCATCACCTCCTTATGTCTTTTCAGAATGATTTATTTCCTTTGTCCTTTAACATCTAAGAGTGATCATGATTCAAATTGAAAAATCATCTATCATCATTCACTTTGTAGTTGGGTGTTAAAGGACAAAGAAAATACATATAGTAGAAAAAAAAGTCAGAGCTGAGTCTTCATTGGCTTTTCAGTTGCTAGCATGTTTATTTGGTACTTGTTGGAAGGTTGAACAAAAAATTGGTTATGTATTTCAGTGCGGGAAGAGGAGCACTTCAAGAGTTTGCTCAAAGAAGTTAGGAAGTCTGCCCTCCCTTTCATCTGCAAGTCAGTGCATGATATTAAAGACTTGCTTGAATCCAGCTAGGATATGAAACTCCTATCTCAAGTCTGTCTTAGGAGGAAATATCTGAACCTACATCTACACCTGATGTAGGTGGACAGACCAGTTTGAGGAAGGGATGAGGCCAATAGCCTCTCAAGCCCTAGTTCAGGGGCTATCACAGCCAAACCAGAACAGGGACCATCACATTTTGGGATAGGTGTATGCTAGCAGCAGTGACTCTTCTGGAGGAAAGACTCATACCTTGAGAGAGAACTGGGGTTTTTTTGTATGACATTCAGCCTCAGAGCTGACTTGGGCTATCTGCTCAGCGGCACTGGGAAGAAGTTTGGAGAAACCTGGTATTTTCCCAAGAAAAATCTTTTATCATCTTTACTCATGCACGGTTCCCCTTAACTCACACAGCAGTGGCAGCAATAGAAAGCAAAGGCTTGGACCTAGGAGTTGTTGTACACTTTTGTGGGCTCAGCTCCTCCTGTCTTGCCATCATAGATAAGGCCCATAATGTACATCTGCCACAGTTTGCTCATTTCCAGAAGTGCAGATACATTTGTACAGAAAGGGTAATACCTCCCTGCAGAGAATGTTTCTATTTTTAAGGAGGCTGTGTATTTGCTTTTCTCGCTCTTGCAGTCACATGCTTAGACATCCTCTGCTCCAGTCCATCTGGCAGCTGCACGTGGAAACAAAGCCCACATGTCAAGCACTGCTGTTTATATCCTAATTAGCAAGGGAAACCTTTTGCTCCAACATATCTGACACAGAGGTAAAAATGCGAAACAACCATTGTTTGACAATCTGGCATATAATTTAATGAAGCAACTTCTCGAGGCTTAAGAGCACATAGGGATGAAAAGGAGAGTGGGAGACTGAAATCTGTTTGTTTCATAATCACAGGCAAACTGTGTTATGGACAGCTAGTTCAAAGGATCCATGCCACATAACAGGTTGCAAACTTTCAGGAGATTGCTAGCAAACCAAAGGCAAAAAGAATAAAAGTTGCATCGATGCCTTTTTTGTGTACTCAGTTTAAGAGCAAAAGAGCACAGTTCTGTGTGAACGCTCTGGAAACTTCAGGGTCCCACAGAAAAGGGCATTGCTGATAATGTAGGTGCTGGCAATAGCAGAGAATTTATATGCTGAAAATGCCTGTATGATGCATGTCCTCTGCTACAAAGGAAGGAGAAACACTTTTTAATTTTGTGAAATTTCCCTTTGCTGAATAGACCTCACCTGCAGGGACTTATGCAAATAATAGTGTGTATTGACCTGCCAGCAGGTAAGACAAGCTTACTAGTATATTTAATTGCATTCATCACTACATTTCCATAATTTACAACATTCTCTGGGCTTGCTCTGCATGGAAGCAAGACTTCCCTGTGTCACTTTTCTCGAAGTTGTCTGTCCTGAATCTGTCCTGAAGGTGCATTTCAGTCTCCCTTTACCACCTGGACCACCGCAGTCTTCACTACCGAGCATGTTTTTGGCTCAAGCAATAGCAATTTATGTGTGTTAAACTCAAGCTCAAGGTTTCACTCCTTCTTACTGATGGCTCACCCAAGCATGTAGTGTGATATGAGCACTGATGAAGGATGCTGAATGTCCCTTCTTGGAATATTTGTGGAAGGAGTGGGAAGGATGGACCCATCCCAGCACCCTTTTTTGCAAAATCTGAGTGATTCATATATTCTTGCCTGCATACAGCAGCATAAATGCTATCAGTCCATAGGAAAATTGTGCCAGGAAAATTATGATTTAAATTAATTCTGTGAATTCTGATTTACAAATCTATGGTTTTCTTTCTCCGTATTTCATCAGTATTTGGGCTTATCCTTTGGATGATGTAGTCTGATCCTTTGTTATTCAGTGATTATAATTAACTATCAGGTTTTTCCTCCTCTTCTCTTGATTAATGCTCATTCTAATTGTTCTCCAAATAACTTTACTCTGGCAATTTTAGGGTTTCCCAACTCAGACCTTTGGCAGATCCCAGAGTCATTTCATTGGCTATACAATTATCTTCAAATATGTAATTTATCTGACAGGCAAATATGACTACTTTTTTTTTTGTCTTGGCATTGATTTTAAAATACCATACAAACCTTTTAAAACAATAGGCATTAACAGGGAAATGGTGCATGAAATTTGATTCTTGATCTTTTTTTTTTTCTTTTCACAAGGAATAGTTGTATCCTGATGATTGTTTTCAAAGGCATTTTCACAAAGCCCTTGGATTTTAATAAGAAAACAAATCGAGTAGTCAGGCATTGAGAAAATGAAAGGTGAACTTGTAAGTATCTTTTGGTCAATACTTGGCAGTGCATTCATTAATTATAATTGTTATTATTGCTTTTAAAAGCACCTTCTAAGACTTATCCCAAATAAAGTTTGCATATCTAATAATTTATTTATTTAGTGTTTTTTTTCCACGCTGCAATTATATAGTACCCAACTGTAGTCATTATTATACCTACCTTGTTCTAACAGAGGAATTAGTCACTCAGGAGGCCTTTTCTGTTAATGACAACAATTCTGTGTTAACCGCTATTTAAGTGGAAAAGCTCATATGTGAAGTGCTCAAGGTGAGAGAAATCAGGAGAGGGAGGAAAAGAAGGGTCTGTTGTGTAGCCACATGAGCTGGTCTTGGGTAGGAGATGTGCTGGAGACATCAGCTTTGGGCTTCTAATTTGGAGTCTTGTTTCTTTTCTTGGGATTGTGCCTCTGCCTCATATGCAGGGAGCTGGGACATGGTTCAGTATATGAAAATATGTTCAAGCTTAGGTGAGAAATTATTGGATCTCACTCAAATGAAGCCCTTGGTTTTGTGCCTGCTCTGCAAATAAAGTATGAAAGGGCATGGAAATAGCTCTTTCATGCCCACCTCAAGTTGTGGGAGAGGGTTCATGTTGATAGATAGTTTAATAATTTCTCTTAATAGAGAGGAGCAGGGAAAAGTGTTTCTGCAGTGGGAAGTGTTAGAAAACTTTCCAATCTACTTTGGGAAGTGTCAGAACCTTTTGGGGGATGTTTGAGTAACTGAGTGCAAATTATGAGTTACTGGCTGTGGGCTGTTTTGGGATGGGGCTCCAGTTTTCAGCTCTGATTTGCACCAAGTTGCTGTAGCCATGTCTGTCATATCAAAGTTGAATGCCTTGAGCACCAGACTGTTCTTGCATCTTCTATTACTGCCAGAAAAAAATCCATTGCTGATACAAAAAAAATCTATACTGTTCTTTGGGGACACTTGCACCAGTAAACTTCTTATTTATAAATAAATCAGTGTCTTCTTACTAAAAAGAAGTCACAGGAAAATTCATAACTAGTTCCTTTCCTTGATAAGTCTCATGTATATGGTTCTCTTGAGGGATTTTAAAACATCTTTGACATAAATCACTGGACAAATATGAGTTACCACTATCGCTCCTAAAATGTTGATGTAGAGTTGCCAGAAGCAGGGGGAGCTTAGCTCAAGACATGGTCTTAAGGAGATGAAACATCTTCAGCAGAAAAGACTCTGTTAACTCAAATTCTAAATAATTCTTGTGGTTATTTAGATCTGTCTTGACTACGCTTGCACTTACCACAAGAAAAAGTACCTTATGATGTTGCGGAACAGATGGGGAAGGAGTGAACCTTACCAGTAGGTTGCTCAGCTCTGCTCTTGCTGTAGTGACGGACCATGGCTCTAATTCCACCCTTCAAGAACATAGGTGGCTTTATAGGAGCAGCGCCTTTGTGCAAGGCATGGAGGCACCGAGGCAGGATGAAGGATTTGCTGTGTGTGCTAGACAGAGTTAGAGAAGCAACCTGGCACATGCAAAAGGACGGAGGGGGACAGCATTGCTACAGAGTATAGTTGTCTTCTTTTCAGTTAGAGAAAGTGCTGATGCATACTTTTATTATTTAGCATTCAATATCCAACCCCTTTTTAGAGCTTGCTCACAGTGGGGGGGTGCATTCCTTTCCAAGGAAGTACCTTCTCTGCCCAGATGGCTGGGGGTTTGCAAAATACATTGGGCAGGCGTGGGAGCAGACTATCAATCTCCTGTGCTTATGGCAAGGCCAAAGGCTTCTGTTCTAGCAAGCTCTGCATGGGGAAGAGCATTAGAGAGCTTCCTCCAGCAGCAGATCACAAATGCCAGGAAGGAAAGTCCAGAAGTAAAAAGCTCTGTTTCAGAGCAGTAAGTTAAGTGGATCTCAACTCACTCTTTGGAAGATGGTAATGCTACAGATCACCAAGGGCAAGAAAGGTGATGCATTTTCCGTTGTCCGCTGGGAACAGAATATCAGCTTAATTCAGCGGATTGGGAGAAACTCTGGTTTGACTTTGGTGGTATCAGGTTGTCATTCAAAGTGTTGAGGTGGTGACTATGTAGGTTGTGTTTCAGAGGAAAGCAGCTGCGTGCCACACTGTGGCACTACTTGTCTGTGTTATGTTGTGCACATTGGTTTGTGCCACAGGGGTAAAATATGCATACGCGGTGGTGATGAGCACATCTCAAGCTGCCAAATTTCCTGGAACTTATCATCACTGCAGGTGGTCAAAAGACACCTGGAAATTTCACTTCTCAGGAAATTTCCATTTCCTGTCACAAAATAGAGTTTAAAACAGTCCTGAAAAAAATGTTTCCAGGCAGAACAACCCACAGTGCACTGTGAGAGGAAAGGTGTGAAAACGGAAAATTGATGTTTGTGGTTCAGACTGGCTGGGTGGTGTTTTACATGGGGTAGCTGGGAGAACTTCTGGGTTTCTCCCCTTTTAGTAATCCTGATAGCATCATTTTTATGTTTAAGGGGATGAGGTGAACTCCTTTATGATTCAAACTGAGATCTTCTCTCATTTCCCGTGGACCTGTTCCATGGAGATGTGAAGATTTACTGAAAACCACCTAGCATTTCCTTTGCTATATTTCATCTAACTGCTCCTAGTTATTTCCTTAGCGAACATGTGCTAGTTCCCCTGGCTTATAGATGGTGATGTCACCCTTTCTCTCTATAGATAGGATGCATTCATGGCATGAATGGAACAAAAGGAAATCATGGAGGTTTTAGATATTTTCTGAAATTTGTCCTCCCTTTAAATATTTCAGTGAAGTTCTGGGGTTTAAAAAGAGTAGTTTCAGTTCAGTCAAAATAGGTCACTCTCTATTTTTACTAGTGTATAATACAACATTTCAAAACTATAAAAAGAAAAATGGTTCCTACAAGGTAAAATGGTAAGTTTTTATTCTAAAAATGATGAAACTGGACATTCAAATATCATAAGAGCTATCCCGCTCGACCCTTTCCTCCCCATGAATCTCTCTCTGATGTGAATTCATGAAATGCTTGCTTGTCTATTGAACAGGATTTTCTGTTCCGACATGTCTCTGGACACCCTTTTGTATCGTGCTGAAGGAGCATAGACAACAATGCGAACGTGCAGAGATTCTTTTCAATCTGCTCAACCTCATACCATCTCAACTGCTCCGGCCAGCACTAAACTTCCTAAATAAGACCATAGTTTAATCGATCCTTGTTTCTTGGTGGCTGATCACCTGCAGACTGACTACTAGTCGTGCATTCAGAAATAATCAAACTTGCACAGGCTCCTTTGGCTTCTTTCCCACTGACTTCAACTGGGAATGGACTGCAGGATTTAGCCATCTAAGTTAGCACGTGGACTTGTTTGGCTTATTAGCTCTGCTAACAACAGAATGACTGAATTTCCTCAAGCCTTTAAATCTCAACAGCCACAGCTCTTCCAGCCAAATTAGCAGTAACAGCAGGCGAGAGAGTGGCAATTCTGATGGAAGATGCTGCACTGCTTTTCCCCTTTGGGAACTGAGCAGAACGTCATGCATTTATATGTCTGCAAATGAGCAGAGGCACGTATCCTTCATAAGCAAATGATCCTTGGTGGTAACCAGTGGGCAGCTGGATTGGAATTAATAGGTTACCAATAATTATGCAGGGAAAATAAGCATAATTTAGAGCAATGGAAGTGAAGAAGAGTTGGCAAAACAGTAGGCTTTTTAATTATTTTATTTTAAATAGGCATTGAATATGTCTTGATTGCTGAGCAAGGTGTGGGGGTGGAAGAAAACACCTCAGGTTGTGCGTATCTGTCCTGATGCCAACTGCTTGATCTGTACTTTTTCCTTCTCGTGTTCTGATAACTGCTGGGTGTGAAGTGCCTTGAATTACTTTACCATAATCAACAAAAAAATCGTAAGACAGTTAGCATTCCTGAGCTCCCCTTCCATGCATTAACGTTAACTATTAGGGGTGGACTAATATATACAAACTTGGTATTTTCTCTAGTGTATTCAAGGAGGTAAAGAGCGGAAAATTGGGAAAAGAGCCTCACTGCTCATCTGACTTGCTTCGCTGCATACATGTGAAAATACTCTGAGCAAACAGATATGAAAAAGGTTGTTTTTCCACTCAAAGTTCCTAAATAAATATCACAAAGCCAGTATAAAGCCTAAAATATTGTAAAATAAGCAAGAAGCCTGTAGCCAGGCAATCAGAGAAAGGCTAGTCTAGTGAAAGGGAAACGTGGGCTGGTTAAGGTCCAATAGTGTATATTCACCTAACCTGGGCTGTGAGAGGTCTAGAGCCAAGTTGCTCCACTGCAGGCTGCTTATGTGAGTCTGAACTATTTTCTTTGTATCTCCCATCACTCGGACTCCTCCTTAACCCCTGCAAATTGATTTACATGCCTAGCAAGAGGTTTGAAGCATTCATGTTTAGTATTTGTCTAATAACCAAAGACAAAGAAGTAAAAGAGATCACTTTGGTGGGCTTGGCTGTATCTTCACTAGCTAATTAAATGGTGAGAGAACAGAATCGGGTACTTGAAGCCAACTGGCACAGAATGACCTGCATCTATTCTATCAAACTATCTTAACCTTCAAAACAGGGTGACTGCATCCAAACTGCCTATTAGGAATAGTTTCTGGCTTATGGTAACTTCTGAACCATATCCAGGAGTTGTCTGGGGGAACTGCATTTGGCCAGGGACCACTCTAACAATTTAACAGTATATAGACAACTGGGTTTTAGCACCCAAGTGTGTTCAGTAGCACAGCTTAATTTTCCGGTGTGAGATTAGCATTTAGGATGCTAATAACATTCTTAAATGCACTCGCTGCTTTTGCAAATGCAAAATATCCCTTTCCATTGGCAAATGGAGTTTTGGAGCATGCACTCTGGGTTATTTTTAATCAAATTCTACTTTTACCTGCACAATCCATTAAAATAGTGACAGAGGCCTGTTTTCTGACCCTTTCCATAACTGCTTACTCCCAGCTATTTAGAAGGCCTCTCCAGTGTTGCAACATGAAGCTCAAATGCTGTTCCCTAGTTTGTCTCTTAGAGAACTGTGGAGAGGTTCAGGGCTCTCAACAGAGCAGTCTTAATCAACTGCTGCTTAGTTTGTGACTCTTGACTTCTGTCTCTCTATAATGAAGAACACTCAAGTATTCATTATCTATCTGGTGCAAATGTATGAGGGTAATTGCATGTAGAAATGGATGTGCCTGCAAATACTCAGCTGAGGAGAACTAGGGAAATACTTAAAAATCTCATATGTTAGAGTCAAGATTGTAATTTGGCAAGATGGAGACAATATGATGATGGAATGCAAAGAAACTCAGGACTGCAGTGAAAACAAGTCACCAGTTTATTCGTAAGAATTCCAGGTTTTGGAAGTAATGACATTTTAACAAGTTCAAACGAAATGTGACAAATATAGTAGCAGCTAAAAAAGCAAACCTTAAAGAATTTGTGCTGCTAAGGTAGTCAGCAGTCTCTTCCATGATTGGTAAGTCCACCCCAAGGGATGTGTTGAATTCCTGCCCATTCTTTACTTACAGTTTTGGGAAAATATTTTAAGATCTCTCCTATTGTATGTGAAGCAAGAGAAAACTATAAAGTCCTGACAATGCATAGAGTAGGATTTTCTTTATTAACTAGAGGTATTTCAGATCTGATGTGAGGGAATGGCATTTACTTATTAATATAATTCTCTCTCTGGACACAAAGGTCGATGAAACTTGCACTTCTTGTTTCCATGGCAGGAGGGGACGCTGCTCTTGATCCATATCATTGCTTTACTTCTAGGCTCATTGGTGACTGGGAGGATAAGTCTATCACAAGAGACAGATTAGCTGAGGCTGGTTTGTTCAGCCTGAGAAAACAACGTCTAGAAGGACATAGATCACTGGAAAACCAGGTGAGGAGAAGCAAGCAGCGGGGTGTGACCAGCAAGGAAGTAAAGACTAAAAGCTAACAAACAGCATAAACATAACAAATAGCTGTATACTGGTTGTTTAGCCTATAAAAAGGAAGATAGCTGGAAAAAAATTGTTGAGGGACCAGTCTAGCAGGAGGTGGATTTCCAGCACTTGGGCCTGGCAAAACTTGATTTGTTAATATGGACACAACCTCAGTGTCTTCTTTCCCATGTTGCCTTTGAGTTTTGAGAACTGAGCCCAACACATCTTTTATCACAGGGGTTGTAACACTAAATATACAAAACAATAACCTCGAATTTCACACACTTTGTCCCTCGTTAAATGTGATGCTCACAGGGCAGTAATTGAAAAGCAAGGGAAAACAACCATAGCTCTTCATGCTGCGGGAGTTACATCTGTTATTTGAGTAACTAGTGACACATAATGACTGTATGAGCCTTGGCAATACAAAAGCTGCTTTAATTCTTGCCACTCTCCATGAAAACATCCCAATCTCACATTTCCATTTGTGACTGCAGAGGGCTATGTGTAAATGTCGGTGCTGGGAAGCAACACTTCAGAGGAATGATACACTTCAGGGAAGAGGGTGAGTAAAATTGCTTTGAATGGTTAGGCAGACACATCTTGCCCAGTTTCATTTACGACCAGAAGGAGGAAGTTTAGCCTCTTCTTCATATGAGCCTGGACCAGTCTTATTTTGGTCCGATGGACTGGGCAGGTGCTTGGGGGAGACCGAAGTGCAGAGGAGGTGGGAGGGCTGTTATCCTGGACACTGCAGAACTGGATGGACTTGGGATCCCTGATCTTTTTATCCATGTTTGTTTTGGTAGAGCTTTGCTTTTAGGTAAAATGTGTTTACCCAGCACGTTTCATTTAGATAGTGACTGATCTTCTCTGGTACTAAGGAAGAAAACCACTATCACAGCAGAAACTGGCAGCTGTGAGTTAATATTTTCTCTTACATGTATCGATTACAATGTCAAAGATTCAAAATCAATTCACTTAAATGTCTCTCTAGAAAAAAAATTTTAAAAAGAATCTGTCAGTTCATTGGAATATTGCCAAACTAAAGGAACAAAAATAACCCGAACCCTCCTGACCCCTGAGTGTGTGGATGCATATGGTGCCAATACGAGAACACTGCCTTGATATCAACAACAAAAATAAGGAGGATGAAAAATAGATTAGCAATGTATCCTATTTTGGCAATATTTTTATTAAAACATACAATGAATTCAGAAATTATTTAAAATCCTCATCACAAAACTTCCTGACTGCTTTCACAACTTCCCCAACTCTTTTTTTGCATCCTCTTTTCCCTGTTGCAGGTCAATGTCAATAAGCTTGCTGTCCTGTTATCCCAACATCTTCCATATTTCCTTACTTCCATGAGATCCAGACTTACCAGCATCTCTGAGGGGGTTTAGTGACAATATGCTCCTCCCCATTGCTCCAGCAAGTGCTAAACCAACATTTGCACTTGCTGAAGTTGCAGGCGTGTTCTGGACCCTGCCCTGAAGGGTACCTCAGAGCCTGCATGACCGTCCCTGCATTTTTTTTCCTTCCTCTCCTTGCAATCAGTAGTTGAACAGAAAAGGCTATCAGACTACTAAAACCAGAGCAGGGCAATTTACTTTTTGCTTAAGTTACAGGAATCAGTAACATTTTACTTTTTGGCTGCTCACACAATGGATTATTGATGTCCTGGGTGACCAAAGGCCTTTTTCATTCCCACGGAATCAACAAATGCTCCATGTACCTGTCCCAGACTTTGTCTTCATACCTTTAATCACTAGAGACAGAGGGTGCTGAGGCAAAAGACAGAAGGAGCACTGCTTACCAAATAGCTTTCAACTGTTCCCAGTTTGGATTTTCTGTAGCTTGGATGTGATGTGCTGTTTAGCCTGGTTCGTGTTGTCAGTCAGCAGGTTTCATTCATCCCAAACTGACTTATGGGTATGAATTAATCCGTGGGGTTTTTATAGAGTGGCTGTATCTTCTTCACTTTTTCTCACGGAGCATAAACCACAATCACTTACTCTGAAACAGTGTTCTGAAATTATAATTCCCGATGTAGAACTGAAGACGCCTAAGCTCTCACTGAACAAGCCTATCTTGCTCTATTGCCTTGTGTAGTTTTTTCAGGTGTTCCTCCCTCTTTGTCTTTTTATTCTGCAACTTCAGGGCCAGCCATGATTTGTCCCCAGAATTTAACCCTGAGAGAGTCAGAGAATGGGTTTCCTGGAGGCCAGTATGAATGGCTTGTATCCTCTGCACAATTTGCAAAGGATAAAAGCCATGATACTAGTGCATGAATAACATTGCAGGTGGACCACAGTGGGGCCCAAGGACGTGAACAACTCTGGCTAGAAAAAACCATTGACTTTGGCTGCCCTACTGAACACACCCGGCTCATCATTTCCCTCGACTTTGCAGTAAATGGTGATGCAAGATTATACAGTACTACCAGTGGCTGCAGGCTTAGGATGAAATCTTTAGAACTGTATAAACCAGTGGGCTCTAAGGCAAAACTGCACAAAACCCTCTGTTGACATTTCCTCTCAAAATTGTGTGGTCTAGGTTTTTTCCTAAAAGATGACAGAATTCTTCATTTCAGAGAAAAGTCTGGTCTGGATATCAGCAGAACAAACTTCTTCAATGTGCTGGTAGTACAAAAAGCTAACAGGAAAAAAATAAGCCCATGTGAAAGAATTCTCTTTCAAAAAAAAAAAAAAAAAAAAAGAGGATCAAAACCCAAAGCAAAAAAAAAGAGGATCAAAACCCAAAGCAAAAAAAAAAAAGAGGATTGAAACCCAACCCAAAATGTTCAAAACAATGTGTTTTGAACTAGACAAAGCATTATATTCAAGTCAAAGTAACTGCACTTTTAGGCATATTTAGGTGTTGAAATTAAACTTCAGAACTGCAGCTATTTTATTTTGATTTTTAACATTGAAATGTTTCATTAAGAAAAGGTGGGTATGAAATAGTTAATCTGTTTTTCTGTCAGAAAAGCAACATGATACAATCAAGACAAACCTGCCAGCCCTCATTTCCATATCTGGATGAGAAATGGCTTAAATCAGACCTGTTGCCCCACTCCAGTCTGGACAAAGCTTTGTTGTTGATGATGGGAAGGGTTTTTTCATTCCCCAAAGCCTTCATGGTCTTGGGCATTGACGCGTGGTGAGAAGGAAACAGTTGCTGGGGTTGGGAGCTCTCTGGTACCCTTGCCATATGCAGGGTGTACAGACCGTGCCGGTGGGACACGGATCCGTTTCGGCTGGATGCTCTCCGCCATCTCACGTCACCTTCGGGGTACTTCTAGCTGCCCCGAAGCGGTCTCAGCTAGGCAAAATACTTCTTGCTGCCTAGTTTGGATTTCAAAAGGTGTTTTTTGCTCTGTGGGCAAAAATACAGACACAAATGGGTTGAAACAGGCTGAAGAGACTCTTACGCAAGTCTGCTGGCAGCTCGCTGCGTAGAGCCCGTCACTGGTGCCCTTGGTGCTGGCATCTCCAAAGGCTTTTATGACTTCCCTGCAGGTGGCTGCAGGAAGACCTTTTCCTCTGGTACCTCTGGGCTCCTTTAACCTCTAAACATCGCAAAGGAGCCGTGACGCCGACACAGCCGCCCTCCAGGGAATTCCCCACGCTGATTGAAGCCGGGCCAAGAAAGTGAGTCAGAACTGCAGCAGACGAGGCTGCTCCGAAACTCCTGCCTGCATTCGGCACTGCGAGCAGCGTGCCAGCCAGCGAGGAGAAGCTGAATAGATGTGGCGAGGCGTTAGGGATGTTGCAGACTCCCTCGCTGCAGGGGAAGTGACAGCTATGGAAACAGGCTGTTTTTAGCAGCGGGCCAGAGAATCCCGACTTGAAATTTTTTCTGGGGAAGGCAAGCAGGCAAGTTCTGTGTACGTTTATTGAATTTGCTTGGGCTGCAGGGGAAATGAAGGTTTTTGTGAAACTATGTCAAGTAGCTTTACCAAGAAACGGGAGAAGTGGCTTAAATGTTACAAATCTTGTCATGACTTTTAAATGAAAAAATGGATATCTTTTTTAGAAACAGCAGCTCATGTCAAAATTAGCTAAGTTGAAAAAATCAAAGGACATTGATAATTTAAAATTAAATGAAACATGTTTTAGTCTGATGCAAAATGGATTACTCTGAGTGGTTTTCTTGTAGGTATTCTTTGATTGAAAAGAAGAATTGTCTTTGGGCTGAACCAAATCTCCCTTTCTTTCTCCTCTCCTCTCACTTACTTTTGTGAATTGAGCACTGAAATTAAATGTTACTCACCCAGCTTTCCAAAAGGATCATGAGGCTGTCCCTGCTCTGGAAATGCAGTAAGTGATGTCTCTACAGACTTTTTTTTTTTTTTTTTTTTGGCTTGAGCTCTATAGCTCTGTCAATATTATTTCTGCTGTGCCTAGGAATGGACCAGGGTCCAACTCACAGCCTGATGACAGGCAGGTATTGAACTACACCTTGTCACCAGTGAAGATCAGCTGTTGACTGTGTGTCCCCTTCCTGCACAGGACTTTTTAATCTGGATACTGTCCCATTGCACTGTCCCGCTGGAGGAATCTGCACGTTGCTTGCAAGTCAAAAATATTTTTGATTGACAGCTGTCCGTGATGATGGTGAGGCCAGAAATTGTTAGTGATGAGTAAAAAATCGTGACCTGCAAGCAATTTATTCTAAGCAATGCCTAAATGTCTTGGGTCAGTCATTAGAGACAGCTATTACATTTTTCAGTATCGTTATCTAAACCACCATCAGGAGGGAAATGGTAGGCCACTTGATGACCAAAGAGCTATCAACCTAATTATACTGTGATGAATTCCTTTCAAATCTGTAGAGCATTTAATGCGTTCTTAAATGAAGCCATTCATAATTAGAAGCCTTCCAAAACACACACAGGCATCGGAGTCCAAGAGAAGCTGATTAATTGTTAATGAGGTTCCTTCACTTACTAGACAGATTGGAAGAGCGGAGGAAGCAAGGCTAGAGACAGAAGCTGGCATCGCTGTGCAGATTCAATGAAACTTTGCTATTTGTCAGACCAAACTTCTGTTATGTGACTTCTTGTTGTGCAAGCCCTGTGACAGCCAGTTTTGGCCATTAGGGAAGTGATTTCTGCTTTTCCCATAATTCCAGTAACAGATGAAATTAAAAATGCCTCAACTTGACTGACGTTTCTGGAAATTGTGGAATAAGGTTTTTGTCATCACACTGCTAAGTTCATGCTCAGCTGGACAAAACCAGTGATGTTTTTTAAAGTCTGCGTACACATAGACATACATATCGTCTATATATTGTAAATGTGACATTTCCAGCAAATATCCAACTTGCTCTCTACATACATGGATCTGATGACACTGACATCAGAACAGGCAGTATAGTCTACCTGGAAGGAGAAAAATAAGAACTCTAAGTGGGTATACATGGGGAAAGCACATGAAGGGGAACATGCTGTTTCAGAGTAAGAAGCTGGAAGTGGGCCCATGGATGCTAGATTTACTGTACCATTTTGATTTCTGCATATATTGCTCTTTCCCAACTATTTCTCCTTTTATTTTTCTCAAAAGAAATAAACTCTAAATGCCTCCACTCATTTTGACCATTCAAGAGTCAAAATACTCTCTATTATTGTGCAATTTTTAATACATTTTTACATTCTTTGCTTAGTTTTGTGACTGCCATGGCACAGAATTCACAGGAAATGAAGCTTAGACCTTGGGAAATTTAGAAATGTCTACTAAAATATATATTTTCTCTCTCTAAAAGTATTATGAGTTTCAGGCTAGATAGCTGAACATTTCCCAAAGCGAGAAGAAAATGCTGTGTGCCCTTTTTTTATTCCTGGAATGTACTTTTGCTGCAGTGAATAGATGCTTGGAGCATAACATTTGAGGACAGCACCTGAAATGAGTCTTTGAATCTTGAGTATTATTTTGCAGATAAACTTGGAAGGGGGGACAAGCTTTAAAAACCCCGTTTCTAATGTGCTGTTTATGTTCAGCTGTTTGAGTTCCGAGGTGTCTAAATGGATGAAAGTCACAGACACAATCAGAGTTTAGTATAAAAACAGTCAAGCTATACACTTGAACTTTCACTTCTGGGAAAGGTTCTTAGTAACTCTGCGTTCCTAATTGTTCTTTTAAATGAATGAAAGCCGCATGTTAGAATAATTCATTGAAGACAAATAAAGGGAAGTATTTATTGCTCCCAAATCTTCCAATAAATTCCAGCAAACTGAAATTCATGGCATGTCTGTTCCAACAACATAGATAATGCTGAGCAAAGCTATTCTAACGCAGGCAGATGCCTCCTGCAATTTCCTTTTGAGGCACTGTAACTGAAAGCGGAGGCAGTTATTTATTTATTTTTATTATTTAATTGTTTCTTCTTGCCTGAACGGTCGAAGATAATAACCATGTCAGAGTGATGCAGCACTAACTCCAGGCACCAGCGCCGGTGGTGTCGTGGTCGTGTCACAGCAGAGAGAACACCGGTGGTGGCCCTGTCCCACGGGACCTGGTGGTGCCGTGGGTGGCCCGGAACGGGTACGAAAAGGGCTGTTCCAGCCCAGGCTGGCAGACGAGCAGGCAGGTGAACGCGGGATGACAAGAGAGGGCAGGGGAGGGATGGGCAGGGGCTGTGGAGGATGGCTGCTCCTCCTTTGCTGCTTCTCCTGCCTACTACAGCCAGATGCCTGGGCAGGGACGTGACCAGACCACGGCACGCTCCTGTCCTCTCCCTCCTCCAACACTCATCCAGGGAGCTGTCAGTGCGCTACAGGACAGATAAGAGAGCCCCAACCCATAGCCCGTTACGGTCTGAGAGGGAGCTGGGAGCTCTCTACAGCCACCACAAAGCCACGCACCATTTTTCCCCAGTTAGCCCAGGAACTCCTGGCACCAGCCCTCGTGTCCACGTCCCAGTGGGGAAAACACTGGTAGTGGTCCACGTTGCAGTGGGGTTAGTGACAGAGATGCTGAGCTCTTCTCCCTACGATCCAGTGATAGGACTCATGGGAATGGTCCAAAGCTGCTCTAGGGGAGGTTTAGAATGGACATTAGGAATCACTTCTTTACCAAGAGGGTGGTCAAGCACTGGAACGGGCTTCCTAGAGAGGTGGTCGATGCCCCAAGCCTGCCAGTGTTTAAGAGGCATTTGGAAAATACCCTTAACAACATGCTTTAACTTTTGGTCAGCCCTGAAGTGGTCAGGCAGTTGGACTTGGTGATCATTGTACATCCCTTCCAACTGAAATATTCCATTCTACTTCTGTTTTGAAATAAACTGGAAAACCTACCACATTGTCTCTTATGCTCCAAAAAATAGAAATTAAATGAAGTTTTACTAGGTGTAAATGTGTGCATGGGGCTCAACCTTGCTCAAATATATATATTATTTTTGATTCAGATAAGGGTAATGATCCAAGCATAATTGCAACATGACCTGTTAAAAACTGCAAAAGCTAGTCACCTTGTTTTTCTTTGCTTCCCTTATGCCCTCTGTAAACTCAGTTATGTGTGTTCTTTGGAAGCTTGCTTTACCATTTAAAAATTCCTATTAAAATAAATAGATTCAAATAAAAGGCTTGTATATTTAAAAGGCCTGTCTGCTTTCATGGTTTCTGTAACACCTAACCTGTCAGATTTAACTCCCTCTGCGTTTAAAGCTTGAAATGCTGTTGAAATGAGCATATTCATAGTATTTTTCAGTACATATTTACATTGCCTTCTTGAATTGTTACAGAAGTGGTATTAATGATGAATTCTGATAAAATACTTAGATTGCCCTTTGTTATGTATATGTAATCAAAGCACTACCGAAAGCTCAATGTTTGGAGAGGATTCATTATTTCAGCCTTATCTAAAACATCCACAAATGCAATACTATAGCTGAGGAATTCTCTATAAAATGAACAAAAACCCAGCTCGAAAGTGCACACACACTATTCACAGCTGCCCACGTTGTATTGACATTATAGTTGTTTCTTGGCTGACACTGTGCTGTATGTTTTATTGCACCGATTACACTTTGAGAGTTTCCTGATCATTTTACAGCATTAGCGAGATCAAATCTTGTGGAATGACGATAGCCAATTACATAAACGCAAGGCCTGGTAGATACACTCCAGCTGCAATCTATCTTTACCAGTGGTGACTTTATAGCACACACTTGCATACTTAGCCCAGTTCACATTGATCTGAAAGGCTTTTTCACTGCACGGCTATGCCAGCAGCCCAATTAAGAGCAGGATTTAATATGAGAGAAACTTTATGAATCAGATCTTATTTAAAATTCTTCTGCTTTCATTTTCAACTTCCTTTTTGGGATAGGAGAATCATTTGGAAGCTTTTCCAACAGCAAGAAATGTAATTCTGCAAATGATTTTCTATTCATTGATAAAAATGCTTTTCATAAGATCCAGCAATGTGCTGCTTTTGGAAACGTAGCTTGAAACAATGAATCACTTCCTTTTTAAAGACAGAAGAGGAGTTAAGAGTAGATGTTCTTAACGTTAAAATACTTATTGCAGTCATAAGGAATGTCAGAGTAAGTGCTCTAATTGAGAGACATTATGCCTTGAGCTTTAGGGGTTTTGTGCATGCAAAAAGTCAAGGATAGTGTATTGTTTTGCACAACTGTCTCTGACACTCAGCTCAAGGAAACAAATGGACTCAAGTAATCCCTAGGGTAACTTTGCTCCCTCCCTGAGGCACAAATTCACTGCAATGTTTTCGTTTCTTACTATTAGCAGACACTTTTTTAAAGGAGGCGAGATTTCCACAGTCAAGGAACTCTTCTACTATTATCTTGGAGCTCTACAAGACATGGGAGTCCCTACTACGGGAAAAGCAAGAAACTTATAACACACGTGGTCTGGATGGAGCCTTAACTGCACAGAGCCTGAGGCAAGGCAGACAACCAGGCCGGGAAAGGCATCAATTTAATTTATGTTAATGCAGCAGCAGGTTTTTATGCGTGTTTTCTCAAGGTCTTACTTTTTTCTCAGTAAGAAATAGATTTGCTGCGCTTCTTGTATGGATTGAAGAATATTAGTAGTGTTTATCGTACTTAATAGCAGCAATCCTCCAACCTGTGGGTTGTACAGGGCTTCCTTAGCCCAGCAGCAACAGCAACCAAAACTTTATACCACTGCCTGAGCACCTAATCCTGCCCCCCTCAAAATGCAAGGTAACTGAGGTGGCCGGAAAGAGAAAGGATGTTTGGGACTCAGGGGAAAGGAAGATTTAGGGAGATATATCTGTAGCCAGAAGAGGAAGGCCATAGTGTGCAAAATTGGAAGGGGTTTAGGAACCAAGTTGAATGACAAAGCATCTTTGGGGAAATAAAGTTTGGGAACCCTTGAAAAAAGAGGAATGTCAATTAAAGTTAGGGAGAAATTAATTGAATGAGTGTGTGAGGAAGAGAGAGTGATCAAGATTTACTTGAGTACCTGAAGCACAGCCCAGATCAATTACTTGCTGCTGTCAGCATCATCAGTGCAATGTACGAAAGATTGAATGCGTGCTATAAAATGCACCGTTTAACAAAGTTCAAGCTATTAAGTAATTAGAATATAATATGTGAACATGCTGAATATGCTTATTTAAATGTAAACGGTTATTCACTGTTTATTTTTAGTACAGAAAAATTATCCAGCTTGTTCAGTTGTCCTTGCTGTTTCATATACTGCTGATCTCCCGAATGCCTCTAAGCCAGCATTCAGAGGTAGCTGCTCTTTCATCAATGGCATCCAGGGACTCTTCTTGAAAGGTGCAAAGTGCATGAGCTGCAAAGGAAACAAAAGCAAGGTGGGTAATAAATATTCTTTGCTCCAATGGGCTGGGAGAATAGCGACATTACATTTCCACTTATAGAGAGATCACTAATATGGCCATCTGTCAGTGATGTTAAGGGACAAAGCCTGAATGCCTAATCAACTAATATTACTCACTCAATGGGAAAGATTAGCCACAGGAGTAAATGGTTTTATTTGTAAGATGGGGAAATAGTTCACTCAAATGAGAAAAAATGGGAGTTATGCTGGTTGTGTGCTGGCATTTAACAGAGCAACCTCTCTTGGGTCTGTCACTGGCAAATCGGATGGCTTTAGGTAGATCATTTCACCTTGCCATGTGAAATTATGGCAAAGCATTTCTCACCCATAGATATCAAAGCAATAAGTACTGTAAATTCCCAAATGAAGACCACAATTTTGCTCCCAATTACAACTTCCAAAACAATCATGAAATGTGAAGCATAGTTTGTCTGCAGGGTCCTTCCAATGTTAACATATGCTGATCCAGTAGCTGGCAGCATTAGGCAGAATTTAGGTCTTGATGTGGTTAGTCCTACTGATTTTGTTAATCCCAACACTTTCAAATTAGAGTTTACCAGCATCCAGTCATGCTAGAAGGGAGGCAAAGAAAATGCTCATCTGCCTGGAAAAAGCTGTAGAGATACAGCCGGTGTCCAGTAATACAAGCAAATAAATCTGGGTGCAGATTTTTGGTGGGTTCATATTTAAAACCGTACAGTGAGGTGCCAAATTTAGTTCTAAGGCCTTTGTTTAAAGATCACCGATGTTATTGGTCTTTTGTGACTGCAAACTATTCGCTAAGTTCCAGATTCTGAAAAGTACATGAGAACGACTTTGTCAGCAACACCTCCTGAAGCATTTGGCCTTTAAGGTCTCTTAATCTCGCTTAAGAAAGAGGTGATCTGTACTTGGCTCAAGGTTGGTACCAGAAAGGAACAGTTGAATGTGAAAATACTATTCCAACAAGAACCATTAACATAATAGCTAAAAGCCATGTCAAGATTTCACCTCAGTCTAAGCTCTAACAAATGAACATCTTGACAAAGGATGAGTATACCAGGTGATACGGGGTAAAACTCAGATAGAGGAGCAGCCACTGAAGTTCCTAGTCTTATAGACTTTCAGTGTGACTTTGGGAATACCAACATCTCTGTCTACGTCTCTTCTAGATAATTAACCAGCGACAGGGAATATCCCTGAACACTGGAACATGACCCCCTCTACTGTTAAATTTTTAGCAAAGTGCTTGGCATGGTTTTACCTGGATCAAATACAGTCTTTCAAACATTTCCCAGACACTGTCTGGAAGTCAGCAAAGGCCAAGGACCACTCCGAGAATAAATTAGGTTGGAAGGCAATTCTGGAAATCACCTGGTCTAACCCCATGCTTGAAACCGACCCAGTTAGAGCAAGGTGCTCAGGGGCTGCGCCCAGTCAAGATGTGAACATCTCCAAGGATGGGGTTTTCAGAGCCTCTCTGGGCTCCTCTTTGAGTATTTAATTGCTGTTAGGGTAGAACAGTTTTTCATAGGTAATTTAGATTTCCTGTCAATTCCTAGCTTTTCCCTAACTGTATGAACACCCCAAAGGCAGTTTGGATGAGTTACCCTGTTACGGAGGCTAAAGGAGTATAACAATATGGATGTAGGCCGAATTCGCACTTGGCCTCAGGGCCAGAGAACAGGTTAATACAGATGTAACCTCCAAGTCTTGGCTTCCATAAGTAATTTGAATGTAATAGCACTTAACTGGAGGGCTCAGATCCCATCATTGCTGCTGAATGGGTGGGTACCACAAGGGACAAATCCCTGTGCATGGGTATGCAGAACACATACTGAAAAGTGAGTAACTCACTTTTGGGGATGAAGAACTAAAAATCCATGGATCTATCTTTGTATCTTTAAAAATTGCTTTTTTAAAAAAAAAAAAAAAAAAAAAAAAAAATCAACACCGCCAGAAGCAATAACTCCTGTTAAACACTGAATAAAGTGCAGTCTGAGCCAAGCAACTGCAGTCAGACAAGCAACTAAACAAACAATCTGTGGCCCTTTAGAATATTTTTGGGCCCTTCAGGTAAGTTAGGTCTGTGTGGGAATACTTGAAAACATTCAGAAAGATGAAGAGTTTTATTGGCAGAGGAAGCCTGCCTTTTCCATTGTGTTCCTCTGTAGTGCTATCAAGAATACATTGTCCATGGACAGGGGAGGACTGAAGAACTTGAAGTGTGGGATCAGCTCCTATATAAAGACCAACATAAAATCTACATACAAATTCAGTAGTGCATTGGGCCTAATGTTTTTTCTCTGTGTAAGAGTAATTACATCTTCAGGGAAGTGATATTTTGAGCTGTGAATTGTAATTTTCTTATATTGTCACCAATATACTGCACATATAACCTAGAATATTACTGATACAAAAGTTTGGGTCTCGCAAACAAAAACAGCTGATTCAGTGGGTGAGGATGCTGGGGATACTGGTGGAAGATAGTGATTGTTTCGGGCAACATTAAAAGGACACATTTTCTTTTTTTAGAATAGAAGTTTACCGACAGACCTTACACTCTGCCACACACATCTCACTCCAGTGAGCACTGAATACACAATAAATAAATATGCCATTATGAGACACCTGCCACATACCTCAAGAAAGTAATGTAAAAGAAACGTAGAAGTGAGGTGCATGTGAAACAGTCTGAGGAAATTCATTTCACCCTGTAGTCTCTTCAAGCTAGGGGACCCACCTTGTCCTTTACAGGTTCTCAGATGATGGGTGGTAACCCATAATCCTTGATCAGTTCTGATGGATCATCTATAGCCTAGGCTGGAGGTGTCTGCGGTACCTTGTAGGATTTCATGCTTGGCGTCTCAGGTGCTTTGGTCACTGCTTTCAGTCTGATAGTTTTTGAGTAGAAATGCTCTAATTATATGAAGTGTATTGAATAGAAGACAGCTGTGGCACCATCATTATATAAACCCTGCTGCAGAGAGAGAAAACTTTAGGTAAAAAACAGGTGGAGAAGAGCCAGATAAAAAATGATGTTTGCTGTTCTTCTGTAAATAGTATTTCTTAATAAAAGATGACATTCTGGAATGATTCTGTAGGGCAAATTCTTTGGCAGTGGAGGATGACAAGAGACTGATTATATGCTCTGCAGCACTAAGAAAGAGATGTCTTCCCTCTCCATTTAGATTAAAAATATAGACTTTTCTTTGCTTCTGTTTTTGTAAACATATATGTAGGGTAGACTTTATAAAAACTGTGTACAAAAAGCTAGGACTTTCCCTGGGATCATTATTTCCTCCTGAAATTTCTTTCTATGTGGAGACTGTTGTTACCCTGTGCCAGACTTTGCCTGAGCTGTAAATAAGCTCTGTAGCTGTGGCCCTACCAATAGTCTTTGGTCTTGTACAGGGAATGCCTTTTTTGCCATGTACTGCCCCTTTTTAGGACTCAAAGACCGAGACACCATTAACCTGCACCATCTGACTTTATTTACATCTGTGGGAATTGGATGTCAAGTGCAGCGTCTTGCTGGTCAGCACTGGATGGACAGGATGCAATAAGATCTAATTGGAAAATAGGAATTAAGGGAGCTATGTGAGAGGCAGAAGGAATCTTATCACAGTCTCTGCAAAAGGAATGACAAAAACCATGCTCTGTTTTTTAAATATGACAAGAATGTCAGCAGATCAGGGTAATTCTATTGCATTGTGTTTGAAAGGAAAATCCTGTGTTTGATTTGTAATGGCTTTCAGTCATATTGAAAACTCAAAGCTGGGGGATTTTTCTGAGAAACCAAGACTGAAGATTTTAAAAGGGAAAGATCAGAGGGAGTTGTGGACCAAGGTCCTTTGAAAATTCCACTTTCTGACTTCTAAATGGCATCAGGTTGGTGAAATTTTTCCATAATAGCACTGAGAAACCTTGGGAAAAGATCAGCACCCATTTGTGCTGCACACAGAAACAAAATAGCCCCCAGGACATACAGACCTGGGGCAGTGTTGATGATCAGGCAATGGTTTGTCCCAAGTGGCAGGCAAAAATCATGCATTTTAGTATGAGTTAATATGCAATGCTACCTTGTTGATAAAAGGATCAAGGCTCTGCTGTGGGAAGTATTATGCAGCTATGTAGGAAATTGGGGTTTATGTACAATCTACATCCACAGAACATTTGTTGAAAGAGTTCAGCAAAAGCATGACATGGGTATTAAATTGCACAGTCACTGCTCAAATGTCATGTTTTTTCAGTAAGTTAGGCAGAGAAAGGTGGAAAAAAGCTGGAAATGACAGACATCGATCATCTTCAAGTTGGGGATGACCAGAAAGTGACTGTAGGTGGAGGAGCATGGATATGTGCAGAGACTGGGAGAGTGAAAAGGAAGGGATCTGGGTTTTGGAGGAGGAAAATGGTTGTGGGTTCCTGTCCTTGACAGCAGAAAGTGTGCGTGTCAGTCAGTGCTGGTCTGAAGGACACAATGGAGTGGATGTTGGTTGTTAGCGAGGAAACAAACTCACAAAATACTCTGCAAGGAGCAATTGGGCACTGTGAGCTTAATCTCCTTCTCCTTTTAAATTCTTTCAATGTGTTTGATGGCTTTTTCTGTTTGTTTGCTTTTCATTTTTATGATGTGTCAGCATTCAAAGCTTAAGTGTATAGTATTGCAAAGTTATAGCTTGATCCCAAAGGAAATACCAGTCAGTGACTGCTCTATGGGTTGTGTGTATATCAGCAAGCAAGAAAACACAGCTCAAATAGCTTTTTTAACAGCAGCAGAGTCCCTTTAGACAACTTACATACTTTCACCTAAAGTAATTGCACACAGTCAGCTTCTAACATACTGCAGTCTTTGTTTTAAATCAGACCATCTTTCTATATTGCTTTTTTGCTGCAAACTCGTCCACAGGTACTCCATTACTTGTGTATTTTGTTCTGACTGTTTAATATATAGCAAACTAGTGATTTAAAATTGAAAAAGTCCCTTTTGGACCAGACTTTTTCAGTGAGGAAAACTGAAATAATGTAAAGTACATTTAGGAAAGACATGCTGCTTCTAAGATAGAAAGACCTTTAAGATACTGGGATCTTCTGACACATAGAATTATAAATGTGGGCTGAACTTGGAATATGGAAATTAAGACATTTTCTAAGTCTTCTAAAAAGGAGAATAGTTTTAAAGTTTTTAAAGGTTTTTAAATGGTATAAATTCAGCAAGACTTGTTCAGCTTTGCTGTTTCTGGATGCTTCTTCTCAGTGCCCTCGTACCTCCTTTTCTCCGACCCAGTCTTATCCCAAATCAACAAACCATCCATAATTGCCTTTTTTCCCCAATAACTCTGGTTTGCTACATCCATATCAAAGTCTGGTATTCTCAAAACTGTTACCTACTGATGCTGTAAATACTACTGCCTCGTATTACTGACAGGTTCCCTAGACACTGTGGCCTTGCAAGACTCCCCAGAAGGTCCCCTTCAATTATCTGTGAAGTTTGGTCACTTCTCACATGCCTTACCCTTAGATGGTAAAGGAAAGATATGTGACACGGCAACCCCGCCATCCCTCGTGGTGCTGTGACTTTTGTCAGCTTTGCATATTGCTCTTGTCTCATCCAGCAGTTTCCCATGTCACATCCAGCAGTTTCCCATGTCCTATTTAGACAACTTAACCTCAGCTCGGGGCTTAAGGAATGATCCAGTCATTTCCTTACAGCCCAAAAAGGACCAGTAGCTGTAGAAAAACTGCGAAAAGATTGTGCAGTACCAGTCTGACATTTCCATTATAAACGGCTTTCTTCTTTCTTGGTACATCTGTCGTGCAGGGACAGAGAGGGTACGTGCTTGCTCCTGACAGTCAAGGTCTGACCTTGTTTTTCATCATCTTGAAAGTTTGAGGTTAGTATTAGTGGTTTTTTCTTAGTTAATAATGTGTAAGTCAAATAAATGGAAGCATATGATTGCTTTCTCTTTTGAATTTCTTCATTTCTGGAAGTGTAATTGAAACTCTTGTGGGTGTATCTGATCTCCCATGTGTTGTGCAGAGTGATTATATGTGTGGTTTGAGTAAGCAGTAATGGAAACATCTTGCCAAAATATCCCACACAGAGTTGGGAGGGAAGACCTTGAACGCTGCCTTTCACAGGGTAGGGCAGATTTGCCACTGCATGGAGAACTTGGAAGAGCAAACGCAAACGGTTGTGGTTCTCATCTGTTTGAGAGCACTTGTCATGGGTGCAAGTGAGGAGATACCACAGCAGAGCACTGGGAAGACTTCCAGGCAGGTGGAGGAAGTAGAGATAAGGAACAAAACTGGTCCTACATCTTCTAGGAAAATGAATAATTCATATCCTTTAAATACACCAGATCAAGACAAAATGTAAGAACTACAAGTCACACCAGCATCTAGTCATCTCTGGCTCTAGGGATCCTCACCTCTGCTAGACCATGGGGCCTCTGCCTGGAAGGGCTCAGTGGTGTCCAGCCAGCTTTGTTTCTCTGCCAGACAGTCTGGCATTCAAACCTATGACTTAAAGGCAGAAACCAGGGCTCCTCAAATCCCATTCACCACTACAAACATCTGTATGCTGCTGGTTTTGCTGTATGTTTAATGCCTGCTCTTCAAATTAAACTAAATTTAATTAGTTTAAAAATAAACTAATTTAAATGAAAATACGAATGTAATCCTTGAAACAATATCACTGCTTCTTTTATTTTTACCTTCTTACAGATCATGGAAGATGTATGAAATGTAGTTTGAGAGAGATACCTGCTGTACTCTGACTTCCTCAGGTATACTTTCTATCTTGATCCAACCCTCTAAATTTTTCTCCCTCTAATTCCTTATTGGATTCTGTAACTCTTTAGAGAGAAATTCCTCAGCTTGTTTTGATCCAGAGTTACTGCTCATTAAGAACAGATGCGATCATTGGACTTTTAGGATATAGACTTTCAGCTACGTGCTAGTAGGAAAGGAAGAGAAAATGTATCTGTGAAGGCAAGAGAAGATGAGGACCAGCTTTTAAAATCTACCAATGATTCCAAGAGTTTTGCTTTCTACTCCCATCATGGAGAGAGTAGGGAAAGGAACAAACCATTTATAAGCATAGTAAAACAGGGCATCAGTTAGACATGGTTAGTTACTAAAATGATTATTTTCAATTTTTAAATGGAAACCCCAAATATTTTCTTCTGCCTAGTACAGTAGAAAAATTAAATGTAAGTGGGGATATTGCCAAAAGGTTTATTGAATATTAACAAATGTTATTTTTGGATCACTGTGCAACTAGGCAAAACCCAATTCTTCAATGCAGCATCTCAGTAAACAAGTGTTTGGCATTTTTTAATATTTTGATTGCAATAATCTGCCTCATGCTGGGTGTCAGTTCTGCTGATGATCAAATCGATGGATAAATTATTAAGCACCAGTGATGGATAATCCTTCAGGGGTAATTACTTTAACAGTAATAAAAATGAGTGTATGAAGTGCACATGCTGACACCTTTGTAATGGCAACTGCTGCTTTTGGGAGCGCTCTCAGCAGCTGTGCCATGCTGTACCAGCACAATTGCTAAAATAATAGCACTCAAACATCCACGGAGGACAATAAGAAAACCTGGATGAAATGAATGTGGATGTTCTTGTCTATTTTCATGTGGCAAGCATCTCCTTCAGGAAAATACTATCACTCTTGGGGATCTTGTCATTATCCTTGAAAGATTCCAACTGGGACTAGAGATTGAGCCTGGGAATTATTATCCATGAATACCAGACCAGCGAGCTGTTGCAGCATAGGAAAGCAGATATTGCCATCCTGCTCCGCTTGCCTGTTTAAAGGGTGTGAACAGCTGGGCCCACGATTCCATCCAGAGTCTCTGCTCTGCATGTAGATGTCTCTAGAGTGTGCTCATTGCCATCAGTGGAGCACGTCCCAGGTCTATCCTAAGTGATGTGCTTTGAGACAGTAACTGTGATTGGTGTCACTTCTTCCCTGAGGAAGAGATTGTGCAATGAGTTCTTGATTTGGGGATATTTTAGCTTTCTCCCAACTGGCAGCTCTTTGGATGAGAAGGTGTGGATTCATTGCTGAGCAGACGTCTTCCTCTTGCTTTATGTTTTTTGGGGGTTCTTCACGTCACCAGTTCTCTGCCAGTGCATATGCTTTGATCTGTAGTCGCTTCGTGACCTCACCTGCTTTCTGCCTGTGGCCCACAATTTTATTTGCTGGGGATGTAAAATTCGTGTGACTAGGTCCTTTAGGATGGTTTATAGGGAGCCTGAGAGATGCTTGACAGCAAGCAGCAGATCAGAGCCTTACCTGCTGGTCTCTTTAGACCTTGGTTGCTATAAAACCTGCTAAAGCTTATTACGCTTACATTGGAAAGTTGTGATGATAATCACTTTGCACTTGGAAGGAGTCTTGTGGTAGCTCAGACTCCTTTGAGCCCACCATAGGGTTACGCCGCCCTTACTTCTACAAAGATGACTTTTATTTGTGCCAAAAGATCAGGATCCATCAACTTCAGTTACCATCCAAAGCTTCCTGGTGGTGTCAGGTAACATGGTTTTTTTCAGTTAACAGAGTGAAGGTGGCCATTTACCTTGATGAAGCTGACAAGCAGTATGTCGTTAAACTGCAGAAACTCCATTTCTGTCACTCATATGTCAGAAATGATAGATTCACTGGGCACAGACCTCCAAGCACTTTGAAGCTGAGGGCTTGGCTGAGCCTGAATGGTGTATCATGTTAGCTTTCCTTGCTAGCATGAACAGGTTTGCAGCTTTATGTGTTTCTATACCAATGTATTCTCTTTCCTCCTAGGATTGGGCCATGCCCTTGAATACCACTGTACTAACACCTTCTTATGGTTTAACTGCATCCATTTTTAGTAAGGCACTGACAAAGCCTATGCTGGCATTAGGAAAAATAAAGCATAAAAAGAAGTAGGAGACATACAGTAGCTACCACAATCATGCCTAAAAGCTAAAAAAAAAAGACAAAAAAAAAGACATGCTTTTAAATGGAAGGATTTTTTCTGGCAGCCCAGAAGAATACAGAAAGAGGAAGATCCGATAATTCTGCTCTAAAACTATTTATGTCTTCACGGATCCTTAGTGTTCCCGGTCCCTGCATCCAGCAGCAGAGCCTAGAAGCACCCTGGGATGCTGGGAGAATCCTCCATTCACACCGACATCATTTTCCCCCTTGCTTTCCACAAACAGATCTGAGGGTATAAACCAGAAAGGGACTGCAGTGCACTTTGGCCAAGGTCCCATCAGGACAAAGCAGGGGTTCAAAGCTGTGGGGACCGAGGGTACTTGCCCTGTGGCCTCTCCATCGTCAGCTGCAGCCATGCGAGAAGCATGGAGGTGGAAGGGAAGGCAGCGTCTTCTGCAGGATCAGTTAGTGCTGGAGCGGAGAAGGTAGCTGTTTAGCCCACAAGCTCCTCTTCAAATACACTCAAAAGATTCGTCTGGCTTTCGCTGGTTTGTTTTGGGGACATTTGTTTTTAAGCTGTGTGAGTTAGCTTCTACACATCCCTGCTTCTGTCTTTAGAGTGGATCTCGGTTAGCACACAGCCAAACTGCTGCAGGACCTGTGGGACTTGCTTTGCCTTCTGTAGGTTTTAAAAGACTTTTAACCTGCGTATTATTGATTTTTCTTGTACATTAGGTGGTCCAAGAGCAAGAGGTGCTTAGAAGAAGAGGAGGGTAGATATCCTCTCAAACATGCCTTAAGGGAATCTTGCAAGAAAAAGGGAAATATAAGACTTGTTAGGTTGTGGTTGTTTTTATCACAGGTGGCCCTCATAGCTGGAACAGGGCGAGCTTTATGTTTGGTTTGTATACACTTCAAAACCATGGATGCCTCTATTGCCGAACCCCTCCCACAAAGTGATGAGGGAATTCTTCTGTGTTTCACTGCAAAAAATGAAGCTGTCTTAAACTGCTAGAGGGTGAGTCTGAAAGAGTATCTAGAAGAGGTGAACCTACAATAAGAAAGAAATAATGCCACGTTTTCTCTTTTTGTTTTGTGTATCAGGCTCTCTGTTAGATCTGTGCTATGGTTGCAATGCCTTTCTTCCTCTGCCAGAAAGACAAAATCTGACCCATTCGCACTAGTGTTAGTGAAATAGTTCAACCAATGTCAAACCTCAGGTTTTCAGTAGCTTCTCTATCAATAACACCACCAGCTGTACTATTCTAACACTTGTCTGCCCAGACAAGGCTTGTTGTGGGTATATGTCATTGTGCTCATTCTGTAATACTAAACGTGGAAAATACATGGTAACAATATGGCCGTACAAGAATTGGAGAAACTGGTGCAATCGTGGCTTGTGTTCACAACATCCTCAGCTTACACTGATGTTAAGCGGGTATGTGAGGTCTTCTTTCAGTTTGTATGAATTAGTGAGGTTTGTTCCCTTCTCAGTGACTGGCATGGCCCTGAGGGCTTGTCTACTGAGGAAATGAGTTCCCAGTATATTTAGGCTTACAGCTAAAAGTGTGGGCATTCTTACTTTTATTTGACATTCATCTGTTATCTTGAAGTGAGTAAGCTGTTAAAGGTCCAGATTTCTGGATAATAAAGATTTTCCTCCCTATCTTTGACAAATGTCTCATTGACAGTGAGGAACTCTAGAAGGATCTAACAAAACTGAGTGAATGGTAAAGAATGTGGCAGAGGAGGATAAATGTGCAATAGTTCATCTGGGGAAAATAATGTAAACCATGCCTCCTCAATACTTACAGTCAGTTCAGAAGAGACACCTTGGCATCACTGTTGGCAGGTCTCCGAAATCACTGGCTTAATGTGCAGTGACAGCCAACAAGCCAAGAGGAAAAGAGGCACCATCAGGAAAGGTACTGAGGAATAGGCAAAGGATGTCCCTTCACTGCTATATAAAACTTTGATGCACCCACACTATGAGGACTTTGGGTCTCCACATCTCAAGAAGAATGTCATGCAGCTTCAAAAAAAAAAGAGAGAAGAGCAATGAGGAACCAAAATGTATACAAACATGAAGGCCAGCGCAAAAAATTGAATGCAGAGCTCTTATTCATGAAAACCCACAACATGTGAACAGCAGAGTGTTCCTTGAAACTTGTAAGACACCAATTTTGAACAGTGGTGTGGGGTTTTTTCACACAGTGAGTAGTGAAGTTCAGAAATTTGTTTCTATTAGAATGAGGATGTCTGTGGTCTGCTACTGGTAGACAAAAAAAAAAAAAATAATACAAAGAGACAAAGAAAGAAGTAAAAAACAGTAAAAAAGAAGGTCTTCAGTCACATCTAGCCAACTAGTTAGGAGCTGTGGGACATGGCTACATTCTTCTTTTCAGGGTAGAGCATGTTGTGCAGCCAAACAGCAGTTGTTTTGGATGAATAAACTAGACTATACTCATAAATCAAACAGTGCTTGGTGATTTCCTATGCACTGAAACTTAACCCTCTGTATTGTCAAACTGTTAGCATGGTTCCTGGCACATCTTTAGCATGGTCCAACTAGCAGCTTCCAAAAGATTTTTGGTTTTATTTTGGGAGTTAGCAGGGACCAGGGACCATTTTCAATGGGCATTTTGGATACAGCCACCCTAGAGTGGGTGGTCGGAGAGTCTAACAGTGTGGATATGACCAGACAGCTCCACTTGGCTTCAAGGTGACTCAAAGAACACGTGCTGGCACTGTATAACCTACTGGAATAGGTATGACCAGAGTATTGAAGATCTATGGCTCAAATATTACTGCTGACAATGGGCTATGTGTGTTATGGCCTTAAGAAGTCTCATAATGGATCTGTACCCAAATGTACCTACTCCGCTGAAGCTGCCATACAATGTGTGTGGCCAGTCAGGGTACAGGGGCTGATGAATCAGCTGTTCATTTCAGGTAACAGCATTTTTTTTGAACTCTGCCCTTGGTGCTAGTTCTGAAGGACTTGGGAACAAATGCTCTTACTGGCCCATCCCATGTTTGCCAATTGTGTAACCTCGGCCATGCATATTACTTGCCTAGATAATTTTTGCGCCGACACCTTGCCAAGCCAACTGTCCCATTTTTCTTGTATATTTACGCAAAAGGGTAGTTTTGCACAGCTCCAGTTCAGTGAGCTTGTAGAGTAATCAGTTACCAGCCTTATGGATTTCCATTGCACCTGTGCTTCTGGGAAGTGCCCAAAGATTTCTGTGTGGAGTCCTATACGCCCGTCTCCAACTCTTTCTGTAGCCATGAACGAACAGCTGCTTCCAAGTCTGTGTGACTTACGAAGCATGACTCCACCATTTGTGCAGGATGACAATTTTAGTGAGGAAACCACTTTGATGGGTCAGCAGGGGGAAGGCAAAATTTGAATAAAGCCATAAAAGACTATCTGAGACAAAAGCGCTGTAAGAAATTCTGGAAGTGTTTCAACCAAGGAAATAAAAAGATTTTGAGTTTTGAATTTGACTCCTAACAGTAGTTTGCACAATGAATGCACATCCAATAATCAAGGAACCATTCACTGTGAAATCTGGCATACAGGAGTTGGGTGCTGACATCCTTTGTTTATCTCCCCTATAATGACTTATATGAATCAGTTAACAGAGATTATATTGTGCTGGGTGGAACCTATCACAGTTTTCAGATGTCAGGCTAAATCTCAGCCTACCAGAGGTACTAGAGTACCATGTGTACATCAGAGGATGATGAGTAGTTAATCAGAGCAGAGTTTCACCTTTAAGCCACTTTGAAAAATTGTATGTGTTATTTTTCACTTCTGGGTAACACAAGAAATGTTAAGAAGAATTTAAGACTTGGAACTGCTCCACATTTAGAACTGCTGCACCAAATCAGGCCTGAGGATTGCTTGGACTGGTTTCCAATCACTGCCAGTGGGCAGCATCAAATGCCACAGAGCAATGCTGAACAAATTTTCTCCTTCTTCCAGCAACCAGATGTGGAATAATCTCCACTTACGTCCAAAAACCATGGAAAAGCCTAAGATCTGAAGAAAGGTAATACCTTTCCAAAGTGTGCAGCATTACCACTCAGGAATGATTGAAGATACCCTTATTGTGAAAATTACCAGGTCTTTTTTGATCTGTGCTAAATTCTTGCCCTCAAGAAATACTTTTGCCTCCAGACACCACCATGAAATTTATTTCTGGAACGCAGCTTTGCAGAAAAGGTCCTGGGTGTCCTAGTGGACACCAAGTTGAACGTGAGCCAGCAATGTGCCAGTAAGTCAAGGGAAGTGATCCCTCCCCTCTGCTCAGCGCTGGTGAGGCCACACTGGGAGTGCTGTGTCCAGTCCTGGGCTCCTCAGTACACAACGGACATGGACTTACTGGAGAGAGTACAACAAAGGGCCACAAAGACGATGAAGGGACTGGTCACATTCCTCTCCTATGAAGAACAGCCGAGAGAGCTGGGACTGGCCTGGAGAAGGTTCGGGGGATCTCAATGCACAGAAATACTTGAAGGGAGCGTGAAGAGGTTGGAGCCAGGCTCTTTTCAGTGGCGCAGTGACAGGACCAGAGGCGATGGGCACACACTGAAACGCAGGAGGTGCCGTCCGAACACTTTTTTACTGTGAAGGTGACACAGTACTGGAATAGGTTGCCCAGAGGTATTGTGGAGTCTCCATCCCTGGAGATACTCAGAACCCATCTGGACATGGTCCTGCGCAACTGTGTCTAGGTGGCCCTGCTTGAGTAAGGGGGTTGGACATGATGACCTTCAGAGGTCCCTTCCAACCTCAATCAGTCTGTGATGTCCTGATCTTATAGGTAACGTTGTAATCAGTTCTAACAGTGTAGGCAGGGATGCACAAGGATTTGTACCTGAGCTAGAGTGTGTTACAGGCATGCCTGAACTGATATTGAACTACAGGGTGAACAGATATGACAGTAACATGGGATCCACAGCCCTCCCAGTCACTGGGTTTAATACCAACATCCTTGCACTATTGCATCGCCTTTGTAACTTCCCCATTAACAGTAGTTACTAGGGTTACAAAACATTTTACTCTGATCATTAAGAACTGTAAAATTCCTGAAGCTGTATTAGTTTATTTGTTTTCTGTAATAGATTAAACAAAATGCTGAGTCTTCCCAGTCATGCTGGCCATTATATCAGTAACATTAGTGCTTAGAAATATAAATATAGAAATTCTGAAATCTTTCCACGTCTTTGGCATGCTACTCCCATGGGGAAGTGTAGTCATGCACATATACATCCATACTGTCTGACAGTCCAGACGTACCCTCCCGCTTTAGAGTCATTGTTCCTTCTAGTATGAGAAATGACATCATTGCTGTAAGTGTGGCAATATATATTTCTCTGAATTTATGATGGTGGCACTGTTGACAAGTCCTGAATAAGCTTGGAAGGTACCTAAATACATGAAATCAATTCCATATATAAGTAAGTAGTTAGGTCTTTTACATGATTAACCTACACAATTTCACAACAAGCTTTCAGGTCAGCTCCTCCTGCTGATCTAATTCAATAGATCTCAGGATCAGCAGAGCTGGACTGTGTCCTGGTTATCCCTGTGAAAAAATTGAATTATGCTAGATGCTGCAGACTGATCCATCTGCAACAGAAGTATCTGCACTGAAAGATTCTCTGCTGATGGAAAGCAGATTTGATCCATTCAGGCTGATATTTTGGGTTAGGGCACAAGCATGTAACTGCAAGCAGTTGTGTTGCTGCATCTTAATTAGTTACTGCTCCCCAGGTGCACCACAGTAAATAGTAAGGTGCACTCTGCTCCTCCTTTCCACTACAGCATAAAACCCATTGATGTTAGCTACCATAACACCAATAAGTTTTTCCTCATAACTGCAGCAGACCATCAGCATAGGTGCTTAAAAGTTGCAGCTTGGTTGCTCTGAACCACTTATCTGTACTCTTCCTATGTCAGTGGTTAAAACTTCCACCCAATTGAAAATCTGAACTAAAAACTGGCAATCAGACCTGTGTGTCTGTACACCATCTTGGCTATTTTCTCGAAACAATGGTCTAATGACTGGGTTTTTTTAATAACTGAAACACACTTTACAGTGAATTTTTACTGTTCTGTGAAGGTAAAAAGTAAAGAGCAAAAAGATGTTCATCTACCCAGTCTGACCCGCTAGAATTCAACTGGACATTTTTCTGAAGTATTTACTAGCTTTTCTGTAAATGATTTTGAAAAAAAACTTAGGATAGCATAGAAATAGCAGGTCCTAAGGTCCTCTTACTAATAGAAATACCTTCCCCATTTAAGTGTGTACAGCAATGAGAGCATCTTTTCTTAACTTCTTGGTCCATCTGGGTGAAGTTTCTTTTGTGCTCCAAGGTGGGTAAGTGTGGGACTTATAACTGTGAGACATTGTGGAGACTGAAGATATGTATAGGCTTAAAAAAGTAATCGAAGGAATTAATGGTGGAAAAAATGTCCTTAAAATGGCTATTAAATGTGTTCAGCAGTGGCATTTAGCTCTGAAAGTCCTTCAGCTGCAGCTTGCTAGAAACTTCAAGGCTGTAATGGGTGGATTATTCTATACTCACTTGCTTTCTTGCCCCTTTTCTGAGGCTCATGCTGCAAGCCTTGAAGAGAGACTGAGCTAAGGAGGAGTTTGGTTTGACACGGTACAGCCATGCTTAGGAGTCTTTCTTTGCTTGTCGTTTACACACATCTCTAATCTTGCTTGCTCTGTGTGTGTACTATTGCCATGATTCCTGGGACAAGGGCTAATTTCAGTGTCCTCCACCTCAAACTGAAACTATTCTTCAAAGGGAGAAGTTGAGAGAGGGTGTTTCAGTAATGCAATTACATAAGAAATGACAGCAGAGAAGAAAATTAACTACACCTATTTTAAGGATGTATATACCACAGGGTACAACGCTATTGTGATGGGCAAATAAAAATAAGAGGGGCAAGAGGTAGGGGAAGATGTAAGCGGTAGTGGTTTTCTCTTTTTAAAGACAGAATACCTTGCATCTGAAAGTCAAATGCAGGATACTCTTATTAAGTATTAAGGATAAATTTGTCTTGAAGAAACACCAGATGCTTACTAAGTATCAGTGGAGGGAATGTACAAGAGATGAAAAGAACATTACTAGCAATGACAATAAAGGAACAGAAGTAGGATATAAAAATGCAAATGAAAAAAAGCTTTTTGCACAGCATACGGCATTTTACAAACACAGAATCAACCTATCTGTGAGTCAACTCTTAGCAAAAGATGTCTTGCACTAACATCCTGCAGTTAAATTAATGAGGCTACTATTAGAAAACAGTATTAGAGAAATGCCAACCTTGCAATGAGCATTTAAGCTAAGAAGCTTTTTCTTTCTCCAAGTTGTATTCTCTCTGAAATGTGAACGCCCTCCAAGTCTAAGGAGCGTGTTATAAACAAAAGACATTATTTTTCTGCCTGCATGTTTAAAATGTAAAGTGCCATCCCTAGCACTGCTACATAATTAACTTTTCTACTACCTTTCACAGAATACATGGTCAAGTAGCAATACTGAAAGCAATACAGCATCTGCATTTGAAGTGAGGTACATTTGTCTCAGGCTGTTAACAGAGGAAACGCCCCTGCCCTTTTGACAGGCTGAAGTCAAGAAGACCTTTAGCTAAATATGCTGCTTGTTTCATAATAATGCCTGAATTGTAGCTAGCATTTGCCCATTTATTTCCTCTTTAATTGCCTTGCTGCTAGGTGTTAATGCACTGTTTGATTTTTTTTTTTTTCACCTTGGCCAGTACCAAAAAATGCATAAACTGGAAAGCTCTTCCTAATTGAAAGCTAAAATGGACTTGTAGGTATCTTTGACTAGCACTGCATTAATATTGTGGTATCCAGCAATAACACAATACATATTTAGGTTTCACTTCAGCTGTAATGATGTGATGCTTTCTCCTGCTCTGGATGCAACCAAAATGATACAGGGGGTCACAGAGTAGCCATTCAGACAGTAAATGTATTTAAGCACTTGCTAACTTCTATTCTGCTTTGAAGTTGCAGCTGCACTGGTAACTAAAAGACTGATATGCATCTGCTTGCATGTATTGCTTGATGATGATCCAAAAGCACAAGGAGTAGCTACACTCCTGTGTTTCTCTCCCATCCTTAGGTAGTCAGTTGACTGCTCTGAGCTTCCATTTCCTTATCTTTGTCAAGCTTCTACAAGCATTTTTCAGCCTCTGAAGTCTTGTGAAGTCCTTGAATTCTCTGACAGCAAGTGCTACAAAAATGCAAAGCATTGTTAGCATAGGTAGCATGCTCTTGATTCCTGAGGAATGTAAAAGTCTGCACAGAGGAGAGAGAAGAGCTGAGAGGAGAGGACTTACAGGAGGGATAAAAAGCAGCCTCTTCAAAATTAGTTCTGCTAACCTGTATAGAATGGAATATTTCAGCTGGAGGGGATGTACAACGATCATCTAGTCCAACTGCTTGACCACTTCAGGGCTGACCAAAAGTTATTTTCCAAATGCCTCTTAAACACTGACAGGCTTGGGGCATCGACCACCTCTCTAGGAAGCCTGTTCCAGTGCTTGACCACTCTCTTGGTAAAGAAATGATTCCTAATGTCCATTCTAAACCTCCCCTAGAGCAGCTTTGGACCATTCCCACGAGTCCTATCACTGGATCGCAGGGAGAAGAGCTCAGCACCTCCGTCTCCACGTCCCCTCCTCAGGAAGCTGCAGAGAGCAGTGATGTTGTCCCTCAGTCTCCTTTTTTCTGAACTAGACAAGCCCAAAGTCCTCAGCTGCTCCTCAGAGGACATTCCTCCCAGCCCTTTCACCAGCTTTGTTGCCCTCCTCTGAACGCATTCAAGGACCTTCACGTCATTCTTAAATTGTAGGGCCCAGGACTGCACATAGTATTCAAGGTGAGGCTGCACCAATGCTGAATACAGCGGGATGATCCCCTCTTTTGACCAGCTGGTTATACCGTGTTTGATGCCCCCCAGGATGGGGTTTGCCCTCTTGGCTGCCAGGGCTCACTGCTGGCTCATACTGAGCCTGCTGTCAGCCAGCACCCCCAGATCCCTTTCCGCAGGGTTGCTCTCCAGCCACTCCTCGCCACCTTTTTCTTTGATACAAAGCATTTAATAAAATATTTCAGTTGTTTTTTAACCAGAGCTGTGCTGAAAGTGGTTTGCTTTTTGGAATACGTGGCTAAAAATAATAGCGAAGGCTGTTGCCAGCAGTCTTCACCCTCCTTTTTCTCTCTCTCTTTGCCTGCTTAAGGTGGGCAAGATGGATCTCTGTGCATTGTGTTCTCAGCTTTTCATCTCTGCTGATGCAGCTCTTCACTGTGCATTTTATTGTAAAGAATATTACTAACATTTGCCACTCTCTCTCTTGTATTTCCTCTATGGGGAGGACTATGTGTGCAGTGTGGTGCTTGGGTTTGGAAATTAATTTCTTGTGGTGTCTATTCTGATATATGCTTTGGACAGCAGGTTGCACAAGCATACCTTAGCTTGGAACATGACTAAATGATCCTGAATTCTCTCCTGTGCAGAAGAGCTTTACCCATCTATCAGATATTATCACTGCCCTTGAGAAGTGGAGCTGTCTGCTGTGGGCTTCAGTTCTGAGCAACAGAATTCTGTTGCATGTTTTGCTCAGGACAAATGAACAACTGGATGACAAGAGGAAAGGGAAGAACTTCAGCAAAGGCAGCTCTCCACGGCAGCAAAAGGTTAATGTGTTTTTAATTCCTTCCAGGAAATTCAGAAAAGACAGGACCCTGCCCTGGCCTTTGCAGAACTCCCTGGCTGAGCTCACGTGGGGAAGCTGAGCTTCCCTTTGCTGATCTGCAGATACAACAATGTCAATTTGCCTGCTCAGTGAGCTATCAAGGACTCCTTTGTTTGGAGGGCACTTCTGCAGAACCAGTCATATCTTTCCTGTTGCTTAACGAAGGGATGCTAGGCTATTTAAATGGAGCCATTAGGAAGGAAACCATGTGAAAGCTGTTTGTCATTAAAACAAAGTTCCTAGCTTTCACGTTAAACAAACAAACTAACAAACAAACAAACAAAAAAAGACCAGAACAAACTGTGATAGCTAGTCAACAAACTGGATAGATCACACCTCTTCTCCTTCTTTCTGATTACCTGTTAATTCACTGCAGAACCAATGCAGAGGTTATGTAGAATCCACTGCAATGAGGAATTGATCTCTGTATTTGGAGTGCTAGTATAATATTAGTCACTAACCAGAAGAAAAAAAACCTTTTCCAAAGGTTTGAAGATTTCTTACTGTTTTTAACATCTTTCATACATCTTCAGTAAATCAGATTAATTTCGCCTTGTACAGGACTAACATGGTAAAGGTTTTACTCTTATGAAAGACACAGCTAGTGTTAATAAATTCTTCCTCAGGCAGGGATGTGGGTAACAGAAGTGTAGGATCCAGACTTGAACTGTCAGATACAACGGGCTATAAAAATGGAGAAAAGCACTAACAAGCACTGGTGCCTGGCTGGACCAAATCTCTTCTTGATTCCCAGCCTGTGGCCGTTACTGCCCAAGCGTCCTGCTGATCACAGAAGCTGCTGAACTCAGCTTGCTAAGAATCACTGCTATCCCCAGACCAAGAACACATCCTTCACGTAATGATAATACAGCAGGGAGTAGATGGGAGCTGCACAGTGCTAGGAATGAACATCGTGAAGAAAAGAAGATTGATTGAACAGAAGTGTTGTACGGGATCCAGGCGACCTGGGTCAATATAGTTCCTCTGACTATAGTGGTATCCTCAGTAGCTCACAGTAGATATCAAGGCCATGGAGTCTAGAGATAATTATGCTTTTGTTCAACAAATCCATCTTTACTGAAGTGCAACACACCGTTCAGCCATCACTGTGTGGTGGTAAAAGAGGCATTCTACCTGTAAGGTGTACAGTAAGTCGCTGTGGGCTCCTCTATAAACATGACAGATATCTGCTACCTGCTGATGTCTCTTTGTAACCATAGCTCTTACCCTGCTTCTTAGGCAAAGATCTATTGCTCTCTCTGCTTACCTGTTTGCAAAGCCCTGGGAAACAAACATCTTCCCCTTTGCAATGTGCTAATGGTTCACTAACTCTCAGATCCCTGCAGTTCCTTAACAAAGAATGGCATGATCCAGCAATAAAGGAAAATAAGTTTATAGACAAAGTGGAATTAGAACTGGCAAAGCTGCTCTTTGCTATTCAGGAACATACTTGACTATGTTTTCCAGTTGTTTACTTATAGTCTTTATGCATCTGAAAGAATGGATCTGAAAAGGGAAGAGGGACAGTATTTTATTCACAAAAAAAAAGGGGTCCTCACGGACATGTAGAAACAAAAGGAACTGAAATTACTGTTGAACTCTGTCTGGAGAGCTAAACTGGGGTAAGATAATGTAACCCCTTGGCTTCAGCATTATTTTACTGGTGGATACTCCCAAGATGGAGTACGCTCCCAGGTACACCCAAGCTCCTTGTTGGTGCTCTTCATATAGGGGTGAAGAGCATGGTGGGATCTGTCCTCCAGGGTATGACAGTCTGCTGTCCGTGTGTCTCTAGGAGCTTTGTCTTGCAGGCAGGCAGTGATGTGGGTAGGTGGCTGTAAGGTGGGAGTATGCTTTAACCTTTCAGCTCTGGAACCACCCTGTGGACAGCCCACGGACAGCCAACCTGAGCAATATGTTAAGCTTAACGACTACCCATGAGCTCAGGTGCAGAAAGACTGGTGGATCCTGCCAATAATATAGGTTATTTGACTCCGGAGAACGGAGCTGGAGTGTGGGAAAAAGAGAAGACTGCAAAGTAGAATGCTAAATCATGCTAAGGTCCCTTCCAAATTATGCAATGTTTGGCCTTCTAATTTTGAGATCCATGTTTTCCTTTGAACCACAGCTACCACCTTTTCTTTTTTCCTGCCTTATCCTCGGTGGCTAATTTTCTCCATTCTAGTTCAAGAGTAACAGCAAAACTCCTTTTCCAGCTTCTTTGCTTCATTTCTGCATCTATCATTCTCAGATTTAAATTCTCTCCCTGCTGTGAAGAGTACTGCACAGCTTAAGGCCTAACTTCGTTTTAGGTAATTTGGTTTTCTGACTTTTGGTTCATCAAATTTTTGACTAATGATTATGTAGGCTTTTTCCTGCCTCCCTCCTCCCCTCTCTCCTTTCTTCTCTCTCTGCCTCCCTCCTATAATCCCTGTGTTCCTGGGATGAAGGTTATTTTAGTCTGAATGCCAGCTGAAATTCATTTCTTTCGCCTACCACTCCAACACTGATCCCCATGCATCTGCTATTTTATGTGCTTTTTCAATCTCTTCTTCAAACTCTGTTGGTTTCTAAAACTGGGAACACTTTTCATTTGCAAATGGCTTCAGTTCTCTCTGCCTTTATTTGAATCGCCAGCTTGCCTTCTATAATTTACCATAACTTTTTGATAGATATGTGGCTACAGAGCACTTCCACTGAGTCACCAGAAGAAACCTCTGAATTTTAAGCTCTTTGAGGAAAACACAGTGATTTTGTCCTAATTCTGCAAAGTGCCACATATAGTGCAATGCACAAGTTGGAGAAAAATACTCTTGGAAAATGAGTGAGGAGCTATTTGAGTGGAAATAGCGCAATGGATGTTTAAGACCACCTGGGAAATCAGTGACCACTTAGCTTGACTTCAGTAGGCTAGAATGAGTAGCGGGGGACTGCAAAAGTAAGTATTTTGGGGAAATGAACCTGCTGAGCAATAAGCACCATGAGTTTGAGACATTAATCATGTCTGACAAAAACTGTGGCCTCTTTTGATATTACAGGGTGGGTGGGTGAAGCACATATGGTGGATATGATCCATCTTTTTTTGAATAAAGTATTTGATGCATTGCAATCCAAAACTCAGGATACTATGGAAAGATGATGGTGTGATTAACATTGGCTGGCAGATCACATTTGCCAGCAGACCAACTTGATAATGGAGGTAAGGGTGGAGGTGCTGAATATTTGAGCAGTACCTTTCAGTAAAATTATAAGAAGTAGTGAAGTTTGGATCTCAGCCAGAAGTGATCTCAGACAGGGTCCCAAAAGTAAATGTGGGATGAGGATTTTTCAGGTTATTCTTTCTTTCTTGATTAACATCGTACCATGATGGGAAGTGGTATAAATGGCAGCCAGAAAGAAAATAAAGATAGCTATTAAGTATCCTGGTGAGAGTAGAAAGGAGGAAATCTTAACTGATACGAAATTTTAAAATAGTAAGAAGCCGTGTGATATACACGAGTGCTCTGGAAAACTGACTATTGAGTTTCTTTCCAAGGAATCTTTGGAAAATATTGAAATGCAAAAGTTATTTGAAATAGTGACCTGTTAACAAAATTAAGTGCTCTGCAATCAAGAGACGATTGCTGTAGAGCAGGAAGTGACCTACTTAAAGCTTTGTTTCTGAAAGTCAGAGGTCCTTCAGCTGATTAATATTGCAGCATTAAATAATGTTCATACTGCAACGTTTAATGCTCTTATATGTCTGAGGCTGGTTTTAGAGCTCTTTAGTTTGCAAGTACCCTTTGGGGAAAAAAAATCAGCATGAAAATGGTAAAACCCAAATTTGTTTAGAAGTCAGTAATTTAACTTAATCAAAGTGTTTTATATTTTGATTAAACAACTGACAATTTTTTACAAGGCTAATTTGGGTGGGATTCCTCTTACCCTGAGACATCTGAATTTGGTCACCGCAGGCTGAACTAGACCCTCAGATCTTGTTACAGTCCATGCAGAGGAATATATATAATCTGTGATATCTGCTGTGAATTACTGGGTTCACCCTAGGGAGGTGTCTGAAATGAATCACTCACTGGAGCTCCCTAACTCACCTCCTTTTCTCCACTGACAATAAAGCTAGCCCAAGCAACTAAAATTAGATATGGAAAATTGTTTTATATCTGCGGGATAAATCCACTAAGACTGTGGTTCTCAGTTTTCAGGACTGGAATATTCTTCTCTTTTACAGCAATTCAAGCCTCACTTTCTCACTATGGGTGCCACTATCATTGTGCTGATAGTATCTGTAAACTGTGATGATAGTCAGTACAACCTATTTCTCTCCACAGAGTATTTTGCATCTCAAATGGTTTGTCCCTTATCAGCCTGTCCTCTCCAGATCTTGTGTCCGATCTGTGCAACCTCCGTGCAGATTCTCCCCCAAACACCTGGCATTGCCACCAGGGCCATTTCCCTTGTACAGCCAGTCTAGGACATTTGATGAGGCAAAACTCACTGGGCATTTCTCTCCTTATCCATAGCATAATCTCGCAGCTTCCTTGTCCTCACTGGCCAGCCTGGGTTCTACTGGGAAGAGGAACAGTCTTACCTGGGCTTTGCAAGTGTGCAAGAGTACACAGGCAAGGGCAAAGGAGCTGACCTGCCATCCTCTTAATTGCCGACACTGTTTTCTGAGCCATGTGGTGCTCACTCAATTTCAGGAGAAAAGCTCTTAGCACAATTCATGGAAAAGCTAAATCAATGAAATCATTTTAGATGTGAACATAGCTCAGTCTTTGTCCTGTTGAATGAAGTACACTGAAAAACAGTCAAATCAGTTTAGAACATGGCAAGAATTTATTTATCAAAACTTTTTTTCCAAGATTTGTTCTGGTTACAAAACTTAAAGTTAGTATGACTTTCACCAGTTATCTCTGGTCAGTATTAGTTAAAATGGATTTAAATCTAATAACTTCTGATCTTCATTAGGAAGATGGAAAGCTGGCTGCTTGACCTCAGATCTGTCAGATGAAATGCTGCCTTTTGGTGCCTCATCATTCTTTAAAGATGTAGTAACAGGACTGTGTTTTCTTTGAGATTTCAGAAACATTCACTATGTTCGTTGTTAATCATCACCATCCCTCAGCACATTTGAAAGTCTTAATGCTTCTTGTGATGAAATAAAAGTAACTGGTAACATCCTGGACATTTTGCAGAAGCTTCGTGAAATGTTAAAAGTTTCAAGTCAAGACCTGCCACATGCATACTTTTTGACTATGTATTGGCCTGTTAGCCCACCTATAGTTTGAGCCCTGAAGGTGGCCTTCTTAACACAAGCATCCAGATTTACACACTCAGATTTAGGTCTCTATAAAGTATGTGTCTACATGTGTGCTAGGTGTCTAATCTCCCATAACAGTCAGTAGAAATGAGATGCCTGAGGAGACAAATCTGTTTTTACACCTCCTACAGTGTCTAGTTGCTTTCAGTTACAGCTGGATCAGGGAGCTGTTAATGACCTGTGAAACCATCAGAATAGAAGTCTAACTTGCAAAGGTAATGTCCAAGGGCTGCTTGATGCCCTAGTTGAACGACTGGATTTTAGGGGTGAGCTTAGGCATCATTTGTAATGAGCAGATCCTTCCCATATGTCAGCAGACTGTGGTCACTGAGGATTGCTTTTAAGCATTTTCGGCCATTTGTTACACTTTAGGATATCTGAGACATCCACGTGAGAGTGGTAGATATGACAGAGGACATATATGAGACCTGTGCAGCTATGCAAAGGCCTCTGGAGGCCAGGTGGGACACTCTAGCACATCTCAAATCACTTGGCATGTTATGCATGGGAAGCTGATTCAATCTCCCACAGAGGTCCTCTACAAATCAGCTATTCCCCTGTTGTTCTAGTTTCATTTTGCCGACACTGGTGTGGAATGGTGTAGTTCTGAATCTGTGCTTTTGCCTTTAAATTCCTAAACCTACAGGGCCTACCTCTTGCGATACTTTTGTTCCATGAATACCCATGATATTGCTCCTGAATCATGCAGTTTGGCACTCGTGCTGTGGGGAGGTGGAACAGTGTGACGCACAGGAGAGGTTCTGCTAATGGTGATTGAGAAGAAGGAATGCAGGTGGGAGGTCTGGATCCTTGGTGGAGAACCATGAAAAACGAAAACTGGAGCAGAAAGGGCAAGAACAGAGCAATTCTTGCAATGGCCCTGAATCTGATGGACAAACAAGAACGGGAAGAATTTGAAGAAATTTAAGAAATTTAAAGAGCAGGCAAAGTAAGTGAGGTCTTTGTATTTGGCCTAACCCTCCACCCCCACCAGAATATGTAAGGATAACACGAGAGGGGATTAGACTGCAGCAGCTCAAAGGTCAATAGGAAGGGAGAGAAACTTCAACCAAAACCACGTGAATGTTGTCAGAGACACGTGAATGGTTAATATTTTTAAGGTATTATGGGTACCCAGATCACGCAGATGAACTATGCACATGCATTCTTAGGGATGTAAAGTGGATAGCAAGTACTGGTCATGGAAGTTGCGCTTCTTCCTGGTGCATAACAAGGAACCCACTGTAAAAATCACCATCCAGAATCCAGAACCTCAGTGCTTGTATATATCTGTTTACAAAAAGAGGGTGGAAGACATAGATTGCTTCACTTATTGGACCACTGAGAAGTGCTTGCATGTTCTGGGTTGGAAAGTGGTATAAAATCTTCCAGGGAAAAGGTTTAGATGTGCTAGACTTATTTACAGCTGAAAGGTGGGAGGGAGGGAACTCATAAACAAGAAAAAGAAATGTGGTTTCCTATATTGTGCAATTAAGACTAAAAATGCAATAAATTAAAAAATGGAACTGCCATTACATGGATAATAAGAATACTTCTCAAATTGCTTTGGACATCTAGGAAGTGATGTCAAACCTCATGCTGCAAGATTACTAATATATAATAAACACTAGATCAGAAGCATCTCATTTCAGTCTGGTGAAGGACTCTGTACCCGCATCCTTTTCAGCCCCTGGCAATGGCTGTTGTCAGAGGTGGCATTTGGGATGAGGTGTGCCTTCTCTTGATGCAGAATACCAGTTTCTGTCTTCCTAGGTCAGGTGGGAACCAAGGTCATTTTTACATCCTTCTTCAGTGTTGTTTAGATACAGTGAATAATCTCTGCATGGTGAGAATGTTTTGACTGCAGATTAGGTGCGTAAGGGAAATGGTAGATGCTCTGTCAAATAGGCAGTGGATGAGGACTGAAAAAAACACTGTGGAAAGTGAGGACCGCTGAGAGCTGTGTTGATGAGGCAAAGATTTTTTGACCAAGTAGATATCTTCATTTCATTTCTAACTTTTGCACCTTCCCCTCACATTGTCTTGTTCCTTAGCAATAAAAGAAAGAACATGTTCCCTATTTTACATTGTCCTGCTTCCGGCTGCGATAGAGTTAATTTTCTTCCTAGTAGCTGGTATAGTGCTGTGTTTTGGATTTAGTATGAGAATGATGTTGATAACACACTGATGTTTTCCGTTGTTGCTAAATAGTGTTTATACCAAGACAAGGATTTTTCAGCTTCTCATGCCCAGCCAGCAAGAAGGCTGGAGGGGCACAAGAAGTTGGGAGGGGACACAGCCAGGGCAGTGACCCAAACCAACCAAAGGAATATTCCATATCATGTGACATCATGCCCAGTATATGAACTGGGGTGGGGGGGGGGGGTTGGCCTAGGTGGGGGATCGCTGTTCGGGAACTAACTGGGCATTGGTTGGTGAGTGGTGAGCAATTGCTTTGTGCATCACTAGTTTTGTATATTCCAATTCTTTTATTATTATTATTATTGTCATTTTGTTATTGTTATTAATTATCATTAATTATTATCATTATTATTTTCTTCCTTTCTTTTCTATTAAACTGTTCTTATCTCAACCCACAAGGTATTGTTTTTTTCCCTAATTCTCTCCCCCTTCCCACTGGATGGGGGGGAGTGAATGAGCGGCTGCGTGGTGCTTAGTTTCTGGCTGGGGTTAAACCACGACATACATGCAGCCATCACAGTTTTCGCCAAACAAGACTAGACTGATTACATCCTTTGGAGGTGGCTTTCCGAGTTGTGTGAGACACAACTTCATCAATTTGCATTGTATCTGTGTTGTATCTGTATTCCTGATAGGTTTAGCATTTACTTTGCACTGAGATTTTTCACTGCATGGTAATGAATTAATCTTCTTTCCATGCCTTGTACAGTCACAATAATGAAAATTAATTAATGAATGACAGGACTAGAGGCAATGGCTTTAAATTGAAAGAGGGTAGGTTTAGACTGGACATAAGGAAGAAATTCTGTGCTCTGATGACCTACAACTCACAACTTGAGTAGACTAAAGTTAATAATGGAAAAAAGTATACGAGGTTTATCTTTTTGGTGGTGTTTGGCAGCAGAGAAAGAAATGACGTAAATATCTGTATTCCATTGACAGGTTTAGTCAAAAGCCCAAGGGACAAGCTTTCAGATGGCACAGCATTACAGAAGATAAAACCAGACAGATGTTTTCTACAGAACGCAAACTTAAACTCATCTACAGACAATGAGAGACCCAGCCTTATTTTGACTATATCCCCCAAATCTGGTTAGTGCAGATGCATGTGAAACAGTTTATAGACATCTCATAAAGGACAGATGTAATGAGAAAGGATGGTCCTACGGTTACATTTCTGGCTTGAAAGGTATTTCTGCAAGTGCTGCTTAAAACTATTTTTGGATGCTGTCAGTATCTTATATCTATATGGGGGACTTTTTGGTCCTAAAAAGAATGACAGAGAGAGTAGGCAGGGAGTGGACTAGATGGCTTGTCGCTTCACGGGAGCGGGGACCACCTGAACTACAGTTCAGAAGCTTAGGCATTAATCATCTACTGCCATTAGAAACTAGGAAATGGCAGATTTTTAGAGAAATCTCTCAACCAACTGTTGGAGCGGTGGAGGAATGCACATAAGTCGACCCAATATGAGTGATAGAAGTGATTCAACTTTATTTGCACGGATGGCTCATATTTATACAGTTTGCAATAATTATGCCTACTAGTCCTAATATGATTGGTACATTGCTAATGTTTATTCATTACTAAAACACACCCACTTGTGATTTGCAGCTATGCGTGTTCCGTAACTTTCTCATGGGAACTTCTTCAAAAGTTACTTATGAAGTTATGCCAAGGTCACACCGTCCCTGTCTTTCTCCTGATAACAGCGAGACCAGCTGTTGTTTTTCTCCCGATATCAGTAAAGCCAGCTATTTTCGGCCAAGGCCTAGTCTTGCTGCTCAAACTGACATTCTTTCACACAGAACTCTGCTCGCACAACTTTTCTATAGACCCATGTCCTTTCTCATCAAGCCAATTCCCAACAACCAACCATTTCAGCAAAGTCAAACAGGTGACATTAAGGAGCCACAGAAGGTGACGTGTGCCAGCCTGTTTGATTTTGCCCTGGGAGAAGCTTCCCTTGGAGCTGGCAGGCACCTCTCAGCTTTCCATTGCCGCCTCTGCCTGCAGTACAGGGACTGATGGGCTGAGAGGCCCTGAGTCGTCACAGGGCAAAGGCAGACAGGTAAGGATGGGTCCACAGCTGGAGGAAAGCACCCTTTGACTTCCACTATGACCGATGAGGAGCATTCACACCACTGGTTGTGTCTATCTGATGCACTTTGAGAATTTAGTCCTTTCTCAACTGGGAGTAACCCAAACAAAATAAATGGTGATTAACCAAATAAAACCATATGGATGGGCTTAGCACATTAGCAGACATGACATGGGGGGTGGGGATCAAGACCTCAGTCCCTTAAACCCAGCAGACATCCTGAGAGTCTTAGGGCTTGAAGTTAGCTCTGCTCTGGCCATCCTTTGTGTCCTTGGGCATTCAGTGTGGTTTTGTTCTATAAGGTCCTGTTTGTAAAATGAGAACTTTAACAAGCCTGTTATCTATTTATGCTGTAGCTTCTTTGAGGCAAGCATTGTCTCTTGCTATATGAATATACAATGCTTTGCATAATGGAGCTTAATCTAAGCTCCTCTAAGGTATCTCTGTTGAATAATAATGATTAATAAAATTGAGTAAATAGTATTTAGAAAAGATAAAATGAGTGCCATGATTGACTTTTTTCTTCATAGGAAATGAAGTGCAGAAATAATTGGAACCAAATAGCAGCACTTATTTAAAAGTGATAAAAGAAACTTTTTACACACTGCAATATTAAACTTCAGATCTTCTTATCGAAAGCTCTTACTAGGGTTTGTATTTCGGTTGAATGAAGGAAATTATTCTCAATGTAAATTATTCGTGGGTATTTTTCCTAAATGCATACCAATGTTATGAATGCCCATCCTGTAAATGAACCCTCACCACACAGACGTACACAGGGTTACTGATAAATATGTGCAACACAGCCCTTATATCTATCTTCTCATAAACTGTCTTCTCACAGAGAGAAGAATGGGTAGTGAATTAATGAGACAATATCCAGGTAACTTGGTAGGAATAAGACAAGATGTGGGAGTCAGACCCTATGGACATGTTTATATGACTTTATAGTCACTGTGGGGTAGGATTCATCTCTGGTCCCTTAGCACCCTCAGCACCCAGTGGAACCCCCATGGCATGATTCCACTTCTTTTGGGCAACTCATCTTTTTAAGGGTGCTGTCCTTCTCAATGGTCTAGAACAAGAAGTCTAGTAATTAAAGTAGGTGAGATGCAATTTTTCAAATCTGGCATTGAGGGAATTACTCTGCATTCATGTAGCATAGACACAAGAGTTAACCTTACACTAAATTGTTCAGGTACTTCTGTGATAGCATAAAGTTTGACATCTACGCATTCAGCTTGCTGGGTGCCCTTGCTGTTTATGTGCAGCTGTTACAGCAGCTATCCCATTGCCTGTCCTTAATTAGGCTGCTTTGAAACTAATGAGTGCCTGTGTAAGCTGTGGTCACACAGCTTTCTGTGGCATGGTCATATCCTCCATGCTGTGGATTGGTGAGAAAACCTTCTCAGCAGCTCTGTAACGGTCCCTCCCAGCATGTTCGTCAACAGCAAGCACTGTTCTGGTTTTTTTGCATAAGGTTGGAAGCTGATCCTTTTTTGTAATTTTCTGCAATACACCCCCCACCCCACCCCCCGTATAATGAGGATAGGGATTCCCTCCATTTGCATTCTTTCTCCCTTATATATGAACTTTTACTTCTATGTTCCCTTGCACAGCTAGTAAAAGAGGCAAGTGCGGGAGCAACTTCAGCTGTTCATTTGCAGGCTTGGCGACGTTACGGTTGAACACAGCCTGTAAAAATGGCAGAAGGTGTGCTGAACCATTCAAAGACACCTGCTGTCCTGACTGCTAAAAACAGCCCTGAAAAGCCAAAGACTATTACGGTTCTTGAGTAGGAAAAATACTCCTGACTTGGCCTCCTGCCACCCAGCCACATCTGTTCTCTTAAAACGTTGGAAGCAAGAGGAAAGTTGACGCGATACAGGAGGCATTGGAGTTCAGAGGATGGGACAGCAACGTGTTAGTGAGATGACACCTTCACCTTTCTCTTGCTGTTTAGATCACAAAATCTGTAGATGCAGGGACTGTTTCTAATGTGTTTGTATAGTGTTTAGGAAAATGGGGTCTTGTGCAAGACTGAACTTAGCTCATCATGAAAATTGGGGATGACAACTACTGGGGATCTTTTTTGAGCAGCTGAATTTTGGTACTGGATCTAATATATGAATCTTGAATAATGGAGGCTAGAGAAAAGGTCTTTGTGGGAAGAGAGGTGAAAAGATAAGGAGTGTCATCAGAAGGAATGAAGATCATTGGAGCAGCAAGGGGAAACTTCCCTTGTTCAGATTAGCTGGGGAGAGCCAGAGGCAACTCTGAATTAGGATTTGATTCTGAAAAGTGCTGAAATCTATATTCTTTTCATCTCAGACATTCAGTAAGCCCAGAATTGGACAGGATCAGGGTTATAAATTAGATTGCAAGGTTTATCTCCTGTAAGTCTTGCACCTTTTATATTTGTGTTTCACGGAACTGCAAAGTCCATGAATGAGGGGCTGATTTTCGGATAACATGAATCGGTTGAACTGCTAATTTGCATCAGCTGCCCTAGTGATCAGATCTGACCCTTACGCATTTTGCTTAGAAAGGAGGTATGCCTATTCAGAAGGATTTTAAAAAGACATAACCAGAGTTTCCAATTTCTGTATTTTTGAAATGTTGATTTTAGTTCAAAATTTCTTAAGCCTCCTTAATATCCCAGCTGTAAATGTGACAAAACCCACAGTATCCTTAAATAACAGATAAGACATACCTGAGAATGGTGTCTTGTCTTTCAGGGCAGGTATTTTTGATGCAAAGTGGAAAACTATGGGCATGAAGAAAACTCATGAAAAGAGAGCCTTTATCTTGGTTTGTGAATTGGGCATAATACAGGTCTGGTGAGCAGACAAAGGTGAAGTGGTAGCCAGATGGTATGTGTGCAACCAGTTTCATATTAGCAAACAAGAATCCTGCATTAACAAAGAGTTACAGTGGCTTCTGAGTGTGGCATGAGCAGTTACTAGCTTGCAGAACGTAGATGACATTCCCAAGGGCACTGACTTGTTATGCTGGAAGGAAGGAGCTCCACAAAGAAAGAGATGGCTTTGAAAGACAGCCCACCTGGGAGAGCTGGAAATTCCTACTTTAGCCAAGTGTGGGCAGCTGCAGGCAGCAAATGGTTCTGTATCTGCAATAGTCTTAATATTCTATTCTATTCTGTTCTATTCTCACTTTTTATGCCTTGTGGATGCATTACGAGCACATTTTGAGTCAACATACAGCAAAGAATGCTGTTGGTGGATTAGCATTATAACTATATGGAAGCAGTACCACAGCCTCGTACTAGAGGTTTCTGAGCTGCATATGATTAGCCATAGTCCTTTACGTTGGGTATCCATTTATATCTGTGCAGATATCTGTGCAGAATGCAAGACAAATTGGAATCATAGCACTTAACAGTCATTTCTGCAAACGACTGCCCCAAGTATGCTGAAGTGGAGAATTGTGACCCTCTTTTGTTTTTTATGATCCTGCGCGGGCACATAACATATTTCTGCTTGTGGTCTTCTGGGAGTGCTCACACTGGCAGCATATATAAAATGATGATGCATAGAAGGACCCTGCTCAAGGAGTTTCCTTTTGGGATAGCCAGTGCAGCAAAGGCAGGACTGAGATACTGAAATGAAATCCCACATTCCACCTAGGTGTCAAGCAATGATTTATCGCTTGGCACACACTGCAATTGCAAGCATGCTGCCTTACACTACCTTTAGCTCTGTCTATGTTTCCATATATCTATTTTTAAGGCTGATTAACAAAACTAACAAGGCCATGGGGGAATTGGATGATCTACTTTCCAGGAAATGTTGTCAGTTGGGAAAAAAAATCTATTCTGAAATGGGAGGAAAAAAATCAATACATCTAAACCTGCCAGATTCCTCACTTCAAAATTAAAAAATTTTGTAAAAAGGTAAATTTCAGGCCTTTACAACTATATTCTTTTGATAACACTGAAATGTTTCATTCTGATTTTAGGCTTTAACAACTATTTGTTATGGATTATGGTATCTCAAAACTTAAAAGGTAGTCATTTGGAAAAGGAAGTTCAGATACTCTCAAAACATATTATTATATCTTCACTTTGTTTCAACACAAAGGCTCTTTTTTGCTGGTGATAAAATACTATATTTGGAAGGAAAAAATGCTCTGCTGAAAAGTATCTGTGTGGCTCCAAAAATCATGTGTATTTTCAGGGTTTTCTTAGCATGGCTAAAGTTATGCAGTTCTTCAGTGCTATTAATAATCGTACTTATAACTGTGCTTGTGATGGAGCATTTGCAGACGGGAACACAAAAAGCCTTGGATCTGAATGCCTGTAAATAAGAGGAAATGAAGCTGGGTGAGGCTGAGGTCCAACTCTAGCTGTGATCCTCAAAGCAGGAGGAGGTTCCACTCATTCTGCTCTTTTCTGGCACCTGCTGAAGTTCACAGGCCATTTCTTTTAGTATGAGTTGTGAGCAGCACCACCATTTCCAGCCCACTGCCATTTGCAAGCCGTAGCATCAGGTATTTGCTTGCATCTGCATATGCACGTGAGTTTCAACGTTGCCTCCTTTAATTAGGTCAGTACTTTGAAATTCCAATTCAGGGCTTCATTCATGAGGTGGGAGATTATAAAAAATAATTTTTTCCTCCTGCTCCTTCTGTGATAGTTGGTTCACTCACTCTATTCCACTTTGGCTTTTTGCTAGAGCCTTTACTAGTTTACTGTTCAAGATGCTCTCTCCCCACAGCTTCGTTACCTGGGAAGGCAAATTTAGTCCTGTGATGAACAACCCATAAGTTTTCAAGAAGAAAGATCTTAATTTACTTTCAACCTTAATTTCAGAAAATGTAGAATCAGGATGACATTTACAAACATTATACCACAGAATATTTCTTCTTTGGCCTGTGACTGTAAATGCTCATTAAGGGTAATAGGTATATAGATACACTAATTAAATGTAGTCTATACCTCTCCATTACATGTTATCCATGAAACTGTAAGGAAAAATCAACCTTATTTTCCTCTAGATATGGTTCACTTTTTCCCTTCTCTGGCAAGTCAGAAGATAAAACCTCTGGTAATATAGATAGGTATGTAAAAGGGAGGTATCTGTGTCATCTAACTCTAGTTCCCAAGGGCTGTCACGGATGGATAGAGAAGTCTTAGTCTGTAATGATTGAGAAGGCGATTGCCTTGAGGTGGTCTTGCCATCTCTGCTACAGAAAAAATACCTGTTGTGGATGAACTCCTGAACCACTGCAGTTTACAGCATTACTTTGAATAATGCTTTGTTATGCCATGATCCAAAAAAAAATCACCTCATGGCCTGAATCATGTCCTGGGCAAAACAATATCAGGCCTGGGTTTCAGTTTTTTCCTCAAGGTTCTAGACTTAAGACTTCTTTAGATGTTTGCTCAATGCTGCCCGACTTTCTGAAATAAATTGCTAGCTCTCAGTAATATCAGTGCAAGTCATGTCAAGTTTTAAAAATAGCAAACTATCATGAATGGTAATCATCAATGGAGAGCCAGTCAAACAGGAATGTTTCTCATGGGGACCAACACTTTAACATTACTACTAATGATCTCCAAATACCTATAAAATTCTGGTAGATAAAAATTGAGGATGACTTAAACATTGCGAGGCAGTTGTAACTACTGTGGCGAAAAGTCGTATACAGTACGTGCTTAAGGTGTGTCCATTCAGACAATGTGTTTTAATACAGTGAGAGAAAAGTAAACTTCTTTGGAACAATGCAATGAAGCTGCATGTAGAATATAGGAGACCGCATCCAATGATCAACTGCTTGAAATTAAAGTCAGAGAAATTCAAATTAGAAATCAACACTATTTTTTGTGAAGTGAGATTGATTGACCACTGGAATGAGTTACCAAAGCAGGTAGAAGTTTCTCCATCTCAAATGAGAACACCTTTGAACACGCTTCAGAAAATCTAAAGTCTTTGGTGATATATGCAAGGTAAAAGGGATTTCCTACTGGTCTTTTCTATGGGTTTGACCTATGAACCTCTAAAGTTCTTCCTCACATGATGGCCTTTGTAGTTGAGCCACTGGAATAAATTGTTGAAATCTGTGATATGCATATCTGTTGCCTGATTTGGGAATATTTTTTCATTTTAAAATTAAAAAATACATAGTAAATAAGAAAATAAAACAATAAAACAACACCCACTATTATCATCATCATCATCATCATCATTATTATTATTACTACTACTCTTACTGTTATTATTTTACATTTATGTGAGGAGTAGAAATGCAAGCTGGATACTGAGTGATTTGCTTTCCATGAAGGTGTTTATAACTAATTTAAGAATGACTTGAGTATTCACTTTGCTGAGATTCTTTATGGCAGCCATCTAAGTTTAATGAATTGTTGAAGATACAAAGAACAACACAATGCAAATTAGACTCAAGCTGTCTGGTTCCTCAAGAACTAGGAGTAGGACTCAGTTCCAGATTTAGGTACATAAACGTAGGTGTCTACATGTTTAAGCTCTTGTTACAGTCACTGGAGAACTATCTGTTATTGCCGATTGTAACTAATCATTAATGCCAAGTGATCCCAGAGGGGGATTCTGCTCCTCTTGAAGTAGGTATCTACATTTGATCAGGTGAATTGCATCTTGTGTGCCATTAATTCTACTGGTTAGGGAGGCGATTCACTTACCAAAACAGATTTTTAGCAGCATTTGAGAAGCCTTGCCCAGTCTCCAGCTGCCACTGCAGAAAAGCATGCATTCCTCAGAGGTCCTGCATTTTCCACTCTTCTGTAGATGCCCCAGAAACCCTTGGGCACCTCAAATCACAGCAGCTGCCTAAGTTTGGATAGCTGACTAGAGACCTAAGCTTTGCAGACACACCTACGTTGAGGTGACTGAGACTGGAGCTGCAGCCAGATGTAATACGGGCTAGATCCACATTCCGTGAAGTAAGGGAGTTTACGTTTCCGTACAGAGGGTATTACACTGGCAGCTCTGCTTTTGTGTCTGCCTGAGAATAATCGTTTCACAATTTACTGGTACAGAGTGACCTTTCCAAGAGCACTATAGCTAAACCAGGCACCCATTTACAGTCAAGAGCATTAATCGTCCTACGAACAGCAGCTGGCACTATGACTATGCTTGGAGATGGCGGTACCTGTGAGTTGAGGCTCATAAGCGGAGATGTGTGTTTTGCCTGGTGTCAGGTCAGTCCCTTCCTCTCTGTTCTCTTCACTGCATGACTGCACTCTGCTGAAGACACAGCTATAAGTAGCTGCAAATATGCAGCAAGGGGAAGAGTAAAAAGTTTTACAGTATTAGACAAGATCCACCCGCTGTTACGGAAGCAGCTCATTTACTGCTATTTTCTTCCCTCTGTAAGGATGTCCCTGGATTTTGGAAGAGCCATGCAGCTCCCTGCCTTTGTATTTAGCTGCTTTCCTCATAGAAAGTGATTTCCATTCTGCTGAGGCTGCATGCATTTTTACTAGTTCCCTAATGTATCTTCTAGGTACTAATTAATAGTCAATTAATGATAGCTATAATGATTCAATAATGCTATTGCATCACAAATTAGTACATTTAAAGTATCTAAGAAGAAAGTAACTTTGATACACAACCTATTGATCAAACGGCTAAATAAGTTTCAGGAAAGGATGTAAAGAAGGATGGGTATCTCCAATCATTAGGCAGGAAAAAAGAGGTAGATTGCTAACACTGCAAGTTCAGAAGGTGAAATGGGGTGAGGAATAATTTAGGAAGTTGTTTTCATCATGTTGGTTGCTCACAGACACCTTCTTTTGAATATTCTCATAGTCATGGATTTTCTCCTGGTCTGCTATGGCACTGTTAAGGGCACCACCGCATGGTGGGGAAGATAATATGTCTTTCCTGATGGCATTCGCAGAGGTGAAAATGAGGAGGTTTCATTATGGTCATTTAGCTTAATCTCCTGAATATCACAGGCCATAAACCTTTATCTTTGACCAGTGGGAGGTAGGGTGTTAGCCTAAATGGATTAGTTGTCTTTGTGGTATTTCTTAGCTGGTGCAAAGACAGTTACAATCCCTTAATTACAGCTATCTGCAGTTGGCTTAGGTAGTTTTGCCACCCTTTTTCCTGCAGAGAGGTTAATTGCTCCATTTTAGACTAGCTTTTTCAACTTTTTCTCATTCTTCCTGTATCTACTCTAACTGATCTAAAGCAAATCAGTGTACTCTCCTGAAAGGGTCTGGCTTCTTGTTTAAGTACTCTGATGGTTTCAAAAATGTCATTCATCAGTATCATGTTCTGAGCAATTCAGTGTGCAAAGACTTGGCGAGAAAGCAAACATGATGCCCAGGCAGATAAACTGCAGATATTTTTTCTGCATTTAAAAGTCCAAATTCAGTTTACTTAAGTATTAATTCAATAGATCATTTATAACCTGAGAGAAGTCAGATACCTAACGGGTACTTGAAAAAAACCCTGTATAATATCATGAATATTTTACAAACTTCAGACAAACTATTCTACTGGCAGATCATTATGAAATTGCTACATGTTTCTTACCTGTTTAGGTACTAATCCCTTTTAAACAGGAACCGTTGAGACAACTGGGTACAGCACCTGATAAATTGATACATACGTTTTGGTGTGAACTTTGCATAGTCTGACAAAGCAAAAAAAAAAAAAAATAGAAAAAAAATTACCATTGCTTATGGGTTTCAGAAATTCAAACTTCAGAACTTGGAGTCTCTGAAAAATTCCTGTGGTTTGAGTTTTAGGTGGTGATATGAAAAAAGGATGTCCCTGGATATAAAGATTCACAACCTGCAGAAGGAGATGAGACCTCAGAATTCGTTGGTGAACTGTAGGTAACAAAGCTCTTGCTAATACTCTGCTTACTGTTTCCTTATAGTGCTTAACTAACCTGGAAATATTTTTGTTCTGTCATATCACCTCTTCATTAGATTGTTCTCTGTGTAGACACACATTTCTCCCTGTGCTAAGTAGAATCTATCTCAGTTCCTCAGATGTGGCATTTTATTCTCCACAGCTTGGGGATAGTATAATATTCAGTGCAAATAAGATAAGGAACAATTTGGTGTGTGCAATATGTTACAGTTCTGGGGGTCATTTGCCCGATGCGGCACTGCTGGCGTGTGCTGCGCATCTCTACCCATCTGCACATCCATGTAATGCATTTAGATAATTCACAGTTTCAGTATTATGGCTATGACCACCCAAAGATGAATATCACTAGATGTTCTTCTGGTAGACCATCCTTGCCCTGCTGCCAGAAGGCACAGAGGAATCCTAGCTTTGGCTGAGAATCTGCATTTCCAAATGTAGAGTTTCAGAAGAGGCTGAAGAAGAGATAGATGTTCACTCATTCCATTTTGTAGAAGAGCTGTCAAAAAGTGAATGCTTGAAACACCACAGACCCAAAGTATTTGTTATGCTTTTATTGTTTGAGATTTAAAAACAGGAGCCCGAGTGACTTTCGACATAAACTATTAGAACCGATTTCCATAGGATGATAATTCTGTGATGACATAAGCTGTACAGTTATTTCTAAGTGTGATGGCTGGAGGGCAACCAATCCTTCTGTTTTACATAGCTGTACCAACCACATCAAATGCTGTTTTTCATGTCTCCAATGAGCAGATTTTTGGTTTTAATCCACTCTTGTTCAAGTTCAGATCTTTAAAATATGCTTTGTTTATTGTAGTGTTTCCACCAAAGAAGTGGGATAGATTTCTTTGCCATGATCTTGGAAGTTATTCATTGTAATTGTTAACATAGAAAAATGTTGCTTGGGAAAATGATTCATGATTAAAAAAGATTGGCAATGTTAATGGATTTTCAGGAGGTGGGCCGTCAGAACAGCAACGTGGCGGGGGTCATGTTGATCTCATCTCTGTCTCTTATCAGTGTACGTTATCAGCAGGGTCCGTAATGAAGGGAATTGCGCTGCTTCTCTACAGTATATACTAAAAATTAATCAAGGAGCACTACCACTCGTGATAGGTAGCAAGCATTCTGAAAAATACAAACTTGTTTCCTCTAGGGTGACAAATGGGTAGGATGGCTATTCCTCATTTCCTATGTTCCTTGACATCTTTATTAACTTGCAATTCAGTCCCCAGAGGCCCTAGTCAGAATAGGAGCCTTGTTAAAGATAACAAATGTATATATTTAGGTATAAACACATCCTGCCTTACAATGTTTACAAACCAAACATGTAAGGCAGGAAAAAGAAGGTGCAGAAATGACAGGGAAAGTTAGAGCATTTTCTTATGGAATGAAATCTAACCTTTGGCCTGCTTATAAGGCAGAGGAAGTTACACATGACCAAGCCCCTAGAAAATTTCAAGTGTAATAACAATCAGATGACTACCAAGAGAGAGGAAGAACTGTTGAAGGAAAAGAGTAATACTGCCAGAAGAACAAAATGAGACATAAATAATAAAGAAGTTGAAGCTGGAATTTGGGAAGGGAATGGACTATCAAAGGAAGAACGTCCTGGAAGAGACTGTCAAAGATCTAGTGCAACAGAGGTAATGGACTTGTAAGGAGGCATTTGTCTGTTATATTAATATGATATGGATGCCTTTGATTAGGAAGAGTGGGAGTCAGACATCTAGTCCTAAGTTCCTAAACTCATACGGAAATCTGGAGTAAATGTGTGTTTCGACCGTTTCTCTCCCACTCTCCTTCACATCTACTGTCTTAGAGTTGGACAGGGCAGCCCAGCTAGACTCTTGCAAGAAGGGGAAAAAACCACTTCACATATAAAAAAAAAGTGCACATTTTGAAATGAGATTTATAGTTATGCTTCACTGAGCACCCATGTCACAGGAATGGGAGCTCCTGTGTGATTTCTTTCCCCTCCGCCCCCTACATCTTTCTTTCCATTTTTTAAAACCTCCCAGTCACAGGTTGTGTGATTGACAAAATTCATGTCAGCTTGTTAGGGTAATTGGCTTCAATTGTCAGGACAAGAAAACTCATTGGAATTGAAGTGGCAGGAGCGGTAGAATGGCAAGAACCACCCTGGGATCACCAGGGACAGTATTAACAGCTGTTTTTAAAAAGAAGGTGATCTGAGCTATGCAGAAGTTTAGTGTTTCAACAGCCAGTGGAATATTCCAGATGAAGTTCTGCTCATAATTGTGGGATGCTCTTTTTTTAGTACCTTTGCTGAAAGCAACAACAAAACCCCACGAACTTTTGCTGAGGTCTAACACAGTAAAAGCACCAGTCAGCAAAATCTGACGTTTTTTCTTGGGGAAAATCTCTACTAGCTCAATAATATTTAATATGATTGAATTTTAGGGATTGTTTTCACCTAATTACTTTGCTTTTGGATCTGCACATACTCCCAGATGTACAAAACTGCAGCAAGTCAATTTCAAGAGGTTCTTCAAAAATCTACGTTGTCTTTCTTGGTGAGGAATGCATAGAGCTTTCCAAGTAATTTGAAGAAAGCAGGAGGTGATTTCTTGCCATGCCTCTTTCAAACAGCTTGAATGCATACAACAGAGAAAAATGGGAGCAGGTCAGCAAGGAACTAAACATGTTGAGATTCAGCTGAATACGTGATGTTGCTCAGGTTCCCCCTGTGCAAATGCCAGACTCCCAGGCAGGATTGCTACTCAGCTGATAAATGCTGCAGACCCACCAGAGGAAAAAGAAGGAGATGGAAAACTCACTTCAGTACGAAATGCCAGCCTTTTATGGTAAGTGAACTAGGAAAAAGTGCTTAAAACACTGAGAACAGACAAAGCTTGTATTATTGCCTATACATTGATGTATGTTGAGAAAAATGTACCACGTCCGACTTCAAATGGAAACAGTAAAATCTGTGAGAAATGGGGGAGTTGGCAAAGCACCTTGCTCCCATCTGCTGTTATCTCTAGCTACATCAATAGTAGTCAGCTAAACTAGAGGCAAATCTGGCTTGTCTAGTCTCCAGATCAAGGTGGCTACATCCAAAGTGTCTTTGGGGTGTAGTCCATGGCCTCCCTTTCAAGTGACCAAAAGGTCTCAAATTCACCCATGAACAAAGCTCCGACACTTCAAAGACAAACTGAGTAGTTTAGCTGCATCCTCCTAGATTAAGGCTCTTGACAGGATGACCTAATTTAGGAAATAGATTGCCCTGGCCTGCCTCTACAGTCAGCACGTTCTTCTTCCAAATCTATCTGCCTTCCCCCTGGAGGTGTATCTGACTGGATGGGTGACCAGGTCCTAGCTCAGACATACTGGTCAGGTGTCTATGTTCAGCACAGTGAACGCCTGCAAATGTCTCCCCTTGGCCTGGGCTTTGCCTCGGTCACTTTTGCCGAAGCCGGATAGTTCAGAGAGATGTTGTATGTGTCAGCCATTAGGTCAGTCCTTTGACAGTCTTGCTTTCACTGGGCTAGAATATAGTCCCTACATAGCTGTAGACACCCGGTGATATCACAGTTCATTTTCTCTGTGTTTTTTTGCTGCAAGGATGGAAAAACACAAAATGAAAAACAGTGTTATTTTGGGATCACAAACACCCCTCCCCCCAATCTTTGTTTTGCTATATTTATTCAAAGCTATATAGGAAAAGCCAATTGTTTAGCTTAAGCTCAAGCAAAAGTTAATGCTAAAAGTGATCAATCAGAAACATGTTTGGAAATGCTAGAGTCACAAATGATGAATACAGACACACTCCTAAGTCCATATTCGGATTATTCAGTGGCCTAATTTTTAAAAATGTGGAGCATTTCATAGTTTGATCTTGTGGTGGGTTTACCTTGGCCAGCAGCTAAGCACCCACACAGTCACTCCCTCCCTCCCTCCCCCTCCCAGCAGGATGGGGGAAAGAACTGGAAGAACAAAAGAAAAAAAAACTTGTGGGTTAAGGTAAAGACAGTTTAAAATTGAAGGAGACAAGAGAAAAAAAAATGATGCAAAGGCAATCACTCACCACCTCCCACAAGCAGAATGATGCCCAGACAGTCTCTGAGTAACAGTTGCCTTGGGAAGACATAAACCTCATTTTTTATTGCTGAGCATGATGTCATGTGGTAGGGAACGTCCCTTCGGCCAGTTTGGATCAGCTGCCCCAGCTGTGTCCCCACCCAAACTCTTGCCCACCCCCAGCCTGCTTGCTGGAGGGACAGAGGGGGAACAGGAGAAGGCTGTGACACTGTGCAAGCATGGTTTGGCCGCAGCTAAGCCATGGGTATGGTATATCAACGCTGTTTTAGTCACAGGTCCAAAACGGGCTGCTATGAAGAAAGTTAGCTCCATCCCACCCAGACTCAGTACACACCCTTACAATTCTTCCAAATAAAAGTAGATATAAAGTTAATGAGCCTCATCCCCCCTGTCTCTCACTTGCCTTGTTTTATGCTAATGTATGCTAAATGGCTTCAATAAAGTTAGCCTGAATTTGTAGAGATGCAAATGAGAAAAGATTGAATTGGAGCCAGTCTGTCCAAAACCACTGTTATTTTTGGTTGCAATATTCTGGAGTGAACCACCCAGAAAACAACCAGAGAAGCTGGTGACAGAACTTGCCGCAGCAGTGGTACCTTACCTAGAGCCTTGGGGCCTTTCCTAAAGAATGTGCGCTCCTGTACAAGACCGGTTGTCCGGGTATCTGAACCCAGTTCAGGCAGCCACCTGCGCCAGGATCCCTGAAGTGATGCCCGTAGCCATCCCTTGAACTGTTCTGGCCAGGGAATGTCAGCCCTGTCCATGGTGTGCGTGGGAGGATGGATCAGAAACTGCTGAACGCGCACTGGATGAAATGGCACTGCATCAGGCAGTACCTAAATTAGGGTCTTGCAGGCTCTTGCATGACATTTTCCCACGTTCAGAGTAAGCTCCGGGTTCTCTGGACTGAGAGCTCCTCAGCGTGGTGTCACCATGCCTTTGGATTAGCCAGGGTAGGATCCATTATGCAAGGCAGCCTCAGCTCTGCTTCTTGTATAACAACTCAATGAGGGCATTTTTTTGAAACATAATTTCTCTTTAAATCAGGTGGAGTGCTCCAAATTAAATACGATGCTTTTTTTAATTGCTCAAATACCTCTGGCCTCACTTGATTACCTTTTGCCTTCTGCAAATAATGTGAGATGCTTTGAGGCTCAAGTCTGTTCCTCTTACATATCCTCTGAACTTGCAGTTAATTGGTGGGCTGTGTCATAATTGCTCCTGAATTAAAATACCTTCTAAAAAACTTTTCAGTTCCAATATCACCTGTTCCAATATGGTTACACACCAACAGCGGTAAGTGTAGCGATGTAATTATTTTCTAATGGGCTTTTACAGTAATGGAATCAAATTACTTTAGGCATATGCGTAATTTCTTTGTCTTTTCTGTCTAATTTTACATGAGGATTCTATTTGTTAAACAAAAGCTGGCAATATTGTTAGCACTGAATAGATGCAGATGGCAGTTTCAATTTTCCTCGTGCTTCTTTACTCATCTATTTGATGTAATAGACCTTTCCTCTGCATTATGGGCCTAGAATGCAATTCTAGAAGTATGTATGAAGACTAATAACACCACTGTATTTTCAGCTGCCATTGAAGAAATTTCATGCTTCCTCTTTGGAGCAATATTAAGTCTGAAAATACAACACAATCGCTACAACTCTGAAGAGCAAACTGGCAGAAAGATTTGTAAATTGTAAGAAATTAAAAGAATAAAGAAAATTAATATATGATCTTGGTACCGGCTGCTACCAAAAGGCTTAAATACAACTGGAAAAATGGGAATTTCACCTGTTTTTATCTGTGAACAGGCCATGTGAGTAAAAACAGAGAAAGAGAATGAGAACTGTAAATATCTGAAGGTTGCAAATTTAAAGGAGGAAGATGCTCTAAAGCCTCCATTAAACAACATGAAAGAATAACTGTCTCTTTGTGCGGTGAAGCCATGCCAGCAGTTGTTTTCATTTGCATATCTCCTGCTGTGGTGAACAGTTAGGTGCCAGTCAACACGGAGATTCACTGTGGAAATTAACTTAAAATGCATTTTGAGGAGATTTCTGGATAATATGAGTTGGCTTTCAGGTGGGGACTGTCTGCCTCTTCATCAGCAGTGTTTAGCATAAGGCACACCAGGTTAGGTGATGAGATAAACGCTATACAGTCATCTCCACTTCACAGGCATGTTAAGGCTGGATGAGTCCAGAGTGTGGAGCAGGAAAAAAACCGAAGGGAGTATTAAAAAGGTCTAGGTTGTGTGCTAGAAAAGGCAATTTTTTTTGCTTTCCCGTTCTCTCAATTTACAGCTGTGTTTTTTTTCCTTCCGACAATCTGGGAAAAAAATCTCAGCACTAATGATAACCTAGAAAAAAAAGAAAGCAAAAGATCTGAACCAACTTAATTTCTGAAGCAAAATGTCTTAAATAGTAGGTATAGTATAGAAAAAATTAATTTTGTTTCATGATACATAGTCAAATGAATATTCAGAAGCTTTACATTAAAAAACAGGACCGGGCAAAACACTTCTGGAGAACATTTCTCTGTTGGGATTTCTTCAACGATTGTCATTATTTTATGTGCTTATTACCAAACATTTTCTTGTAACATCACGAGAAGAAGAAACTAGGTATTAACACAGTTGGCATCTTCTTCAAGAAGATGTTTAGACTTAGGAAGATGCTTCCATCATATCACATCTTCCCCAATCAAATTGTTCTAAAATCATAGTTTGGACTACAACTTGCAATAAAAACCGTTTATTTTCATAGCTCATTAAAGGCTACAATGTGAACTTATAAAAACAAAGTGTTTGCTTTTTGAAGTAGAAGCAAAAAACTTCAAAACTAAATACAAATTGAGAACAATTGCTCAGAGTGTAATTGGATCAATTAATTGCTGACACCGTTTGAAAGCAAAGGTAGTTGGTACCTAGGAAGCAGAAGAACATTTCTAAGAGGAGAGATGATGGGGTGATTATCTTTGAAGGAAAGAGAAATTGTTCTTTTACAATGCAGGATATAGAGAGCCTACCAGGGAATTATGATTGTGTATTATCTTAAAAAAAATATATGTTGAATTAGTATGTGTTAGCATGCTGCAGAGCTGTGGGCTTTTGTTCCTAGAGTCATATTTTAAAGGATTTTGTAGATTTCCCAGAAGCATCAGGACTGAGAGGTCAGAGACTTCATGACTGCCTTGTGACTAACAGTCCTTTCCCAGCTATTTTTCTTCTATAGCAATTCTCTGAGCGAGCTCATTCTGGTGCAAGGTGGTCTTTTTGTTTCACCTACGCATCTTCCCTAAGAGCATTTGGTGCATCTTGTAGGTGCAAATGCAGGACCTACTGGTTCTCTGGTAGGTTGTATTGTACTGCAGGAGTTATATGGATGGGCTGGCAAGTTTACATTTTTTACCCCCGTAGTCTTAACCTGTTCAATACAGATGGTCTATAGGTAGCTGATTTCTGTTCAGGGTATTGTTGCTGGAGGGCTGATTAAAAGCTTGGAAGGGATCATTCTGAGAAATATTGTTCCAGGACAGGATCTTATTAATTTAAGGTTCATTTAGATAATGATTCCTTCCTTGGCATTAGGTTATGATGGTATATGATAACTATTTATTTATTATTATGTATTTATGATCATCAGGGAGATCTCTCAGTACTGATGTAAGTTCTTACATGATGTTTGGGTGCTTCTTTCAGTTTTGTGATGCATTTCAGTACAGTGAAGGGTAATGGTGAGGGTTGAAGTGGTTGTCGCTTGTATTCTCCAATATCTCAGGGTATCCTACATACCTATCTCTCCCCTTCTTCCCTTCTCCTTCTTCCCTTGAAGTTAAAGCCCCTGTATAGCCAGGAGTAAGGCCAGAAGAATGGCAACCAGGAGGTGCTGACTCTTCTGGTAGGACACTGACTGGTGAGTGGGCACATCTGGGGTTCAGGACTCAACTTCCCGGAACGGTTTTATCCAGTGATGTTCTAATGCATTAAAGTTTCACTAAGCAAGGCTGGACTGCTGGGACTCTGCAGCTAAGAGTTACTTAACTAACAGGCTAGGATCAGGCTACCTCCAGCTTGGCCTTTTTCTGGTCCCATGATGCTTGTTCTCCTGTCTCAGCATCAAATTGCATGGTAAAATATATTTATCATAGCACAACCTACTTCTTCAGTGCCTCCTCCAGAATTTTGCATACAATTCTTCCATCAGGACAAGGCCTTGCATTTTATGGGTGAGTGCACTAAAAAGTAGGCAATTTTGTGGAAGAATTACAGGATGCTGGCACAAGTTGCCAGTTTACTTATATTTCTATTGATGCTTAACACCTGGAGCTTCTTTGGGGAATCCAGGCAGAATCCTGCTACCTGGTGGTCCAGCTTGGATGTTTTTAGGTCTCTAGGAAAAAGGTGGTGCCCATTGCAAAGACAAACACACCCAGGGACCTGTGAGCATGGCTGTTACATGCTCTGAGAGGCTTCAACCTGAGAAGGGTGACATCCACAGCTCTGAGGTGTTTCCAACTAGCTTAAGCAACTCTGAAAAACAAATGGAACTGAATGTCATGGGGCTCTAGTGGCTTCTGCTGCAAAACATAAGAATGTTGCTGAGAAGTACAAATTGTTAAAAAGGATATTATCCAGTTACGATATGCTACAACTGTTGTTAGTTCTGAAGTGAAGGAATAGACAGCGATGAAAACTGATAACAGCCCAAGTATTTCCAACCTACGTTTAATTCTTAAATGGTCAAATAATGTTTGGAATGGTTAACTAGTGATTTTTCATAGGTATAATTTTTAAATTGATGCTTTTCTGCTCTAGAAAGCCCATGATTTCTACCCTCAATTTACCACAACCAGATGTAGCCTTAATGAACAGATTCATTACTGTAGCAGTTCCAAAGGAAAAAAACCAAACCAATTCAAACCCAACAGCTCCCCACCCCACTCCCCCCCTAGTGCATTACAGATATATTAATTCCTGGCTTTGGATGAAGACTACAGATACAGATTTCATGTCAGCTGTACAGACATTGTCAGCACTATGTTTTGAACTTGTCTGCTTGCTCATCACATTTTAATTAATGAGGGCATGAGCCGAAACAGGTGTTGGTAACAGAATAGACAGCAGCTGGCAAACAATTTTTAGATCTACAATTAACTCATTTATACTATTGTTCCAGAACAGAGAGTTCATATAATTTTACAGAGGAGGATATTATCGGACTGAGCTGTAGAGGCACATTCATTTTTCTGTTTCTGTTTTGTTGGGTTTTTTTAAAATTACATTTTCTCAGGCTTAGTTCTCATGGTAAAGCTGATTGAAAAGTATAGGCTATTTTTTTCCAGCAGTAGGCAATTTATATTACTAAAACAATCTAATCAAGGAACTAAATGGCCTTTGAATAGAGAACACTAAATTCACTTCATTATCATCTCTGCTTCCAGAAAGAAAGTGGCGTAAATTGCTCTGGAACTAGAGCTCAGCAAAACCCTTCTCCAAATCGGTGTCTGTATAAATTGCCACAGAATGAAAATTGTACAAGTTCAGCAAAACCTAAAGTACATTAAGAATCTAGTCAAACTTAGACTTTCTCTTTCAGGTGTGCCCAGCTCTTTAGAGAGCAAAACTGACTTTATATGTCCTTGCTGTTACCCATTCTGAAACTTTTCAGATATAGCCTTTTTTTTGGTAAAAAGTCATCTCTTAAAATGTGAACTTTTGGCATTACCTGGACTGTCTGTCATTCCTTGGTGGCTTAAAGCTGGGTGTCTAAAATTAGCAAGCAAAAATCCCATTGATCCATGAAACCATGAAGGGTAATAACATGGTGCTATTTGCCATCTCCACATGTATTTATGTCAGCAAAATCCATGAAGAAACTGAAGAGGAAGGCAACAGTCTGGTGGTGTAGTAAAATAGGACTGCAGCAGAAGCTGACCACTGGGTAGTTATAGATAATCTGGGCCCCAGCAGTGGCAGAGGAGAAGCCCTGTCCTGACGTTTATCTCTCTGCAGGTGGGAATTGTGCTTTGTGTATCCTGTGTCCTCAGTAAAAGGAGGGGCAGGAGTTGAGATACAGCCCTTGCTTGCATACTCCTTTTTGGACAGCTGCATGGGTCTTCAGGATGTCCTTCTGGCGGCAGTTAGCTCTTCACTGGCTATAGAAGGAAAGAAGATGTCTAATTCAGGTGATTTCAGTTTTCCCAGTGTAACCAAACAGCCGCTATGTCGTAACTGCGGTATCCAAACTGGGCACCCCAAAGTCATGGGCCTCTTTCCTTCAAACACTTCTTCTGGGAAATACAGACAGACTGAAGCATGTAAAAGTATGTGATCTGATTTTTTAATGAGGTCCCAAGTCCTCTTTCCTCCTATTTTCTGGCTCTAAATGATAACATTGGACATAAAGGTCCACATCTACTGTATTTTCTTCCTTCACCTTCATCTTTCACTTTAAAATCTATCAAAACCAAATCCCTACCTGGACTTTAGATACTCTAAATCTAATGTACTTAATTTTGATTTAATTTTTGACTTTGTCTTTCTCAAAACATTCTATATCTCCATTACTTTCTAGAATAGTGGAAATACATTTCTCTTTAAACAGAATACAGCTTTCCTAAGATGTACAGTCTTTGGGAAAGAGACCTAATACTGCTTGGAATGGACCAGCAAACCTTCGTATAGAGTACTTCTCTACTGGGTCTGGCTGAGATAGAGTTAACTTTCTTCGTAGCAGCCTGCACGGTCTTGTATTTTGGATCTGTGTCTAAACCAGCGTTAATAACACACCCATGTCTTAGCTATGGCCAAACAATGCTCGCACAGAGTCAAAGCTTTCTCTTTTTCTCACACTGGAGTGAGTAGGCTGGGAGGGGGCAAGAAATTGGGAAGGGGCCAAGGAAGGGACACAGCTGGCCTGAATTGGCCAAAGTGATTTTCCATGCCATATAATGTCATGCTCAGTAATAAAAACTGGTGGTGGGGAGGTTTTGTCTTTCCAAGGAGTCATTGCTTAGAGACTGGCTGGGCATCGGTCTGCTTGTTGGAGGTGGTGAGTGATTGCCTTTGCATCACTTGTTTGGTTTTTTTTTTGTTTTTATTTCTTTTTTTTTTTCTTTTCCCCTTCACTTACTAAACTGTCTTTATCTCGACCCACAAGTTTTTTCCTTTTGCTTTTCCAGTTCTCTCCCACATCTTGCTGTACGGGGGAGTGAGTGAGGGGCTGCATGGGTGCCTAGCTGCTGGTGAAGGGTAACTCGCAAGTATATATGTTGTATCATTCTCTATCCTATACAGTTCAACATTAGAATTAAGCTGTACACTCCAAAGCTACATCTGACCTGAAGCTGTATATAAAACTACTGTAAGCATAGGTCCTCCTGCCTTCAGAGCAATTAAAGCGTCAACTAAATCAGCACCCACAAGATCATTGCCAGCTGTTGCCAGGTAATTCTGTGGATCCTGGGTGGGCTTCCCCTACCTCCTGAGCCCTGGAGAGGAAAACGTGCACCCTGGGGTCCTTCAGGATGGTCAACCTGCTTGCCCAAAGAGTGGAATATCTTGACATTGGTACCGATGATTTCCATAAGACAGCTGTGGGAATAAGGAATTTTCTGATCCCTGAGACATTGTTCTTTGCCCACAGGTAGTTTCTTTATTACTTTGCTTTCTGACCATGTTAGAGGCTTTCATGTTAGAGCCCCAGTGGCGTAAAAACTCCAGCTAAGGTCAGCCAGGGAATAAACCGGTGTCAGGATGCAGGCTCAGGTGCCAACCTCTAAATACCCATACTGTTTAATGGTTAGCACAGCTCCTGGCATGCTTCTGGTGTGTGCTAATTAGCATGGCCCCGGACAGTGGTCTGGCACTCTTTGGGGATCACATTTCTCAGAAGTTATTCCCACTGGTAATTTGAATTTAGACACTGTTTCAGGGGAAAGAGTGTTTAGATATATAAGCATCAGTCAAACCATGTCATTTGGCCTCAGAGAAATGTCCTTAATTGTTTTACTTAGTAGGATAGGCATAGCTTGGAGGATCAATGGAAAATAAAAAGTCTTGCTAGCATCACTTGAAACTGAAGGTTAGACCTGTGAGTTATTGCATGAATACCACAGCATAAGGTAGCACAATTTTTAAGCATGAAGAATTTATATGCTGAATGACCTAAAAGGCCAAATGAATATTAGCTATTGTAAGGAGTATTATTCAGTGCACACAATATGCCTGGAATAATTAACAGAGTAATGGATTTATGTTACTATAATAAATTTACATTTGCCATTATAATTTTAATATATGCACATACCTTTGAAATTATGATAGCAGCTGTAAAACTAGTGCATTTCTTTATTAAAAACACGTAGATCATATAGTTCAAAGAAAGGTCAAGGACCAGATTTTTCAGGTAGATAGATGTGTAAAGAAACACACAGTCATTGACTGGTATTTCTGGTATGATTCAGAAATCTCTCCGGGCACCAGTCAGCAACTTAGGGTTCTACACAGCTTTAAAAAGCTGCCCCTAAATTTACAGCAATATTATTCTCTCAGTCCTTACAAATGAAAGATGCAAATGCCTGCAAACAGAATGGGAGGAGTCAGAGTTTGGGTAGCTGAAGCCAACCTTCACTCCCCACAGACTCCCATCAGATGTCAAACACCTTGCCTGAACGCATATGAAAGATCACTGAGTTTATCTGGGCTGAATCCCATCCCTTAAATTCTCTGCAAAGAACCTGTAAGTTGGATTCTTTAAAAAAACATAAAGCAGGAGACCAAATATAATGCTGTTATATATATTCCTTTTTTTTTTTTTTTTTTTTTTAAAATTTCTCCTTGGGAGACCACAACAACAGGTTTTCATCTCTTCAATACTGCTTGAGCAAGTTTTTTGACATCTTTCAGAGAATATTATCTTCTGACAGTAAAACATTTCCCAGTCAACTAGTCTTTGTTACTTACAGTCACAGTTTTAAGTGAAGAAAGATTTTAATGAACCATTGTGGACATCTCTGAAAACTTAAGAGATGCCAAATTCCTAACAGATTTTAAATACCTTAGAATATATTCAGGGAATTCTGAGCAGTTAGTTTGACATAATTCTAGTGATAAATATTTAATAGTTCACTTAAAATTCTAGCAACAAGAAGTTAAATATATGATAGACATTAGTTAGCATGGTGTCAGACAATATCTTGTAAAATATATTGAGGAGGTTTTTTTTTTGCTAGGATTATGTTTATGATTGATAAGAGAAATAGGATGGAAATAAATTTCCTTTGACTAGAAAAGATCTAGATTTAGTATTGGTTTAATAGGAAATTCTTTAATTAATATAAGGTATTAAATGGGTTAAAAACTGGCTCAGTGATAGATCTCAAAAAGGTGTTATTTATTAGCTATTAGCTATCTAAGAAGCTAAGGCTTCTTAGATAATTGTTCAACTGCATTTAATATTTTTATCAATAGTTTATGAAATACAAATGCTTCATGGCAGGGCTTACTGATGATGCAAAGAGTGACAGAGCAGTAAATGTTGGGTGTGATTTATTATTTATTAGGATGGTTTGGATGGCTTTGTTTCAAGCCTGGAGAATTCAGCTTTTCCCACAGTAAATCTACATTTGATCAACTGAATAAGTTTCTAGACCCAATTGACTGTATTGACTAGATCTTCATTGCCTACAGTAGAAACGTAGACATTTAACACTTCAGTGCAGATAAGCAAAAGTAATACAACAGGGAAAGGAGAAGACTGGCTTTGTCATGGCTTGTGGGGATTTGCTGAGGACTCAAAGAAGATTTCGGGGTCTGTTGAGTTCAACCTGCAAAAAGCTAAATGTCAGGCATAAGAGAGTGATCTTTCCCAAGGATAAAGCTTTGATAAGACTATTGTAAGTCATTTCTAGTTGTGAGACGCCTATATTAAGATGTGGAAATAATATTAGAGAGAATTCAGGGGGGGATCCAAGTGTTGGAAACCAGCCTTAGAGTGTAAGCTCCATGGAACTTATCTAATTCACTTCATTGAAAAAGAAAGTTAATAGGTGAATCAGCCGATTTGTGCAGCTATTTATGCGTAGAGGTTGTGTGGCAGCAGTGAGGTTTTCAAATTTATGGACAACAGCTTAACAGGAACCATGGGCTGCACACTGAAGGTAAAGAAAATTGACCTTCAGATAATCCACTCTTGTACCTTGTGTAGTAAGGACGGAGAAATGCAGGGGTAGCTTACTGGGGCATGTAGTTGCAGGTACCACCATTACAAAGACTTTAAATAAGACTGGGATCTTTTGAGAGAAATTATTTACTCCCTGAATGTGGCGACCGGGCAAGAGGTTTGTGCTGGTTCACTCTATCACTAGATTTTTATCTCCATCTTTCTCAGATGCAAACACTTCTAATACTTGAAATAGTTCAGATAACATATGCAATTAATTAGCATACATCAGGGCTTTCACTAGTCACTGGAAGCAAATCTGAAGAATGCTTGAGAACATAAGCAATAATAAGAGATGGTACAATGGAAATTCCTGGACTGTATTTCTGTGAAGCATATTGTTAGACATTAATTTGTGACACAAAAGAGTGGCACAAAGCAAATATTCTGAAAAGTTAAATTTTTAAAAGTCAAGTTTGAAACAGATGCCTCAAAACTCAGCAACAGTTTTTGTTTTGAATTCATGTCTTGATGTGTTGTTATTTAGTCTTTCCAAAAGCTGAAATGAGGAGCCATATTATGCTGACAAGGAAAAGACTGTCACTTGCTGTTGATATGTGATTTTTAAAGCACAGACATAATTTGGCATGTTTATGGAAAAGTGATTTTAAATAGTGATAGTGAAAAGAAAAAAAAAAGTGCTTTCTCTGCTACCATATTTTTTTATTGTATAAACTTTAAGGTACAGAATATGCCAACCTGTAAAACCTTCTGTGAAGTAAATATCTGGAAAGACTGATGTACCTGTGGTGTAAGTGCCACATTCTGTACCATAATAAGAACGATTATTTAACATGTATTTATTCCAACAGCAAAAGCTGTCACATATGGACCTTGTTGCACATATCACGTGCAGGCTGTAGCAGTAGTTTAGTGTCCTGGAGTTAATGTTGCTCACTCATTACACTCTTTGGTGTGAAGTAGGGTTGATTTTTAATTATGTCAAAGCCCTATTCCATTACTTTGCTCTAATTCTTCCAGCACACATACATTTTCACTTTATCCAGGCTCTTGTTCTGACACGGTCACTTTTCCAAGTAGTTTTTCTAGCTTTCCTAGCAATATAAAGTGATGCCTACTTACATCAGTGGCAGCGGGATTGCCTTGTTTTGGGTAATGTGGTAGCACAACAAAAAAGGCAATCTTCTTTCCTTTTGTTAGCCACTGAGTTCCTATGTTACTGTAGATAGTTATAGCTCTCTTTCAGAAACATTTGCCTCTGTGTCCCATACATCCCCTTGGCAAAATGAGAACTACGCTGGACAAAGCACTATAAAATCGACTCTGGAGGGGAATGTGCAGCGCCTCGGAGCCCTAATAGGTCTCTTGAATTGCTGTTTTCTGTAATTCGTTCCTTTTAGTACTAATAACGTGAAATGTTTCCCAGAGAGCTTTCATCCAAATATCTGGGAGTACTGCAGGAAAGCAGCACGGGACGAGCAAGCTCCCGACTGGCTGCGGTCTGCTTGTCGATATCTACGTCCTCTCCAGCTCAGGCCACAGCAAACTGGTTTCTCTTGCAAGAAAACAGACTAGGGAGGTGAATGGATGCTTGGAATTGGCTTGCAAAGGTTAAACCGTTATCAGTAACCAGGTGATAAGAGGATTTGCCAGATTGTGTATTCTGCGTTTGCTGTAACAGTTGTGAATGGTAATTCCCTCATTAAGAAGCTTTGGCAGCTAGCAGTGATGAAGGACTTAGTGCTGTACTGGAAATCACAGGCAATGATACAAGGACAACACAGTAAGAGTACTAATTGTGTAGAGGGTAAGAAGGAAATGGAAGAAGAAAGAGATTCTGTTTATTTCCCTGGCTCTTGTCTATCCCTCCCCCCTTCCATTTCCATCATCTGTGATAAAAATGAAGATGCAGCACAAATGTGTTTCTCTAATGAGACCAAAATGTAAGTACTAAGATATGGTTCTGTGTTAGATCTGCAGGCTAGCAGCGATGGTGGTTTTCCCAGACAGGTTTTCTATTATTGACCCCCACAACAGAGAACTGGGTGTGTGTGTGCAGACAGACTGTTGTGGTGTTTTTCTTTTCTTTCTTTTTTTTTCCCTTGGGTGTTCTGTTTGGGTAAACCAATAAAAAAAGCGCCATAAATTAAGGGTCACTTCTATGCAAGAAATTTCGTATCAAGCCACTTCTTTACAGTTTCTCGTCCCACCTTTAAGTGGGCTGCTTCTTTCTTCTCTGCAGTAACACCTACAAGCCAACTCTCTGATTCATTTGCCTTTCTGCTCCACACAGTCTGTCTGTCAGATTCCTCTGACAGCTTCTTGTTTACTACCAGCTATTCTGCTCCTGGACTGTGTCGTTTCAGCTTCCAAGGGCTCAAACGTCCTTCCTAGCTCTGTCAGTGTAATAAAACCTGCCAGGGAAGCTCTCCCACGGTGGGTGGTGGTCTGCCTTTTAATGACTGAAGCAAATTAGGCTCACTGCCTGCTGCTCTCTGGCATGTGGGGATGGTTACTTTAATGGGAGATAACTTCTATCCTACGTGTCGTATAGATCCTACTTGGGAAGTGTTTGCTCTGCCCTAAAGCAGATGGTCGGTGTAAGTCAGAGCAATTGCAAGGCTGGAAGTGCCTACTTGGCTATGGGGAGAGGCAGTTTGAGATGAAGAGTTCGGTTCAAGAACCTTGAAATATAGCAGTCAAGAACCTTTTAATGAAAATTAGGGTGTTCTGTGCCACAGGGGATATCCTGACCTATCTCCTGGTCCTGAACTCGAAGGCATGGTCTGATGTGTGTATATTACTAAATTCTCGAAGCTCTCAAGACATGCCGGTGACTGTTTTGGCCAAGGACCTAAGTTGGCTGCCATGTCCCTTCTTCCATTTGGTCCCTCCTTTTCTTAAATCCGACCCTGACTAAATTTCCGCAACTGAAATGAATGATCAGATGGCTTTATGCAGTTTTTCTAACATATATATCACCACAGTCAAAGTTCTGTCCACAAAAAGAAAAGCAAAGGTGAGTCCCAGTTCTGTATGTGTCCAGCCCATGTCCTCTTTGAGTTCCCTCGGTCTTTGTGCCGGTCCTGGTTCAGGGCTCAGGCTGGTATTGTCCCATCCAGGAAAAACCCACAAACACTCATTTGGGAAGTTCTGAGCAGATCTGAAAGCAACGTGGAAGATATGTGCTGTAATGTAGCTACAGTATTTTAATTGCAGGCATCTGCCATCAAACTAATGCAGATATTCGTTGAAATGTTTACTTCATTACCGCCTCACAAGATCTTAATTAGGCTGACGGGAGATTTGAACAAAGGAGGATGAAAAGGCATCAATTATGTGTATTACCACACTGAATAAGGCTCTGAAACTCAGACCCGAACTTCCGTCAAAAGGGGCTGTTCAGGAACGCTTATCTGAGGCTGGTGATTGCAACCCATCATTTTGCACACTCCAGGGTAGGGCTGCATTCTTCTCGTGGCAATAACAGCCTTTCATTTTGATAATTGTGGGCTGTTTATGCAGCGTGAATGTCAACGGGGGGATGTCGCATGATCTGACAACGTTAAACCACAGCGAACGACAGCAGAAATGTCAGTCAGATCCAGCAATCAAGCTTGCGGAGCACCAAATCCAAAGTCAGGTGTGGTAGATATAAGCTTTCCTTCAAAAGCCTGTATAACTTTAAAATTATGATGACTTGGACCTCTTTCTTAATAAAAAGATGCAGCAGGACTGTAAAGCAAATGGAAACACTTCTGAAATAAATTTGGATGTATGTGAGGTATAACACTTCCACGCAGCCTTATTCCTCCCAAATCTCAATAAAAACTACAGTTACATCCAGGTAAATATATCTGGAGTGAGAAGTTCTTTGAACAACAGCCCAGACAACCTAGTATTATATATTCAGGTTGGCAAAAGAACTATTTTTATTAAAGAAAAGGTATTAACACATTTATGTTATTTTTAAATGCTCATTCCTTAAAAAGTTTCAGAATCTCTATTTTTTAACCCGGTTCGGGTTCAAAATAATTTGGAAAGCAAGCACTCTTCTGTGTCTTTCATGGCAACTCCTATATGATTTAAATATACTTTTTAATAGTAATAGGATGTTAGGTCTTATTCTGTTATATCAGAGTAAAATGACACTCAATTTAATTCCGTTTATCTATGAATAATATTCTGAAAGTGGAGTAATATAAAGGTAAATTAAATATTTTAATTACTACATATGTAGCTGTAATTAATAGCATTAATAACAAGTGGCATTGGTTTTCAGTACAAAAATACAGGCAGGGCTACTGAAAGTTTTCAGCAATACATTGTTTTGGAAAAATGAGTTTTCATCTGAGTCAGATAAAGCTGTAAAATATTTGTGATGGATGGTCTTGAATGTGTTACTTTATATTTTTGGATCACAATGTACAGTGAAAAAAATACTGTTTAAGAAAGAGGCAAAGTCCCAGTATATAACCCCTCTTCAGTTAAAACATGTTGGTTTCAAGATTTTTTATAAAAATGAAGGGTTAGGTCAAGGCCATAGACAAACCATAAACTGGCCCGCAAGTGAGATAAACTGCATGTTTCACAATTACAAAATCCTACATCCAGTTTCACCTGCCACTCTGACAATCACACAATGTTTAGAACTAGATGAGATTCAATTAACATAAACCATCTGAATACATAACCTTAGTACTTATCCTGTGGCTTATATTAACTGTGACCCTATTTCCATTCCTTACATGAAGTATTTTCCAGCTGAGTGGTTGAATTGAAACCCAGTTTAACTGATTGTATTTGCAGTGGTTTTATTTACCGTATGCCTGGTTCTTTTCTGTGTAAACATAGCATTAATTCCAGTTGTAGTTAGGAGTACCAAGCGATATGAGACTGTGCCATGCGCTGTATAGTATTTTCTCTCTCTGTTGTACTTTGCAGTGATCTTTACCATTAGCACTGATAAGGACAAAAAGAAACCAACAGAGATGGCTGCATCAGCAAAGACCAATAAAGATAAAGCTCTTGTGTGTGTTGGGATTTTTACTAGGGCAAACAGCACTGTAAACAACATTCCTCTTCCATAAAGAGGAAGACAGACAAGCTAACATCGGTTTGAGGATTGTAGTCCCCATTGTTATACATGTTTGCGGCTTTCTTAGCTGGTTTTATTTAAGACTGTGGATTTTTCCTATATTCCGCAGCAGATGTATTAGATGGACTGTTTAGACAGACTCCAGATGAGTCATTAGTTTATGATACTGCCCAAATGCTATAGTTTGACTTAGCCTGTTGCTCTATTGAATAACATTGTGCTGTACACGTTGACAATGATGTGCGTCAGTTGATAAATTCACTTTCCAGAAGCTCTCCAATCTGAATTTCTCCTTCTTTGAAGAGAGTCTACAGTAGAGAAGGACTTAAGGAAACTTCAGGGGAACTAAATGGCATTAAGAAAAATAAAAATATTGAAATAAATCTGATTTCTTTTGGATTTCACTCACTAAAAAAGGCATGGCAACATCAAATCATCGTGCCCTATGCTGGCATTTTCAGAATGACAAAATGTTTATTGCTTCCTTTCAAAATGACTAATTCAGATTTTTCACTTGTATTACATGAAAGTCAAACTCAAACAAAATATTTTGAATACCTTGTAAGGCTGTTTTTATTTCCCTTCACTGACTGTTTTAGTACTTACCCATTCTTTGCAGTGGTTTGAATTAAAGATAATTTTCAGTCTTGAAATCTGAAATTGATCTGCTGTTTGCCATGGATGGATAAAGTTGCCTAATAGCATGGGATTAGCTTTTTTTTGCTCTGTGTTTAATTTTTTTAGGGACTGGGGATACCTCAGGCTGAAGACCACATGACTGTAGACATAAAGCTGAATTCTCTTCTCTAGATGTTCGGTAATGAAGAAGTCAGATTAACGAGTCTCACAAATCCCTGGATTTAACCACTCTTGAGGCCTCTCCTGGACATCTACAGTCTGAAGATTTGGTCTGCAGTGAAGATGCAGTTTATATTCTAACTCCAGAAATTATCAGAATATATCAGATGTGCAGAACGACTATCCAATTACATTGTGAATCAAGTTTTCAAACAACAGACAGGTGTTAAAGTTAGGGACTGGGTAACAAGTTAGTTCATGCATTTTTGATGGGAGTTCAGGGTTTTTGTTTAAATGTTGATGTAAAACTCAAAATGAAAAAAAAAAAAAAACCAACCAAAAACCAAACCCTAAACCTCTTTGTAAAGTTGCTGGTTGTACATAGCATTCACTTATGAGGTGCAGCATTTCCTTTATCTCTGACACTCGTGCTTATTTTGTATTTTAAAAATCAGAGTATTATCATATTGACTTAAAACCCCCAGATATTTCTTTTCAGTGTCTATGCTATTCTTTCTTTTCTGCTCACAGATGGTATTCTGACATTTCTAATAGACGCTGCATCTGTATGATAGTTTCCCAGAACATATTGATAAGAAACTCCAAAAGTCAATTTAATTGGAGAGCAAATCTGATGTCAGATTGAAAAAGATCTGCCAGTTTTTGCTAAAAAGAAAAAAAGAAACAAACAAACTCCTTTCAGGAGATGAAAAGATAGACTTATCCTCCTCTTGCTATACAACAACTGAAATCTCTGAGATATGTCAGGCTTTATCCTGACTTGTTTTTTCCTGACACTAGAAAATGAGAATCCTTTTGGTGTCTGATATTGCTTTTCTCTCCTGCAGCCCCTTTGTATCAGAATCAGTTCTAGCAAGACGGAACAAGTCCGTCCTTTATTATATGCTATGCAGGTTTTTTTTCTCTCTGACCCCAACTTCAAGATAACCTAGGGTTTTTTTCGCTATGTTTTGATGGGAAAAATATAGATAGTGTTGGTTTAATACTGCAGCTCTTTGTCTGGGTTATTTTTTACTCATAGAGGTATTCCAGTTCATTTGGGTTCTTTGAGTGACATTCATCCCTCTGAATTTTGGATGTCCAAAAGTTAGCTGTGTACTCCAAGCTGGCCATCCTCGTTCCCTCTGCAGGCAACGCGAGAAGATAATTCAGCCTCCCTGTCTGAGATGATACCTTTGGGGAGGAAAAGAGAGGTTTGCACTCACCAGTCTTTCTGTACTAGCTGTGCTGGAAAACTAACCCAGGCTGGATGTCTGCCAGCTGGATAAAGAAACAAGAAGAATCCTGCTTCTTGAATGTGGAAAGTTGCAACATAAGGATTTGCAAAATTGGTCTTTTTCGTAAAGGTCAGCAGAAATGAAAAAAAAAGAAGAAATTTCATTTCCTAGTGGATTCTGTATCCTCATTTTTCAAAGCAATTTTTTAACAGCAATTTCTTAATATTTTGAATAAGGTCAAAAATTCTGAAATTTCAGAATGCTTATCTAATGAAATCTAAAGTTTGAGTACCGATAATATTTCATAATGATCGGAAGTACTGATTTCAGCCTCAATAAAGCACAAATGTGTATTGCTTTTGAAAGTGGGGCAGCAGTTATCACCATGTATATTTTTAGCTTGGATTTCAGCACAGAAACAGGTCTCATACCTTCAGTAGAAGTAGCAGTTTCCAGTAGTACTGGGTGCCCTTCTACATGGAAATATGAGATTTCAGCTAGCTGATGTGATGTTTTTTTTAACATTGCATAGAAACATGGCACACCAGCTAAACACAGGCAGCCTTCACAGCCCCAACCAAGCTATCAGAGTAAGACCTTGAAATTTTATTGACCTTGTCCTGGAACAAATGCCAAAATCATTCTAATGATTTCAAAAACTGGAGACAAAATACTCGAGGACAAGACTTGTGAGAAATCGATTCAGTATAGAGAGAGGGAGAAGGAATAAGGTTCAACTTCCAGATTTGCTGGCAGCACCAAGGAACATTCATGTGAACCATGGCATACCTCCAAAAGGCAGCACAATTTTATTCCTTCTACTTTATTCCTTATACTAAGAGATGTTATTCAATACTTAGGAGTGATGACAAAGCATAGAGAGTGCACATGAATACTAATTATATACTAACGTGATCGTTATAGGCAAATTTAGTGCGAAAACTGCAGTAACCATTGCTATCTGCAAACCTACCCACCAGATCTTAACAGCAGGTAGCAACAGGATTGTTTTTTATGGGAATGCTGCACACACATTTTTGTAGTCATTTGTTTCTTCTAAGACACTTAATAGGATTGTACTTACTGATACTTTCCAGAAACTTTAGTCAATGCTCCCAATATTTTCCACAAAACACCACTGATTTTGATGAAACTTTGTTTCAAAAATTAAGTGGGAATAAAAGCTTCAAAACATCAAATGATAGCATTTATAGGCTTTGGAAATTAAACTTTTTGGTTTTGTTTTCAAAACCCCCTTTGATTAGAAACTGACTTTTTTTTTTTTTTTTTTTTTTCATCAATAAAGGTGAAGGATGAGGAGGTTCAAACAGAATGAATGGAAAAAAATGTTTCTCTAAATGTGAAAGTCTGGGGTTTTTTTTCAAAATACAGCTTGTTTACTTAGTGAGCTTTCAACAATCCGTATCACTACTCCACAGACATTGCATTTCTCCGGTAAGCAGACACAGAAACATGCACACATACATTGTCACCTCTACTAAGAAATCAGTTCCAAGTAAAATATTAATTAAAAGGGGAGTTGTTTTAGGGAGGGCAGGAGATGCAGTTGAGAAAGTACCAATTAGAGGCTGGCAGAGGGAAGAGTCAGGTTTCCAGGGGCTGTCAACTTACATAGCTTCCATGAATTCGACTGCTCTATACAGAATTACACAGCTGAGATGTGACAGATTAACTTGCATGCTACATGCTTCTTTTCCAGCTGAGAGGTCATTTAAAGGTATAATTGCCCTCTGGAAGTCCTGGAAATTAGGAACGTGAACTGGCTAAGGATACAAGTGAAGGGACACGGGGATCCCGCTACCAGAGAGAAGATGCATCGCTCTGGCCCTTGGCCTTCTCCCCTCTCCCTCCACAGACCTGCCAAGCTTGTGCTGAGCATGAGATTGAGGATTTGGCCCTCACTTCAAGGTCTTCTCCCCATTATTTTGCACCCACCCCTTACTGTGCTTGTGCCTCTCATACCCATAGCACGGAGTGGTTACTTCCCTCCTGGTGTTTGACTCCCTGTTGCAACTGCCTCTGGTCTTCACGTTCAAAGAAGAGTAACGAAGCTGGTGAAGGGTCCAGAGCACAAGTCCTATGAGGAGCAGCTGAGAGAACCGGGGTTGTTCAGCCTGGAGAAAAGGAGGCTGAGGGGAGACCTGATCGCTCTCTACAACTACCTGAAAGGAGGGTGTAGCCAGGTGGGGGTCGGTCTCTTCTCCCAGGTAACAAGTGATAGAACAAGAAGAAATAGCCTCAAGTTGCACCAGGGGAGGTTTAGATTGGATGTCAGGAAAAATTTATTTACCGAAAAGTGTTGCCAAGCATTGGAACAGGCTGTCCAGGGAAATGGTGGAGTCACCATCCCTGGAGGTATTTAAAAGACGTGTAGATGTGGTGCTTAGGGCCATGGTTTAGTGGTGGACTTGGCAGTGCTAGGTTAACGGTTGGACTTGATGATCTTAAAGGTCTTTTCCAACCTAAATTATTCTGTGATTATGTGATTCCATGATTCTATGATCTTGATCTGCCTTGGAACTGCAAAACAGCCCACCACCAGCTTTGCCTTGCAGTCAGGAGAGTGCCATGGCAGAGCACTGATTTTAGAAAGTTAGGAAGGGCCATCCACCACATGCTGTAACATGCCTGGTAAGGCATCCACGACATGCTCTGTTGCATGCAAGCGTGTGCCTCACATGACCTAGTCTCCTGTTCTGCATCCGTTATTACATCGTCCAAGCCAGGAGTCCTCTATGATGGGATTCCTGTGGCTTGAGAGGCATCATTTAGCCTGGGGTAGCCGGGGGCCAATGGTACCGTAATGGAGAGAAAGGCTGAGGGAGGGAAAGACTATAAAATGGAGTGAAAATCTCAGCCTGACCACTGGGCTAATATTGCAAATTTATTTATGTAAAGGATGCCTGCATTGATGGCAGCACAGCTTATACTGAAGAGAAGCGCTGCTGGAGAGCCCTTGCTGGTGGCTGGCAGACCATGTGGGGAAATTATAATTTACTTTGCTTTTTCTTATACTCTTATGCAGTATGCATTTGCCTGCAGTCGCTGTTGGTGGCAGGACGCTGCTAGAAATGGACATTTAGTCTTGCTTGGAATACGCATTCTTACACTCATATGGGGGTACTTTGCAAATTTTTACAGCAAGATCACCCATCTATGAGTTTCTGAAGACTTAGTGGAGCCTTCTTCGTCTTCAATGTTTCCAATTCATCTCTGAGATGGTTGCTTTGAGATATGAAATGGTGCAATTTCAAATCCTTCCAAGGAAAAAGTTATTAAGGAAATCTGTCTGGTGAACAAGCTATTTGGTAATAAATTTTGACTGCTTTTCAACTGTTCTCAGCCTTTAAAGTCCAAAATGCTTCGGAAACAACAGAAGTGTGTTTGCAATCACAGATTATGCAATTAATAGCTGGTGACATTCAGGGAATAGCAGTGTATCTCGTTTCCAAAGATAAATATTTATAATATAAACATTTAATGGCTTAAGCATCTTATTTAACTGCCCTTCCCTTCCATTGTCTTGTCTAAACATTGCACAGAATTCTACTGGCACTAATTTCTGAAGTAATACATTTATATCAGTGTTGTGTAACATGCTAGCTAGATACTTCCAGCAGAGGTAGCCCCCCCGCCCCCTCCACTGGTTAATAGGAAAATGTCGTTCACTGGTGTGGTGATAAAGAAAGAAGTGGGTAAATTCATTTATTTGCTGGTCCAGTGCAGGCTGTGAAAAGTGGGCACAATGTTTACTGCCCCCCATAGAGGTGGGTGAACTCTGTGTATTTATTGACCACAAAACAAATTCATCCTTCATGGAGATGGACACGATCCTTCTGAAATTCACATGCAGGTGATGACAGACTCTTCGGTGTTTGATTGGTACATCTGGAAGAGCCTTGATTTCCATAAGGGGGCAAGCATATGCTTTTATTATCTAGTTCAGCAGTAAAGTATATACAGAAGATAGCCTTTGATGTTGTAATGTGAAGGATGTGCACCACAGTCTGATGCTGTCTTGATATTTTTCCAGCCTCCTGCGTGGCATTTCCCACTGCGGTTTTACTCCTCCTTCTGTTACTAGCACACCCCAGTGTGTCTAAGCAATGAGGTTGCATGGTGTGTGATGCTGAGTTGTCATCCTAATTCAGTTCAAAAATCTTTTCCACTGGGGGAACCCAAAACTCTCCATAACATCAGGGAATTTCCAGTGACTTGAGTTATATAGCCAGAAAGGCTATTCCTAAAAACGACGAAGCCATCAAGCGTGTTGGTGTTAAAAAAACCCCACCGAAGTCTGAAAGATTTGGTTACTCTGGACTCCCTAGGTCAGACCTAAGAAAGGACTAAGGTACACCTATTTATGCATTTTGCATAATGCTGTTCTTAGATTTTAAACCCCAGAGTGTCTAGGAAGTAACCAGGCCAGTGCAGAGACAGGCCTTGCTCCAGTTTTATGTTCTCCATCGCACGGCTGCAGAGCTCACGGGTGACCATCGGTGCCCTGCGCTCACCATGCTCCCAGCCTGAGGTCCGGCTAATGGGACAACTCGTACCAACGCTTCACTCACTGGCCAGCCAATTATAAAGTGGGTGAAGGTGCCACATCGGCCACAATTTAGAAGCAAAGCAGCTATTTAAAAACCCCCTCCAGTTGATTTCGTTCTGGTATGGTGGATTTCTAACCCTGCTGTGTTCAGGCAACATTTTCACTCTAATGTTTTAGAAATACATGTTTATGTTTATCTGCTTGTGTGTACGTACCATACATACACATACATTTTAAATGTCAATCTGTGTAAAGGGAGCCAGTCTGAGAGACTGAGATGAAGACACCAACTTTTAGAGGTCCGTTGTCTTCATTTTCCAGTAAAGAAGTTCATTACAAAGCCAGAACAAAATGAAACAGGGTCATTAAGTATGGGAATGCATTTAAGGAAGGTCTTTGATCCAAAAGAAAATAGACACTTAGGCTAAACAGTTCAAGGAAGGAGTTGTGTAAGCATTAAAGATGAATTAAAATTAATAGTACATGGAACAGTGACTGCATTTCTCTACCTGGACAGACAATGCTTCTAGAAGAAATCTAAGAAATGTGGCATGAAACAGAACTGACAGCACTGAGGAAGGAAAGGAGAGGAGAGGAAAAGAGTTAAGAGGCAAGACAGCCAGGAAAGAGTCCTTTGGGATCTGTAATGGTGTTCACTTAAAAGTTTTGAGTTCACACAGGGAGCAGTGTGATATGGCTGATACTGTTTCATTCTTTCTTTAAAAATTGCTGTAATTGGATGTTTCATTCCAAAAGACATCCCCTAATGTCTTAATTCAGTGACAAGGAATAACAAAAAAGGGAAAGAAGCCACGGGACAACATACAGTTTGCTAAAATAAAACCTTTGGCTCACATTAGTGGAATATTTGGTTGCTGCTTGCAGGTTTCTGGTGCTGGCCCAGAGAAGGGGTAAGGGGACAGATATAACGGGAACAGCAATGGCCTAAAGCATGTTCAAGTGATGGTGTCTTAACAAGAGACCCGCTACCAGCAGCACCACTGCTGCTGTTCAGGGCTGCGCTTGTTGGAGCAAACCAGGCTTGTTTGCACCAGAGTTTTATACTGAGTTTGTAATTAGGTTGTAATTTGTACCGCAGGCAGAGCTTTTAAGGTGGTGGAGAGAATTGTATACCCACCCCTTAGAGCCTAGATACTATAAATAATTCATAGGTACAGTTAACTTTATGGATTGCCAATATTCACCCTGATGATATATTTAGGAATGTGCCTGGACTATTTCCTGGGAAGGGCTTTTGTTACCAGCCCTCTTCTGTCCAGGCAAGGACAGATCATTTTCTTAACTTTATACAGTAACTCAGTGGGGTGCCTTTCTCTTATGGTCTCCTTATACCATTGAAATAGAGATAATAATGGGAAATGAAAAAAACCTCAATGTTCTGGCTGAACATAAGGAAATGTTAACTTCAGAAACAATACTGCTCTTTACTTACAGAACTGCTCTGAGATCCTGATCCTGAATGCACATACATTGAATTTATTTTGTAACTGAAAGCAAACTTCAAAGGAATTCAGGCACAGAATTGGACCATCCTTGTAGATTATTTAGCTTACTTCAGTCAACTCAGTTTAGTCTGAGTTGACTGAAGTTACAGAACTAGTTGTAGACAGTAATAGGTATTACAAAAGCTATAATATATCACTATCATAAATAATATTAAGCAATTGATTTACTCAGAATTTTTATCATCATACGCAGAAAATTACCCAATGTGTAATTAATCCAAGGTTGACCTAGCAGCAGAGGCACTGGGAACAGCATCTGGCATAAACACCATTAATATCAGTTTTCTTCTTCAGTCCAGAGCTTGTCACTAATTATTATGGACATATTTTTGATAATTTTATTCATATATGTCATGCTACTATCACAAAATATATCTTTCTTTTTTTTTTTTTCTTTATTCAGAACACAAATGACCTAACTAGAGAAGGAAAAATGTTAAACAGCAAGTGATCGGAAGTGCTACGTCCAGCTGTGGCTGGTTACTGGTGACAGCCCTTGGGGATCAATACCAAGACCAATAGTTATTCTTTAACACCTTTATTAATGAATTAATGGATTTGATGATGTGCCAGCCTCATGAAGTTCAGCAAGTTTACAGGCAAAGTCCTGCCCCTGGGACAAAGTAACCTCACGCCCAAGGAGCAGGTGGGGGCTCACCATCTGGAAAGCGGCTTTGGAGAAGAGCAACTGGGGGTCCTGGTGGACAACAAGTTTACCATGGACCAGCAATGCGCCCTTGTGATAAAGGTGGCCAACATCCTCCTGGGCTGCATTAGCAAGAATTCAGCCAGCGTGACTAGGTAAAGTGATCTTTCTCTTCTAGTCAGCACTTGTGACACCCATCTAGAGAACCATGTCCTGGTTTTGCGCTCCCCAGTGCAAGAGAAACACGGACATACAGGAGTGAGCCCAGTGGAGATGGACTCATTGGATGGAGTCAGTGTAGACGAGCGCCCAAGATGGATGGGGAGTAGCAGAACAAGTTGTACAAGAAGCTGAGGGAATTGAGTTTGTTCACGCTGGATAAACAAAGAGCAAGCTTCAGGGGCTATCTTATTGCTGGCTACATCTCTCTGATTGGAGGATGCAGAGAAGACCAAGAGACTTTTCAGAGAGGTGCACGGTGACAGGATGGCAGGCTGTGGATACTAGCTGCAACATGAGGAATTCAAAGGAAAATATATAAGGAAATTATTTTTTACCATGAGGGTGGTCACAACCTTGGCACAGGTACCTGTAGAGGATGTGGAATCTCCGACCTTGGAGATACTTTCTCCATTACTAATCCAAGTTCCAAGAAAAAAGCTAAAAGGAGGTCTTTTTGTTGAGAACCTAAAAATCACTTCTTAAAACATTTTGAATATAGCTATTGTAGAAGAGAGGCCAGCTAATATAACTTGGTCCATCTCCAGTGTCTCAATAGAGCCCATATATATCCCTACATGTAACTTTAAAAAATGTTTCTTTAAAGAAGTTTGCATATCCAACCTGCCTTACCAAATATGCTTCTGGGATCTTCTCATATTCAGAAGCACACATATGTACTGATTTCAGTGCTGTTGCTAACACTAATTAGAAGGTGAGGGTCTGGTTGCATTAGCTCTGCCAATACAAACCAGTAAGGACCTGACTTAACTCCCTTAGATGGTGGGATAAGTATTTTTATGGTATTTCCCCTACACTTAGAACATATAAATGGATGGTAACATTGCCAGTTGACAGATGTTAATGTGTTGTCAATTAGATCCTGTGCTAAAATGGTGCTACAGCTATATGCATAAATTAGACAACACTGGGGCGCTAAAATTCAACCTTCTCTACTTTTAATCATTAGATCAGTTGTTGAAACTTTTTTTTTTTCCTGAGCCAGCTAGCACTCTGCCAGACAATTTCTGTGCACAATTTGAAAGTCAGAGTAGACCAGACACTTCAGCCATCTTGTTTTGGAGGTTAAGAGTGTTTGAGATTTGGGACGCAAAAAACACATGCATTTTTATCTTAGATCCAGGAGAGAATCCCTGGTACTGTTTAGTTTGCTAGTAGAAATGTAGCTAAGGTCTTCTTATTTTTATTCCTCAGCATCTTATCTGTATAATAACAGAAAAATAAATCTTCTTTTCTCTCCCTCTTACCTATCAAATTGCTCCTGCCTTGGTCAGGGATCATCTCTTTCATTGGGAATAAACAGCATTTCACATAGTAATCTTTTCATCTTTTGGAGTTCTAGACAACACAGAAATATAAATAATTAACAGAAATTGTAATTACAAGGGGCCATCTGTCCTTTTGCAACTGTTTTACATGCTACAGAATGTTAATACCAAAATACATTCATCAACTTTAATAGTTATCTGGAGCATAATCATCCAGCAACCACTTGTATAAAAGTTGCTGCATGAAATAATTATCAGTGAAATATGGTAAATAAAAAACTGTCTTTGAAAGTATTGAAACAGAAAGCAGATTTTTGAAGCTCCAAGAATTAACAAGGAGAGAAGTACACTACCGCCTGATTTTGCTGCTGTATAGTGTTTGGTATCTCTTCTTCAGACAACTTAATTAGTCTGTATATAAAAGCCACCAGCATGAGCAAAGACTTCAAATGTTGGGAAATTTGATCTTGATCTGTCTGGTCTAGTTTCTTCCTCCTGTCCCTCCTTTTTTTTAATGTAGTTTGCAAATTTAAGAACACGATTTACATTCAAAATGTCTTCTGGCTCATTACTAAGCAGACCAAATGATGCTGACTCCATTCTTTCCTCTCAGTACTGCTTATCATTGTGGGGTTTGCAAATAGGTCGTGGGACACAGTAATATCCAAGAGAACAAAGACTGTGTCAAAAAGATGAAGGGCACCTGAATTGCAATGAGATAGCAGACCTGCTTTTAGATCAACGGTGTTGTTAACTATTGAGAAAAATTTGCCTACCTGCTGTCTGGAAGCAGAAAATACAGCAGTGCTCAGGCCTTATTTCTACTTAAGTGTATTGCCAGGAATGTTGATATAGCTTTGGTCACTCTGTGGTGTTTATTTAAGCAATGGCACAGAAGGGCAGATCAGAAGCTACTGAAGCCAATATGTCATGTCCCTATGTATTTCAGAGCTCTGGCTCAGGTTCTTAAAACCTTGAGAAGCAAGTAAACTCATTTTCATCCCTTTACCATGCAGAAGTTATTGTGTTATTTTCTCCGGCCTCCAGGCATTGAGTAATTTGCACATGCAGTACAGTCCCATTTGTGATCAATAGTGGAAGTAGAAAATGCCATGTTAGAAATAGGGTATACATGACAGTCTCTCCTCAGGTTTCAGATGTCTTAGTGGAGACCTGATTTGATCACCCCAGTGGCTGGGTCTTACTAAAACTTTCTGGAGTAAAGCAGAGACCTGTCAAACTTTTCCCATAAATTACTCCATCAGGAAACTGCTTCATCACTTTGAGTCCCAAACTCTTTCTTCCTAGAGCACCAAAAGACAGTTAGTAGATTGGTCAAACAGGACAGATCAACATAAATAGGATTTTGTTCATTGATAACCTAAAATTTCCAATACCCTGGATAAATTACCAGTCCCGTGTCCCCATGTCTTTTTTTTTTTTTTTTTTTTTTTTAATCAAACATTGGATCAATATAGTCCCTGAGTGGCAGCAACACAGACTTTGTGATTAATTCCAGGTTTTATTTCCTTTCCAGATCCAGTCTTGCACATTTATAGTTACAAGTTACTTTAGCATTTAATCCCAGTTAATTAAACCCCAATTATTTTGGAAAGTCTCTACTGAACTGCACACTCATCAGTGACTGAGAACGGGCTGTTGTTGGGGATAAAATGAGCAGGAGGAGAACAGAACAAAGCAGGTCCTCTTGCTAATGTAGCAAAGATCACCTTCTTCAGGGATTGTCTGATTAATGACAAGGATGTCATACTTATTGGCCTGTGGCTGGGCAATGGCACTTGCCATTTCAGGAAGTTTGGTCTCTATCATTAAGCACCAAATGATGCAGCATCTCTTGTCAATATGAAAATTTTCAAAATAATTTGCACTTAGTATGGACACAGCCCTCAGAATGTGGAAGGAAAACTGGTAGCTGATGCATGAATTTCTCAGATATTTGTTCTGTGCTGATACGTAAGTAAATAACAGAAGTTTTTGAAGTTTCTCCTTGTTACTAGGAGATGGAAGGGGCAGAGGACATTCTAGATATTGTCTATTCACTGCCACATTTTAAATGCCAATAATTAAATCCATTTAAATACCAATTAATTAAATCCATTAAACCACCTCTAGAGTTCATTAAAAATTGTTTAATTGCAGAATTTCCGCCTTTCCATGTTTTTTCCGAGAGTTGCTAGCTACTTTGAAAAACTTCAGCAACCTTGTGTCTTAGACTACCTGAATTCTGTCAAAAGAGTAGCAGAAGCCCATGTACTGAGTACACAAGGTGGATTAAGCAAGACTACTATCTTCAACAAAAGCAAAAAAGCCAGTAATGCAGAATGGCCCCTGGCTGAGCATTGTGATGTCTGTGACATCCTAGTTATCAGATTCACGGACATCTCAGAGGAGAATAAGGGTGGTATGAAAATAGCTTTAACTCCCACAACAGCAAGGAGGTGACTGAAAGAGAGAGGTTTTGATTTTCTTTGTTACGAACCAATGATTAAGTAGAAGTCGTTTGTATGGAGACAAAGAGAACAGCAGCAACATGGACTATCTTCTGAGTGAAGCTGCTGTAGATACTTGTATAATCTCCAGGAATGAGCGGGCTGGAATCTGATAAATAAGTAATTCTGCACAGAGTAATGAAAATTACTTATTCCAATTAACACTGAAGGAGTGTGGGCTCAATCCTGATTGGGGTTTACTTAGAGTTACTGCTTTCAGGACTCATACAGTCTTTTAGCCATGCACTGCTCTTTACTGCTGGTGACAAGACTTTGGTGGCTCTTAAGAGTCATCCAGGCTTGGATTTCTTCTGATACTCTTCTGCTTCTCTCCCTGGCTTGGACTGCAAGGCAGAAAAGCAGGATGAGGATAGTGGGAAATTAACTTTCAGATTCCAGAAGTTCAATTCAGGTTTTGGCTCGAGAAGATGGATGTAAAGGAATGTGTGTTTCATTGTGTTCGGAAAGATGCAGCCATTTTTATTGACCTACATTTTCCATGTGCTTCCCCTCCTGAGTATTTCTCTTCTCCCTTTCCTATGCTTTTTGTTAATATACACTGACTAAAGCAGAGGGAAAAAAAATTCTTAAATGTCTTAACTAGATTCACTGCAAAAAGAAAGGTAAGAAATATCCTGCCTTTGCTCCTTGTCACTTTTTCCTCTAGAATATAAAATCTGTAATAAAAACATTAGAAGGGTTTAAAGCAGATTCTGAAATAATGGGGATTTAAAAGGTTGTGTGCACATGCATAATCCTCTTTAAAATCAAGGTGATAATTTGGCTGTACCCTGACAAGCTTAGGGACATCTAGAAAGACCCAAAATATCAATGAGATTTAAAAATGGGAGGGGGGGAGCCAGCTGGATGCATTAATAAAAAATACAAAAAGTTAATTAGATTGCTAATTAAATGCTATCCAGGATGAAATGATTAAACATTTATAGGAAATTTTCTAAAGATATTCTCCTTCAGAACTCAGTGAGCCAACCTGGATTTGATTTTTTTACAGCAATATGAAGTGCCCGTCCCTTAAAAAAGTCCTCCTGCCTTCAGCAGGTACTGTGCTTACCCAGGGGCAGAACTGAGCAGCGTGACAGCTGTTACAGAGATTTCCAGCCCATTCTCCTGCTCTTCTTCCCAGAGGATCTCTTCGGTTACTACTGCCACAGGATCCTGCTGATGCAATTAGGCAGTGCCCCAGTGCCGTGGGTACAGCGTGCTTTTGCTCTGAGGTCTCATAGACACATCAGTGGTACCGCATGCGAGGTCTACAAGGGTTTATCTCTCAAGACACCAAATGAGTCCTCAGACGGCTGGTACCAAGCATTCAGCTTTGCCCTGATCAGTGCGCTCCATAAAACGGATACAATGCCATGCAGAGATCATCAGTGAGGCTCGCTTGTAAAATACTGAGATATCTGAGTGAGAGTCCCTTTTAAGCATGAATTACAATTGCCGATAACGCATTCTGGTTTTGGTAAAATTCTATTCAAGATATTTGGATCATCAGTGAGACAGTAGTACCTTTTCAGCTGGAGATGGGGGAAGAATTTTCTCTTCAGAATTTGCTCTTCAGAGCCCTACAAGACAGAGAAAGCATTTTTAGTGTTCTTGTAGAATATTCTTACGAAATGTTTTTGAAGTGCCCGTAATGCCTCTACAATCCCAGAGATAATGGGATAACTTAGACAGACATTTGTGCATTACAAACGTATCCCTGAAACAGTTTCAGCTGCAATTCCTAACAAGCACTTAAGACACGTGTATGAGAGCTGCTATTTTTGCTGATATAACAGTAGCTGCATCAGGGATCTGAGGACTAAACAGCACGAGCTATTACTTTTTGGAGCTGAGGCTGGTTTTGCCTTGTCCTTTCTGGATTAGGGCACAGAATGGACTCTGTGACACAAACTCTTCAGAGTGTTACATGTCAAAGCTGTTTTCTATATGCTGCACTCTACATTTTGGGTACTCTGACTCTATGGAAAACAGAAGTTAATAACTTCTGCCTGTGGAAACACACACACACACAATTAAGACAGTTTCCCTTGAGCTGAAGTGCTATTTTATAAAAAACATTATATAAGAAGCATAGTCTTACTATTAAATTCAAATGACCACCACAACAGGCGTATTGGTAACTTGAGGCACAGGGAATCTTAATATATCGCATAGGTCCCAGATGTGAAGCCGTACAACAGGTTTCAGATTCACCTTTTTTGTTTCCAAAATTCAGGTTTCATGATGTTGCATAAAGTTTTCCAAACTTCCAGTTCCTACCAATAATAATAATAATAATAATATAATTAGAATATAGTCACTTTTTTTCGTAACAATTACCAAAAAGTTTTGACTTGAAATTACCTTAATTTTCAGATTTCTTTGGAATTAGCATTGGAGAAATGTCTGAAATTGAAATAATTGTAGAATCTAAAATATTTTTGTTTCTGGATTTTACTTTTTAATTCAACAAAAGCTATCTGAAGGGTTTTGTTTCAATTCAACCCAAGTTTTTGCTTGAGCTTCTACTTTCTAGAGGTATCAACAACCACAAAAAATAAATTAGTCTTCTACACTGATTTACCCCAGTGCAATTTCCAACACCTGCAGAACTGAAATACAATTGGTCTTCTTTGTTCCATTTAAAAAACAGCATGTGACTCATTCTCAGCTCTGATTGCCAGGATATGATTACCACTGTCATTTTCAGTCACCACTATTTAGTCACAGTAAATTGTAGGCATCTGTACATTCTTATATGCCTTTGACAACACAAGCATCTTCAGACTGGATGGCGCTGAAGAACTGAGCAGAAGCCACCTGGAGTATCCTGGAATTGCCTCGTTGTTGCCATTGAGTGCATGCTCACAGTATGTGGTGGGAAACAGGGTAGAAAAAGGAATGAAGACAGGCAATTTAGGAGCTGACAAAAAAAAATGAAGCAGATTTTCTTCTCTTCTATTGATTCCTTTGTGCATGGGTTTGCTTTTAATGGTCCCTTCTCTCTTGCAAATTTTATACAAGGCATTTTCAAAAATCAGGCCTCTAACTGCAAAATCCAGGGAATACACACTTTTAGCTAAGGACCTATTCTTATCTTGATTTAAGAAAATTGATTATATCAGTTAACACATATTGTCATAAAATCTATGTGTCACCAAAAAGAACTGGATGAGTGTACTGTAGTTGTCTTTGCTTAGATACAATCAATAGATACTTATTAATCTCTGCTCATAAACTTCATCCAACCTAAAAGCCAGCCCATGTAACAATCCCAGGTGGACCTTGAAATGACAGTGAAACTCGAAGAAGAATGGATTAAGCTTGTACTTCATCAATTCCCATCGCTCTGATTTTTGCCAGAGTGCTAGATTAATTTCATGGCACCTTCTTTATTGTTTGAATTCTTATCAGATGAATATGGTGCTGGAATTTTAATGACAAACGTATACTACAATTTCGGTCAAGAGCAGTAAAATGGAGAGAGTAAAGCTAAACAGTCAATGAGGTTAAAAAACTAGAGCTCTGGTTCTACAATATGTGCTTGCCTGAGTAGAACTGATGCTCATCTCTGCCCTTGGGAGATGGGTCAGTAAAATCTTTTCTAGCTTTTTTTGCCTCTCTGATCAGGCTGTATGACAGGAGTTGCACAGATTTCTGTTAAATATGAGCAAAAGTTTCAAAAACAGGCTCGCAAAGGATAGTAGCACTACTGTTTTCTTGTTACATCCTTGTCAAGGTATCTGATCCTACCAATATCCATGCACAGGCATAATTTGAATCACAGAATTTTCATCCTGCTCTGGAGCTGCTTATGGACTGAATTGTGCCAGGAATGGGCTTCATGTTGTTGCCATTTTGTAATATCCTTGCGAATATTCACATGCTCCTTCAGGCCATGGCCTTGCTCTATGCCAAACAGCGGTGATGTTATCCTTCGCACAAGGTGCAATGGAGCTTTTCACTGATTTCGCTTGATTGTTATCTGAAAAGGACTTGCGTGCTTCCTAAAGCACAGGTTTATGCTGGAAAGTGCTACTGTTGTGTTTTTAAAGGTAGAAGGAGAAAGACAAGACTGTCTGGTTTTGCAGTTGAAGGTCAAAACTGTCTCCAAGAATTCCTAAGGTTTTTTTTACATATATACAGCACACTGAAATCGATCTAAAGTCTAAAGTAGACCTCACCACTCTTAAAAACACAACACAAAGAGCAAGCTGAAGAGAAATGACACATTTTCGGTTTTCACTGAAACCATAAAAATCCCCCCCTCCTCCAAATTCAAACAAAAATGTATTACTCAGCCCCAGGAAAAGTGTTTGCAATTTCAGGGGGCTGTACGAGGACCCATCTCCCTTCTCCACAAGAAGCAAGAGCAGCAGCTGCTTTCTTTATTCATCTCACCCAAAGGGATGTTTGAGGGTACTTTTCTGGAGTGAACGGAGAGTGGGTTGAAGTGGATTGAACTGCTTTGAGCTGGGTTCAATCTCCCCTTCTCTCAGAGATGCTCAAGCACACAGAGTGACCGTGCTGCACAGCTGGTGACAGGCAGCACCATCGGTCTCTGTGGCCGGTGGTGTTTCACATGGGAGCTATCGGCGGACCCTGGACTCCACGTAGACTCCAGATCCCCTCGACTCCAAGGCTGTCCAGGCAATCCTGCTGCAAAGTGTTTCTAGTGAGAGGCAACGGTCCTCCAGGAATTGGTTGCTGTGGCACGGCAGACGAGATGCTAAGTCATTTACACAAACATTTGGGTGGGTTTTGGTTCACAGGATTTGTCTTTGGCAGGTTAACACTGTGAGAAACAGCTAACATTGACAAGGTTAAGATGGGCAGAAAAAAAAGCGATGGGGCAAAATGAGGCCGGGGCGGGGAGCAGAGACGGCACTTCTCCAAGGACAGGGCTGGAGTCGGGCTTGGCATGGCTTTCTGCTGTTGTTGTCTTTTCGGGAAGAACAAAGTAATTCTGGCCAGTGTCAATTTGCAATGGCAGAAAACTAGCAAAGGCTTCTGGGTCTCAATTTTTTTACATTTGTGACTGAATATTAGTCTAAAGAAGGGTGGCTGTGATAAATCCTACCCAGCAGATCATGGTTGCTGGCATACTGGCAAGTTCAACGTATGTATTTGGGTGGCTACAGGCCTTATACTCCATGCTTTGTGGGCTTTGCCCTTTCCTTGAAGCCTGTCTCCAGTGGGATAAAGAGAGCTCACAGTTAGACATTCCTGAGGTCAAGTAGCTGTAACAAACATGTTTGTGCTGTTAGCTGAGCGCGTAGAAAAGGCAGTGTATCTAACCCTTCCTCTTTGCTTTGGCTCTTCGTTAAAGTACAAGTCAAGCTCCTTTTACCACCTGATCATTTCAAAGAACATTTTGTAATACAGATACCATACAGCTGAATGCAGCTACTTCTATCTAGGGCAGCCTGATCTTGAAGGGATTTAATGTTCAGATGGAGGGAACACGACCTTCCATTTTTAAGCTTCCATTTCAACACTATTTATAATTAACTGCATGCATAGGGCTTCATGTACTTTGAAAGGCTGAGGTTACGCTTGTGTTGCAGAGCCTGGGGAGACAAGCTTGTTGTCCTGATATACTTAAACCATCAAGCTGCTTTGCAAGGCAGAACTGTAAAAGAGTTTTAGCTAGCTTCTACCCCTGTAACGCTTTGATGTGTGCAATGTGATGATCAATTGACTGACTTGGATGATTGACGCTCCTTTGAATTTTCAAAGTAGATCATCAGATTCAGTGTGTTTGTGATTCTCATTTGCTTTGATCTTTCCACCCAGAGATGGTAAGCAAATGCCCAACTAGGGTGCCACCAAATAAAAATTCCCAATAAGTTTCTACTGCTAGACTCTTTTGTACCTAACTTTTAGAAATTATAAATAGGCGAGGAAAGCTGCAAGCCAATGAAGCATCAGTCCCAATACGGGCTGATTCAGACATACTCACTTTGACAGTCTCCTCTGGATTCATAGATACAGTTCCCTGCATCTTTAAATGAAACCTTTCCCCTGAGGATCAGCTTTAATTTCTGGAAAACAAAACAGCAGCATTGCAGTTTTCCATGCTAGGAGTGTTTCAAGTACAAGGATCTGACTGCTCATCTGTCTCTGCCTCCTGGGCCAAGGGGAGGAGATAACTCCAACAATAGTTGCAATTGAATGACTCAATTACAGTAGCAGCAATTTTCCAGCCTGATTACTTATGTCAGGTGATAATCTGCGAGCTCTCATGCATGGTGTCACTTGGAAGCAGTCCTTCTTGCAAGACTAGTCCATCACATAGCAGGAATGTGGTTGCATTAGTTCAGTATTTTTTTAAAACCACAAAATCATTCTTTAAATATTAGCTGAATGTGTGTGCATTATAATTGTTTTGGCCTCAAAAGATGGTTCCAGTGAGATTAATAACCAGGTCCCCACTGAAATCAGCAGACAACAAATTTTGTCTTGATCAGTTGTTAAAGCAGATGGAAGAACTCCAAGGTAAGCAAGACTTGTCAAAAATACTGATTTTGTTGATTTGTCACAAAATCTGGGGAAATTTCATAAAAGCCAGAGAAAAAAATGGAGGAAAATTGAAAGGCGAGTTTTGGCTTTTTCAGAATGACTACAAAATATTTTTAAAATTTACATCAGATGTATTTTCCCAAAGATTGAAACAATCTTTCAACGGTTATGAAGAAAATGCTTCTGTTCACTTCAACTTACTATTTGGGGTGGATTTTACCTAGTTAAACAGTTGTTACCTAAGATACAGCGCAATCTGGTGGATAGAGCGTTGGCTGAAGAAGAAAAAGTAAAGCTCTGGTATTGAGATGTCAGCCTACAAAATGCTTTAATATGGTGGGTCTGGTTTTGGGGAAGCACAATCTGGGAGCTGTAGTGCCTGAATTTGGGGGTGCACACAGAGGCAAAGAGATTCCTTGCTGCACAGAGAACAGCTCCTGGAGGAGACTATGGCTAAGGGATTCTCTGCAAGCAGCCACCTCCCCAGAGCCCGCACAATTTGCAGGAGGCATTCAGTATTTCTTCCTCTCCGTTCCTCAGCAGAGGAAAATAACTCTCTTAGCTTCAGTTTGGGGAGGAGCCATTTCGAGGCTTTTCAGCACGGCAGGCAGGAATGAGATCAACTACCTTAGGATAATATCCAGAGGATGACAAAACTCATTTTTGCTGTGACAGCAGACTTGGTTCAGGAAGAGAGGGAGAGCTTACTGCAAGTTTGGCGAAAGCACAAAAGTACAGAGCCCAGGGGCATCAGTGAGATCCCAGCAAGCTCAGGATGGGTTTTGGGTGCTGTAGAAGTTCGGTGGGGTCTGAGACAGTTTAGGTGGGGAGGAAAGCCTTCCCTTGCTCCCTGCGGTAGCCACTACTGCTGCTTTTGGCAGCTGCCGGAGGAGGTAGCGATGCATCGTTTGTACTGCAGGTTAGAGCAGCCAGCTCTTCCACTCGACTGCTCCGTGCTGCTAAGTATTGGTCTATTGATCGTGGGCTCCTCTGAGTCCTTCATCTTGTCCTAGTGCCTTTTACGTGGCTTAGAAAGGGGCACGATGCTCACTCCCAGGAGGTCACAGGTGAGAGGTGCTATGGGGGGGCAGAACCTGCTCCCGCATGGAAATAACCAGGGAACGTAACAGCTTCAAAACGTAAAAAACCCACAATTCCCTGTGTCTGTTGCATGTCCCAGAATAACTGTTCTCAAACCTGACCTACAACTTACCCATGGGGGAAGGAGGCTGTTAGTGTGGGTAAAGAAACACCAAAGGTCTGGTATTTATGACTCCACTGCCGTTTCCTGGGTCTGGGGACATTTCCTCGGCTGCACTGTCCCCCCTGGCTGTGCTCCTTGTTCTGGCACCGGGGTTTCCTTTAATGACATTGGCACTCCTGGCTGTTTTGTTGTATACATTCCAGTTCCCAGTTACCGGTTTCTGCCGACATGCTCGGATATTTGTGCACTAAATTCACTGTGTGCAGTATATAATCTATGTGCTATGCAAACAATATAAGACCTTTTTAGAGTGGCCAACTGTGGCTGTATTTTTGAAAAATGCAAGAGAGAGGATAATAGAATTGGCCAAGTGTAGGATTCAGTGCAATTTAATATCCAGCATAACAGAAGTTCATTGAATCTAAAGAGAAGTTGGAGAGGGAATGAGAGCAGGTGCCAGTGGGTAACTCCAGCACTTCCCTCCCATTAAACCATGCTGCTGTGCGGGGATGCCAAGAAAGTGCACATCAAGGGGATGGCAGAACTTAGCAGACATATTTCTGGGGAGATGAAAAACAAAATCAGCATCATTTGAAATCAGCATCAGCTGATCTCTTGCAGCAAAGAAAGAATTTCAGTTTATAAATCAAATGTTTCCTCCTGGAGTCAAGCTGTTATCGGGATTCAGCTATGTCATGTCTTTCTTTGGAAAGCTGGTATTTAACACATTGACTGTCACAGGAAAACCCTTTGCTAGGAAGGTTTGCCAGTTCCAGTTCTTCCCCTGTGTTAGTACCTGGTATTAACATCGCTTACAACAGGTTCCTATAGCCCCATTATCTGGAACTGGCTCTTGTGAGAACTATGGATGAGTTTCCTCCTGCCACAGTCTTTGAGCGGTGGACAAGCTCAGAGCACATTTAATGACCTGCTCCTCAGGGATTTGGGCGTGGGGAGAAGGCTGCCTCAGGACTTCTCCACTGTGTTTGGCAAAACTGAGTTTTATTTCTTCCTGAATGTCCTGTGGGCTGCTCCTACTACAGCAGGAGGTTGGAGAAAAGGGCCCAGACAGACTTTTTAACCGCCACCAGGGAACTGGGAGGAACAGGGACTGGGACTGGTGAAGGAACAACAGAAGCTTGGTGCAGCCTGGTGCTTTTCATGGCTCTGGAGCAGGCAAGGCGAGCGGCAGAGCTGTGATGGATATGCAGGCGTCTGGCTGCCCAGCCAAGCAGTGTCGTTCTGTCCTCTACCAGGACCTGAGGCTCCAGGAGGAATTTTTCCCCATAAGCTCAAGTGTCGAGTGAATCTCCTGGCTGGGTCAGGTAACATGACATGCAGAGAACATTAGCACCGTTTTGGCTTCGATGCCCCAATCCCGTTATGTGCTGGGTGCTACCTAAAAGACAGCACAGCATAGTTCCCTGCCCCCCAAGTATCTATAATCCAGTATGAGAGAAGAAACAACGTATTTCCTCCCAAAACAATAGCATTTTGGTCATCAAAATGAGGGTGTTGTCCTGGCAGAGCTTAACAGTTACCTTATTCTTTGCAGGTGTCAGGCCAAGCTGAAGGTGTCTGAAAATTTAACATGCTGCTGATGTCAAGGACAGCCCTGATGTGCTTGTGCTACACTGAATGAAAGAGCCCTGGCAGGTCTGGGATAAACCATCCATGCCCGATGTTTGATGTGTTAGAGAGCAGGAACTGAAAGAGAATCTCAAAAAAGAGAATATTGACACAGTGACAGGAGCATTTCTCAAACTGTGGGACTCCATCTCTGAGGCTGGCATTAAAATGGGACACCAAGCATTAAGAAAGATCGTTCACATAAATCCTGGCAGCGCTCAGGGAACAGGGCAGCAACTCCCATCCTCCGAGCCGGGGAGCGAAAAACGGCTGCAACTGATGGCTGCGAGCGCATTCTGGGGAGCGAGAAATGAACTTCAGGCTCAAACCTGGAGGGGATTTAGCTCTGGAGGTAGGAAGAGGGAGAGATAAACCTGCTGCCAATGGGTCTGACACACACTGGTCTCGCAGTATGGTTCAATGTAAGAGGGAAATAAAAGTGGGGTTGTTCGGAAGGTGGGCAGGAATTGAGATGCAGGATAACAAGGACCTGACTGAGTTTTCTGCTCTGTGAACAGCCAGGAAAGAGAGTCTATTCAGAAATAATCTGAGATACTTCACTAGTTCTGACTATCCAGACCTGGAGATAGGTTAGTTTAACTGTAAAGTCATCCAACAGTGATGAATTTGCAAGTTGCCTTGGGGAACAGTTTCAATAACTTGCCCTGGTAATATAAATATAATTTCCTAACTATTAGGATGTATTATTATTTTTTGTGTTACATTAATGCTCTGGAACTCGAGCCATGGAATAAGGTTTATCTGCATTTGTGCCACAGGAATATAGGAATCTGTGTGTCTGGAGACTGTAAAATAGGAGACAAGAGTCAGGAGGTGGAAAGCTATGTCAGGGAGCTATGCTGGGTACCACGGAATAACCAAACAGGATGCCAGGAGAGCCCTAAAAAATAAATATAGTGAAGAGAAGCACAATGAAAAAAGAATTCAAGGGAAAAAGAAATCAATGAATGTCACAGAAAAAGGGGAAAAATAAAATAGGAATGGTTAGAAGATGGAAAAAAAGACCAGGAAAAAAAAATCAAAGAAACAATAGCTGGTTTTAATCTGAGTTCTGCACAACACAGAGAGTTGGCAACACCTGCGTGTTGCACCATTGGCAGCTATGCAAAAGGAACGGCAAGGGCAGCTCATCTGTTCTTCTCTTACTCCTGTAATGAAGAGAGACATGCTGTGTGCTGGAGGGCAACAGAAGAGCTTTGATTTTTCATGGGTGGGTTTATTTCGTTGCTCACTTTCAGTTTTGCTTCTGAAACTTTTCCAGAAGAACTTTTTTCTTGCTCTCTCCAAGTTTTTCCTACTTTGCATTTTCCAATGTGTTTCTGCAATGATGATTTTTTTTTTTAATTAAACCCTTTTGGTTTTATTTTTAGCCTTTATATCCTCCCTTATTTCTCAGTAATGGCTAGAAAATAATACGTTAAGAATTTTGATATAGAGGGGGAGGGGGAAGAGCTTCCCTGTTCTGAATCTGCTGACTTAATTCCATACAAGCTCTAGCTAAGGGGAAAGATATTTCTGAGCTCCCTTAGAAAATGTAATTATAGATTTAATTCTCTGGTACATGTTTTGCATGGTGCTGCGGGAGTTGGCCATCTTCATTCCGAGGCCACTTTCTATCACCTTCGAAAGGCTGTGGCAATTGGGTGTTCCCTGCAAACTGGAAAAAAAAGGTAATTGTTTCTCTCATCTGCAAAAAAAACCAAGGGGGAACTGACTGGTCAGTCTTGCCTCTTGCCTGGGAAATTGCTGGAGGAATTCTCCAAGGAAGCCATTTCCATACGCATGAAGGACATGAAGGTGACTGAAAACCTAGATTGCATTTACCAAGGTTAAATCTTGCTATACCAACCTGATTGCTTTCTGTAAGGAGAGGATGGGCTCTGAGGATGAGGGAAGAGAAGTGGATGGTTTTTACCTCGACTTTAGAAAGTCCTTTCACGCAGTCTCTCATGGTGTCCTTGTAGTACAGAAAAGTTGCAGATAAACACATTGGATTTAGCAAGTTTGTGGATTACAGCAAATTACAACAAATTGGGGGAATAACTGATAACCTGGAGGACAGGGCTGCTATTCAAAGACTGGCTAGAAAGAAGCTTTGCAAGCAAGGACCTGCAGGTCCTGGGGGGCAATAAATTGAACAAAAATCAGCAGTGTGCTGTTGTAGTGATAGCGTTGAACAGGATCTGGAGCATGCAACTTACAGGAAGAGGCTGAAGGCGTTGGGTTTATTCAACCAGGAAAGAGAAGGTTAAGGGAAGATTCAGTTGCACTCTTCTATGTCCTAATGAGTGGCCGACAGGAGAAACAGGCTCTTTCTAGACACACACAGTGAAAAGGGACAGTGGGAACAAGTTACACAAGAGATATTACAATTACACATTAGAAAAAGAGTTCTTCATAATGAGAGTGGTTAAGCACTGGAACAGCTTGACAAGATTGGAGATTTTTCAGAAAGCTGAATAACCTTGAGCAACCTGATCTTACTCTGAAGATAGCTCTTTGAGAAGGACGTTGGACTAGACCTCCAGACATCCCTTCCAATCCAGTAATTTTTCCTATGATCCTATCGTGTGAAGGACAAGACTTTTATGGCATGTTGACTGTAAAATAAAACTCTGCCAACATTACCTAACACAGCCACTTGAGAGAGGTGGGAAAAGGAACTATTCTCAGTTATCATTTGTCATATCCATGTGGTCAATGCACTTACAGAGAACAAATCATAGAAATGTTGGCTGGAAGAGACCTCTGGAAGGACTTAATCCAACCTCCAACCTGAAGTAGAGCTGTTGCTGACAGCAAATCCTGTAAATCATAGCATTGTTTAGCGGTATTTTGAAAACCTCTGAGACTGGAGATTCAACAGCCTCTCTCGGCAAGCTCTTTCAGGACTGCACCACCCTTCTAGTGAAAATGGTTTCCCTAATACCCAACCTCAACCTCCCAAGCTGGACTTTATTGGTATTGCTGGCTGGTTTACCACCTGCCATTATTACTAAGCTGAATTTGGCTCCATCATCTTTAAAAACCTCCTTCAAGTATTCTGAAATTAGATTCTTCTTTGGATTCCTTTTTCCAGATTAAATACCTCAACTCCCCCATACTCTTCTTGAAGGTTGTATGCTCTAAGTCCCTGACAATTTTGTTAGCACTCTGCAAGTGTTTCTCAATACATGTCTTGAACTAGCGGACCCGAAACAGATCACAACATTGCAGGTGTGACTTCCCTATAAGCAAGCAGAAGGTTACAACTTCTGATATGCTGGTCATGCTCATTCTATTGCAGCCAAGTACACAGTCTGAAAGTCCCACGTGCAGGTTTTTGTGTTGTTTCATTTCTAAACGTCGTGAGATCTTTGTTGGCTCCAGACTCAAGTTTATCAAGTTCCTTGCGACTTGAAGTTTTACTGTCATTTGGCATATTTCCATCCACCCCATCTTCACCTGCAAATTTGCTGAAGATGCATTCTGTCTGATCATCCAGGCCATTGATAAAGATGTGGAATAATATCATCCCAGAATCAACCCCTATTGTACTCCACTTGTTACTGGTTGCCAGCTGGATGCTGAACTATTCATTACTGCCCTTTAAGCCTGGTAATCCAAATAATATTCAGCCCATTTAAGCCCATTCATGTAACCTGTACTTTTCTCAATCACAGGAAATGCTTTGCAATCAGATGTCAAAAGCTTTACTCAAGATATTTTACAACTACTGCTTTTCAGTAGAGCACTTACTCAGGGTGATGAGATTCAGCTACAAGCAGAAGTCAGATAGGGCTTAGACAATGAAGACGGAACTACTGGTATCAGCCATCATGAAAAAATGATGGATGTTTTCAAAGGGCAGTTAAGGTCTCACTCCACAATCACATCCAATGTATTCCCAGTCAATGTGACAAAAGCTGCCTTGACCTGGAAAGCTGGCTATGCACATGACCCTCCTCACCAGCCTTGGTCTGAGCTGCATGGTTTCCAAACCAAGTCTGGGACTCATGGGATCAGGGTGCAGTCAGAATAACTGCATCCCTGTCCACGCTTGACTGCAGAGATGCCACCCACTTTGAAAATCCCTGTCAGTCCTGACAATGGGCTGTGGGATCTCATCTGGGACTTAGCACACCTACAATTAGCTCTTCAAAATTTAGTTTGAACAGGTTGCTTTGGCCATGTTTGAATAGAGAATGAGAGAGCCCACTCCGAGGGATCAATCAATCACAAATCAATTTTGGCATTCCTTTACATGTATGTGGGATGCAGAAAGGTGTGAGTGGCTTACTCATGTTTCTGGGGATCATGGTGTTGTTTGCCTTCTTTTCTACACAAAGAAAACCTGCACAAAATAGTACGTTCCAAGGTACAGCCAGAGGCAGGACCTGCCTGTGCCATGCACGCTTTGCTGTGCTGACTGCTGCTTTTGCTTCCCTTGATCGGGTACGAGTGCTTTCACCCTGAGCACGGTATTCAATGTCCTTGGGAGAAAAAAAAAGACAGTTGTAACGATTTCCTCATTTATGTGGTGTGAGCAAGGAGAAAAGTGCTGTGGAGTTTTCCAAGCTGCTTTTCAGCACCATCAGATAAATGAGAGGAGATGCGTTTTGCTTTTCCTCCTGCTGCTGAAGGCAATAATTGCCTGGGATGAGGAGGTAGAATGTAACAGACCTACTAGTACATAGCGTTGCCCATTCTTCATTTGCAGTCACCACATATAATTGAATTCAAACAAGAGGTTTCCTGTTAAATCAGATGTATCTGTGTTACTTCTTTACGTTTCGTGAGGAGTCTGGATCCTCAGCTGGTGAAAATTCTTGATCTAGTTTGCCTTAGAGACTGGCCCAGTGTTGTTACAAGGACAACTCAAACCTTTAGTAGTATATTTTGACTAGCTCCTTTCTGAATGCCACGGCCACAGCTGAAGATGCCCGTCTCACAGACATGCCCATCCACCTAGTTATGAAGAAGACGACTGCTTCCTTTGGGTAAAGGGTAAGTGATGTGTCCTGAGCTACTGCGTGTACAAAATTAAAACCTGCTGAAGTTGGATGATGCTCATTTGGAAGCAAGATTCCCTCAAATCAATGTAATATCCTGAAAGGATGCATCGCTAATCCTACTCCTGCACTTGTATATAGAAAGTACAGCAAGGTCACTGCTTCCAGCCCTCTTAATTAAAAAGCAGACCTCATGATAGGCAATTGTCCCTCAGGCCCATGGATTTGCTTATCTCTTGTGAGCTCAGTAGCCAATACAGCCTTTATCCAGCAGTAGGATGAGAAGAATTGAAGAGCAAGACTCCCCACTTCTGATAATCCTTGTAATATGCCTCACAGAAGTAAAAAGACATCTGCAAGATGATTTTTAACATAGTACAGGAAGCACAACAGCATGTGGCATCTTAACAGCACTGAAGCATAATATCATGAGTTGCCTGAGCTCCAAGTGAGGCCAGGGCCTCCCATCACCTTTTTAATTTGTCAATGCTTGCAGAAATAATAAGTGAGCAGCAGGTAGAGTTGGCTGAGCCCAGGAACTAATAAACTTATCTAAACAAGTGGAAGATATAGCAGGTCTCTGTATTTTACTGCCAGCTGCACCATGCTTCAGCTATATGAACCATAATACATTCCACTGGGATCAATGAAATTGTGTTAGCACATCAGTAACATACTTGAGGATCCAACACTTATAAATAGTTCCCATGGTACTACAAGTCCTTGCTTGGCCTGCCAAAAGATACATCTCAGTACTGCAGAACAAATCTGATCACAGTACAGAAGTCTGAGAAAAGCAAGTTAAAACTTTCTACAGCCCCAGCTTCTAATGTAGCTGCCATCCTTCAGTCAATACTGACTCTCTTTGGGATCCTAATGACATTGTCTTTTCATTTGTCTTTGTGTACAGAGAATGTTAATAGAGAGCTCCCTATCTGTATTTATTTCTGTAATAATGCATATTCAGATCCACTGTGTACATGCATACAAAATTATGAGGGTAGGCAGCTACCTCTCTCTGCTTATGGTGAAGAGAACTGTTTAATGGGGTTATACAGCAGGGCAGGAGCAAAGAAAATGTGATAAAATGATACGGGGATTGGGCCAATTAATCCAGAGCTCTCACTAATGTGATTTGCATGGGCAAGGAATATATGGTTTGCCCTCTAATATTTTCTTGAGGCTTTTAGGATCAGTTATATGCTCCTTTTCTATATAAAACAAAGAGAACAACTGCATGTTTTCAAGGAGAAAGCTTAACATGTAAGTCTCCTTTGCAACTTCTTCCTGTGAACCAAATGTAAAATGGTTGCCAGATGCTCTAGTTATAGCTCTTAGAGATTTATGGCTTCAGCCTACAGGCAATGAATAGAAGAAACAGCTACATTTAAAGACAATTTTATCAGTATAAACACAGAGACATGAAAAAAAGAAGACTTATTATATGCAAGGAATAGACTTCAAGGGAGAAGACCACTGGGAACTCAGGTAGGAAACTATGAGAACAAGTGGCCTCTTTCAGCTTCTTTCAACTACAACAATCAAAATTTTAATATTACAATTCAAAGCCAGAGATGCAGTTTAGGGTGACATAGCTCACACCCTTTGTGGCAGAGCTTGCATGGTCCTCTTAGCAAATGGCCTGGACAGCAGCCTGTTTTCTAAGAGTGTGAAAGACACAGAGAGTGTGGATAAAACACTCTGGAGGGCATGTGCCCAAAATTCATCATGTTAAGTAGGATGACCATTAGCCGTATTAAACTGGTGAATTACAGAGATTTCTGAAATGAAGGAAATCATCCTAAAACGAGGTAAAGAAGCAGCATGAAAACTTGCAGTGGGGAGAGAAATCTCGAAGTGAGAAAAGCAGCAGAATGAACCTGGGGCTGCCAGAAGTTGCCCTGTGGCATCACCAGCCTGCCCAGGCTGGGCAGAGCATCCTCCCCTGGGATGCTGCAGGGATCTGGTACCCAGCCAGCAAGGGACAGTACATTTAGTAATCTGTAGTTGTTAACATTTGTAAGTGTCTAGTATTGTGATCATCTGGCATACTACTGATCCTGACCCTGGATGTACAGTTCACCATTTGTCAGTTAATTATGTGTTGATAAAAAATGAATAAACTACTTCGATTCTGATTCAGCTTAAACTACCTAAGCAGTTTTTCCCCTGCAATACTCTCTCACATCATCTGTGATGCTATCATCTTAGAGTACCTTCCTACAAGGCCAAGCCATGTATCTCCCATCAAGTTTTAGGTCCTGTGTTCTGGGAGATAAATAACGTATAGACTCCACATTTCTGGAGCTAAATTGGCCTCCTCTGGAGAAAACTATTCGCCTATAGCATGTGATTACAGATTGGTTGTGTTATGTTTTCCACAAACTCTTCCTTCTGCAATCTGTGCTCCCCCTTCCCAAAACTAAACTGCTATGAACTGTCCTGAAGCCACAAGGACTCCCAGAAGGATGATTTCTCAGGGAAAAAATATGAAAGCAACCAAAGCTCTTGTCACCACTGTCTCACAAAAGTCTTTGATTTCATATTCTTCCTCCTCTGGAGACATGTTATTTCAACTTATAACTAGGTCTAGCACTGGGAAAGCTTCTCATACTTTCTGCATTGAACTTTAACCCTTCAAGGTCCTTTTCCATGGAGCACAGTTGTTCTTAGGGAGAGGGGATTCTTCCCTTGCTTTTTCAGAAATTACTTTTGATGACCTTGGCAAGCTGGAACACAGCAGTGTTAAAAACTAATGCACTGTTGCAATAAATACTGTATTGTAATTTCAGCAAAGCAGTAGCATTGATTTACACATATAATCAAATGCCACGAATAGACCTGCACTGGATGAAGAAATATGGGCAACAGAAGCTCAGATTTTATTTGCTTTCCTCTTCTTATTATGATTATGTCTCTGTATATGTAGAGTACACACAGTTGTTAGTTTCCTGGATCTCTGTCACTCAGAAATGTTTAGGACAAGCTGTCTCCTCTGTTCGAACATTAACAGGTATGATCCTTTCCTGATTAGCCTTCTGGTATGCTCCTAATTAAAAATTAACAAAACCAGGTTGAGCATTATGATTGATTATACTTCTCCCTAGCAAATGCATTTTGGAGAAATCATCCTATATTTTTGTGTTCTTCTCAGAAATTCTAGTTTTCTAGCCTTTATCTGTAACTGTCATAGTGCCATAACTCTCCCATTCCCCCCATTTTCAACATTATTCTGCTAAATATGGCAATTCTGGGTGGTAGCTGTCATGCATAAATTTGAAGTTAAGAAAGCAAAGCACTTCAACTCCAAAATTTTGGGAATGTTCTCACTGTGATTAACAATTTTGGATGCTTGGGCTGTTTTCCCCTACAAAACATGTGCTGTATAAAGATATCTGAGCTCACTGGAAACTGGCTTGGAGACTGCATGAAGTCTAACTCTCCGAAAGCTAAGTGTATCCTTGGCTGCTCTGTTACAGTGGTTTACTTAAAGCCAGCTTGGGTTATATGTATCCTATAATCAGTGTAGACACCCTGAGAGTCAGCAAAGGCTCAGAAACCAGTAAGAGAAGCCAAGGTATCTTATTTTCCTGTCGCTTTCAACTTGGGTAAGAGAATTAGGCTAGGGAAGTCTGTTTTATCACTTATAGATATATCTCTCTCAAGGCAAAATCACCAGGTACTGGCTACAAGCTTAGTAATATTCTTGTTTATCTTCTGTGCTGCTTACTGTTGAGAAATCTGAGTTTTTCAGCCAGCTCCTTAAACCACACGTACTTTCACCTGTCTTCCTATCTCCTCTGCTAGTGGAGATCTGCAGCACAGAGGAGCGCTTTAGTGCAGATGTGCTTTTGTTCAGGGTGACATAGCCGGTGTGCACGGGTCTTTTACTCTGTTAGAGATGCACAGTAACGGATGACGGCCTCTGCTGGTCTAATAGCATCATTAAAATTAATAGCACATGCAACTTGCTGAACCGAACAAGAATATTCAAAAGCAGACTTCAGGTCTCTAAGTAAAAAATTCTTTAACCCTGTCTCTCTCCTTGGGATTGAGTGGAGATTTCCCCATCTGCCTGCAAGCCTATATAGCAAAAACCCTGTTTAGGACTCTCTGCTTTACCAGGTGCTTGTCTCAATGATTTTAAACATTGTTGAATACATAAAATACCTGAACATAAGTAGAAATTATCCTGAAGAAGGAAGTTCCTATTAGAATGAAAATAAGCTCTTCCTGCAGTGCGAACAACCATTTTTTTCACTGAATATAGAAATATTTTCTGTTTCAGACAAACCTGGAACACATCTTTCAATCATAAATATGCCTTCCTTTACAACACAGTCATATTCCAGTTCTAAGAAAACCTTTAACCTCCTTTCAAATCTTGAAAACAGTACAGGTCATTCATTCCAGTTCATGTATCTAGACTCTCTTTTACACCATGACATAGGCAAGGACGTGCAATTACTTCTCACTTCCAAAGCTGCTGTGGCTGCAGTTCAACCTACTGATCAGGCTTACAGAGTATTTCTACATGACAGCACTCCACTAATATAATTGATTTGGGCTGTTTGGTACAGGTTACCAAAATGTTTCATGCAGACTCTGTTCATAAGAGTAACTGGGTTTTTGCAAAGCAGTGGCTGAAATGGGGCAACACTGGCTTAATTTTTTATTCTGAGATCAACTGTGGACCATCAGTTGGTGAGCAGTCAGACACAAGGATAGAGTGATCTTTTTTTCTCCTTTTCAACCTCTCAATCTCTTTTTTTTTTTTTTAATTCACATCTTGAACAGTGATGAGCATGTCCCTTTTACCCTAAAGTACACAGTAAAAAGAATATAAATCCTTCATGTGGCTATAACTATGAGCTTCAGTCTCAGCTCTCAGTCATCTTTTCAAAGTGACTTCAAAGGTCTTTGAATGAGACTCAGATGACATATTAAAGGTTACAGAAAGAGCCTGTTGAAAAAGCAGAAGCAGAATGCCCATCTTGCCAGTGCGCTAGGTAACCTGTGAATCAACACTTCTATTTTATGGCACTGTTTGTCTTCCTTTCTCAACCAGCACCCACCACTGTGGAAGAATGAGCCGGCTGGCTTCAAGCATAAGCACCTTTTGCAATTATTATTTCTGTTTTTCTGTGCCACAGGGTTATTGCTAACGTCAGATCTAGCATATCTACTTGCAGTCAATAAAGCATGAGATGGGAGGGTTTCATCATGACTAATTTTCAGTCCTCATTTTTTCGTGTGTGCGTCTGCTGTAGGTCAATGTGCAGCCAGTGAATTACTTTTTCTACGATCTTTGGTAAAACTCCTACTGACCCTTCTATGCGTGGGCAGCCTGCGTTTTGCCTCTGCATCCTGCTGGAGTCAGTACGTGCTTACGCGAGGTACCTCCTGCCTCCGTTCTCCTCTCCTATACATTCTGCTTCTTAGGGTGCCAGCCTATGGCAGGGTCAAACAAAGGGGGGAATGGCTGGGAGGTGCTGAAATGGCCCAGATGCTCATCTGCCTGATGAAGTTCCAGACAGCTTAATTAGAAATAGGCGAAGTGGATTAGGCAAGATCAAGACTGCCTGAGTTGAACGGGAATATTTGGTTAAGAAACGCAGCTTAGTGAAGAACCATGTCAAGTTTGCACGGTAGCCTCAAAGCCTCGTGCTCCCAGAGATTTCTGACAGCCAAAAGGAAACCCACAGGAAACTCAAAGTGCCGCGACTGCTACTGGGTTTGATCTGCACCAATGCCTTTTCATTGGGAAGCACTATTACTCTCATTGTCTTCTTCAGCCCCTCTCTGATCTATAAAACCAACTCTGAAAAAATGATATTGAAATATAGGCAGGACTTTGACCAACACTCAAATCACAGTGTGTCCACTAAGGTAAGGAAGCTCCTTGAGTAGATAGTGATATCTTCCAGTAGTGCATTAACAGAGGCATCAAGATGGCAGTATAAATGGGATTATTTTCAGGCTGTGTTGTAGGGCTTTTGTTAGGTCACAGCAACTTTGACACTGCCCTTGTTAATTTTTTCCATGCTGTCAACAAGAGCTGAAGCCCATTCCCGAGCTCTGGACAGTCTCCAGTCTCTGCTATCAGCAGATGTAGTAAGGAAGGGCCGCAAGCTCAGCAAGTGAATCTGTTGCCTACCTCTAACCAGGAAAAAATCCAGGGCAATGCGGAGCTGAAATACTTCATTCTAGGTGTTGTCGGGGTGGGCGAAAAAGACCGATAGGAACAAACAGGTAGAGGTCAGGAATGACTGCAGCTGGTTTTATATTCATGTATCTACTGCTCTGAATCCTCACAGATCTTGAGGTCTGAGTGGCTTGGGAAAATTTTGCATGATCATTTTTAGTTAAGAAATTAAGTTTCAGTGAAAGTGAGTGTTGCAGCTATTCAGTACAAAGGGAAGCATCTACAATACTCTTAAAACTATCTGTTTTGGTATTTTAGGGGCAAAATAGGGTAAAAATATTTTACTTTTCCTATCTATTTCAAATGTTTCAAAATTGTATTTTAAAATCTTATGTAGCATAAAAACAGATATTACACACACTATAAAGAATCTAAACAAAATGCCTACATGGATCTTATGCACAAAAATTTAGTTGTTTGTTTGGGTTTTTTTTCCCTAACCAAAACAACAACAACAAAAACAGGTCAGCAACTCAACTTCCCTGTGGAAGTTGATTTACTTTGTTCCCTACTCAATTCTATTTGTGAGCTTTCCCAAGTATTAAGCCACCTGTAAGGGAAAATATTTGTCTAGAAAACTTACAAATGCTGCTTTCTGTTTCCATTTGCCTCTCCAAACTTACAAATGCTGCTTTCTGTTTCCATTTGCCTCTCCGTGTTAACATTTGTGGGCATTGCAAGTTGATTCTGAATAGCTTTACTTCCTTTTTAATTGACTTGTTATTGATCAAGTTTAGAGCTGCTCCCTCTGTGGAGTATACCAATCACCTCCCCTCCAAATTGTTGGGAGTTTAATGCAAAAACTACCTGCAATATTAAACTGTGAAGGCTGAAGTAAATTCAGGTGATTTCTGGAAGTATTAAAGTTGCAAAATATTTACTGGCTGTGGGAAAATAAATCTGCAGGTACACTGAGGTTCATGAAAGTGATGGTGCTATGTACAGTCCCAAGATGTGAATATGTTGATTACAACATAGTCAGTTCTGCACTTTACAGTACACTTTTGAAGCTTTTGAAAGAAAAAAAATAAAAATCAGATCGTGTGGAATCCAATCTTCTCGGATTGTTAAACACCAATATAGATTTCACATTGGGTATTAGTAGAGCCAAGTGGTGAACCAGTGTGGCTTCCACCGTTGGACACTGTGGTTTTGCAACACAGGTACAACTTCCAAATGCACAGAGACAGAGAATAGTATAATGGAGAAAAGTACAACATGTGCACATTGAGCCCTGCTAATTTTTAATGTGTATCTAACACTATTCTCATCCATCCATGGGTCTAATTCGGTCTTAATAGAAACAGCCATAACTCCTGCTGAATTCAATGTTTAAGAGAAATGATCAGAGGTGATAAAAGCCAGACTGCAAGGTTATGAAATCTAGTGATGCACCATTACACTCCAATTAAAAGATGCTAAAAGTGACAGGGCTAAAATGCGTGTTTTCGTAAGATAATTTTTTTCCTCGGCTATGACAAAGGAGTTCATGTTTGAAGAAACACTCATTTGAGGATACTAAAAATTAGATTGCATGTTTTCTCTTTTTTTTTTTTTTTTTTTTTTTCATGGAATGAAAGAGGGGAGGGAAGAAGCCCCCTTTAATCTGTGAGTTGAAAAACTGGACTGCTTCACAAAATGTAAGACATTTAATTTAGTCTATTTTGTTAACCATTATAGCAATTCACAAGCCACAGAGTCCCCATAAAGATGTTTAAAATGCAAATTGCACTGACATTATTTAATCTAATACTTTGGATACCTGAGGGCTTTTCTGCGTCTCAGAGCTTCCCACTCTTTGATTATGCACTGTGCTCAGGCAGGACAGGAAAAAATCCTCCCACCACCACCAAAAAGTCAAATATAAGGTCTGGCTTGTATTTCTCATGCAATCCTTCTCAGCCCCTGTTTCTCCGGTATTTCTGGGCACGTACCTCCACAGTCTCCAAGCTGTGGACTGGGGACTTCAAGTACTTTTCATTGGGTCCTAATAGTCACAAACTACCATAGCCACAACTCCACACGTGGCATAGACAGAAGAGACAATTTGTCAGACTTTACATTCTGACAAGCATAAACCAAAGGACATCAAAGTGTTCATATTTAATTACAATTTAATAATTAGTTTGATGTATTGTTTCTGCTTAATTTTACTGTTATGTAGCTCTCATCTCCATGCCCCTGCCCTTGAATAACACTTCCTATTCCCTCTGCTCTCATCCTACAGCTGCAAAATCCCTCAGTTTGCTGCCATCCCATTGCTGACCCTAAAGCTGAGCTATGGGATCTACCGCTCCTTCGATACACAGGTAGAAGTTATCTCAACTACATCAGCAGCAGTTGCAGCTGAGTGAGGTGATTTGGGGTTAAAGATTACGAACTCTGACTTCCCCCGTGCCAGCAGCAAAGCAGGGACTCCTGCCAACACACAGGTGGGAAAGGATGGTGGAGATCAGTGAACGTTCCAGCTTTGCAGGACAAGTGTGACTATTCCCAGGGGCAGATCTGGGGCAATCACTGTCCTTCACTCCCACTGCAGCCAGGTCAGTGCTCAGCCCTTCCCAGGGTCGCCTGTCTCAGATGGCTGTGGCTTCACTGAGCAGAGTTTTGTTTGTGATTTCCAGTCTTCATCATCTAAGGCCTGGTTCTCCGACCGTTACAATTGCAAATGTACGTTCAGATGCGTAAGATCACTGAGGCCAAATAGGCCACAGCCATAAACAATATCTGACATGAGAAAGGCGTAAGCCTTTCTAAGGCAAGAAGTGCTGCATCTGGTGGTTGGATTCTGCCACCACATGAAAACCGAATAGTATCTCATTCTGCTAGCAATCTCACTAAGATAATGTTATTTCTAACAAAGAAAGTCCTACTTATTAAGCTTGAGCCAGACCACGAGTATATTCTCTGCAGTACAAAAGGAAGTCAAAGGAAAATATTCCAGCTGAACAACCTGGTGTTCTTAACTCCTCAGGGCTCAACGTCTGGGTCTCCTTTGCTCGTCCTGGAGTCCAAGATAAGTCCTTCTTTTACTTACTTTGAAAATTAATAGGGCTGAAGGAAGTAATTATTCAAAATTCTCTCCCTAAGGAGATCAAAGCTCTCTAGTCATTTGCAAGTGGCTTGAGGAAGGCCATCAGTATTACACATAAGCGCATATCTGGAGTGCTAAAGACTTCACCTGGCCGAGATCTTCAAGGTAGAAATATTCCATTAGAAAAAGAAGAGCCCAAAAAGCAGCATAAAAATTTAAAATCTAAGCCCAGCTTTGCAGATTCAAAGCCTTCACAGAGGCTCGAACCGAAGACTGTTAGAAGGTGAAAAAGTTCAGCTCAAGGGATGGCCAGATCAACTGCAGCTGGAAAAATGATGCTGTTAAACTGGGAGCCAAAAGAGAAAAACTGGGTTTTTTATAAGAAGCTGAATATTTTCTAGGAATACAGATGGATTCTTTCATTATTGCAGTTTCATTGTAGTGAGAAATAATCAGTCAGGCCTACTGTATAGCTGTACTGAATTTGTACAAATATTACTTTGTTTCACAAGTTTAGAAGTAGTTGGACCTCGGTATGGGAAAGCTCAGCCACTGTCAATGACAATAACTTCAAGACACTATCTAATTCTACAATAATATCTTGTGGCTGGATTTTGGCAATAATTGTTTATTTTCCAGAAAATGAAAGAGACATGGAGCACTACATCATGCTCAGAATTTCACTGGGTTTCTTGTAACTGCTGGTTAACCACAGTGATAATGCTGACGTGCCTGCCATAAGACTTATCTAGGATCCAAGGAATGTATGCATCAAGTACATTTTATGCTCCATTAACAGCATATTTGCAGAGAGGGGATTGTGTTATACCTAAGCACATAATGTCATCTGTGCATTTCAACTGGCTGACAGGAAATCTTGGGAACAGAAATATCAGAAAGAAATGAACAACTAGATTTGGCAGGAGGGTAACCCCCAATTTGAATAGAAATTGTGGAGTACAGATGGGAGAGGTGTTCACTGGGGACATGGCACAATGTTTTAAAAAGGAAAAAAAGATATGAATGTGTTGACATGAAGAACATCACAGAAATAGGAAGGCTCACATCATGAAAGAAGGCAAGGAAAGTAAAGGAAATACCTACAGTTGTTAGTCCATGAGAAAAGAGGAGCACTGCTGCACATCCAGCCTCAGGTGAAGTCAGGATGTTTGAAGTGCAGTTTGAGATCATTTGATCCTCACGATGCATTGCGGAAGTGAAAAAAAAAAAAAAATTAAAAAAGCCCCCAACAACCAAAAATCCAAGCCCCCAAAACATTCTTAGTTGTAAATTATTATGGCAGGAAACTGCAACTTCCCTCAAGAGAGCCTTCCAAGGTCAGAGCAGTACAGTTACCTGTGCTTACTGAGGAGAGGAAGGATTCTCATGTGGTCAAAACTGAGATATGGTGCTTATAATAATTGTCTAATTTAATATAGACTTCCTGAGGTGGCCACAGTGCAGCTGCACTGAGCATAGGTGTCTAGTACCATCTGAGATGTCTGGGGATATCCAGCCTGGCCTGAGGCTGACGTCCGAAAACACATAGGTCTCCTGTAGGTTCAATGTCACATCTGACAGCTCCATCTGGGTATATTTGAACACCCTGGTGCATCTCAAAGGGCATTAGACACCTTTGTGTATATGACTGAATTAAGCCTTGATGTGCCACTTCACTCCAGATTTCTGAAACAGGTCTAGGATTTGAAAGACTTTCTTTTCCGGAATTGAACCAATGAGATATTTAATGTGCTTGATGGCCTCTGTGGAGAGGGTTCAGTCTGAAGTTCAAAGAACACAATACAAGGGTCTGCATGTAAATATCTACATGGAAACCAAGTGTCTAAGCAGAGACGTAATCAATCTAGCCAGCATCGCCTAGAGAGTAATTCAGCAGATCAGTCACTAGGTGCCTCCTTTTGGGAGATCTGAATCACTCTCTGCAGGCCATTGACTGTATTGATTAGATATCCATTAACTGTAATAGGAGCTGAGGCAGCTGCATGCCTTTAAACATGGATCTCAATTTAGCCGTCTTAATTAGTTATGGTGATTGCACCTTAGTGAGTGTGATCTGGTGGTGTAAACAGAGGAGCCATCTGGGACAGCCTAAACTACCCAAGACATCCCCATGGATGGGGCTGGCAGATAAGACGTGGGACGAAAGGGAGAGCAGATGTGGAGTGTCCAGGGGCATCTCAGATCACGCTGCGTGTCTGCGTTAGGGCAGCTTGACCTCACCTGTGGAAGACTTAGTTTTGATCTCCTCTGGGTCTTCTGTACATGGCACAAAAGATGCTTGACAATACAGGCTTGCCTCAGTTGCCTAAGCTTAGACATGGGACACGACTGAAGGCACCATTGAGTATCCCAGACATCTGCACAGGGCTGGCAGGCAGGACACAGGACTTAAAGGAGACCAGTACTCTTCTGAAGCAGCAGCTGAAGTCAGGTGGGCTGCCCTACAGCACCCAAAAAGAGGAGTCAGTTTAGATGCATGTATTTAGGAAACTGAATGGTGCCCAAAGTCTACTTCAGAGGATGCTATTTATTCCATTTATTACTGAGGGTCATGAGAAGTCTTGTCATAGAAACAAGAGTTTTTGTAGCTCTGTTATCAGAATAGTTACTTTATTTTTTTAAGTTAAAAGTTAATTAAAGGATATGTCTCATTTGCTCTTCCAAGTCCCATCAAGTCTTATTGTTGGCGATCCAAGGATGGAGAGATATATTTATATTTTGAATCTTTGGTTTTAGCTGAATTGTTTCCCCTAGAGAAATTTTCTGCTTTTCTATTTCTTATTAGCAGAATTGTGTTTTTCTATTCAGCATCTCTACAGAGAAAGGCTTTTTTTCTGAATGGCAAAATGCAGCATTTTTAATAGGTGAACAGATGTTGGTGGGAGTGTTTCAAATATACACTTGAAAATGTTGCACTTGGAAACAAAGTCTGATAGGTCTAAAAGGAAAACCTAGGATTTTTAATAAATTAGGAAAAAAAGTCCTAGCTGCACAATGAACCTTGCGAGATGCTGTGAGGACGAATACTGCTGCAAAGCTGGAAAGAAGCCAGGAGAACACAGTAAGCCAGGAAGGCAGAAGAGAAACTAAATGAGAGAGGGAAAAAATAAGACACAAGACAAGACAGCTGATACAAACACAGAAAAATGGGCCAAGTACAAACATAGACTTGAGGAAAAATGTAGAAACTGTAGAAGACACATACAAGGATGGTGAGAAAAACAACAAACCCCAAACCTGGTGTGCTGTAGCACCAGCTGGTTGAATGGGATGCTTAAGGAGAGGGTGGATTCACAAAATGCTACTTTTGATAGTAAAACTAGCTTCAGAAATACATGCCTTCTCCTTCTGTTCCCACACAGTGGTTCCTGCACATATCACACATATCCCCACCACCTCAGCTACAGTGCTTGGAGAACTTAGTTCTGTTTCCCTTCTCATTTTAAAGGGTTATATTTAACTTATATGCAACCCGTCTTTCTGCAACCCTGCTTACAGAGCAGCCTCATGAAGAGTGGCAGTGTGGCAACCTTGTGCAGCAGAGCAGGAGAGGAAACAAATCACTGCCTATGCAGAAGGCAAGGGACTGTGCTATCTGCCATGGCTTTGCCATCAGAGCTCACAGATCCAGAAATACATCCTAACCCAGCGACTCTTTGGTAGCCCCATTCTGCTTCTCTTTCCCCAAAGCTGTTCCACCCGGGGAAAAGCTTGTGGTCCCATTTGAATTCCTGGTTAATTCCTGCTCCCCGCAGCAGCCCTCAATGCAATGCATGCTAGGTCAGCAGACACAGTGGTTCCAGAAGACCAAAGACATGCAATCTCATTTTTTTTAATTTGTCCCTACCAGGTAAATTGGTGGTAAGAATGACACAGGGAAAACAGGGGTATATCTTGAACAGCTGTTGTTTGAAGGGATGTGATTTCAGCAACTGTGTGTTCTTCTCAGACATGGCCAAAGACACATTAAAAAAGGTGTATTGAGGAGTATTCCAGGAACATGAAAATTATGAAATGAACAACGCGTTGCATGCCAAGCTGACTTTGTCATAGTACTATAAGTGCTGAATTCTCAATGCTGTAGCCACAGTCTGGTGGGCCCAGGGCCTGATGGGAGGACTTTATAAAAGCTGTCCTCCAGAGGCTAATGTCTACTGCTATCAGTGTCAACAGCAAAATGATAAAAGGAGTTTAAATACTCCCTTTGTAATTGCAGCCATTACCCTATAGCCTGCAGCTCAGAAATCACTGGTAGATGACATACACCTATTCATAGAATCATAGAACCACAGAACAGTTTAGGTTGGAAGGGACCTTTTAAGGTCATCTAGTCCAACCCCCCTGCCATGGGCAGGGACATCTGCAACTAGACCAGGTTGCTCAAAGCCCCATCCAGCCTGGCCTTGAATGTTTGCAGGGATGGGGCATCGACCACCTCTCTGGGCAACCTGTGCCAGTGCCTCACCACCCTCATTGTAAAAAATGTCTTCCTTATATCTAGTCTAAGTCTACGGTCTTTTAGTTTAAAACCATTACCCCTTGTCCTACTGCAACAGGCCGTACTAAAAAGTTCCCATGAATTTAGTGAGGCACAGTTCAGATCAGGCTTAATTCAAGTGCTGCCTACCAGCAAACGCTTGGCAATGATGATGTTTTAGGAAAGCTGTGGGTTGTGGCGTCTCAAGCAGAACACCAAGAAAAGAAACATAGGGGATTACACCTCGAGGAGGAGTTGAGACAGGGTGAATGATAGTGTAAATAAGCTGTTACCAGTTTCAGTTGCATTTTGATGTTGCCTGTCTTCCAGAAACAGGATGAAAGTTCATGGTTCTCTTGAAATGTGAGGATGGTAAAGATGTCAGAGTTCAAGGAGCATCTGGATGAGCTCTTAGTCATATGGTTTAGTTTCAGGTAGTCTGCAAGAAGCAGGGATTTGGACTTGATGATCCTTATGGGTCCCTTCCAAGTTGAGATATTCTATGTACTGTTACTAATGATGGCAATGATAAGAATGTACTGATAGGCTCTGTCCCCCTAAGACAGTAAAAATTAGAGTGTCTTTGAGTCTTTCCAGCGTCAAGGCTTTTATAGGGTTTGGCCTTTGCAAAATGCCCTATCAAAGAGCAATCTAGGATAATCAATGAAACATGAGGAGAAATGTTAATATTGCACTGAGAAAGAGTGTATGTGTTATACAGAAACAGATGGCATGTGGAAGTATCTGTCAGGTCATTTTGACCCAGATGAGTGTGATTCCTCACAAAGCTAATATGCTGAAAGTATTACTTGTTTCTTATTGCCTACTCTTAATTGTATAACTAGAGTTAGTGCCTGAGACCAGCACTGCACCAGCCCTTGGAGCTGATACTGCAGAAGCAGATGAGGCTTTTTCAGAGTGCTGCGCAGCACAGGCCACAAAGCTTCCAGTAGCAGAAGTTCAGTCAGAAAACAAGAGAAATGTAACAGGAAGTGGAACAAAGACGTGAATGTTTGGATGCATTTGGGAAAGTAGCAGAGATTAAAACAAGTGCTTGAGACTGGATGTTGTATGATGGAAAAATCAAGGAAGGTTTATTTCTGGTGCCAACAGTCCCTGTGGTTGCACACTTGTAGCAGCGGACAATTTTGTGATTCTCCTATATTGTCCTCCTATGGGTACAAACACCTACTTCATCCATAAGAGGAATAAAAAAAAAAAAGTCCAGGAGAGTTGAAAGCTAGAGCTAAGGTAAGCACTCACAGAGGGGGACCACTGCTTCAAGGGTCTGTTTGGATTTTTTTTACTTTAAGAAACTGCTGCGAATTTGAGGACAAAGGGACAGTTTTGATGTTTCTGGAATTTTTTCTTGAAGCAATACTTTGAAATATTTGACATGACTCTGACAACAGTCGTAGCAGAATCTGGATCTTTGGGCAAGTCATGTCTGTGGTCTTGCACATGATTACAGTGTCCTGTGTTAGTTACTGAAAGCAGGTGCATCATTGCTCATCCTCCACGTGTTTGAGTAAGGCTCTAGCCACCACTTTATGTACTGATGGGAATCGTACACTCCATGTTTTTTGCTTTGGGACATACCATATACCTGCCAAAAAAAAGCCTCTCAGCTAAACCCTCAGGGATTATGTATAGGCAGGAGGATTAAGTCCTGCAGCTGTTGGGATAATCCCATGACAAAATTACTTAGAGAACCTTGACAAGCATTGGGAATGCATGAGTCTGCTGTGTCTCATGGTTAAGCAGACACGCCTCTGTATTAACTTTTTGCCATGGATACAGTGAGTCTAAGGCAGTTAGCCATGTTTAAAGCAAACCGTATTTGAATCTAGTGCATGATCATAACACTGGAATACTCAGAAATTTAATTGGGAAACTAGCAGGATGGTACTTGAGTCTAAAACTCTTCTGAGTTTCCATCAAGAACTTAATTTTGTTTGTTTTTCTTATAAAATGGTAAACCAGGTCCTACTTTTTTTTTGCCATCTGTCCTTCATTAAGGCTGTGTGCCTGAGCAATGTGACTTTTTAAAGTAGCTGTTTTGACATATGCAAATTTGTTACGTGGTGCTAACTTTGCATAAGAACCTGGATGAGAAAAGGGTCTATTCAGGGACAAGTCATGGGCATCACAGTAAAGTAAGGTTTAATCTGGCAGCAAATTGGAAAGTTAATGCATTTTGTTCATTAAAATGCCTTAATGCATTGAATGGGATCTCTTATGGAGAATACTGTTACTGTACATTAATTATAAGTGCCTTATGGGAGCCATAAGTGCAGCTTTGATTAGTATTACCTTGGTGCCTGACACCTTGCTACCACCACCAATCTGTTATAAAGAGGCACATGTAGTTTACTATTGAGCTTTTAAACACTTTCTGCTCTAAGTGTGGTGGTGATAAGTGGTTGTAAACTGAACTGTTGCAGTAAATAAAAATCTTTGCCCCTCCCAAACCACGCTGACCTCAAAGTCTGTTGAATTCATGGACTTTTAGAAATCTCTGAGTCACACCTTCTTCTGTTGTGAATCACTGTTGTTCTACATAAAGGGATGGAGCTCCAGCAGCTTACAGACCTCCAACAGTCTCCACCTTTGTTGACTTCACGGACCACTGAACTTGGATAGAATTATCAGGTGTGAGAAATAAATGTTTTTGGGGGTTTAATTCATCTGACCTCTTTTTAACCTCTACAGTGGGCTGAGGTGAATCCTAGTTCTTATTTCTCTCCATTGACTACAAAGAAAGATGACTGAGGGACTAGCTCAAAAGGAGGCACCTACAATATGAAACATATAAAGTTAGATGAATCCCGTCTATTGTATCTGAGTATTTTAGTTCTATGTTTATTAATCATTCATAATTTGGGAGGCTCAGCAAGTAAAAACTCCACTTAAATTTGCTCCTCACTTAAAGAGTATGAAAGACTATTGTCACTGCTTTCAGTTTAGAGGAAAGCCTCTACTGCATTTAAAATAAATATACAAATATTACACAGTGGTTATCTTGTTCTTTATACAAATCTGCCCCTGTAATGACAGATAAATATTTACAGTCATTTTTATGTTTTAGTCTTTTAGCTAACAGAAAGAATCATTAGGATGTTCTTTAGAGATGAGGAGTTCGTCAGTGTACCCTTGAGCAGTGGAAACCAGTGCAAAACTGAGTATTCACTGAGATTCACCCCTTTTTTTGAGTTATGAATGCATTTCATTTGAATGGATGTTGTCTAGTTTTACATGGAGTCCCTTCTAAAGCTCATAAAACTCCATGGATTAAAAGAAGCATAGTGAACTTTGTACTATTCCAACAACTTATATTTTTCACTCGATCTCTGATATGTGCAATCATGAGTGCTACAGTTCTAATGATAAAATTCAAGGCAAATTATATAAGTAACAGGACTATTTATACATTTTCATGGTGATTTTCATAAGGATTACACCTGACCTCCACAGATGCTAGTGCAAAACACCCACTTATGTTTCACGAATTCCAAAGAAGAAGGAATTCCAGTAGTGCACATACCCAACAGTACTTGGGATCAGTTTAGAATACAAGAGCTGTATGACTAAAAGTTTTTTCATATTTTATGCTCAAATTCCAGTTTGGAAAGTTTTATTATCTTTCTACTCTTATTCTACTTTATTCTATGACTTTCATAAAGTCCATTAGCTGTCTGTACTAAATTTTTGTACAGCACTGTTTTATAGTAGTACATAATTTCTTTCCTTATTCCTGGCAACATTTTCAACTATAAAAAAAGAAATTATAGAGGAAAAAGCCAAAAATATACATTTCTATATGTAGGTACTCAAGAAACCCTACCTTAAACAGATTTTTGCAATGAGAAGCACTAACAATCCTGGAAATAATAAATTAAAAGAGGTCTAGGGAACCTTAAATCTCTTCCCATCTGTGTATGTGTTATGACGAAGGGTGGGATACAGTCCTACTACGTCTCACTTAGGCTCTTGAAAATCATTTCACCCCCAGATAGAAATTATGTCTACCTCCTTTGTTCAACTGGCTTTTTCTGTAGCTAAGTTTTAAAAAGTTATCCTACTTAATCCCAAATTTTTGTGGATAAAAGTTTTAAAAATATTTATTCACGAGTTTAGGAATGTCTGTTTTGAGGAGACAATTGACACTTTCATTCCTAAACCTCTGCTGCAATGCAAGGCTGATAGATGGGAACCTTAGTGCTTCTCAAGTCTCCTGAATAAGTTTGGAAAGCTGGAGTGATTAACAACCTCCATTAGAGCCATCAGTATTGTCTTTCTTTTGTGTGTTGTTTTAGTCATTAGAGCACTTCCCCAGAAAGAAGTGAAATTGTGAGCTGGCAAGTTTGGGAGCCAATAAAACTGATTTCTAATCAGGATTCTTCTCAATGCTATTTATTATCTTCCTGTCTAGAGAACACAGTCAACTTTCAGCGCTCCCTTGTATAAATCCTTGTACAATTATTTAAAAAGAAAATATAGTCCTAGAAAGATTAAAATATTTGACAGTAACAAGACCCAACAGTGAGAATGAAGAAGAAGAAGTGTGGGCAAAGTGATTAGAGAATAAAATAATGCTAGAATGAGCATGTTTTACAGAATAAGTACTTTATAGTAGCTGGTTCTTAGGTGACCTTCCCTTGAACCTTGGAAAAGCCACTATATTTTCTACCTCTCTATCTGTAAAATGGAGATCATTCTTACCTTGCTTGCAGAGACACTGAATTCCAGGACATTTGTATTTTGCATAATGTTGAATGAATGAATGAATGCCTGCATGTCACTGCTAGCCTGGGACTTTTCCGAGAAAATGATGGGAGTTTTTTTCAGAAATTATCAAATGTACTGAAAAATGTTTCCAAGAAATGGATCTGCTTTGATAGAATTGTCATTGGCAGGTCTATAAGTGCCTTATGGAGCCCGCTGATCTTAGATCACATGTGGGCTATAGATGAGTTTTCTCACTTTCTTTGGACTCTTACCATTGGCTGGTTCATTTCTCTGTCTTTTCTTGGAAAATGTCAAAATTTCACAATTGCTGAAAATGTTGGGGACTAAAAAGCAGTTTCCACTGGCCAATAACTACTATAAACGTGTCAGCATTTTCATGTTTGTATGGATTTGGATTAATAATTAACTTGTCAAAAACCAGTGACTGCCCAAAGGGATGGTTTTAGAGCCAAGTCCGGATATTGTCAGTGATCTCGTACTACAATGAACCAAACCCCAGTTGTAAAGAGTATTTATGAAATTAAAAAGTTGTTCTATAGCACTTAAATTGCTACATAATAATAAATAAATAAATAACATTATTATTTTTAATAGCACTGTTTTCTTACGTGCAGTTTTTACAGCTGTCAAGATAAATATACTTTACTTGAATGTCCTGAATTTAATACTAATTTCAGCATATTTCTTTAAAGATAACGAGAGAAAAGGATGGCAGTATCATATATTTCTCATTTTTAAGTTATTTAGGTAAATATAAATTTTAAAAATTAATTTCCTAGACATTTTGCTCTGTCATACAACCAATGGAATCTAAAGTCTGATTCGGCTTACTCAAAGCAGATACCTACACTTAATCAGTTGAGCTTTGACCTGTTCTCAGATACCTACAGGAGGAAGACTGAGGAAGACTGTTATGAAACTATAGCGATGGAATGTAGTTCGCATATTTTCTCTCATTTTCCTGCCTGTGATATCTCTAAAAATCTGCCTGTTCATACCAATGCATCTTACTTTGCAAATCAGTCTGCTGTGGGCTTGTTGCAGAACAGGATTTTTTACTGATGCAATACCAGTTTACACAGTGAGAAAGTAAAATGAAGGCAGTGTGAATTCTTTGTAATTATTGGGTGACAGTGAACTGGATGTCCTTGGTTAAAAAGGTAAGTTGCACAACACTTCACTACAATTATAGTGTACACATAACTGTCTTATAAACAAAGGACTCCCATGTAAGAGGCTTTTTCTCAGTGTGTGTATGTTTTTACTGTAGGTAGTAACAGCAAATCAGTGTTTTTCAGACTGTAAGGTCCATTTCATGCATAATTTTCCAGCTTCTCTATTTTTTTTTTTTCCAAGGGAAATGCCACAAGCAGGTCTAGCTACCTCCCAAAGCAGCTGCCCCTGTGAACCTTGCCAGCTAAGATTAGTCATGGTCAACAGCACTCGAGTGATTTGCAGAACACAATTACATTTGGAAGAAATAAATCTGCATTTCTAATAATTGTTTATATGGGATTGAAATAGAACAGCAGACAAAAGTGTTTGTAAATAGAACAGATTCTAGTGAAAAGACCCACATTACTCTTCATCCTTCTTCCCTGGAAAAGGATGAAGCTGTGATAGCTTATTTCCTGCCTGTCAAACTATCTTGAGTTGAAATAGTTCACGTTTTCAAGGAGCGGACCATGTCAAACGAGGGCAGTAGCAGATATCAGACGGTGTGGCTTCATAGGAGCTGAGGTTTGCACGGCGTTAAAGCCTCACCCACGGTGGGGTTTTGCAAAGTGCTGCCACTGACATCTGCCCCTGGTTTCTGCAGGGCTGCTGGAACCTAGGTAGATACAGAAAAAGACAGAAATACAGAGAAAAGAGAGAAAGATGGGCCATGTTCAGATCATCTTGCATTCTGAATTAGCTGAGATATCTCATCCTGCTCTCCAGTGACTGTGCAGGGAACAGGATCCAGCTCGTCGAGCAGCCTGGTTCACTTGTGATCTATTCCGGGGAGCAGATGCCTTACTCTGTCTGGGATGCCATGGCAGATGGCCTGGATACACACCGCTTACTTCAGGAGTGGACAGGGATAAAACTCCTCAGGTGCAAACATTCCGAGGACCACCAGCTACTTTTGTCCACTAAATACTGATAAAAATTGAGACAATTAAAACATCCTAAATTAATGGGCTCATTGAAATGTTGGCTTGTACACCCTGAGTGATAAATGCAAAAAAAAACCCCAGTCAGGTGGAAGTTTGTTTGTTTGTTTGTTTGTTTTGTGTGTGTGTGTGTGTGTGGTGTTAATGAAAATGGTGGAGGAATTTTAAATTCCCAGTCTCCATTGAAAAATACTAAATTTACTGAGATATCTGTATGTCTCATATAATACCAGTAAATGGAGTATATGTGGCTGAAATCCTTCCTCCAATGATTTAAAATCCTTAAAGTTAATTAAAAATAGCTTGCACAATGATTGTTAATAATCCAGTGATCATATTTCAGCAATCATATTTCATATTTCATGAATATGCTGTTCATATTTTCTTTATTTCCATGATAGAGAAAGAGGAACAGCTCAAAAAACGGGTGTATTGGATCATCCCTTACCATTATTAGTTGTCTTAAAGCGTGTTAAATTCATTTTTTTTCCAACAGTGGAAACTGTCCTTTCTGAAGACAGTTTGCCCTGGCATTTCTTTGCTGTATAGCAAGTGAATACGAGATCTTTACCTGCAGATGTCTCTTTGCCTTATGGAGTTGCAGATAGAATGTATTCTCTGGCAAACAAAAAAGCAAAGCTTGAATTCAAGCTGAGGGGAAAGCTGTTTGTGTCTGCAGTTGCAGCTATTAATGAATGCCTCCTATTTTAAGAATGACTGTGATACCAGCTATCCTGCCAAGAGTTGATGGGATTTGTGTGGGGAAGGGAAGGCAAGGGAAGGGGTTTGTGTGGGGAATGGAAGGGAAGAAATGGAGAGAAAAGGAAGGAAGGAAGGAAGTTAAATAGGTATGTTTCTAATTTACTCTCTTTGGGTTTTCTACATTTCTGCAACAACTTGGGGAAAACATTCAGTTTTTTAATTTATTAACAACTGATTGATTTTGCTGCCCCCATTTCAGCATGTTTTTGTTTACCTTCTTCTTCTCAACCTTCAGTGATACTTGCCATTAATGTTTCCCTGACATATTTAGAGTGTCATCATTACATTAAAGATCTTCTATAAGCAGTAAACTTTTTCAGTGTCACAGCACAAAGTATCTCATTGATGTTCTTGTCTATTGAAACGTGACTTTCTGTCAACTACAATATAAATTGCCTTCTGAAAAGAGATGTGAAACAGTTAGACAAACAATGGCTACTCAGTTTGTACTTATTTCAGTCCATTTCTCACAGGAAAAAACCATCACCCATGATGATGGTTTTCAACCTTTTGTGATCTGAGGACTCTTAAAACAAGACCCATGTAACTGTCAAACCCTGCTTAGTAATTCAAGACAGGGACAATAGGCTTGTCACTGTTTGTGGGTTATTACTAAGTAATATAGTGTGCAGCAGATGTGTTTATAACTATGGATCTTGAAGACATCAGTTGAGTCCATGAACACACACTTACATGAAATTGGGAACTGTGGTCCTGTGTCTACCTTCCCTGATTTTTAAAGTGCGTGTAATCCTTTCTGATCCCAGACTCATTTTGCTGAAAATCTGTGCTGTTTATTTAGCTGGACACCAGGTCCAAGTTTCCTGGGTGAAATCAGGGATTTAGATTTCAGTAAATTTTGCACTCAGTCAATGAGCAGAAGTAATACAGCTTCTCTGCAGCCCCAAATTAATCTGCCTCAGACTACAGGGTACTCTGTCAACTCATAGCTCTGCAATGTGTCCAGCCTCTTTGAGTAGAGAATTTGGGGACAGAAAACCTTTTATGCCTGTTTTCAGTAGTGCCTTTTAGTGGCTTCTAAGCTGTGTGCTGCAGCAGCAATGCTGTTGCTCTGCAGTTTCCAGAGAAGCAAATATATCAGCATGAAAATGAGCTGGACCAGTTGCTCCCCTGTGGACACGTTCTTCAGCTGAAATGAATATCTCGTTAATGGAAGAAAGGTCTGAATGTTTTCTGCAAGGTGGAGGGCAATGCATTTAGGCTGGTATCTTTCTCATTCTGCTGAGTGGGGCAGTACTATTTTGCCTGACAACCAGGCAGCTATCAGAAAATGTGGAGGGAAAAGGCAAGCTCTGAATTAAATGTACTTCTGTAGTGGGTTTAAATCTGTTCCACTGTTAGAAGAGAGAAATTTTAAGAAGGGCCAGATGCCAAATTGGAAAGGAGTGAGAGCTAAGAGTGAGTCTGCTACAAGCTCAGGAAAAAACCTATTTAACTCGTACATTATGTTCTCTTGTGTTCAAACCTGTCCTTTGCTGTATTTCTTGAACAGCTGTACCTTAGGTTCAGCATTCCAGCAGACAGGTCCTCTCATCCTCTCTTCAAATCTTCCAAAGTGAGCTAGTGAATTAATCTGCCTATCATTTGCATGTAAAGAGCCTTAGGGCCAGATAGTTAAAGGTGTCTAAGAACCTGGAAATTCAGAGAGAAAAAAAGTACCTTTAAAAATCTGGCTCCAGTGACACTCTAAATAGCAGGTTCTTCTCCTTTCCTACTCAGGTCATACTTTGCTGCATGTCAGTAGATTGAAATTTCAAACATAACATGTTAGCCTTTTAAATTTTAATAGGCAAGAAAGAGCAGTTGCATCAGAGTAGGAAAACACACACCAAGCCTGGAAAGATTTGAGTTAAGGAGGATCTGAACTGGAAATTCTGGGGTCATCTGATAGTGCTGTTTGCTGGAATATGTTCATCTATTCTCAGCTTACCTTTAAGGAGCTGTGTTAGCTGTTGTAGCTAGAACTAACCCCATTCCTGGTCATTTATTTTGTTGCTATTGTTCCATTCAGAAAGTCAAAATAACTCAGTGCAAAAAATAGTTGGAACGTGTCGTAATTATCTGCATTATTTAAATAGCATGTAAAGACTCCATGTTGCTCCATAAGTATTCCTTTCCTTCCATGAATGCTTATAATCAAAATCTAAACAAAGGCGGCAGCTACCAGTGGGGAAAACTATTACCATTTCCACAGATGAAAATGGAAATCCTAAGATCCAGTCCATCTCACTTGTATTCCTCACTTGCACATAAATAAGAAGTGCTCAATAAAGCAACATTCTGACATAGGTGCCTGTGATCTCTGTTGGGTCAATGGAGCGAGACACATGGCTTGAAAGGCCTCTTATTTTGAAGGTCTGCTGAAAAGTGAAATGGGAGAAATTCAAAATATATGAAAGAAAATGCCTGTCAGCCAAAGATGTATCTGGCTGTGCTCTATAGCTGCTTAAATCTGGCACCTCGACTCTCTCTCTCTTGACTGGATAACAACTGTACATAGCAGGGAATCATTCATTGCTCTATTGGTCCAGATGCCACAGTAATCGCATTGCTATGGGCAGCTGTAACAGGTGGACCAGAAAGGACCTTTGGTGCAGAACTGGACATTTTTCTCCATCACTGGTGCGTAGCTCTTAGCAACATTCAAGGACAGATTCTTAATTCCTATAGATGGCAGAGGTATGTATTGTTCTAATAGTTATTGCTAATGAAAAAGGAGATCAAGGAATATTGAAACACATTCTTCAGCTTACAAATTTCAGCAGGTTAGAAGACCTTGACAGATGCTTATCTCTAGGGCGCTGCACATTTTGTTATATTCCTCTCATTCCTTTATGTTCAAGAAAGAAGAACTTCATGTATTTTTTCACCGTTTCTATGGAATCTGTTACTTACTCTGTAACCCTTCTCTAACTCCTCTATTCTTTTTGGAGGTGGGGGAATGAGGACAGCATACCATATGCAATCTATGGATGCACCATTGATTTATAGAGTTGTCTAATGTTGCTTGATGTTTTTTTCTGTTCCTTTCAAGGCAGTTCTTAACATCTTGCTTGCCCTATTAAGCACTGATCTAATATTTGCATTGAACTGACACTTATGATTCCGAATTCTCTTTTCTCAGTGGGAATAGCTAGTCCAGAGCTCATCAGGGGTTACCTTCCGGTATGGTCATGCTTTGGTTTGGTCCCAGCCCAAAAGTTTGGATTCTGTACTTCTGACCTATTTAGATGAACAGAAGTTTTTATTGAACAGTGCCCTGAAGAACTCCATAAATGTTATTACTTTTAGGAACCCTGCGCACTAACAAGAGAAAGCGACCAAGAGAATGGCACAACTGCCAGCCAAGAAAAAATCCCAAAGCATATTCTTGCCATTTCCACATACAGTTTTTTGAGCTAATACAAATCAATGTGCATGCATCCTTGCAAGTGTTCTGATCTGGTTTCTCAGCGAGAAGGGACAAATATAGCCCATTTGCAATTTTAGTGTCCCAAGGATTGATGGGTGGCGTTAGTGTTGGGTCTGAGAAAGCAGAGTAAGGTGTTGCAGACCAGATTGTCCTCTGAAAGGCTCTGATCATACAATAAGAAATGGATTGGTGAAGTATGCCCCTGATCAAATGGGATGGAAATGCTCATCATGGGTAAGGCTAAGGGATTTTAGTGGGTCTCGGTGGATCTCCTCATCCCCCACATCTGTTACGCCGTAGCACCTCCCTTGCTGTGTGATTGCATTGATAACTTGCAATCCATGTGCCTTAAGGTGAGAGCAGTAGTCATAGCAATTGCTGTGATCCTGTCATTCTATGTTGCAGCCTACTGAGGTTTCCCTTGCTCTTTCTTTCTTGAAAAGAGGTATCAGAGATTCCCTGGTGGGAAAAGAAAAGAGGGTTTGACAACAAACTTGGAAACAGCAACTCTCAGAATGCCTGAGCTGAAAATCAAGCACCTGGAAAATGTGAATATGTGATACAAGAAAAATATTCTTCTTGAAGAAAACAGAAACATGCCAGCAATGGTCAGAAGTCAAAGCTTCCTTGACATCATTGAAAGAATGCCAGGTAATGGAAAGACCCAGGAGCCAGTTAGGAGTCAGAATTAATTAATTATTTTTTTTTTCCTGAGGATTTTTTTTTTCTTAATCCCACTCTTTCTTATAACCCCCTAAACCATATGAAATGTAGCATCTTTGGAGGCTACAAGGTTAAACTTGTAACAGAATTCATTAATAACCTGCTTCTGTTCCAGTGCAAGGGACAAACTTTGCTCTGAGCTGCGATGGTATAAATCAGGGTCATCTTCCTCTGAGTCAGTGAAAAAGCAGCATTGTAACATCTGAGCAGGTGAGATCAGTATCAAGCCCAAGGTATTTTACCTGACAAATGGTATATTATTTAATGTGCAACTCTCCAGGGTCTCAGAAACTGCTCCGATCATTATTACATGGATCAGTTTCCTAAGTCTTTCTGCAGCTTTCTTTTATAATTTCAAGCTATGTTTCTAAATTCTCCCACCTCCTGGATTCTAAGCCCCTAATAGCTGTGTGTTGGGTGCAGAATATGAATAATTTTTTACAATATGGGCTGGCTGGCAACCAGACTTTTTCTGAACCCTGCTTCTTTTTCCATGGGATTCTGCTTTTGCACTGCATTTCTACACTCACAGTAGCTTAGCAATATAGAATCAAATAGAAATGTATTCTTTAAAATGGATGGAAAATCTTGGGACAAACTACTTAAGTCTCAGACAGAATCAGCTTAAACTTTTTGTATTTTCACTGCTGTAAAGTAAATATAATGTCACTGTTGTGGTTTAATCCCAGCTGTCAACTAAGCACCACACAGTCACTCACTCACTCCCCCTCCAGTGGGATTGGGGAGAGAATCAGAAAGGTAAAAGTAAGAAAACCCATGGATTGAGATAAGAACAGTTTAATAATTTAATAAAGAGTTTAATAATAAAATAAAATAAAACAAAATCATAATAGTAATAATAATAGTAATAAATTATAATTAAAAAGAAAATAACAAAAAGAGAAAGAAAACCCAAGAAAAACAAGTGATGCAAATGAAAAAAATTTGCTCACAACCAACCTACCAATGCCCAGCCAGTTCCCGAGCAGCGGCCCCCTGGCCAGCTTTCCCCCTAGTTTATATGCCGAGCATGACATCATACAGTATGGAATACCCCTTTGGTCAGTTTGGGTCAGGTGTTCCAGCTGTGTCCCCTCCCGGCTTCTTGTGTACCCCAAGCCTTCTTGCTGGCTGGTCATGAGAAGCTGAAAAGTCCTTGACTGGGTATAAACACTGCTCAGCAACAACTAAAACATCAGTGTGTTGTCAACATTCTTCTCATTCTAAATCCAAAACACAGCAGTATGCCAGCTATTAGGAAGAAAATTAACTCTATCCCAGCTGAAACCACGGCAGTCACAAAGGAGCTGACAAGAATACACAGAGGTCACAGTCTTACAGAACAAGTGCACTAGCACTGTATTGTAGTACAGGGACAGAATAAGACTAAGTTAACTATTTACTTCTTGTCTCTAACCTGCTGGTTTAAGCTGTACAGGTTTTATAAGCTAAATTAGGAAAGGCAGTGGAGAATGTACAGTAAAGAACAATGCAGTTATATGACTCGGAGATGGATTAGATAAACCTAATATACTTCTTCCAACTCTAAAATCTATGGTTATAGAAAATAGTGCATCTGAGCACAGTTGGGGTCTATTGATTTCTGTCTCCAGTGACTTAAGATGGCAGAGAAAACTTTCCTTCAGCTCCAACAATTCTCTTCTGCCATATCCCCTTTTCTACTACAAAAATGTAGATATCTGCATATGTATGGGCCATCTTTTCCAAATCAAACAATTTTTTTTTTTTTTCACTGCAATTTTTTTGTTTTGTCTTTAGTATTTTTGTTTGATAAACAGGGCACTTGGGCTCTGCAGCACTTGGATGACCATGTTGTGAAGTGACAAGACAGAGTGAAATGAAATATCTGTGCAGCTGGATTCACAATGGTTGGACAGAGGACAAAGTCACTGCCTGGGATCCATGTTCCAATGAAGGTGGAGGAAGCCCAGTGTGTCTTCTGCATTGCCAAGAGACGAAATTTCACCAGAACAGCCTACGATGACCATTAATAATGGGGCAATAGGTTAGAACTAGAGGGTCAAGTGATTGTTCAATTCATATACTTGTGAAAGGGATTAAAAAGGCCAAAGCACGCACTTGTACTCACAGAAGAAAGAACAGCCAATGCAGAAGCAACCCAAGCAGGCAGATGGGAGGAAATACATAAAATAAGGAATAGATGAAGCCTTGAGTCTGCTGCACACAACACAGAGGGCAAAACACCTGTGCTAGCTGACAAATGTCTGTGGGGCCAAACAGAGACTACACATAAAAATCACTCTAGTCAAATAGAAAGACAAATAAGAGGCACATGGACCTAGATTCAACTAATTAAACGAGTGCTACTCAGTTGTCTACATATTTTCAGGAAGCAGACATCCTGAAATAGATAGAATAGGTTGGAGGAATCATGCTTTAAGATTGCCTATTTGGGAAAATTTTATTGAGCTGAAAAGTCTAGAGGTAGCTGTGTATATACTTGTCTAAATTAACATTAAATGAATCACAGTGCCTGGTTTTGTCTGCCCTATATGCAAGACTTTTGGAAAAACAGTTTGGGAGCTCACATGGGTATATACTAATCAACAGAGTACTACATGGTCTGTGTTGTACAAGTGGAGGAAAAAGGGAGAGGAGAGGAGAGGAGAGGAGAGGAGAGGAGAGGAGAGGAGAGGAGAGGAGAGGAGAGGAGAGGAGAGGAGAGGAGAGGAGAGGAGAGGAGAGGAGAGGAGAGGAGAGGAGAGGAGAGGAGAGGAGAGGAGAGGAGAGTTCACTCACAGTAAAATGCAAAGTCCTAATAGAAAACTCAGCAACAAAGAAAAATAATTGGCATCTGCATGCATATGCAGGACAGATGCTGTATATTTGTAGGGGAACACTTAAGTAATAATTAAGGTTTCTTCCTAAAGAATGTACAGTTCCTCCTGCCAAAATTAACTGGGAAGACACTAAAGGAGCTGCAGCTAATTGCACAAATACCTGGAAATGTTTCTATTCCGCTCTTGTGCTGTTTTGGAGCACTACCAAACTATCTGCAAGCAGGATGCCAGTCCTAACATTGGAATTCAGCTTTAAAATAAGTGGACATTCAGAAAGTCTAATATTTTGATGGGAATGATTGTCCTGCCTTCAGCCAGAAACCCAAACCTTTATATTGCAGATGTTCACTAGCACAGCAAATGACAGAAAACATCAATGAAATAAATAATTGCTCCCTAGTTAGTATGTGGAATCCAAGAGCTGTGACAGTGACAGATATGTTGATGTGAGGACCAAGACATGGACAATGCTGTGGGTGTATTTTCATTGGTCCAATTTGTCAATGAATTCCCTGAGAAGAAATCAGTCTTTCTCTGAATTGACCCATAAAATCAGTCACCAGGTCTAGGCTGCAGATATCTTTCAGCTGCATTATCTTAATCATTACAGCATTTTATTCTGGCAGAGTGATTTTTAAAATGGTGTTTATTTTCCTCTCATGAAGTCTTGCAAGACAAAGGTAGCAGGAGGTGACATATTTTGCTCTGATTCTATGCTTTGTTTCAATAATTCTGTGGCATTTACTTTCTCAGCAGACAGGAGCTTTTATATTCTTCGGACTACGGTTTTGTTTGGTCATTTTCCAATCTTTGCTGCAGTTAAAATTAAACTTTGACTGCATAATATGTTAATACCTGAATCACGAGTACTTCACTGACACATAAAGGCTTTGTCTGCTGAGGAGATGGTATAAGACCTGCTCAAATCCACGTTTGCCTTTTCCCCAAGTAGATTGCTGCAGGCATTGGGTGAACGCTAAAGCAGAGCAGTGCTCCCTGTGCCTCACTACACACTGCAGTGCGTGTGCATATCCATAAGCCTCATCTCTGTTTGCACACTGGGCAGTGCCAGGGTTATTCTCTGGCCCCGAGGCCAGCTGGCATGCTACAGCTGTTCTCCGAGCTGTTAAACTTCTCAATCTCCAAGGCAGGATGGCCACACACAAACTTGTTGGGAGCAGTTCCTTGCTCAAACTAACTCCCAGCAGTGCCCAGGGTTTGTTTGGGACAGTGGTCATCGAGGGGAGGCGAAGCCAGGTCAGGATCATCCTTACAATTTATTAGTAGACAGGCTGAAATTTTTGGGCCTCAAACAATGTCCATGGCAGTGTCCAACTTAGTAAAATAGATGTAGCCTTGAACTGGGTAAAGGCCCAGCCTTGGGTGCCTGGGTCTAATCTACCATGCGTGACCTTTCAAGAGTGTGTTGATGTCCTAGACCAATACAAAGGCAAGCCAATCCTACATGGAGCGAGGCGTGGTGGCATAGGTAGGATGTCGGAGGTCAGTCTGACCTGCAGACTGTGTGCGCTCCTCACTGGTGGTCTTCTGCAAGCACAACCAGCTTTTTGGAGAGGTGCATTTGCAATGGGAGAGAGCTGGGCCAACAGGTGCAGAAATGCAAGTGAGCTCGCCAGGCAAGACAGCTCTGCCGATTCGTGAAAGACAAGGGCAGCTAACTCCTGGTGAGCTTGCAACCAGGCTAGCAACATGCTTTCTCCAGAGCTGGAAGGCTACAGTGAGCTATGAAATACTCAGCAGTAATTTTTTTCTGCTGCCAGTAGAGACTGAATTAGGGTAAAATTCCAAGTTAATTGGATCAGACTCTTAAAATCACTAATAAGGGAAGCACAGTGCCCAGCCTCTTATTGGATTATATATTAGGCACAATGACTGTTATGCAGCAAGTAAATTCCCATTTTTATCATAAAACAGGGAGTGAGGACTCCCATTTTTTCTCTTCAGGGAACTTTTTCAATGCCAGCTTTGTAAACTTCATTCAGAGGCAAAGAACAGTTTAAAAATCTAGTAATGGTAAAGAAAGAGTTTTCAAAGAGAAATTCCCTGCAAGTACAGTGCCATTGTTGTGCTACATTTTCTTTTGAAATGCCAGCAAGAAACAATTAAGGAGCAGCACTTGTAATGTATAATTGATGGTTTTCAGGTATCTAGAAACTTAGAGCAATTAGGCCCAGGGTGCAACATTACTTATTCATCACCATCTGGAACTTATAACTTTATAAGCCCTGCTATAGTTTATGTTTGTCTGGCAGAAATGGCAAGTTTAGTGTTTAAGTGCTGCATTATGCTGCAGAAGGTAAATATTTAATAGTGTCCCGACATAATGCAGCTGAGTGGGATAAGATGAACATGTTGTGTGGTCAGAGCATAGCAGCATGTAGATACTGCAAAATATAAGGAACAGAATGCCCTTCCCAGAGCAAGAGGACAGAGAATACTTCCAAATAAATCTGCAGCATTTCTATTGCATCAATAGAAAGCTATGGCATTGATCCTTGGGTCACAGTGTGCATTATCTAGTAACAGCTGTGACTCAACTTCAGATATGATTCAGATGGGTGAAAGAACTGTTTCTATGAAAATCTGAGAATCTCCCACTTTCTTCTTTGATGTTAAAGTAGAAGTAGACTAAAGATGAATAGGGAATTTTGGAGAAAATGTTTTCTTTTTTTTTTAAAAAAAGCCATTTCATCAAGCATCAAACCTGTTCTAGTTACTGTTTTGACAAATTTCCCACTGGAATAAACCAAACCAAACCAAATCTAATCCCAACCAAAAACACAAACACAAAGAAAAACAAAATCAAGCCACAAATCCAGAAAAGTTAATTTTATGTGTCTTCAATGTTTTCTAAAGGGTGAAAGTCCTCCTTGGGAACAGAACTAATTTTTCTTCTTTGTGTTACTCCCACTTAAAACCTAAGAGTAAAACTAGGTGAAATGTTCTGTCTGGATCTATTCCAACGTTGTCAAGATCCTGAGTTCAAAGTCATGTTCAGGAAATTGGCTTGATTCATGACTTGAAACTTTCTTGCAGCATTAAAATTCTTATGGTTCTGGAAGACCAGTTTCTACTCTGCTCTGGTCTCGCAACCCACCCTGGTTCAGCTGAGAAGACTGGCAGTGGATTGACCTGCTCCACCTCCAACCTGCACATAGGAATCCTGCAGTAACAACTACATTTTAAAAAGCTTGATAAGATTAATTGATTTTTCTGCACTGTCGCTGGTCTCACAGATCCTGACAAATACAGTCAAACAGCTTTAACTATTTTGTATGTACATGGAGGGTGATAATGTTATGCCTTAATGTCTGGTCTACATTCATTCAGTGCCCAACGGTGCAAAACAACTTTAGTGGTAAGATAAAGGTCCGGGTTTAACCCTTCACATTAAACAGGTCCATCTAGGTGATGCCCTACCTGGGAACCTGAAGTTCTTTGGCATGCAGGTGCGTAGAACAAGCTTCCTTGGCAGGAAAAGGACCCACTGATGCAACAAATGCCATAGTGCAGTAGATTATAGTGACTCACAGAGTGATTCAGAAAGGTGCTGTGTTGTTTTGATCCTCACAGGCCAACAAGTATGGCATTGACCATACTGGATTGGTATTGCCTTATCTAGAATATCAAATTGAATGAAATGATTGTTCACTTTCCTATCTTAATTTGTTATTTCTGCTTGACTTAATTACCATCTTGCGTGGATTCTTATTCATCCATTTCATTGATTTACTTGATTTGTTTCAAAAGTCCTCATCTAAACCTACAGTTGTGCAAACAGACTGGGCCTTCTTCTGCAACTAGGTTAACACATTGGTACTTTCATTCATTCAAATAGTGCTGACGCTTGAGTCAGTCTACACAGGAATAGAGCATGATATTGCCAGTGTGAATTTCAAAATGTTGTCTGGCTTTGTTATAGCTCCCGTTCCTGGAATCCAGTGATGACAAAAATGTTTTAGTTTTCATGGTTACATAGAAAACCAAGAAATCTGACCTATAAATGCTCAAAAACTGAAAGTGAATGAAAACAACACATTTACTTTGTTATTGCTATAATCTCATAATTTATTGGGGACCTCAACTCATGATGTGTACCTGTTTGAGGATAACAATAATTAGACTTGTCAGTGTTCAACATTTTATCAAACAATATTACAAAGCTAGTTGAAGCCCTAAGCAAATGAGAAATTCGTCTTTGCTTTCTCATGTACTGTTGTAGAAGAGATTAAAAGCTTGCATTATTAGTATAACAGCACGGACTGTTATTCTCTCCAAAGTGCCCTAAGCATCATTTATTAACATCAGTAAAACATTTAACAGCACTTTTAAAAATAATTTGCAGGCAAGAAGACTCAGTTTTATTTCAAGTATAATTTTCACCAGGTAGATGGTCATGTTCAGTGCCGGAATGATTTACATTGGTACCTTATGTTTTCAAACATTTTGTGTATGATGACAGCACAGAGACATACATCATGTGAAGCTAGAGAGTAGTAGTGTTTATCACAGCAGGCTCAGGGGTTGATTAAGGTGTCTCCAGCCCTGACAATAGGTAGCAGCTGCCAAGGTCTCTATTATCCTTTAAAACCCATTTTCCTTTTATTTTATTTTTTTTTTTTTTTTTGAAGTCTGGGGCCATAGTGTTTGTGCAGGAGAGTTCTGTGTCGTGAATCAGATGTAGTGCTGTAGTGATGTCCCCCTGAGTCTGCTGAGAGTCTGAAACAGTCTGATATGGACTGACATCAGAACCATCCCAGAAAAAAACCCTCTGTGGAGCAGGAAAAGCACAACAGACTACTTCACTGCTCGAACACAGTGGCTCCCTCGCCATTTTCAGAGGAGCCAGAGGCATCTACTTCGCAGGTAACTATCCTTCAGGGAAGAGAAAATAGAGCATTTCTTCCATCCATCCAGTTTGGAAAAGGCAGGGTCATGAAGCACAGCAGAGCCCTTGGTCCCTAGGACCCGATGCTATGTCACAGCTATGCTGCACTGGGCACTGTGGCTGTGCCTGAATCCAATGGGATCATTGCTCTTCAGAGGAAGACCAACACTTCCCAGAGCTACAGAAATCAAAAGATGAGCATGAACAGCTAAATTGCCATAGGGCATTCATCCTGCTCCTGCCCTCACTCAGGATTCCTATCTGATCAGGTGCATCTGAGGGGAAGATGCATATTTCTGATTACTTTCCACCACTCTTGAAAATCTGCAGGGAAAATCTCCCTGAGAACTACATAGCACATTGCTGACCAGTGTAGACATGGGAGAGAGGAGTGAGCAGCTCTATATTCCTGTTTTCCCAGGTGGCTGCATGCCAGCCTGGACAGATCAAACCATTTGACACTGGGAACTGCAGCATGGGAAGTTGACTGTAGAGGAAAGAAACTGTGAAGCAATTGCAGCTGCCTAGGATGGCTGCAACAGAACTTGATTTAGACTTTGCTTCAAGAAAGTACAAAATTACAGTAACCAACAGCTTTTAATATAGTCTTAGAGTATGCAGGATGAACACTCTTATATCCCAGAGTAGCCCTTGCCATAGACGGTGGGCAAAAAAAGAAAAAAAGTCATCTGTAAACATCTTCCAAGCTTGCATTACCACTGTACTGACTTTTCCCTTACTGCGGACCAAAGTAAATGTAGGGAAAGTACGGTCCTGACTGAGAACAGGCAAGCAAAAGTACTCCAAAGAAACTTAGCAGGGACATTTGATCTTTTTTGTTAGCAAATAATGACATTTACTGTCAAGAGCTGCTGAGGTCATCAGCTGCCCATCTCCTCCATTGGGTGTCCCCTGGCTATTTTTAATTGGATTCCCTTTCATCAGGATCTAGAGATCTGTGCTGTCCTCTAAAGTTTAGCTATTGCATCACTTTCCTTGTGCAGCATTTGTTACACAACATTTTTTTTTTTCCAGCCTAGATTTTTTTTGTGAAGGTCACAGAAGACTGTCTGCGATAAGAGCCCAAAAGCCTTCACTTTGCTTCTGAATTGTTCTTGTTAATTCAGTGCTGATTGAAGATTGATAAAGCCCTGGAGATCAAAGTCTCCTATCCCCCATGACAGCTCAAGCTTCTCCTCAGGGCACTTTTGGCTTGACCTAGAGGTAGTACAGGTTCCAAATCCATTAAGTCCTTCACCCTTTTCAGATGAATCTCATTGCTGTAAGTTTTGGTAATGGTTTTGAGCTGTGAACGTCTGTTCTCCTGAAATTAAACTGTCATCTAACTCCTTCTGGTCACTTGGCTGAACTCAGGTCACAACTGAGAGTGCTCTGGAAGCCAGCTCTATTATTTTTCATAATCATCCAGTTGCTGAACTGTCCTTTGAGTCTTCAGGCACAGTCACTGTCAAACTAACTACCTACAAGAAAAGTGGCGTCACCTTTCAGTTCATCTGTGTGCAAGTAATAGCACTTGTTTAAAGCTAGTCAGGGCCTGGAATACTTCAATATCCATATACAAGGATTTAGGTGAATAATACCTTTGAAGTAGAAAGACCAGGCTGCCACAGATAAATCACTTTTTCATATGTACCAATCAAGTAGTTCACAGTAATAGAGCAACAACATGGCCACAGCAAGTCTTGTTGGGTCAGTCTGTCATTTATCACAGAAACATCACTTTCTCTTGAGTACCTCTAATTATGGAAGGGTTCTTTTTATTAAAATGCATTTATTTCATGTGTATACAGGTAACACACAAATACAAAAATTAGTAAGACAAAACCTGTCTGTTATAGACTAGGCACAAGAGGAAATCTGTGTGAATTTAAACCCTTCTACATTTGCATAGGTAAGCACAAGTTATTTGTGCAATTTTCTTGTGCTTTCATTTTGAAACACTAATGCTACTATTATTATTTATGCCCAGATCTACCTATTTTTTTTTTTTTTAAATACAGGTAGTCATGGAGAGATATGTCATTTTACACTGTAAACTAAATTTCTTCCAGTCTTTTCCTGGTGCTCCAAGACCTGTGAAGCACTTTCTTTGTGCAGCTGGTTTTCAATAGTTTTGGGGCATTGGAAGAAGTAAGTTTTCCTTGATTTTACTGGAACCCAGGGACTGCTGGACTACTTGACACTTGTGAAAAAAGTTTTAAGGAAAATAGCTCCCCACACTTTTCCACATAGGCAGGGGATGTCATCTTATATGTGGCTGTAAGGAGCATAGGCACGGTTCATGGGGTTTGCAGTATATACACATTTGATGGACAGCATTTTGGATGATGCATGAACAGCGCAAATGACTACAAGATGCTGAAGGTTAAATCTGATGGCAGGGATGAGAGCTTACCGGGACCTTACTACTGACTGGGTAGATGGAAGGGGCTGGAGGAATAACAAAAATGCTCCCTCAGGGACTTCCCTCTCTTTTTGATCTAAAAGTAATAGTGATATGGTCATCTGGTAAACACCTGATGATTAAGAATTTTAATAATTTACTTATTTTTGAACCCACCTTTGTGGCAATTCTGGTCTCCTTCAAAGAATGTTGCTGAACATCCTTATGGCCAGAGTGGACCCTCTGTCCTCACATTTGTAAAAAACAAAAGTCCCTGTCAGCCAATTCTGATTCTTGAGATCTTAGTCATGGAAATGAACAACAAATGTATTTTATATTCTTACAGTCATAGCAAAAGTACCACTATTTCTTACTTCATAAGCTGTCGTGAGCTTGCTGACACAGCTGTGAAGAAAGGTACTTTGGTTGTCACTTTTGCTCTTAAATCTTAGAACAGAAATAAGTAAGAAATCATTGGGCTGAGGCTGGGGTGGTGCAGGAGACAGAGTACCTAATAACTCTCCAAACAGATGACCAAACCTGAGGGCAGAGCAGCCAGAAATAAACCCCAGTGCACATCAATGTTTTTGTTCCCACTTTGCCTTTGCAAATATTTACAAAGCTTTTCTCTTAACCCTCTGTGTTTTTAGCTTCATGTCTGAAACACAAGTTTATAATGAAGGCTGTGAGGAGGTCCCAACAGAACAAAATGCTGCAAGCACGTGCTTAATTATAAGAATGTGCTTGGGTCTGTCCCTATTCAGCAGTGTTAGGTGTCTGCTCATGTTCAGCTGTCTTGAGGCCTTATTAACAAACGTACAGCTTTTTACTAAGGCTTTCTGTTTTAATGAAGGTGCATGCCCTTGGCTTTCTGCAATCCTATCCAATGTAGACTGACCGAGCTTTTTGTGCGATGAGGAGTAAAAGGCTTTCATTCATTCCTTATCTGAATTAGCATTGCTCCAGGTTTGATTACAGTATGTGGTTTCATCACTGTTCCCTCCATGTCCATGGATGGTTTTTCCTGACTTCTGTTTTTATGATTTCTTTTCTGGAAATACAGTAATAGAAAGTGTCCTGGTATTTGCCTATTCGGTTACTGATTAGAGAGACATGGTTTCTGTTTAGGAGAAATATTAAGGTATTTGCATTCAAAGTTGAAACATAAAAACATGTCAGAACTGTCATAAAAACACTTAGTTTTCCTGCCCAAACAGCATTTTCCTCTTTTATCTAGCTACGAGGATGCTACAGCGAAAAGTTCTATGAAAGTTCTAGAGGAGACTGTCATTGTGTTTTTCAGTCTATTTGCACTGGCAGCTAAGAGTGCTGAAAGTTAAATTTTATTTTTTTATGGATAACTGGTGCCCAAGCTGCCTGGGACAGCATAGTGGAACCTGTCTATTAGAGCTGTATTTGCATTCTTGTGTACATCTAAGTATGAACATTAGCAGTCTGACACCTCCTTTGTTGCAAACCTAACACTATTTCACACTTAGTGGGATTTGAAAATTGAAATGAGAATAGCTTAAGTAAATAGTTTACTGCTGGGCTCTGCTCAGTGGCAGGTAGACATCCAGACACCTAGTGGCAGGTAGACACCCAGACATGCTGGTGACAGGTCTGATCCTGCCATCAGATGCCCTGCCTTCTTCTGGCAGTTTTCTCAGGCAATGGAAATTGTTTTTCCCCCAGACCACAGGCAATTTCCACCTCTCAAGAAAATATAAGTGGCTCCTGTATCATTAGGCCATAGGTAGGCAGAGGTGCCTCATCATATGGTATGAGACTAAGTCCTGTATCTTAACCGTAACAAACATTTCTAAATAATTGCAGAGACAGTAATTCCAAAGACAAGCCTGGAGAAGCATAATGTTCTTTTCTGACTGCTTTTCTTTATTGAATATAGGCTGTTGTAACAGATGCAGGCATTCAGATTGACATTTAATTTATCCTCTGAATTAAAAAAGGATGATAGAGTTTAGTCTCTGTTAAAAAATGCCAGCACTCTGTCACTAAGGCTTATTTCTATCAAAGTCACATTAGTATTCAGCTGTTTACAATTAGCTGAGCTTCCCATGCAAACTACCTCAATAAATAGTTTAATAACAATGAAAAGAACATGTTGCAAGAAGGGTCTACCCTTCTTGGGGAAGAACAATTAATTATGTAGAGAAATTAAGCTGAAAACAGATTACCTGAACATTATATTTTTCTTGATTTTACGTAATGAGCTGTAAAATCTAATCAATGTGCCTCCAAGGGAACAGTACTCTTGGGCTAGAGCTAACACCACTTGGTCCATCTACCTGAAAGATTTCTGACTGATATAGCATTGTGCTGTTATATGGCTATGCTTAATTAGAGATGTCATAGATATACATACATAGTCTACTGAGTATTGAGGACATATATAAATAAAGACCTTGCAATAAGGACATGCTGATCATACTGAACATAACCAGAATAGAGTGGTGAGTAGAAAAAGAAGAAGGAAGCTGATATGAAATTAAATTGTTTATATTCTTATTTCACAATCTCTGGGTTAATAATTTGTTTCATTAAAAAAAAACCAAACACCACCACTAACTCATGCAAACCACAAATAAGTTCATCCCAGAGATAACAGAGAAGTTGTAGAATTCAGAGGGGAAAAAATTTTAGCGTTCAGTTAACTGGTATGTGTGCTTTTGATATATGCATCCTGGCAGATCCCACTAGTGCTCAGACTCTTTTATTACCTTCAGTATTTCTCATGAACTATCATGGAAACCTAATCAGAAACACTATCTTTAGCTTTTTGATGAAGTTTCACAAATCACACATGCAGACTGCTTAACATGGCATGACGGACAACAAGGGGCGTGTTATGGGCTGATTCTGATAAAGGATATCTTTTTGCACAGCACTCATTAGTTCTGCACAGCATTCATTGTATGCAATTATCTGCCCATGTCCAATGGCTGTGGATTTTCATTAGAAGTGCCATTCTTTTTATCACTGGGAGAATAATACATGACCTGAGCTACTACAGAGGGCTGTTTGTTGCAATGGTAAAAAAATATTCAATACCTGAAGTTAAAGCTTTGGAGTCAGAATCTGTACATACTATGAAGAGGATAAATTTAACTTCCATCTGAGATTCCTAGTCAAAGGACATATCAAAAAGTTAAGGAGGTTCATGTGAATTATAGCATAGCTTGGAAAACATGATCTTATTGCTGTGAACTCCTGGGAATCCACAGGATGACAAGAAGGCAAGAAGGACATAAGATATTTTCATATTTTAATCGATAGGAAACTGCCTATTACAATGATGGTGGTCATATATTCACTAAATAAACTGTCCTTTGATTTCCTAAGAGTATTCTCCCAGGACAGTGAATGGTCTGTGTTAAACTCTCAAGCACTCAGACTCCAAAAAAAGGATGAGATATAGATTTATATTCAAGTTGGGGATCAAAATTTGGCCTAGTCACTGAGATGGAGCATATCTAAATTGAAGTAGATGACATTTTCACTACATTTCATACCTGTTTTTCAAACTGCTGTCCTCAGAAAGCTTATTTATTGGTCAAGAAATTCTGTTTGTCAGGAACAAGAAGCCCAGTGGTGACTGAGAAGACAGAAAAAGAACATGCCACATGAATAATTATTCTTTGGTGCTACAAAGAGCTGTAAAAGAGCTCATGGAGGGAAATGAAATGAAGAAATCCAAGGAAAAATATCATGGTGAAGGGAGAATCAATATTAAAGCTATCGCTCTCTCCATGCATATTAAATATGCGCAATGAAGACAGATTGCTCATAGCAGGGTTCTGGTACTAGAATATTACCATATAATATGTCCAAATGAAAACATGTAACTCAGAGCTGTAGTTTTATAACAAAGTTTCTCTTTGCTTATTTTTCCTCCTCCCCCAAGAACACTTTATTTTTCATACCACCAATCTGGAAGACATACAAGAGGTCAGGTTTCCAGAAAAACTCTTCTCTCTTTGCAGGCATCCTTAATAAACTGAAAATAATGACATTTGTGGCAGTACAAATGCACCAAGGGTAGAGCACATATTAATTAAGGCAGGCTCACAGAGTGGCAGTTTTTGCTGAAGCTGGCCATTTTTGTATGCTTTTATGTCTTATAACTGCCTGTTTTCCCAGGAGACATCTTATCAGGCAAACATTGTTCTGGCATCCCAGAACATGACAGACTGTCATTAGATAAAGGAGAAGGTTAATAAAATAGAAATCCAGGTTACAAGCAGTGTTTTAGCCAGAGGCATCCCATGGGTTGTGGTGAAGCAAACAGCAGACTAGTCAAATGCAGCAAATTACAGTCAGCAGAAGAGTGCCAAATATCCAGCTCTTATTCTATAATTTGCACATGCCAGCAGAATCTCAAATAATTCTTTTTGTTGAGATACTTGAACTGAGTTTCCTTCGGTCTGTGGATTCCCATTTCAATATCCTGAGTCTGGTGAGCCCAGTGGGTTAGGAAAGGCTCCCTCAAAAGTTATTATGTGAGGATAACATAATCAGGGAGGGCTTTTTTCCCCTTTCTTTTGTTTCTTTTCTTAAAGCACTTCTGGAAATGCCTGGTAGAGTCTGTGGATGTCAAGTGGAATCAGAGCGCATGGGCCTAGGGCAGAGCAGGATTACTTCTCTGGCTCATCTCTGACTGAAGAATTTTCTATTTTATTAGGTTGCAGAGTGATGCTGGCAACTGTAAATATTTCTGCAGAGGAAGTATTTTTTTCTGCTAGACACTGTTGAGACATACAGAAGTGACCATTGCCCCCAGGCTTTTGGATAGGATGGAAATTAAACATTCAAATGAATAATTATGATGAGGAAAGAACACAGCTTAGTTAGTGGTTTAGAAGGTAAGTTTTGCTTTTTTTTGTCTTCTTCAGAGATGTCATAGGCAGATTAGGATGTGGGAAGAGAAATAATTCCAGCTGTCATCTGTGTAACCTGAGCAATGCACTGTTTTCTGAAACTCGTAGCAATATGAAGCCTTCAAAATATATTTGAAGAAGAAAGTAGTGATTGCTTAGATTTTATAAGACCATTTGATCCTGTTTTGAGAAAGAAAGAGGGGAATTAATGTCATGACCATTTACAGAGAGTTAGGTCAAAGCTGAAAAATCCTACAGAGAAAACATGGAAAGTTTATTGCAAAGGTGGAGGAAGATCTTTGAGTGGATCATAAATGTGTTTAGTGTCAGTGCTGATTTACACTAACTGAGGATTTGGCCTTACAGCTCCATCCTAGCAGATTTGTCTTAACTCTTCTGAAGGAGATTTTCTGTTTCGCCACTTGGTTTGCTTGTGTAACTTGACTTCACAGCCCTTGTAGTATATGAACTGTGGGAGCTGCCATGTGTGGCTGGTAATAGGCTCCTTTAGTAGTATTCAGAAAACCTCTTCTCCCTTCTAACGAATGGGGAACCATCCTCTACCACAGTCAGCTGGGAGGCTAACTTCTCTGTGGTCTTAAGAAGCTGGTGCATCTATGGATGGGATTTCAAAAGATCTAATACGACTTAACTTTGTTCCCTTCAAACTCCCAGGCAAAACTTGCACTGAGTCTTTTAAAAGCAGAGTTAGGGTCATGCAGGGCTTTCCTGAAACTTCTGTTTTACTTCTGAGGTGCACAGGGCAGAAGAGAAGAGCAAAAAGCAGCCAAAGGAGATGCTGGAGAGAACTACTCTACATACAAGGCATATCTTTATTTCTTAAAACAAGGAAGATAGGTGTGATTCAGTGTATGACTGGTAAGAGAAGACAGGAGGTGAATGGCTACAAGGAGGGGAGAAACTGAAATGACAAGGAAGCAACAAGGTTTTCAAAAATCACAGTTGTATCTGTCAGGACATTTTCCAGTCTCCCCAAGATGGCACAGTGAAAAAATTATTCTGCTGTCACTGTCATCTAGGTTTGATATAAATGTCCCATACAGAAAAACATGCAACACTTCTCTCCCAGGAGACCGATCCTGAAGACTTACAGCCAAAATTAATAGTCTGCGTGCATGTTTTAACCCATCCTTTCTAAAATTTTACACCTGTATTCATAGTCATGCCTTAGTTGAACCTGGAGCACTTGGTGTCTTCTCTTTTCAAATGTATGGACTTTTCTCTCTTATCTTGTACTGTAGCTAATGAATTATTTTAACCCCTGCCTTGCTGGTTTTTCTGCATTGCTTACATTTTGTCACACACTTGAGGCTGCTCTGCACCTCACTTCTAAACTGATGACAATCTCTAGAAATTTATTAGCCCATGTTGTCCACTGATACTATCTTGGTATTGCCTAGCTGCTTGGATGAATCAAGGCAGGAGAAAGGCAAGTGAAAGGTCTCTAGGATGGTGGCTGTGATGCTTGTATCAGTATCTTATCTAAACACACTGTACTACAGTACAGCTACATGGATAGAAGAGTTAGCATTACTTTTTTGCTGACTGCTGTACAAAAGAAACAGGAATTCAAATGGAAGAAATATCTAAAAGACAGCAGACCAAATATTCCTTACAAGTCTACCTTTTATAAAACTATCAAGTTTCTCTGTAAGTTAAAGTTTTAATGGCAATCTATTCAGCAGAATGTTTAGGCATGTATTAGCCTTCTGGGTATACTTATTGCTCTTGATAAGGCCCCTTTATCTCTAAGCAGGAATTAAGTAAAGCTTAAAGTGTTTCTCTTAAGCATATTCTGGAAGGTCTGTGTAAAGACTTTGTTGTCTTGTCATAGTTTATCTTATTCCCCCTATCAATTCCTGGCATTGCTTCTTTTCAGAAGAAAGAAAAAATCCTCTGTATTTTGGTACTGCAAAATCATTTTGATCCGATATACTGGTAGGAACTGCATATAAACAATGATATGTATATATAATCTTTCACAAAGGCAGTGAGGATCCATCTATATGGAATTTTCTGCTCTCAGTGGAAGTACTAATTGACATTTCTTTGTTGCTGCTGCATTATCAGCAGTCTGCAAGAAGAGAAAAAGTACCGTCACGCAGATTTGCTGCAGAGAGCAGCATGCTGCAGGATGAGGACGCTGCCCAGTAATTTTTGCTTTATTTTCCTTTTATCACTGATTGTGTATTAGACATGGAATAGCTCCTGGACAAGGTAAGCATTTCCACTGTGAAAGGCTCAGTTAAAGCCCAGTGCTTTTATTAGAGACTTACAGTACTGACCTTTGATATATAGGCAGATGAACAGGTTACTAGGTGGGGAACCTGTAGTTCAGCAACTACTCCACAGTCACTGGCTTTATAGAAACCCTTTTGCTACAGTAACCCAGAAAATAGGTGAGGTAGCTTAGTATGCATGCATACTCCTACTTAGTTCCTGTTTTGAGGTAAAAGAAGGCATATAGACAGCTGCAGTAGCTATCACAATGGAGGTTCACACCATAGTTTACATTTTCATTTGCCTCCATCTCAAGTTTAATACTTAAATTGCAGTAGCTCTTTCTTAAACAAAAACTCTACGCAAACTTTGAATTCTATACACCACAGAAGAAAAAAACCCCTACCAATATAACTACTGAATACTACAGATGTGAGAGCATGGTCTTTCTGGGAGAAACATAAGCTTTTCTATTAGCTAATCTCAAAGGAGTTAAGCAGTGATTTGACCACTGTCTCTAATACTTACAAACAGAAGATTCCTCATGGTTGTAGATGCTTCATTACAATGGAAAAAAGTTTAAGAGGACACCTAGAGCTGAAGCTAGACAAGTAGAAGTCACAACTCACATTAGGGGGATGATCACTGTAACAACTTCAAAAGCACAGTGCACTCTTTATGAATGAAAATCTTTCACAAACCAAAAGCTTTGAAAGACTAAAATACAGGCATTAATCTCAACTAAATAAATTACTTCATGCAGAAAAGATAGTAGGATCCTAAGATCCTGTGTCCAGTGATATATTGAAAGTCAGAGAGTGCAGCTGTGATCACTATTTTTGTCTTTCCCTCTCTTTGAGGTATGTTTTAGTGAAATCATTTAATGAACAAGGTTTAGAAATATTTTACATTCATAATAACTATTTCTCCATGACGCCTCAAATAGTGAATGACTTTCACATAGATTTCTAGCCCCTTAACTTAAGAACGTGGTTTGCTGAGCAGGTGTCTTTGCCCAGTATGAGGCAGTTGTCTTGTCCTTTCAAGACACTTTAATTTAATATGAATGCAGCAATTTAAAAACATGAGGCCAGCTTTAAAATTTTGACTGTTTTCTATCTCTGTCTTGCACTAGTAACTTCCGTTTCATTGCCCCAAATCTTCTTTTTCAACTCCAGTTTACTAAAATATTTTTAATCATTTGAGAGTATTAGGGCATATTTACTGGCATACCACATGATATTTTGACAGATGAGTCTTCTCAAGTTCTGAAATGTCTTCTAAAGTTATTTTGGAAAATCAGATCTTAAAAATTATTTCACCTAGAAAGAACCAGAAAACCAAAATGTCCTGCTTGCATTGCTGGCTAAATTAGTTTGTGTATTATCTGGAAGACTGAATGTTAAGAGTTATTTGCTCCAAGTTAGGTGTTAGTACAAAATGCAGTGCAATGTATATATATTCAGACTATCTGTAAGTAAATTAACTTGTGAAGCAGTAAGGCCACATCGGCTAAGTAGGATGTTTTAGCACAGCAGAGAACTGAACAAAACATGTGTTGTTTAATTCCTCTGATACCCAGTCTAGTCCACTGACAGTTTTTAAGACTGCTCAGGAAGCACATCATTTGAATAATATATTATCTAGCAAGTGTTGTGCAACCTGTTCAGACTTAGTTCATCCAGTTATGATCCACAATTACAGCTGTCAGAAGTTCAATAACCACAAGTACAGCATATTGTGAAATTTGGACTTTGTACAGATAGCCAACAAAACTTTGATGGAGACCACCTGTCATTGTATTCCCTTCTGGGGGAAAAAACTACTATACTTTGTATTTCTAAAGAAGAAAACATGGCAATGCAAATTAATAAAAAGTTCAATGAATGAGAACTTTATCAAAGCTGTCTTTTTGTTCCAAGTGTTGCTCAGATCAATAAAATTTTGCAGACAGTTTTCCATTAGGAAATGGCATTTGAATTAAACCTTATTTTTTTGCTGTTTTAAGGAAAAAAAATTTGCTGTTTCAAGGAAAAAAACCCACCAAACTCAAGCATTTATAAGTATTTGTTCACAAAGATCCCATAAAAAAATGAGAAATTTTTTAAAACAACACTATTAGGCCAGAATAAAGAGATACTTCAGATTAGATGTTACTCCATTCCACGATTCTGTTTTATCTGTCAGTGCAGCCTGCAGGCTTAAAATCCATGCAGAAAATAATTCATAATGGAATAGTTTTCCATGTGAATCTTATCATGGGGTACACTACTCCATATGCCTAAACTATTTTGGCAAGAAGCCTTTTTGAAAGCCTCAGCATTGGCATGACACTGATAAAAATGAATGATTTACAAAATCATATTAACATTCATAAAGAGGAAATGAGGAAAGTTCTTGATTAAAAAGCTGTTTTTAATTAACTAGGGTCTAAATATTAGCTTAAAGCATGCTGATAGAACATTATCAGAGTACTAATGTAGATAAAACTGACATTTAGGGTGGGAATCAACTCCAGAGATCTAGGGCTTGACTTAGTTGCCTAAATAGAAGCTTCTCATGTCATGTGAGATTTCCTGGAATTTCCTATCTGGCAGAATAGCAAAATGTCTCCATATGGATGTCCTGAATACTCTAGAACATCTTAGGTGGCTCTATGTTTAGACAAATGAGTTACTTTCCTAAATGCAGTGGATTGATTCAGCTGTCAAAGTGTGGGCATGTAGTATTATTACCTGACATTCCATGAGGTGTTGCTTCTACTTCTAGCTGATGCTCCAGAAGAATATGGTGTTCCTGTAAACACCATGGCATACCATACACCCCTGGGCAGATGCCTCACATACCCTAGGATGTCCCTAATGGTGACGGATGCCTACATGTGGGCACCTGTGTCTAGGTGTCTTCAGTGAAAGGATACTCCTATGAGCCAGATTTTTCGACTGCCTGATCAACCACTCCAAACATCCACCCCTTCCTTCTTCTGCCCCCAGCTTTATACGCTGAGCATGACGTTGTACAGTCTGGGATATCCCTTTGGTCAGTTGGGATCAGCTGTCCCAGCTGTGTCCCCTCCAGCTTCTTGTTCCCCCCCAGCCTGCTTGCTGGTGGGGTGGGGGGAGGAGCAGAAAAGGCCTTGGCTCTGTGTAAGCACTGCTCAGCAGGAATGGAAACATCCCTGTGTTATCAACACTGTTTTCAGCACAAATCCAAAACAAAGCCCCATACCAGCTACTGTGAAGAAAATTATCCCAGACAAAACCAGCACAGGTGGCCAGGCACTTATGTCTAATTAACTGATTCAGCCCATGCAGACATTATATTTCAGGTTTGCTAATTTCAAACTGACACAACCCAAAGGGATCAGTTCAGTTGCATGAATATTTTTTTGTTGTTTGAGTTACCCTATGGCATCCACCTAACCTCCAAGTGCTAGTCACAAGAGCCAAGGTCCTGTGTCATATCTGCTCGCTCTGTGAATGTGTCTAAATGGTACTAAGCACCTGTGCTCTGATAACTGATGTAAAGTATAATGGATTTTATCAGGACATCCAGAAGGACCTGAAAACCAGGCAAAAAGCACATGGAAAGCCAAGGCAAGAAAAATTTGCAGCAAGAACCTGCATCTCCTGAGGCTTCTCCAGCCCTCAACATTTTTATACCCCTGTGGTAATTAACAAACTACTGCAGCTGATACACAGCTCTAACTTTCATTGCATGTGATTAAAACCATTTCCTCACTTTTCCCAAAGTCTTGTGACAAAATGCCAACTGAGGCTGGACAAGAAAGGAGATCCCACTGGCAAGGATGCAACTTTAAGAATTGGCAGGTTTGTTTCCCTGGTAAGATTAGTGCCACATTATTGCTCAATGCAGAGCAAGTTAATGAGCCAGGAGCTCCCTGGGGGATATTGTTAGATGATGTATATCCTTAGTGTATCTTTAAAGTTGCTCATCTTTATTCCAACAGCATTGAGGGTTTGTAACATAGACTGAACACAGGTATGACCTGGACTATACAGGCATATGTTATAACTTACAGCTGATGCTAATAAAACAAAATGATTCCATTTGAATGTTGTCCTCCTTTATTCTGTTACATGAAAGCTCTAATTTAGCATCCTCAGCATATGCAATTCTCTCCACTTAAGATGTACTTTCTCAATGCTGGCCCTTTCAGTATAGAGGTCTGTAGTTTGTTGTGTGCTATAAACACAGATTCTGTTTCCTTAGAAGAGTTAAGCAGATAGTTGTTTCCTTTCCTATTCTACAAAGCAGTTAAGCATAAACTGAAGGTTCAATGAAATCAAGCTAAGCATGCATTTAAGTGCTCTGTTGAACTACACATTTTAATTTCTCAGGCTCTGTTGATAACGTCTCATGATGCGCTAGCCTTTTGATCCATAACAAAGTCTCTTTTACATAGGACATTATATAAAAGAAGGCACACACAAAGATGCCTAGGAAAGATTGTATAAATAGACTAAGCATGAATGGTATGCTTCCTGAATATATACACAGGCTTCAATATTTCCTGAGAATTGTATGGTCTCTGCATGTTTAATAACTTCAGTATAATATTTTCTTGCCCAGTTTTCATCTGAGTGTGCTTAAAACTTGTGGTATTCACAACATCCATTAGTCAAACTAGCTAATTGTGTTTGCTGAGAAAAACCGCTTTTGACTTCGATTAGACCCACCTCCCTATTTCTTCCTATGCTGGAGGAGGTAGTAAGCAATAATCTTTTATTCACTCTATCCTTGTCATTCATTTTTTTTTTTTTTTCTTTCCAGCGTAACCTTTTGCAGGCTGAAAAGTTGGAGCTTAGTCCTGCATAACTTAGTTCTCTTAGCAGGAATGTCAGTCCACACTAGGAATCATTCAGTTCAGTCTTGTCTGTATTTTCCTGGCTTTATTATATCCTTTCTGAGGTACTATGAACAAAACGTGTCTGGTTTAGGACACTCAACAAAAGACAAAATATAGATAAGATTGTTACTATCGATGGTTGGCATATAATACTACTGAAGGGTTGGTTTGGGATTTCCTTTTAAAAATCTGGTAGCAGAAAAAGGTTGCTATAGCTTTTAAATTGTAAACAGTGAACATCCTACCAAGCGCTTACCCATCCTAATATCTGAAGTATGTGAAGTTCACCCACTGCTAGTAAACCATAGCCTTCACATTATGTGCATAACAATATCTGCCTTTCAGTTGTCTATTTGAAAGACCTGACTATGCACATCCATTGCTAGAGCCAGTCATTCAGACATTGACTCTGTTCCCAAGCATAATGCTGTCTGATTTGCTCTGGTTTATCAGAGACATTCCTGTGCATCTCACAGATATTACAAATATTGCAGGTATTACAGAATGCAATGCACACTGGGGCATCTCAAAAACACTGGGTATTTATGCTCAGGCAAGTAAGCCTTCAGTATTTGTCTCCTGAAAATGTAGCTGGGAAAGGGAACTACTATGCTAATCCACTCTGCTCTGTTTGTCTTTTGGGGTGGAGGATAATTTAGTCCTCATGATCATTTAGTTACTGCTGAGATTTGTCAAAGACATTAAAGTTGGCTAAAAATGTGATGCAGTTTTGTTTTGTGAACAAGTATTTTTTACCCTTCTTTCCCTGTTTATTTTTCAGCACTATACCAAAATAAAGAAAAAAAAATAAATTAAAAAAAATCCAAATTCATCCTGTTAACACATTTTCAAGTTTATGAAAAAGCTAAATGTTATGGATACTGTTCCACACTAGATTTCCTTGGGACCAAAATATTAACTACAATTTATTAAGCTATTGAATAGCTATCACACCAAGAGAGAAGGAACTGCATCCTAGGAAAAAAAAAAAACCAACCAAAAGACTGAAAAGGATGTAGAGTCATAAGAGATAAGTGATTGACTCTGACCTCCCATTGTAGTTATGGGGACAAAACAATGAGAGTATCTTTTGAATGTGTTAATGAAGTAAGAGCAGGAAGGTGGTTTTCCCAGGGTCATGGCATTGGTGAGACTAGTACTGGAATATAATATAAAATAGTAATATAAATGAGCTTTAAAGTAACACTGAAATCCTGAACAACATACAGCAGAGCCACAATTTTTCTCCAGGATGAAAAATAACATTTTACAGTAATATTTGTTTCTCTGATGAATAAAAAAGGCTGTGATTGCATCTAATCTACATGCTAGGAGAAGAAAATGACATGGAGTTCAGGTTTTCTGGTAGTCCAGACCCAGGCACCCATGTTTTCCATGCAATTTGGAAGCCAGGATTTTGTTTACAAAGAAGTCAGAGTGCGGGTGATGGGAGGGAAATTACATATGCCTTAGTCTCACTCTGATGAGGAGCTGGGATGGTGCCAGAGTGCCATATAGACAGAGCTTAAACATTGGCTTCATTGCAGAATACATAAACCTTTGCTGGGAGAAGATACCAGATATAAAATGGCTCTTTAATCTCACAGACAAATTCCAATTAGAAATGCACTACACACTTTTTACACCAGGCGTGATTAATCACTGGAACAAACTACCAGTAGAACTGATGAATTCACCATTTCTTGATGCCTTCAAGTCAAGACTGGGTGCACTCCTAGAATTTATGTGATAGCCAAACACATGTTATAGTCACGTACAGTACTTGTTATTTGGGTTAATATTGTGGGTAATAGAGTAAATTTTAGCATTTTTTCATAAAGCAGAGGTCAATCTAGTGGTCTTTTCTGACTTGGAAATCTCTAAAGCTGATAAAGACTCTTATATGGACAACACTGCTCTGGTCTACATGTGATCATCCTCCCCGTATTCTTTTCTTGCCCTTTCCCTGCATTGTCTGTGACACAGTTCCCATTTGAAATTCAAGCTCATGAAATCTGTTTAAGTTCCTTCATTTCCAAGTAAATTAATTATTGAATCTAATAGGAAGTTAATAGATTAATAAGATAAGAGATCCTAAACATTTAATTGGATTTGGGTCCAAACACCTTCCAACAAGCATTAAACAAGCAAAAGTGAGATAAAATACCTAATATTCATCAGTAAGATTCATTTTGCGTAGGCTTTGTTTTTTAGCAGCTAGTTCCTCATGAGCGCACAGACTGGAAAAAAGTTCCTGAATCACCAAATCCAATTCTTGATATCTTCAAGAGGTAGCTGCATAGCTCCTTTCATAAACTGATCAAACTCCATTTTAAGAAGGCCAACATCATTGTCTTACCTCTAGTTCCTCTTATTCCAAAATCTGTTCCTTTGTCCTACCTCTAATGTCTTTTATTCCAAAATCTGATCACTATATATTCACCTTGTAATTTTCAGCCCTCAGAGTCTGTAAATAACTGTTCTTTACCCACCTTTAGTCTACTTAGTACTTGTACCTTTCTGGAGTGTAGACGCCAATATATTTAGGCCAAGTAACCATATTACATCTAGGCTTTATTTTCCTGAGACAAACTCTTATACTTGCTTCATTTAAAGACAGGTTCTCCATTCATAACATCACTGTATTGGTCTTTCTTCTTTATTCTTTCAGTTAGAATCGATTTTTCTTAATGAAAGAGGCTGCCCAGGTATTAGCATATCCTCTAGGATAGGATGCTAGCACTTTATTTTAACAGAAAAACTGAGCCTTCTGCAAAGCAATTGTAATCTCCTCAAAATGAAATGTCTGCAAAAAGATGTAAAAGGGTCTACAAAAGGATGTAATTTACTCATAAACATACACGGAGATTTGCAGATTACCTTCAAGTTCCACCTGTGGGCAGCTCACCATGCTAATTACATGTCTTCCTGGAAGGTTTAGAGGAGTCACAAATACAGACAACATACACCATACTATTTTCAGATTACATTTCCTTTTTATAGTTTGGTAATGTATGTTGATCTTATGTATAATTTCATAACTTTTTTTGCATAATTATTAAAATATTGGGTAAATGTTGTAAACAGAGGACAGTGTATATAAATTACAATATAGCTGTGTGTTTTCTGGATATAGTTACTGCTAACTAATTGGTCCTGGACACTTAATATAAAGCATACAAGTGCTCACTAAAAAACAATGATTATATAATCACCATTTTAACACAAAGACGATGCTCTTGTGATATCTATCTGCAGCTAAATACTGCCTACATTAAAAATAGATAGTGCGTTTCTCAATTTCTTTGGAGACTATAGAACTTAAATATGAAGACTTATTACTGGTTTCATTAAAAGCACTGAAATATTTGATTTCAATGACTGGATCTTTGTCACAAGGTAAATTATTAATGGTTATTTGGCATCTAATTATTTCCAAATGTTTTTATTGCTATATATTAAATTAGGGGAGGCTAGAATGGAGGGAGTACAATTTGAAATTGACTGCCAACTTTTAAATGAGATTGTTTCTCCTGAGACTATGGTGATTGGAACTTGTATTAGTAGCTCATTGAAGCACATATATTTCTTCTGGCATATGTCATAGTTAGATCTTTTTATTGATACCAAAATGCTTTTCTGTTTTAAAGTATCACCACAGAAGACTCCTCTCTAGAAATTGTTTATATTGTAATTGTGCATTTTGCAACAATCCAAATGCATATACTGTTACATTTAATGGGTAAAATGCTAGCTGGTAATATTCTGTGAGTTTTGTTCCATTGTTATTTATCTTGCAAAAATAGAACTGTATTATATGTGATTTTCTTTCCACTTACAAAATGTTTCATTGTTTACCAGAATAATGAATAATAATCTCTTTCAATATTTCTGTTGCTATACCAAACTGTACTATTATGGTAATGCTTGCTTATTGTCCTCCATAGAATAAAGCTGCAAATATTTGACCTTGACTTACAGATTTGAGTGGAATAAATACAAGCTACTGCCTGATTAAGAAAATCTGTATTATATCTAAAACTGCTAAGGTCCAAATCTTCAAAAACCTTAAAACACTTAATTAACATTTTGTTTTCTGTTTTCAAGAAAAAAATAAAACACATAACTCTGTATTTTGTAACATCCTTATTTGTGTTGATGTCACCTCTAAAGATTAACAGCTAGAAAGATCAAGAGAGGACCTTAGGTTCTAAGAATATAATCTTGACAACTTCACCCAGTACTTTTGCATCAAAGCTAAGATTGGAGTTTGAACATATTCATTTTCCGGTACATCTAGATAATCTTTGTTTCAGTCTGAAGTGAACTGGCACTCCCTGTGGGCAAAGGACCTGGGTGCAAGCCAGCTCAAACAGCAAGTCTTAGGAGTGTGTTAGCAGAGTGCTGCATCCTCCTTCATTGCCAATCAGTAGAGATTATTAGTCCTAAAGTAATACTGCAGTAAAAATATTTGCTCAGTTTCTGGTTTGAAGTTGGTTTAAACCAGCCTACCTTGGAGTAAGTGTGAGCTCCTAACTGCCTGAAAAGTCTTGTGGGTTTGTGCCTTTAGAAGGTAACCTTGATTCATATAGGATGGCTTCAAAATGAGATACAAATCAACGTGACTAAAAGTGTTGGATTCATTTCACCTAACCCCAGATGTTCATTCTGTACTTATATGCCTTTGAGGTATTCTTATAGACTCTTGACATACACAGAGTAACAAAAGACATTTCTAGGTTGCAAACAATCTCATCCAAAAATAGTCATCCAAAATAGGTTAGATGAATTGTGCAGTTGCCAATTTTTCTTCATTGACTATAAAGGGAAGAAGAAGAACATTCCTCTGAGGAATACTTAGCGATGTCCAACATCTGTGGGCAAATCCCCAAACTGAGCCCCACCTAGCGGTCCAGCTGAATTGCTCTCTAGGCTCCACAGACAGTATTGACAAGATCTCTTCTGTCAATAGAAATTTTTGCTCTTAGTGTCCATAAAACCACCTAGTTTAGTCACTTAAAGTGTCTTAATCTTGAATCAGTTGAGTTGAAAGGATTTGATGCAGTTGCCTAGAAAGAGGCACCTAACACCATTTGAGGTATGCTGGAGTATCCCAGAAATCCCAATGGGACTAGCAGGAGAGATAAAAGGCCTGCAGAATGACCTGTGTCCTTCTGTCCTGTCAGGTCTCCACCAGATGGGATAGATCATAACTTTTCAAATGGCAGTAGATGACTCAGCTTAAGGCACCATCGGGGGTCAGAATCTCACCCACTCATGGCTGGTGAGAACAACTACTGCAGTGACTGCCCTTATATAAAAAGACATACAAAGAGGCAGAAACTTTCTACTGTTGAGAAAGGAGTAAAAGACCAAAATCCAGAATACAAGAGAACTGACAGTCAGTTGCAGAGTCATCTCAGATGATTCATTCCGGAGGGGAGATTTGGGTAATTCCGGCTGGGCTAGCATTGCTGGGAGAAGTTTCTGTGGAGGGATGGCTCAGTGTTCCACTTTAAGGATAGCGATCCAGGAAAGAAAACTTTAATAATAAAGGACTGGACAAACAAAGGCACAGTGATAACAGCCTTGACAATTTGCAAGTCATGGTTCAGGCCCCAGCAGGCACAACATTTAAGAAACAACATTATAGTTGGGTTGGTCTTATGTATGGGTGTTGTTTGTTTTTAGTGTTTTTACTGGACCCAGGTTGTTCATCTTTTATTTCTCACCTCTAAGATTAGAAGCATGTATCTTGAATGAAACAACGTCTCATGGCATGCCTCCAGCAAGTGGCACTTTGGGGAAAATGCACCCAAGAGTTCCCTATAAAAATCAAAACATCAAGATTAACTTGTACTTCACATATTTAATTTCCATTGCAATTACTTCAATGGCTGTTCCCACCTGGTCAAGTCAGGCACAGGCAGGAGTCTGTCCAAAGTGTTGCCTCCTAGTTTGCACACATCTGATTTGGCTAAAGAGCTGCACATTTTCTAGTGTCAAACCAGGACAGCCTGCGCTGTCAGCCATGCTCCCTCTCAGGACAGGGAATCAATAGCTGCTGCTGGCAGAGACCTGCCGACTCTTTTCGTATAGGGCTTTCACTGCCTTTATCCTTGCACAGCCTGTATTAATTTCTGCTGGGGAAGTGTAGCCTGATATAAAACTTTCCATTCAGATGAGCAGATTTGACAGATTTGTCTACTTATTAATAGACTAAGTTCAGCAGAATTTAAGATGCAAATTTATTCTTGGCCTATTTTCCTTTTTGCACTCTCAGTCTCTGTTTTCTCCCCTGTGCTTTTTCCCTAGCTGTTTACATTTCCTCATCTCCTCTGGTCCATATCAATAACATTAAGAATTGTAATCTTTTAATCTCCCATAATTCACTAGACTACCTTTTAAGTGAGGGAAGGTGACAATGGGGCTGGGACTTTGTGGCCTTTCCTCCCCGCCTTGTCCTTGTGGGAGAATTATTAATGGCACCCGAAAGAGAAGAGCCAGGCGTGCCTCCTCTTCAGCAGGCAGAGCAGACAGAAGCCAAGCTATGCCAGCAGAGAGAATAAAATCCTGGGGTGGGGAAGGGCAAAATAGTGACAAACCAGCTGAACCTTGGCAGTTTCTAGAAGCCTCTGGCAGCCATTTTGCAGTGAAGGCAGGTCACCATGGTGGACATTTTGTGAGAAGCAATGGCCGTGCTGGCAGCCATCTTGTCCTTGCTGAGGGGAGGAAAACTAATACTGCTAGAGGTGGAGGGTGGCTCTGTCCTGGGTGCCACCAGAGCTTCTCTTCCACTGGCGCCAAGCACTGCAAATAAATATTTTGTCTAAATATGGTCATCTTTTTGGGTATGGTGAAAGTGCCAAAAGCTGGAGAGATACAGGAACGTAACTCAGCCTGGTGAGTGACCCGCATGGGCTGCTGCTCTCCTCCAAGGGTGGCAAGAGAGAGATATACCCTGCCAGCCTCTGCTGTTCCCTGAACTCCCGTGCAGGAGTCTGGCAATCCCTTCCATGACAGGGGAGCTGAGGGCTGATGGGGACCTCAGGCTCCTGCTCTGTGGGAGCCTTTGCCGCTGGAGTCCTCCAGACGTGGCAGCTGGATGGTTGCTGTGTCGAGGCAGGGCACAGGGGGTGTGAGGCCTCCTCCTGCCTTTGTCCCCTCAGCTGCATGGGCAGCGAAGCAGGCTGAGCTCTGCCTCGCCCTCTCAGCAGGACGGGTGCTGCTGAGCTGATCAGGATGGGCCTTGCAGGTCCGAGTCCGAGCCGGTTGAGTTGTTTTTGCCGATTCATGGATCAGAGGGCCATAGGAAGTCATTACGGACATTCAGCCTTACCTGCTAAGGAGCACTGACTGTAAGCACTTCCCACTCTCCTCATTCGCTTTTAAATGAGATGGAACATATATATTTTTAGGAAATAATAAAAAACCCAAGCTCGGTTAAAAAACTAATTACTGTTGGGAAGCGGTGGGAAGCTGCTGATGCTGCAAGGCCGGGACAGCGCACTGGCACGGAGGTGCCAGGATGGTCGATCCACCCAAGCATGTGCAGTCCTGGTAGCCAGGAGATTCCCCCACCCTCAGTCATCCTCAGCCCAGGAGCAGGATTGAGTCCTGTGGTCAGGAGGAGGGATTTGATTCATTGCTCTAACAACTTCTGCCAAATTAAAAAAATACAACAAAACAACACTGAAACTGGACTATAGTCTGAAATATTACTATACAATTGTCTTCTGTGGAAGAGGGGACTTCAGCATCAACCTTTTCCTAAAGACTGTTTATGCCCATCTATTTTTTTTTCCTTCCTGTGACTCAGACACCTTGCTTCTGTTTTCAGCGTGAAATACCTATCTTTAGCCAACAAAGACAATTGGATCTGATTGAGCAAGCATGTTATAATTCAGAATGGCAAGATTTTCCTTTGTTTCCCTTTTTGTTTAGTTGTGTGCTGCTACTGATTTTATTTAGTATGTTGACTCTTGTAAGGGCTTTTGAGACAAATAAACCTTTTGATGCAAAATGGTCTCAAAATACCTAGAGATGTGTGTGTTCTCCACTGTCACGATATGGCATCAGCATTATATAACTTTTGTCTCTATTTTTGTCAGGGAGTTGACAATGTCATGTTTACTTGTATGGATTTCTCCTTGAGGTGTAATTTTACATCAGCTTCTGCAATCTTTCTCTGAATGTTTTCTGATGCTCCAAGGTGCTCCAGCTTCTTACATGACAGAGAGTCAGCCAGATTCAATCTATTACAGGATTTGCCCCCTCCATTTAGCCAGCTACCGGGCTGAAACTAAAGATCACAACTTGTCTGACTAAGTGTGGTTTCCATGGTGGTAGCAGCACTGAAACGTAGAAACTGCCGCTCTAGCATGCAGCTACAATAATTTTCAAAATGCTTTTTCACACTTCCAAGCTATTTCCTACAGACTAGTGAAAAACACTGGTTGCATGTAAGGAAGAAGACAATATATAACTAGTATTTGCTAAAATTCTGCAAGTCAAGGTAATTGCGTGCCACTACTCTGGCTGTCAGGGGTTCATGCTCACTTAGTACTACTGTTGTAAGATCTGACGGTCACCTAAGCTACTCCTTAATTTTTTTTTTTACCACCCAGAGTTCTTGAAGAATGTAATTGTTTGCTAATAACCAGAGTATTTTAGCTTCAATGTTCTTTCCTGGCCAAATAATGAGGTCAAGGAAGTTTTGTCCTTGGTTGACAGCTTTTTATGCCTCATTTATGCTTTGAGATGATTCAACATAAACCAGAGCATGAATGTTGTGACTGCCCTTCCTTCACTTGTTTGTAATCCCTCTTTAGCTCTTTTGAGGGCTTGAGGTATATTTTCCAAGTTGTGGGAAAAGGGGTATAATTGCTTGCTCTTTATTTGATGCATGTCAGATGATGTATTTAATGTTAACTAGGAATACATGTGTATGCATTCATAAATAATTAGCACTTTTTAAACTCTCCAACCCCTCCAGTTTTTTAATCAACCACCTAAGAGCAATACATCTTGAGGGGTTTTTTTATATTTCTTACTTTGGTATTTTTCCTTGTGTTCTGTAAAACCGTTACCTTTTTTAAAAATATAATAAAAAAAAAATGTAACCTTCTCTTTCAGTTCTCAAAACCTTCCTTTTACCCATCAAACCTAGAGACCATTATTTTCTTCTACATGTTAGTCGAAAAGGGGTGACAAAGCAAAAGTAAAACTGCTCAGTTTTGAAAATGTCTCAGGTTTTGAAATCCCTTAAGAATATTTTCCATTTTAAATAAAAATCCTGTTTTCTCTCCGTACAACCTTGCTATTTAAATATGATCACAGAAATATTTTTCAGTCTCTTTTTTTGACACAACCCAAGCTATTGGCATAAAAATGCAATTCTGCATTTTCTGATTAAGTAGTGATAAATCCAACACCATTTTTCTTTCATTTGAATCTTTTGGTCTGTATTAGCTCACATTTGTTCTTATCCTGGGGAAAGTAAAACATAGTTCTGGAATTCAAATCTTGATCTACCAGAGGAAGGAATTTGCCTTCAGGTGAGTGGAAATGTTATGGTGGCTCACGATTCCTATTTTTACTTTATGATCCTTGACAAAATCTAAATCAACCAAAGCAAAAGAAACTTTTTATTCTTGACTGAGCATTTTAACTAACTCAAGCAAAATGAGAACAGTCAAAAGATAAATTTAAGTACCATTTACAGACTGACAAAGAAATTTCTTTTCTGTGCAATAACTAGAGGTCTCTCCTTCAAAAAGTGGTAGGTCCCATAACAGAAGGGGATCCCCTTGTCTCAGGGGAATAGACTGATGCCCCTGACACTGGAAAGGAGTTCCCTAAGCAAGTTACCCTTGGCTGAGGTGTGGGAAGAGGTGAAAGAAAGAGTAAAACTGAGTCTGGCTCTCAGCTAGTTTTGGGGACTTCTCCCAGAGAAATAATTGAAGGAGAAAAGCATTATGCCTCCACCTCAAACTCTGTCTCTGAATTATTACTTCTTTTGAGCAAAAATTTTCAATGTTTTCAAATCAAATTCAACATTAGGTCAGGACAATAAAAACAGTATTCATTTACTGTAAATAGTTAACAAAAATATTGCTTGGCCTACTCTGTCTCTTTGTTTGTTTGTTTGTTGAGTCTCTTATATTCTCCTTTCCTCCTGACAATTTGGAGGAACCTGCTTTTGTGTCATTCTAAGATATTTGTTTCCTCAGGTGGCAAACATTAAAGTTTTAAAACTCACCATAGTCCTTAGTCTTGAGAATAAACCACTGAAATAGCCTGACTATAAAGTTGTGGTGTTCTCACTGTCAGCTGAACTGAACTATGATGTGACAATTTTGTACGCAGGCAGACACTGAAAACAGACATGCTTTTGTAAAGAGAATGGAAATATTTTGATTAATTTGTCAGTTTAGCTGAAAGCATAATTAAAGCATTGGGACAAGGAATTTGGAGTGCCGAGACTAAGATGAAAAGAAGAAAAGGACTCTGCAGTATGCCATGGGCTCCAAACCCACAATGTTCATAATACCTAACTTAAATATCCTACCTAAGAATGAATCTGAAAAATGGGAGTGGTTATTCACAGGGAAAATAAGTTTTTATATTACAAGACTAAAACAACAGAAAAAAACCCACAACGGTGGTTCATTAATTGCATGTGCAGGGCACACACTGGAGAAAATAAATAGATCCTGTCATACCTGAAATAGAAAAAGGGAGGAGATGACGGTGGGATAGAAGAGACAAAGTGATACATAAGACACGACATGAAAGCCAAAGTCAGATAAAGTGAAAGACCAAAATAAGAAAGAACAGTGACAAAAAGTCATAGCACAGTCTTAACAAGCCAATGTCAGGACACAGGATCATGGATGTTTTCAAGCTGTCTGCAATTTCCTTCAATAAATTGGCTTTAAAGGTTTGATAGCATTTCCTACAGAAAGGTCTGCAGCCCTATTAAGATATATTGCATTGGCTAGCCACAGGTTCCAAGTCCCACTGTAAAGTTGTTTTCAATTCAGAGTAAAGGATTTCTTCTATTAGAAATTATCGTTAATAACAAGATGCCTGTCAGTTGACCTTTCTCAGCAAAAATATCACTGGTAAAATCTTTCTAAAAAATCTGACATATGTCTCAAATATATCATTTGAATCTTCATTTTGGGGCCAAAATCTTGTCTTCAGCTACATGTTCATAATTCTCCTTAACATCAGTGGAAGCTTAACTCAAATCCAAGGGCAAAATTTGTCCTCTATTCCTCAAAAGGGTCTGAAGTTGTATGTGAAAGTTTAGATTTCTGTAGATCATAGAATCATAGAGATATTGGTTGGAAATGACTCCTGGAAGTCTCTAGTCCAACTTTTGACTTAGGGAAGGAGTATTGCCAACACTGGATCAGATCATACATTGGCTTTGTCTAAGTAAGTCTTGAAAACTTCCAGGGATGGAGACTGCTCAAACTCTCTGGACAAACTTTTTCAGTGTTGCACTGCCGTACTAGTGAAGAAAAGTTGTCTCTGCTTCTCTTTTTTTTTTTTTCTTTTTTTTTCTTTGTGACTACAGGGAAATGTGATGTGGAATATCTGGCCCTAAATAGATGACATATCTGGTTCCTGACTCAACAAAACAAATTACCATTGACTTAACCTTAAGCAGACGCTTCTGCATATTGAAATGGATGAAAATTACATAATAGAATTTCAAGTATGAATTTTGACATCCAGGACAGTTGTGGTTGTCTGACACTTAGTAGAGTTAAGAAAGAGCTTAAAATTTAGCTACTTATTTACATAGTGTAGCAGATTAATTTTCCTTTGCTAATAGTATAAACAAGGGTTTATTTTGGAAACTACAAGTTTTAACTGAGCTGGGCTGTTCACACTGCGAAAGCCAATGAAAAAGTAAGACACAATGCTTTAAAGTCTGCTCTGTAAAGCATTTGAAAGGCTTGATTTGTAGTTTTAGCATAGACCTCAAAGGTGTAACTCTCTCTGAGATAAAAGATCTGAGTTTATGTGTCAACAGGCAATTGTTTACAGGTGCACTAGGAATGGGATTTAGCTGCCTGAGCATAAATGCTTTGTGCCAGTTCTGATGCCCTGGGTTATCCAAGGCATCTGCACAGGGCTGCACATTACAAAGTCCCTAGGGAAGATCTGAGCCCTCCTGGAGAGGCTGGTGGTGGCCAGATAGGGTTCCCTCAGATGGCAGCAGACACCTGTGCTAACATCAGAATCACAGCCTCACTATCTTATTAATATACTAGAAGGAACCTATAGAGTGATTCAGCTCAGTCTAAAGCAAAGATCAAGTGTCCATAGGTAAGTGTCTACAGGTACAACAGCTGTCTTAACACCCACTGCAGTCATTGGAGCTTTTAGGGATCAAATGCAGTTGTAGGTATATAGTTGCGTAGTGCATTTGAGAAGCCCAAGGGATGCCTGAGCTCTCTGCGTGGTGTAGGAAGATATGGCAAAGAATTTACAGGATACCCATATCCTTCTGATCTAGCAGATGGATATGAGGTGGAATATCCGAGGGCATCTAATGTAAGCAGAAGGCTGCTGATTTTGGCAAGGTGTGGGAAGTGAGAAGGAAGATGCGGGTGTTAGACAGACATGCTGAAATCCTGTCAGTAGCCAGCTCTTGTCACTGTCTCTATATCACAGAAACAGTTGACAGCACATATTGACACTTTCCAGTGTAAAAATTGTCTCAGTGTCAGTGTTTCCCAACAGTGTAAAGTGTTGACACCCTAAATGATGGACCTCAAAGAAAGAGAGAAAAAAAAGAAGATACTGTGAAGGAAGAGGGAGACAAAATGTATAACGGAATCAGAATTTGTGGGCATAGTCTCTGGCACATAGGGGATTAGAAAGTACTCAGAGCAGAATGAACTCTGGATGGCGGAGGACAGGGCCAGACCTGTGAAGGTGGTTCTCTGACCCCCAAGGCTCTGGGGAACAGCAGGATGAACGATATGGGAGGACCCTGAGGAGAAGGCATACAGCAGATGGCAGGGATAGAGGCTGGAGGGGAGGGGTCTGCACAGGCTATACTGCTAATAATAAACAGCACCAGGGCCTGTTCACTGGCCCCAAAGCCAGCTGGCACATTTTGGACACAGCCTTGCTGTTAAACACTCTCTGCCTCCAAACAAGAAAAAAATATGTCCAAGATTCCTATTGGGAATGTTTCTGGCCAGGGCTAACGCCTATGTCCAGGCAGCACTGGAGCAATGCTAGCTGACCAGTGACAACACCAAGAGGGACTATTTTAATGACAGCTGTGTGCCAGGGGTCAGACCTCTGTCCTGGCTCTATTTGATTTAGTAGTTGATGTTCATATTATCCATTCCCAACAGCTTTTCCCAATGGCTACTTTGGACGCAGCCCTGTTTTGGGTGCCAAGCAAGTCTAGCTATGCAGATATGAGCCACGCTGTGCTGGTTGCCCTTGAGGCTGCAGAACAATCCTTTTCTTACTTTATTTGCTCATATAACAGTCTTTCCAAAATGGGCAGAAGGAGAGGAAAGAGGACTAGGACATGTTAATAAAGAGGAAAATTGGGGATAGGAAATCCCCTGGTTCCTGGGAAAATGATGGAAAACAGCATGAGGGACAATGACACCTTGATTTTGGAAAGGATGGGAAGGCAGATGTAGAAAATGCCTCTGGAACATCAAGGGAATGTGGAAACACAAGAACCTTTGTCTAAAGCATCTGAGGGTGATCCTCAGATCACACATCACCTTCCTACTCACTTATGCTTGAACCACAGTGTTAATTCTTGGCTGAAGCGCTGGCCAGTTTTTAGGACTTTGCAGGACTCTGAAGAGCCCTGAACAGAGTGAAAGTCAGAAATGCAGCATCTGAAAATGGGAACAATAAGCACTGTTATGACCCTCTTGTAACATTCAGAGGATACCAAATTATCTGTTAGGATGTCTGAATTTCATACAAAGAAGCCAAGAAGTTAACTAACCCAGGCCCTCCTTCACTGTTTTCTGTAAAATTGATCTGTGCAGGGTTTAGTGAAGAAATTTTATTTTAAAGAGGATTTTAATGTTTTAAAATATATTCTTTTTTTGATTCAGAACAAAACCTCCGGAATCTGAAAAGCCTGATTCCATGAGATGACCTCAGATCTTTGGACCCCAAAAGATCTGTGGTTTTTAGGAGACTCTGGTTTCCAAGATCTGAGTCAATCTATCAGTAAGTTTACCCTGAATGTTTGGTCTCTGACAGTCCTGGAGAAATGGCTTGGCAGGAAGCCAAACAAGCTTTCATCAAAACATTGCCAGATTTCTGGAGCAACATTGTCTGAGCTGAACAGTCCTTACAAATGGCCTAATTGTGATAAAATGACAACGTCAGAATATCTGAGTATGTATCTGAGTATCTGAGCAGCTCTGCTCCTGATTAGTAAAGCCATTCGTGTCCTTTCCAGGTCCATCATTTCACTCCTACCATTTCCTGGACAGAAACAGCGAACTACTGCCTTCCCACCACTTTGTTTTACTCCTCCCTGGCTTCTCAAATTCTTTTCCCTCTGGTAATTTTCTGGATTTTTTTTTAACCCCTTTATGTATCCACAAAACTATTGTCACCTGAATTTTTCAGTTGTCTAGAAAGAACCCATAGTGAAATCTCAACTCCTTTAAGCAAATTCAAGGATATATGAATTGTCAGCATACAGAATTCATCTGTGTGGTTCAAGGTAAAGAACAGGGTTCTTGGTCCTCTGCTGGATCATTTATTTGTTATCACTAGAAATAAGAACAAAAACATGAGGGAATCTTCTACAAGCAAGGATGTTACTCATACAAGACCTCATCAATTAAAAAAATGTATCCCAAATATCTCAACAGTATATTATTTATTAAATTAGAGTAATTTGCTCTTGTAGTTATGGTTAGTGGTGCCAGTTGCAGACAAAGATGGCACTGCCTAGATATGACAAGAACACAGAACAAGGTGATTGTAAAGCTCAAGACCAGGCAAGTACATAGCTTAACGAAGACTGGAGGTAGCGTGTGGGCATAATGAACCAGGGAGCTCAGGAAGAAAGCTGGACACTTTCCTCCTGCAATGAACCCAGCTGGGTCAGATAAGGGATTTACAGCCCCTCATCTGATTGAACTTTGTCTTGGTTTTTCCTGAAGATGAGAGATTCCCTATTTAAGCAGCAACCCAGGAGATGATTGGGACATTTATTAGGGCATATCATTTGTAAAAGCAAAGCCAAATTTTCTCTTCTTGCCTCAGGTGATCTGGGGACATAAAATAGATACATAGATTTTGTGTGGTCTGACTTTTTCTCATTAGCTTGGAATTTTCTTGCTTTTTTTCAGACCTGAAGAAAGGTTTAAGCATCTGAAAGTTTCTCCATTTTAGATCAGCTAATTGAATAGAAAGTACTGTCTCCCCCTACTATTCCCAGTTCTCTTATTCTCACTAATAAATAATGTTTGGAATAACAGTTTAAAAAAAAATGCATTTTATCTCTTATCTAGTTCAGAATTAAGGTGTGTCCACATAATGTTCCATAGTTTCCTCTGGAGTTGTGCTTTAGTTCTTGGTACCCCTGTTCTCCTCTTATGCACTGAGTTTTCTGTTAGATTGCAAACTTACAGTAAAACTAGTTTTCCCAGTCTCAGCCAAAGGTCTGCTTACTGGGTATCACATATAAGAGACACAGTCCAAGCAAGGAGCATTACCAAAAGGAGAAAGCGGATGTCACCCTGACAACTACTCCTAAAAAGCATGTAATAGTTGAAAGGATTACTGGACTAATGAACAGGTGCTTGGACTTAGTTCAATAAACTGAAGAGAAATATTTGAATTTCAGAAGATCAACATGTTTTGCAAAAAACAGATCCAAATGAAGTTATTTAGTATTTCATATTTTCCAGAATTTTTGATTTGATGGAAATGTCAGTATTGTGTCTGAATCAGAATATCAAAAGGCAGGGGGGAGAATTTGTCCACAATCAAATTTCCAAGTATTTTAACTAGTCTATACTAATGAAGCTCAGTTTTCTGCCCTGAAGCGTTCTCTTATGAAGATCAATAATATTTGCCCTTTGGCAATTTTTTCCAGGCCTTTATGTATCCACAAATGTTTACTTCATTTCTGTAGCAAAACTAAAGCGCTGCAAGCATTTCATGTTTACATGAAAGCTTATTGCTGTAGTAAGCATCCTGTAGTTGTACAAACTCACATCCCATCTTTTACAACGAACAAAGAGTTGACATTGCATTGCCTGTGTGCTCAACACTCCCAGTATAAAACACAACTCAAGCCTCTACACTGCCATTTTTCTTCACTGACTTCAGAGGGCATTCAGGCAGGTCTTGGAAAAATGTTCTAATTTCACTAGTTGCTTTCTCATTATTTGTAACACATTCTTATTAGCTTTTTTTAATGCATAAGAACCTTGAAGAGTAGCTAAGTAGATCAGATCACTAATTCCTGAGAGCTAAGAAAATGAATTATTTTCTCCTGTATTTTCTAATTTAAGCTCCTTGTGGCCTACATAAAATTTTTGCCTGCATTTATTTATAGTGAGAAGGTCAGGAATAACTGTAGCCAATAAACAAAGAAGCAAACAATAATAGTTAGAAAGATTAATGCTAGTGCCTGAATGCTCAGTGCTAGCAGGGAATTTAATTCCAGAAAACTAATTTTCCTGAAAACATTAATTATTCTTTTTCCTAGGTCCAATGAAAGTTGAGTAAGTGCTATGCTAAATGACCTTGAAGGTTACAGAGGTTGATGCAACTCTGGGTCTCTCATACTTTGAGCAGATCACACATGCCCTGAAGCCTTCCTCAGTAGAGACTGTTGCTGTCGTGGTTCCCAAGTTCTTCACAGCCCTTTGGATGCTGATAGTCTCTTCTGCTCCCCATGAATTCATTTTTCCCCAAAAGGTGGATTTCTCTCACCTGAAGCTGGATGACTACCACACAGCTGCCCGTATCTGAGCAACTCTCCTTGGATCAGCTTTACAGACACAAAGAAATGGGTGCTTTTAGTGTGCTGTTCATCTGACCTGCCTGAGGAGAAGCTAAATCACCAAGTGCATTGCCCAGATCTCCCCTGCTTGCAAAGAAGGCCTGTGAAGATACCTACATTGAGCCAGGTGAATTTTGCCCCAATGTAGGACCAAAAGGGTGGGCAGCAGAGTGCTCGCAGGCTGTACAGACCCAGGCCGTGCTGTCAGGGGATTAATTCTGCAAAGAGAGCCGAGGTCCAACTGATACACAGATCTGATCTGGCCGGTCTGCACAGTGCTGCATCACGTGCGAGCTTAATGGTTCAGAGACCAGCTTGAGCACCTCGTCACTGTGTTGCAGGTTGCCCAGTCTCTATTTGGGCCTGATATACATGCATTTGGGAACACTTTGTGCAAGAAGTCTCCTGTTTCGCCAGTGCTATGAGCTTTTGTGATTTTATGACAAACTACCTGGTATTTACTGTTTTCCTTTTGTTTTCCTGAAGGTCTCATTCTTTAATGTCCTGTTGTATAAATGACTGAATTTCATTTCGAGAGAAAGTGCAGTCTTCTGACATGGGGAAATATTTGAAAATTCAGTTCCACAGAGCAGCAGTCAAGTTAAAAAACAAACGAACCACACAACAACAAACCACCCCTGATATTGTTTCAAATAATAAATAACAGTGATTCTTGTTTTTAGGGGGAGCTGGATCATGATACTGTTTCTCCCTCAGCAGTCTTGGTTTTGACTAGTGATATGTTGGTCTTTTGATTTTTTTTTTCTCTCTAGCAATTACAGGAAAAAGAAAAAAAAAGCCACTCTTCCTTCTGCGGCTGACCACAAATCCTGATGTAGCATTCCCTTCCAAGGTTAAATTCAGCAATTCTTCTCTCTGTGGTTTTCCTTGCACGGAGCCAAGGGCATGCGGTTTCCCAGAGATGGACCTGGCTGGGCTCCACTTTCCTGCACTGCTCTTCTCCATGGTTTTTCCCTGTTTAGCCCCCCTGCCCTGCTGTACTCTGATGGTCCCAAGAGATGTTTCTGGCAGTTGCAGGAGGTTTTGTGCCCTGCAGTGTGCGGGGGCAGAATGAAAACAAAAAGGCCATCTGCTTTCTAAAGCTTTGGTCACTTAAGAAATAGTAAGCATCTGTCCCTCCTGGCTAATCTCAAAGGAAAAAGGTGGGAGCTGGAATGGGTGGGGGATGCTACATTTGCCAGCGTTAGGTACTGAATGTGTGATCAGCTACCAGGACATATGGTAATTACTTCCTGCAACTCATAATATCTTACAAGAATCTTTACTCAGCTAGAACCACTGATTCTTTTAACCCTTTCCATCAAGGGAAATAATGGAGAAGATCACTTAGCAGGTGCTCTGTTCAATCTCTATTCAAATGTTGATTGTAACCAAGTAAGTTTGCTTTGGCAAAATGCTTTTGAGCACAGAAGTAGCTGCCGCCAATATTTTCCTGGCAGCATCTGAGCCTCACCCTACCTATGCTGGGGATTTCAGCCCTCTGTCATGGTAGTCTGAACAAAGGGAGCACCAGCTGGCTACAGAACTTCTAAGCTTTCTTTTGTTTAACTTTAATGATATTACTCTTTTGCTTGCTTGCTTTCTTCCTTCCTTTCTTCCTTCCACATAGATAAACCTGTGATGTGTATTGTTGAATTTAATATATCTCATAAAGCAGAAATACACCTGTTTTAAACAAGCAGCCTGACAGTTCATAATTTCACACAGGTATCGTGTCTCTTCCTTCTCTCATGTCCCAAATTTAAAGAACTTTAAAACTGATGGAGAGGACCAAGGCTTTACTCCATGTGATGCCTTTTGAAATGTTAATTTGAAAGGGACAAAAAACTCTCAATTAGAAACAGTGCCATGCCCTTTGGGTATGATCCCCTAATTAAAGTTTGCTCTGATGACATTGTTCTGCATATTTTGTGGCTGGATCTGATGCTGATAGGTTTGGGATAGGGTGGAGTTTCTGATCAACAGGGCAGAACTGAAATTATCTCCTTCCTGCATTTGCAATTTAAATAAATCTCAGCAGAATTAATTGCTTGTGGTACAAATACTTTGCTTCTAAGTCATAACTGGATTCATCAAGGCTGATTCCCTTCTCAGTTGCACACTTTCTCCAGTAAATGAGTCTCCATTAAAAAGAATTATTTGCAATACTCATGATTTGTACCAATGAAATGAGAAAAATAGGCCTTTTCTTTAATTTTTTTTTTTTTTTTAAACTTTTCTTCTTTGGAAACTTTGAAACTTTTCTTCACACATTTTGGTATTGTCTCACCTGTTACATGGAATCCTACAAGGAGCTTGGAGGTTTCCCATCTGAGCCCTTTTAACTGATGGTTTAGCAGAGAGAAAAGTACAGGCTAATGAACCAAGTGTCCCATTAGTGACTAGCCTAGGTCAGCAGCTTCAATAAACAGTTTAATCTCATTGTTAAAAGAAATAGTGGTGCTGTTGTAAGATGAATAATTGATAGGTGCTTTAGTGGACATCAGAGAATGTTAACTGGAAGAACATTAATGGAAAGAGAACCAGGTTGTGAGCATTATGAGCCAACTGGAGGGAAAAATAACTGCAAAGATGAAAGAGCTATAGCTTTTTACAGGAGTAACTGTGCCCCAACAAAGAATTCTGTTTTTTCAGGTCAGTACTGAATTTTTTTACATGTCTTCCCAGTCTCTGTAGTCATGGCCCTTCTTTCCAGCTTGCCTGGCTCGCTCTAAGCTGCTGTCAGGCAGAGGGAAGTTCTCTTTCCCTCTGCAGTGGATGGAGAGGTGACTGGCCCTAGACCACTCTCAGCTGTTTCTAACCAGCAAAGTTACTTCACTTTTCTACCAAACAGCTCAGCAGCTTGTGACCGTGTTCATTAGCCTGATTGAGACAAAACAGACCAGATTTGCTGAAATAATTTGGGTCCTGTTGATAGAAATGGCACTCTTGCTTGCTGATCAGGAGCTGAACAGGAAAATGATAATCATCAGGAAAAGGTCAAGGATGAACATCTGAGGATGGGTTGGAATCAGTGACTTCAGCCAGGGCAGTGGTGGGAAGCAATGAGTTGGCTCTTTGCCAAATCACAACTTGGATCACATTTTAAACTGCAGTTGGGAGGGAGTCTGTAGGTCCCCCTTTCAGACCCTCTCTGCTGTCCACTCCCTCCTCTACCTCTCTCAGCTTCCCTGTGTACCTCAACACACAACTACAACTATTAATGTCAGGAATTTCTCTTCTGAGGCTCCAGTTTTTTGGAAGAGCCCTCCTTGGTCTCTGCCTCATCGACTTACACTTGCTCATCAAACATCCACTGAGAACAAGTATGCGTTTTCCCTTTTCTAAACCACCTAATTGTTTCCTTCGTCTCAGTGATGATTTATCTCCATATTTAATTAATTAAATGTTTGGTTCTTCTTTAGGATGTCACATAACATGAAGCTTTGGAGTAGGCTTACAGTTGGAAAAAGCAGATGGATGGTAAAAAGCTTTAATTTATGTTTCTGCAGAATACCAGCTACATTTCTGTGGAGAAGTGCACATTTTTCCACGCTGTAGAAACTGGCAAAGAAAAGAACATAAAATGGAAATGTTTTCTGGGCATTGCACATGTTTCATCTCACCAGATGTAGACACCAACATTTATGACAGAGGCAGTAACCCTGGGCTCCCTCTGGATTGAGACATTTTTAGAGCAATATCCATGCCATTCTAAAGTAAAACAAGTCAGATGATTAATTGTTTCCTAGAAGAGCTTTTTCTATTTCTGCGATTTGACTCTAAGAAGAGACCATCTTGACTTATTCCAATTTTCACATCCACCCTGCAGACCTCTAGCCTTAAGTGTCCTACCCATAGTACCTTTTGGTGAAACACATGCATAGCCTACTCTACTGCACTATCTCACTTTTCAGAGGAAACATCATTATGGGGAATAGAAAGAAATGCAAGGAGGAGAAAGGAACATTTGTTCTAAGGAGCTATTAAAATGAAAGCTGAGAAGCATCTATGAAACTCACAGATTGCACATGCTGACCAAAGTATAAGGACAGTGACATCTTCACTGTAAAAGCTTTGTTTGCATAGCACAGCAAGAGTAGTATCTGCCAGAGGCCCACATGGGATGCATTCTGGACTGTGAATTTTGGTTCCTGGCTTTCATTTCTGAGAGATAATGAGGAAGAGAGATGCAACAAGATTTCTTAAAAAGAGGCTAGAAGCTCATGTGGCCTGATTCATATTTTTGATACAGGGCATGCATGCTATTGTAGAACTCCTCATTAATTACATGTTTTCATCTAACTAGCAAAAAAAGCTTCATGCTGGGATGAAAAATAGGATGAACAATCTCATCAGTAAAGCTATGGACAAATTTAGCACATGCACTTAATGTCAAATCTATGTTCCATCGAGCTCACTGAAAAAAACTCTCAAAGACTTTAGTAGGCCCCTAGTCTTTTCACCCTCTGCTTAATTATGTTAGCCTCTGCTTAATTATGTCCTGGTAGTATTATAATGCTTAGAAACTTCTTCAGCCTGCAGAGGAGTCTGCCCATATTGGATTCTGCTTTTTTTATATCTTCCTCCAATACAATTCCAAATCAGGGCATAAAAGCTGCAGCCACGGATTCTCCTGGAGGATTTGACAGAACACTGCAAAAGAGCACTTGATTTTGTCTTTATTGCACCACACATGAGTGCCTCCATCTCGTTAATGTAGGAAATGTGTTATCTGAGGGAGAGGAGCTTGGAAGCTTGGAACGTCAGTGGTGTGTTTTAGAGCCTCTGTTTTTTCATTTTATCTATTAGATGGCATGGCAAATTAAATGTCTCATCATGGTGAAATAACAGCTTTTTCAAATGTGTCCATTTGGCAAGAAAACAGTGTATTTTTGTCAGTGTACTAGCCTCAGTCCCACAAGGGGACCGACTGGCTTCCAAGCTGTAATAAAGGAAATGACAAGCTGGGTTAGTTGTTGCTGGGCTCTTCTTTTCGTGCTGAAAGCATTTATTTGTTTGCTTTCACAGGGTTTCGCTCCCTCAAAACTTATTCACGTAGAAGCCTACTTCATTCACAGAATTGTGGTGTGGAAAGGAGGCCTAGAAGCATCTGCGTTGCTTCCTGACCCTTCTGAAAACTGCTCTTGTCTGAGCCTGCACTTTCCTCTCCTCATGGCCTTGCTCTCTTTGCAGACTCCATCACAGTTGAGCATACTGTAGCTGCTAATCAATGATTTTCTAGCACTGTTACTAAATGCTAATGCCCATGCCAATACTTCAGTACCTTATGAACTCTTGAATCTGATAACTTGCAAAATCCCTGAGTGAACTTCTAATTCCACATCCATATACTCCCTTGATCTTTTTCCTCTGAGATCACATTTTTCAGTCTCATATATTAGGTTGCCTCTTAAATCAGGAGATCTTTACAAGGCCTATCCACTAAAGAAGGAGGATGTAAGACTGCAGGAGGAGCCTGCTGTCCTCTGAATATGTTGCTCACGCAGTATGATCAGCCCCTACCCCTCTGCTGACCAGGAGGCAAAGCCATTAGTAAAGGTTGAGCTGGTGCAAAGCTGTATGAGGAGTATGATGGGAATGGACTGGGTGGATGTGGAGGAAACATGAGCCCTAGGCAGCCAAAGTGAGTGACGTAGTGCTGTACGAAGACAAACCTTTCAGGCTGATATGCAGTTTGATATAGTCCTTGCATAGCTACTGCGACAGGCTGTGCACCACAGCCCATCTCTAGTCTAGGGATGACTTTGTCAATGTCATGGTAAGTTCTTCTCCCAGTCAGGGAAATCTTTTTCCTGAGGGTTCTAAGCTGAGGAACCAAAATCAGGTATTACTTTGTCCTTTACTCTTTCTTCCCCACTCTAAATATTAGAGTACTTTTTAACAGCACCTGTGTTATATCTTGGCTGGACAAGAGCAACAGCCTGTGCCTAAACCCCTGTAGCCCCTAAGAACTCCCATCTCAATCAGGATCACGCAGCAGCGGCGAGCATAACCACAGGTTTAACAGACCTGCTTTCAACTAGCTGCTCTGTCCCGCAGGGACTAGTATATCAGATTCTAACATCTTGCTCTTTATCACTGAGATAATTAGGGCATGCCTTCCCCGTGGATGTAAAGAAACTTGAACCAGCTCTGCAGCTAACTCTGGGGATAAAAATGCTATGTGTCAACTGAATGTTTAGATCTTCAACAGCTTTGGCACCTCTGCACCTTGTTCCAAACCATGGTGTAAATCAGCCTTTAATGAGAGGGAAGGAAAGATTTAAAAGACTGCAAGGGAATCTTAGCAGGGTTTTTCAACCCTCCTTCTCTGACACAGGGGCTTCAGCACCCCAGAAGCTCTCAACGATCAGTGTGACATTGTGGGCATAATAAAGACCCAATACACTTAACTCTGACTGGCTTCAGGGAGAGATGCAGGTTTCTTTTGAAATTCACAAAAGCAAAATATACCTGTTCTGTAACAACAGCAACACAGGCTCACGTTTCCTCCCACCTCGGGAGAGGAGAGCAATGCATTCAGGCTCTAGGTGATCAGACCTGTCACAGGAGAATGGAAATCTCTAACTGGAAGGACAGGAATGGGCTTGAAAAAGACATCACACAGAAAGGCACCATGAAAAGACTGGAAGGAGGTCAAGGTGAGGTTTGAGCTTTGGTAAAGGAGAAGTAAAGCCTAACGCTCCACATTTCATCCTGAAGTGTATTTTTCCCTCTCTAAAGTGCATTAGAAGATTATCTCGTTGAAAAACAGACCCAAGAATTAATTACATCCTTATCCATAACACCCTTGTACTACGTCAAATTCATCTACGCACAGTCTTTCTGTCCTATCTACATATAATATTTAAATATAAGGTGCTAACAAAGATGTGGTTTTTTAGGCTTTATGAAAAAAAGGGCCCAGAAAAGCTGCATAGAACAATGGAGATTTTTTATTGCTCCTTGTTGCATTTTTTATGTTCTCCTGGGTAGATCCGCTCCTGGCTTCCCTGACAAATTTCAAAACAATCTAACAAATATATTTTCAAATTAGCACAATTTTTATACTCTTATTTTCAACACCAGTTTGTCTCATGATATAGAAGGTAACAATGAAACCCAGGTGAGAAGGATGGGTGGTGGATTAGGTTAAAAGTATCATTAGGTGAAAAGTTACCTGCATCCTGAGGTACTAGATAGGGAAGTATATAGCTAGAAGGGGTATACATACTGACTAGTTAGTGCCTACTTTTTGCATTGTAAAGTGCTGAATTCAGTTTTCTGGCTTATCCATTTAGAATCAGTATACTGGACGGATAAGCAGAGGTTGGAAGGATCCTATTCTTCATAAGAAATACACATTGTATCGCCATACTAAACCCCAAAGTTGTTAGACCTGGTTTCACTTGTATGAGTTTATCAAAGCAACTTTTGTTGTTTGCTTCTTCTTAGATAACATCAAGTTTCATTTGATATATATCTAATTTATGTCTATAAATTTAGCTGAATTCTGTCCTCCAAAACATTTGCTAAGATTTTAATTTAGATGAATTTGTTTCAACAGAATTGATAATTATCAGCCTGTGTGGAAGATGATACTTAATTTGTCCATAGGCAAGGAGAAAAGGTCCATCTCTTGGAAATAATTACAATAGATGTGAGAAAACACTTGAAAACATGTTTTAGAATATATTTCCCTAAGAACAGGACAGTGTCTGGCTATTTAAACCAGGCCATCTCTGTTTTTTATTACTCCATTATAATATATACTGTCTTTATTAGTTCAGTCCTATAATATTGATACAAAATGTCATTTTTTAAAAAGGACATAAATCTTCAGAGGCTACAGAAACTTGGTGAATGGAGTTAAACATTCAAGTTGCTTTTATCGAATGAAAGTCCTTGCTTTTCTGTCCTTTAAGAGGGTAGTAAAGTGATTGGGGGCATTGGCGCATGTGAGATTTTTACCAGTTTATAATGCACTTCCTTATTTATTGTGATGCCAACTTTTTAATTTTGGAAGAACTATCATCTTTTATGATACTACTGAGCATCATTTTTTAAAACTTGGCCTTATAAATCCTGGTGAAGTTTTTATATAAATCTGTTTAGAAATTTTAATGACATATGAAGCTTCAATGGTGAAAGAAGCATTCAGTGCATTTAATATTACTGAACACAAGGATGCAAGCATTAATCCATTCTTTTGAGCTGTCTTCTGTAGGGCTTTTTTTAAAGAGGGGGAATAAAGTTATTCCTTTAACAAGATAATATTGACAGCCAGAATGAATCATGCTTATAGTCATGTATGATGACTCCAGCAACCCTCCTCTTCCTCCCAATGCTATTATCTTTCAACTTACCTTGACTCACAGGCTGTTTGCCATGGAGTCATCTGCATTTTAGAGTTAAATAACTTATACCAGTTTAAAAACACTCCCAACCTGCATTATGAAAGTGGCAATACTAAAACTCCAATTGTATATATATCCATTCTTTCCCAGAAACATCTGTACTGGGCACTGACTTTACTAAAATGTTGGTCCAACAGTGTACTAAACACTCTAATTGTTCTGACTTCATCTTGTTTAGGTTCTTAATTACTGGACAAATATTTTTACTAATAATGAAGCAAAATAACTTATAAAATTGACTGAAACCTGGAAAAAGTGACCAAAAGTATTTAGTTAGTTAAAAAGTGGAAATTTTTGAATGAGATGAAATATAACATTTTAAGAAGATAAGGGTTGTTTTTTTTTTAAATGAGAAAACACTAGGGAAAGCAAGGTCTCCCTTGATCACTGCTTTTGTCATTCCAAGAGCCAAGCATATATGCTCCATCTGCAGAATTTCCATTCCATACTGAAAACCAGAAAATAAACCTGAATGAACCATAAAATAAATTTATCCCCCATGAGCCAGATTCTGATCCTTTACTTCTGCAGATTACTACATCATCTTCTATTCAAAACCACTGAATCCTCATTGCCACACAGGTTTATTTATCACAAGTATGTGGTCCTGCAGAGCCACTTTATAGGCATACATAGAAGGTGTTAAAAACAAATGAATGTAAAATTTTTCTGCCAGAGATTTTTTCAAAATGCACCTAGGCAATTTGGAATAACAAGTCCCACTTGCCCTTGATAGAACTTGTTCTTCCAGTTTGTGGAGGCTGGTTCCCCCCTGCAAATCTCTACAGCAGATTTTCAGAAGTCTAGTATACTTCAGGAATTAGGAGATCCAGAGTAAAGCATTAAAATTAAAAATTAATTTTGCCACACCAGTGATGTCAAATAATGTTTTTTTTCTTTCTTCTATAGATGAAGCAACATGGAATTAAATGTCAGCTACAAGGGAAAGGAGTGGAGCAAGCCTGTGTCAGAGTGGATTTTGGAGGAGTGAGGTAGGAGAATGAGTGAGGTCTGTCTGGTATGGAGGAGATATGGTGGAAAAGAAGGACTGAGTGCGGTCACTTGAAAGGGTTGTGGCAAAGGTATTTATCTTGTTCTTTCTCCGTGTTTCCCATGTCGTCTTCCTCTTCTATAATACAGCATATGAGTACTTTCTGCGTAACAACCTCTTCTCACCCTGTTGTGAGTAAATCTCTTTTAGCATATAGTGTAACTGAGATCTTCTCTCTTTTTCTCCCCATTTCCGCAGCCCCTGGGAGACAAACTTTCTTTAGCTTTCTCTAGCTCCTGGCTTGAGTATGAAAGTGGAAAGCGGGAAGGGGAGAGAAGGTGCCAGGCTGGGCTAGAGGGCTGGGTTTACTCAAAAAAGTCTCCTTGCTACCACTGCTTGGGGTAGGCGAGAAGCAGGAATGGCTGTGGCTGGAGAAGGGCACTAGAAAAGTTTCCCCCTAACTTTGGCAGTGAAGCCAAGGGCACCATGACATGGTCTGGTGTCCCTACTCCAGAAGTCTTAAAAATATAGCCTGTTTTCTGTTGATTTTTTTTTAATCAGAAGCCCATGGGATCACCTGTGAAGTTCATGGGACTAACTAACCCCTTGGTGCTTTTTAGTAATTACTCCATTTCTTTGGCATTTTCCACAAAAATCAGTGTTTTCCATCTATCAAAGTGTTGCTCAAAAAAAGAGAAGGCTTTTAGATTTCTGATGTTGGCTAAACCCTATAGTTCAGGAGTCACTAAGCAAGACTTCTTATGGTAAAATAATTATAGTCCAACTAAATGGGTAATTTTTTCTTGAGCATTATTCCAGCACAGATCATTGTGAGCTCTAATTAATAAGTAAACAGCACATTCTTCCTATTTCTCCCAGGCCTTCTGGTAAAAGGAGCACAGCAGAAGGTATTTTTTCTAGTCTAAAACTTATGTTGCCACATTAACTATGATAAACACTGAAATATTGATTAAAGATTTTTGAGTTAAGGAGCAAGAAGTATATAATGGTATGTTAAAGGAAAGACAGGTTTAATGAGCACATTTCAAGTATGACTTTCTACTGTGAAAGCATTACAAAGTATTTAAATAATGAGACTGGAGTAAGAATTACAAGTTTCTTTTCTCACATTCTTCCCATATCCCAAGGCAATACAGATGTCACATCTTCGCTGTTTCCCTGCTCCCTAAAAATTACATCAACATTAAAAGGCAAATGTCTACTTAATATTTATACAAAGAAAGACATTGACGGGTAACATCTCATCTGAAATGCTTTCTCGTTAGAGAAATTGCACTAGGAACATAATGCCTTGCAAGCCTATCTAGGCCAGAAGTCTAATCAAATTAACACCACTTCAGTGCTAATGAGGACTGGTAGTCATTCACCTTAATTAGCCATTCTGAATAAATATATTTTTAGCACCATGCCATTTAGGTAGCTCAGATCTACGAACCCTTCCAACTTCTCATGACCTTAGCAATGAAGTTAGAGAAGCAGAAGGAGTAACAGCAGAGGAAGAAGTTTTGCTCCCCTTACACTCCTAACAAAAACCAGGTCATGTCCTTGGTGAATGTGTTCCCCATATAAAATGCAGATGATCACAGTAATATGTTACTATATTTGAATCACTGAATGGGACTTGCAGATTGGGGTCTGCACAGTCCCAGTGGGACTTTTCTTACAGCTGCTGGGAGCTGCAAATCTGAATGTACAACAGCAACAAGAGACATGGCCTGGGAGTGTACACAGGGACTGGACTAAGCTACTGGTCTCTTACTTATTCTTGATTTACCTTCAGAAAGAGGAAGTTTGCTGTATGTTATAAAGCTGTTAATACACACCTTCTGTAAAAATAAATATTGCCCATATGTGTGTGAACATTCGTTTTACATTAAGAGTGCCCAAGGTGGCTCCAGACCATGGTTGTTAGAAGAACGTTTGAAAATTCATCATATTTTAGTCTTCGTGACAGTTTGCTTTTTTTGATTATATCAATTATGTTTGGAATTTTTCCTAACTTTCTAACAGACAAGACATACTACCAGATCTTTTAGAATAAAGGACATAACATACAGGTTCATTGCAATCAATTACAGGTACATTTCAGTTTACCTAACACCTGTGAATTCCATTTTAGCTGCAGAATTCAGTCCATACAATTAAGATGAAATGAGGTGTTCAGTACTTGCTCAGATTCAAATGCAAACAAATCCCTTTAGCTTTACTAAGAACTAGACAGGCATTACATGGAGAAAATAGGCTTGGAACAGTCTGGGAAAGGTTTGTTTCATTTCCATGGTTTTTCCTTGATCAGCTTACAATTTTTGAGACAGGAAAAAGGAGACAGACTGGGGATCTTCCTATTTACATGTTCCAGAGGGAAACCCTTTCAAGTTGTTGTCATTTAAAGCAAATGTTCTGCTGAATGTGAATTTTTTTTAGATGGGGATTTTGCATTATTATCAATTAATGTCACAAACACAGTTTTGCATTCCTTTTTCTTTACTGGGAATAGTAATTATTCTAGAAGAAAACTCTTTCAGTATTTGTAACTCAAATGCTGATTCTATAAATCCTTTAATCACTGTCCTGTATGTATCTTTCTGTGCAGATGCAGTGATTATCCTTAATCCTTATCCTTATCCTTCACATATATGGATAAGATTTGCTAAGCTAAAAGAAAAATATGATTATTTAATGATTTGGATTTCGAAAAGGAGAAAACTCCTTTATAAATTTTCTTTAGCAGTAAAGCAAATTATGTTTTTTCTTACCACAAACAAATCTTCCCATGGCAGTCTTTGACAGCGATTGCAAGATATATGGATTCAGATTGCAGGTCCAACATGAATTTAGATACTAAAAATGTACTCTTAAGGAAAAATAAATAGCTGAGAAATGGGATAGAGTTGGTAGAGGCACTGCCAATTTTGTGCAGAATCTCAGAGTTTTTGACAACAACAATATCTTTATTCCCCCTCCTCCCCAGTGATCAAGCAGCAGACCAAATGGAGGAAGTTCGCCTGTCAGACTGGTTTTCAAATCAACGAGAGAAAGAAATCAGTGCTTCATGACATTTTCACCGGGTGCTGGTAACTGTTCAGGCAATCCTCACTCTGATGCTGACTCATTCTTGCTTCATCACTTGTCTCCATCACTGCAGACATCTCAGAATTATTCAATTCCTTTAGATGTCTCCATGTCTAAAGTTTCAGATATCTGGCTTTCAGACCTTTTCATAGATCATCCTGAAAAGAAGTCATTGTAAGTGGTAATGTTTTGTGCCTCTAAAAATTTGGGTCCTCAGCCATCATTTTTATATTTGCCCCATGGCTTTTGTTTCCCACACATTTTGGAATTGTCACACTGAAACCTGTATGACACTGTCTCACACAACTGAGAAGAATGTACTGAAAAAGTATCCTATCACACTGTTTTTCCTGTTGGCCTACTTGCTGAGTTGCCCTCCACTATGTGTGAGTACAAAAAGGTAGAAGATTCCAGGTAAAATGCATATCTTTATCCACATGCATCTTTCTGTTTCTTTCCTAACACAGTGTACGGTTTCTTTATTTTTGCAAAGATACGGTTTTGAAGAGGAAGCTTAATACATTTTTTAGTTCCTATAAGGAGCACAGAGCTGAGAATCAGTCGATGTCTAGTTGAAATGAAGCTAGGATTGTTATACAGTTATAGCTTAAGGATAAAAGTGAGACAAAATTTGCAAAGAGAGGAAACACCATTTCTTAGACATTCTTATTGACAGTTGGAATAGTACACAAGCTTTTGGATCCACTGGATCTTTGGTTCTAAAGCAGAACCAGAGAGCATCAAGCCAAGCAGAATTTGGAAACTGCTCTGAATTTAACTTAATTACATTAGCTGATTAGACAATTTCAAAGAAAAAAAGGCAGTTTGTATATTAGCAGAGCAGGATACTTAATCAGAATAGAAGTAATAACATTTGTAGCTCCTCTGGTTTGTAGAGATAGAAAGACAGGTAATTATAGCACAAAAGCTAGTGACTAGCTGGAATGAGATTTGAGGAAAATTACTATATGTCAGATCACTGTGTCTCCATTGATATAATTATTTTTGACATCCAATACAGTTATGATTGTGTTTCTAGGCATATTTTTGAAGCTCATTTGTAAGTCTTTCATAAACAAGACTGAGAAATTATATACAGAGATATCGTTTTCTCAGAAAAGATCTACAGGTAACATGGTGTTTGTTCACTATATCAGTTGCCTTGCCCAATTTCACGATGGTGTACAGCAGTGGCTTGGATATACCCATATAGTTTTCATGAGTACCAGTTATGCAATGGATGAGGTATTCCTCATTTTGAGACTCACTGCTTGTTCATCTAAGGTATTCAAGGCCTTATTTCATCATTAACAATTTGGATCACGCTGCTTTTTTACAAACCAGTTCTGTAGGAAACGTGTCCATATGCTTCTCAAGTAGCATCAAAGAACCTTTGATAGATAAAAAAATCAGTCTTTCCAGCTGTGAGTTCATATCACAACTACTTTAAAACAAATCTTTCATGTTATTTTAGTGAGTTCTGGTTGTTTTGTATACATATGGATAGCACAGTCAGAAATACAGACAGAACCTGCATTTTACAAATCTTCCTGTAACTAGTGAAACTAATGAAGCCTAATTTCCAAGATTTTGTCCATTGTGGTTAGAATTTCTTCTGTTTAATAAGATGTAAGCATGTACTGAGTCTTTTCCACTGTCCAAGGTCTTTGCATCTAAACTGTATGAAAAATTAAGCTTGTACTGTAATCTTCCCTGTGAAGTGTCACTGACAGAGTCTTGCTATTAGTCTATTTTCATGAAAATTCCAGAAGATTGATGTACCCGAGACTTTTACTCCTCTTTCAAATCTGAGTGAAACTGGTCTTGAAGATCAATTAAGCTTAAAAAGATGGGACAAGCAGACACATACACATTGACAGCATGACTGCCTTAACCTCCTCCCTCTAAGAAAGCAAGCTAACAATCAAACTACAAGCTTTTATCTTAACGGCAGAAAAATGCCTCCAGCTACGGGGAAGAGCGGGACATTAGTTACCAGTGCTGGCAACTGAAGGAAGACTTGCTCCAATTCCCATTGACAGAGTGTGATAGATTGTAAAACTGTAACGTCAATAACTAAAAATCCTTGTATGGGTTTGCTTTAGAAATTGCTGAGTGTGGTAGAACTTGGATCCTAATTCAGTGTCCCTTGAGCAAAGGTGTAGAAATGGTTAGGCCAAAGCAATGACACCCTCCAAGTTTGTAGGGTAGCTGTGTGGTTTAACATCTACAGAAAAGTTGGGTCCTAGAAGTGATAAAAGAAATCAAAACTCTCTGTAGTTCAAGAGCCTATGTAGTTCAGGAAGTTAGAGGCTCATCAGTGCTCCCAGCTGTAAGGTACTGGTCTAGAGATGAAGATACAAAGAGAAAGGACTGTTATGAACTCCCTGAAAAGAGTTGAGCAACCAACTTTACCTTGAGAGCCCTGAGGTAATAGCTCAGGAGGGTATTGGCATTCAGGACTAAGCGGTGCTTGGTAGAGCACAACAGGAAAACAAAACTGAGAACCTTCTAGTTATGTTCTTGAGTCCATCCACTTGCAGATGTAGAAAATGGAGTACAACCATACACAAGCTATTTTTCACATTGCTGTATCATGAAGGCATCTCATTTGGGGCCTTTCGCTGTGCTGTGCTATACATGCTGGTAGCAAACACCCCCCCTCCTTTTCTTCCCCTGAGAGTTTGCAGATGAAGCAGGTGGCGGCAAATACTTAGGGCACAGATAATTAGAGAAAGCAGAAATAAGACAGCACTGGTCTGCAGATAGGAACAAAGTAAACAGAAGACATGGGTGGCTAGTGTGAAGTTTTATGGGTCTTATGATGAAAGAAAGAAAGAAGATCAATGAAGCTATGTGAATATTTACAGACAATTCCTCCTAAGAGGGACTGTCATGACCTAGGATGTGAGAAATCCCAAAGGTGTTTTTTTTAAATGTATGACACAGTTTTGTTTTTCTGCCCATCAGAGGACAGTCAGGTGGAATGTCTTAGTTGTGGAGATATTAGATTCTTTGTTGATATTTGAAAAGAATATCATTACAAGCTCCAGGGAGTCTGTGACAGATACTCAGATTTATGTATTTATGTGGATACAAAAATACAGAAATGGCAACATGATTTTGAAATCTTACAGAAGAACAAGCACAAACAGCAAAAGAACACCAACACATGTAGAAAGAGCACCAAAACAATGCATTGCCTTATAACGTTTAAATTCTTCTTAGCACTCTGCATGCCACTAAACTTCTCACTCCTCAAATTGTTCAGGTATTGACATTCTTAAAGTAGAGAAACAATTCACATTTAATAGAATGAGGTCACTCTTGGTAAGATGTTTGCAGACAGACTGCTCAAATTTTCCAGGAAAACTGGGTAGTCCATGGACTTGTAAAGCATTCTGCAGGTTTTTCCTCACAGCCCAACCCTGAACCTTTAGTGTAACAAGTGAACTACACAAAATGCTACAGGAAGAAGTTACTACAGGAAACCCACATACTTAACGTCAGACTTTGAATTTGGCAAAGACCTTTTGTATGCAATTGTTTCCACTCTAACACTTTTGTGAAAAGGGAAAATAGTATATGCTTCAAAGAATTGTGCTTGCATGAGTGTAATTATCAGAAATTTTTGTGCAGCCATCTAGAAAATTCAGGTGAGGGTTGTGAATTCTTCCACTGAGTAGCAAAAGCTGTGCTGTGTTGGGATAAGGAACCAACAGCATATTATTTAGAATGAATGTTTGAAACAGTAGCCGCATCAAATAATTTTCAGGTAGTTCCTGGGGTGAAAAATATTGCCACAAGCCATTCACTGAGTAATGCATAAAATATGAAAATCAATCTGCATAACTTATGAAGAAGAAAAGGACCTAGTTCAGTGTATTGGTTTGTGTGGTGGGGTTTTGGTAGCGGGGAAGGGGCCGCAGGGCCAGCTCCTGTGGGAAGCTGCCAGAAGCTTCCCCGGCTCCAAGTCGGACCCGCCGTTGGCCCAGGCCGAGCCCATCAGTGACGGCGGTAGCGCCTCTGGGAGAAGAGATTTCGGAGGGGAACCCCTAGCGAGTCGGGGGATTGGGATGTGAGAGGAACCCCTCTGCGGGTACCGAGGTCAGTGAGGAGGAGGGGATGCCCCCACAGCCCGCGGTGAGGCGGCAGGCTGTCCCCCCCCAGTCCAGGGAGGGGAGCGGGGGAGCAGATGCCCACCCGCAGCCCGGGGAGAGAGGAGCCCACGCCGGAGCAGGGGGGTGGATGCCCCCCAAGATGGCTGCTGCTCCCGGGGGAAGCCCGCGCTGGAGCAGGCCGTGACTGAAGGACTGCAGCCCATGGGAAGGACCCATGGTGGAGCAGGGGAGGAGTGAGGAGTCCTCCTCCTGAGGAGGAAGGAGAGGCAGAGACAACGTGTGAGGAACTGACCCCAAACCCCATTCCCTGTCCCCCTGTGCCACTCAGGGGGGAGTAAAGTTAAACCCGGGAAGAAGGGAGGGAGGGAGGGAGGGAGGGAGGGAGGGGTGGTGGGAAGGTGTTTTTAAGATTTGGGTTTATTTCTTATTATCCTTGTTTTGATTTGATTAGTAAAAAATCAAATTTATTTTGTTTTTTCCCCAAGTTGAGCCTGTCTTTTGCCCGTGGCCATAAGTGGTGAGTGATCCCTCCCTGTCCTTGTCTGAACCCACGAGATTTTCCTTATGTTTTCTCCACATCATCCCACCAGGGGTGGGGGGGGAGCAAGTGAGCGAGTGGCTTTGTGGTGCTTTATTGCAGGCTGGGCTTAAACCATGACATTCATTAAGTGGTTTACTGGCAATGACTTGTTCACGCCTTGTCTTTCCATAAGCTATTCACTCAATAAATATGCAGTCCTGCTCCCTTGCAAGGACATGGAAGTTTTGTACATGAGGGATGTAATGAAACAAGTGGTCACCAGAGGAAGCATTTTTGCTCTCTCCATGCCTCTCTCCAATCCAAACCCTGTCTCTGTTGCACTCTTTTCTTATTTCCTCAACTGCAGGGACTTGTCTGATGTCAGGGCCCCGAGTGTATCCCCTCTGCTTTGGGGATTTGGGTGCTGGGGCTCAGGGGGCATGAAAGAAAAGCTGGTAGTCTTGAGGAGATCTCCTCCAGAGAAATTTGTGGGGGAACACCAATGAGACCTGACGCCTGGCTGGAGATCTCTTGTCTTGCTGGCCATGTTACTGGGATTGGCTTCAGGTGGAGAGGAGGACAGGGAATGGATTTGCTTTTTTTGGTAGCAGCTGAAAAATAATCACAGCATACAGCATTTACAAAAGGATGAATGCAAAAGTCAACCCACTCAAATCATTTAGCTGTAATAGTGCCTACAGGCACATCAACTTAAAATCCTCCTGTGTCAGATGCTAGCCCAGCACAGTCTCTGCTTCAGACTACCTTAAACATTTCTGAAACTGGTTAGCTATAAAATAATTGTATTTCATGGTACAGAGTAAAGTTGTGATTAAACTACCTTTGGGACTGTAGCATCTTAGAAGTCTCACCATCATTCCGCAGTATGAGATAATGGTCTCATTTTGAATTCCCACGTAAAGCCTCCCCTGCAAAACCATCTTTGCACATGTATGTTAATGGAGTTGGAGGGAGAGAATATTTTGTGGATTTGTGACTGGTTTGACAGGTGTCTAGTCAGCTGTGACAAGGTAGCTGAAAGAGCAGTTATCACAACAGGTAATGCTAATATTCACTTTGGGAAAAAAAAAGAAAAAAAACCCATATGGAGAATCTCTGCAGTAGCTAAAATCAAGTAGTTGAGTACAAATGAAGGATAAACAACTGAATTTAAATGCAAATAACAGTGAACTTATTTGGGGCTTGAGTTTGACAGCTGAAGTAATAGCTATCTTCATATCTTAAGAAACATAGAAGTCGCTTGAAAGACAAGACATAAAAGAAAACCCCAAACCCACCAGTTTGATCTTTTGGGGGGAAAAAGAACAGAATTAATTACTTCCTCAAGAGTCACATTGCCTGTTTTTCCTCTCTGCATCCAGGATCTCCAGCTGCTATTTCACCACTCGTAGACAGGTTTGTGATATGCTCTGAGCAGACCGACACCCGCACCAGTTGCAGGTTAGCATTGCAGCCCAACACTCATCTCATGACCGATGTGACATCCAGTATGTGATCTGATGAGATATTGTCCTTTTCTCACTCTTTGGGAAAAAGTCTTTCCAGGAGGTCTGGAGATGCATTCCATCACTGGGATGAAATTGGAGCCTTTGTGTATAAGACTGATCCTGATGTTATTCTAATGTTTTTAATCAGTAGATATCACACTAGCTTTTGTAAGCAAGGCTGACAACATGATGCCTATAGTTCACTGAAAAGAGCTGGAAAAAACCCTAATCACAGGAATCTATGCATTTAATTGAGGCACATGAGACATACAGGCCTAACAGTTAAACAAGTAGATTTTACCTATTCCAGTAGTTTGAACAGTGCTAGGGCATGGGCATAGACTCCACAGCTTGATTGTAGCATGAAATTCTCAGAGCAGCCCCTGCCAGTGTTTTGGCTGAACAAACCAGAATTACTCCAGACAATTCCCAGACAATTCCTGAGACTTGGAATAGGCCAAGGTCCATTTCAGAAAGCCCAGCTGGGTGTTGTATTGGATGCTAAGAAAGTTTAGCTGTATGGATGTGGCCAGAACATATAGTTGGCCTTAGGGCCAGAAAATGTCCCCCAACATTGTTTAGCTGTCCAGTTGTCCAGATCACCAAGTGATGTTTCACCTTTCACATTCTTACTTCTAGCCCTTGGAGTAATCCTTATGTAAGACACGTGGCAAGTGTGACACACAACCCACAAAGTATCATGGAGTTGCAGCTTGGACAACTGTAAAGTTATGCTAGAGACCTCTCCTTAGGTCACCAAGTCCTGATTCAGCAGACATCCTAGATGTCAACTTTAGGATGAACTGCGTCACCCTCTGAGCTGCACTGACTAGAGTATACCAGTTTATACTGACTAGATACCCATTACTGATGGGAGCTGAGTTGTACAGTTCACATATGGACTTCTCCATGTAGACACAGAGAATTGCGTGTCTTCATCTGAAGAGGAATCCAATCCTCTGTGGCTGAAAATATACTGCAACCGGGGCGTGTAATTACATGGCACCTTGGGAGCCTTCAGAAAGCTTTATAGGACTATCAAACCCTCTTCTAGGGTACAATTTGCTACTAGTTTGCAACCCTCACTTCTGAATGAGACTGGATCAGGACATGGAGCTAAGAAAAGGTGTGTTTGCCTTTTGGTGGTGGAAAGTTTTCACCATATCTTCTCATGGGGATTATTTGCTACTGATGATGGGCACAGGATTGGTCCTAATTCATTCTAGGAACCTAAGCATCTTAAGTAGTTTTGGAAATAATGATTTTTCTAGTTCCATTCTGCCAACCTTACTTGCATAAGGCAGTATTTTGGGCCATACTTCCCCACTCTTCATTGCAAAATCTCATCCTAAATTTGTATGGAGTATTTTCATAAAAATGCCAACTGATTGGATTAATATATAAGCATATTTATCTTAATGACTATCAATATTCATTAACCTCAGTGTTAAGTATCACCTGAGGAAAAGCCAAGGTCATTATTTATTTAGTGGTGCAATCAGTCTTCGTATTCTTGGACGGGAGTGAGTCACTGTATCCTATGTCATCTCAGACATTCACTGTTACAATTACTCAGCTAATCCCAACCAACAACACAGGTTGCTAGTAAAATTTTCATCTTTGAATTAATACTTGAAAGGAGCAATTACATTAGTAGCTTCAGGGGTAGTAAGGATGTAAAAATTGAGAGGAGAAAGAAGAACTATTATTCACTGAACTAAAGTCAGGATATGCTTATTTGCCTATGTGCTTCCCTGGTTAACAGCTCTCAAAATACCAGTTTTGCTTGACCTTCAGGAACAGAAACTCACTGGGTCAAAAACCAGGCTTAATTTAAAATATAAATTAAGTATATATAAATTTTATCTCTGTGTGTATGAAACTATGTGCTGAATTTTATAAGTGTACTCTTGTGCTATACAAGAATTAATTGGAAGTTTAAGAGAAAGAGTCAAGGGAACTGGACTGAAATGGGACAGATTTGACATCTACTTCTGGTCTGGCAATGTTTATCTGTATACTTTTTCATGAATGCCTTCATCTTCCTGTTACTCTTTTTTTCTGTCTTTACCCATCATATCAAACTGGTAAGATAATTTGGGATTCATCTCACCTACCTTACTGCCTATAATGTTGACATTTATATCTGAGCTAACCCCTCAGGCTTCCTCTCTAATCAATGGAGAAAGATGGGTTCTTTTAGTCTGCATTTCATTTGAGCTATTTTAGACATCAGCCAAAGCTGATGAGATAAATTCTCTCCTAGATATGCTTATTTCTCTCAGTTGACTATGAAGGAATCCTGGGGTAACTGTTGTGGGTAGAAGTGTCTACATTTAATAGAATAAAATTAATGCCTTTGGAGACAATTTTGTGCAGTATCAGCCTACAGCAAAAGAGAAAGGACTGTCCCTGGCAAAGGACAAAACAGGAGTAGCATGAGGGACAGCTTAATTTCTTTTAGAGCACGCGCAAGGGACAGGAAAAAGGAGAGACATATTCATTTTTGGAGGACTGCTTTAAACAAATGGTGGTGTGGAAACCAATGACATCAGAAAAACAGATTTCAGAAATGTTTAATTGGACCATACAACTGCATGGAGCAATGTGAGCTCAGTAACAAACCAAGCTCTAGGCACAGGAAGCATTCTTACAGCTTTTGCTGAAATCTCCCCAATTTAGGATCTGTTGTAAATCGTCACCGTTTGTTCTTCTGTGAGATTATTCATGTTCAGACACATTTGGTTGAGATTATTCATGTTCAGACACATTTGGTTGAGGTGACATCCTCTATGCACCTTTTACTGTGAAACTGTGTTTCTTTGTGTTCTTTTCAATTTTTTCAGTCAGTCATTGATGTACAAAGTTAATGGAGTCGGGCAATATTTGAGAGTGCTCTATCACTGGTGTGAGAGGTGTAATTAATTGAGGAGGGGATCACCCTCAGCGAGGCATTGGATGTGATGCACATCAGTCCTTGCCTAGCAGCCAAAGAAGGAGAGTGCTATAAGCACCAGCATCCGAAATCTGCTGGAAACCATGTCTACTTGACTGTGGTTTTGAGCACAGGTTCTTCTGTGTTCTGCCAACAGCCTTAGTCCCAGTGGTCTCATTTCTGTGGCAGTGCTTTTAAAGATGCTGTGCGTGAGGAAAAAACTAAGTGTGAGTGGCATAAATTTAGATCAGCTATATTTTTCATGTATCGAGGCAGTAGTGACTTCCTAAAAAGCTGTGCACTGCAGCACATGAAATGAAAGAAAGAAACTAGACCACAAGGTGCTGTAGGCTATATAGTTCAGCCTGGGTTTCTGCTCTCCTTCCCCACGTCCCTTGCTACCTCTCAAGTATAATTTAGAGGGTAGATTGATAGCACAGCTAGCTGGAGGATTTGAGTCTACACACATAAAAGGATTTAGGTGGCTCTATTTGGTGATAGAGCCTATATCCCCGGGCTGCATGCTCCCCCTAAGCTCCACAGTCAGTACCAGATTGGGCAACCAGTCCAAATAACTAAAAAGCTGGGAAAAGGGCTTGTGCTCTGTCTTCTGGATGTTATTCCTTCGCCTTTCCTAGGAGAATTAAATGTAGCTACATGTATTAAGACGGTTTTTGTAATCTGAAATTAAGCAGATTAAAGATTAAAGCACTCTAAACAGAGGGAGACAGAAAAGTGCTTCTGCACCCCTAGATCTGAGTGAGAAAGCTGGTTGCATCTCATCTTCCCTATTAAGATAGCATCAAATGTACCGTCCTTCTATTTAAGTCCATTTTTTTCATTAAAAAAAGGAATCTGAAGTCATAGACTAGGTAGAAGACACTGCGTGTCCAGATCCCATTCCCCTTCATACCTGCTCAGCTCATATGCACAGGCCAAATTAGATGCAATCATAAAGAGTGAGGATGGAAGTGTAAGAGCAGGGTGGTTAAGTCACTCATCAAGGAGGGAATTAGCCAGGTTTGTATTTCCCACACCAAGGAAAATCTCCCCAATGATTTCAAGTATGTTGCACAAATATTTTTATTTGTAAGGTTTTATTTCCTCTGCATAGAATGAGCCACCTGACACCACAGGTGTCCTGTGACTCAGACTGGCAAAAGATAATTTGTTCACAAACTCAGGATTTTTATGTACTAATTTCCCTGCTCTGATTTTAATACAGCATGGTTCTGATTATGGTCTGGTAACCAGAAAGGCCTTGGAAAAGGAGAGAAAGGCTAAAGACTGAGCCCTTCTAGGTATGAGAAAGGTTCCTTTCTATTCATGAGGGAAACTGTGCTTACATGATGTTTGTTATGAGGAAAAGGGAGATGATTCTATTGTATTGGGGAAGGAAAGGGAGAATTCCTTTTAAAAATTATGGGGTAAAAACCATCCCATTCTAAATAATGGAGATGAATGCAATTCATTAAAACATAAGGTCTGGGAGACTCCAGGGGTCTATTACTAATTTTACCATTAGCTGGCAATAAACAACAGCGCTTTCACTGCTCTAGTTTTCTCATTTTAAAATGAGTATTATGAAACTTTCTGCATGGAGACTGCTTAATTAATTGACATTTGTAGAGCAATTTCAGATCCTTGGAGGAAAAGTGCTGGAGGAAAGCTAAGCCTTATGGCAACAAATAACTTGCAAAACTCAAACTGGTTTCCAAATAATTCTGTGCTGATGGAAAAAAAAGGCTATATTGAAGTAGTATGATCATTGTCATATGTTTCTGTCCCTCCTTCCCCTGCCCTTTAATGCTACTTATAGTAAAATAGGTAAAAGATGCAAATAAAGCTGGAGAGGCTGTGGAGTACTGGATGAAGGAGAGAAATAAAAAGTTCTTTTCACAAGGTCAGGGGACTAGATTTAGAAGAAGGAAAAATCAATAAATGAAGGCAGAAAAGGAAATAAACAGGTTGTGAACTGAATTTAACATAGCCTTGTGGTGCACCTAAGCTCTGTACTTCACTAAGGAACCAATGCATCTATATAGGTACCAGCCAAAGTATAGATTCCTAAGCATGGGGAACAGGACAGGGGAAGAGAAGCTAAAACTGACTCATTATTTCTCCAGGATCATGTGCCTTTCTATTTTATCACAAGGGGAAGCTTCTGAAGAGAGAGAGGTAAAAGCAAGTTGAACTGTTGCCCCCAAACTGTGAATCACTGGTTCACTCTTTCCACATAACAGGGGTGTTCCAGCTGTTTTAGGTAACAGCAAGAGGAAGAGACTGGAGTGATGGTGAAGATGAAGAGTGCACCATCTCGCTAGCTTCTTGTTTGCTTGGCTTTATGAGACAGACCCTCTTCTGTCTTGGCTAAGCTGCAACAACAGTTTCTTTACCAAATGAGCTGTGGCTCCAGATGGTCAACATGACAAGAAAATTGCTAAATGGCTGATCTGATAGATAATCAAGGAGGCTGCAGAACTGTGCTGGAAAGCAGGTGGGAGATGGCTTTTCTGTAGTACAGCATGAAGCAGGATCAAATTCAGAGAAACTCTCTCCATTCATGAGTTACCAAAGGCATCCCAGAGCAGTAGACAGCAGCACTCTGCTGCCCACAGGGCAATACTTGGGAAATTACATCCAGCTCTAGCAGCAGCCTCCTTCCTTCTGAGACCTTCTGGAAGTCTGCACTGACAACGGACCAGATATTTTTCCTGGAGCTGCCAGTGCTACACCAGGCAGCACTGTGACATGCAGGAGTTCAGAAAACTGAGTATAGACACTCTTCTGTCCTCAAAATCTGCTCATCTGTTATAGGGAGCCAGCTCTGATGGACTGCTCTCCTTAAAAAGCATTCTCTAACCCTGTTGTGGGGAAAAATAAGCAGAACAGGACTAGGAGAAAATTTGAAATCGACTGGGAAGGTGCAAACCATGGTTTCCTCCTGCCGCAGGAACAAGTGTTGTTGCTCAGTGCCGCAGAGTAATGCTTTTCCTCCCACTCTCTGGGAAGGCAGGATCAGGAACAGTGAACACGCTTTGCGTCTCTGCCAGGGATGAAGAAACCAAGGGGAGTAATAATAAATCTGTATCCCTTCAGCACTGCAGCTTCTTGTCTCTGTTCATCAAGTATGTTGGCTGTGGTATCAGATAAGATGCTGCTTCTTCTTTGCCCCTTTAAGCTTCATTGGCCCCACTGTTTAAGGGTTAATAATTACAGCAGCCCTTTCTTGGCTCCATGGCAGGGCAGAGTATTGTGATACCCCACCTTTCTTCTTCAGCTGTGAAATCCAGATCCCTTTCTCACATAGGCTTTTCACGTTGGTCTACCTTCCCCCCAGCCTCTCAGACTCTTTTTGTACTCCTGTATTCCAGTTTCTCTTTCTATTGCCATCTCCCTGCTCGTTCAGGTTTTGTTCTCCCTGTAAAACTCCATTTCTCCTGACAGAAAATGACGGCATTGACTTGTTTATGCTGCTATTGTTCTTGTTCTCATCTTTCCATTTCTTTCTATATTATTTGGATCAGAAGGTCCTTGCAGCAAGGACTATCTGTTCATCTGTGTTGAGTATGACAGGGATGTATCCTCTTTCATCTCGTCTCATTTTTGTAATAGAACTCATTCATTCTGCAGTGAGATGTTTGGGCAAGGAAGTATTAGAGCCTGCAGTAACAAGAACTATCTTCTTGTATACATGGATACTTTCAGGACCAGATTCCAGAGCTGGGGCCAAATTTCTTTTTCTTCAAATTGCATTCATCTAGTTTAAATGCAGCACATTCACATGACACTCTTCATCCCAAAAGCATTTGTAGCATTTATGCAGAGGCCTGTCTGTCATGCCAGTATATCTCTGAAATAGCCCTACTAACGTTAACTGAGTTAAAATTTAACAAATCTAGATCAAGGACTGTATGTGCAAAAAAACTTTACCACAACTTTGCAGTTGGATATTTACAGTTCTCTGGAAACCTTATCCTAATACTTGGCAACAGTCAAAAAAGCAAATAAAACGTTAGGATGCATTAGAAAAGTAATGAAGAAAGAATCAGAACATATCATTATGCCACTGTATAAATCTATGGCTTGCCCACATCCTGAATACCAATGAGCCCATCTTGAAAAGGAGCTGTTTAGACCTTGAAACAGTAGAAAGTTGGGGCATGAGGATGCCTAGAAACACCAAAAAATGTTATGCAAGGAGAATGAAAAAGAGCAAAGATGCATCAGCTTGAAGAAAAAATGGCTGAAAGGAAAATATGATAGAAGAATCAAGTTGAAAAAATAGGAATTATTTTTTATTTCAGAAGAGTGAAGGAAAAGCTAATAATTAACAGTAAGTGCTTTTTCACCTAATGCCTAGTGTAACCATAGGCCTTATTGTTGGAGAATAATTGGGATGCCAAAAAGTGGGTTTACATGGGTTAAAAATGATTGGGTGTGTTTACAGAAGAAAAGTCTAGCAAGGAGAGATGGCCACTGAAAACTATTAAATGTGGTAGTAGAAATGTTCTTTCCGACTCAGAAAGTCCCTAAAAATATCAGGCAGCTGGGAGCTAGGAGCGCAGGATCAACTACTCTGCCTCTCTTATTTTACATGGTCACTAGACATCTGCTATTGAGCATTATGACAAACACAGGATTGTTCTAGATGAACTTTGGTCTGGCCAAATGTTGCTATGCTTATGTTCCTGTGGCCTTATTTTTGCAACTATTAAGAGAAAGTTGTATTCCAAGAAACAAAACAAGAGATTGACATTTTCCCAACTAAAATAGCAGCAAGCTTTAGACAATTAATTCCAGCTGAAAAATAGGTCTCAAGCCTTCCACTTTAATATTTAACATTTAAAGTTACAGCCAAATAAATGTGTTTGTGGGGGAATATGGCTAAGGTGTATAGTATTTCAATATGAATATGTCATTCTTCATGCTAGGAGGAAAGAAGCCCAGAACACTTCCAGAATTTTGAATACCTAATAGATATGGCTCTTACATATGCATCCTTCTATACATCCATCCATAGATAGAATTACCTTCTGCCTTTCTCCTCCTTCCCCCAGCCCGTACGATACAGCCTGAAAGGATTCATTTGAGAGAGCTCAGTCAGATGCCGCACACAAACCCTCTGTATCAAGCAGCAGAGAGAATCCCCTACAGCTGGGAGGAAGGAAAAGACTAAATTACTTCATGGATGAGCGTAACAAGAGAAGACTGGATTGCGGTGGAACATATTTTGTTCCAATACTAAAGCTCTTCCAGAGCAGCTGTTCTGTCCTTATACAAGTCCTCAGCACTGCTGACGTGCGAGTGATTTGCACCAGAGCACCGAGACTGACATCTCCCCCATGAGGTTTGTTCGCTCATTCATCCCTCACCAGGGAGAAGCCTGTGTGTGCAATGTCATGTTTTGTTAGGAAGGAATTGGCTTGGGGTTTTCTATAGGTGCAGAGGACTTTTTTTAGGTGACATCACATGGCATCTAAGATGAAGTCGGGCATCTATGATGTCATACATATTCAGAGGAGCAATGAACAATCCGGACCACCTACTCAGCAGAGCTATCAGACCCAGGCACCTGCATCAAGTGGGTAAAGATCTTCTTTTGGACCCTTTCAAAGCCTTCCTTCTTTCGTCCCTTAATCCCATACAGAAATCAAGCACATACTTTAGGAAAACTAGTTGACAAAGCAATGCAAATGTATATGCAAAACATCTGAATCGGTTAGGTGAACTAAATGCCACATTCTGTCCCTGGGACAGAGATGGGCTGAAGGTGTTCAGTTTAGGTCCTGTATCTAGCTTAAGGCTTCAGGCCTTGTGCTGCTGCTTGTTTCCAGACATTTCACATCTTTAAGACGCAATATGCAGGTGATAATGGGAAAATCCCTCTCCTCTGATTTCAGTCAGGAAATAGAAAAGCTTGGAGCCAAGGGGAAGGGAGGTGAGTGGGAGATCTGACATAGATGTAGTAAAGGGAGTGGGTGGTGTTTGATTTTCTTTTCTTAGAGTCTTTTTTTTTAAGATAAGACAGTAGCTAAGCTGCTAAATTTAAATTCTGAGGAGGACTCTGAATTTCAGGATCTTCATTAGTGCGTTGCTTTGGTTCTAAAACAGGCTGTGGGTGTGGGTGTTTCTTTCTTATTTTAAGTTAGAAAATTCCTCAGGGCCTTCCCTGTTCTGCCATAAAACATATCTGATCATTTCTTAGCTGTACAAAACTCAGTGGAATTTACCAATTTCAGAGCCTTGCAGCCCGCCCAGGAAGTATTGGCTATTACCTTCCTACAGATTTTGGTCTGGGGCCACCACCTATTAAAGGGCTTGTTTGTGACGCTGCCATTTGGGACGTATTCAACCTGCTGATAGCAGGTGTCAGTAGGAGACCCGTGATTTCTTCTATCCACTGACAGCAGAGTCAGAAAGGGTCTGGTAACTTAATAGCACGTGTCTGAATCAGTGTCTTGAACTAAAACACCCTAACAGATGTGATAAGGATGAGTTTATCTATAGAGGACAGTATGAGAATGAACCTAGCCAGGGTCATATCAATATAAATAGGAGCCACTGTAATTAGTTTTGGCCTCTAGGCTTGTACTTAGATGGCAAAATGAGCATTAGCGCATGACTCTCCTTTTTCTGTGTTGTCTGCTTTCCATGGAGCATCTGTCTCTGAATTACTTGAGTAGCCGGCCGCAGAATGTATGAGACAAGAGATTATGTTTATGCACCCTTGGTAGTGAAGAAGAAAAGAGACTGGTCAGCCTGCTTGGTTTCACTGATGAAAATAAGTAGTGAAGTCACTTCTCTGAGACAAACAATGTGGTGCTATGACAATGGCCATACCTCTGTTCCCATTCTTTGAGGAGCTGCCTCGTCACCAAAGCATGATTGAAAAAAGAACATTTTTGCAGCATATGCAAGTCAGTGTATAGATGCCTTCTGATTTCTCTCTTCCAAAGAGGATGTCTTTCATTATCAAGCCAGTAAACCATGATGGGCTCATAGAAGTCTGTTGCTGGAGCATGTTGCTGAAGTCCTGCACAGTTTATGGATTGGTAGCAGGGCCATCTATTATGCCAACAGAACTGCAGTTCATGCTCAATAAGTCTGTATGGCGAGTACCTTCATCAATGCATTGGAGCAGCTATTGTTACTATGCTGTGATCTGTTTACAAGAGTGAATGACTTGATTAGATTACATCCTTTATTTCTGTGATCAAATTAATGGCCCACAGAACAGAGTAATGACCTTTACTCTCTTGGCTTGAAAATATGTACACATTTGAATAATAGGAGTGAAAAAAGTATTTTCTTTTTTAAAATTTTATGTTTAGTAACTTAAAAATGAAACAAAACCTCACACACCTGCAACTGAACTGGGTGCCTGGTGATCTCAGTCTAGCATTTTGAGGGCATAGTTGCACCACAGGTTCTGCACCTCCTCTGACACTAGCCCTTAGACTCTCTCGAGAAGAATGACTTGAGCATTTTGCAAGGTGCTCTGGTACCAGAAGGCTGCAGGAAACATGTGCACATGAAGCTGTTTTGCTGCTAGTTCTGCAATCCCAGCATTCCACCCTGTTTCACTGTAGTTATTTACTGCATTACTAGGCACAGAGAACACTGAAACAATTACCATGTGAATGCAAGCACAGCCTTAGCTGTGTTCCAATAAGCCACAGCTATAAGAGCAGATCTACAATGCACAAAAACCTTCTTTCTTAAAGGGGGAACACTGCTTTCCTCACATATCTTTAGCCTCCTTCCAGCTGCCACTATGATTTCCTACTGCTTTTGATGCCACTGCTGTCAGCAATGTGATGGCATGACCACTGTCTTGAGCCTATTTGCCCTTCCTTGGTACCCTAATGTGAGAGGGGAGATGCCTTTCCTCTCTCTGCCATTTCCATCCTCATGGGTAAAAGGCCTGGTCCATAGACCCCTTCACTGTGTTACTATTCCTCCTCTTGCCTTTTCCATTTCTTTTTATGTCTTGACCCTGACCCACTTTTAGGCTGAGTAGTAGATATCTCCCTTTGAGGAAGTCTTTCCAGACTGACATGCTTTGCGAGCAGAGCCCTTATAATTATATTTCTCACAGGATAACCACCCTGAAGGAGTTGCATAATCCTCCCTTGCACTGTCCTGCTGATGAGCTGCAAATTGACACTATGTAAAAATAGTTGAAGCTTGGCCTCCTTTCTTCTTTTGAGACTGTTTTAGAAAGCTTCTCCTTTCTTCAGAGCATCACTTACAGATTTGGTTATTTGCATGTGGTGTGACTACCCTTAAATTCTGCTTTATTCATCGCTCGCTCTTTTTTTCTTTTGCATGCCTGTAGTATTATCTCTGGGCTTTACTGCTTTTCATGCTTTTCAGTGTATAAAAAAGCCTGTGTGGCCAATGAAGAGGAAAGGAGTCTTCATTTGTGTAGGGTTCGTTAGTTCAAAATCAGCTCCTAATTACAGCAGTTTTATCTTTTTAGTAAAAAAGCCAAGAGCTTTGAGGAGGACCAGGTCAGGAAAGGAGGGTTTGGCTTAATCACAGCCTTAGATATACCTTAAATCCTGTTCAGAATTGTGATTGAGTCCAAGAATAAGGATTGGTGTGCTTTCTTGAATCTGTGTCTAAATGAGAGTCTGTGATGCTCAGTGAACTAAAGAGGAAGAAAAAGTTAAATAGCAGAGGTAAAATTTTGAGGAAGATTTTAAGGAACAGAGAGAGCATTTGACTGGCTCTTAGAATGATGAAAGCCTTTTCTCTCTGGTCCAGACTTCTTGGAGTGAGTATTCAGAATGAATGTCGAAAATATTCTGAAAACTGATCAGTTCCTGGCAGGAAATCTGATTGGTCATGACTGATGATAATGAAAATGTGAATCACATTATAATTTCACATCACAAATTTCATTCATACAATCTGAGTAAGCTGATTTTTTTTCATTCCTTTTGCATGCTCGCACTTTTTAGAATGACAAAGACCTTAGAAGTGTCTGGAGAAGTAGACATGCAACTAATTAAATCTGTGACTGAGATCAGAAATGCATTTGTGAAAGATTCTGTACAAGCAAAGAGGATGAGAGAGTCTTTGCCCTGACATGAAATCAACCTCCAAGTAAATGGATAGGATAAAGCAATAAGTGGAGACTAGGTAAATTGCAACTTTTACTTCTTAAAAATTTTAAATTGGAAGAGAGACCATTGACTCAGATAAACACTTGAGCCACAGTAGTCTAACAAATTCCCTTGCATCAGCTGAGTCACAGTAATTTATTCCTCTGCTCATTACAGAAGTTACTAAGTCGACAGATTTGCCATTGGTTAACCATATGCATAGGGACAGTTCACACACCTCAGCACAAAAGTCTGCTGATACTACCTGAGAACAATGTTGAGATCATGTCTGGTGAGGAAGAGATCAGAAGTGAATGAACAAAAACTGATCAGCTGAAACTAGTAAAGAAAAGAATTAGATCATCCATCTGTTTTCCTAGAGGACTTTATCTGACATTGAGATTAGGTTAATGAAATAGAAATGGAAAGGCTCTTTATCTTTACTTCTGAGATACCAGGATGGTCTATGGTGCCATCAGGCTTGTGTTGTTCTGGGAGGCATTCACACTAGACCAAATAAGAGAGCATGATCTGTTTTGTATCATGTCTCCCAAGCTCGAGATAGGCCATGATCCTCACTTGCAATGTGAGACTTGTGTTCTTGTTTCTTCCTTTCTTGTTTTTTTTTTTTTATTTTTTCTTATTTGTCCTTTCCCTCTCTTCTCTTTATTTCTTATCCTCTTTTCTTGCCAATTACTAACTGTTTTCTAGGAAACCATGTCCCAAAAGCAAGCAGTGTGCAGTGACTTACACAATCAGGTGCAGATCTGACTTCTTAAGCGAATCAGACCTAATCTGTTGGTCAATGTTGTACTGAAATAATCACTAAAATATGAGCTTGTGTTTACACCATTGAAGATAGTGTGGTTGTTCTCTTCTGCAGTAGAGTGGGATGGAGACAAAATATTGCATCCTCTCTTTACTTGTTTCTTCTTCTCTGTGACTGTTTAATATTTTGCTTTCAGGAAGGTAGGATGACTCTGACCTCAAGTAAACATGAAGGCTCCAGCCCATCTTAACTAACTTTTTCCTTTTTTTTTTCCTTAAAGGGCAGTTTGGGTAATGTCGTGTCAGTTAGAGGGGAGAAGTAGTGTTGGTTTAAGAACCATACTTAATGTTTCACATTTCAAGCATCTTTCCTGATTTTTCTCTGCCTCTGTTTTTAGTAAAGGATGAGAGATTATTGATGGTAATTATTTATTGATTGATTTTAAAAGGTTCTATGAATAATCAGAATTCCAAGCCATTTATTTGATGCAGCAAAGATGGAAACTACTATTTTGGATGGAAGTTTCAATTGTGCAGATCTTCAGATTCCTTAAACTGCAGTTGTGTGCTTCTGTTGAGTATATGGGAATACAAAAATACAGATGTATTTGGGTTAATACTTAGTTGAATGAGTAGTTACCTGTGTCTTTTACACTGCTGAAGTACTGTGTATGTGGATAAGGCTACACTGTCCATGCAGAAATAACAGGCATGTCTGCTGCTATTTGTCCTTAACCTTCCTGAAGGTTGTATTTAATCTTTAAATTTTCATGAATCTTTTCTGTATCTTTCAGAGGGAGGTATTTTTTCCCTAATCAACCATATGATCCTTCAAGTTGTCTCTTCAATGTTGAGAATAGAAAATGAGGGATTTATTTCTGTACTAAAGGAAAATTTTGAGTGCTATGTCTCTATGCTCCTTAAAGCAGTAGCCATAGGCATGTTACAAGAATATGTGCGTGCCCACCTTCCTCTGTCTTTTGTGATGATCTGGAGAATAAGGGATGTTTATTGATGGGAAAGCAATTTGGAGGAAGAGATAGGAACAAGATTGATTAGACATGAATAGTACTACAGGAACTTTAGCAAAGGAGCAGGAACAGAAAGAATACAGAAATGAAAGAGAGAGGGAACTTCTTAAAGATCATATTTCACAGTTCTTTATTGCCGTCTGCTCCCTGTTCTATATGTATTGGGGAAGGAAAAATAGAAAAACTGCAAGTACAGCGATAAATACTTCTCTGTGGTGCAAATGACTTCATAAAAACTCGACTTTCACTTGTGTTTTATCATCCTTTCACCAGGCACCCGTGGTGTGCTATTTATAGCTGTGTAATTCACAGTAGACTGTCAATTATCCTATAGGGCATTTCCTGACTGTTGGTTGGAGGGCGATGGAATATCCCAGCTGAATGACAGCATTTGCTGTAACATTATGGCACACTTGCAAATGGGATTTCATTGCAGGCTGCCTACGGCTGGCATGGAAATGTTAAGATAAGAGGGCACCAACGGCTTTTCTGCCTTCCTGCTTTGTGCCAAAACAGCTAAAATGAGTCGTGGAAAAAATCTCAACTCTCTCTTAAGCAACGTTTTCTTCAGTCACATTTTTTCTGTTCTTTTTTGCTGGGAATACAAAAACGTGAGACATAGCCAGGGTACAATGCTGAGGACATATGAAGTTTTTCAGCTTTCAGAGCATTACTGGCTCTGGTCTGGCCAGTTCAGAACATAAACAGGTGAAGGTATATTTTCTTCTGCCCCTCTCAGTGTACATATGTAATTTTTAAGACATATCTTTTTAAAATCTGCCAACATAGGGATTAGCAGGCTTCCCATGACACTCATGCAACTTAGATTTAGAGCTGAAAAGTGGAGAGGGTATTTTGTTTATCTGGCTTAATGTCTCTAGTGGACCATTGACTTCTACTAAGTTTTGCCTGTGTTGAGCTCCAAATCTTAGTTTTAATTTACTTTTTGCTACACAGAACCTTGAAGGAAGACACCTTCTTCACCTGAAGAAACAGAGTGAGTCCAGGAATCCACCATCAGCTAAGAGTACAGCCCCTGGCTGAACACTTATTGCTAGATTTTCACACCTGATTTCCTACCTGCTTTTCATCTAGCTTTCTCTTTTTTTTTTTTTTTGGAAGCATGTACTCACGGCACATTGATTCCCATCAACCTGATCATCTGCATTTCACTATTCCTTATAAAATGTGGAAATCAAAATACTACTACTACTGCTACTATACTGTAGCATTCTGGTCTTGGTTTTACCAATGACATGTAACAGTTAACTTTTCCTTCCTAGCCTTATTTTTTGCTCTGTGTTCATCCATCCAGAACACCTAAATGCTTTTGAGGCTCCACAGGCCCTGGTCTGTATATCTGCGCTGCAGCCCTTGCTCCTGGAGATAACTTGCAACAGTCAAAAAAAATTTTAAAAAGTTAAAAAGTAGTAGTCAAGATCCCTCTTTTTGCCTGCTCTGCAATGGTGATTTACAAATTTGCCTATTCTTATTGAGTTTATCAGCAGCATATTTATACTCGCTCAATGAATGTGTCATAGCAATCTCATAAAAAAAAAGACAACTAATCTCTTCATTTAATGATTTTACATTAACGGCTATTTTTTGAGATTGGGTTGTCTAATCTATTTAAACTGGAATTTATTAATATTGTATAGTTCTAATATTTTCATCAGATTGTTCTGTGCTAAGTCAAATGCCTTGCAGAAATCTAAGCACATTATATCTCTACTGACTCCTTTATCAGCTGAACTTGTAGTGTCCTGAAGGATGTAATCAGGCTTATGTGACAGGATTTATTTTTCAAGAGATGCTATTGAGAGGCAGTACTTCTATCCTTGTTCCTTACTTCTCTCTAAGATAAATGAATGCTCAGTCAGGTTTTCCATTAATTTATTGGGGGTTATAGAAGGTTTTTTGTTACTTGGGTTATCCCTGCTCACATTCTGAATATTAGGGTGTTAATGTTTCTCCATCTTTCCAGACTGTGCCAGTACCAGGTATACTGAAAATAAACAGCAGCTGACAAAATACCCTAAGCCAACTTTTTTTTACTTTTGATGCAAGCTATTTGGGTTTGTTAAAATATTTTCTTTCTTATTGTTATGGTGTAATATCCCGCTGAGTTATTTATGGGCTGGAAAATACTTTATCATGCTAAAATGATAAGTGTAGATCACACTGCTTCTTTCAAAATACAGTATAGAATAACTTTTTGAACACATCTGGCTTCTCTGCATCATTGAGTATTTTATTGCTTCCCTACTTTTGTTAATGTTTCTTTTCTTCCTAATACATTAGAGTATTTTTTAGCCCCACAAGCGATTCTTTTTACCCAAAGATATTTATTTTTTTTACATTTTCTGCATTTAGGAAACAACACATATTAAGTATTACCCTTTTCCTTTATATGTGTATGTGTCAAATAGACAGATAGCGAGCTTGTAATAGTACTATTCCTGTTTCCGTTTCTATTTCCATCTAACTCACTTGCAGTAATAAATCCGACTGTTCCCTTTACAATGCTCTAAAACCAGCATTTGGCCAAAGGCGTTTTTCAGAATTGTGGTATCAAGCCTTTTTGGCTACCAGAAAACCTATTTTAAGTGGTTTTCTCCTGACTTTCATTCACATTTTCTTCCTAGACATATACATCCCAGCTGATAGGCAGTTTGCAGGCTATGGTAAAAGTATTCCATATTTTCTAATCATAAAGTTTGAGGAAGGCTCATTGCTGTGTTACTGGTTTCTTGCTGTTAGGCACCTTTTGTCTGGCTGGAATGTTGATTTGTACGTGCCACTGGTCTACCGCAGCATGAGGGAAAATGAATTTGCATCAGCTCCTACTAAATGTGATGTTCCTACTCTGACTCAGAATCCTGGCGCTGGTGCGGATGCTGCTGAAATAGTTCCTTAACAGTCTTTGACACTTTTGTTCAGTTCACTTCTGAAGGGGGTCTGACTGTTTAAAATCTTCTGCTTTAAATGGATTCTGCCTCCCCGCCTGCTCCAGTCAGTTGTCAGCCAACCATCAGCCCTTCCTGCCTCTGAGACTCAGTCCCTTTTAGTTGTTCTTCTCACTTTTGGAGCATATGATCCAGTATTTTACAGAAATAATGCCTTGCCACATATTACAGTTCATTGCTTTGCCTCCAGTATTTCCTGCTGTCATTAGTTTTCAAAACAAGGAAAAGTCCAAAGCCATCATCTGAATTTCCCCTGCTCCCTGACAACATCCCAGAAGTCTTCTGTAACCCTAGAGTTCCACCTTACATCGATCCCTCCTTTGTAATGTAAAACCTCCCAGCAACACAGAAGGGGCCTCCTCCGGGTCACTGATAAAGGTGTTCAATGCCCAGGTCCCCAGACAGACCCCCGTGGTGCCCCACTTGTCACTGGCCTGGAGCTGGACCACAACCCATTAACCACTGCCCTCTGAGCCCAACATATTTTACCCGGTTGTCCACCCATCCAGACCATAATCTCTCAATACAGGAATACAGTGGGACGCGGTTTTGAATGCCTTGCAAACTTAAGGCAAATGACATTCACGGCTTCTCCTTTGTCCACAAACCCAGTCATTTTATCACAGAGGGCACTCAAGTTGTTCAGGCATGATTTAGCTTTGGTAAATCTGTGCTGATGATTCCTGATCACCCACTCCTCCATCGTGCACCCAGAAATGTGTTTGAAGAGGGCTTGCTCTATGATTTGCCCAGGAACAGAATTCCTGCCCAGGAACAGAATTCCTGCCCAAGAACCTCCTGGGTGCTGCGTTTCCCCTGGACTTCAGCTGTTCCTCTCCTTAATGCTTTTCCTTCCACCTTCAAATTTAATGGCTCAGTTAAATCAAATAAAAGCTTACCCAGAATATTTTAGAATAGGCATTGGGTCTGTTTTCTTCCCACCTTTAATACACTTGGCTGTACATCTCAAAGGACTATATTCACTGTTGGCTGCTATGAGGCTTTGCTACTCCAAAGCTAAATGTGTAAAAAACAACTAGAAGTAATTGCAGGTAAATTTAACTAGTAGCCAAGAAGTAAACTTAAAACAAAGAAACTAATAAAGAAACAAACAAAAAAGAATATAGAGATAAATTCACTTTGAACAGGACAAAAACAGTAGCAAAGCCATGCCCAAGGCACAGCAGAAATGTGGCACTTGGTCTGTTCAGTAACTTCATTTTTAAATCTGCTTTTGTAAATAATTTATCTACTTCAAACTTTTTTTTTGGCTTCTGCCTGTTTTCACTTTTTATTTATTTTCATCTCTTTCACAACATAGTTTTTATCTGTAAAATCTTAACCGTTTTTTTTTTCTTTAAACTTTATTTTACCTTAACTAAAGTTCTTTAGCTCCCAGAGCAAGCAAGTTTTATTAGTTCTTTAAGTTCCCTACTCGGGCATGTTATAATTGCATCCCAAATTCTCTATCTTTTTGTACCCGTTAGTCTTTCAGGATTGCCTCCATATCTGGTTGCATACAGCAGCCAGAGCACTGCAAATAGCTTCCAGATGGGGGACAGTAGATACTGCAGCTTCTTTAAGTTAAAAACCTCACAGTCAGGCTGTGGACAGAGCTTAGTTTCCATACCCAAACCTTGGAGACAGATATTTGCCTTCTCTGGATTTCTGTGCCAAGATTTCTGCGTAAATGAATGGAGACTTGATTGCCAGTGAGATTTTTTTTTTTATGCTTAAAATACATAACTTAATACCTTTAGTAGCAAGAAGTTTCTAGAAGCGGGCTGTGAAAGCTGTTTCTGTCAATAAGAGAAACTCGCTCCTTTTAGAGGGAAGAGTTAAATGTAAATTTTAATTAATTGGAAAAAAATTCACACACAAAATGCAGGAAGCACCAGTCCAGTCACCTGAAAAGTAGAAAACAGTTTGTAAAGCGTAGTCAATTAAAAATTCTCTTGGGTCTTAACGTGATGAGTGTTTGATGTTGCCGTTAAATGGGAAATCTGGTAGCTGCAGGGGAGGGTTCCTATATGTACTAAGTTTATACGCAAGGATAGGCTGAAGATTTAAGATTTGATTAAGACTACAATCAAATATTGGTTTCAGACTTTCATGCTTTCAGTCTGTGATGCTTGAGCTGAAGCTGGAGCTCATTAATATTTTTTCGGTCCTCTGTCCACCTCTTTTCTGATTCAGCTGGAATACACAGGTCTGGTGTCATTCTTTCTTCCTTTGAGTTTCATCAATATAGCTAGAGGTGCCCCTTTTACTCTGAGGATGCCTATCCTATGAATTTAAATAACAAACACTACAGGCAGATTGTCCAAAGACGCCTTCACCTTGGACCACTCTCATCCCACAGAGGACTAGGCATCTGCTGTGGCTGAAATTGGATGGAAGTGATCCAGAACTTCAGGTTACCCAAACCAGAGACATAGGCAATTAGCAATAGTGGTTCGGCTACTTTTGTTGCGTCAGTGGGTGTTGAGGCAGTTTCATCAGAGGAACAGCATGTCGGGACCTTTCTGGCTTTGCAGTGCTCCAAAATTTGATTTGATGGTGGGGTGGCTATCCAGCTCCTCAAGGTTTATCATCATCTATTCCATATTTAGAGAACCTACCTTTGCACTCCTTCATGCCAAGGCGACTCCTTTTATTTACAGCAGCAGTCAAGCTGATCTGAGTTACTGAGATAAGAATAAATCTATCTATGCAAAACCTCCAGGGGAACAGATTTTGCTGTATTAATGAAGATATTAATTATTTGTAATACAGAGCTGTAGAACCCTTGGTGTAACCAGGGTTGAAGTCTCCTTGTAAAATGCATTACATGGACATGCAAGGAGGCATGGTCTGTGTTCTGAGGGGTATAGGATATAGAAGGCACATGCATATACACAGGTGGAGAAGAGGTGGGAGTCTGAAAGAGCAATTGGAAAGAAGAGATGCAAAATCCAGGAAAAGCACTCTGCAAGTTGATGAGTACATGATGTTTGTCCTTCACTCGCATTTAGAGGGCAATAACTGGGGAAGGGTATATGGTTGTGAGGGGTCAACTAAGGCAAAGGAAGGAGCCAGTGAATAGGCACTCATGATAAGATGAAATGCAGATAAAAGAGAGCATTTTGGTCATGTTATGCAAGCAATTGAGTGGCAAGGCGAGGGCTCGGCACATACGTGCTTTGGAGAAGTTTGTGCAGCGAAGCTATTTGTGAAGAGACAGTAGAATCTAATTTGTTTGAACTCTACCATCTGTGGTGTAATTGCCTTATTGCCAGTGGGATTTATATGAGTAAATGAACACTAGAAAGACGAAGAATACTAATAGTAGGGTTTTATTTTATATAGGACTATCTCTGTTCATCTCTGTAAACCATATCAAAATAAGTCAATTAAAACCTATTTTATATAGGATTATCTCTTTTCAGCTGTGAAAATTATATAAAAAATAGGTCAATTACAACAAAACTTCTACTAAGGAGGAAGAAACACACTATCACAAAAAGAATCTGATTGCTCTCTAATTACAAAGAATAAAAAAATCACTAATGTCAATTCTAAGATGCATCTTCAACAGAAGAACAAAAATAAAATTGGAAGCTGACATCTTTCTTTTACAAATAGTTCCTCTAAAAACTGCTGGTTTGACAAGCTTCCAAACTGACATCTTCTATTTATATATAAAGCCATTGCAATTTTTTTCCCCAGCTGATATTTGGTAACAAGGCACTTAGCAGATGGTATGCCAAGTTGGATCACTTCTTTTGTGATATTGAAGGGTGTTTTTTAAACTCCTTTCCTATTAAAAACTATGGATCTTGTTCTATAATGGATATCACTGCGGTTACAGAGACATTCATGCATCTTCACAAACCATGCCAACTCATATATCAGGCAGGTGTTGAGGACAGCAAAGTGAATTTCATGTTGTAGACAGTATTTGACCATTTCATATAGATTGAGACCCTTGGAATGTGTGTGTATATGGTCAGCTTAGTACTGCTTTGAGGACAGACTGATATCCTGACGTGCTTCACCTACACATAATGCCTAAGAGTGTTGTCCCAAAGCTGGCCTTCAGTAAAGCAGCAGAGTGGACAGTGCTGAAATTACAGGCATCCTTTTTTTAACAATCCTGCTGCTGTGATTAGAAATGATAAAAGTAGATCAAGGGGCTGGAATAGAAAAACTTCATCAAATTCAACTGTGTATTAGACAATGTCCTACTTTAATTCTTCAGCTTCCGTCCACTTTCTGCGTTTGATCTGGTCACTAGAATGAGGCAATATGTGCATGCTGTCATCATGGGGTACATAGAGTAACTTGGCAGTAGTCTTGGAGTTGGCTGAGACTAGACAATTTCTGCAGGATATTGTGATGCTGTGGAAAATGAGGGATGGCAGAGTTTTATGTCCTCGTTCTAAGTGGATATGGAGATAGACTGTGCTTTGCCTAGCAGTGCTTCTTAAGAAAGCTTATATACTGAATAATTGCTAATCTGCTGTCATTACATTAAACAATTGATGATTTTCATTCATTTGAATGATCCATTCTGATAGAGCATTTCACAGATTTTTGGTTTGGTTTTATATCAGACTTCTGGTGAGATACAGAATGTTACATATCTGTGGATGAAATAAATAGACAACAAAAAAGAAAAGGCAGAGACATAAAGATGAGATGCTTGTGGAAACCACAGGAAAACAGCTCTTCTTCAATTTACTTCTGCTGTCCATTAATGTTTATTTCACAAGGGAATAAATGTTGCCATGTTTGCCCACATGACTGTGGTAAATAAACGAAGCTCAATCCTTTTGTTTTCATGTAGGTAGGTACCACCAATGGAATCTTTAGCTGTTCACATAGGGCTAGCAGAGCCCATGGGAGACAAGCACCCCTCTGGACCAGACGTGGGAGACCAGGAATACCCTAGGGCAGCTCAAATGTCTTTAAATTCTTCTTCATGTCTGTGGTGTCAATGCAGTTTCTTACATATGGTTTCTTAATGTACTAATATTAATGAGATCAAATCAGATCTTTTTAGAGAGCTCCCTTCCTGCAATATCCAATTACTAGCGTATTAGATGATGATTTTAAAACCAAATCCACTGCCATCAGGTCAAAGTATAAATTGAGATCCTAACTGATTCAAATCCCTCCAAGACAGGTTAATTCAAACTGACTGGCAGTCATTAATATTCAGTTCCTACTGTTGCAGGCATTATCAGGATCCAGTAATAAAACTGTCTTAATCAAAGTCTTCCTGGAAAATGGACAATGGGGGCTGATGAGTAATATCCTGCCTGCAAACAATTTCATGGGAGATTTTGCTAAGTATTGTTTAAGAAATGAAGTTTTTTCATAGTCCTGCACTGAATGCACATCCATGTATGTTGCCATTAAAAAAATAAAAACAGAAAAAAAATCTAATGAAGCAATAGCTTCATTACATCATGCTTGGAGCAAAATACTATTTCTGAGTTTTTTGTGGGGCCACAACTTCTGTGATGGAGGAGGGTTTGTCCAGAAGGCTGACTATGCCCTGTACAAACCTAAATGATAGTAAAGGGAGGGGGAAAGCCATCAAGTATCAGAAAACTGACAGTTCTCACTTATACTTGTCATGTATCTTCCAGCAGATAAATACAATAGGACATTCTGGCAGGGAAATAGTCTCATGTATTGTTCAGTCCATGTGTTCAAGTACATAGGGCTAGTGCCTTAATAACTGAGTTTTCTCATTTTCTGGTTTCTGCTAAATCTTGTGTTTGGGAAAAAATGAAAATTTCTCCATAGTCTCAATTCTGGTGCATAGCACTCATGCAAATAGAAATAGAAAGCCTTTTGTTACCATGAATGTTGACTCATTTGGGTAGAAATCTCTTAATGCAATTAAAGTAACTACACTTAGCCTGAATGAATTTTGAACAGACTTCAAAACCAGCCTCAGTGTAGCATACAGCTGCCTGGTTCTGTCCAGACATATCTCACGTCATGACTACTCCCATTTTTGTGTCTTCCTACTGTATGAGGTCAATGATTAAGAACTAGAATTAGTCTTAGTCCCTACATCCTCTCAAATATCAGTACTGCTCATTACAGCACTGTTGCTTGCTCTTTTTGTTTTCCTTTCCCTTCCCCCTCTTCCATTTGGGGAAAAGAAATGTTCTCTTGGTGCCCAAGATAAGGTTCGGGTTCACTGTACTTACCCTAATGAATGACCCAGCATCCTGGTCAAGTCCTCTGTTGTCACCATTCCTATTTCCCCTCCAACCCTACTGCCTGATCAGTTTTGTGCGTTATCCCTATGCTCCGACCACATTTGGCAGTGTCAGTAGTAGCTTCATGTTCATTAGCAGATGAAGATTAGGTGAAGATGAAGGCCTGTGGTTAACTAAGGTTCAGCACAATTTGGATTAAAAGTATAAAAGTGAATTCAGCTGCTATGTACACTAGAGATGAATTTGTCCTTCCATATTTACATATTTACAAATAATAGGAAGGACTGAATCTTAACTCTAAATATTATAAAAACTCCTCGTCATATGAGGACTTGACAGCCTAGCTTTAAGTGTGGAAAGAAAAAAAATCAAAAATTTAAAATGTAGACATCTACCTTTTTACACAGTCATAGCAATTTTGGTGAACATGGATTCTGTACTGCCAAACTAGTACAAAACCTATTTGAAGGGACAGGAATTGCTGTATAATTATCACCAATGTTTCCCTTGAAACTCTTAGGCTGTGAATCTTCTTGCAGTTGTTCAACTGAAACATTCTCCTGTTGAGAATTGTGAAGCTTCCTTTCCTTTAAAATTTTCCAGGGACAGGATGTCAGTCTAGGCAGAATGCTCTTGGGGCAATCCAAGGGAACTCCAAACAGTACATTTAAAAAGGCTTGACATTATAACTGCATTTTTACAGTTCTCACCAAAAAACATTATGTATTGGGGAACCTTTATTTTGTAAACATGATTAATGCTTTGAATATTTTTTTTCTCTTTAAGGATGAGAAAAAGTACTAGGACATTTCAGTCAAGGCATATCATTTTTTTTGTCATGAAATACCTCACTATCAGTATAATACAGAGGTCCAGTTCTTGATTATATGCTACAGAGTGGATTTCAGGAGCAAAATAATATTTTTGACCAGAGTCAATGCCTATGTCTTAGTGCTAAAGACTACTGTTGGTTGTTGTGTAACAGATTTGAAGGGAAAATGGTGAATATACCATCTGAGATGACGGACAGGCATGAGAAGTGACACCTTTGTATTTGTTATAGAGAAGTCTTATTTATTGTAGGGTCAGGAAGCCTCTTCTATGGCTGACATGTTAACGAGGATTCTGGAAAACCTGGTTTAATTACTCAGCTATCCCAAGCTGTGACAACTGGAGCAAATCATTTAGGTGGGGATTCACCCCCACCTCACTTTAGCATCTACATGAGGTGCCGATGCTGGCAGATTCTGTGTCAACCGTGTCATCAACAGTGAGAGACAGAGAGGATTCAGAAGGTGGCTGAACCCAACTAAGATCTGATTTTGGGATGTACCTAACTCTCTGTTGCTTACAGAGGGACCTCCACTCTTCTCTGGTTAAGCAGAGCAAATCTGGCCCTTCATATCTTGATTTTCCACTTGCAGAAGGAAACCATTTCCATTCTTTCAAGGGTTCTGTAAGTATAGACTGTTTCCCTGTGTTTATGTAAGCCAACACCTCTGTCTCTGAACTTAGGCAGAAAATGGTGTTACGAAAATACCTGAAAACAAGAAAAAGGCATTTGTATGTGTGTTACATTAACCTTTAAGTATGCCATTAGAAATCTTAAGAGAAGTCTCAAAAATATTCAATTGGAACCACTTTTTTCTGTCCCCAGTTGCTGCCTAAGGCAAAGCTAACACTCTCCATTAAACAAATGTCTGAAAAGTTAACCCACTGCATTTATTTACAAGTTAAACTGATTGCCCTTCCTCTGTGCAGCTCAGGAATTATACACATCCTCCGATCCTGATGGTAGATCCGTATACTGCCAGCAATGACATCGTTTACTTCAACGTTTCTATTAACGATGAATTTAGCCAGCTAAAAGGATAAGGCGTGTGCCCTTAGGTTGATGCTAAATTGAAATTACCACTTAGCCTGCAATGAATTGCCCACATTTTGATTAATAGGCTAAATTCCAGATCTGACCTTTTCAAAATTATTGAATTACTAAATCCTGAGACAGACAACAGAGTTCCTTTTACAAGGAGAAGTGTTTTATGCAAACATGTAGGGTCACCTAGAGAAGAATTCAGCTCTCGGTTCCTTGTAACCCGTACACACAGGTGTTAGCCAAGGTGCCATGTCAATCCATAACTGTGGTTTACAGCGTCAGGATAATGCTTCTCCACTGGCCCACCACTTCCCATCCTGCAGTCACACAGAAGATGGTCTGGAGGTGTTACAAGTGGTTCTGCATTGTCTTTTCTAGTTTCAGCACATAAATTAACATTACTTTCTATTTCTAGAAAACCCCACCCTGAGCTCTGCACTTTTACACTTAGAATGCAATAATACCCATGCTGAAGTATCTCTAAGTAATGCTGTGCTGTAGATATATATAACCTCAACCAGATTAGAGGTCTCTGCCTGTTGCTGTTGAAGACTCAGTTCAGAGGGGAAGGTTCCAGCCCCCAGAAAACAAATTAAAGTGCTTTTCATTTGTGCGTTCATATCATGTAGAATTCACAGAATCACAGAATGATTGAGGTTGGAAGACACTACTGGAGGTCATCTAGTCCAGCCCCCTGCTCAGAGCATGGTCAGCTTGAAACGTTGGTTAGGGCTGTGTTCAGTGAGTTTCTGAGTATCTCCAAGGATGGAGACTCCATAGGCTCTCTGGGTAACCTGTCCCAATCACCCTCACAGTAAAAGTTTTTTTCTTACATTTCAGTGGAAAATGGGGGACTGTTTCAACATTTCAATGTAAGAGAAGAGGTTCTAAACACAGCTCCCCATACTGGTGTGTTCCTGCAGAGATGCTGCTTTCAAGGACTGAATATTTTCTTATACAATAAATAAATGAGCGAGACAGAAGAAGAAATGGTCAATGAACTAAAAGATCATGAGCCACTGTCATTAACCAGTGAGGCCAATATGCACTGTAGATCTAGCATATTCAGCTGAAAAGACCTAGATTCTGCTCTGGCACTGGTATGCTCTGGAATTAAGGTGTTGTAAATGACAAAACAACATAGTACAATGGATTCTCTGCTAAAAATAAATAAATATAAATATAAATATAAATAAATATAAATAAATACCCATATCCCACATAGCATCTTGCCCTCTTCCAGTTTTGACTACAAGTGAAGAAGTCTGGAGATAAAAAAATATTGGATGACTACTTGCAATATTGGCTAAGTCTTAGGGAAGCTGCAATGTATTCATGATGAAACTGAAAGTGTAGCTGAAGGTAAATCCTTGTATTCCTGCTGGTGAAAAAATGAACTGTTTTCTAAAGAGGAATGAAAGACTCAGGAAAAGGAAAACTCCATTGACCTTGGCAGAGAGAAGGAGATTGCATGGAAGGAATCAATGGACAGGGTTCAATTTTCATTTTTTTATTTTATCAAAAATGGAGGCATTTACATTAAATAAAGTAAAAATACATGCCATAAGGTGGATTAAAAAATATGGTTGTAATAAAGTGGGAAAGTCTGGAGTCCCCAGCTATAGCTGAACACACTGGGGTGAATTGTTTACATGATGTAGTGCAATCATTTCAGGCCTTGTTATGTGAAAGTTTCAGATAAAATATACATTAAAATTATCTAAGAAATTTCTTCTGGGTAAAAAAAGTCAAGTTGCGTTTCAATGTGGTGTGGTGTCTTGTTACAGAATAAAAGCTATGAAGGAAAAATAGAAAAAAAGATGAGTTAGAAAAAGTAGCAGGTGAAGGAGGGAGGCTGATGAAGAAGGAATGAAGAGCTGCAGCATCATGCAACACAGTCAGACACAGCTCCAAGGATGCTGAGTATCCCAGCGTGAGATGGACCAGGAACCTGAGAGCACTCGGGTGCCAGCAGGGTCTGGGGGGTATCTGGGGTAGGAAACCTCCAGCTGCCTTTGCAGTTTCTCCATCAAGAAAGAAGATGGGAGGAATGTGTTATTGTGTTGTTGTATGGAAAGGAAAGGGTAGCTGGTTATCTCACGTTGTCATTTTTATTTCCTTGTCTTAATTTTCTTTCTTCCCTCAGGATGATACTGTTCTTTTAAGTAATTTGAGAGTCTGAAGGAAGGAAATATCATTCACTGAATGTGAAGAGACTTGAATTTTTCCACATTTCTAAGTGCAGGCTCAGGCTGGTGTTTATTATCAGCCCTTAGAAACTGAACCCAGCTCTGGCTGCTGCCCTCAGTGCCTAGCAGAGTGGCTACACTCCACCAAACAGATTATTTTTCATGAATCATTCTTCCAAATTTACATGTCAATCATGTACAGGGACAGAGCTGAGGGACACTGTTTATCACTAAAAGCTTTTTTTTTTCTCATTGCCAAAACACATGAAATGAGACTGACCGAAAGGGCTCATGAAATCGTGTTTGATGCAACATAAAATGGGTCTAAAAAGAAAGTTTATCCCAAAATCACAAAGTTTCATTTCAACCTTTTCAGAATTAAGTCCTTAGAAAAGTGAAAACACCCTAAAGCTGCTACTCCATGAATTAAAACAAGCAACAAAAAGCAAAAATTTTGCTTTGCATAACTTGATTCCAAGACTCTGCTTCAGCACATGAAGCAGGACAAGATCCATCATTTCCATTTTGCTGCACTCGGCTGACATCACTGGATGTGCCATGCCAAACAATACCAAGTTACGTTTTCATCAGCAATTCACCATGATTCACTGGTCACTGCCTTTAGACGCTGTCTACTGTTCCTCGGTTTTCTTTTAGAAAAGTATCCGTTTTAGAAAAGGTGAGTCTAATTTTGGCTGAATAAGGACTCACCGAAAAGAGTTAGGTTTTGCCGTAACCTGTGTAGCCATGATTCTGGCTGTGCTTTCAATATGTGAAATTAAGTCATGGTGAGGATCCAGGGAAGTGCTTCTGAGTTTAGTCTGCAATCAGGATGGAAACAGTCTGGGGGAAACTGGGACCATCCTGGTTTTTGCAGCAGCCTCATGTGTCCAGGATTGGATTTGTAAAAGCTAAAATCAGTTGAGAATTCCCATGATTTCTGTGAATTCTGTAGTTTCTGCCCAAAGTGCTCTCTCTGAACATCCAATGTGCTGCAGCCCCATAACTGTAAGCAGCCGATTCCCCTGAGCAGCTCTGCATACCCCACTTCGACCTTCCCTCTCCTCCCACCCCTCCTAGACTCATTTCAGTATCTGGCACGGCTGCAGCTCTAGATGCAATATGCTGGCTTGCTCAGATACCTCCAAACCTGCAAGCTTTTCCTGTTATTTTCCCTCACTACCCTCCCTTGCAGACAAGTCACCATGTCACCCTGCTGATGAAATCTCTTTACGCCCTTTGGCCGTTGCCTGGGACCCCACACCTCTACCTGTCACGTCCCTGCCCTTACGCGACCGGGTTCTGGCTACATTCACAAGCAGTGCGGAGCAGCAGAAGCAGATTTATGCAGTGAAACAGTTGGTGCTGAGGATGCAACAACCTCCACATTTACATTTCAGAGTGTTTTGCTTTGGTCTAGGTCCAGCCTGGTCCAAGTGACTGCATGTGGTTTGAGCATGTTAGCAGTATCTTGGCATTGCATTTTCTTGTTCAGTTTCAGACAGAAAAAAAAATCCCATTTGGGTGCTGGTGCTCTCATGCCCCTTTGTAGTGCAGGATAACCAAAATGCTGGGGTCGATGCCTCCCCAGAAGCCTTCCCAGCACTCCTTCCTGAGACAGGAGTCAAGACTAAAACCATGTCTTGCTCCTCTATGCCAACACTGCGGTATTTGGGCTATTTTTTAACTAGAGGGAAGCATAATTTGACAGTTTATTCCTCAGTGAGGAGAGACCTGAGCATGTTGTACTGAAGCTGTGTTTGCTATTGAAAGCCCTGTAGTTGTCATAAGGCTCTTATTCCCATTAAGGTAGGAGTTGCAGCTTATTGGAAAAGGGTCCTAATGCATGCAGTCCAGACAGGGCTGTTCCTCGTTCAAATGATGTTTGTCATGAGGGCAGTTGTGCAAAGAATCACAGTGAGGAAAAAGTGCATCAGGAGATAGATTAGAAAGTCACCTTTCAAGGGCAAATAATTAGGCGGAATTGTGCACTTTGGTTTTATGTAAGAATCATGCTCTAGTCTCTGTTCTTAGTACAAATCAGAGCTCTTTGGGGGAAAAAAGGAAATTTAGTAAGCAGCTTGTGCTGTTCCTGCCACATTTGCAGAAACTTTGGTATAGTAAAGAATATACTGTTCCTTCCATATTTTGAGATCACATGCAAATTTTATGTGGGATATGGTCCTGTGCTGAGTGAGAAATAGATACCCCTCGCTGTGTTGCAAGCTGGTGAGATAACAATTTTTTTCTGACATGAGATGCTATACTAAGAGAAAGAAGCACATCTTAGGCAGATATGCAGAACAATCCTGCTCATCAATTAAGTCAGTGAAACACAAGGTATGTGGGATGGTGGCCATGAAGCCTAACTTGGTGGGCTCTGCTCCTCATCCTTCCCAGAACCGGTGGCCTTCCCAGAACCCATTGGCAGGAGACCATAACAGTACAAAGAATTTGGACGGATCTTTATCATCAGTGGTGGGGGGCATTTCAAGATGTGATTTATCTTACCCGAAGAGTCAAGGGACTCATCCCCCAGAAGCACCTGTTTTGCACTCTGGCTCCAGAAGAAGGGTGAATGTCCTTTTTAAAGCAGATGCCCCACATTTAGAGGGGTAACGTTAGGACAGATTCCCCCCCATGCCCAGAGGCAGTGGGGATGTACGCATGCACTGTACAAAACCAGAAGAATCATCCACCACTTGTCTTCGGTGCTAATTTGCGAAGCCTCTGGGTTTTTTTGTTTGTTTGTTTGATGAGGCTCATTAGAGGCTAGTTGAAGGCTGCCAGCTCCTTCCGCACAGACTGCTGAGCAGGCTTTCAGCTGTGTTGGAGAGGCTAGATTTCAGCCAGCACACTACGCACACACCGAGGCTGGATGTTTACTTCCTTTCATGATGGCTTTGCTTTGTCTAGTTGATTGTGGACTTGATTTTTACAAGTGTTATAAAAAAAGCCATTCTTAATCTCAGCTGGATTCTTGCAGCTGTGGGGTGGGGAGGAGGCAGGGAAGCAAAGACTCCATGTTTTCAAGAGCAAAAAGCTCCGACTCCATAATTTGTGCTGATTGCTGTCTGATACTTAAAGAAGGAGTTAATTAAGGTTCAAACTCCATTTGTTTCTTTTCACGGTACAGCACAGCTATTTTTATTTTGTTGTCTGCCTGTTTAGTGTCCCATTTGTGCTTGCATTAAAGGCACACCTCATTGCGTTTCCCAGTAGGAAGCCAAGGTCTCTCACTTTCATACTGAGAAAAAAGAGGTTTAGCTTTAAGGTTATAATGGCAAGTGCTCAAAGGGTAAAGAACATACAGGTCCCAGTTACCCAGTGTCATTTTAGGGGCAATAGGTACATCCTCATATACGCAGTGCACGACTGTTCCGCTGCGGATGTAAAACTTACACACACGTGTATATACAGACGCCCTCACTGAACTTCTCACAGTGGTTTCCTGGAAAGCAAAAGGATGCCAAAATTTGGCAACAAGTTTTGAATTATGGAGGACAGGGTGTTTCCCTAGTGAAACACCTTTTCTCTTCAGCTTCTTCCTACCCCTCCTTTCTTTCTTGCAGTCTCTCCACCCCCTGTTCTACCAGCTTCTAACTTCTGGCTTATTCCCCAGCCCTTTTTCTGTTTCTCTCCATCCTTCCTTCTTCCAGGCCTTCACCTGCCCTTCTGTCCCACCCCTTACTTTGCATTTATTTTGCATCTCGCTCCCAGTTGCCATTCCCCTCCATTCTGTGTTGGAGCTAGGCTGTCTTCTCCACTTTCCCTTGCTGTCAGACTGCCAGCTGCAGGAAGCACTAAAAGCACAAGTTTCATCTTCTCACTCTTGGAGCTTGTCACATGAAAAGCCCCTGAAGGAGAAATAACTGCAGGTGAAAGTCATGCTTTTCTGTAAGATACTCTGTACAGAGTAGGTTCAACTCGCAGATAGGGATAAACCCTGCAGTAGGTTCAACCACCCCTTGCGACAAAAAAAATTCAGCATTAAACTCAACCCTAATAAAGAAGGTCATCCAAATAAGAACTCTCAAAGTTTAAACCATGGCTAATTTTCCTTGGTTTGCATTGGGAAGGGTTAAAAGTATGTTCACAGTATTACATAGGATCCCCCTCAAAATCACACACACACCAGATTTTGAATCCTGAGAGAATTCTCAGTGCAACTGTTGTAACATTTGGTTTGCTTTCATTTTTGGATAGGTAAAATCCTGTATTATTCTCTCTTTCCTTTGGAAACACTTGAATAATTTTTACTGAACCTTCTTTAGAAAAATCAGCTTGAGGGGTAGGTTTGTGCAGGTATGGGGAAATATCAGCAGAAACCAGCAATTCCGGCAATCATTTTAAATGCTGGAAAAACAAGTTCTTTTTTTAGCAGCCTTAATGGAGGTTGTGGCTCCTTGCATGCCTCGCCACAAGGCACAATGAAACCCTGATTTCCCTGAAAGCATCTGACTCCTCCCATAAAATCAACTTTTTCTACAAATTAAAATGATATCTCTCTCTTGCTCATGTATGGAGAAGACAAAAGCCTAGCTCAAAGAAGAAGATGGGCCAAAACCTTCTGAACGCCTTTGGAGTAGATAGGTACCATAACTGGTCCGACCTGGCTCGGGGGAGCAAAGAAACCCTGGCTTCTCTGATATTTGGATTTCATTGTATGGCAGCTGGTAGAGTCCTCTGAAATGAGTTTTCCAAGAAATATAATAAAGTAAAACTGGAACATAAATAGAAACCATGAAAAATATAAATCTTAAGGCACTGAAAATGCCAATACATTAAATTTTCAGTTTAATCAAAGTCATGGGTCATTTAATGCAATATGAAGAAACAATATTGGGAAATGAAATCACAGCAGTTTCTTCTGCTGCAGTTTGTCTAAAAGACTCAGATTATATTGACTCTCTGTAGATCTCAACTTGTTTTAAGCAAGGGGATGCAGTCAATCTAAGGCACGTGGGATTGTTCAGTTGCGGTTAAAAACCCCCAACAGTTAATGGAGATCTATGCATGTGCTTACAGCAGTATATGGAGTCCAAAGAAGTGCACGGCTCTCAGAAAAAAACTTCCTTTGACATGACCTGAATCTAAACTCCATTAAACTCAATATATTTCTGCTGATTTTGGTAGCTGTAGTATTGGTTACAAATGAATTAAGCTCAGAGCATTATAATGGCAGATGTTTGACCCAGAGGTTAAGGCATGGGATTCTTGTGAGCACTCATGAAATGCTTGGAATCAGAAATGTGCTCCACTCTTCTGATTTCACCCTCTTTACACCTTGTTGCCAGGTTTTCTGTGCAAAGCTGCTCAGAAACTTGAAATGATATTTTGATGCTGTGGTAGGAAATAAGGAAAAATGAAAACTTTCTGTAAGAGCTAACTACAAGTTGTGAGAAAAAGGAGAATAAAGTTGGTGGTTCATGTGAGTTTAGACTCTGCTAAACTGGACCACAAACACATTTGGATTTTAAGTGGGAAGGATGTACAAAAGCCCCCTCCCGCCCCATGTGAAGTTCTTTATATTCTTAGTCAGAAAAGAAAATAAATTGTGCTTTTTGTTTGTTTGTTTTCCCCAACAATAGCATTCAAACATCTTTCCTACATGCCTCCCCAGGTTATTTGTTTCGTGTCTGGCTGGGGCAAGCCAGACTTAGACACAGCGTAGAAGCTCTTTTTGGAGCTAAGAAGCCTTCACTCCAGGTGCCAGAAAACTTACTGCAGGCTTTGTTTGTTTACCACTTAAATGGAAAAGTCTCATCTCTGCTTACTGCACCTAAAGCCAAAATCAAAATGCATTCTGCTATCAGGATAACTATTATGACTTTGAAACTGTCACATCAGAAATCACCCATCCACACTGCTGATCCTTTACAGTGATGGGGAGAAAATATACTTGGAGAAGTTTTCGTTCTCATATGTTCATCTTACTCAACTTACTCATTTCTGAGCAATCAATGAAACACAGATGATAGATAAGTCTTTTTTGTTTTATTATTTTCCAGGTTTTTCTCTCCAAGCCTGGCTGCACACAGCAAATGGCAAGCACCACTAGTCGGTGGTGGAATTCTGTCCTCCACCATATAATTTAAAACCTGCTTTCATCCTTGGCAAATCTCTCAATTAAAATCCCAATCACAATTTTTTGTGGGTCTCTGCATATCCTCCAATAGATAGACCCAAAGAGAGAAACATTTTAGCTTTCTACTAAAAAACAGGTGATGGTTCATCTCTGCACAATATATTAGTCACACAGCAAAAAATGCATTAAGAAACTAACACTCCTTAGAATGAGGAAATTCAGAAGTTGCAAAGATGGCAGTCTGTATTTTGTGTTCAACAGGATGAAGTAACCGGGCATGTAATCATCTTTTTCTTGCAAATTGTACCAAGATTACTTTATACAGCTAAATAAGTACAATTACAATATGTTTATTTTCAGGCCTTTAAGGAAAAAATGAGGTCATGTAAGAATGATATGCAACAGAAGTACTGACTGTTCTTTAATATTTTTGAGCATTTGGATCTGATTTGTCACTGTGTCTACATTTAGATGCTTTGTGGATCAAGGCACACTGAAGGAGTTAGGTTTCACTTATATGAAAATTCAGGCAAGATATTTTGTTCTGCAGCCTTTTTCAAGCTGGGGCTTTAACATTGCTACATTGTCTGTCACACTGAGACATAGCTTATGGTCAAGATCTGCCAGTACCACCATACGTAATAGTGCTGGTTTTGAGCTGTGACAGGAATTGGAAGATTAGCTGAAAATTATGAGGTTTAAAAAAAAAAAAAAAGTTGTTTTCATCTGTCCTATTTTCTCATGCATTCACATTTCCAAACTTTTCCATGCATCAGTAAGAGCTAGAAACCTAGAAACAGGCTTTCTCATGCATTAAAAAAGAGAAGCTGAGTTTCCCATGTTCCAGGAGCTGGGACTGTAAGAAGGACAAGAGAATAAATTCTGGGAATTGGTAATGCTCTGTAATAGAAATAGTTGGTGACAGTTGGAATAGCATCACATTCCTTTGACTGCATAATTTTGATATTGAAATTATCTTGCTATATTCATTTCCTGTGAAAACTAAACCTTATGTAACTGGAAAATTATAATCTAATATCATAATAGAGTTTTGTCATGGCCATTAGCCTGCATGTCCAGTGGAGATAAATATCTATTATTAGTTCGATTTATCACAAGATCTTGCAGTATTTAGGAAATTCCCTTGGGTCATCATTGCACACACCTCCTATAGTAAATCTTAAATTGTGACAAATAATGGCTTTTCTTCCGTGGATGCTCACTGTCTTCCACCTCCGTTTGTCTTCCAAAATGTAACAGATTTTTTTATGCAGCAGAGAAAATGGTGGTTAATGAATGGTAGAAAAGCATCATTTATCCTATTAAAGCAAGTCTTTGTTTCCCATTTCAGTGTGTTTTAGACCTCGTTGATACAGAAACAGCATGATAAACATTTTATGAACAGGATCCAGCAAGCACACAGCGGAGGGATGCTGCAGTGATTAAAGGAAGCGTTTAAACTTAGAGATAGATCCTGAGTCCAGCTGCCATGAAGCGATGCTTACGCTGGACCGGGATGTCCAGAAGCCCTGGGTAGCCCTGGCATGTGCACCCTCACCCTTTCCTCCACCTTGCCCCCTGGCAAGGTCCCTCCAGTGCCTTTCTGTTTCTCCTTGCAGCTGAGCTGGTCGGGGCAGCCCCACCACTGGCAGCAGCAGAAACACCCCGACACTCTCCTCTCTGCCTCAGCTGCAAACCCCCAACCTGCAACCAGCCAGCGGCAGTAGTAGATTTGCCAAAGAGCGCTGTGCAAAGCGCTCCTGCCAGGAAAATCCCCTACAAGTCCAGCTGCTTCCAAATCCTCCCAGTTAGAGCAGAAATTTAACATCCCCCCCATGCCGCTTCCATCAAGATCTTCCCACCAGGTCCAGCAAGGGCTTTACGATACCTGGCGTGGGGAAAGGCTGGCTGCCTCCTGCGTGCCCGACACGATTCTCCTGCCAGTCACCCTCGAGAGACTTACTGCTAATTGCAGCAAAGAGCTTCCAGCCCAGACTCCTGCCACTAAACGGACCTCCCTGAGCACTGCAATCCTGTCACCTGGCAGCAAAACCACCTCCCTGTCCTGGCACCACTGGATGGAAAAATGGAATGATAGGTAAGCCAAGCTGTATGTTTAATGCAATTTTGCAAAAGCAAATCCCTTCCTTAACAAAGAGGTGGTGGGAACAGAATCGTGGTGTTGGTGAGCAGGAGGATATTTACTTTGAAAAACATGGTGGCCACCCCAAAATTGGGATGTATTAGTATCACGAAAGGTCAAAGAAGTGTAAATAAACAGCTCCATGCCAAGCCAAACAACAGGTTAACTCTGAGCTGCTGAGAAACATGGGGTGAGAAATGCTGGACCAGTGGGTGAAGATGGTGCATTCGTTTACTCCAAGCGTATTACCGACGTGCTCTGTGCCCGCTCTAGTGGACTGAGCTCGTTGGGTTAAAAAGAAACTCATGTTCCCTCGCAGAATGAGAAGTTATTCTTAATGCACTTGCACTTTAGGCAAGAGTGAAGGCATGCTGCAAACTAGCAGAAGCAAAATCCATGTTGTTATGACTCAGTCACTGGGAGAAGGCCCAGAGTCAGCCGGCGGTTAGAGACGGATTTGCCTCTTTAAACTGCTCACCCCACAGTCAGAGGGCTGGAGCAGGAGCAGTTAACTTCACGCTCTGCAGTGCCTGCCCTGCCGCAGGCTCTCTCCTCCACCCCGCGCTCTCCTGCCCTGCTCTCCGCTCCCCCCGAGCCCATTCGGTGGCTCCTAAGGAAAAGTGCAATCTCATTTTCCTTTCCCCCCCTGGTTTTGCGGTTTATTCCATGTTCAGCGGCGGGGAAAAGGCCAAGAGACAACCTTCTTCCTTGCTGCTTGCTCACAGCCTTTCAGAGGAGCACAGTGCAGTAACACATACCAAATGCCATCGGCACAACAGCCAGGCTCTGAAACACGACCCAGGGATTTTCATTTCACTCCCCTGTGTGTGTGTAGGTGCATATATGTGTAGCCCACAAACGTGCCCAGAAAAACCTCAGTGACTGCGCCTGAATACGTTAAACTGCTAATAAAGCCACTTCTGCTGAACAACCTTTCTGCTCTCTCCCCTTCCCGCGCCGGCTCTGAAGCCCTGACTGCAGAGGCGCTGACTGACAGGTGAGTATAGAAAAATGTAAACAATTCTGTGAGCAGGGTTTTGATATTGCTGGAAGTGCTGAAAGCCTCATGGACCAGTCTGATGCTCTCAGATGGTAAATTTGTCTCACAAAAAGGCCATTCCTACGCTTGCTTTCTTTTTTTTTTTTTTTAATGATCATACAACATTTCTATGACTCAATTTTCTGCAACAGCACCTTAATTTGTTCAATTTAAACATTACGTTCTAGAGAGTGTTGTTGAATTATTTGCAGATGGAATAACACATAAATTGCATTATTTTTTCAGAATACAGTGTGGATCCCAAATGGTGCTTTTGTTCTAACAGGAAAGTCAAGTGCTCATTAAAAAACTGAGTAGCCAGTGACAAAACTTACCAAATCTTAGGAAAACACTGCTACTGGATTCTTAATTGTTTTCTCTAGCACATAAAGTACAACCCTATCATGATGTCAGATCGCTGATATGGGCCACCCTTAGGAAAGAGGACAGAAGGACAATTATTGGTACAGTCTATGGTTCATCATCATGTGTCAAAGCAAGAATTTATCATTTAAAGTGATTCTTTAATGGTGTGTCAGGCATCAAGATACTCTTGGACCAGAAAAGGCAGCAAGAGAGAGTGGAAGAAGAAGCAAGTTAGAAAGGGATTTTTATGTACTTTGAGAGAAAAGAAAAAGGCGAGGAAAATGCTAAGCAAATTGAGGATTTTGTGTCAGGGCTACATTGCTCATACTTGGTAACTGAGAGCTTATTCTCCATTATCACCCTGTAGTCTGGGGAAAGGTTAGATTCCCACTTCAAGCAATTAAATTAGTCCTTTTTTGCACTTGTTCTTTCTTTCCTTAACTGCACAATGCCACAAATTGGTATCAACCCAAACTGCTTGTATCAGCTCATTCATCTGTAAAGGGCACCAACTTCCAATCCAATTCCTCTTCGTTCACTGTCCTGGTGCAGTTATCTTTCAAGAATATACATAAATTTATGCTCAGCTAATGTTTGTGTTTTTAACTATGTTTGGATGTGTGTGCAGTGTCAATGTTTGCTAAATTTAATCAAGAAATGCAAAGATGGATTTATTGCCTGAATCATTAGGCTTATTTGTCCTAATCATTAGGTGCTTGTATCCACAGTACCTTTTTAAAAAATACTTGGTCACCACAGAGAGGTGATCTAACGTGGTTAGCAGGACCATGGGGAACCAGGCGGGTCTATCTGTGGGCCCCAATCCCACACCTATGTGGGGTGCAATGAGCCAGCCTCTCCCCTCTCCCCATGTGCCTGCACCTTGCTGTATCTGAACAGGGATTTTGGTGTCCATGACATGGATCTTCAGCAGGTTACTCTGTGGTTCCTCTCCTCCTTCTGGAGTGATTCAGCAATTGTACACAGGTTTAGAGGTTGGCTGGTGTCAACGGTCGCTAGATAGCAATGCTGGCAAAAAATATTACTTAAGCTAGTTAAAGACATAAATAAGAACACCCCATCCACCCATGCAGGTTGAGGGCCAGAGAAATGCTATGGGGTATCTCAGGCCATGTCTTCCAGAAGAGGCTGGACCTTGTGATTGCTTTAGAACCATCTCCAGACCTTTTGCTGTCCACAGAGGTAAGAAAACCCTTAGAGGTGGGGTGGAAAGAAGATGTCTTGGAGCTGCTGACGCTGAAAACAATATAGGCAGGAGACTTTGTAACTCCCAATATGGAGCATAATTTGGGTCCCGTATTTGAAAATTTTACGGACTTCAACAGTACAGCTATATCTTATGCTTCAACATCAGCTAAATTCACTGATCCAAAGCCATTAGGCCCATGACATTTATAAACAGCTATCCCTACCCCTATCTAACCTCCTTATCTCTCAAATACATTGTTCTCAAGTAAGGCTTTTTCATCCTTTAAAAAAGGTTCCTCTAAAAAAGGATCCTTTTTTATTTTTTAATTTGGCTTCCATTAGGGTAAAGCTCAGCCAGGCAAGATAACGCTCAAACTACTTAAAATCTTGGAATTGGTTTAAATTCTCAGAGCCTCTTATACAGTTCAGCCTGCTTTAAATGTTTAGAGTAATTTAAACCACCTATAGGCTCACATGTCTGAAAGCAGCACACATGTGCGCTACACATGGCATTAGTTCAAGGTCATTGGAAAAATTCACTTAATCTTTGTTTCCACATCTTCTGTCTCATGTCCCTTGTCAAAAGCTAACCCCAGAGTAAAGTGATTAGAAGAACATGAGTAGAAACATGGTTAATACTTTTAATACCGCTTAAAATTCTTGAATCCATTAGTGCATATCTTTAAAGAGATGTATCTTGGATGTATCTTTTAAAAAAAAATAAAAACCAGTAAAAGAGCTGTGCCACCCAAGTCGCTGCATCTGACAATCCTTTATATGTACAAAAAAAAAAAAAAAAGGTGTAAAAAGGTCATAAATTCTAATGTCTAGACAGTATTATTCAATATGCAGCTGAATAAAATCTATAAACCAAGTCAAGTTTGGAACTTCTATTTGCAACAAATACAGTTCAGAGCTCAAAATTTCTTGCCAGAACTTGTAGGAAAATTATAGTCAGAATCTTAATTCTCAAGATTTCTTTCAAACTGGTTTGCTCCTTTAAGAAAATCTTGGCCTTCAACTTAAAATCCAGTAGAGGGAATTTAAATCTGAACAGAATTTGATGAAAGATGACAGAAACTAACAGGAATTCTTAAACAGAAGTGTTGGGTGAGAGGGTCTGCTGTGAGTGTCCAAATCCTGTAGGTGAGTTATGTGTTACAGAGAGCGTGTTCACAAAATATGCTTTCACTTTTATGTCATTTTATTATCTGATCTATTTATCTAAACCATGTAGCTAATCTGAGCAGCCCTTAGGAGCTTTATTAATTTTTATCTTGCACCTTCGAAATAACAAAAAGCCATCAGCTATGAAAACAAAAAGCAAATGTAAATATTTCAGCCCATAACCATTTCAGGGCATTCCATGCCATGGGCTAAGATGCTTTATGAGTGGAGGTCAAATCCAGTGGCAGCTGCAGTTCTCCTTGCAAGACCTCTCCCTGCCTGCAGCTTTCAGTCTGGGATGGGACTGACCTTGTTCCTCCTTCTATGAACAGATATGCTAGCTGACTGCTGCTATGCAGATGATGGCTGAAGGAAGGAGGAGGAAAAAGAACAGAGGACAGAAAAATAGAAATGCGTAGTAATTCTCTTTCTTCTTTCCTGCTACATGCAAAGAGCAGAAGAAGAGCAGTAACAGAACATCTTTGACTTCTTGAAGAAATGATGCCAAAGCCTGTGCAGCTGTTCCTTAGCCAGGGAATGGTTCAGGCTCCCCAAAAATCTGAATAAATTAAGGAATTCCTTCTTCCAGGAAACATGCATTACCGGTTTTTATTTCAGTTTGATTTTCTTCTCTGAAATCCCGGGATTGTGACTTCTTTTGGGGGTGCTTTACTTGGAGATTCCTTTTATTCTTCCTGCCTACAGAGTGTTTACCGCCACGGGGGATTTGTGTGCATCTCTCCAGCTAAGCAGAACTCACCTACCAGACCCCTTGACATTGGCAGTTCCTGGGGCGTGTGACAGCATCGATGACTGAAGTGGTCCTTGGGCCTCGGCACTATTTAATTTATTGATGCAGATATAGCTATAATGTCCAACTCAACAGTTACAAACAGCAGCTCACTATGGCTAATAGATACCCATGACCTGCATGCACAGCGTGATGCTTCCACATTTAACGATATTGTTATCAGTGACCCCTGATGGCCCTCTGTGTACTCAGCCATTAAAACATGTCTGCCAGCAGCGAGAGTCCTCCTGGACTCCTACGAGTTCGCCAACTACCGTAAGCAGAAAGCTATTTTATAAAGTGCAAAACGGCAGCGGAGGTTGCAGTTGCACTTTATCTGTGCTGCCTCACATGTGTCACTTGCTTGGCTTACCAAGTGAGCATCTCACGTGGCTTGATGAAAGTCGGCCAAACCTGCCTGCTTCCTATCCATAAAGCCAGGACAAGGTCTTCTTTTTCTCTCTCGTTCCCTTCCCTGGGAACTCCTGAAAAATACTTTAAGAACCACTTAAGCGTAAAATAACTCAAGTCCCACAGAGCAGCAACTCCTTGCCTCGTGTGATAGCTCAGAGCCAAACTGCGGCACCTTCTTCCCAGGTGGTGCTTCCACCGTGGGCAGGCGGTGGAAAGGTCTCACCACATGATAGGACATCTCTGCAAGGCGACAGGCCAGGGCTCTGCTCTGCCCCTCCAGAGCCCTCAGCGGAGAAACTCAAACAAGCCAGACACCCAGCTAGGCTTTGATAAGTTTGTTCTTCATTTTTCTTCTGTTAGGGTGACAGGAGCAAATGAACAATTACAGTGGTTTTTGTCCAGCTGACAAATTATACGTTAGCTCAATTTAGCCTGAGCACGATTTCACAATCAAAGCCAAACCAAAGCAACCAAACAGGCTTACATTTTCTAAAATTAATTAATCCTGTTTGTCTTTTTCACCTCTCTAGATTATTATTACTCCATGTCCTCAACCAAAAAAGAGAGCAGGAGAGTTTGGGGTTTGTTTTTGTTTGGTTTTTTTTTTTCTCCAAAGGAGTCTATGTTATAAGGGTTACAAATACTTAATTAGAGAATGGAAATTCCACTGACTGACCAAATGCAATTAAGCTATCCAGCTCAGTTCAAGGTAGGATGTGAATTTAAATAAGGCTCAGCTTTGTGGAAGCTGCCTCCCTCTGATGGACGCTTCAGTTTTGGATAAAAAGAGACTAATTTCTTACTATTCACTCAGCTCTGCTATTAATACAGATACCTGGTTAGAGTCATTGCCAAGGTGCAGGGAAGCCGAGATGTTTTTTCTGAAGCTGAAGAATACAAAAAAAGTCACAGAGAATGAAGGAAGAAGAGAGGTATGAACTTAGACGTGTTTTGCCTAAAGTCTTACATTGGTTCCCCAGGGAAAAGGATCCAGAATAACCATCTGTATGAGTGGGGAGGTGCCTAGAGCTAATCATTGCACAATACCGTGCAGAGAAGTGTGTTTGAGCTTCAGATTGTTCCAGTTTTTAGAAGCTTGAGGCAGGACAAGAAGTCCATGGGATCCCACACCTGGAGGTGTCTGCTGGGGGTGGAAATTGTATCCATAATTTGAAAGAATAAATCTTAACTTAAAGAAAAGATCAAGTTTTATCTACAAAAAATATCCATCAAAGCCTGTTTTTGTTCTAATAATCATACGTAGGTGATTCATAACTGAAGGGCAATATTCTAGCCATACAGATGGGGTGAAAAACTGCCCTAGATTCAGGTTCCCAGAATTATTTCTGATTTTTATTCCATTCATTTATTATTTTTATGTAGTTTTAATTTAATGGCTTTTCTTTTGTTTCCTGTGAAACGCTTGAAGGATTTAGGAATCCCTCTTTCCCATCTGGAAGGAAATGCTGTCTCATAGATTTGGAGTTCTACCCTATTTTCTGATGTCATGGGCCTTTTGCAACATGTTTGATGGGAGCAATTGAGAAAGTGTTAGCTTGATCCTGAGTTTTCCACTTCTGGAGGGAGCTCTTATTTAATTTTCAGATAGAAGATAGAGGAGGTGGAATTAAAAAAAAAAAAAAAAAAAAAAAAATCACCCCCTGAGTTTCGTCAGCAGCCTAACCACAGAACTCAGAGTACGCTGGCTTATTTTGATCTTTAGTCAACCAATAAATAGTAATGCCAAATTCCTGGTGGTCACTGAGCTTAGCCAAACCAGATATCTAAGGGCAGAAACTAGATCCATTTTGCAAAGAAGCATAACTATGTGTACCTAAAGAACTTGCATGGCAAACAGGGTGATTCCTTCTAAATTCAAGTGTCTCCTTTGGTGAAGGGAGGGGTTTTTTGGAGTAGAATTTTGAACTTAAGTACCTGTGTCCATCTAGATACTATGAAATTATATGTGCATCATCCTAAAGTCCTTGATTGGCTGTAGATTTTATTTTTAAAAAAAGGTAAGATGGCAGAGAGCGACTGGGTATCTGCCTGTGCCTCACCCCTTCCCTCCTCTCAGCCCAATTCCTCACAGATAAAATCCTTCAGCTTGTTGAAACATTAGCTAAATCACTGGGACTGCCACCATTTTCCTAGACTCAGAAAGTCAGGGAAGATAAATGATAATGGTTAGCTCTTGTAGCACATAATGCTTTTCATCCGCAAAGCATGCAGCTAATATTCATACAAAAACAGAGGGATTTATGCAATAAAATTGTGTTTATAGACACTTTTCAAAATACTCTAGAAAAGACTATTAGCCAAAAGCCAATGAGGCATTGGCTCAGCCATTAAACACCTTGTAGATGTTTCCTAAAGACATAATGGCTGGATTTTTGAGGAAATTGCAATTCCAACAGTCAAGAGAACATATATTTTAGGGCATTGTTAATATTGCCCTTGCCCTTGGAATTATTCATTTTAGACATGAAATACCCTTTGGGTGTCTATGCATCTATCTTTAAAACCAGACACTTTCAGGTGTAATGTCTTTGACCTCTTTTAGATTTCCATTTTAGGATGAAATGATCCCAAGGCCACATTTCTCTTCACTGAGAGACAAGGGTGGTCTAGTCAAATGTAGGCACTTATTTTAGAGACAACCAGTTTTGATCTGATGAATGCTACTTGAAGTGAGTACAACTGCTAGAACCTAGTGCCTGTGCTGTAAATAATCATGGACACTTTGTCCACAATAAATATATATTTTTTCATTTTTTTAAAAAGAATTTTTAGGCTATTTTTTATATCTTTAAATATTTTGTTAAGTTTTGTTATCCTATAACTAACAGGTCTGGCAGACTTTGCCTATATTAGTAAATAAAATGGGACTGGGACATGGGATCAAGTATTGCTCATGAGTGCCCGTGCTGTTAGTGCAATCCTCAGGCCAAGAACGGCTCATGCCAACAAAAACTCTCCCAGTCATTGTATGGGCCTGAAGCAGGGGATAGCATCAGCCAGATGTTCCTAGTAAGCAATTTGGACTGGGGAAGGAAGTTAGAGGTGTACAAAAGCAGATGTGCAGAGGTGATTCACTCTGTTTAACCTCAGTGCTAGAAAAAGATCCTTGGCTAATTTTATTTGATAGTGTAAACACGGGTATGTCATCTCAAAATGCTTGAAGGCGTTGCCAAAAACTTCAGTAGAGAAAGCCCAAATGGCTATGACATAACATGGAAATTTGGCGTTTGATCAAAATAAATTATAGGGGTAGTGGTACATGATTATGATGCCTTACAAGGCTGTAGTCTTTTTTATTGTTTGCATAAAGTTCGCTCTTTTTCCCTTTCTTGCATAATGCAGTGAATGACATGGAACAGGCTTGTATTCTCTGAGGCAGAATCATCTGTCAAATATTACTGAGGTGGAGGTATTGATTTTACTTCTGAGGCATGATGAAATGAGAAGGTTGGGAGTGGGCTGAATGGTTTGATGCAATGTCAGTCACAATTCCTTCACTTGACATCCAGTGTCAGTGAAAACACAAAAATGCATGTTCACCTTTATTAGTAAATATAGATTGAAAAATCTGATAGTATGAATTGCTATGGACAATGGCTATTCACTGAATGGGTATCTTCTGTGCCATTGGGCTGTACAAATTTATGAGTGAGGAAGCTGTAAGATTTAGATTTTAAAGTTTCACTTAACACATCATTTTTGACAGCTCTGATGACCTGATTTTCTGCCACCTCCCTGTGATTTTGATTCAAACCTGACTGAGCACTTGGAAAAAAATGTTCACTTGGATGAGTCTGCAAATAAGTTTGGGTACTTCTATATCTTTGTCCATATTTACATCAACCTAGTCATTTCAGTGAGTGCTTGCACAACTTTCAAAAACTTAGGCACAAATTAATTAGGACCAGAGCTGATCTCAGCTCAGGAAGTGCTCCAGAACACTCATGGAAGTTGATAACTGTGTGATGCAGTCTCACAGAGCACTCAGCAAGATGAAAAACTCAGAAGCCTTGATGGATACCTAGACCAGTACACCACGCTGCTGCAGCTAGGTTCAATACAGCACACAAACTAGTCTGTTTAAAGATAGCTCAGTTAGCAACAGCAGGGACTGTGCTTGCTTTGTGTCGATGGTGAAAGAACAGTAGTATCCTGTAGCATCAGCAAGATTCAAAGAGCATGAGAAACAACCAAAGGGACTTTGCTTGAATTGTTAATGAATTATGGCAATTATGATCTTACAGAAGGAACAGAGATAAAATGGATCATTCTCACAGCCAAAGAGAAGAGAAAAAGCCGAAGACAGTATATTCATCAGAAGAGTCAATTCTGCTACTGAGACCATTTTGGCAATGAAAAAATTAAATACCATGAATTATGGAGATTGTTTAATGTATGTGACTGCTCTGAATAGAAGAAGGTACAAAGGCATGTCAAAAGAGTGGGAAAATTAGCAGCTGAATTTGGCAGCTAGCTAGGAAAGAAGGCCATGTGCAAGTCATCGTGACAGGATAAAACAATAAACAACTGGAAAGGGCTGAGATGTGGAGGGTGGGTAAGAAGCTGAGCACTGGCTTGATGCAGTAAGAGAAGACTGTATAGGTACTTGGTGAAAAGGCTACTCAGAAAAATGGACAGAGAAATCACAGCAATCATGCTCTGAAGAGACTAGAAGGTGTGGGAAAAGTCTAACAGAAGGCTGCAAGTTTACAAAAAAAATGGGGGCTAGCACTGAGATCACTGGGGACGGACAAAATGAAAAGATTAGAAAGGTTGGGGGTTTTGTTCTTACAATGGTTTTGATGGAAGAACACTACCTTGTATATTTTCCATACACAATTTAAGCTTTAGCACAAATTCTAATACCGCCATCTGTTTGCCTCCAAGTTGAAACTTCTGTTTGAGAAACGTTATGCTTCCTCACAGGAGTAATAGGTTGAGTGATTAAAACCTCTCCTTTGTAGGTAGAGCTTTTGGTTAGACTTCATGCCCATGAGATACCATGATGTTCCCACTTGCAGGAGCTATACCTCAAAGGAACTGTAAGCCAGCCATGTAGCTGAGCTCAGGAAACAGGGACATGAGGCTACTGACCCATTATACACGTAGGACACCCACAAGAGTAAAATCACTGAGTTTCAGGGCGTTCAGTTTTTCAACAGTACTTTGAAAATTTGTCTTTAAAACAAACCTTTTATGGGAAAAATAGCTTTAATCAGCAATCTAGTCTTGCCTTTGTGAAAAAAGTTCAGTATAAATTCCTCAAATATTTCTGGAAAAGAAACCTGGTAGAGTAAGAAATGTCAAAACATAGGTGGTATGAGATAGAAGGATGGTAGAGTCACTACTGCTGGCCAGGTTGTATGATTGATCAATGAGATGGCATCAGTGGCAGTGGGTGAAGAAAGGAGGAGGAGGAGGAGAAGGAGGAGGAAAAGGAGGAGGAGAAGGAAAAAAACACATCATGGCAGCATTTCGTATGGTGGAGCTGGGTTCAGAAGAGTAAGCATACAGGACAAAGAGCTGCGATCAAACCATCATAACTTGAACACAGTGCAAACTGCAAAAGATTTTTGTTTCATCTTTTTCACTTTCTGAAGCCAGATGAACCCATGTCTCCAAGGCATCTAATCAGAGATAAAAGGAAAACAATGAAAAAAATGAATAACAGGAAAAACCCAATAAATTCCATTCGTGGATGAGGATAGCTATATCCTTCTGTACCCACAGATCTGTTAGTGAAAACATTTTAATTCAATTTAATGTTTTGGTCATAATTTCTCAGTGCAGCATGAAAGTAATTAAACAAAATAAAGAGGTCTGCAGAGGCATCTAATTCCCACCTCCCAGCTGTGTTATGAAGCTTAATTCTGGTTACAGCCACGGACCAAGCAAAGAAGTTTGCTAAACATTTGTTTCTTTTCTATATTAAAAAATGTGCCTTTTTTTTTTTTTTTCCCTCACAGAAAAGGGTCATTGTGTCTCAGTCTGTCAGTAGGATTCCTTTCAACCTAAACCCTTATTTTATACAACCATTTTTATTCATAATGGTAGCTATGGGGCCTGGCACTATTTTCACACCGGGAAAATGCAGTCGATTTCAATACAGCTAGTCGTGGTCAGACTTCTGTAAATGAGATTAGAATTGAGCCTATGTCAAACACAGTAGAGCCAGAAAAAGATTTATTTATATCATTGAACTCTTTGGGTGAGAATTTGTCCCATTAAAATGCATTATCTATTATACTTTGGACAGCATGGCCAAACCAAACTAACACTCAAAATTGGATGTTTGGAAGGAATGGGTTTCTGTTTTTCTCCTTCAATACAAATTCATTTGAGAGCTTTTGCTGATCTGGGGACTGTTTTAAAGAGCCAAAGAGACAATTCTGCAAAGATCATGAAGATCTGAACCAATACCTTTGGCGAAAGCCCTGGGCTGCGTTTCAATGAAACAAGAGGGTGTTGTTCTTCAGGATGCTCTGAGTTGGAAACTGCACAGTGTTTTATAGCAATTGATGCATTGGCTAGAAAATTTATTGCATGCCAAAGTCTTCAGATGATTTGTGTTTGTAGGGTGAGCAGGGCCTTGTGTTCACTTCAGGCTTGTGCAAGTGACCTGCTGAATCTTGGCTTTCTCCTGATCCCCATTCAACAGTAAGTAAAATAACCCCATTTCTTTAGCATTAACCAGCAAACAGATGCAGTCAAAATGACTAGCCTCACCCACACGAGCGCATATCCCCATCTTACCAGAAGCCTAAAACTTTCCAGAACTAGTCTTGCAAACTTCCAGCACCACCCCAAAAGGTTCTTGGGTGAAAAGCTGGAAACATGGTTTTCAATAACTGCAGCTGTGTCTGCCAACTACTTCTGCAGAGGATCCCCAGAAGCAATGCTCCCATTGCCAGTCCTGTTTATGAATTTTCTTGTTTGACCTTGAATATTTCCACTCTGTCTCTGGTGGAGATGGCCGCTGTTGTGCCTCCCACCATTTACCCTGGGTAGTCAGGCCTGGACATCCACAATACCTGTCTGAAGTATTTAGCTTTGATGGGTATGTAAGTGCCCAGTGAAATCCAGGAGGGATTATTAGCTTCAAAGGATCCTAGGCATCCAAATACCTCCGAGAGTTTGAGCGCAAGCTTTTTTCTTTCTTCAATTAGTCTACACTGACCTTTATTGCTTTGCCTTGGCCTTCCCTCTGTTCCTTCCATTTCTTGAGGTCTCGGTGGCGCTGCGAGTATTTGAACCTGTCTCTCAAAAGACACAAATATCCTGATCCCATGGCTCTCTCTGCATCTTTTGCAGGACTCTTCTTCCACTGAATTCTTAAAATAAAACGCCTTTTAATTACACTTTGGCATTCATTTTTGGGTACAATACTAGGATAGTAGCAGTATTTACTAAAAGTATAAAAAGAACATGAAAAGCTGATGTGATGAAGAAGTGAAATAAACAGGAACACAATACTCCTTAAACTAACCCTTTTAAACTTAGATATTGCGTTCTAAAGATGCCAGCAGTGCAGATAAAAAGGAATCACATCAAGAAATGTGAATCACAACCCCGTTCAAAGGACTGCACTGTAATTAGGTTTTCCTCCTCCTGGCAGACTCACTAAATAACTGTTGAAAGAAACACTGATGCCATCGGAACGCCGGAGCGCAGAGCCCATGCCACCACAGCACCACAGCCACCCTGCTACCCGACTGCAGGGTCCAAGGTCACATCATTACACCGATACCCACGCTGAAAGGGAGATTGCAGTGTGAAATCAGGCATTCTTTTGTGGATCCGGGAACGGTTTAAGAGGTCTCTGACCCTCAAGCTCTCCGCTACCTATGCTAGCTGAGAAATGATAACTGATTGGAGCAGTCCTAAATCCATGCCAGCGCAAAGTGGAACAGGTTTTATAAAGAAAAGCCTCTCAGTCTTTTTCAGTTCACATCTCAGTCCAGTCAATTAAAAGCCATTTTTCAGCTCAGGGTAGGAAACAGCTCTTGAGGCTGAAGAGGTGTGTCGTGCTGGTCACCTCATTTACTGTTCACACAGATCCACCGGAGAGGTGTACCTCAGGGAATAACAATTACTGGTGTCAGCTACCCCTTACGGGGCAGTTTCAAGGCAGCCAGGTATTGCATAAGCAAATATTCATTATTTATATTTACCGTAGCTTCAAGAAGGTTAGTGCAGCTTTTTAGGCTGTATGTAGTGACTTCCAGACATGAGCTAGAAATCAAGGAAGTCAAGAAATGCTGTTAGAAACATAAATGTGCATTATCTGTGTTTAAATAAGATACATTGCAGTATTAGTAGGCATGAAGAACAGTCATATGGCGCTTATAAAATCAATAATTACAGGGATAATTACTTGGTAGTTTACATTCAAAATTTCAGCTTGACACAAGCAGGTGGTCACTGTACTGGGAAGAAATCTTACCTAATTTACCTGGGTTCAAAGACTACTTTGCAAAGGTTTCAGGGGATCTGGAATTCAGAACCTCAGCCTGATCACAAGTTCAGTGCCAGGGACTGGCATCTCAGCACAGAAAACTTCTCTTGTTGCCATATCATCTAGTATAAAATCATCTGACTCTGTACAATTGTCAGGTGTTCTTTGTATTAGATTATTTTAGTCTGTATAAAGTAAATAACTGCAGACATTGGTATTCTAAAAATAGTAAACAAGTGTATCTCATGCAAGCTGGCTTTCAGATCAGCATGAGAAAAGCCCCAACCCATTACTTATTTTTTAATATTCTTACTTGCCACGTTTTCTCATCCTCTTTATTTCCTAATTAGTAGCAGCTTTTCATTGACATTTTATCAGGCAGTTTTCATATTGTTATTTCTGATGTTATGCTGCTGAAATATTGAAGTATACTAAATGAATAGTTTAAATGTTAGGCTTCATACCTTGCAGATGCATCAGAAAATTGACAGAAGCTGTCCTGTAACATATAGTTAAGAGCATTTAAAGAACACAGAACAAAAGCACAAAACTAGTCAGCTGATCTCCTTCAGTGAGAAACAGGGTTTCAAAAATACCTTATGTGGAAGCCTGCAACCAGGCTGGTTGATCTGAAAGCGAGACCACGTGGCCCTCCTTGGGCTGAATAAGCATCCTGCATTCATTGCCCAGAGATGAACAATGTAGAGGTCTATTAATCATAATAAGAATTGCAATAAATCGTAACAAAGATTCTGTCCCAGCCAAGGAATGAAGCAAACTCCAAATCTGGGGCTGAATGCAGAGACAAGTTAATGCATCAGTGAATTGTCAACAAAGAATGTGCCTTAATCTTAATTACTGGTAGACCACCATGTCAGAGCCCTGAAACGTGTCTGAGTATTAATACAAAGAGCAAACAAGGTGTCAGCATGGAGTGATGTACTAATTTCACATCTTGAGGTGATACTGGCTACAAAAGGGAATGCGTCTTAGATTCACAAGTACCTTTAGCTCTCGAGCATCCTTTCCTTTATGCGCTATGCTGCACCAGGTGTAGCGTATCAGTCAACAGCAAAGTCCTTCTCTGCCTTCCACCTTAGAAACTTATGGATCTCAGGCTGCTAAGGAAATGGTATTTTTTAATTTGCCTTTGAGCATGACAGGGGAGAACATGTGGCTTCTTGCACCCAGACAAGGTAATCTGTACAATCTTGCGGTGAGGCCCCTGGTGGGATATTAAGGCAAATATAGTTGACAGTAATGGTGATTTTTATATGTGACACAGCTGTCTAGATTCCCTTTATAATAATGGAGAAAGGATTAGATGCTTGTAAACTGAAATGTATTTTATCCTAAGACAGACATTCCATGACTAATTTTTTTAAAGTGCTTATTTCTCTCCACTGATAACTAAGAGAATGCTGGTAGCACAGTTGCAGATATTTGCACAGGGAACTTCTGAAGGCCAGCAGGGAGAATCTCCTCCTGGTTTCTTGAAGACTTGTTGCCTTTGGCAGCAAGTACTGTGTGGCGTGTTCATGGGTTCAGTAGGGAGACACGTGATGTGCAGCAGAGCTCCCAGCACAGACCAAGAAGTGCGGTGAAATGTCTGTGTCTTTCTATTAATTACTCTTAAGAAAGCACGAGAAACATTTTTAGAAGAAGTTACCTACATATGTAGACTTACACTCTACTACTTTCTGAGATCAGTGTTCTCTCTGTCATTAAAGTGATGCTGGCAGAGGAGGCCTAAAGTCCTCTGTAGTTTTGTCTATAAAAGGCACAGACATTTTTATTTAGTCCCCAAATACCTATTCCTTACCCATTTTTATATCCCATGCATTAAGGTCACCAAAGTATGATGACCTGGAGGCATTTAGTTATCAGCAAACCTGATTGGTTTTTCTTCAAGCAAGAAAGTCTCCTTGATATGTGCCTGCTGAATGAAGTTTTGCAGTTTATATTTTCCTCCCAAGAGGAGGATCCATGAATTTGTGAGTGTTAAGTGCCTGAACTGTCATAGGCACCAGATAGCACTAGTTTCTGACCAGATTTAGGTTTTTTTTGGTTAAGAAAATGAAAGAAGTAATTGATCAAAACATTCTGTGCTTTCTTGCCAACATCTTCATCTCTAACTAAGTGCCATCTTCAGCAGTGTATTGTCAATGGTGTCATTTATTTTTTTGTCTAAATGCTATACCAGAAACTTCTCTATCACTTTGGATTTTCAGCTTCAAACATAGTCAAGCGATCTGTGTTGTCTTTCAATTTCTGCCATCATTACACTCCCATCTTTTGGGCATTAAAGCCTGGAAGCTCAAGCAGAGCAATTATTGCTCTTTTTCTAACTTGGCAATTTTTATTTGTAGTTCATACAGTTTTCCTTTCAAACTTTTTTCCTCCTTACTGCATTTTTTATTTTACTGATGACTGTGAGCTGGTCCTTTCTAAGGTGACCTACAAATGATTTTTTTTTAATTGGACTTACACTTTGTCTCTTTATGGTGTACAAAGATATTCTTTCTTTTTGTTTGTTTATTCATAGCAATTATTTTTTCTTGGCTATTTCAGGAATGTCAGTGCTGGCCTTTTCTGATTTTTCTGGATGCTACTTTGAATCTTCCCAAGGACAGTTATTATTAGCTCTTGCATTGCAGCTGACTGGATATGGGTGTTGAAAGTTTAATCTGTTATCTCCATAAAATATAATTACTTGTACCCACCAACCTTGAAACGAGCCCATATTTATATAAAAAACCTAACTATTTCTCAGTGAAAGCAAAATTTACTAGCTACCTCGTATCTTCCAGAAATGTTCTCCAAAACTGCTAGCTTCATTACATATATATCATCTTGACTAAATCTCAGCCAGGCTTTCTTATCTATATACATGTGCCTAATATTAATAAAGTAAAATCTTGCAACCTCCCACTCCCTATTCCATAAAGAAACATGTTGTATCTAAATTCCTTCAAAACTTCCAAAGGAAGATTTCACTGACACTGTGTAGTTGTCTAGCTTGCAGTTTCTTATCCTAATATCAGTGTTTAAAACTGATCAAGTGAATCAAACCTTAAATGCCTATTTCTCTTCCTTGTGTACAAAGAAAACCGCTAGCTCTTACAGCAATACACTTTATTAGGTGAGATGAATCCCATGTCTTGTCTCCATCCCCTATTTTCCCTTCCCCAATATGTTCCTCTTATCCTCCATACGTAAGGCTACATCGTTTACATTGGCTCATACAACATGCGATACACACGATCGATATTGGTCAACTTGTGTATGACCCTGAAAACTTTATGCCCAGGTTGGCCTTGACATACACGGACCACATGCAATCTATGACACTGGAACTCTGTAAAACATGTGGCAGAGCAGCAACTTCTGCCAGCCCTAAGGGAACGCAGCCTGAGCTGTAACGCACCCGCACCACCACAATGAAGCACTGTCTACAGGAAAAGATCACAGCTCCTCGTGTCTCTGACGCTTACATTTTCCACAGCTGACTTTAAAACCATTTTTGGTGACTATTTGGGCCTTTATGGTAATTCGTTCATCTCACTCCCCTGCTTTATTTTTTTGCCTCAATGGATTCTCATCCTTCTCTTCACAGTTTGTTTTTTTACACTGAATAGCCCAAGATCCTCTAGTCCTCTCTTGACAGGGACACCCTTTTTCTCTGATCGTCCTTGTAGACCTCTGTAATTTCTCTTCCTTGGTGATGCACGGCCAGGACAGTATTCTAGATAAAGCCTTACAGGGACTTTCTGCAGGGCCATTAATAAGAAATCCCTCTCAATGGATACTAATACTTAGCTGTTAAGTAGGAAAGTGGACATCACTGAGGACCTCGGAAATACATAGGACCGCTCCACTCAGTGAAATGCCTTTTCTCAAATTTTGCTACTATTGCTTTGTGGCCACTGTTTGGCGGAATAAACAGCAATCCTGTGTTAAAATAAAGGAATCCATGGCTCAAACACCAGTGAAGAGAAGTAGCTGTTGAATTGTGTCCTCACCTGCTGCGGCTGACAAGCTCAATGACAGAGATAAATGTAAGTTGGCAGCGTTACTGGATCCATATTTTAAGCAAAAATTGAAACCTCGCTTCTACAAAGTGCTGACATGGCTATCTGGGAGGATGAACCATTAAGTGCAGGATCCATCCTCCCCCACCTGCTGTGCAGAGTGCTCTGCAAGTTGGTATTTCACATGCCAGTGGAAAGAGCCACTGATGTAGCTAAGCACTCTTCTGAGTGGAAATAATACCCTAAACCCAATCAAGGTCAAAAGCTCTGTAAGGGACAGTGAGCCTAGGCCAAAGGTGTTTGGGGTTACAGTCTGACATGAGACGTGGGCTGGGCAATGCACAGCATCAGTCGAACACAAATCTAATTCTGTTGTCTACAAATAAGTGTCCAGTGCTCTCTGGGGTGCCCTAAGATACTGTGTCTGGTCTATAGCTGCTGACTGAAAAGGGTGCAGGTTTCCTATATAACCAACCTGGTATTGCTTAGCCCTGTGCTAAGGTCTTACATCTTCTAATGCATCTCATATGCCACCAGGCACTTATGAGCTGGGAAATGAGTTGATCCCCTAATGCACCAGACCCCTAAATGTAAACTAGATTTAACTGTCCTCACCTCAAGTTGAATCCCACCATTGCCCTTGGTCAGCTGAATCCCACCTCATGGTTGCGTCCTGCTGTACATGCTTGCAAAGGGAGCCTGTGGGCTGATCTGAAGGTGTGGAGGCAGGACAGGAGATGAAGCATGCTGAGCCGGTCTCTTTAAGACCAAAACATTGTCATTTACTGCTTTTTGATTACTTGGTCCTAACTGGAGGGAACATACCACTTGTTTCTATATAGGGCAGCAAATTATATTTGTGAACAAGATTCTGTCTGCTTTAATCCCATCTATTCCAAGAACAGGTTGATTAGAATATCATTCATTTTGTATAATAATTTATTTCTGTTTTGTCTTAGAAAGAGATTCATCCATCCATCAGGAGCAATTTCCAGATTTTTCCTACGCTTCCAGAAAATCCTGTCTGATTTCAAATAAGTGGTTGATTGCCAAGTGACGACCATCTGTAGATGTCATCACCTTCAGTGAGATTTCTGAGTGATCAGCTATTCTGAAAATTAGGCATATATTATCTGATGGAGAAATTCCTACTTCCTGTGTATGAAATGAAATATCAGGACAGTCCATGTAGGCTATGTTTCCTACGTTTTTATCCCTATACCCATAATTTTCATCGAAGAGTTGGCTGTATTTCATACATGCTAGCTGTTCAATTGTTTATACAAACAGTAATACTGACATCAAATTATTTGGAAATAGTAAACATGCTTCACTGTTAAATATCACCTATAGGAAAGCCCAGGAAAAAAAGGTTTAGGGATTAATCTAAAGGAGGATCTTGACTAAAGCTTTACATTGAATTAGAGGGGGTTAGATCTGTAGGGCTAATACAGTGATGATTCTTCAGTATTTCCCAAAGCCAGTGTCCCTTTATGCTGCCTGCTAGGTGATTCTTTAGAATTATGTATTACCTTCAGCTATATTCAGTTTACTTTCATACGACTGGTGTCTGACAACAACAAAAATGTGTGCTCTTAAAAGCGTAGCCATTGTAGTATCTTCTTTTATCGTCTGGTAGTTGCAGTGTGTTCTATTACATTACACGAAAAATAGAGTCTGTCTCTTCTCTGATTAGATAGAGAGGAAAGATGGGTGCTGTATTTTGTCAGAATTTAGATAGGGGTAAATGAATAAAATATTCTAAGTTAGTGTTTACCTTGTTTCTTCCTTTGCTGACTATTGAGATCGCTTCATATTCTTTTTTCCTTTTATATAACAGACTTAGCCAAAAGCACATTTTTCTTTTTTCCTGATCTTCATCTTATTTATTGAATGCTGGAACTTATGACAGTGAATCTAAGTTTTGCAGCGGATGGCTGCTTTTTGAGCGGGCTGGGGGAAGGATTTTTCTGGCACTCCCTGCAACAGGCCATTTAAATAAAAGAGCTAAAACTGATGACTAGTATTGACCCTTAAAATCCTATAAAATCATCACCATCTGAGGACTGTTTCCTCTGCTGCTCTATTTGTGTGTGTGTGGAAACAGAGAAGTTCTGTGATGGATAAATCTAAAGCCAAAAAACAGAAGTGAAGATTTTTCTCCCAAGAGATTTAGCTTTTAATGCATGCATTGGTTTCCCGTTTCTCAGAAAGCTTTGGAAACTTTCACATGAAAGTTGCTATAGCAAAACCACCACAGGAAAAAAGTATAGGTGAAGCATGCCTGGTATCTATTACTAGCTCTACCAAAACCCAACCCAATGGAAGAATATCATGGCCTACATTTCTAAAGGAGGCTAGCAGTATTTTGGGGGGGCCTAATTTTCAAAGCAGCTGAGTATCCAGAGATACAAGTTAATTCCATTGGAGCCACTCTTGATACCTCACAGTCATGTGTCTTCCTTTGGTCATGATACATTATTTCGCAAGCCTGAAAAACAGAGACAGTTTTGGAACTGCGGGAATATTTTTGCATTTGAGAGAGAAAAGATTCCATCCATGCAAAGCAAAGCAAAATGAAACAAACTCTTCTATAAATGAGCCATAATCCATCTCCCATGCCCAATTAAAATGTCAGTATATCTCTAGTCTGACTTATGTCTCAGTTCAAACTCAACATTGCTAAAACAATGTTCCTAATCTGCACCCCTTCCCTGTACTTGCATTCTTCTCTCCTTTTCACTCATTCTGAAAAATAACACCATCATCCTTGCCTATCAAGCTTATCATTTGGTCGTGATATTCACCCGGATGGGTTTCTCTCCATCACATCAAGCTGTTTCTATATCTCGCAGACATTTCCTGAAAAAAGACGCAGTTTTTCTAATCCATCCACCCAGTTAAATTGTATCCAGGCTCTGAGTAACTACCTGATGTCTCAAGCTTCAATAAACATAGTTTTGTCTTATTGATGTCTATCCAGAATTTGGTTGCAAAAGTAACTTTTCTACCGCATTGCTTCGATCACGTAATTTATTTCTGTATATTTCTTTAATCATGCTGTGTCTTTTCTGTTGCACCAAATATAAAAAGTTCTCTTTTTCATGGTTTTATTTAGCTTTCTATCTTAAGAGTGAGACATCTGCTTTCAAGCCTCTGCTTCAAACATAATGCCAACTTACAGCTTTATGTTTTGTCCTTGTTTTCTCCCAGATGCTGGGGGTTAGTTCCCCAAAACAAGCTTTGGTTTAATATAGTCTGAATATGAATAAAAGTCTAGAATATCGATTTGGTACAAGTCAACGAGGTTACTGATTAGTAGTGGGAAGACTGTGACCAACCAGTAACATAGATGATATTACCAAATTCTGGTCTGGTATGTGCCTCAGTGACTGTAAATGAAGACCAGTTTAAGAGATGTTCTTGGACAGAAATATTTTTTCACCTTGTTGATGGCATTGAGTTTAATAGAATGTTCCAATCTCCACCCAAGTCAAGAGCAAAAGTAAAAAGTATTACGGTAACAGGCATGCAAGCTGTAGGTCTGACTCAACCAAAAGCATTATTCAGTAATTCTTGGGTGGTCCATCGTAGTAAAAAGCTATAGAAAAAGTTTGGCTGATCCCTTAATATAATTGTGTTTACAACATAACACTATACAGACCATCTGCTAACAAGCAAAGAAGCTAAATTAAAATAGCCAAATAGCATCACATGCCAATGATTTGCAAGGTCATATCTTCTTTCTTCTTCATATTTTTTCTTGACTCTCTTCTCTCCTGTGATGTCTATAAAAACTTGATAGCATTCAGATTAGATGGGTGCTGCAAACCACTGCCTGTATCATCAGTTTCTTTGTAAGTGCCTTTTTTGTTCACCTATTAGAGATTACCTGCTTAAGGAGTTTTGAAAAAAGAATCACTTTTTCTTTTATATTTGTACAGTAGCTGTAGGCACCACAGTAAGATTTAAAAAAAAAAAAAAAAAAAAAGCCACTATATTTAAACGGAGTTACTCAAAACATTTCTAAAAGTGAACAGCTTTTAAAAAAATGCTTTGAAACAGCTAGCTCAATTCTAGCCAAATATCAGAGTAAACCTGTGAAAGCCATCCCCATCTTTATTGAAGATAATGACCTTCAAATAAAGGTAAATCTGAAAACATTTGCAGTCATCCTTCTCTATAAGACTCCAAGGCACACATTTTAAATGGGATCAGTGTTTACCTCTCATCTTTACTGAACTGATCGTTTACTTTATTCCAGCTTGGTTACTCTACAAAATGAAACTAATGCCTTCTAATAATGGTTGGAACAGAATGCCGTGCTACTTGGACATGTTTACATGAATTTTACATAAATGAGTAAGTAAAATAATGGTGGCTGTCAGTGCGGTGTTTATCATTACTTGCTGAATTGCGAGTGTGTAGTTTAAAGGACATAACTTACTAGCAATGAGAATCTGCACAGGCTGCTCTAGCAAATGTCGTCTTTTGTGATTTTAGCTTCAGTTGCAACCTAGTGGCCAGCTCTATTAGCTATAATTCATTTGTCGGTAAAATAGAGTTGTATTGGTAGAAAACATCTGCAGCCTCACTGCTCTTCAGGGTTGTATCATTGTGATCCTACACCAGAACCACTCAGGCAGGGAAAACTGAGTGAGGACTCTGTCCCTTTGGATCCCTCCTGGAAGGAGGTGCATGAAACTGTCCCATAGGGTTCCTGCCACGTCTGCCAGAGCCAGGTGGGTGTTTCAGATGCGCTGTTATTAAAGTTATTAAAGCCTGATGTGTGAGCAGTTGTGTTGAGTTCCTGGGTCGTACATAAACACACCTGTAGACACCTGCAATTAGGTGTGAATCTAGGCTGGAATACCATTGGAGATGTCTGGAGTATGTTACCATACACCGACTGACGGGCAGACAGCGGAGCGAGGCGTATTCCCCGAAAGTGAACCAGTTCCTCTTAAGACACAGGGAATGAAACGATCTCTGGACATACCTTGAAGATTTTTGCATCTAGTTGACCAGCCTAAAGTAACCACATAAGAGTTAGACATATAAAATTTGGGGAAATTATTGCTGGCCCTGCCCACAAAGAGTAAATAACAAGGAAATGGAGCTCATGATTTTTATCTAATAAAATCTGACTGCCAACAGAGAAAAAGCATTGAAGTGGGGGTCATCAGCACTGAAAGAACATGACCCTATCTGATGAGCTGCAGAAATAGCTCCTAAGGATTACTACAGGCCAGTCTAAATAGCCTGGAGGCTGTGTTTTAGAAACATGCCTGCATGTGCAGAAGCCCAGCATAATATGCCTGTACACACTTCATATTTCCCATGTATTTGCAGATGTTTATGAACTGGGACTGAGCTTGAAAAGAAATCCTCACATCAATTCACAAGTCATTCCTGACAGACTGAAAAGGTGAAAAATCAACCTTAAAGAACTTATTTCTGGATCTACATGTGCAGAATTTGAGGATACGTGTGATACAAACCTACCGGGGAGGAACCCAACAAGAGATGTCAGGAATTGATACCTGAACCAAACCCAACCTCCAGGAAGACAGCAAAACTCACTTCAGAGGAAAAAAGTTCTTACTAAGTACGGCCAACTATGCATGGGTTTTGGTTTGTTCCTTTTCAGTTTCCTCTTTTAGTGCTTTGTAACTAGAATAAGAGAGGTGGCACCTCACCCAGATCCCAGAGTATATGCTTTCAGAACACAATTCATTTTACTAAACTTCTGCTGTCCAGCAGTTAGCCAGATAGTCTAAGGTGGTTGTCTCAATTTCTGCTGCAGTCAGCTTACCTCTGGGAATGGATTTATCAAACCCGTTTTGACACCTGCCTTTGGATGGGATGAACTCACTTCAGGAGATGCCCATCTCTCTGCTGACCATGAGTGTTTCAGACCAGACATCCATTGTGTCATGGTTAATGTCAGACTGGACAAACCATACCCTCCACATAGAAAGTCTTAGCAGTAATTGAAGTAGACCTAAACAACAGCCTGCAGCTCAGCTTTAAAGTGCGTCGCTTGAGTTAGGAAGTGATAGATAAGGATAGATTCACAGTAATAAGATTTTCTTTGGCATATTTCCAAACTGCACAGCCTGGTGTGGTGTAGGATCCCGGTCTTAGGATGGGAAGAAGCTCCTCCGTTGAGTTACCTTTCCCATTCCCAGCACCCTGTACAACACCACTACATCTGCATTCAGCCTTATTGCTCAGGCTTAAATTGGCTTACTGAGTGGCATTGATTTGAAGCGAGAATCACGGGGGGTGGGGGGAATGTACATAATAATTTTTCAAGACTTTTTGCTGATTAAATTCTGAGTTGCCAAACACTGGGAGGATAGTCATAGATTCTCAAGAAAAATTGAGTGGATATTGTATTGGAGCTTTGCCCAAGTTCTACCCTACCCCAAGGTACTTTTAATATTAGCTCAAGTAGTTAATAAAGCAGGAGCGGTGTTTTAAAACAGTCTTATCTGAGCAGCTTGTTGTGATGCATGAGAGCAATTTCTTACGCCTGCCCAAACCGGAGCCACCCTGGCTGTAAGTCAGTGACACATCGGATGCTGGGCTGTTCTCAGCCGGCCTCTGGGAGGATGTTTGCACCCATTCGGAGCTTGGCCCATCGAACACAACCACAGTCTCTTCTCTAGAACTGCTTGGACTTCAAAAGGTTTTAGCAGATGGTTCCTTCTATCAATGGACTTCACAGTGTCGCTTCTTATCGATGAACAAAATTGTCACAACTATTAGTTTTTGAGCAATTAGGTTTCCAGCCTCGGTTCAAACAAGAGAGAGGTTTGGGGCAGGATCTAGGTTTGTCACAATTCTCAGAGAGAAGAGGAGATGCTAAAAAGCACTGGCCCATCAACAGGCTCTCTGTAATTTTCCTTGCATGCAAAGTGATCTGTTCTGAGTTATTTTAGCTGAGAGGCCACATTCAACATGCAGAGCCAATGTTTGATTACACAGTTTATCACACCCCCAAGTTTAAATGAGGAGTAACACTCCCCGATGCTTATCATGGTCACTGTGCTGCATATAAAACCTACCAAAGCTCCTCCTCCATGAAGCGAAGGAAATACATGTAAACAGCAGCAATCAAGGCGGCAGACCCAGCTGTGCCACAGCGCCTAGTTTATATATATAATTACAGCTATAATATAACTATATTTTATATATATAACATTATATAAAATATGTATAGTATAATAATATAATGTCATGTAGTATAATATAAAGTTGTAGCTATAATATAGCTATATTATATATAAGATCTTATCTATGCAAGAAAAAGTATAAGCTATGAGCATATATATAAAATCATAGCTTATATTCTTTCTTGCCTAGATAAGTACTAAATCAGGTCTTGCTATGTGTCTAGTTAGATGCAAAGAGTGTCTTCACCAGCTTTTCTGTTGACTTACCTACATCCTTGGTCTATGCTCTCTTCCTGGAGGGGCAGCTGTTTTGTGTTCGGGTATAATTTGCACAGGCCTTATGGCATGCATGGCTGTGTGCAGCAGTTCTCTTCCACAGGGACCGCATTTTGAGTATGATTTTCCCTCTAGGTAACACAGAAAGCATCCTCTTTGAGATTCTTTGGCTACTTCTTGTACATGGAGCAGTATTGCAATGTCTATATTTTTCCCAGTGACCCCTCAGGCAGCTGCATTCCCTTAAACACCTGGATGTTCCACATTATGCCGTGTTCTCTGTAAATGGCTGGGATAAATGATGAGATTCAACTGCTGGGGGAGTAACCTAATCAACATACAAGGTCACATTCAAAGGCTTGAATGTAACTTCCCAGTTAGAGCTATGTATCAGGTGGAAGTCAGGAGATTAAATATTGATGATTTTCTTCACTGACTAGTGATCTTTTTTCAGGGAAGCAGTTACAGTGTCTCAGCCGGTGTCCATGTAAAAGATGCATTCTTCCACTAGGTATTTTTTCTTCCCTTAAGTCAGTAAAATAAATCTCAAATAAAATCTGAAGAACTACCCTGCAGCGAAGACAAACTCAGAGGTGGTTTTTTCCATTATTCACATTGTGAATCGAAATCGCAAAGATAATTGGCTACATTCTGTTTCCAATTACCCCTATTTCTACTCCATTGATATCATTAGGGATTGCATAGATGCTGCAGAACAGAATTAAGTTCACATCTCTTCAAGGCAGTAGGTTCTTCCATGTGGTGGGTGGATTGCTCAACAGGAGAGGTTTCTGGATGGGAGGGATAACCAAGATCTAGAGGCAGCCTTGGTGCACTGAAACAGCTGAATCTGAGCGCTGCGAGAGGCGTTCGGTCCAAGGATGTTGGACCACACTAGCAGCGAATAGGGCTTTCCCCCTCTTCTCCTTATGAAGAGTGGTGTGGCAAAGTATTTCAGCGACCAGAAGAGACTTTCAGGCTGCATCTTTCATAACGCCCGTTTCTGGGCTGTGGCTGTCACCCATCCTGTGCAGCCATAGATTTGCTGTTCATTGTTTTCCTATTCTTTTGCCCATTAGCAATAATTCATTGCCTTCTCTCAGCATCATACATTTGCACCATTTGCATGATGTTTTTCAAATGGTAGACTCCTTGAACAAAGGGTCCAGAGGAGTTTGAAAGTTTGCATACTATTTGGAGGACAGTTTTGACTACAAATACTGACATTTATTTGAAACTGTTTGTTTTCAAACTGAAGTATCCCATACCTCTACCCCAAAATATTATGTCCCCACATCCCCTGGTCTTATGACATGATCTGAAGAAAAGGAAAAGGAAAAAAACCTTGTCAAGTCCATCTACACTGAAAATATAGCTTAGATATAGTCACAGGGCAGTACCTGAACTGAAAATAATTTTTTTGCAACCTCCCATTCTTTGCATAGGCTCTTCATATTTGTTGATAGCTGGAGATTTTCTTGCTATAACAACTGCTTCATTGTGTAATTAATTTTACTGGGGAATTCATTCACACAGTTATTGCTTTGCATTTTTCTATAATTAATTCCCAGTAAACAGGTTCATGGGTTTTTGTATATTCCCTGTATTATTCCTGAATTGTCTTCACTTTGTTAATGTCACTGCAACAATCTTCTTCCAAGACCTTCTCTCTGTCCTTCTTTTGTCTCTCTTATTCTGTCAGCCAGTCCCCAGCCCTGCAGCACCCTCCAGTCCTCACTCTTGACAGAGCAAAAGCAATTCTCATTTCTTGCGTCATGGCCAAATGAAGCCAGTTTCAGGACACAAAAAAGAGTGGATGGATGAGACGGTTACAAGGCTTTTTGGAGAATGAATCAAGCAAATGCCTGGCTGGCTCTGGGTTTCTTGGCAGTGGTAAGGTGGTCCCAGGGACAGCAGGGTGGGCTGGAAGTAGCCAGTGAGGGTTTGTGAGGTCTGAGGTTAAGGACTGGGAGGACTTCAGGAGACTTCACGAGGTTCCAAAGACCTGGAGGGGGTGAAGGGGCCAGGAGGGAGATTTCAAGGTGCCTAGTGGGGGGAAACATAGATGAGACCACTTGGCAGGGTTTCAGAGGGCTCTCGGTAGAAGGAGGTCCCTTCTGTCTCCTTGCTGTGAGGGGCCTCAAACAGAGCAAGTTTGGTGAGGTCATTTCTCCTGGCAGCTTCAGCAAATACCCTTTGTTTTTCTGGATCATAACACTCAAGTCTTACACCTCATTGTGGCTTTGCTTCGAATTTTGGTATTCACAAAGTCTACACTTTCTTCACAGGTTGGTTATTTCTCAAATAAAGGCTTGACCTTAATACTTGTTTCTTAATTTCACAGAAAGATGTCTGCATTGTTACATTGATTATTGGTTGGTTTCCTCCCATTTGTACTGCTTGATCAAACAAATCAATGGTAGGGCAACATTTTGTTGTTATTATTATTATTGTTTTCTGTGACACATATTTTCCGCTATACATTATACTGATCACTGTCAATAAGTAAATGGCTTTTTGGTATAACTTTAGCTTTGCAAAATTGAATGTGACCTTATCCTTTTTTTTTGTCCTGGACAGGGGTTATGCCAGTGTTATACAGAGTGGACTTTTTATACTCCTCAGTGAATACAGTTAGGTGGGATGGATCCTCCACACAGTCTCTTAGAAGAATTTCTTAAATGAATTTGCATATTTACAGGTTTGTGATTTTGGTTTTTCAAATATTTTCTATTTCCCTCAAGCTCATTTTTTTCCAAGTAAAATTTCTACCACAAAGCTTGATTACTCCAATGTTTGTCTAAAGGAGATGAATAAAAGAAAACTCAAAAAGTTAGAGCAACGTTATTAGTTGACTCCTTTGCTTAGTCTAAAGGGTACAATCCAAACTTTCCTAATGACTTTATTTGCCTTTGGATTAAGTTCTGACTGCAAAGTTTGGTTTTCAGGCACATTTCTGAAGGACAGGACACTGTGTTCAAATCACCAGCTCAAAAGAGATCTGTGCTTCAGGGAAAAGCAGTCAGAGCACAATTAAAAGATGATGTCTGGATTTGTCAAACTTATGGAGACCCTTCGTATCAGAGTAGAACTCACATCTTAATATGTCAGGGCTCATCTACCTTAAATAGTCCATGATATTCCAAATATTACGTTCTAAGTTGCTCATCTGAAATATTCTCAGTAACCATCGTTAGAAAAGTAATACACTCTTTAGGGATTAATCCCAATATCACTGAAGTTACTACGAGCTTTACTTTAAAGACGTTGGATTGGAGATACACCTGATTAATCTGCTTGCAATCTGCTTGTTTTGTAGCTGATTTCATGGCCTTTTGCAGATTGATATGGGTTCATTCAACCCACAATCTGTAATGGCTAGGAGCTATTAATAATGGCAGCATGACATTGACTTTGAATTATGGTATCTTTTTTCTCCATATAGCATCAGACCTCGTTTCTCACTGATCGTGACTCTGCAGCTTCTTGTCAGCTTGAAGCGTGGACACTGAACGAGCTCAGGTCTGCCCGCAGAAGATGCTGCAGCACATTGTCCTCCGGCAGTGTTGACCCTTAGCAACAGAGAAAGAGCAAATGGTTCAACCTCAGCCATTCAAGTCCCATCCTTTGAAAGGCTCTGGAAGGACAACCTTGTGCCATTCGCACAGTGCAACAACAGGCTGGATGCTTGGCCCTGTCGGAGGCACAAAACCTTTGCTGTTGAAGTTGCTTACGCAGGTATAGCCCATCAGGATCAGCACATTAGATGGACTCAAGATGTTCAGAAAGTCTGTCCTTGCTTATCCCTCATTAAAACAAGATTTAATATGAACTTTATTTGAATTCATTAGCATACATATATTACCATTTTTCCTTAATATTTTATCATGACAACACATTAAGATGGCTATGTATGGGAACTGAGTCTCTGCTGGATGAAATCTGCCTGTATAATACACTCACACAGGGTTCAAGCTTTCCCTCATCCCTGCCAGCATAAGGTGTTGTTAATAACGTTAAAATAAAATTTTTTAAAAAAAACTGAGCTAAGACAGAAGTGTAGTGGCACATGATTCCTTGCCATGGAAACAGAAATGAAATTTATAGTTCAGGAAAGTTTAATTTAAAAAAAAAAGAGAGAGAGAAAGTAATTTAGGTTTAACGTTTCTCAATTAAGTGAAAACTCCAAATTGAAAAACTATGAATTACATGATATATAATTTGTTTAAAATTTTCATCCTGATTTAGGATGAAAGCATTTGGGAAAATAGTTTCCAAATGTGTAAATCTCAGTATTTCCCTCAGGACAGAACCTCACATTTGCTATTCAGTTGCAGATTCCACAAATGCTATGTACAAATGCTTGCAAAACTGTGTCCTCCATCAGCGAAAAGGGAAAATGTTCTCACTTGCCTAAAGGTCTTGCTCCAGTCTCAGTGAATACCTGCAGCAGATCTCCAGTTCCCCAGCATTTCTCGCTTCTTGCTCCTGCAATGACCTGTGTCCATGGTCCCTGGATGCAGCCTATATCCCTGATGAAGGTATATCTCCCATGAGCCTACTTTATTCTGTGAATTAGTAATGGTATTAATTCTGACCATTAAAATCAAACCTTGGCATGCAGTTTTCCGGTAGCATCCTAATCATGAAGATTAAATACGTGTAAACTATGCTTTCCTTGGTGTCTCAGGGAAGCCTTCCAATGAGATTGAAACTATAAACAATTGCACTTGAGAAACTCGTATCAGCTTTAATCTGAGATGGGCAGACTTTATATGCTCAGCCATCTTTGTCATTAGAGCTATTAATTTCTGCAGCTGCTGCTGCAGAGTTTATGGGCCCTATAGGTTCCTTCCTTCTTAGGAAGACAGACATGACTATCTGGATAAAATTTCCTCCTGTAGAGGAAACTCATATTTTCCTCAGCAATTTTGAAGCCATGTAAGTTCTTGAGGAGAATGCAATTTTCAGTGAAGGATTAGTTTCTTCACTGAAATGGATTCCTGTGACAGTCTGTATTAACGCTGATTCAATTTGATTATATGTTATTTTAACAAAACCAGATATTCCAAAGGAAAAATTGTTCCCAGTCAAAAAAGTTGACCAACTTTGGTATTAGCTGCAGAAATCTATCTTCCTTTTAATTTCTGGATGGCTTTCAGGTTAACTTGTTCTTTCTTCCCACCATTCAAACACACTGAATCCAGGAAGACTAGCTGTGGCCTCCAAGGATATAAAAATATATAGCTGCTTCGTTATTTAAAGAAAAACCACCACACCTATTTACCTCTTGCTTTAATTCCCTTTCACTTGAATAGTAACATATTAAGCTAATTTTCTAGAAGATGTAAAGAACAAACACATTTCACACTCTTTGTGCCTTTCTCCAACAGTTGTTTCAAGCAGTGATGTTCTCTTCCCTCAGTTTTCTTTCTGTCTTAAGTCTTCCTGCTCTTCACTTGCCATTACAAGACAAACTCATGTGATTTGTTACAGTTATGCTCACCACCAAGGTATGAAAACACATCATGGTTTACTTTTTTGGCTAAAATACCCACATAATTTTGCATCTGATGTTTTTTGACATGTATTGATCTGTGAGACTTGGTGTTAATGTGGCTGTCATGCCAAAAAAATTCAGAATAAAGCAGAGATTAGTGGCCTAAAGCTAAATTGATTTCTTCCACACCCTCCTCCACCAGCTGTGTTTTGCATTATGTATTAGGCTTTTTTTTTTTTTAATGCATATAATCTTTAATGTCACTGGAAAGTTAGGGAGGAAGAAAAGGGAATGTGTTTCAGTGTTGGATGGCAGCCAAAGTTTTTTTGGCAGGTCTAAGTTAAGAAAGCAAGAGTGAAGTTTTCAGAATTCTCTTTTGAAGATAGAAGTTTACCAAGAAAAAAAAAAAAAAATCAGATTGCCTCAGCATATTCAAAAACACCAAAAATTTTAGAAGTTACGTCCTGACTCCATTGAAATCTCTGGCAAAATACCAACCTGTTTCAATGAGGCAAAGGTATTTGTTGTAAAACCTCTGATCTTGGAGGAGTTTGGCTGACGGAAGTAATTGCAGATGATTTGTTAATCTGGACAAAGAACAATCAATTAAATAATGAGGAACTGCATAATGTTCAGCAGCCCACTGAAGAAAAAAGTCTTAGCCTGAAAAAGACCAAATATCGAGCCAGGTAGGGTTTGTTGTACAGAGCAGGAGTAGCCTCACCCAATCTCTTTAAAAATCAGGAGTCTGCTCTGAGCTTGTCACAGAGGCTGGGATTCAACTCCAGCGTCAGACATCTACGTGTTGGCATCCGCATCTAGGTGGATTCATAAAAGTGTTTAAATTGCCATTATGCTCAGTGGGAACCTAGTCGATACTGTCAAGCAACCTGCAAAGCGATTTGACTCATGCTATACTCGATGCCATGATGCTCTTTCCAGTCACAGGGAAGAAAACGGTGTCTCTGAAGGGCAATTTATCCCACTAATTTTGACACAAGATGGACTGTGCTTCCCCCCATGAGCCATTTGCCTCTCCACTGACCACAGAGAGAGCCCAGAAAAAAACAATTGAGATTAGACCTCCGAACTGTTGTGCAAAATAAAAGCATCTTGTAACAGGAGGGCCTTTGCAAACATTTGTGGCAGGCTAACACGTCAATCAAATTGATTCTTAATCATTACGGATGTGCTACTTGACTCCAGTAGCTTCATGGCAGATAGAGGATGGTGCTGGGATAATTGCCTGGGGTAAAATTTCTGGACGGGAAAAAAAAAATTGTCAGAAAACCACTGGCATTGAAACTTTGAGATCGCTAAGATGCTTGAGATTTCTGTGGATGTAATAATATATGTGAATGTGTATATCAGCCTTGAGCACTGTGGTCATGCAGCATTATACCTTCTCCATGGAAATATGTTTTGGAGCATTTTCCTCCCTTGACAGGGGACTTCTTTTTTTTTGACATCTGATTCCTACCTAAGAATGACTCCTTAGTGTGCTTCAGAAGGGAAAAATGGCTAAAAATAGAAGGAATACTGTCTTAAAAATAGGAAAGCTATTACAAATAGGACAGTACAGCTTGAAAAAAGGAATGTTTTGATAAGTAATGGCTATTTTTAAAAAAGAAATTCCATGAGTCTAGCATTCACAAGCTGTTCCAATCCCAAATTTAGGAAATGGCAGGGATGTAGTGTAGAAAGGTTATGCACTGGGAATTGGAGATAAGGAAAAAATGGAAATTAGATAATACTTTGTACTTTTCAAATACATTGAAAAACAGGACAGATTGTTATGTCTGGTATGGTGGCTATACGTGTTATCTGAAATCCATCAAGAACTGTGCATATTTGTCAAAGCTAGGGAGTACCACAAAGCCCTTAGTGATGAACCTTCCCCTTCTGGAGCTACAGATAATCAATTTGGAGGTGGTCAAACAAAACCTGAGGTACTGGAAACTAGAAAGGATGGAGGCAAGCATTACAAGATCGCCGTCATTGCAAGTAGGAAATAGCATGAAACTCTAAAGAGAAGAGACTGTAAAGCTGCCAGATTAATACCTATAGCTTCCTCACCATGGCTGCACATCACACACTAGAAATTCAGTCCCTCGGTAAGAAGTGAAGCCTTCTTGATAAAACTAAAAATATTGCCTCTGCTTTTAAGAAAGATCAAAATCCCAAAGGTAGGGCTTGTGTTCTCTGGGTGAAGGCTCGCAGGAAGCCTCTATGCTTGGAGTATGAAGGGTAACAGAAGCAGGAAACTTAGGCTGCAGGTAAAGCATAAATAAAAGTGGTCAAACTGGAGAGGGAACAGCCTTGCAAAGCTAGCTGTCAGATTACAAAGGAGGTAGGAGGTGCTGTATAGGAGCTATGGTGCATTTTATAAACGAAATTGAACTAGATGGTCAAAATGCTGCTACAGACTCTCAGTGTTAGAAGATTTTGATCAGCAATCTATCCTGGGAACTAAGTCTGTGGATTTTATTAATTGGCTGCAGAGGGCTACGGTCACTGCTTTTCATGGATTTCTTTTTATTACAACATGAGAAATCATTAGTTAGGCTAACAAGAGGGATGGTTCTTATGGGTCTCTGGATAGAGGAGTTATCAATTCCCCTAACGCAATACATCTTTGAGATATTAAGAAACTGTCTCTGTAGTTTTTTCCAGGAAGCACATATTTCTTGAGGTGTTAGCAGGCTATAAACAGTAGCTTTCCACTGAATCCACAATTTAATAAGTGCCTTCATTTTTTATTTTTTTTTTTTTGTTTGGCATTTGAAATGCTACGAAACACTATAGAGAATGAACATCATTTTCATGTTGTATTGGATGGGTTTTGTCAGTAACCGTATCTGGCCAGTCCTATAATCTTTTATCTTCATACAGAAGTAAATTGATGCAAATTAATGCCGGGTTTTGTTTGCATTCTGTTTTAAAATTTCATTACTGGGCACATGCTTAGGGTGATAGTGCCCCATAAGATGCATGGTATTACCAGGTTATTCTCTTTGTTTCCAGGCACAGCAAAAGGACTATTAGCATCCACTCAGAGGCTGTGATTTTGCCGTCACAGTTTGTCCCACGCTGTTCGTGCATGTAGCAAACCCTGCTCCAGTGCAAGGAAGGAAATAGTCCTGCTGTCTATCCAATTGCCAGGACTTTTCCCACCAGCACCCGTTCTTCTTTACCAGGTACGTGAGGTGGTCCATCCCATGAACCTTGGTGCATTCCCATCACCTGTGTGTTCAAAGACCTGCTCTACCTTGATTTGAGCCTTCAGCAGCGTGAGGCTGGAAATACCCACAGAACTGTAAATTCAATACCAAATTTGCTTAAGAGATAATGTCAGTGCAATGCAGTGCTGTGACAGGATAATGGTCTCCTGACACAATAAAACTGCCAAAATGAAGCCAAGCAGTTTATAGATAATAAATGTCAAGACAGAGGTAGATGTTTATTTTCAGAGCATCACAAGCCTATTATCCTGTCAGACCCTCCTGTTTCGATTTCTTTATTTCCATTATACTAAATGAATAAAGAACAGTAAGGAAGGAGATATCCCACAGGCCAATCACAAGCCCATTCAGCCTGATGGCTCCAGCAAGACGTTCGTTCATGTCAAGGTATGTCTTTATTGAGGAGCTGCATTGCTCTGAATCACTGACACGTGAGCTTCAGATGAACAGAAGTCCCTCCGTCTCTTCCAGGAGGTGTTTACCTGCCAGCCATAAAGTACCTGTTGCTATTAAACCATCTTCACTTCGGTGAATGGGGGCACATGTGGAGGAAATAAGGAGAAAACATTTGTCCCTGCATTACACTACTGGTGTCTGTATCAGCTTGGGAGAGATAAGCATTAAATGGGTCTTTAGAGGGGGTAGATGAGGGTTGTGGGCAGTCAAACAGGTATACGTTTGTGTAGGTATAATGGCCACGAGTTTCTAGAAGGGGAGAATGGGTCTCCCCCGTTATGTTTATGAAGAACATAAATCTTCATTTCTGTCCACATTGCTAATAGATGTGGGTTGAGTAAATCCAATGTAAACTCTTACCTTGACATATGTTTCCTCACATGAACATTTTGCATCATTCACTCGTCTTTTGTTGTTGTTATTCTTGTTGTTATTATGATTATTTAACAATAAGTATGTGTTTTATGGAACAGACTGGTAAAAATAATCTCTGCCCCAAACAATGGCACAGTCTGGAAGTGAAAAAAAAATCTTTTATGTGGCTGAACAAAAAAGGGAAGTGGAAAAGGAGCTGGTTGTGCTTTGATTTGCTGCTGCATATAACAAATAAAGTTCAGAGCTGCTGTAGTGTTTAAGATATCATGAACAGGCCATGCTGGCATGGGTCTGGAGAACGGATCTGAAGGGAAGGAAGCAAGAGTACCTGAAATGGGGTGAAAAGGGTGTTTCTAAAGGAAAATACACTAAGTAAAGACCATCACGCAAGAAGAATGCTGTGGTGACATTTGGTCTCAAAAACATTATTTATTTCGTCTGCAGCTTTCCATTCACCAACTAAGTGAAGTCAAAAGGCGTCCAGAAAAAGCAGCGTGACAAAGGAAACTCTTGGCAGCTTTCCTATGCAGAGAATGCCAAGGGCAGGTATTAACCTTCAGACATCCCGCTGGTCCCTTTCTCCTCCTTTGCTGGTTCTCCTGAGGCTGCTCCGCCTTCTCTTGGGGGAACGGCATTGCATTAACATTTTTTTACTCTCTTTCTTTCTTGATGGCTGAAAGAAAAACACCCACGATAAAAACCTTCCACAGAGGAGCGCTCACCTGGAGATGAGCCCTAATATTCCCTGGACAGCAGCCTGGACTTTAACTCATGTACTGCCTCGGAATGCCTGAACATCCAACGGTCGGCGTGTGAAAAACGCATTTCCAGGGGGAAGATTGATCTGGGCACCAAGGGGAAGTGCCAGCCTGTCATGGTGAGGCTGTTTCAGGATTATCTCATGGTAGATAGGTGCAGCCCTTTGTGATTGCTGTGAACTGTAATTGCATTCGTCCACAGAGCCATGTTAATTAACATCAACACAGAAGGAGGACAGACTTACCGAAACACGCCGAAATTTCTGCCCAGAGGGAATTTTCCATGCCCTTCCTGGCCAGGCTTTTCAGCCCCATTGCAAGGAATGATGTCTTTGGTAGACCACCTGGATGAATGATGGTAGCTGACAACGCAAGTGACCCTCATAATCTGTAAGAGTACGTTCATTTTACCCGACTTCAGCCATCTGAAGGTTAGGTATCTGGTCTGAACTAACCATCAAGGAGCCATCAATAGTCCCTGGAGGCAGAATGTCACGTCCAAACGCTATTTCATCCCCATCTAACAAAAAGTTCTAAGCTAAATCTAAGATGAATCTCCTGGTGAAGATGTCTTTTTGATGATTATTAAGGGACCTACCTAACTAGATGAGACTAGGCACATAATTTTTAAACAGCTAATGTTAGGTGAGTTGTAACCCATCCCATAAATTAATTTCGTGACTTCTTATTGCATATTATTTCAATATTGGAATACAAAATACACTGTGTAAACTGAAATCACAGTAAAAATGGATAGATAATAAAATGCTAAACCCCAGTTTTATCAGATGAAACGATGGGATTTTCAATTATGTTTTTATTTCAATAATAAGTGTCCTTAATATTTAATTTTAAATTCTGACACTTCTTCTAATCTACTTAGAATAAGCTAGAACTGAGATATAGGGTTACTGCCATTTATATAAATCATTTAAATTAAAACAACTTCAAGCAGTTCAGGGTTCTTACCAAAGTTATGAAAATATGAAATCATTTAACCTGTGAAAAGCACTGAACAAGTAGCAGGAAGTGGAATTTGTTGAAGAGCTAAATTAACGCCAATGTCACTAAGCTTTGTCTCAGAGCAGAGTATTTTCTGTTGATACCACTGATAGAGACAACTAGGTTAGGCTCTAGCATGTTCAAAGTAAAGAAATCAACTGGGAATCAAAGAAGGGGGAAAATTCTTTATTCCCATCTGGAAGGACGAGATCTGCTACTGTAATGTTATGGTAAAATCTTGTGGAGTTCTGAAGCAATCTGTTCAATTTATTCGTACAGATTATAGTTTAACTTCATCCTAGATGCAAAACATGTTGTTAAAAGCTCTCCAACCCTGCTTATGCATCTAGGACATTTAAGATAATTTTATTTAACTAATAAAAATGATTTTTAAAAACTTTGGTTTCTGTACTTTAATTAAATTCCTGGATCCGTGTGAAAGCTCTTTGGCACTTACTATGCGGGGGGAGGGGAAGTTAATTACATCTTTAGAAAATAAGAAATTTGTCATTCACACTTTTTCAGCAAAAGAGAAATGAAAACATAAAGAACCTAAATGAGGTTATTCTGGGTTATTCTGTGTGTTTTCTTATGTAAATGCAGATAGCTAGAGAATATCCAATATTTGCAAAAGTGTGTCCCAGATTCTGCCGACCACTGAAGATGAACATAAACACACATATATATATATATATATATATATATATTACAAATGTTTTTTTTCTTTCTCTGCTAGTTTTAGGAAAAAAAGTAGCATCCAGGTTTTAATTTTTTTCATCCCTGAGGAAGGTGAGATTGGAGAAATATGATCTGCTCCACAGCTGATGAGTTTTGCACACATACTCCTCCAGCAGGAGGAACTCAAGCCAGGAACTACTAGGAAACTCACAGCAGACTCATAAAACCTTCCAGTGTCGGAGATGGGACCACTTCTCTGGGCAGCCCGTGCTAGCGCACTTTACCTTTTCTCTGTGTTAGAAGGTTTTGCTGCAATATCCAACAACCTGCTTGCTGAAGTTTACTACGTGTTATCCTAGTTACCAAGGACATGCAAAACACATTAATTCTTCTTTTATATCTGCGTTCCGTATATTTGAAAAAGACCAATGTCCCCTTTGTTCTTGCCTTTGCATATGCATACTGCAAGGAATATTTTTCTTAAAGGGAGCAGTGCTGTCTCAAGAGGAAAGTAAATAGGTAAAGAATGGACAAGTTTGCAGAGGGAAGAAGGTTTAGGATTAGGAAGACATCTCATAAATACTTGGGAAGGGGAAGGAGTGTGATATTGTCAGAGTATCATATCATATTCGATAAGTTGGTCCTAATATGCAAAGTACTTCATGAACTTGGCATGGCATTCCTAAAAGAGAACCAGATTTTCTCCTTTTGGCCAGATGGAGCCATTCACAGCAGAGAGAGGGCGATCAGGTCAGCTTATAGCAGAGCCCTGTGCAATTAGTTTACTGAAATTCTACTTCATAGTCCCTCACCATGGCACAATGTGCAACTGGAATCAGCTCAGCAAAGGTGAACAAGGCACCTAATGAGTTTCATAGCCACTGACATTTCAGCTGGGCAACTTGACTTCACAGGAGATAGAACCAGAAATATTTAAACAGAGATAAATTTGCTTTTGGAAAGTTTTGTTTATCTTTTATTGCAATTTAATTAAAAGCCATTGATATCAAATGATGAGGTTTCTGCTGCAGTAAGTTGCTCAAGCAATCATTTTCATGCTGATGGTGACAGAATCTTGAAGTCAAACCCAATAATTAAATTCAGCAAAGAACATCAGGGGAAAAATATTGACTGAAGCATCAATTCATGGTTCGTCGAGGTACGCTATCGCATGCCTTGCAGTGGAACCTGCTTGTAGTGAAGTCGGTCTGATGCATCTTGCAGCTGTTTCTTGGGTAAATGGTATGACAGAGGTGAGCACTGATTCCTGAAACTTGCTGTCATACAGATGCGAATTTTCAAGGCAGAGAGGAAGAGGGCACTATTGCAATGACAGAGAATTCTACAACTTGAGGAAAGCACAGAGGCAGTGATGATTTATGTCCCCTTTGGGATGGGAGAAGAGTGACAGTCACATTGCATGAACACCCGACTTATCTTGTATCCTCATAGTTTCTAATGTATAGGCAATGGAAAAAGTCCTTCAACAAATGAAACAGGGGTGACCTTTTTTTGCTAGAAATTAAAGCTCAGAGTAGACTGGCTATCATGAAACAGCACTGAGATAGGATCTTTCAAACAGCATCTGGTCCTTGAGCTGTGTCCTACAGAATTAAAACTTCAAGTCCAGACTGCACTATACACTGGCCAAATCAAGTGTGTTTCTGGTTCATATCTTTATAACTTGCAGCAACACTGAGGCTAAACCATATCAGGCCTTAAAGAGTAAGCAGGATTATGTGACACGTCTTAGAGACACGTCGCATATGATGTTTGGCTATTTTGGAAAATCCCTGATTTTGTTGAAACATGCCCAGATTGTGATGCGGTAAAAACCCCCTTTTATTAAAAAATATCTATTAACCCAGACATTCCATATCCTGTCTGAAGGCGATTATTATCTGAGTGTACAAATGTGCATTTAGTTGAATCGCATGCATTTCTTCCACCCTGTTCTGATTTCTATTCCATTCTCCAGTCCTTTCAGCCCTCGCCCTACTCAATCCCATTTGCAGGTGTAATACCCATACTCCCTGTTTGATCATCAGCATAACTCAATATATTTGGTAATACCAGAACAAAGAAAGAGTCTTGAGTAATCTGTCACAGTACATCTATTTGGAAAATGAACCAATCATAATTACTTTCATGCAGTCATTTTCGAACCAGTTTTTCACCCACCTTACTTTAGTCTTATCAGGAAAATCTTTCTCCGGTTTGTTTGTGATAAAATCATATGAAACAATGTCAGTAGGGATCCTAAAGTTAAGTATTTAACTATTGCTTCTTACCTATCCTGAAGCCTGCTGTAGAAGGAATTGACACTTCTTTTTTTTCTTAACAAACCCACATTACAGCTCATTTTTCTCTGTGAGATTTCAGATAGTTACTGTTCCATTATGCCTGGTTGGCTGGCTGGTCAGTATCCTTTGGCCTTCTATTCCTCCTCTTCCTTTTCAAAAATGTTCACTTTATTTGCTGTTTCCTATCCTATGGGACCTCATCTGACTTCTAGGAATTCACAGGCACCCAACAATAACACCAAGCTATTTTTCCATAAATTATCTGAGAATCCGATTTAAATTCATCTAAGTGTACAACCTCTACTATTTTTGTTCTACTTTGATTTTTATTCCTTTGTTTCTGGCATTCATTTTTTTAGCTCTCTGATTTGATTACACCTGACCCTCTTGCTGAAAACGGAAGAAAAATGCTATCAAATATTTAAAACTTCTTAAGGCTTCTACCGAGTAAGGGAGAAAAGCAGTTTATTAAAATACCCATCTTGCTGACGGATCAAGAGGATCCAATCTAAGAAAATGTTAATGAGTTTGATGTACAGCAGTGTCCATTCCCTCCTGGAATGAACTAAACCATCAGAGATTTCCCTTCTCCTGGGCAAGAATAGTACCAGATTCTAGCAGCAGTGGATGTGGGCTGAGAGGAAGGACTCTCTCCTCGTATACAACAGCTCTTAGAAACTTGAGGTCTTTGGCGAGGGCTAGGATCCACCAAAGGCAGAAGCAGCTCGTTAAAGTAGACAGCTTTAGAGAACCTCTAAATGCACAAGCAGAACAGAGGGGAAGAAGGAGAGGGGGGAAGCATTTGTGTAGTGGGATGGTCTGAGACTGAAGTGACAGAGTTAAATTTTCCGTGGATAGGTGCAGTTCATGGCAGGTCATAATTGCCTATTGACCTTCTCACTATTCTAGCTCTCTGTACTAATTCTCACTTCTCAAAACTAACAGGCTCATTGGGGAGTGGAGCATTTTTTCTGCAGTTGCTGCCTCTCTCCTTTCCCCTGTATTCCTCATCTCCCATAGAACTTGGTCTGAAATGACACCCCTGGTTTTGACACAGCTACTTAATGCTGTGTAACAAAAAAATAGAGAGGCTGTGTATCGAAACACAGGAAAATTGCAGGCCGAGGCAACCTTCATGCCCAAGAGTTTCTAGAAAAGCATTTTCCAAAAGACCAGAATCCAGGGGATGTTCCAAAGGGTGGAAATTGATTGATTGATTGATTGATGTGTGTCTATAATAACAAATGATGAATCAGATCTCCTGGGAAAGCCAGTGTAACAGCAATAATAGAACTGATACAGGAAAAAAAAAAGGCAAAATTAATACAAAATTAATAAAGAATAAATAAGTAATAAGGAATATAACTAATTAATACTAGTCACCAAAATTTTACAGAAAACATGCTTCTTAAAACAAATGCAATTTAAATATTTGATGATTTTCCAAGGCTGGCTAATTAAGGTAACAACAAAGATATAATCTATTTAGACTTCTGTATGATGTTTGACTTTTTGCTGCAAGCATTTTGATTAAGAAATTAGCTCCACGTAATATCAATACAGCACACGCTAAAGAGAATAAGAACAGGGTAATTCACAGACCTGCAAAAGGGTTTGTCAATGGGAAACCCTGATGGCGAGAGGATGCTCTTAGTAGGGTTCTGCATAGACTGTTGCTAGGTCTGTTGCTATCCCGTATTTCTGGAAGGCAGTTTGCAATCACCATTGGTAATATTTGCAAATAGCACAAAGGCTGTCAGCATGCTAAATAATGCAGAGAACGGAGCAACGGTGCACAGCAATAGACATCACTCAGCAAGTTGATCCCAGGCAAGGTTGTGGAGCCAATGACAAGGAGGAGCGGGGAGGAGGATTGTCAGGGCTTAGCATGCGAATCACTCAACATGAGCCGCCGCGTGTCGGGAAAGGGACTGCAACCTCTGCAGAGAGCAAGCTAGCAAATAGGGCAGAGAGGTGAGTCTTCGTCGAAGGACACGCTTTTTTTCCTTTCATTGCCACCCCGACACTTGCAGGGGATTTTTCTAATAGATCTTTTCCTGAGGAGGGATCCACTTTGCCTGGGTTGACGCTCTAAAAAGCACCTGTATTTTTGCCTCCTATCGGAGCAGTCCTACAGTAAGTCCCTAAGTTCCCAGGCAAGTAGTGATGACAGATGCCCTGAAGGTCTTGAAAGGAAGATCCACTTTATCTAATTTAGGTGATTGAATTTAGGCAGGCAAGACCTTTCCTCGGAGGCCTCCAGAGCAGTCTGCCTATCTCCGCTGACCACGTTGGAAATTTCAGCTCTTCTTTTGGGAAGAACTTGACACTGAGTCAGATAAACTGGATCACATTCCCTGTGAAGCCACTTGGCCTATATAAATCTAGAGTCTCTACTGATAGGGGAATCTGTATTGTGCACTCGCAGCTATTGGCTAAGCAGCCTTTCTTGCTATTAAGTTCATTAAATCAGTCCAATGCCACAAACACCTGATACCACACATCAGAATCACCTTTACTCTATATAGTGCATACACTGCGTCAAAAGTTAAGAGCATCCAGAGTTTTCATCAAAGCCAAGATATGTCCTGAATTAAATTCATGCTTTGCCAGGAATTTAGGGCACGAAATTGAATTTCCAACTGGTGTAAATGGGGACAAAATCACTGAGTTCCTGGTTTTATGGAGAAATAATGGTCCCTCCTTTTTCTAACGGTATGCTTTTCTTTTCTCTTTGCCTATCTCTCGGTTCCAGTCATTCATAATCCGCTCTTCTATTTTTCTATTTTATAGCCATCCCACAGGAGTAATGTGAAACATAATCAATCAGTATTTGTAAAGCACTCTGAGGCTATCAGGTGGAAGGAAGTGTATAAATGCAAATTGTTACGATTGCTCTTACATTGCTACCAAGGGACCTGCAAACAGAATCAGGCCCTTATATATTCAGATATACACAGACTTAGTCACATCTTGTGAAAGCAGCCAGAAGATAAAACCTGAGGAAGCACAGGAAGATAGAAGTTTAATAAAATATAGGAAAAGAAAGTTCAGGGATTGTTAAGACTAAGTCTTTGTTCTGCCACAGATTTTTGCCCAGTTTTGCTTCTAGCACTGTCCACAATACCTACATTTGGAGTATAATTACCCTGTGTTGTCTGTATCGGTCTATGTTGTTCATAATGTAGTGACCTACTCTTTCTGGGCTCCTCTTACAGTCAGTGTTATCTAATACAGCTTTTATGGTGCAATCCATGTGACCGTTATCAGACATCCACTTAATGATAAATGGATTTCATATGATGAGTGAAATTATGCCCAAGTGTTTCTCTTCATTGACTATGCATTGTCTGGGGTAAACCCAGACAACTGTCTCAGATGTAGGCATCTACATTTGATTAGGCAAATCCTATCCTATAATTACCTCTGTCAGTAGATTGAATGGTGCTAGGGAACATTCCCAAGCCCCGGAATTCAATCATCTATATTCTTCAATTTTTAGAATGCTGCCTGGAATGATTTTAGCCCCAAACAACCAGCACTTTCCTGAGTGTAGGTCAGGATCCAGCACCAGCCAGGGACTGTTCTGAGCTGTCGATTTGGATGCAGCCACCCTATTCTGGAGACTGCGATGCTTTAATGCTGTAGACAGAGCCAGGCTGTGCCAGCTGGCCCCAGAGCTAGAAAATGGGCCCTGGCACTGCCTAGTTTACAAGGATAGTCATATCCACAGCTCAACACCCATCACAACTGCGGCTGGGAACGTGCCGTGGTTTTCATGCAAATAGACCTGGTGATCCCAAGTTGACAGGACCTACAGCCCTGCTGGATCCAAGCTGTGTGAGTAGGATCCCATTGGAACAATGGGGCAGAGGCAGGAACAGGACCAGATCCCCTCCAGGCAGCATTCAAATATTTCACACTCCTGCAGCCACTGACCCACTGGTTTCAATTTGGCTTTGTTTTTTGGGTTTTTGGCTTTTTTTTTGGGGGGGGGAGGGGGTGTTTGTTTTGGTTTGTGTTCGGTTTTAATTCTGCATTACTCTTTAAAAGACAGAAAGAAGTTGGGCTGAGACACTTTGCATGGACTCATGACCATGTAGGTTTGCTCTTCACGAAACATGTTCTCTGGCTCTCTATTATAAATATCTTAAGGCAATGCAGCTTTTAGGAATAATAAAGTACTTTATCTTGAGACTCCTTTCCTAGGTAATAAATTAATTAGTTTTTATGCTCCTTTCTACCTCTTGTTGAAACTATCATGCCCTTCATGCCATTAAACAGCCAACACCACCACCAGGTGAGATTTATTGCATATCTCTTGATTTCATGTCAGTCTAAAGAAATGGAGTTCTGAAGTTGACTGCACTTTGCTCTTTCCCATCGGTTTCTGTAGCAGTTTCTCTTATGGCGTCCAGCCCTGTCCTCGCAGGACTCAGAGCAAAGGCCATCCGAGGCCATCTCTGACAAAATTAGCAGAAGTAGCCCGCAGTAAAGGAGAAGCAGGAAACCTCTTAGGAGGAGTTTTATGAAGGTGGTCTCTTCTATGAGACCTATAGCATTGCCTTTCCAGTCTGAACCCACCACTCTAAACAGAAAATAGCACTGCCGTATGGCACCACCCTCTGATTTGGGCTAAAAACCAACACTACCCTCCATTCTCAGTGAGGAGGTGAAATAATGCAAGGCAAGTATCCAAGATGTTGTCAGGCCAAGGATTATTATCATCTATTTTCTTACTCGGATTCCTGTGCTTAGGAGTCTCTTTTCCAGCTTCCTTTGGATCTGTAGCATTAAAAATACATTACAGTAGCTTCCCCCGTCAGCTTGAAACCCCACAGGATAGACGTTGTCTCTGTATAAAGCTCTTAAGGAGGCTGAGGGTAGCAGGTATAATTTACAGTTCCACAGATCTCCATCTAGAGATGGGTTGTAGCAGACACCTTTGTTTTCAAAGTACTTTTCCAAATAGGCAGGGACATGAAAATAAAGACATATGGTAATGGAAGAAATGAATATTCATTGTTAGTCTTTTATGATAGTAGGAAGCACAGTAACAAGAGCTGAAAAGATGGGGCTTAATTTTTGCAGAAGCGATAAGGAGAAACACATGTGGGAGCATATTTGTTCGATTTTTTCACTCATCTGAGGTAGCTTCCTCAGTCATTTCCATTTTCTCCAGCTGAATCAATATTTTCTCTCTCACAAAAGAAAACAAAACCACAACTTAACCTCCCCACCCACACAAAACATATTACTTAACTGCCTGCTGCTCCCAGCTATCTTTGCAAGTTGTCTTCTTTCAGCATTTTGATTTTTCAGTCCTCTCCAGAAATTTAAAACATTAGCATCATGCGCTTGATGATGATCTTATTTGTCACAAATCTCACAGCTCCTTGCTGACACTGGAGGCTTTTATCAGGTAACAGTGTGAATTAGCTACAGTTGCTTAGAAAATGGCAAGTATATTTTTGCAAATAAACAAAAAAAAAACTTAAACAGGAGCAAAACCTGTTTTTTTCTTTCTAATAAGTTTCCAAGAAAGCTTACAATTTTTGGTGAAAAACTGGAATTTTAAAAGAGTTGCAGAATTAATCAGAAAAAAAAAGTATTTCAAATCAGTTCCCAAAAGCTTGATTTTTGAATTGACAGGTTTTGCTTTTCAATACTAAAAGAGCTTGTTTGTTGTAGGAGAGACGAAACAATCCACTAAATGTAGAATGAAACAATGGGTTTATGCCCAATATTTTTCATAATCTGTTTTTCATATGTGAAAGTATTGACCAACTTTATTCAACAAATAATAACCCTTTGAAAACACTGGCTCGGCAATCTTTACTTATGTGAATAGTATTTTAGTAACTTCACCAACTGCCCTGCAGCTACTTGAGGAAATAACACCTAATTAGGGAATAAAACTTTTGTAATTTTCATGGTTTTACCCCAGCCAGCAGCTGAGCACCACACAGCTGCTCACTTCCCTCCCCACAGCAGGATGTGGGAGAGAACTGGGGAAAAAAGTGTAACTTTTGGGTTGAGATAAAGACAGTTTAATAGGACAAAAAAAGGAAGAAAATAATAATGATGGCAATAATAATAATAATAATAAAAGAATTAGAATGTACAAAAAAAGTGATGCGCAAAGCAATTGCTCACCACTCACTGACCAATGCCCAGTTAGCTCCCAAGCAGCGGCCCCTGGCCAGCTTTCCCCCCAGTTTACATACTGGGCATGACGTCCCATGGTATGGAATACCCTTTGGGCCAGTTTGGGTCAGCTGCCCTGGCTGTGCCCCCTCCCAGCTTCTTGTGCCCCTCCAGCCTTCTTGCTGGCTGGGTGTCAGAAGCTGAAAAATCCTTGACTTGGTATAAACGCTGCTCAGCAACAACTGAAAACATCAGTGTGTTATCAACATTCTTCTCGTACTAGATCCAAAACTAAACACTGTACCAGCCACAAGGAAGAAAATAACACTAGCCCAGCCAAAACCAACACAATAATAAAGCTGAACATTTGAAAATATATCAATACAAAAAGGATCTGATACTTGCTTCCTCCTATACAAGAGTTTCAAAGGCTCTCTAACATCTTCTTTTGTTATTACCACTACAGCCTCCTGTGTCCTTACTGACAGCCTAACTGTCCTCGCTTTTCATCAGTCTCAGGGGTTTCTGTTTAAAATCTCCAAAGTCAATGGGTGCAGGTTTCTGGTCCTACAGGGCCTGACATCCTTCCTAAAAGGCAGGAGGCACCTCAGTGTTTCATGCCTTCCATTCCTGCAGCTGGCACGGTTTCCTCCACTATTTTCAAAACCACCACATAATGCAAAAACAAACCAGCAAATTCAACCACAGTAAGCAGAGTTCACTTTTTTTGCCCCTGAAGGGTCACCCCAGCTCTTACATTCTTTTTCCAGTGCCCTCATCCCCCCAGTACTAAGCACAGACCCCTCTGTCTCCCTCTTTCCACCCCTGCCCTCCCTGCCTGGCACCTGTGTAGCGCTGGCCCTGCAGTTCGAGGAAGTTCAGAACTTAAATAAGAATTGCTAAGGGATTTTCTCTTAAAATCCACATTTCTAAAACTAAACTCTGTATCACGCTGGAGTTTTTCTTTCCTGTTTGAGGTAGAAAATCATATAAGTGTATGAACATGAACTGCTAGCTGGTCTGAAGTTTGTTTTATTTACTCTTATATACACAGCCTCTGTGGCTATTCTAAATTATTCCTCTGGTTTTTCAGTATTTAATGTCTTTTTGTACAATTAATTTTTATTATATCCACCCAGCTATTAAACCGTAACAACTTAAAATCACTATGTCAATAGGACTGTTTGTAGCTTTACTTGCTTGTGAATCAATGTATGGCAATCTGGCTCCCGGGCACCCAACTCCACCTTCTTCAGTACCTAATCAGTGCACCTATGCCAACCCCTCGAGCCCGTTAATAATTCTTGTTTAAACTATCGACAAGTTTACTGTGTTTTAGTAACCCTCATTTTAGTAACCCTCGGAGCTGAACACGGTCTCCCTGTGCAGCCACATCAGAGTAGCACAGAGGGGCTGTTCCTTCCCTGCTTTAGGATATCTCTGCAAGTACATTTGTGTTGCTTTGACTTTCTGCTATGTAATGTTTTCTTCTGAAACCATGTCTACTTTGCCCTATGCTGTAATCCCGTTTTTTTTTGTGCCGAATCATTTGTTCCCAAAGTTGTCTCCTTCTGGGTGTAGGCAACCCCAATTTTTTTCCCCAGACACAGTTGCATTTTTTCCAAGCTGAATCTTGTTTCTGAGTGTTTCAAATCTCTCTGTGGTTTGTTATTTCTCTGGGCTCCAGACTCTGTGAACCACCATTCAGTTCCCTCAGCTAACATCCCTGACGTACCGGTTATTCCCCTTTAAAGAAGGTCTGTTGGATGACACCGACGCTGGTGCTGATGCCCTGCTTGTTTCTGAGATGTGCTTCGAACTGACTTTTTAGATCCTCCATGGATTTTGCCATCTGAGATGACCAATGCATTGCATTGGTCACTTGATCATCCATGTTACCTGCTGGGGCTCTTATGCCGGATCACACTTTCTTATTGTGTACTCCAAGAGACAGGCAAGACCAACTGCCAGCGCCCTTTGGCAATATTGCTTTATTTTCTTGCTCGGGAAGGAAGCAGCGTGTGCTCAGGCTCACCTTTCACTGCACGCATTTCTTTGCCCATTCTGTGCATGGTCTGTGCTTCAGCAATGCTGTGCCTGAGTGCTCCACTGCAGCATCCTGGCAGCCAGAAGTTGTCCAAAACTGGGCGAAGCCGCATAAAACCCCATCCATTGCCATACCTTATTTAGGCACTAGAGGGACCTGCTCCTCCTAGGGCGGTCCGGATTGCCTGGACTGTGTTCCTGAACTCTCCCTGTGGTCAACAGGAAGATCTGGCCAACCTCCTGAGCAATGACCAGCTCTGTGGAGGGCTTAATGGGCAAGGCCATGGCAACCAAGAGAAGTGGTTGCAGCTTTCTCCCTGCCAGACTAGGTACCAACACGGTGTAAGTCACAGAAGCGATGAGTACCGAGGACCCAGAGCTTCTGCAGCTTGTGGCTGAAGCCCACAGGGCTGAGGTATGTCTGCCAGGGGCGCCCATAGCTTAGATATAGCGACATACTCTGTCAAAGGTTATTACAAGCCTGCACGTACAGAAATGAGGAATCGGGTTCTGACTTCCCACTCAAGGTCTCACTTCTGTGTGTAAGTACAAAGGCTCAATAAAGCCTTTGCATTTAGACTTTATTCACTGGGAGCACTCAACCATTGGCATAAGTGCATCATAAAATAGACAAAGAGCTGTAATTTGTACCAATGGAGCTTCGCGTTTCCTGGGGTTGTTGAGGCAGATTTCCATCACGGGCAATGCTTTAAGATGAGCAAAGAGGAGGCTGATGGGGTCTTTTCTACAGAATTTCCCACCTTCGACCTCTCCTTCTTGTCACCTGCAAGAACTCCAGCCCACGTTTGCAAGGACCTCCAGACGAGCAGTATCTAGGCCACTAAATAAAACCAGCCTGTATTTGAAGGGTGTGACGCGCTTGCAGCACCCATTCAAATATCTAAAAATGAAGCCAGTTTTACCAAAGCAGTTGTGAATCTTAGCCCCTGATTCCAGACAAGCAGGTTTCCAGTCCAATGCTCCCAGCCTTTCTGTTGCATCCCTTGGCAGAATTTCACATTTTTGCACTTCTGCAGGACCTCGAGCTCCCAATCGGAATCACAGTCTGTGACCTAACACGAGCCCTCCAAAGCGCTGAAAGATGGGCTCCTTCTTTGTATGACCTGTTCATCCCCACAGAAGTGTGTGTGTAGGTGTGTCAGCATGAAAGGGATTGCTGAATGTGCCGGTTTTTTCTCCAAAACGCTGATAATTACTTCAAGCTGAGCATAGCCAGCTGTTTGCCTAGTCCTGGATGGGGCAGAGTCTGCTAACTGGCGGTCTCGAGCTCCCCAGTTTCCACTCTCCCTCCTTCTGTTTCAGGAAGGGTTTAGTACGGAAGAACTTGCTCTCTCAGGCTTTGCACAACGTCCTTGGCCCCATCCCCAAATAAATCAGTTTCTGTTTGACAAAACAAGCTAAAATACAGCAGGAATTTGGTGGAGGGGGAGACACCGAGCAGAGATCTGCATTTTTGGGGTTTTGTTTTTTAATTACATTTCTGCGATTTAGGCTTAAGCGTTAAGTAGAGAGCTCCAGCAAAGCGAGCCTGCCTTTTCTCCTGCCTTGCCTGCAAGGGGCTCTCAGGTCTGCTAGGGCTGGATCTGCTGTCCCAAGCACTCCTGGCTGAAGCTGCTGGAGGAGCAGAGCTCTCTGCCTGGAGAGTTGGTGGGCAGCTCTCCTACCGCAAATGCATGCATTTCTCTGCTGCTCTCCTTTGGTCTGGGGAGCTGCAGAATTTTTTTCTCCTCTTATGTAATGGTCTGCTGATGTCTTTGCTCGGAAAAACCTCTTTCTCAGCTGGAGGGTTGTCAGGAGCCCCGTCCTACCTCTCTTGGGCCACTGTTTGGGGAGATGCTGGCCGGGGATTTATTTTTTGGGGTGGGGGGGGGAGAAGGGACGGGGGCTATCGGGCAGCAGAAGGGAGCAGCTCACTGCCCCTTCCTCCCCTTGCCCCAAACCTCGTCCCGGAGTCACTCTCCCCACCCGTGGGAGTACGGGGCAGCTCTGCCTGGGTGACCTCGGGCTGCAAATGGGGGAAGAGAGAAAGGGGGCACTTTGGGCTGGGAGCTTTGGGTGGGTGGGTGAGTGTCCCAAGGACCACGGGGCGGCTGGGTGCGGCGTGGAAGGGGGGGGGGTGGGGGGGGGGATGCAGCAGCCGTGGGACCGGGGGACGGTGAACGAAGCTCGGCTGCTTCTGCCGTGGGGAAAGCGGTTCGCAAAGTCTTCGGGCAAAGCTCTCCCTCCTCCGGCAGCCGGAGGGGAGCAGGGGTGGCCGAGCAGGGCGAGGGGGGGCCACGGTGGGGGTCGGGGCACCTTAAAATGCAGCATCATCCTCCCACCCCCGGCAAATTCCCCGTGGGGGGGGGGGGAGGGAGGGAGAAAAGCCGGCAGCCGTGCTTTGTAGCGGGGAGAACCGGGGGAAAAAAGGGGGTGTCGGGGGGTGGGGGTGTGGGTGGGTGGAGGAGAAGCGGTGCGCACCGCGGGGCTGCGCGGAGCGGCCGCGGGCGCGGAGCGGGCACTGCAGAGCCGGCAGAGCTCCCGGTGCGACGCCTGAGCCTCGCCGGTGAAAGGGGGGCAACCCGGGCGGGGAAAAAGGGGGTGGTGGGGTGTGGGGTGTGATGCTAGTTGGCTGGGGGGGAAGGGAGGAGGAGTGGGGGGGGGGGGGGGGGGGAGGAAAAAAAAAAAAAAAAGAGGAAAAAGAAAAAAAAAAAAAAAAAAAAAAGGCAAGGACCCCCCCCCTCCCTCCCTCCCTCCTCTGCCCGGTCCCTTCCACCCGCGACACACACACGCGCGCTCGCACACACACACACACACACCCCCCCACACCCCCCATTGATCAATATTTGGCTGTCTTGCTGCAACTTGCTGCAGTCTTTTAAAGGAGTAGTAGAGAGAGAGGGAGAGAGAAAGGGGAACTGACAGGAAGGGGTAAGGAGCTACACATGTCACATGTGCTTTCTAAGACGGCCAGGAGCATCTGCAGGCTGGATCTGGTGGAGGATGCTGCGGCAGGTGATACACAGAGGGCTCCAGTCGTTTTTCTACAAGCTGGGCTTATTCGTGAGCAGGCATCCGGTGTTTTTCCTCACTGTGCCCGCAGTCCTGACCATCATCTTCGGCTTCAGCCTGCTCAACCGCTTCCAGCCTGACACTGACCTGGAGAGCCTGGTAGCCCCCAGCCACAGCCTGGCCAAGATCGAGAGGAGCTTAGCCAGCAGCCTTTTCTCCCTCGATCAATCCAAAAGCCAGCTGTATTCGGACTTGCACACCCCGGGGAGGTATGGCAGGGTGATTCTCCTCTCCAAACCCGGAGGCAATATTTTGCATCAGGCTGATGTGATCCTGCAGATCCACCGAGCCGTGCTGGAAATGAAGGTGAACTACAAAGGCTATAATTATACTTTTTCCCATCTGTGTGTGTTGAGAAATCAGGATAAGAAATGCGTGCTGGATGATATTATTTCAGTGCTAGAGGATCTGAGGCAGGCTGCCCTCTCCAATAAGACAACAGCCAGGGTGCAAGTGAGCTATCCCAACACTAAATTAAAGGTATGCTCTTACTGCATGCTTTTGCCAATTAAAGAGGCAGCACTTCATTTCTTGTCCTAAGCAGCAAAGAGAAATATAATCATCTCTCTCTCTCTCTATCTAAATGTGTGTGAGCCGGGCTTTCCTCGGGAAGCAGCTGAAACCGGTGCCTTGCTATTGTTCTGTACGAGGAGGGAGGGTGGGGGGACCGTACGCTAACCAGGAGAAGCAGGGACTGGAGAACAGCCTCGGGACCGGGAGACCTTGCATTGCCTTGAAGGGTTAATACATTGGGGAAAAGGGGCAGGAGGTCGGGAGGGGGGTGTGTGTGTGAGAGTGTGTGTGGGGGGTCACTATCACCTTCCACCCCCCCCCCCCCCCCCCCCCACTGCCGTGGTGGGATAATTTATCTTTAATATGGCCAGAAAAGGCTTTCCTCAAATGCACAGTGAGCTCCCCTATCTCCCTGCCTCTGCGAGTGCCGTAGGAGCAGCAGGAGGTTTGGGCCAGAAGCGATTTCAGGTGTCCTGCCTTCTTTTTCTTTACCTGCATGCAAAGAAGGGGATGGGAGGTGGAATTTTTTTCTCCCGGTGTGAAAATAATTAACTCTGCCGCCGATGGATGGGCTGGAGTTTTGGGAGGGATCCCATCAGCTAGAGGCTTCCAGCAAAGGCGAAACAAGGTAAAAGGTGAAAGAAGTTTCAGTCCTTCCAATTAAAAGAATAAACAGTTTGGCACAAATGATCTCAGGAATATTTCCCTGGCGCACAAGCACCCACCTGCTTTCCCTTTCATCTGGAGCAATCCAGTTCACCGGGGCTAACCTGCCGTGAGCAAATAAGGTGCAAAGTTTGCAGGTGGCTGCCGAAAGAAGTTTCTGTGAATTACCGTGTATCTGCATGCTCTCCCAGACATTGCGCCAGAGGCAGGATTTATTGAACAGAGTGCAACAAACTCCCTAGCACACTAGTTACTCATGGCTCAGGTCATGGGGAAGAGGATACGGTCCTTCTTGTAAACCAGAGAGGCTCTTGGGGTTACCTGTCCCCCTTTTTTCAAAGAGCTCCTCAGGGATGAGGGGGGTAGTGCTCTTACAAGTACTGGCCAGACCCTGAAGTTATCACTTGTTTCTTACTGTTCATTTACCAGGAAAAAAAGTAAAGCTAGTCCCTGCCCCAAAAACTGAAGCAGAGACATAGATTGATTTTGTTGGTCTTTTTGCTTCAGGAAAAGGACCGGGTGGGACAGTTGGGTTTTGGTCCCGTCGCTCTAGATGTCACAGTAATTGCTTTGTGCAGAGTTGTGGCTGTCTGAGTGGAGAGTGTGGAAACAAAAAGGTGTCCTTGCTGCTGCTGGAAAGTCCTGAGTGCAAGGAGTGCTCAGAAACACCAATTGTTCTGGACTAAATATCCCTGAACAAATTTTATCTTTCAGTTTGCTGGGAAGACAATCCTGCTATTGCAGAATTAAAGTGCTTTCTTTCCATTTGGTTTATTTTTAAAGTCAAGATTAAGTTAGTTCCGTGGAGAACGCTGGTAATCTAGACTAACATCATTATAAACCAGCTTTATACAGAAACAGTCATTCTACTCTCACAATCCAGATTAATTTTCTTGTGTAGAGAAACCCTAACTGAGCTTGACAAAACTAGGATGGGGTCACTTGCAGTGTAGTTTTTTTTACTAAGAGAGTGCCTACATCTCCTCCTTTTTTAAAGATAAAAGCAAAGGAAAAAAATAATGTGGTCTGGATTCATGATTTATTGCAATAAAAGTGATCAGTAGATAATTCACACAGAGAAAGGTTTTCCCAAAGCGTTGATGTCTGACTCTGAGCACTGCCGAATACCAGCCCGGCTCCTCCAGTCCCCCAAGCAGCTGTTGTGTATCACCTTCTAGATGAAGGAATAAATGCCCTTAAGTACCTAGGTTTAAAGTTGGACAGAACAGGCAGCCTTCTACCCACTTCTCCGTGAAGGGAGGTAAAGCCACCAAAATCTGCGACTGCACCTTCGAGAAAAGCTAACAATTACAACCCATTTCCGCAGACAGGGACAGTCCCTGGTGTTACTAAGACAGAGAAACACACTTTGCCACAATTTTTCTTTTTCTGGTACGGTAAGGACTCTGTTGTGGGACCGTGGTCAGTCCCAAACCCCGACTGCCCTTCAGCTGTGGTGTATCCTCAGAGACTCACCTCCTCCGGTCTCTTCGGCTCCAGCTGCTGGGAATAAATTACTACTTTGTATAGATTAATTCACTAGGTCATCTCTGTCATCTCTGTTGTCCCATCTACCAAGGGTTAGGAAGCTGTGGGCAAATGTCTCTTGCTCTCCTTCAAGCCATGGCCAAAATCTTGGTTTAGTCCAGGCTCCGAGGCTATTTACTGACCTCCTTCTCTCTGCACCTCTGAGCAAAGGCTGTAGAAACGCAGAACTGGGCTGCCTGTTTTGGGGTGTCTAGATGTGTTTAACCAGAAACATCTCGGATGCTGCACCCACTAGGGGAGATCAGCCTCTGGATGTTCAGCAACGGGAAACAACCCCTATGGCTGTAGCTATGAGGTTTTTTATTTCTTTTTACTTGAGTCGTGACGTGAAGGGGCGGTTGTGGGTAGACCTCATGGGAATGTAAACGAGAGGGCCAAATCTGCCTGCCCTTATTCAGTATGGACCAGTGTTCACCACACTCACCAGTCCATGTCCTTGGGCGCTTTCTCATCTAAACTTCCCTGCACCATAAGGACCCGCCAGGATCTTCTAGGTTGCCTCAGTTTCTCAAAGGGCACGCTGCTTGGTTAATACTGGTAGATTTTGCTCTGTCTTGTTCTTTTAGTAGTGGCCTCAGATTGAATAAAATTATTCTAAGAACAATACAGTGGGTTTACAAACTGCGAAGGAACCCCAGATGTGTTTAGTCTGCAGCCGACATGGGTCAAGTGTCAGCCTGTACTGGTTTGGAAACCAAAATGACAACGTTGAGCTGTTCCAACCCCTCTCCTGCCCCATCTGGGAGCTGCAAAATCATCTTGTAGGTTTTTTTCCCTCAAGCCTTGTGAGCACCAGTCACTTTGTCCCTCTTCTCGTCTCCTGCCGGAGGCCAAATTGGTTTGATTCTCCCAGGTGAGGCTGGCTGAAGGCTGGCTGTGGGTGAGCTCTTGCCAGGTCTTTCACGGGAGCTTTGTGGGAGCCGTATACGAGCAGGTTTCAGCAAACTGCTCCGGTTTTGAAACAGCTGTTACTGGGCTGCAAAATCTAATGAAACTGCTTGGCTTTTCCTAAGAAAATCTGGCTGTGAAGGGTAATGATTGTTTAATCGTTACTTGCTGCAGTGTTAGAAGAGTTTATAGCCTTGAATACATCTATCTTCACTGTCCCTCTAAGTTGGGAAGTCTTGGTATCTCCACTCGTCAGATAAAGAGCAGAGAGATGGCACTTACATCCAGAGTGCAGACTGCAGTGTGGTTTCAAATGCCTGAGATGGGATTAAAATCCACTCTGGCAACGCAGGGTTCATTGTAGGCTAGTTTACTCTTCTGAAAGGCCAGGTGAATCGGGCTGTAGGAAAACGCCTGCTCCCATAGCTTTGGGGACACTGTCTAGCCTGTTCACCGTTACTGCCACGCTACGCTGCAGTCTGCAGCCCAGCCAGAAGAGTGACTTGCCCAAGGTCATGCAGATAGACCGTGGCGGAGCAGGAAAACAAAGCTGGATGTATAAAGTCTTGATGAAGACTTGTGAGATACGTCCTGGAGCAAGATTTCTCATGTTTTCCCCAGCCCGGGACAAAACAACAACGTTCCTGTGCTTGGGGTCTGGATTGCGCCCTAGCCACATGGACTGGACCAGTCTACACTGAGCACTGACCATCAGTCATTAAATTGTTAAATCACAAGTTTTGACAAATCCCGGCATAATTTTTGTCAATTAAGACTTCCAGGACAGTGCCTGGACATGACTTGGGAGGTAACATGGGAAAGGGTCCGTTCCTTGTTAGCGTATTTACTCCGTTCTGGGGATAACCATGTGTATCTGCTTGGATATGTTGTACCCCTGCCCCCAGGGCCAGAGTATGGTCTAAGGCACATTATATTTATTGGAATAGACAGAATTATTGATTACCTGGGGATTACTTCTTGTGTACTACCAGATATGAGGAAGGAGATTGTGTTTTGACCCTGATTTGCCAATAATCCTAGCAAATTTGCTGTCCTTATCAGGAAAAAAGAAAAAACAAAAATCACTACAAAGAATGAAAATTATTTCTGAACACAGTCCTTACCCAGAGGAAAAAAAAAAAGGCATGAAAGCATTTTTTCAGGTATTTCACCTTTACTGTTTCTTTTCATGTTTATTTGCTAGTTTGTCTGAGAAAAGATAATAACTTAGAACTTATCTTTCTCTGAGATCAGAATGAATATGACAACTGCTGGTTAAAAGCAGCCTTTGTAAGCAGATTGGTTTTTGTAATACCGCCTCCAATTAATTAAGTATCAGCCATTTATGAACACTAGGCTAAACAGCAGCCAATAAAGCAGACATCTCCATTACCACATTTGTGATAAACACATCAACTGGATATTGAATCCTTTCTTGTGTAAGTAGAAAAGTTACTTGCATTCACGTAGCATCTTGAAACCTGTAACTGCAGATTTGCAGCTGCCCAGATTCTCAATTTTTCTTACACTAACAGCTGTACTTTTAAATGACTCTTGCTCCAGTTGCGTTCATGGAGCCTTTCCCACTGCTCTGAGATTAACCCCTCCTTAGATGAGCCCAAGGCACCGGCCACCTCCATGGGACAGAGAGGATATAAAACCAGAGGCCACCTACATCAGAGTAGGCATCTGTGTATCAATAATATCCACAAACTGATTATTCCTCCAATAAAGTCGGTCCAAGTATGCGATTACTCTGACTCCTAGGACCATATGCTTCCTTGGAGGCAGTGTGGCTCTGTACCCATTTGTGATACCACCCGTCCCAATCCAAGCCTAGGACTCAGGATCCTGTGAAGTGCTCTGTGGCTGGCAAAAGCTGCTAAGTCAAAGCAAAGTAACGAAACATGAACAGGGAGAAGATCAAGAGAGGAAGGCTGGAGGCTGCAGATAGTTTTCATCTCAGCCTCTTGGATCAAGAGAGGATTGGGCAGGCTGAGCTCGGAGTAGCTACTCAGTAGCATGAAGGCAAGTGGAAAATGTTTGAAGGCAAGTTGCCTCTTCTGGCTCACAGGTTAGGAAAATTATTTGGAGAAAAAGAAAAAAAAAAAATGATCCCCTTGCTCTTCCAGCTGTGTTTCCATACTGTCCGGCAGGACTAGGAAGGGCTCCTCACCCTCCTCGCCTGGAGGGACCGGCGGAGCTGGTGTCTGTGCCGTGTCAGCTGCGCTCTTGCTGGGGGATGTCCCTGCAGCTATCAGCTCCCGAGGACATGATCAGACAGCCTGCCTGCTCCGTGTAGGCAAGAAATGAAGTGTTTCCTTGCATGTTTTAGGAAAATTCTCCGCTCCTTCCTCTATTTAGTACATTAGGAAAGGTCTCTTTCTTAGCTCTGATAGACCAAGTGTTAAGACAACCCTCTTGCGTAAAAGGCAGGACAAACTATGAGCCCTGACTGCACCAGGGACACAAAACCAGGTTACCCTGTACGAGGACAAGCTATCCCAACATAAACAAACAGCAGAAAGACAGCAGAAACCTATCAAAGTAAGGATGGGGTTTAGGGTTCTCTTTTTGCATTGCCATTCTTCAGTTATGAACCTAACTTTCCGTACCAGTCCCTGGGGTAAATTCCACCTTCACCCCACCGGGGCTGTAGACAGCAGGTTCCTTGGGAGTGGGGCTCGTTCATTCCCAGCTAGCAGCTGAAAGCAGTGGCCGTGTCGAAGATCGCAAAGAAAATATTCTCTGTCGACCTCTCAGATGACCTTGTCCAGCTGCTTCTTGCCTTTCCCTCCCAGCTATTCCACTTTTTAGTTCTGTCAGCACGTGCTGGGGCACATGGCCTTTTATGCAGTGCCAGGCCTTCTGGAGACCTTGCCATGATGTGAATAATAATAAGGAAGCAATTGGAAGGTTGTCTGGGTAGAGAGAAAAGGAAGATGCAATTGCAAGCACCTTCAGTCAGTAACGACTGCTCTTCGCTGTGGATCTGTAATAGATGTCAACCACTTGCCAAAGGTAGAAAGTCCAGTAGCACTTTGCCACCTTCCTACAATAGCTACTCTGCTGTGGGCAGGAAAAAAAAAAGTTATTTCCTTTACTAAATATTCAGTTAATGCTTAGCAGTGTTTCTATGCTGACATAACATCTTCTAATCTCAGCCATCCCTATGCCTTTCCAAAATGTCTTTGGAGCCCCTTACTGTAGTGACTGTGCAAGCTGTTGGAGGGGTCTGAACTTCTCCCTCTGGATTTACAGCAGATGGGTATTCTTGCTATCTGTAATAAGAATTAAAACAAATTCAGATACTGCCATGCTAGCAAGGTGAGATAATACAATTGACAAGCCTTAGTAAAGAAGATGTGGGATCTTCCCAGCCAGAGAAAGATGCTTTTGAGGAGAGGAGAGGAGAGGAGAGGAGAGGAGAGGAGATCCTTAAACTAACATTAACTGATTAAATATATGTTCTGTGGGAGAAGTGGGAGGAACTTTGCAAGGTGAAAATTAGATTAATAAATTTGTTGAGAAAAGTTCTTAAATTATTTAATGACCTTTATGTATATGTAGGTATGTATATTACATACAGGTGTGTCCTAGTCAGTAAACTGATGTAGATAAGGTTGTGCTAGACATTTTGAAAATAATAATCTAAGAACAAAACCTGTATTAAACCTTTCCAGCCATTAAGAGATAAAAGATCCCTATGCAGAACTCTGCACAGTTGTTATCACAGAAATCATGGTGAAAAAACCTGCTGACTGTTTTTCCAAGAGGAGTGAATTGAGTTATTAAAATAAAGATCTTGCATTTCTACAGAAAAATTTTAATTTATGCAGACCCCACATCCATTGCACACTCCTAGTGCAAACAGTGAGACATGCTGTGCATGGCTGGGACTTGAGCTGAAAAGCAGCTTTAAATATAGATGAAACGAAGTCTTCAACAACATAGGAAAGCAGGTGCTGTGTGTGATGGAAAAGAGAGGGGAAGACAACGGGAGGCAGAAAGGGCAAGCTATAAAGTCTTTTGTACCTCTGTTGCTTACTATATTAGTCCTGTTCTCTGTTTTCCTACTACTAAGGCGCAAGATGCTGAGGTGGAGTATAGATAGCAATGGAACTTCTTGGTAGCGGGGCTGTGAAGCATCCTACAAAAGGGGACATCAGTGACAGAGCTCTTGAGCATCGCAGAGATGATCACATGCAGTGGCACATGTCGTTGCCCTAGTCCTGGATTCACTGGGCGTGAATTACCCTCACTATTACACTGGTCAGGCCATTTAGGAGCAGGAGCTTTGGGTGAAGTGCTTGGACATCTTTGATGACACTAGCAAGTGTGATCTGGTGGCAGCGGGACGATTTCCAGCTGAAAAGAATTACCGTGGAACCAGCTCAAGGGCAAACTGGGAATAATTTGTTGGTGGGAAGCTCTGGTATGGCACTAAAATTTTGCTGAAGCTTTTTTTTCTCCTTAACCCCGCTCACACGTTGGTGGGTAATGCCTGCACGATGCCAGTTCTGCACGCCCAGCAGCGGCTCTGTGAGATGTCGGACAGCCCTCCCACAGCTCTGAGTCGGCCAGATGAGCTTTTCTCCCTAGTTTTGTGTTTTGGCACCAAACATGCCCTCCTCCAGTCCACTTTCACTAGCAAACTGGTACCACAGCCAGGGAGCTGCTGGGGGGATCGCAGGTTGTGAGACCAGCATGTCACTACCTGGCTAATCTTGCAGAAAGGTTTTGGTCTGATAATGGGCTATAACTAAGATGGAAAAAGTCAGTCAGCACCACAGGTCTATAATGTTTCCTGAATACATATGATGGCAAATGTTTCGGCGTCTCCCAGAATAATTACTCTTTGAAAATTTGCAATTGCACAAGCCCTAAAGCCTGCTTGTCTGCTCTGAGGGCATCTGAGAAGGCAAAGGGCAGTCCTGCCTGCCTGTCCCTTGCTGTTGAAGGCAATGCACCTTGCAAAGACTTTAAGTTTAATGCAGCCCACCTACCCTGGGTGTGCAAATTGAGATTAAAGGTCAAGCTCCTAATGGGCCAGTCTGCCATAATTAGTTTTCTTGTGCAGTCGGTGGTAAACCCTGGAAGTACCATTGAATACCTCCACATGGAAGCCCAAACACCTAATGCGTATCCTCTTGCGATATATAGGGAACATAAACATCACCTATAGGACCGGTTCAGTGGGCACCCAAATCTTGTGCCCAAGTTGGGTAGCTAAGCAAGACAGAAAAGTTGCCCTTGTGTAAGACAGGGTCTTGCTTTTCTTACACCTTGCATAACTGTTTCCACCAGTGTTACACAAGCGTTGTCAGTCTGACGGGGAGGTGTTATTTTCACCACTCACATGGTGTGGTTTTGCACATGTGTCAACAGCTTTGTAAAAGGTGCTACGATTCAGAAGTGGTCATGGAGCATTTTGCCGCTTCTGTCCTAAATCATGTATTACCTGTGCTAAATCATGCATTACTTGTGCTAAATCACACGTTACCTGTGCTGCATATAGGGCCGGCCCATAAAATTTCAGCTGATTTTTTTTCTATCAGTAGTTAACAATAGTCTTGAAATCAAAAGCATCTGTGAAACAATGTCTACCTTGCCCTTAATTTTGTCTTGGAGGTAAAGAAGAGAAGGGCACGTTCCCATAGTTTCATTTTGACATGCTCCCAACAAAACACTTCCATTTTTTTGTGTTGAAATTTTCAAAGTATTCTTTCAAAATTCTTTCCAAAATATTTTGCTCTCACATTATACTTTAGATTAGAAAATAAAGGAGGAAAAAAAAAAAATGTTACTTTAGAAGGAAATATTTTCCCATGTTTAGACTTTGGGGAAGGAGAAGTCGCTCTGGTTTGAAAATCGCAGAGAAACGAAGTGACCCCACCAGCGCTGCCTGGCAGGACCCCTGCATGGCTGAGGACACAGCCCAGTCCCCGTGGACACGAGTGTATCCTCTATCAGGGTGCTCTGGCTCTTGTTAATGCCATTTTTCTCTGGAGACCAAGGCACTGTATTGATGGGCCAACTGATACTCACTTCCAGTTTTCCGAGCAGGTTTAGTTTGTAAAACAGTTTGCAGTTCATTAAGAAGAAAGATGCTGTTAGCAGTACTTCATTATGCAATGCAATCTCTTGTTTGATGGGACCTGTGACTTAACCATAAATCACCCTTTTCCTAACCATTTTCCAGGATGGTTTCTTAGAGTAGATTTTGATTCATTAACAAAATACATTAACAAATTCAGTGCTGAGCAGATGCAACATGGAAATATTCATGTGCATTTTTCTTCTTAAAATCCACACTTCAGTTTGCTCATGTTCTTCATTCCTGTCCCACTGAGTGAAGATTTATATACAGATAAGTACAAAACATCCTCCAAAAGATATTACACCACATAAGCTTTTGGATCCAGACGACAAACCTGCTTCTCTTCAGGATTGGCTGGAAGGTGTGGTAATAAATGCTCTACCAGTGGTGTTTCTTTGTTAACTAACACTAATTTTCCTGTCCAGAAGGGATTTTTCCATCTGCACGTAAAAAACACTGACCACCCAGTTGATGCACAACAGATTTATCATTGTTAATTGCATAGAAAGTTGGGACACCAGCAAAGAAACGTGAACATTTCTGAATATTTACAAATGTCTCTCCAATCTTTTTTTTCCCCAGGCTTCGAGATTAGCACGAGTATTAGGCTTTAGGTATATAGCCCAAAATAAATTTCACAAGCTTGACAAGCTTAAAAGCTCCCTTGCTCTCATAAAGTATTTGATGTTTTGTTTTTGAGAAGAAATTATTTTTAAAGAAAAAGTATTTTGTTCTCCTAAAAGAATAAAGCTAGTATGCTTACAATGTTTACCAGCTTCTGGCATCTAGTGAAAGATTTTGGAGGTGGGAGAAAGAAGAGGACATCCTTGAAGGGAAATTTGTGTTACATAAATGCCAAATACTGTCATTGCATATGTTCAGTGGTCTTTTCATTGGAATATTTACCTCAAAAGGAAGGTTAAAACAGGTCATTTGCAACTACTTAACAGATCTGAACAATGCTCCTTTAGGAATGATTCTGATACTTTTCTTGTGGAAAACCCAATTACTCTTAGAAGTAGCAAAAAATGTCAAGTTAAAATAAGGCAGAACAGGACATTTTTCCACTTCCTTTGGAGCAGCTTAATAAAAGGTAACCAGGATAGAGAATAGCCCAGAATGAAACTCAAAGAAATTCAAGTGCATCCCTAAACCATTTGAACTGGGTCTCTGAGCTGAACTACAGCCTCTTCGATGAGGAGACAGTGGACAGAAAGGACAACATTTCAGATGCTGTTTTCTGAAGGAGCGGTTTGGGCTGTGGGACGGTGATTTTGGTGCAGAACCATGTATTCAAGAATTCATATTCTGCTGCAACTCAGATCCTTCTCTCCCTTACATTGATTTTCCCATCATAAAGGAATGCTGTGGTGCCGCTGGAGAAAATCACAGAGCTGTTGGAGTTTTATGAGCAATCTCATGCCTCTTCCGTGTAACATCAAGAGGTCAAAGACATAAAAAGTTTATAAGGTCAGTCTAGCCCATTCCCTGGCCTGTGCAGAATTATGGGGAAATCCTAATAGAAAAATTAATTCCAATTGGCTTGGATGGGAAATCAGTCATGTGGGTTGGAAACTGGCTGAAAGATTGTAAACGAAGAAGAATCATGATAAATGATAATGTAACAAGTTTATGGAAGGTATCTTGCAGGGTATCTGGAGAATTTGTGTTAGGCCTGGTCTCATCTAACATCTCTATTAATTATCGGGAAGTGGAATTGAATTGCACAGGAATGAAATTCACAGATAATATTAAACAAGGAGGACATGTCAGCAGCAGCTGAGTCAGAGAATTTACACAGACAGAACCGGAGCAGTGAGAAACCCGAACAGAAAATAAAACAATTTTCTGAAGAGTTTTGGTTGCATTCTGGTCCCCAAAGGGCAATCTAGGGTTCTCCCTTGGAACAGATTCCTGTTAGCTGAGTTTTGCAAACGTTGAATTGAAGATGCAGTGCTTAAATGATATGACCAAGGTCAAAGACAAAGTTGATGTTAAAATTGGGATTTTACAACCCCGACAGAAAGGGCACTTAGTTTTACTTCTGACTCTGACTCTGCTTTGCAAGTATGGACATTTCACCACTCGGTGTTGTCCTTCATCCTTCACCTTCTTGCAGATCAAGTTCTGCAGGACAAAGACAGCTCCCTATGTTGAGTTTGAATGCTGTTTTGGAGGCTGCAGATGATGTATTAAATGATCAGTGAAGCCTTGATAGATTGTTGCTTTGTCTTAGTCCTTTTGTTATCTTTCTAGAATGAAATGGGTCTTCTTCTGGAGTTTTGTGCCGACTGTGCAGATTTGGGAAGGGCCAACCTTTAATTTTTTTTGCCACGTTGTGCATCATCTGATTGTTTCTCATCACTTCAAATTTAAATATTTTCATACGCCTAATGTCACAAATTGGCTCCATTTTGTCCCTGTTGAATTTTGTCATTCATTAATTATATTCTGGTTGTGCCAGGGAAAAATTCTCCTAGCAGACAGTCTTAAAACTCAGTGGAGCAGCACAGTTACAAAATATTCAGCTGGATCATTTCTACTGGTTTTCGTCCAGCTTGAGTGTGATTGCAGACCAAGTCTCTAGGAACAGGTTAGTGATGTTTGTGAAATGCATTGTGGAATCAGGCCACTTCTACTCCTCTTCTTGACAAACGTCCACAACGTCGGGGCATTTGCTGCAGCAGATAGTCCCTGGGCTGGTCTGCAGAGTTAGGCTGTGACCCTGCCCTGCCACTGAGGGTCCATGGTGGAGCAGTTTGTGGAAGCTCATACAGAGAATCACAATCGGAATGTTCATCCCAAAGCTGGGATATATTTCTTCTAATTTCAGCCCTTTTATATTCAGCATCTAACCTAAACTGAGCCCAATGTGCAATCAGAGGAGAGAAGGGTGAACCTCCAGAAGAAATGCATTTAACTTTTTCTAAACAACTACACTAGGAGGGGATGAACTCACCCTTCAGAGGCATCATGGACCAGAGGAAGAGTGTTCATATTATGCATTTACCCTTCATATGGTTAAAATTAGGTGAGCTGAATCCCACCATACATTTATTTGAAACCACAAAAAAACAAAAAAGTTCCACGAAAGTTCCATAAGCATGGGAATATGCTAAATTCGAGGATCTTTATAGAAAAGACTTATGTCAGGTGAAGCGTTTCCGAATGACCTAGGGAATAATCTGCGTTTGTACTGACATGAGAAAAAACTTCCCAGAATAATTTAATGGGGAAAATCAAGGCTTCTTCTCAAGTCCGTTGCAGCTTTGTCTTACACCAAATCTCTGACAGGGTTTTGAAACACTCTTTTTGGGAATTATTATTAGACAGTTGCAAAAGAACTAAAATACATTAATCTGAATAAGGAATTAACTTCCACTGAAGGAACCGGAATTAAATGCCATCCTCCTGCAAAATAGATTGCTAGATATTGGCATTTTATTGCAGCAGGGAGACTGAGATTTTGCAGAGTACTCAGAAGACAAATGCTGAGGTTCTGTCATCTGGAAGTGCTTTACCATCTGATTACTCTGGCTTATTTTATCAGAATTTTTCCCTAAATATTTATTTGTTTGAAATCCAAAAGTGGCTAGATACCACAAGGTCCCACCATCTGCAGCACTTTTTTAAAAAATTAAAAGTCCAATCCTTCCTGTTCTGCCAGAATCAAAACCTTTCCAAATAGATTATACTAATCTAAATTGAAAAATCACTTTGCACTCCAGGGGACTTTGAAAAGCCTTTTTTTTTAAACACATGTTACATTAAAGTAAGTATAAAATGTCTATTTGGGGGAAAAAAAAAGTTTTGATGTCTTGTAAGGAAACATCTCAGATAAGTTGAAAAGGTGGTTGTTGCTGTTATTATTATTATTATTATTTACAATGAATATACTACATTTCTTCAGACGTGCTTATACACAGTATCTAAATACTCATCTTACTTCGTATCTTGAACTCATTCTTAACAATAGCACTACATTAACATAGGTACAGATATAACCTAACTTCAAGCATTTAATGAAGGTACTTAAAATAGTTTGGGACATTGTAGGCATTAGGAGAACTACAAATCCTAAGAATGAGATTCAGTCCATTTAAGATCAAGCTTGCCCTCTGGAGATTCCCCATTTTTCTCTTCTCCTTGAGCAGGCAGCCTGGTAGTCCTGGCATTTCTAACCTGGCAGGTTTGGGTAGGCAGCCTGACTCAGGACCTCAGAGCCCAAATTCTGACTTTTCATGTTTTGAGTCTTGTTCTGGCTGAAGAGGCACATCCAAATCAGAAACTCTGCTTGAAGTTAATAGCTACTGTGTACTCGCACGAAAGGACAAATACTCAGCCGTGAAATACAGCCACCTTGAGGATGAAGCTATTCAGGTGTTGCATAGCTGACACCACCACCGGACTGTGGGGTTTGAGCACAGGAATTAAAGAAATCCTCTGCCAGCTGGCAGCAAGGAAGGAATTAAATCTTTCTTTCTTTTTTTTTTTCTTTTTTTCTTTTTTCCTTCCCATTGAGTTTGCATAAACCTGGATTATTTCTCCAATCCATTTTACCACTTGCCACATGAACTGCTGCTCCCAGGCTTGGCAGGGAGGAGGTGCAGGCTCAGAAAGGGCAGGGAAGGGACCTCTCCTTTGCCGGCATCGCCAGTTCATGCTGCAAAATACAGCGACTAAAGAAACTCCAGCATCCGATGGGAAGATCTTTGGAGCATGGGCAGATTCTCCAGTTGTGCGTTTGCATGGCACCTAGCACAGCAGGGTCCTGGGCTATTCCAGAACCTCACCGGTGACCAGGGATTATGGTCTCAACCAAGACCTCAGCATCTGCTGTACCTTGTGTGGGTCCTCCCCGGCCTCCGCAGCACAAGGGCTGCATCAAGGTGAATTGCTCCCAGCAGCACGTGGAGCTTGATGGGCAGCAGTTGGTAGCAGCTCCCGCAATCTCTAGATGAAGGGTTTGGGCTGATGCAAAATTTTCAGGTTGTTGCGCGCTGTTGTTTAACTCTTGTTTCTCGTTGCAAATGTGCTCTGTGCCGTCTGAGACAGCACAAGACACCCTCTCTCACAGAGTACGGCGAAAAAAATAAAGAGAAGCTGGCCCTCGTAATGTCAGCAAACTTCCAGTGGGAGAGCTCGCCAGTGATGGGAGGCAATGAGAAGAGCAAAGTGGAGACAATGACATGAGCTTTACTTTTTTGACTGGAATAAGAATTAAAGAAAACATGTTAGAGAATCACACATGACAGCACCTTAATCTCTATGAGCCACTAAGAACATAAGATTTTATCACGAAGAGCACACGTTACAAGGTGATCTTGAGACAGCTATTACAAATATAAAATCTACCTGCTGATGTTCATAAATGGGGGTGAAAAATCTCTTTGAACATACTGAATTCAAAAGTACCTTGGGTGGGAGTCAGCTATCTCATATGCAGCTCCAGAACCCCAGCTTCAGTTATATTTTAATGCATAAATACAGGCCTACTTAAATGCCTCATTCCCACTCCCCCTTTCCAGGTTCTGGTCCAACATTATGAAAAAAAAAAAGGAAAAACATCTGAAATTAGACATTTTTTTGGCTCTCTCCAGCTAACAAATGTCCAAACTCATTAAAAACCAGTGCGTGCTGGAGGGAAGTGAAGGATGCTTCAGGGTAGAGAAATTGCTTCACAATGCCAAATTTGAGATTTAAAAAAAAAAAGAGAGAGAGAGAGGAAAAAAACCTGATTAATTATCTCTTAAAAAGGAGGAATTTTCAGCTGGAAGTGTTAAATGTCCTTAACTGTATCTGCTTTGCGCAGTGCTTTGTTATATCTTATTGAGCACTGCGAGAGTGGAAGCTCCTCATAGGACTTGGGTAAGAGCAGAGCAGCACCTTGCATTTGAAAGCTGGGCTTAGTTAAGCCTGCAAACTGCTTAGCTGGAAGTTAACCTCAAAACCACACTAGCTCCAAAATCTTGCCACATCACACTTGGCTTTGTCTGATTCTCCGTTATTTCTTTTCTTCTTGCCTTTGATAAAACATTATCACAGTGTTTCAGTACTTTGGCTGCTGGTCCCCAGAGAAACCATGAAGAGCAGAGACAAGAGAAAATTAAAGAGATGTTTGCCAACATAAAACATAATTTAAAAAGAAAAAAGCACCCTTTTCTGTGTCATTATTGAAACTTCAGATTGTAAGAGCTTAAATGATTCCCGTGGATCTGCTTTACTCTTCACTTTTTATTCTCTGCTGTTTATTTTTTAATATTTCCTTTAGATGGAGTAATAAAACCAGGCAAATCCAGTTCCTTTTGCTTCCTGGCAGGATTTCTTCCTATTTCTTCTGTGTATTGGACTTCAAGCAGTGTAGGAAAAACAATTAGAAGAGGTACACAGTGGGGTGCATGCAAAGCAAGAGGACCTACAAACCTAGCAGTGAAAACATGTGACCCCTTTTTAGGATCTTTTAGGGACTATTGTTGGATCCCATTCTTATCCCCCCAAAACCCTTCAGCTTGGGCATATGAAGTGAGTGGTGAAATTTTGCAAACATTTTTGTGCCTTTTTGCTTTTGTTGATAAGGAAAGACAACAAGAAAGGAGGTTTTCTTGATTTTTAGTGTTTTCTGCTGTCTTTTTTTTTTTTTTTTACTTTAGGGATTAGGTTCTTGTTTAGCCTATAATTCCATAGACTTTAAGAAAGCTTTAAGATTAGACCTTCACAAGAGACAGAAAGTATTCTGGTGGAATATTGTGCTGTTTTCTCCCATTTGGAGAAAGCAATGACCACCTTCAGATAACAAAACTCTCTTGGATTTCACTGAGGCACAAGATATCTTTAGTTCATTAATCTCGCTTACTTTTTGTTGCCAATTTCATTCAAATCCCTGCATTTAGGAGAAGGATTTCTTGGTTAAAAAATAAACAGTTGCATTATTTCTCCCCCTTCCCAGCAGTTCATTTCACTTTTCTGTTTGTTGAAGAGCTGGAAAATCCACAATAACTATGAAACTCCCAAAGGTGTCTTCCAGCCATGTTATGGAAGACACTGTCTTGGTGTGTTGTGCTTCAGAAATGCACGGAGACTGAAAATTGGGCTAGGTGGACCACTGGCCTGCACTGAAAATACATTTCTTGTCTTTTTATGCTCTTTGTAATTTTCTTCCTTTCCTTTGAACATTTTTTAACATTGAGTTTGAGCTACGGATGAAATCAGAATTAATATGGAGAATTCATTAATATAAAGTACTCGTGCTACAGATTCTTAGAGTTTGCCAAATACAAGAGATGGTAAATGTGTTCTTCATACACATGCCTGCATACATGAGTGTAAGTATTTAACTGTATATATCCAAATATTAGTGTTTTGTGCATCTCCCTTGAGGACTGCTCTCTCCTTAGTGATTCATTCCTACGTTTTTCCTTGGCACAAACAAAATCCTTTGGGATGAACAGTAGCTGTGCACAAGACCACGGAGAGAGGCACAGCTTTTTTTTAATTGGAGCTGGGTATTCTTCACGACTTAACACCTGGCAAAGGCCTAGATGTTGTCCCAGTTTGCACAGGTGGAGGGCCACAGCTGTACCATGCAATGCAGGAGCTTGGATTTCCCCTCCTAAAGCCATGTGGCACCTCCTTGCAAAAGTCTGTCATAAAGCAGGAATTGAATATATGAAAAATACAAACGCTGTCCTGCTTGGTGGTGTGAAGCATGGAGGTCCTGGGGTAGAAAAACAGTTTCTGAGGAAATTCCCACACCTCGGTGCGAAGCTCTGGTTAGCTGAATCAGCTCACCATGATCTGGAGTTTGCCTGCAAACAGTGCAGGCTCCGTTCAAAAATCTCCAGTAATCAGGACATGGTCCCGTGCAGGGTGAGAGGAAACCACTGACCCAAAACCCAAGTCCCTGCTCCTTTCCAGACCAGAGACGGAGATGGAGTTCCTCATACAACCCTCTCCCTCTTCCCCCACTGCTCAGCCTTTGCGCGTTGACCTGTTACCGGCCGTTGGGGTGATCTTCCGAGCTGGGGACAGGCTTTAAAACCTCCCACGCTGTGTGGGTCCCCGTGCACAGGTCTAGGGCAGCACAGGGCTTGTGAACCAGACGTCCCGGAGCACGTAGACATCAGCAGGAAGAAAAAAAACCCACACGTGCTACCTATACTTGAAATTTCCTCTTTTCTGTTGACGGGGGGCGTCAGTTTAGGGTAGCTAAACCCAGCCCCGCGTTATTGCTGCTCTGCTCGGTGCTACCGTGTAGTGTAGCCCGGGGTCCTGCCCTGCGGGAAAGTGGGAAGGAGGGAGGCTGGAGGGGGCTGGGAAGGCAGGGAGCGCTGAAGCAAGGACTGAAGTGCAGGGCTGTGCTCGCCTGCTGCCACCGGCACCGTGGCACAGGGCACGGGAGACGCAGCTCTGCTGTTTGCAGGAGGGTGTCAAAACTGCTTTGCTCCCACCTGCCTTCTCCTGCCCTCTTCCCGGGCGGTCAGGGTGCAGTGAGAACTGCTGCTTTTGTTACCCCTCACCCTGTATTTTGCCCTCTCCTGGCTTCCTTTTTCATACCTCCACTCTCTTTAGGGCACCCGGCTCCTTAGTCCCACTTTTATTTCACAACCACTACCAACTCCGCTTCTTTTGCATCACTGACCACTTTCTTGCTACACGAATCCCCCCACAAAGCATACAACCCACTTGGTTTGTCTGCCCGCTGCCACCCCTTGGACAAGAACCTATTCGTGGATGGGCAGGGAAAACTTGGTACTGGTGTGCAGTGATGCTTTTTGCCGTCATCCTTCATCCTGGGGGATTTAGGGGCCGCAGTGCCGGGATGCAACCTGATTTTTTTGCTCTGTGACACCAGGGAAGCTCCACTGGCAGGAACAAGCTGTGAAAAGCAGAGGGGCTGAGCCCAAGGTGACTCCCTCGAGGGCTTTTGATCCTGGGCAGGACAGAGCAGAAAATCAAAGGACAATATAAAGCAGGGAGGGAGCTGTGGCTCTGTGCTTGCTGGAAACAAGAGGACAGCAGTATTTTAAGATCTGACCTGGTAGATGTACACACCCAGGCTTACCAATGACTTGAGAGGTCCTGCTGACATGAATCTCCTGTGGAAAGCGAACTGGTGTCACCGACACCAAGTTGTGCTGAGCCACCCACTTGCAGGGCTTCCTATCCTTCCATCTCACCAGCCCCTAGGCCACTGGGCACCCAAAGCCATCCTCACCCTTCACCCCTGGATCCATCTCACAGGTCTGGGGTGCAGCCACCGATTCACCTGCCGCTGCCTGGACTGTCAGTGCCAAAGCACTGTGTAATAATTACACTGTGTGTAATCACAGCCAACATGGGTATGACTTTAGCAGCTTCAGGGACACCACTGTGTCCTTGACTGCATGGGCACGGTTTAGGACAACCGGGGCCAAAGTTGGGCTGGGAGTGAACTGGGCAGTAAATGAATCCCTTTTTTCCCCAGAAGAACTGGAATGGGAGCTGAGATGGACCAAACAGGAGTCTGACCTTGGGAGTGAAGGAGTTACTTGAATGATGAGGAACTTGACAGTAGGACAAAGAATACAGGAGGCTTAAGAAGAATGTAAAAGTGAAATACAGTCTAGGAGGGAAGGTTTGGTGTGGAATGGAGCCGGTCTGGGAGTGAGAGGGCTTATCTTGCATTTTTATTCCTGAGGGATGTGCAGGGGAAGCAGTAGGTGGAGGGGAAAGCCTTTTCTGCTTTCCCTCTGGCCTTTTCCTCTCTTGACAGCTGAAAACCTGACAGGGTGATACAGAAGGAACAAAGTGGGGAGGACCGCTCAGAAATACAGCACGTCCAGCACCAGAAGCTCCTCCACAGAGAAGAGTTCTCTAATAGCAATCACACTTTGCTATTGCACCCTTATGAATTCCTCCATAATTTGATTTACTTAGAAGGAATAGATCTGTGTTAGGAATACTTCTCTTATTCCCTGTTATTGATCCTAGAGTATGTAAGTGTCTTGAATTATTTTTCTCCTGCTCTAGTCTCTTCAAATTATCTGATCTAAAATGAGAAACCCAAACCAGTAAGGGTCTGGGCTTTAGCATGAGCCTAGACTCATCAGAAAGAGGTGCCACATGGTTCTGGTTGCCTTTTTGGTGTTCTGGGTACGCACCTCCTGCACTTAAAAAAATCACAGTAGTAATCCTTGATTTCCCCGGGAGGTGGCTCAAGGTCTGTATGTTTGCTAACCTGCAGGACATGCCTGTGAAGGGCCCGTGTGAGCCAGGAATGGCAAGGCAGGTCAGCTAGTTTTGTGTTTGCATCTGTCACTGAAGGTGGGTTAATATCTCCTAGCTTTGTAGCCTGATAAAAGCTACGATCAAGTCTTAAGTAATCTTGTGCCTCTGCTGTAAATGGAGACAGACAGGCAACTGCAGAAGGCAAGTCTGGTTTTGATGTGTACCTTAGGATGGGGTGGATCATCCTTTGGATGTGCCTGACTCTTCCCAGTGACTACGAAACAAATTTGCTTGACTAGCTGGTGAGCTGAACCTCATCACTGCCAGATAGCTGGAAATAACCGAGTTGTTCTTTATTGCAGCAGAGACCTAGCGCATTATTTCCTGGATACCTTCTCATGGCCACTTTCATATGTTTTATTTTTGCTGAGTGAACAGACCACATGGCCATTGCTGTGTCCCTGGTCCCAGCCAGCCGAGGTGCAGTTTTCCCTCAAATGTGTTGCCCTCGGCGCTCACTTGTCCCGGACTCTCTCTCCATTGCTGACAGTAGCTGCACAGGGACAAGTACAACAAGCAGTCTGGTGGGTGTGCGAGGGCACCCACACAGCTCTGAGGGCAAGAAAACTGCTCAGCTGGTGCCGTTCAAAGCAGGGAGGAGAAGGCAACCTGCCCAGGGCTGGTGACCACACGGAAACCTGGGGATGGGAGTTGGGGCTGCAGCAGCTGCACTGACATTATTAAGGAAACAAAAAAGGTCCCAGGTAATTTAGTAGTAAGGGAGTATTGCTAGTATCCCTCTGGGCTGCACACAGAGAGGATCTGTGCCTCCGTTAACACCAGCAAAAGATATTTAGCTCAGTAGGAGCAGCTGGTTTTGTTTAATCTGAGAGGTCCTGCGCTTAGCTCTGGAGCCAGCCAAACATCCCCATGCCATTTACACATTTTTTTAGGATATTAAAGGTCCAAGCATCCTTTACAGAGAAGTTTCTAGCCTGAAATATGGTAGAGGTTTATTCTGCATCCATCCATTCACCATTAGTGATTTTTTACTGCTGAACGGACAAGGAGTTTGGAATTTCAACAATGTGCAAGACCAGGTCTGCATATACGCAGGTGGCAAAGTCCATCATGCTGGGGGAAAAGGAGGATGATGCTGTCCACGTCTAGCAACTGTCACTCCTCTGAGAGTCCTTAGTTCTCATTCTCCTCCTTTTTATAATCTAAATTTAGCAAGTGGCTTTGGGCCATCTAGAAAAAGAGAAGGGAGTACACAAAAAAAAATTTACTAGTATCCATCAAAGTAAAGATTTTTGCTTGGCTCCTGTTTAAGATCACATATTACATGCCCCGGCAAGTGGTCTGTGTTTCATGCCATTTTTAAAGATGCTCAGATCTGGAGAGAATTAGCTGCAATCCCAATGGACGATGGCCCTTTTTGTCCTTTGGGAGAACAGACACTGTGGTTTTTGTTAGAGACGAAAAAAAAAAAAAAAAAAAGAAAGAAAGAAAGAGAAAGACACATAGAATTTGGGACTGGGATACCTGGGAATCTGAAATTCAGGCTCCAGCCATGCTAGTGACCTTGCCAAAGATAGTTATCATCTTGTGTTGTAGAATCTCTGGAGATACATGGGTATAAAATGGTGTACAATCAATAAGAACTATTATTACTCTATTTTTTGAGTTTGCTTTTCTGTATATAAGATCAGAGAGTAGCAACATATGTGGGTAAAATGTGTAAGAGATCTGTAGTCTGAAACATGCAACTGTTGTTATGAAATTAAAAATAGCATCATGTAGGCATATACCAGGAAGGACTCGCTGACAACAGAAAGTGCTTTTTTTCATTGAGGAACTAGGTGGAATGAGGGATCTTGCTCAAAACCTGCCTGGTCTTCAGGCCTCATTTATACAAGTCACTGCAGCCTCATTTTGTTTCCCAGAACTTAGGCTTAGCCCAGGAGCTTAGCTGTTCATGTGTCCTTCTTTCACCAGCGTGGTCCTGGAGGACAACAGAGAACTTGGGGTGGTGAATAACTCCACTGAAGTAGCCGTGAGACACCAAGAGGTAGTTAGGTCCCTGGCTTGGAGGCCTCTGGGAAATGCTGAAGGTCATGTTGGCAGCACTGGGTCTTCGTTTTCCCACACTTCAGTCTCCATCTGTAAAATGGGATGAGAGATGATGCTGTTCCCCATTTTCTTCTGTCTTCCTTGCTGAGATTGTAACCATTGCAGTGACAGCCCTGCCTAGCACAACAGGACCTTTATCTCTCTTAGAGCATTTGGCAAAGACAACATATGAGCTGTATTAGAAAAGGGTCCCATTTTCCCAGATGCCATGGTGGCAGGTTCGTGTTTGCATGCTATAAAAGCAGCAAAGGAAAAACCCTTGCATAGATAGGAAGCAATCTGCCTTTGGAAGGAAAGGGACGGACAAAATGACCTCAAAGCAATTCAGCATCTGTGATTTCCTGGATTCCATCTGAAAGCTCGCTCTCTATTTTGCTGACATATGAGCTGGGTGCCCTATTGTACATCAGTGTAACAAATAGCCGTTATCTTCTGTTTCGTGGAAGATACGGCAGAACATGATTTATTTGTGCCTGCTCTGTTGCTTCTTTTGAAATGTTGCTGTCGTTCGGTGCACCTTTCGCAGCGGAAGGCAGATGGTCATCGCAAAGTTTCCCGTAACCTTGCCGTGCGTGCTGCATAGTGAATCAATGAAACCTGAATTACAGTCCATTGTCTGAGTTTGGAGCTGTGCTGCTAAAGTATCCTGCAGTGGCTGAAAACATTTGAATGTCAACACTGCATATATACTGAGGAAATATGACATTTCTCCCTAAAATTTCAAAGCAGTGCCAAAGGGGATTTTTAACTGTGAAGTTGCGTCTGATGTGAGCAGGGACTGCATTGCTCAAACCTTAATTACCAGCTTGGAAATGTACCTTTTGTGGGTGTGTGAGTGTTAGGTGTGACCCCCTCCTTAGAAAAAAAAAATAGAAATAATGAATCAAAACAGAATTCTAACATAAAATGCCAGAGACGAGGATTTTTTGGAGTCCAAACAGGACCAGCTGCCCCTCTGTGCTAGCTGTCTCTGCTTATTTGACATTTGCAATGAGGCTTCAGGTGATTTGAGAAACTGGCATTAGACTGCAAATCACCTCTTATGTCAGCTCGTGCCAGGATACCTCGCCAGAAGCCGTTATTTCTGTGGGAAATAACAACTGGGAATAGGGAAAAAATGAACTTCTGAAAAGCACTTTGTCACGTTCCCTGGGCTGTGGCAGGCAAATGCTGAAAACAGTGTGAGTTCTTGCCATGAAAGCAGGCATAGGCAAAAATTTCTCAGTGGGAGGATTACCTCCTTTACGTACCAGAGACAGGACAAGGTGAGTATATAAAATATTTTCAACACTGTCTCTCAATTTCTGATATTTATTTGCTCTATGAGCAGACATGCCGGAAGACATCTATGTTTCATAAAGCCTGGTACCTTGCTTCATTGATTTTTCCTTAGGATGGGAATCATTACAACGAGCAGGTCTGGCAATTTCAGATAATGACCTGCGTGCAGCACAGGTGTTTCTAGAAATGGCTAATGTTGGATGTAATAGATGCTAAATGTGTCTCCCCCAAATGCTTCTGGCCTTTTGCAGATGACTGCTTCCATGTGCGTGTGTAGAGCAGAGCATCTCCCAAATTTAAGCTGTCAGTCAGCTCATTCCCATAGCCCATCTAGGCAAAAAGTATTATCTCATGTGAACTCGCTGCTGCAGGATGTTTTATACATTGACTGGTTTGAAAATTTTATGGTTTTATTAAATACAAGAGAAAAGAAATCTGAAAACTTATAATTCAATTTACGGGGGGGGGGGGGGGAAGCAAAATGTTGTTATTTGGTGTGCAACAGACATTAATCCCTGGGTTTAGAGTTTTTTGATCAAAGAGATTATTTGTGCTAGGACATTTTTATCCAATATCTACTGAGTCTTCTTCCTCAGTTTGCAACTGCGTTTGATCTTCTAAATCCACGCAAGCTTCCCCTGTCTTGAAAGGGGCACATCACAGTTAATCTAGAGAACTAGAATAACCAGGGGCTTAAAAGCAAGGACTTTCCTCACAGGACCTTTCTTACAAAAAAGAAAAAAATCATCTAAATGTGACCAGATAACTCTACCAAAAAAATGGTCTGGTCTTGTAAATAGGCAGGAGCTGATCCTGAGTGCACGTGATGTGTCCTTTACTGAGTGTCATGGAGTATTTTATGTCCTAGCATATACTGAAATAAGTGAGAACAGAGTAAGGTTCATATTCTTGAAATATAAAACCACCAAATCCTGGCTAAATTGAGGTGTAAGGTAGATTCTTTTCTCTGTGCCGCTGATAGAAATCCATGAAATCTCAAATAGACAATTCAAGAAGTCTGATTTTAATTATATTTTTCTACAGCCAGAGTAGCTATTAAACTTTGTGGATCCGTCTACATTTACGTCTGTATACTGAGGAACCAGGCCTCATTTTCTGTACATTTACACTTTTTAAAAGCATTTCCAAAGTGTCAGGAAATCGCAAATCTTCCAGAAATTGATCTTCATCTCAAACTTTTCCTACTTCAGTAACTGGAGATTTGTTGTCTGTCGGAGTTAAAACGTGGGAAAGCGATCCTCTCCCACGGGGTGAGGAGCTTGCATGCTGCGTTTCAGTCCCCGAACATCTGGGACCGCGATGAGTACCAGAGCAGTCCCTGAACTGCAGCACAGAATTGCAAATGAGCCTAAAATGAGTAAGAAACAGAGTCGCGGCAGGGAACAGGGATGCGTCCCAAAGCCCACTGAAGTGAACGGCACGACTCCTGTCGGCTGCAGTGGCCTTTGAGTGGAGCTCTCGGCATGTCTGTGAAAGGAAGGTAGAGTCAAACGCTATCACTGTATCACATCTTACGCAGGATAACCACATGCTCATCTTTTTTACTTTCTCTCCCAGGATGGAAGGAACAGTTTTATTGGCCACCAGCTCGGAGGGGTCATGGAAGTGCCAAACAGCAAGGACCAGAGAGTCAAATCAGCCAGAGCCATCCAAATCACTTACTACCTCCAAACGTATGGCTCTGTCACCCAGGACCTCATTGGGGAGAAGTGGGAGAGTGAATTCTGTAAACTGATGCACAAGATGCAGCTGGATCACCAAGATCTGCAGCTCTACTCACTAGCGTCCTTTAGCCTCTGGAAGGACTTCCACCAGACCAGTCTCTTGGCCAGGGGCAAAATTTTGGTGAGCCTGATGCTGATTCTCCTGACTGCTACCCTCTCGAGCTCCATGAAGGACTGCCTGCGTAGCAAACCTTTCCTGGGACTCTTGGGAGTACTCACTATCTGTATTTCCAGTGTCACTGCGGCAGGGATATTTTTCATTACTGATGGAAAATATAATTCTACTCTGTTGGGAATCCCTTTCTTCGCTATGGGTAATTATTTATCTTCATAATAATAGGATTAACAGAGCTTAATGACAGGATTGTAAATTACATCCTGGGTTATAAAGTGCAGATTTTACCTTGAGTGAAAGTCTAAGTCATTTTCATCTTGTTAAATTGATCTGTGCCTTGCCAAAAAAAAAAAAAAAAGAAAAAAAAAAAAAAGAAAAGAAAAGAAAAGAAAAAGGAAACAAAACAAAGCAGTAGCAACAACAAAGAGCAAATGACGTTGCTGGAATCTCGGCCAATATGAGAAAGGGGCAGTTTTATTGATCTCTGTTACAAAACGAAGGAGAAATTGTTATTGAAAACTAGTCAGCTCAGCACAGAAAATGGATGTGTGTTGACCTGACTTTGATGGGAGGCCAGCTGAAAGAGTAAGTTAAAATAGGAGGGCACCGAGGAAGGACAGATTTTAGCATCCTTCCCGAGGAGGGCTTCTCTTCCAGCTCCGTCTGAGGGGCAGAGGGGAACGGGTTGGTGTAAGAATAAGATTGACGGGCTTTATCTCAGAGAGGAGATTACTGTTGTGGTGTTTGCCAGGCTGTAAGCGAAGGGGCCTGTCAGTATCTGTAGCGCATAATCCCTCGGTTTGTGAAGTCCCAGATCAGCTGCAGAGATTTCCTTTGTGTCGCACCCAGGCAGGGGAAGGTGCAGACGAAGAACAAACGTAAACCCCAGCTCTTTTAGCAGAAGAATTGTTTTCGTTCCTTCTGTTCTCATTTCTGTTCCAAGCACTTTTAGTGCATCTGTGTGGTTAATGAGTTTGCTGGAAAGGTACGTTGGAAAGGAAGAGGGAAACGTGCCCAAAACAGCTTGCTGAGGCAGCGTTGTTTGGTGCAATCGCATCCAAGTTTGTCAGAGTTTCACCGTATCACGAGCCTGAACCCCAGCAATGACTCTATGCAAAATCTCAGCAGTGGCAGCCCAGACCCAAAAACCTTCATGCTTATTTTTGATGGCAGGAAACCTTACGTGTGGACAGAACTCTGTATCTTTACGGTTAATTTCTTAAATGCCATTCATGCTTCAAGTACTCAAGCCCAAGTCCTATGCTATGGTGAGAGATAACTAAATAAGCAAAGCCACAAGCTAGAGTCAAGATTTGGAGAAGGGTCTTATATTTTTCTTAAAAACCTCCAGCTCCCAAACCCCTACATTTTCTCGCTCTTCCCCTCAAGAAGAGTCTTGTAGGTGTACATCCCCCAACCTCCTGCCTCCTACTTTTGTCTGTCCCCTGATAATGCATCTGTGTCACTAACCAAGAGGGGACGAGCCGTGGCCTCCTCAGTCCTGCACCCAGCATCTCTGGAGCAGTTGGCTGAGGTGGGATGGAGTGGGATGGAGTGGATGGTCAAGATTCCTGAAGGGAAAGGGAGGACTGAGGCAAAAGACCCCAGGAATTGCATGATTGGCTCAATCTCATTAATAGTGATAAAAAAAGCCATGCCAAAGCCTAATTCAATTGTCTGCGCTGTTAAATCGTGACAACGGTCCCTGGCATGGTCTGCCCTGTCCCAACTCTTAAGATGCTGTGCAAAGCTCTGCAGTGTAAGAGGACTTGATGGAAAGAAAGTGCTGAGAGGGGGAAGGGAAGAACAGTGGCAGGAGGAGCAGAGAACGTGCCCAGTTGTGACAGGGATGGATCCTGACTTAAGCGAGTGGTCTGGGGTTAGGAAAAAGAAGTCTGCATTGCAGAGTGGAGAAAAGGATGACAGTGGGGAAGAGGAGGCTCATGCCTTTTTGTTGGGTGTCAGGAGGTGCATATCAAAGAGTGGGCCAAATGACCTCAATTGTTTATTCCTCTGCTAGTAGGAATAGTCCCTTTTTAGGCAGCTGTAGATATGGGTGGCCCATACTCTTTGATTGGCAGGTCCCCAGTTTGTCAATCCCAAGGAGCCCCAAAGAGTGGCTGTAGGTGAAGCTCATCTTTGGGTTGACCTCAAAAGCATCAGCATCCATACAGGCCAAGAGAATCAATCGACATGGCATTAACATTGCGCTCAATTTATACAGACCCGTCTCAGCCCCAGGATGAGACAAGGGTAGGAGTTTCTGAAAGCAGAGTGGGTCAGTTTCCCATCTAGCATGGTGGTAATCCAGGAGTTTGTTTGCTATCTGAGGAAAAGTAATGTTTATAACTTTCTGTTGTGTTTTGCGCTGTCATTCTTGCCACGGCCACTGCCAAGAGCAAAAGAAAAGAAAAAAACGCACCTCTCTTGAAGTGAGGTATTTGCAAGGATTGCTTCTATAACATTATATTGAACAAACTTCAGGCTGAAAAAGAAAACAATTAAGTAACCCTTCTACAGATATTTCATTCAGGAATCTCAGACTGAATTGGAAATATCGTTACAGAACAGCTTGCAATGCCTGGGAACTGCTGCTGGTAAATATTAGGCAACAGTTTTACAGTTTGGTAAAGTAAACCGCAGGAAGCATGTCTTACCACAGTCATACTGGGTTATATCCTGCAAAGTCCCTTTAGTCCCTGAAGTGACAGTGCCAGCTGATGAGACCTTCCTCTGCCTGTGATATACCCAGGACCTCACAGACCTGGGCTGCTCACAGGGCAGCGTTTTCTACTGAACCTGGTTTCCCGTGAACTGATCTGACACCTTAGAGTAGATCTACTGAAGACCCCAAGACTTTTGATTCTGTGGGTCAATACATAACTCTGGCCCATGTTGTACCAGTGTCCTTTGCTGCTAGCACAGCAGAAAGCAAACACATCAGGTAATAATTGAGTAAATACAGATGAAACAGTGTGTAAAGTGGGGTTTCCCAGAATTACAAATGCCAGATTTGCAAGTCAGCCTTTCAAAGTCAAGTTACTTAGATAAAAATAATAAATGGCAAAACAGGTAATAACAGCCACAAAGTGCCTGCAAGTGCAATGCTACACAGAATACACAGGCAACCCTAGTTTTGGCAGTTCCTAACTTTGGAACACTTCAACCTGACATTTGCAAACTGTCCATTTAAAGTGTATTTGTTTGGTCAAAAATACACAGTTTCTTCTGAAATTCACTTTTCAAAGGATTAATTTTAATGGAACTTTGGTGATGTTCTTCTGCACTTGTCCTTTTTCCTGCAGAAATGGCAGGATTCTGCCATCTGAATGACAGGAATAACCCTGGACTTGTACAAATGTTTAGGTCCATAATTCCTATTGCGGTGCAGAGCTTCTGTGGGTTTCAGTATATGGTAGAAGCCTATATGAAAGTAAAATGTTTAATATTTTTCTAAATTTAGACTGAATGACCTACACATTAATTATTTGCTGTAGTCCTGCTGTGAGGGAATGGTCTGCTGGGATTAAGCATCTCTCTGATATACTGGGGGAAGTGTGTTAGCTCAAATTGGCTTTTCTCTTTATCCTTGAAGGTGAAAAACTTGAGTCTTAAGTTAGGCATGAGGACAGTGGTGGAAAATCCTGCTTGCTCTGACTCCACGATACCATGGCCTTCTCAGACAGCTGCCTCAGGAAAACCAGTTTCCCCAGTACAGTGTGTACCACTGTGGTTTCTGAGTCTGTGAGGAGCAAGTCTTCAGAAAGGTCCTGTGCAAATAATGCTCTGACTGCCAGGATCTCCTGCAAACAGGAGCAAGAGGTGCTGATTTTTAGCTGTTCATACCCCAGAAAAATAGGTAAATGTGATGAGGTAGAGAAAAGGTGCTTCTTTAGTTTCAGGCTTCCTCCTCCTTTAGGAACTGAAGGGGACCTAGGTGTTTTGTTTGTCTCTCTCTTTTTTTTTTTTTTCTTTCTTTTTTTTTTTACGTTGGGTTTTAGTAACCAGCATGTGAAATCAGAATATGGGACAGTTCTACCTTGCATTTCTCTTCTGGGACACATGCAAACTGAAGTTTCTTCTGCAAGTTTGACACCAGCAGAGCTATCATCACTGGATGTGTTTCAGATAGGAGATAGAGGGTCAAATCATTGAGTTTCAGATTTGTTCGAGATGTCAGAAATGGACCTGGTTAGGTGTTCACATCTGCCTTTTGTGTTTGAATTCATGATGCAATTTCAAAGGGATGTTATGTACGTGACATAATTATGGTTTCCCATGCCTAATCATCACTAATTAATATAACCAGAAGGTTAACTACATAATTGAGATATTATTGCTCCCATGATTTGCTTTTTAATGCACAGGAAACAGACTGATATCATCAGAGAGATAATGATTTAACTCAGCTGAGGATCCAACTGTATATTTTTAAATGCAGGTATATTAATTATGTCATTTTACACTGTAATTATTTTTCGCCAGTCCATGAAGTACCTCGTTATTTGGATTAGTGGAAATCTTATGTTAAAAAGGTAACTACAGTATAATTAGAGTATAATTATGCTTTTTGGATTATAAAGTATATGTTTCTTGGAAGGCTTACTCACAGTGGATGTAAGAAATATTTCTTGCCCTTTGTAAGTCCAGACCATGAAGACCCTAAGATCTTCATGGGAACAGCTAGTTCTTGTTGAGTCTTTAGAGACCACTAAGTTCAGTGGATGCCCTACAACACATTGCAATATTATTACTACTACCACTACCAATAACAACACTGTTAGTAGTGGTGTAGTAAAGCGATACAAAAACTTTAGGAAGCAATAGGCTACCTGTTTCCAGCAGTAACCCCATACCTGATGTAAGAATGCAAGATAGATGGCAGAGATTGTACTTACAGTGCAGACTTTTCTGTTAAAATTCCCAGTTATTCCTTCCCCTGAGTTATTCAAATGGAAGGAAGAAGCAAGGCAAAAGCAGACGAGACTCCAGGCAGTTATTAGCATTTCAGACAGAAGCCATCTAACCTCCTTTGGATGACAATTGTTAAAATTATGGCTGGTGATCACCTTTAAGTAAGTTTGAAATGTCACAGTATTACGATTAGTGGTAGAGTTGTGGTAAATTACAGAAAAAAGTCCTAGTGCAGGTGAGGAAATTATTTTTTTAAACCTCGGAAGACAAACGTGAGTGCACGCTATCGCTAGTTTACCTGTACATGAAGTATCACACTGTTTCTAACCTTTGCTTCAAGCAATGGACTTTCTGATTACAACTGCAACTTAGAAATATTTCAAGAGTGACCCTGACTTTGGTTTTGTCCTTTTGAAGCAGCAGTAAAACAAATCCCATATGAACCTCATGTTATATGATCATCTCCTATCTGTATGAGGAGCAAGAGAATGACCCTTTAGAGCAAAGAGACCTACTGACATAAACCTCCACCACTCCATGCCTTAGAAATACAGTGAATCTGTCATTTTAGTTGTTACAGCAGTTCATGTCCCTACCCACTCAGCAGATCATTAAGGATGTGGAAATACTTTGTCCTTAATTAGAAAATGTCGGCTCTTGACTTTACTGTGGGAAATGGGAATAACAAAAAAAACCATGGGGCAGCAGGAGAAAAAAAAATGGAAATATATAAAAATGTTTAAAATGACCTATTTGGATGAGCAGATCCAATAAATAATTCATATGAATGGGTTTAGACATTGTTCGTATTTGTAAGGCTGATTTCCCCATGACCTGGTATAGTCCCTAGCAAGTCTATTCCCAATTGCAGAGGGCTGGTTTTTTTCATTTCTCTAGGAAAGGTTAACTTCCCCAGAACAGTCTTTCCTGGATTTTGAGCAGAAGACCAAAGCCTTTCTGGGATAATCTGCTACACTTGCACCATGCAGTTTGGCCCTGCAGCTATGCCCTGGAGCTGTCATGGGTAGGGAGAGGCAACAGGGCTGGGGCTGTCCTCTCCTCAAACACAGGCGAGATGACGATATTTCTGTCCGATATTTCTGTCCAGGTCCTTTGGGCCTTCTCATGCCCTGCAGAAAGGGATGCAAAAAGAAACACAGCCAGCCTCAGTCCTAACAAAGGGCTTTGTAGCACCTAATTTCAGGTGTCCCAAACGTTCCTCCCTTAACTGAAATGACACAATCTCAATTTCCTTTGCAGTCGATAGAGAGAAATAGGTAATTCCAAAGTCATTTGGACCATCACTTAGTACATATGTGGGTGGGATCAGTGGCAGTAATCTGTAGAGGGTCCTATCCATCTCTGAAAAAGCCAGGGTGACTGCTTAGACTTTTTCACCTAAGGTCTATACATAAGCTCCAAGATACATATACATGTGTGCATATACAGCATACATGCATAAACTGACTTACATCCCTTACAGATTGAATTCTAGCTCTTCTTGTTCTGTAGAGACTTACCAGAAAGTCTCTTATCACCTCAAATGTCACCATCTCTTAGAGCAGTTGCCCCACCCCAGGAGGTGGCTGGTCAGTGATTCCTCAGCTCGGCGCAGGTTGAAGCATTCATCCTTGGACCATTGCCCGAGGACAGACCAGCACTACCAGATCCTCCATAATGACAGAGCAAATACAAAAGGCATTGGCCAGGTTTGTTGCTTGAGAACAGTCGGCTAAACTCTTCCTCCTTCTGACTCTAGTGGGAACCCAATTAACCCATTTGTCCAAAGTGAAGTCTCCAAATACAGTTGTCTTTTATTTTTATTATTACTATTATTATTAAAATGGCTTCCTCGGCTTTCCGTCTGCAACTAAGAGGCTGGTAACTGTTATTTGAGCTGCTTCTAATTTGCTGCAAGCAATTCTACCATCCTTTGAAAAAAAAAGTGGTTTGATAAGAGAAGAGAGCATGTTTTGAGCTAAAAAGTCAAAAGTTAAAGGGAATGGTTTTCTTTTGCACTTAAAAATGTATGTTTAGTACTCTTAATCAGTACACAAATTCTGTTCAGATAGTAAAGGGTATTTCCTTTCCAGATGTCTCACGCATTTGTCTGAACACCACTTGCTTTCATTTTTCTACCCTTTCATGGCAATGCTCATTCCTGTGACTGGGTTATTTAAGGTTCTTTATTGGATGCACCTTTTCTGCGTGTTGATCTCGTTTAGCAGGAGTTTCGTTCCTTGTACTTAGTATGTATCGATGCACATCACATTTACATTTGGCTCATTTGGGCTGGAAAGGAGCTGCCTCGTGGCAGAAATGATTTAGCTCCATGTATATCATCCCTAATAGGGCAATGACAAATCCAGCCTTGAATAGCACCATTGCTAGCAATTCCATAACCTGCCTCGACAGCTTGTTCCAGTGCTTAAACAGTCATACATTTATAAAGGTATTTCTTAATATTTTCACTGCTACAGCTTATGCCTATAACTTCAGAGTCTGTCTGGCCCGACTGTGGAGTGTAATTTTTCACAGTATCTATGTGATACTAAGCTTGCAAATACTTTTAGGATATTTTATACGTAGGGCCGTGCTTACTTCAGCTTGGATATAATTTCCTACCAGATCTTTTTTCCCCCAATATTTTACTGTAATTCACATTTTCCTGTGAGCTCCATCCATACAGGAAGACAGATGGGGGTTTCTGGTCTCTGCTGGAGCACTGTGGATCTGCAGGAAAGTGCAGATGTGGGACAGGCTGAGGATGTGTCCTGTGCTCTTTGCTGAGTGGTGGGAAAATGCAATCTTGCATTGTCCTTTCTTTTCTGCTGAGCAGGAAAGGTGGGCTCTGCTACCAGAGGGAGCACAGAGTGAAAGATCCTATGTGCTGTCAAGCATGCTGTCTGCTTGCCTTAGGTACTGTGTTCCTCTGTAGGGAAATCCAAAGTTGTGCCTCTGGTTCTTAAGCAAAAATGAAAGGCGGAAAATGCATTGACTTTCTCCTGGAATACCTTTTGTGTGCAAATAGCCCCTGGAACTCACTGTTGTGAGCTATGGTTGTGGCTCAAAATTCAGCCTGGTTCAGAAAGGGTTGGATTTTTACACAGCTAGCTAAAATATCTTCATTACTTTGAATAACATTGCAACACTAAAACATAATAGTAAGGAAGAAATACAAAAATTAATGACCATGTTCAAAAGCCCAGTTCAAAAAAAAGGTACAAAGAAATTTGACTTGTGAAGAAATTTTCCCATAGCTGCCCTCTTTCAGTCTGATAATTTTCCCCCGAAGAGTTAGGAAAAGGATACAGAACTCAATAGACCATTTACCAAATGTTCTAAATCAATATTTATCTGCTAGATTCATCTGCAATGTCAAAAACTTTGCATAGAATTAAAGGCTTAAAGAGTCTATTGCAAGTACAAAACCAACTAAAAAGACCTTACTGGATATTGTATCGTTTATATGTCCTCTTTTGTGCAATCACTAGCCAGTTGAGCTTTTAATAATTCAGTTTTATCCTTCCATTTCTGATCCTTTTTTTTTTTCACTCCATTTCTTTTCCGTGAAGTGACTTCTCCTCTCTGGTGGGATAACTGCCTGCAGTAACATACAGCACGATGAAGCCACACTGGCTCAGGGTTCGTTGCTCCACAAGTGGTAATAAATGATAGCAGCAGCCTACATTATTCAAGAAGTATCTTCCGTGCCATTGACATACACCTGTGTTACTGGCGTTCAGACAAAGGCATACTCGGGTGTTACAGCTATGACTTTCCATGTGTTAGTCCTGCTGGATGAGATGAAGCAGGTCATGTTTCATCCACGCTTGTCTGACCGCGAGATGAAGAAGGGCACGCTCTTTTGGATGCTCAAAGCGGTCGCGAGAGCTGCAGCAGCAAGAGACGTAGGCACAGGGCTGCAAGTGGTACCACCAACTGAATGAGATGAAAACCTCAGGCCTTTGCAGCTTCGGATCACTAAAGATACTCTTTAATTTTGGTTCTGCAAGATTGGGTATACTGTCCTCACTGTCTTGGCTGGGTTTCAGTGTGGATAATTGCATTTCTATCTTCTTCATCTTCCCCTTCTGTGCTGGTTAGATACAGTATTGGTGAGCCCTGCCTGGCTGAGAGCAACGTGCAGGTGGTGCTCTGTTAAGCAGATGCTAGTTTTTACCCAGACAAGGCTATATTTCACTAGTGAATGCAATGGCCGCATTATGTGGTTCAGCATCTCTAAAATCATTCTGCGTTCCCTAAGAATATGTAGCTGTGCCTTGGCATGTTGTCATTGCAATTTCCTGCGATAATCTGGCACTTCGGCAGTAGAGAATTTTTTGCTCATACTCTATATTCTTAAAGTCCAAGGAAGAAAAGCATTTCTTCACAGCCTGATATGACACTTAGACCTGCCCAGCCCATACATCCTAACCCATGCTCAAATGCAAATTTGCCACAGAAATTTTAAATGCCGTAGCTTTTCCTGGCATTATGAACTCCATTGCTGTTGATATCCTGCATATAAAGAAAACTATTTTGCTAGCATAGCAACCAATTAGTACTGTATCATTTTGCAAACTTTACATAAATTCAGAAACTGCAGGTATAACCTACTAGGGGGAGCACTTGCATTGCTTTATAAAGAGGACAAATGGCAGGTTACTGCACACCTGGCGAGACCCTAGTGGGTGAAATTTTCTGCGTTTCTTTAAGTTTCTAGTTGATATTTTCAGTATTACTGTTGAGAAATTACTATCCTCCAGGGAGACACAGAGTTGTGGAAGTTCAAGGCAGAGAGGTGCTCTGCAGACTGAGTGCAGAGCAATGAAACCTTTTGTCCTACAGTAACTTAAAACAGTTTAGGACAAAGTTTTCAGTTAAGGCAATTTAAACCTTCTGAAACCAGACTGGGAGCCCTGGGAACAAAGAGCCTGTTTGTGCTTAGAGTAGATACCACAGCAAAAAGAAACTGTGCAAAGAGCAAACCCAAACCCCTTCTAATGCACAGTCTTCTCATGGGAGCAGCTGAAAGAGAAGACAACTCCACAGGAGAGATGCTAACTACGCTATTGAAAGCATTACCAGAAGTGCAATATTGGGGCTGTACAAGAGCTGAATATATTAGGCAAAAAACCAGTGCAAATATCCCTCCCATCATACTTCCAGTCAACTTCAAGGCACCACTTTTAGGAGTGAGAGCCGTTGGATTTGCCAAGTCTTTGGCTCGCTGCAAAAGTACAGCTCAGTGCCTTTTGTAATCCCTTGTGTGGGCTTTCAATGTCTCTCCCATCAGAGCTAAGAAACAAGAAGGACTTTATCATGCAGTTAGCCTGCTTTTAAATGAATAACCTTGGTAGGATGTTGAGGGAGAAAAGGCTTTACCAATCATAGATACAGATGTTCTACCTCTTTCTTAGGTTATTTGAAGTCAGGCTCTGAACAACGCAGTTAATGAAGCAAGTCTCAAAAGATCTCTCTTACGTGGATTTTGACCTCTAATATACTTATTATTTCCCTGAGGGGAAAGTAATAGAATCTCTTTGCGGACTATTTCCAAAAAAAAAAGTGTAGAAATTTATTATGATTGAAACCTCTTCTGCTCTGCTGCAGTTTCTGAAATTGGTCAGGAGGTATGAAAGTAGTTGGTGGTCAAGGACAGACAAACAAAACCCAAATGCATACACAAACATAGAACACTGGGCAAAACAAGACAAAAATGTCAATCCATTTTCCTTATGTATAGTGTGAAAGAAAAAAGTAAAAAAAAATGGGTATGGGGTAAACAGTCATGACTTGGCTTTTACAGCAATGAAATCATTAAACCTCATCCACTCGGGAGTTTTTTCACACAAGTTGGAAAAGATACTTTGTCAGCTTTTAAATTGCAAGAATATTGTCAGTGCTCCAGGAGACCTTTGCTTGTCTTTTGTGACCTCTTTTACCCAACCCTGTCATGTTTGCGTACCACTTCCCTAGGACCTGACACTGTAATGCAAAACACACATCAGACAATGTATTCCTTATGAATTTTTTTAATTTTAGCCATTGATAAATTTTCCTTGGAGTTTATTCAATGTTTATTAGAAAAGATGAGGAGACCTTTAGTTTCGTTATTCAGTGACACAAATATCCCCTTTAATGTCTTTTACTGGAACACTTTGCAAGGTTTCTAACTCTTAGAGGGGATTGTTTGACCTGACATTAGTAAGGAAAAGTGAAAGCATCACAGAAATTGTTGAAAAATAGAGAAAATCTTTTACCTACAGATCAGGTTCTTCCATGAATTTTCCCTTAACTGTGTGTGTAACTGGGTCACTGATCCACTGATAAATTTAATAGGCAAATGGAGTACACTGGTCATATTGGAGGTCCCTTAATAATAAACTTAAAACAAAGTTATTAGGAATGATTTTTGTTTTCTCATCGAGAGGATTGGTTTAACTTGACATGACAAAACAAAAATGACATGTTTCAGGATGATAAATTTTAGCCTAGTACCCCTCTACTGAATTTGGTATATTGACTAATGGGTGAAATTAAAAGGAAGCTTTAGGTCATTGAATCCAACTTCTTGTGACTGCAAAATCTTCATCTTAGCATGCCTAATTCTAAAGCTCAGCAGATGAGTATCATCTCAGCTAACTTTAACCTTCTACAATTTGGGCATCTGTTTGAAACTTTAGGGTGATTTCTCATATCATTAGGACAAACAATCTGAGAATGACTCTGCCAGATCAGGCCAAGGTTTCACCTAACTGAATGCCCTATCTCTGGCAATGCCTGGTGACAGATAACCTGGAAAGAACAGCAGGACAGGGCAAGTGCACAGTTCCTGGACTATCCCTCTGGTTCAGGGAGTCACGGATAATTTCTCTGCACTTAGCATCTCTTCTAGGATTTCGCTGAGTTGCTTTTTTACCGTGTGAACTTGTAGCATCCACAGGTGCAGCTTAACTCCATGTTGTCTAGAGTTACGTCTCTGAGATCTGTCATAACTGTATCACCAATTAGTTTCACTGATGACCTTAGTTCTTGTGTAGGAAGAGAGAGTGAACATGTCTTCCTTAGAGATCTTCCTTGTATCATTCATGATTTTATAATTGCCTCCTCCATAAGGCTGATGAGGTCCTATCTGTTTAAGCTTCTGTCATATGAAGCAACTCTATATGGGTTTGGCCATGCTAGATTCCCTTTCAATGACACCTGGAACCCAATTTCTCTGAAAACTCTTTGACAAGCCAAACCCAAATGCTTGCAGGAATATCAAGTTCATAGAGAAAGAAACTACACCCTGCAGACTTTATAGTTTAGGGAAAGGTAAATCTGCTCAAAGCCATAACACCTAGGTCATGTGCAAGTTTTGATATCCACCAATGTACAGAGAAATACCAATTTCTTTCTCGGAGTTCCTTAAAAAGAAAAGGAAGTTCACAGAACAAGAGCTAAACGGTCACTGTAACCTAGAAATGTAGCTGGAACTAAAATCTTATAGCCAAGTTAAAACTTGGTTGCCAATATCTAGGTAGCCAAAGGCATCATGGAGCATCATGAAAGGAAATTGCTGAAGTATCTCAAAGACCTTAGTTAGATTTTGTAGCCCCTGATTAACTTCTGTAGACAGAAAACCCAATCTGACCCTTGTCAGTATCTGGATTAATACAAAGTTACTGAGGGTTACATGAACTTTATCCACTCATCTAGATTGATGGGGGGAGACAACTAACAATTAAAAATATTCCTCTATCATTTTGTGACTCTCCCAAGAATTTGGAGTTTACATTTCAAAGAGTCCTCAGAGAGTTAGATTAAAATAGAATAGAATAGAATAGAATAGAATAGAATAGAATAATATTGGTTGGAAGGGACCTACAATCATCATTGAGTCCTAGTGCCTGACCACATCAGGGCTGACCAAAAGTTAAAGCATGTTGTTAAAGGGCATTGTCCAAATGCCTCCTAAACGCTGGCAGGATTGGGGCATTGACCACCTCTCTAGGAAGCCTGATCCAGTGTTTGACCACCCTCTTGGTAAAGAAATTATTCCTAATGTCCAGTCTGAATCTCCCCTAGGGCAGCTTTGAACCATTCGCATGAGTCCTGTCACTGGATCGCAGGGAGAAGAGCTCGGCACCTCCGTCTCCACGTCCCCTCCTCAGGAAGCTGCAGAGAGCAGTGATGTTGTCCCTCAGGCACCTTTTCTCCAAACTAGACTAGCCCAAAGTCCTTAGCTGCTCCTCAGAGGACATTCCTCCCAGCCCTTTCACCAGCTTTGTTGCCCTCCTCTGAACGCATTCAAGGACCTTCAAGTTTTCAATTCAAGTTTCACCAAAAGTCAGCAGAGTTAGACAGTTATTTGTCATAAATTCCTTTGAAAAGAAATTGTAAAAAATTGTCATTGGTCCAAATGTAGGAAACTTTTATTTCCTGGGAAAAAGAAGTGATAACTGTTTCTAGTATTTATAACATTCAAGTTCTTTATTTTCCACTCTAAGGCCTCCTTTTATTTTTCTTCTGAGAAAAGGGGAAATAGAGAAAAAGGGGAAGAAAAAAATCAGGGTGTGAGGAAATAAAGAAAGGAAAACATCCAGAAGTTCCTTTTGCTTTTTACATTGTAAAATGTAAATAGAAGCTTTAAGTACAAAAGTTCCAATAACCTTATCTTCTAAAATCTTAACGTTTTATATGATGGCAACAGATGTTTTAACACCCTAGAACAAATATTTATCTGCAAAAATATCAGTAAATAATATCCTATAAAACTACTTTTTAAATGGTGCAATAATTATTTCCATTATATAATGGGAAATAGGTCTTATTAGATAAACCTGATTTTTTGAAATTAATCTCCAAGTTTACACAAGAAAAGAAACCATGCTGGTGTAGTATAATCGGGTAATGATAGTTTGATTTACACCTGCACAACATTTTGGTACATGCATGTATTTGTGCTACATTAAATCACTGTAGCTTATATTAAATGTAATGATGAAATATTAATTTGTAAATGTGCACTCTTCCTTCTGGGAAGACATAAATAATCAGGCCAAAAAAATTTCTTCTATGCTATTCAACACCTTTCTCCATGTTCTGGAGTGAAAAAGAAATCAATAGTAGTAAAATTCTCAGATAATGCAAGGTTTGGCAGATAAAAATAATGAAAATGCAGCCCAAGCACATCATCAGGCAGGCTCATTTTGTCAACATGTGCTTCATCACAGTTAAGTGCTAGATTATGCATCTAGAAACAAAGAATGTATTCACATTTGCAAGATGAGCAATTACATCCCCCGAAAGCAAAAACGATGAGATCACAGTAGATAATGCATTGAATATGAATTCCTAGTGTACTGCTGTTGTTAACATGGGAGGATGAAATTGCAAATGTGCGTTAGAGAAAGAACAGGAAGGTGACATCAGTTAGGTGAATGACTTTAGGAAGATGCTAATTAGCATTTTGAGTGGGATTCACCTGACAAAATGTAGATGTCTATCATGTGTGCAGTACCTCTATGGCACTGTTGAGCCTTTCCTAGAGTATGTTTCAAAATAGACTACGAAACTGGAGTCCTTCACTGGGAGGAATACGATGTCCTTGTTTTCAACAGCAGGCAGTTGTACAGGGCAGGTGGAGATGACATAACAAGATCCAGTGTCTGGAAGCTGCAGTTAAACCACTTCATACCAGAATAAAGGTGCAATTCTTTTACACTGAAAGCAATTAACCACTGGGACAATTTTTCAGGGCTTGATAGACTCTGTATGACTAAAAACTTTCAGACTAAGACTGCATTTCTATAGCGTACAGGATCTACCTCAAAACCTGTGATTTTTATGCAGAAATGACAGGTTACAATGGTTTTGGCGTATGATCTTAATAGTTTTCCCTAGTCTTAAAACCTAGGAAGTTTGTGTTATGGAAGAACAGAAATTCTGTCTCCTGTCTGTGTGACAAGCAAGTTTTGCTCTTGCTTATCCTAAATTTTCTTCTTCTCAACTTTATCCCACTATTCCTATTTCATGCCCACCTTTAGGGAACTTCAGATAATTGTCTTTACTCACCAGACTCCTACAGATATTCCTACAGAATAATCTTACGCTCATATCTCTATGTTACGTATCTTTTATTTTGCAAAACGTTGATAATAAAAACCACTTCATTAATTAATGGTATTTTGTAAGACTGTCAGGTTACAACCAACATATCAAAAATCCAAAATCACTTCCAAAAACTTTCTTCTTAGTACATTTTGATAAGTGCCCAAGCTCCACTGACCGAAATACGCAAAGGTTTTGCTGTTTTGCTTCATTTGTTCTAGAATATATCTATCTTTTAGGCCCTTCAGAGCAGCTGTGACTCATCTCACAAACTCTTCCAGGCCTACATGTCTTTTTACTCATATAAATCCAATGCATGTAAAAAAATACTGGAAAGTTATTATTGCTCATATGGCTCCCTGGCTCTTGATTACATTTTGTTTGAACTCATATAACAGTAGGACAGCGTGAGATGTTGCATCACAAGGATTTTCTCTAAAAGACATACTGCGTTCCTTTATTAGCTTCTGTTTTCATATTACTTCCAGCTACACATTAGTTTTAACAACATTGTGTTTCCATAAACCCATCCAGTGTTTCTACCTTGTGGCTAGTGCACAGTCCCAGAAGAGAGCCAGTGAAATGCTCATATATCTATTAAATTGTGTGTTGCCTTTCAGCACAGAGATTAATTTCACCTAGTTCTCTTATCTGGTACCCTGTTAACAGTATTCCTCTTTAATACTTACCTTTCCTTTTGCCTAGACATGAAAGCTAGTTTCAGTGGTTAGCAATTGCTGTACTCTCTTAAGATCAGCATCATTATTAGTTCTTCACGTCTTCAGTCCTTTGACCCCCCTTTTTATGTCTTTCCAGTACAAACTGGCAGCAACTCAGTGAAGCTGGTCACAACCATCATTCCCTTCACCCTGGTACAGTAGATGAGAAGTCTGGGTATTTTGGCTTTATGAAATGCAGTGATGGAGGAAGTCCCAGTAAGACCTGAAATTCAAGCTCTTCTTGCTCCAAGTTGTAGCACTTGCTTCTTAACACACTCGCTGGTTATGTGATGATCACAATCTGGATCTCACAACAGCATAAAGCCCATACGCAGTGTCTCAGATTGTAACAGAGGGCAGAAATAGACTACTTCAAGTTTTCTTTCATCACAGCTATCCCTTTATGACTTTCTTTTCGTTGCTTGCATTCCTCAGATCACTGCTGGATACTGAATTTCCAGTATGACAGATTAAGGCAATATCCAAATCATTTGGGAACCTAGCACTTTCTGGAAATCAGAAACTGCTGCTTTATGCAATCTATGTTTAGAATTACTAGCAGAAGGGAGCAATTTTTAAGGGAAATGGAAATAAAGCAGTTATATTGCTTTTTCCTTTTTAACCCCATTATGGCAGTTTTACTTGCTGCTGACTGTCTCCTAGAGGTATTGCTATATCATTTCCCTGCTTCCACAGATTCATCTAATCAGACATTTTTCTTCCATTCTATGCCTCCTATACTCCAGGCTTCCTGTGGTCCATGTGGTTCATCAAATGTTCTTTCTTCACTCTTTCTTTCCACAACCTTATATGCCCTTGGCTCTTCAGCATCAAACTGTGGTCTTTCTTGTTTCTCTGTATCCAATTATAGCATTTCATTCCTATTTGTATTAAATGTATGACATGTGACCATAAGCCTCCTCTAACCGCTTTGCAAATCTCTTCTTTGGTTCCTAAAGAATTCAGGATAACAAGTTTCCCCCCACTACATCTTCTTCTTAGAGGCAGCATCCTCATAAATCCCTCTGTGCCAGCTGCATGCGCTGATAATCCCTAGATGAGGTGACATTGTCGAACTATAATCCATAGTCTCCTTGTTGCCTCTTCATATTTGTTAACTCCGTTCCTTTAGTAGTCAAACACAATAATCTTCCAAGTGACAACTAAGGCCTCAGCTTACCTGCATGGAGCGGCAGAGGATCCAAGCAGCAAGTAAGGCTAGAAGGGGAATTTGCTTCCAGCCCCATCCCAGCAACCTTGCAATATGTGCTGCCTGTTCACCCAGGTGCTGGTTTATAGTGTCTCCCCACACCAGCTCCCGGGATCTGGGAAAACAGCTTCTTGCAGGGGCTGGGACTGGGACCACGGTGAGGAGCACTGAAGGACCTGACTGACTAGAAGGTACTTGGGTCTCAGCATCCTGGCACCTTTTCCTACATCTTTTGAAATTATCTCGTTGCTCTTCAGAAAACGTATTGGTAGAATGAGCGAGGTTCCACTGTTCATCTGCACTTTACTTTGGGGATTTTGATGGGTGAAAATCTGCCATGGGCTGCAGGAGTTGTGTTGCTAATTGCCTAAGTGGGGTCTGTTCATGGTCCTTCAGGCAAAGTCCAGCTCTTAGGTTTTACTTGTCTCAGAGACCCCCATCTTATCCGATCACAGGCAGCCAAGTGCCTACAGTAAGGACAGAGGGAGCTCTGAAGAGCCCTGCAATGCCTGTGTCAGGAAGGACTTGCTGGTTTGGTCTTGGTATGAGCAGAGAAACGGGACCATCGTGAGACAGGAGAGCTCCTTGTAGCAGATGCTTCAGAATGCTTGACTAAGATGTATTTATATTTTTCTGTTAGAAAAAAACAAATATTGTTGGCTTTGTAGCGAGATAAAATATGTCTGTGGTGTGTCAGGGAAGGGGCTTCTGTACCTCACCCTCCATTGATCTCCCCCTTTCCCAAAACTCTTCTCAAAAATCAGTGTGGAAATGGCAGAACTCATGCCCTTGTCTCCCTGGCTTCTCATTGTCATGGCTGAATTCACAGGATGAGTCCATCAAAGTCAATGGAATTGCCTCAGAAATTAATTTGTCTGGGATAGCTTGCAACAGATGTGCTGTTGGCTTCTGCTTTTATTATTTCTGTGCTTGTAGCATGGCCCTGTTAAGTGAGATCCGTTCCAAGCCCTGAGGACCCTGCAACACAAACTCGCTCCGGAAAATGAGAGAAGGGAAACCGGAACGATTTGACCAATGTCACAGAGGAGACCTGGCTTTAGAAATGTAATGTCACAGCCTGATTTTGGACCGTGCCACCCGACTGCTGTAAAACATGGGTGGGAGTAACCATGGAGGAGGCCAGATGTCTGCTTGGGAAGGTATCCAGGGCTTGCCACCAGCGCATGAAAAGAGAGAACAAGCCACTCAAACTACTTTCTAATTTGATACTTGTGATTGAAATATTTTCTCTCGCTGCAAAGCATCTATTCATGATGGATGCAACTGAACTGGGTTGGAATCAGGCCATCAGTTGCTTGGCTAAGGAGGGTATTGCTGCAGAGGTGGAGGTGCATTGCACCACTGGGGTATAGCTGTTTGCTACATGTTTGGCCATGAGCCACCACCAAAACTCTGTCAAAAGGACTGAGACAGCTGCTCTAACGCTATATATGTCTATGCTATGCACTGTGGGACCTCCATGTAAGTGCAGATTAGCATTTAAGGTGAAAGAGGGTAAAGAAGGGAAGCAGCTTGCTTATCTGCTGGTCTGCACCCAGACATACCCACCCGAAGAGCTACAAGCAAGTAAGGATAACCATATCCTCCTAGGAGACCCATAATGATATTGGGAAGGTCAGAGTCTTGCTGGAAATACCTCAGAGATACTAGACATTGGCTGATAAAGGGGAAAGGAGGAAAACTCTTGCTCAATGAAAAGATAAATGAACAAGAGTATCAGTCATGGTGCCAGCAGAATTCCTATAGGTGCCAGCTTTACCAGAGAAGCAGCAACAGCAACGGCAAATAATTTTAATAATCCCTCCTGATATCAGCATCCTTCTGTTCAACTATCTAGCTGAAGTCACAGCATAATTAACCTTGGCTGGGTTATAAGATCAGCAATGTCCTGAAGAGACTTGCACTGAAAAAATATATACTGTCACATATGTGAGTAGGAAAATCATAAAAAAATCTTGCCAGAAATTTTGCATATGGCATTTCACAGCTAAATAGGAGCATTTATAGGAATGAAATATGTTAAAGGTGAGATATAAGGCCTGAATCTTTTTAAGAGAAATTTTTTTCGCATCCCAGAAGTAAGTGCATCCAGAGTCACAAGCGGGATGAGGTTCAGGTACATACTGTCATGATTACCAAAATACTAGTGTACTGTATAACTAACTGTGGTTATCAAAGTATTGTTGATTTGGTGTATTCTTCCTTAGTACACAGTTCAGTTGTCATGTGCTTTCACACCAGAGGAGACACTACCTCCCCAGAAAACACCAGCAGGCAGTTTTGCACAGCTGTTCCTGTGTTGTGTAGTGATTTTATGAAGAGACTCATGTTTTGTCTTAGTGGCTGCCAGCCCATCTGGGACAGGCAAACAGCAACGATCATTGCAAAGCTGTCGATAAGGCTTTATCCTGTTTCATCCTCCAGCGTTGCAATGTATTTAGGTAAGCAAAAGCCCCAAAGTTACCACTTAAATATGGATTAAAGCCAGATTTTCTCCTTTACACATGTTTTATTGAGTAGATAAGAAGGCTAAAACTTGGAAAATTACTGACTAGGTTTTTGATCTGAGAACAGGGCCTGGAACAGAGCAAGCACCCATAAGCACCTTTATGCTCTTCCACCAGTAACACCTTCTTGGACAAAAATGGAACATCTATCTAATATGGAGAAAATGTGGGGAGAAATAATTTAGATGAAAGGGTGTCCTTGGATGGGTAAAGAGATTCAAGATGAGGCTCAGGAGAGAAGAAAAAAAAAAACCAAAGAAGAGAGAAAAAACCACCCTAAAAAAAACAACCACACATCCTGAATCTTTTATCTATTCTGATGAAGTTTTAATGACTTAAGTTTCTTCTTTGTGTTAGTTAAAATATTTTTAATATCTTTCTATAAAAATAAACTTCTACTCTGACAGAAGAAAAGGCATAAGTGATATATCCTCAGGAACAGCTACTATAATTACACTGTAGTTATGATGAGACAATAACATAGTTACATTGCAGTTAACTTTGAGGCAGTTTTCGTGCCCATTTTTTACATAACTGACAGTTCATCTAGGTGATGGAGTTATTGATTTTTTTCTCTATTTCTTTTATGCTTAATAAGCATAGTTTGTGGCATAGAAGTAGTAACGTCAAAAGTATTTTAACCTAAAATATAATTATACAGAAACAACTTCAAAATTACAGCATAATTGAAATGCTATTACCCTCTACAAGCAGTTTTATGTAATGAAGTGTACAACCATGAATGTATAACTGAAAATTTTGAAGGGATTAGATGCTATACTGGTAGATCTGGTAGGAAACCGAAGTCAGATGTCTTTTAAAATATATTCATGGGTGTTCCTTCAGCTGGCATATCAGCTCCATGAAAGGGTCTATGCTCAAAAGCTGCGGTTCACTCATCCTTATTTGTTTTAAATAGAATATTAAAAAATACAGATTAGTATAAGTATATGGCCTCTAAGCTCATCTGAGTATTTTAATACAATTTCAGCTTTATCTTTCTGTCCTTCCAACACATCTTTAACTCTAGTATAACTAGGAACAAGCTGAAAGTAGAAATCTGACTTATGAATTAAAATGTGAGTCTGATAATTAATGAATTACAATAGTAACATTGCTCTCTATTTTGAGTCAAATGAAATAAAGAGGCTAGGGGGATTCTTTAATAACAATAAACATGGAACTCTAATTCCTTTTTATGCTCTGTGATCAAATACAAAAGATCTAATAAAAGTAATTGCATTAGATGTCCTATTTTTAGAGAAATGCATAGCTCGTATTTAGGAAGACTCTTATTGCTCTGATTTATCTATTAATGAAGCAAAACCTAGTTAATTACCTAATTTACATAATATTTTGCATCCACATAGATGCTGGGATGAGCACTGGGGAGAGGTTTTGCATCAATCCATTTTTAATAAGGTAATGAAGTTGGCTGGGCTGAATCTGCAGATCAAATCACTGGATGCTTTTCTCCCGTTGGACTGAGAACTTGTAAATCAAGGTACAGATCAAACAAGCTTGTGACCTGGAGAAGGCAACACCTTTCCTTCTCCACTGCCAAGGTCCTGTTACTGCACTGGAGCTGCAAATCAGTAACCTGCTGGAGGTCCCACGTTGTTGTCCCATGGCCTTGAGCGGAGGCAGTGAGGAGGATATTGTAGCTTGTAGCCTCCTACCTCTTCCCTTCTTCCCTGCCTGCTCCACTGCACCAAAGCGCCGAGGCAGGATATAACCTTGAAAACTGCCAGCCAGAGCTGGGTCAGTAACATCAAGGCAGAAAGTGGTAGGTCTACTGCTGCTTTTGCCTCCTTTTTACATCACACCTTCTGTGCTCCGTGGTGTTTCTTCCCACTTTTTGTCTATCACTCCTTTGTCCCCTTGTGTCGGGATGCCTTTTTTTAACCAACCCAACCTCCTGTCAGTGTGTGCTGGATGTTTCTGCACCCCATCTATCTGTAAGGAGATACTGCCTCAAATAAAAAAAAAAAAAGACATACAATTTTCCCTGAGGCCGTCCCAAGCCCTGTGCAGTAGAGGGTCTGATTTGCCATGTAAAGATGATTTGTACAAGAATGCATCTTCCCTAACATTAGCTATTTAAAACCAAGGCATCCAGTCTAAGCCAGTTAGTTGTCCAGGCTGAGCCTGCGGTGGCCAGACAGACCAGTACGTCCAGGGAGCGCTTCTTCCCGTCCCGAGGTGGGAGCTGGAAATGGCTCTGAATCCCCGTTGATGTTCTCCTCTCTCTTTGCTGACAAGAGAGGGAGCCAAGGACAACAAATTTAGATTATAGACAAAACTCTACATGGCTAAATTTAGGAGAGATTAATTTAATCCTTAGGGTCTTCTGAAAAACTCCTGTATGCTCTCTGCAAGCACAGGAAAAGTGCCATTAAATATGAAAACTCAGGAAACAAACTAGGTCTTAAAATGCAAACATCTGCCATTGCAGAAATGAAGGGATTTGGCAGGAAAGAGCTTTCCAAAGAACAGTCCATAGGCTTCCAATCTCTGCTGCTTCAAGTAACTGCTACAACGTATGAGCCATTTAATACAGAAAAGAGGGCAGAGTCTCATCACTGGAGATAAATTACTAGGTCTGGAGACTCAGCTACAGTATAAAAGTAACAACCAGCTAAAAAAAATATTGTCCTCATTACACTGGGTCATATATTGAAATATGGTAATTTGAGTGCTGAGTCACCAACAGTGCTGAGGAAAAAGTTTCTGCTATAAAACAAAATTGGGGAAGTCTGTGTTTTCTGGTTTTAAAGCCATCGTTGGGAATAAGATAAATAAAACCACATGGGCTTTTGATCTAATCAATGCAGTTGTGCTTGATTTTTATCTACCATTTTTTAAATACATTTGGACTTCTATTCAGATGATTTACCTTTGTGTCTAAGGTGAATTTTAACACCTAACATGATATTGAACCTCAAAGGGCAATTTGAGCTCCTTATTATTCAGGGCAGAAAGAATGTGGCTATCTCTGGGCCCAGTGGAGAGAGGTAGAAGCCTACATAAAAGCTCATCTTGTGTATCTTAGCGATTCAAAACTTAGGCTTATAGCCTAATTAGTTATCTTGACTAATTTTCATAATTGCTGGTGTCAAGCAGGTACCTTAGAAAGTGATCAATCCTACATATTTTACCTGCTTAGTGGTATGGTGAGGTGCTTGTCTCTCTCCACTGGCTGTAGATGGACTCTGACAGCTAGTTTAGACTAGATGCATAACTTTTGGACCTCTAAAATTAGTGAGATGAATCCCATCTGTGCAGCAGATGATCTTCCATGTGCTCCTAAATTCAAAACTGCATTGCATTTAGAGCAGGCAAAGGATATATTCTTACCCTGATATTCTATAGCACTCCTGGGGGGTGAAGTGGAGGGGTGTGATTTTTTTGATCTATTATTAAGGGGGAGTTATGAAATCACTAAGTTGTCAAGACATTGACATTTCTAGCTTGTTGGACATTAAACATAAATGTCATTAAAAGATTATACCTGCCTGAAAGAACTTGCAAAAAGTATAGTTTAATACCAATGGAAGCCAGTACAAAACCTATTAACTTCAATTAATATTTGCATTAAGATAGCCATAATTCAGGGAAACATCTCTGATTATGAAAGTGTTTAATACTGACGTTAAGTATGACAAAAATTAAACGCTCCTGAAGAAGATGCATTCAACACATACTTAATGGCTGTGCTGAATTAAGGCGTTTTGGATGACACCAGAGGAGAGAACCATGAAATGATCATTCTCATGAAAAGCTGTTATAGTGTACCAAGGATATGCCTGAGCTACTGCTCACCCAGACTCGCTTTTACAGAGAATGAGGCAGCTACAAAGGGCAATCATCCCTCATATGGCCTCAAGACGATACAGAGCATCTGCTGATCCTTTCCTGCGAAGACGACTGTCCTCAGCTCAGACATCTCCCCCCGGTTTATCTGAGAGGGCAGAGGACTGCCACCTCCAGTACCAAGTGCTTGTGATAACATCCTTATCATGAACATGCGACCACGCTTTCCTGTTTGGATGGCGATATCCTCCCTCAATATTTGTGCCCAGGCATCTTTTCCGAGTTTAACTGTGGCAGAGGGTGGGCTAAATAACCTGGTGTGCGCCTGGCCGTTGTTCATCTGCAACTTCACTGAGAATAATGCAAGATCTGTGTAGATCTCATGCTCATGAGATAATCCTCTCATGGCATGCCATGTAAACCTGATGGCACATAATTCATAAGAACTAAAAAGACTTCCAAATACAGGCTTTAAAAAGTACTTGGCTTCACCGAAAGATGTCCTGGCGGCCTTGGTTTCCCTTGCATTGTGCAAGGGAGGACAAATGCCATCTGATAACACAAAAAGAAAACAAGATGATAAAAGTCTCAGCTCAATTCTAAGGGTAATCACCAACTTTCTCTGTTTTCTAAATGCCTCCCTCAGCTTAGTCCAATAATTGCCTGTGGGCACTTTTGAGATTTTGATCTGAACTCCCTAATTACCAGAAAGACAACGAAGTAGGACTAGATCATGACAAAAAGGAAAATGTAACCTAATGGACTTGTGCCAACCAAACTACTATTATCATAACATAGAAAACATAACACAACATTGGGACCCTAAATTCTGCAGCAATTTTTCCATACTCTCCTTCCTATTTTAAATTCTGATGCTCTTGAGCAAAAATAAATTAAAAAAAAAAATCCAGGTTGATTAGGCTAAAATTTCCAGCTCAAAGTAGCACACAAATGCATAGTAGAGCTAGCATAAATCAGTCTCAGTCCAATGAAGCTTACAATGAATTAAGCTCTGCTGTTTTACCCAAGCATTTTTCCCTGAGCGTTATTTTCAGCCCTGGGTGATGCACCAATGGAGCCCATTGCTTCACACAGCACAGGCTTACAGACACAAGCACGTATATCAGCACTGTGTCCACATTTGTATCAGCATGACATCACTACCAAATATTGTTGGGCTCTGTTTTCTAACCACAATGCTGGAAAATTACACAGAAAAAACAGGTAGCAGAAGAACTGTCGGTTCCAGAATTTAATAAGGAATCAGCTGGTGACTAAAGAAACTTACTTTCATGAAAGAGATATATGAAAACAAAAAAAGAACAGAAATTCATCTCTCACCTCTCCTCTCCTCTCCTCTCCTCTCCTCTCCTCTCCTCTCCTCTCCTCTCCTCTCCTCTCCTCTCCTCTCTCTTTTTTTTTCCAGAAGAACATCTTCCTCTGGCATCTTAAAATCACTGTAAAAATCACCTCTTAGAATAATAGTCCAGGCATCCCTGAGCTTAAGCTCTGCTTGAGAGCAAAGTAATGTGATTCCTCTCTAACTGCCATAAACTTAGCACACAGTGCAACTAGATGTCAAAGTTTTAAATTCCTTAATCAGGCTGGCATTTACTTACTCTACCCAATGAGATGGGAAAATTATCTTAAAATACAAATAAGTATATAAATACATGTTTGTATTTCTGAGGATAGAATTAAAGTGTCTTGTTTCATTTGTGAGAGCCTTGCAATTTTTTTCCGCAGCTGAATGTGAGGTCTGACAAAGTAGGAACATGCTCTCTGGGCTGATTAAACCAAGGGAATTTCACAGCCTCTGCAGATGAGGGTTGAAGGTCTCCTGATACAGTAATGGTGCATCCTCCACTCCCAAGAGGTGGGAGAGTATTATTTCAGGTCTGCTGAGGGCTGGGCGTTTTATGAAGGGTTTATTGCCACATTGCATTGGTCTGTGCTAAAAGATCCTTCCTCCATGAGGAAAAGCAGCTGACACTGGCAGTTTTCAAGTAAAATTCTTTGTAGGACAGGATAACAAGAGACCATTGAGATTTTCTGATGTGACCTCCCTTCCAGGACTGACAACAGAAACTCTTGCATTTCTGAAGCAAGTGAATAAAGCAAGAAAAAAATGAAAGATAAGATGCTTCCGTCCTCCTTGTGCTGTTACTTACCTTAACTCCACCAAATTTGGTGTGAGCCCTACATTCATGGCCCTTGTGAAAAGCACAGATGGAGATTTTTTTTCAAGATGGTGAGTGAACACTTCTGAAAATGTAGGATGCAATCCTATTATTCCCCAAGTCCACTGCACGGGGTCAGACAGAAAGAAAAGAGGCAATAGGCAGAGAGTAGCTGGGAAGGAATATGACCATGGGGAATAAAAACACTCATGAGGAGGGTATAAGAGCAGGGAGAAGCCCTTGGCAGCAGGTATAGTTCCCGTGAGTTTGTCAGTAATGACAGCCCAAAGGAAACCTGCCTCTTGCAAAGGGGGAAAAAACCCAAACCAAACCAAAATAGAGAAGGAACTTGCATAAAGAGGAAAAGGACTAGGCCAAAGGGAAAAGAAAAGTGAGTTTGTTTAAGGGCTGGCCATGATGCTCGAAGAGATAGAGGTGGAAATATTTTTTTAGTGAGATGGAGGTGGTAACAACTGGGAATACATGTTCCAGGCTCCTCAGCCACCTCATAGCCTGTAACACTGCCAATCAGCAGCCACATGTTGAAAAAAACCAACCACCGTTGTCATCACTGTTTGGATGTTCCCTCACTTCCAGCACCTGTTGGTACAAGCATCTCCCCTGCAGTCCTTGGGCTGTAGAGCACGGCTGAGGCTGCATGACATCCTAGTCATTGCTGGGAAGTGCATTTCTTCTTGCTGTGTGAGTTCATTTCTCATTCATTCCTACTTGCACAGTATTACACCTTGCTCCTCCAATGATTACACAGCCCTTGCTCAGAAAAGCACCTCTTAACAAAAATAGTCCATCATAGCGCAGGGAAAAAACCGTGAGGTTATTCTCCAAGGTGAGGTTGGTATGACCAGATACTGCTCCTTCCCTGATGTACATGCTCTTCTGCTATTTATTATTGCATTCTCTTTGCCTCATTTTTTATTTTCCTCAGAGCATGGCATAGAAACTTCCTCCTTGACTGGCTTTTGAAGACAGAAAGTTGTCAGGAACTGCCTCTGAATTAGACCCCTTTCTTCAACTCACGGTTAGTTTCCTAGAAATGCATCATATCATCTATTCGACACCTTTTTCTGATGCACCCTGAGGCCCCCCTGCTCTCGACTTCAGACACTCATGTGAGATGCCTGCTTCCCCAAGGCGCTTTCTATAGCCAAAAGGAAAGAGGGATCTCCAGCAGGTCGTTCTGGTCTCAGTAACCTAGCTCTTCCCAGGGATCATAAAGAAGACTGGTGAAACTAACTACTAGTGCAGGTACCTCTTAATTGCCTAAACCTAGGAGGATGAAGCCAGGAACTAGCATGTAAGACTGAGTGCTATATTCCATGTAAAAGCCACACAGACATTGTACCCTCCCCATCTCTTAGGCTATTGCTGACCTAAACTGGATGATCCTTTCTTCGAAACCACGCAATGCAAAAACCACCTGCTTGATCTGGTCTTTTTCAGCACTAACCATCACTAGTTACTCCATCGCTGCTCACACGAGTATCTGGATCTTGTCTTCCTTTTTGTTATTAGATCGGTATTTTCGTAACAATTTTCACTGCGACAACTTCTGCCCATGAAAATAATTCTGCTGAGTTCTGCTGATGGCATTTTTGAGACGCAGTCAGCTCAAGCTAAGAGAAAACAGGCTGAAAAGAGATGATCTCCTTTACAAAGAGACCAAGCTCCCACCACTCCTGGTAAACTGAAGGTGATCTCTTATTCTTCAGTCTCTCCGGAATTTTAGTCGCTCTATTTTTGAATTACTGAATCATGTGTACAACTATGAACAATAAAACTGGAGCCTGGGAGGCTAAAATATGACAGCAAAATCTCATCTAAGCTTTGCAGTAGACTTCTGTGATAATTGCATCCAGCATCATTCACCACCACCAAGGAATATTCCATGATTTACCACTTTAATCTATTTCTTTGTTGCCAGTTTTTGCCAAAAGGAAAAAAATCTATGGATTAGCTATTTGACAGACATGAATAGGAATACTTCCAGTTAACTCTGTAGACTTATGTTCTCTAACATCCTTTGGTGGTTCTGGCACTATTTAGCTGTCGTGGAAGAATGTATAAATGCAATGGAATAAAATATACATTGACACATCTGTGGTCTTGCAAGAACCATGCTACTGCAAAATGTCTTCCTTCGTGCAAAATAGCACAAGCCTTTGACTGTCATGTAATCAAATAACAGTATTAGGAAAGGTACAAACTTTTATGCAGCTGAGAATATTTATACCTGCTTTTTTTTTTTTTTTTTTTTTTTTTTTTTTTTAATGTCATACTGGATAATTTGAGGGGCCAAGCAAAAATTTCAGTTTTTCATTCCCACTAGAAAGTGGGATGGGAGTAATCATATAATCTTAGCTGGCCTCACAAAGGAAATTATTTTCTCTCTAGTTACTAGTGAGAACTTGCCTTATTTGTATATTGTGTTAATGGAGGAAAGAAAATTTAAGAAGGCCAGTCTGTAAAAGCATGTTACTTTCTTTAAACTTCAAGGTGTTGGTATTTCTCCTAAGAATAAAGCAGGCACATAAATTTATGTTGTTGTAATTTTATAAAGGATGTCTCTAGCAGATGGCACATTTTAATGAGGTTGAAAAATCCCTATGGGCCTAAAAGAAGAACAGGGAATATAACAAACATTTTATAAGGAAGCTAAATCCAATATATTTAAAAAAACAAAAGAAGACGTTTTTTCCAGTAGCCAAACTATATACTGGATGTTTTTATTCTCAGGGGTCTTTAAAACAAAACAAATGCCAACCATTTTAAATGTGGCTGAAAATCATTTTGGTTTCCTCTAGGATGTTTCCGATGAATGTTTTACCTCTGGTTTCCATCATAAGTGGGCTTGAAGAATTCTGTAGAAAAATACTAAAAATGTATTTTTATTTCCTAAGGGCTGTGACAGAAAAAAAATCACCCCTTCCCTAATTTCCATCAAGGCAGCCTCATCCTTGGTATAACATCTTAGATGACTAGAGATCTGCTTTGAATAAAATGAAGCTGAACCAATGGAGCTCATTTATAGAGGAGTGAATCCAAAGTAATTTAAGAAATTTTAGCAGATGTACTTGGGTTTAAGACAGTATAATTGAGATGGCAATTCAGAAAAGTATTTAAGCACAGACATAACTCCATCTCTGTTCATGCATTTAAATCCAATCACTTAAGTACATGCTTAAGTATTTTCCTGAATGGGATGCTTTCCTGAATCACAGCCTAGAGTCTAGAGTGATGTTCACATTTTATGATGTGCAGTATATTTAGGTAATGTCACACTTCACAGGCACTCAGAATGGGAAACTTAAAGTGGTAGTGATGCTTTAGAACAACCTTACCTTTTATTATGCAGACTTGGCTTGTGGCGCTGTGTTTAAGGCTGTTTTGACTTCTTTTTTCTACTAAAAAATAATTAAAATTCCTTATTTTTTTTCCAGAGAGCTTCAGTTACTTCACCATTATGTTTTGAACTCTTAGTCAGTAGGTCTGAACAACCCCAGGAAAGATGGTAAGGAAAATGAGGTGTTAATATTCTATATGGTGAACAACGTATGTGGAATTTCAAAGTTCTGTTGGAATACCTTGAGAAGTCAAAGATTTTAACTATTGAGTTAACCACTTTTGTTTCACATCCAACCATTTACAAAGCTCTCTCTTGAAACGCATACTATATCTATTTATTTTTTTCAGACTCTGAACTGCAAGATTTGGGATACTTAAAAATTTCAGACCTTGCCCACACATCAATCTTCATAAAGATTCTTTTGAGAGGTTAATCTCTTTAAGAAGATCAGTCATTACAGGCAAAAGGGTGGGGAACTTGAGGAAAAAAAAAAATCTCTTTATATCCTGTGTATTGTCTACCATGATTAAATCTTTGGATATCATTTTTAAATAAATAAGCCATAATAATTATCATCAAATCACTTCTTAATATTTCTCAGTAGAAAGAGGTACTTATCTCAGGTACCTGGAGGGTCTCCTTTCTCTCTCCGGTGACCAAAGAGGGAGCAGAGGTGATCATCTCGGACTAGATCCCTTTCCCCTTGGCTGAAGGTAGGGAAGATGACTCCCAACCACCCTTGGTGTCCATAATGTCATCATCTTCGCTATGGATTGATCCATCACTGCAGTAGAGACATCTCCATTTCCAGGCGCTTCTAGATTCTCTGAGGCCACAAGGCAGTACCTGAGGAAGTGTGAGATGAAGGCATGCTTCATTATGGTATTTATGCAAGCCAGTTTGGGGATTTGCATTTGTTTCCTCACTTTTTCTTTCTAAAGCATAGCTGATCAGAAAATAATTTGTTGAAAGCATTCTCATTGAATTTCTACATGAAAGCACATGCTTTTCCCCTGGGGTAATGCTTGTTTGACAAAACCAAAAGAAAACCATTGTCTCTGCTTTTCAACAAACACTTGTTTTTAGGCAAAAAGCAACATATTTTGACTGCTATACATCTGGTGGTTTCTGGTTATCTGGAATTGGTTAAAAGTTCCAGCTACCTGAAACTCGAAACAGTGAAAAGGTTGAGACATTCCTTGAAAAATTTAACAAAAAAATGAGCTTTCTGATAGGAAATAACTTGTTTTTTCTCACTGACTCTGATATTCTGAACTGTTCTTTATAAGCACAGCTTCTTGAAATAGTGTGCAATGTTATTCTGAATGAGATTTGCTGTGGGGGTGCAGCTAATTTTGTGGAAACATATCTACTGTGTTCACCTACATCTGTTTAGATATCTTGCATAAGAAAAGAAAGTGGGCTGATATTTCTTCACGCTTCAGGCTCTTCGTGTTCTGTACGCCCTCACATTTCTGAACTGATAGCACTACTGGTGCCACTACCACAACACTGCAGCTGAATACTCTTGGCTATTTTTGCAATTAGATTTTTGTTTAGATTAATGTCATAGAAGATAACCTCTTCCTTCCCCGGCACTTGAATGTCTTCTAATAACATATTATAGCCTTTGAGCTATAAAGAACCTATGTGAATACATTTCTAATCCTGACAGATGTCTCCGGACAATATTTTAGTAAAATGTATTTACTACCGAATGGCTTTTCAAAGTTAATGGTCCATTGTTAAAAATGGTATTTCATGGTAATTTGAGTTCTTTCTGAATTTAGGGCACTTCACTATGCAAGAATGTAACCTCATCAGAAAGAAAAATGAATTGATATGAGTGATATCCTGCTTTAGTTTCCAATTTATACCTTCTTGCCCAGTACAACTAGATCTGTTTTGCAGGAGAAACACACAGTGAAATAAAAAGCTGTTTAAATCCAGAAAGTGTGTTCTCCAAACCCATTTTTATTAAAGCTTGCAATATGTTTTGCTGGCATTATATCTGAAAGAGAAATGCTTCGGGGCTTCCTTATCCCCTCTTTCAAAAAAATGTCAATCTAATCCAATAAAGTGGGAAAAGGGAAAAGCACAAGAGAGGCTGCAAAGATTTGCCTGCCTCATGTGACACAATGTATACAGTGGACTGTACCATGGTACGGGTAGGACATCTTTTGTCACCTCTCCTTCTCTCAGACAACTACCCCTCTAGTAAATTTGTGACCTTTTGTGATTTGAACTGCTGTTAAAGCACACAACCACCATAGGATGCCGTAAATTTATCCCCAAGCTGAACTAGAGGTTTGGATCAAAGTAAATGCTTGCAGAAGATGTGAAAAATTATAACCTTCATATCTCCACCTCATCTTTGGAAAGATAGGAAGGAGAAAAATAACATTCTTTGATGTCTTCTTTTCCACAGTTACAAATTAAGCAAAGCCTGAGTTTTCTGAATTAAACTTTTCCATTTATATTTACTCTTTTTGTTCTTCTTGATGCAAGAAAGACTCTGCCAATGTTTGCTGACCTCACAGAAAATGCTTGCTGAACACTGATTGAAAAGCTTGACTTTCAGACATCTTAGTTAAGATAGATGCTGGTTTTATTATAAGGTATACAATACTTTTTAAAAAAAGTTAGCAGGGAGATTGTCATATTGCACTAAGAACTTATTCTTGCCCTGACAGCTTATCCTTGTTCTATTTTTTCTAAAAATGTATTGCAGTAAGAAAATTAATTATGCATTTGAAGGGCAAGATCCAGGGGAAAAAAAAGTGGAGGAAGACATTCTTTCTTAGCTTTCGAGGAAAAAGATAGGCCAAATGTATTAATTTTCCCTGAGCTGCAATGGCAGAGAAAAGCAGGTAGCAGTGGGGAACTTTACCTATGAGTGGATAGGCTAAAGAAAAATCACTTATGAAACTTGGTACCTGCTAGTGCTGTTCAGAGTGACTTCCAAACATGTTCAGATAGTCCCCATAAACCAGAGAGCTTTTGGATTATTCCAGTCTTCTGGAGAAAAAAGATCTAGTTCTTACCTCCAGGGCTGTTTAATATGGCATAAACCAGAGCATGACAAGATAAAAAAACAACCACACTTACCTGTATTTCCTATTTGACAACCACTGCTGTCAGTATTAACTCCTTATCTACTTTATCTACCTCTGCTCTTGGCACTTCCTCTAGTCTTTGTCACTGTCCTGGTTTCAGCTGGGATAGAGTTAACTGTCTTCCCAGTGAGTGAGCGGCTGCTTGGTGCTTAGTTGCTGGCTGGGGTTAAACCACAACAGTCATATATTCATCTTACATATTTTTGTCTTCCTAAGTTTGAAATTTGCACATGGAGATTACGTAAGTGCCTCTCCAATGTCAAGTCTGTCATGGCAGCCCTGATAAGGAAGCTCATACTCCAAGTGGGATCTTCCAGGAAGAAGGTTTTTATTTCTGTGAATGCTTCCCGATGGCCAAACAATCCCAACAATTCAACAGTTGTTGAAACAATTCGGTCTGGTTCCAGGTCCGGGACTGAAAACATTCCAGGACTCTTAATGTCAATTTGATAAATGTTGGAATACATGATGTATAAGTTGGCAAGTTTCACCTGACAGGGAGAGAACTTTATACGGCGCTTTTGCTATAGAGGAGTGCCTGATGTTGGAGAACTGAAGAGGGTCTGTGGTGTTGTCTGGCACCCCGTGCAGGAGTTACATAGAATTTCATTGCCAGACCACGGTATCTGTATGAGAGCAATCTCAAAGACCGTTTCTTGACATTGAAGGAGAATCATGGCCAACAAGGGAGGAGAAGGTGGTGAGAAAATGGGGAAAATTAACCAGAGGAATCACAGTCAGCTATTAGATGAGATTTGCATCTCCCCCCCTCTATTTTAAAGGATAACTGACAACTTTATCCATTGCAGAAAACTGCAGCTTCTTTGAGGAAAAGTTCACTTGTTTTTTAAATTCTGCCAAGAGGCCGTGTCTAAGCTTGCAAAGGTGTTTACTGTTTGCCCATCCGGCAACATGCAAGCAAAACACATGAATAAAAGAAACATCTTGTCTAGGCCTTCAAGTCAGAGAGAAAATGTCACTCAACCCAGGAAAGATAATTGAATATGACAAAACCCCAGAACCTCAAAGCTATTTGGATATCTTATCCCACTGATAAGGTGACGGTTATGTTCCTGTTCACCTTACAAGATTTAGGAAAGATCAGAGGCTTTTTTATTCATAAGACACCTCTACCAACCAGTTACAGGGAGAAAAAGCATAGAAGTACTGAACTGTGTTAATTATTTATTCAGACAGTCTGAAAAAGCAATTGAATTGAGACAGTTTGGGAGTCTCTGTTGACTAATAGGGGAGAAATATTCAACAGCTTAAAGGCAAGAAGTGAATTGAGAGTGAGTGTTTATTAATACATGATTGAATTTACTACTCCAAGGAGAAGTTTATTAGTATGTTATAGCTCTTTGGTCTTCATCTACAGAAAAGGATAATTTGGAAAGGCTCTAGAATTGTTAGGCAGACTCTGAAACTTAAAATCATTAAGACAGTAAAAACCTAGAGGGAAAATCCTGAAGGAGAACAAATGAGATGTACATTGATCATCATTCCTATGCAAAGTGTAAACTAGACAAACAGGAAAGAAATAAGGTAACTAGAGGAAGGACTTTTTAAATTTTTTTTTAATGAGGACTAAAAAGGAATTACACAGCATAGAACATCACAGAAAACCAGAAAGACAACAGACTGATCTTGAGCTTGTTTTATTTGGTTTAAGTTTCTTGGTTTCAGTATTATGATGCCAACTAACTCTTAATGAGCAGTAAAAGCTTTGTAAAAACTGAATTAGAAGACAAAATGGACATCCTGAAACTCACAGAAGCCAGAAACAATAAAGGATGAGCTATGCACAGCATAGCTGTCTGAGCTGGTTCCCTGAGCAAGTCATTGTATGTTCCCTTTGTAATCAATGGGATGAAATATACACTGTTGGGTCATAATTCATCTGTCCTGATTTAGAAGCCCTCTTAGACTGAAATGAATTGTCCCCTAAAAAACATTCCCCTTTCATGGACTAAAAAGTGTCTGAACAGCTAGCTCAGAGTTAACATGTGTTCACATGAACCCCACTCCAGATGTTTTATAAATGCATGAAATTCCAAGGAAGAAAATAGAATATATTTGATTCTAAGTAGAATCTATATGTAGCAAGGAAGGAAAAAAAAAAGTAATAATTTGTAGCTTGGATTCCCATTCTCTTAAGTATTTATGCATCTAATAGCCACTGGAAGCAATGGCTGTACCCATACCAGCTACCAAGACTGTGCCACTGTTTATTTTTTATTCTGAGGACCAGCTGGCATTTTCTGACAACATCCATATGTTCCAATTCCCCTAGCCTTCAAAAGAGAGCGGCCATATGCAACTTTCCTATTGGGAATGGTTCTTGGCCTGTAATACATCCAAAACTGTGCCTGGGAACTATTTGTGAGAATGCTACTTGGCACAGACCAAACCTGGGCCAGGGACCTCTCTGACAATCAGAATTATGGCAAATACATTTGCAGTGCCCATTCTAGGGTGTTATTTAATGTAGTGATATGGAGGTACCCAATGAAAATTACTTCATAGCACAGCTTTAAGAATTTGGGCTTCAATAACCAGTAGCAGACTTCAGTAGAAGCAGTGGCAAAAAAACACCTCAGAGCATGTTGGATTCAGCTCCGAGTTATCTTGTCTCCATTTTCAATAAAATATAAAAAGAGATTTGGAAGCTATAAGAGAAGGTGATAATATAGTGAGAATGAATGACAGCTGGTGCTGATAAAAGGGAATATATGCTGGGTAACCTAAGTATATATGAATATAGGAGATACAATCAAAGGGAAACAGGCATTAAAGTGATCACTGGCAAATAACTGAAGGCAAAGCAGACCAAAAGAACGGAAAATAACTACATGGTTTATATCTGATCACCATATAACGACAAGAAGCAATCACAACAACATAGAATTAAGCATACACGTTATCTTTTAAGTCAAGAAGAGGATAAATCTGGAGTTCCACAAAACTGCACATCAGTAAATAAGTAGTGAGTGGTCCAGTCTAACAATGGCAATGTCCTGACAACTCACACTTGATGTCAGTAGGAAAAAGAATGTCACCAACCATAACACTAAAAGAAATATCAAGATCAATCTGAAAACACAGACTTTCAAAGAGAGTGCCAAGATGATTAAAAGCCAGCTTGGGCTCTCGGGGAACAACAGACAAGATCTGGATGGTTACTACCAGGCTTTCCCTAGCATCACCATTATTTTAAGTAAGAGGTACAGTAGTATTGCAAAAGATAAACTTTCTCTATGGAGGAATAGTATTACAGTAGAAAGGATATTTGAAAATGAAAAAAAAAAGGAGAAAATAATTTTAATTAATAATAGTAGATATTTACATGTCTTGTGCAACAGTACTTAAACAACGAGGTCTGCTGCTGCTTGAATCATGCTAAAGGACATTACTTTAGAGACCTATGGGAAACTCATGCTTTTCTTGAATCACAGGTAGAAACCTACCAGGCTGTCTACCCTAGGACATCTTCAATTACATGAGATGCCTATCCAGGGGCACCTGAATCAAGATAAGGCTTTTTTGGTTCCCATTGCATCAACAGAGGTCAATGGTGGGATTCAGCTGCTTAAATGCAGGCATCTTGTGCTGTTTAAGAAGCCCTGGGATGTATTCTGTCTGGCCTCCAGCTGCCAAATCAAAAGGACATGAAGAGACCCTGTGTCATTCTGTCCTACCTTTGTGTGTCAGATGCTCAAAAGTATCTGAAATGTCAGTGGATGTCTACATTTCCACAACTGGATTTCATCACTAGTAAACAAATACAGTCAAGAGAGCTTTTCAGTTGATCAAATATATTTGTCTGCTTCAGGATGTGCTGAATACTTTTATAGATTACACTATCGAAAGGGCTTCCACTGACTATGATGAGATCATGAACACTTACCTCCCAGGTGCATACCTACACTGCAGATACTGAATTTACATACCTGAATGTGCAGCTGAATCCTTCCCCTTTCTGTGGATGTCTGAATCAACAAACAAATTCCACTTTCAGGACTTAGTTCAGTTTTCTAAGAGTATGGATCCTGTCAGTCATTTCTGGATATCTTGAATACTCAAGCCCTGGACACCTATGTTTAGGCAGCTGAATGGAATCCCTAGTGATTTTGAGTAACCGTATATTGTCAGGTAAGATAAATGTCTTCAAGCCAGCAGAGTCTGATGAAATTTAATTTCCAAACATTCAAGAGACTATCTGAAATAATCTTGTAAACTTTAGCAATCACTCCCTTAAAACTTGTGGAAGCCAGGACAGGCCCCAGAGGATGGGAGTAGGGCAAACATGATACTCATCTTTAAATAGCAGTAAAAAAAGGAAGGATCCAGAAACTTATAGACCAGGCAACATAACTGTGAAAGTCACAAAGATAGAGAAGAAGATTGTTGAACAATCACTTTGCAACCACTGGCAGCATGATAAAGTGATAAGAAACAGCTAACGTGTTTGTCAAGAACAGGTCACATCCAACCAACCTGATGCCCTTCCATGATGGAGTAGAAGCATAAAGTTTAATGTAAAGATATATAAAACAATTTATTTTAGTGATTTTCATATTTATTTTTATTTTCCCATAAAGAAAGGAAGCCAGATCATTAGTCTCTCTTCAAGTGCTTTTTATATCTTGCATGTGTCAAATGCCTCTGTTTAATGCGTGGTACATTCCTAGGAAAATGTCATATTAATTGACACTCTGCAGTAACTGCCATACTTTGGCAAGAATAAAATGAGGCATATGTACCAGAATTTGTGATGGAAGTATTGCCACCATGAGAAATTACTCACATCCTTGAGGGATTCCCCTTCTTGAATCACAGTTTTACATTTGTCTCTATCATGGTCAGAATTTCTCAGTTAATCCCATTCTGCAATGATGCTATCAACCTGATTCCCCAACACTTCCAGTGCTACTCAGAATGCTGTGATCATTAAACTACGCTGATGTAAAAGAGTTATGGATCAGGCTCTTGATTTACAGAAACAACACTAAATTCAAAAGCCCTTTTAGAGCAAAAGGAAGCTTTCAGTAAAATGACTTATGAAAATCCAAAGTCCTTAGGATTTAATATGAAAAATATTGACTAGTATTTTTGAAAGCCCAAGGCTTCACTCTTAGTGCTTTTCTGCTAAAAGTGTTATAAGGTAAATGACGACAGTGTTTAACTTCTTTGGTTTTTTTCCCCAGTACTATCATGGTGGACTTTTCAATGTGGACTCCTAATAATATTTCATTACATGAAACCTGCACTGAATTATGAGTTGGCTTCCAGTAAAGATTTCAGCAGCTAGAAGGATATAAAAATACTAAATAAGCTTGGTGCACTCATCTTCTCTGTATATAGATTGTCAGTACTTTCTCAGCTTTTTTAGATTAAAATAGTTCTCAGGAAAATTGGTAGGGTGACATTTGTGAAGTTGAGCATAAATCAAATTTTTAAAGTGTCTAGGGCAAAACTGACAAATGTTAATATGTCTACACATACATACAAGCAGGATTTTCAAAAATGCCTTTGAGGTAGATGGAGAAATTACTTAGATGTCTATCAACCAGTTTAGATGTCTACATACATTTTTAATTGCCTTTTTAACGTTATGAGTGCCTAAAAACTCTATGTTATCTCGCCTACAGTTAGCAGTCTGAAAATTAGATTTCTAGACTCTCTCAATAGTCAGTGATGTGAGGCAGGCGCTCCCAGATGACAACCCATCCCACTTATTTTAAGATCCAATTAATCATTTTTTTTGTCTACAGAGGAAGCTCAGGTGCCTATCTTTGGCTTGGTGTCTTTGAAGAGTAAACAAGAAATATCAGGGCATACTATGTACAGCCTTGCAGAGAAAACAGCTGGGGGTGGCAACTGAGAGAGCATTGGGCTGATGGTTTCCTGTTTTACTTAATTATGGACTGAAAAATGAACGTGAACAAAATGAGCATGTAAGATGTTAAAGTAGGACTGCATGTATTAAAGCATCTAAAATTCATGGGAAAGTTAGCGTTTACTGAGGCTGTTCTCTGACAAAGAAATGTCTATGTTCTTCTTACAGTCCTCTAAATATTTCTTTGAAGTTCTTTTCAAAGTTTCTTTGAAGTCTATCAACTTACATTTAAGCACCTAAGGATTTTCTGTAGGACAACTTCTTCATGGATTTGTAAAATTCAGGTTCAAGGGGGAGAGTCTCAGTCTGAAAAACTTGCATCTAACTCCCCATCCTTTTCTTGCCAAAATGCTCAAAAAAAATTACTTTGACATAAAATGTTCAATTTGGCCTGAATCAAAGCACTTTTTTAGACCCTTGGGAAAAAAAGCAAAGCAAAGGCAAAAAACCCCTGTATTAACAAATGATGAAAAGTTTCCCTGTCCTGTCAGTAGATCAATGGAAAGAGTGCCTACACTTGCTTAGATCCAGATCCAGGGTTAATTCCCATGTCTGCCTGAGAGCATCAGTGCCCACTTGGTTCACCGTCCAGCACAGTCTCTGCATCACCACGCAATGGGAGCACTGGGGGTGAGACATTGCCCATCTAGGCACCATTAGTCTGTCTTGACAATATTTGTTGAATCAGTGATTGAATTGAGATATCACTGGATTCAGTCCCAGGTGAGTGACGAACAGGACAGTCATTCTCTGTTCTCTCACTTTGTCTCATCTCACTTGGTTTATGCATTTAAAAAACACTTTTAAAGCCAGCTCCTAAGAACAGGAGAGGAAAGAATTATGTGTTTTTACAAAAAAAAATTAGCTGGTTACATTTGTACTCTGTAAATTTATAGCAAACCAAACCCAAATTTTATGGTACAAGACAGCAAATAGAGTGAGAGATAATGGCAACAACTCAGTCCTGAAAGAATAAGGATAGAAAAAAATTCCCACCAAGATTCTTTATTGTTCCAAATCTACTCTCAAATAAGCCTAAAACACTCCTATGGATGCTGAATACTTAGCAATAAGGCTAAAGTAATTCCTCTTCTTTAGTTGAAAATAAGAGGTGGACGGGAAGGATTATTGAGAAATGATGGGGTACTTCAAGAGCAGTGATAAAAATTGTTAAGTATAACCACAATAAAAAGGTTTGCAGCTAGCTCATTTTGATTAGCTTCATCTCTGAGTAGATGTTGAAGTCCATCTAGGCCTGTGCAGGTTAGAATGTGTCTTCAAGGTCCTCCTTCAAGGGATAGTGTTTGTGGGGTAAATTACTGTGTAAACAAGTTTCCTGGCTAACACACCTGAAATAATAGTCAAAACAGGACCCTTGCCTTAAGTAACTTCTATACTTGTAGTTTTTTAGTTTCGGTTCTTCAGCCTTGTAGCGTAAGAACTTAGAATCGTTACTTCCTTTGAACAAAAACCTGTGATTTCCATCCGAAGTTTGTCTTCTGTTTAAGGCGAGCTCAGGTCTAACTGACTAGCGTTAAGCTTTTTGCATTTGCAGACAAAAATGTGTGTCATGGAGGAAGTACAATCATTCACAGCAAGGCTGGGACTGGGTTTCCTGCCAAGCTGCAAGAATCACTGCAGTGGGAGTCACCAAGTGCCAGGGGACACTGAGCACCCTTCTACCAGCGAGTAGGCACTGGAGAAGAAGAAAGCTACACCGGAACAAACAAATGTGTGAAAAGCAATTGGGAAAGGTCTCTCGATTGCCTATACTAAAAGACAGAGAAAAAGAAAAAGAGATAAAAGGGCCAATATGAGAATGAACATTTTGTTTTCTGTTCTACTTAGTTCATACCTGAAAGCCCAGGGAGCAGACAGAGAGGAGATATATGAGCACACCCTGCCTTCATCTCGGCTGCTGGCAAGTCTGCTTGGACACACCACCTCCCGTTCTGCTGTTCCAGAAGCAATAAAATCTGCCATCATCGTTCTGTTAGTGCCAAAGGCAAAGAAGAGTTTTCTGCAGAATGGTTTGTGAGAAAATTAATTGATGACAGGCTTCTTGGCAGTTTGCAACCATAACATTTGTATGATCTGCTGATGCCATGGTTTTATTCCCTGCTAATCAGATATTGCTCTCTTTACTATGCAAGGGCATCTCTTCTAGCTATTGTTGGCATGGAGAAGGCAGACCTCCTAGCAGTAATAACTCAAGTCCACAACAATTTTCAGTTCATACAGGCACATATTTTTATAAAGTCTCAGAATACTTCACGGAAACAACCCCAACACATAACAACCAAACTGTGACAATCTACCTGATCACTTCATGGTGTGGAAAACCAGCTTCACCAGCCACCTCTGTAGCTTCAGTACAAATCCCTACCTCACCAAATGAGCCAATTAATAAGAGATAATCTTAGTCTTTATTTACACACACCTGGACTCATCCCAGCTGACATAACTGAGTTGTCTACATCTGAAGCTCTGTCTTGAGCTCCCTCAAAGGAAGGAGACAGACACCTGCCTCCAGATAGACAAGCTATGTTGTCCTAGACTTGAAGGGGAAGGGGGATAATATCAGGCCTGCCCGTGACAAGCTGTGGGATGACAAGCCAAGGTTGGAGGGATGGGGTGCTAGTGAGGGCACTCAGCTCGTTGCTCTGAGACACGCTGGGTACAGTGCAGCACACTTGAAGTCTTATGGAGATGAGCCAAGGGCTCCTGAGGTAACAGGAGCCAACAGAGAAACACTGGTGAAATACTTCAAAGGAATTAAGGTGTGTTCCTCTGAGAAGGTGACATGGCTGACAGCCGAGCTGAAGTGCCTCTACACCAATGCACACAGCATGGGCAACAAACAGGAGCAGCTGGAAGCCACCATACTGATAGAAAGCTACAACCTAGTTGCCATTACTGAAACTGGATAGGACAAATCCCATGACTTGAGTGCAGCTATCGATGGCTGCAGGCTGTTCAGAAGGGACAGGTGAGGAAGGAGGGCTGGAGGGGTTGCCCTCTATGTCAAGAAATGGGTAGATTGTGAAGAGCTGTCTCTGAAGAATAGCCACGAGCAGGACGAAAGCTTATGGGTAAGAATTAGAGACTGAGGCAACAAGGGGAACCTTGTGGTTGGCATCTACTACAGGCTGCCTGATCAAGGGGAGCCTATTGATGAAGTCTTCTTACTCCAGCTACAAGACGCATCATACTCTCGGGTTCTTGTCCTGCTGGGGAACTTCAACCACCCCCACATCTGCTGGAAAAGTAGCACAGTAAGCTGTAGACAATCCAAGAGACTCCTGGAGAGCACTGAGGATAACTTCTTAAGCCATGTAATAGACAGCCACACCAGGGGGGATGCAATACTGGATCTGATGGTCACCAATGCAAGTGAGGTAATCAGTGACGTCAAGACTGGAGGCAGCCTGGGCTGCAGTGGTCATACACTGGTGGAGTTCACAGTCCCAAGGGATATGGGTCAGGTGAAAAGTAAAGTCAGGACCCTGAACTTTAGGAAAGCAAAATTCCAGCTGTTCAAGGAATTAGTCAATAAGACATCCTGGGAAACTGCCCTCAGGAGCAAGGGAGCAGAACAGAGCTGGCAGATCTTTAAGGACGCTTTCCATAGAGTTCAAGAGCTCTCCATCACCAGGTGTAAGAATCAGGAAAGGAAGGCAAGAGACAGGCATGGATGAGTCAAGACCTGCTGGTCAAACTAAAGGGCAAGAAGGAAATGCACAGGCAGTGGAAGCAGCAGCAGGTGTCCTGGGTGAACAGACGTTATAGAGTCTAAGTAGTATAGAGGTGTTGCCCTGGTTGTGTAGGGATGGGGTAAGGAAGGCCAAGGCACTGCTGGACCTGAACTTGGCAAGGGATGCAAAGAATAATAAGAAGGGCTTCTACACGTATGTCAGCCAGAAAAGGAAGATCAAAGAAAGCATACCCACCGTGATGAACATGACTGGTAAACTGGTATCGACAGACGAGGAAAAGGCTGAGGTACTCGGCAAATTTTTGCCTCAGTCTTCACTGGCAGTCTCTCTTCCCACACCTCTCAAGTGGATGGACTGCAAGACAGGGACTAGGTGAGCAAAGTCCCTCCCACTGTAAGAGAAGATCAGGTTTGTGACCACCTGAGGAACCTGAACATACATAAGTCTATGGGACCTGGCGAGATGCATTTGAGAGTCCTGAGGAAACTGGCTGATGTAGCTGCCAAGCCACTTCCCATGATATTTGAAAAGTCATGGCAGTCAGGTGCAGTCCCTGGTGCCTGGAGCAAGGGAAACATTGCACCCATATTTAAACAGAGTAGAAAGGAGGATGCTGGGAACTACCAACCTGTCAGCCTTACCTCTGTGCCTGGAAATATCATGGAGCAGATCCTCCTAGAAGCTGTGGTAAGGCACATGGAGGTCAGGGAGGTGATTCAAGACAGCCAGCATGATTTCACCAAGGACAAGTCTTGCCTGACCAGCCCAGTGGCCTTCTGTGATGGAGTGACTATATCAGCAGACAAGGAAAGAGCTGTGGATGTCATCTATCTGGACTTTTGTAAGGTCTTTGACTCGATCCCCTCAAAATCCTTCCCTCTAAATTGGAGAGATATGGATTCAATGGGTGGACTGTTCAGTGGATGAGGAATTGGTTGGATGGTCGCATCCAGAGGGCAGTGGTCAACAGCTCAATGTCCAGATGGAGATCAGAGAAAAGTGGTGTCCCTCAGGGGTCTGTGTTGGGGCCAGTACTGTTTAATATCTTCATCAATGACAGTAGGACTGAATGCACTCTCAGCAAGTTTGCAGATGACACCAACCTGAGTGGTGCGGTTGACACGCCTGAGGGACTGGATGCCATCCAGAGGGACTGGGACACACTTGAGAATTGGCCCCATGTGAACATCATGAGGTTCAACAAGGCAAAGTGCAAGGTCCTACACCTGGGTCAGGGCAACCCCCAGTATCAATACAGGCTGGGGGATGAAGGAATTAAGAGTAGCCCTGCGGAAAAGGACTTGGGGGTACTGGTGGGTGAAAAGCTGGACATGAGCCAGCAATGCGCACTTGCAGCCCAGAAAGCCTACCCATATCCTGGGCTGCATCAAAAGAAGCATGACCAGCTGATCAAGAGAGGTGATTCTGCCCCTCTACTGTGCTCCAGTGAGACCCCACCTGGTGAAACACTGGCCCAGGTTGCCCAGAGAGGTTGTGGCTGCCCCATCCCTGGAAACTTTCAAAGCCAGGTTGGATGGGGCTCTGAGCAACCTGGTCTAGTTGAAGATGTCCCTGCTCATTGCAGGGGGTTGGACTAGATGGCCTTTAAAGGTCCCTTCCAACGCAAACCATTCTGTGATTCTATGATTCCTCCAGTTACAGAGGGAGCTTAGGATGATTAGACATCTCAGATAAATACTTAAAGTTACACAGGAAAGAGAGAGATCAACTGAGAGAAAGAGATCTGCTCAGGGTGTCTACGTGGATTGAATATCCCAAGGATGACCTTCAAGCTGCATGTATACTACTAAATCACAGTGCCAGAGAGCAGGACGGTGGATCCTTTGTACAGTCTCTGGCATGCTTTTGGTCAGGGACAACTCTGATTTTCCTAACTGATTCTTAGACATAGTTTGAAAGTCAGGAACTATTTAGCAATAGCCATTCACTCCGAGAAGAGACATTTAATGTTAATGTTTAATGTTTTCTGCTCTCCTGGTAGTCTGGTGTCAGAATTTGGGGGCTTTCTTTGCAAACTAAGAGTGTAGAAAACTTCATTTTGCTCAGCTGAGGGTCAGGATTCTTGCACACCAGAAACTGGAGCTGTTAGAGGAATCCTGGGTACCACTGCAAATCCTGAGAAAACAGCATGGGGCTGCAATAATCTGGTGCTAGAGCGGCAGCAGAGCTACATGAAGCTTTCACCTTCCCATTTAAAAGGAAAAGAAATTTAATATTAATATTACATATGTAAGCATAAGATTATATCTAAAAAGAGGTTCCAAAATGCAGATTATGTAGTAATTTTTTTGTGGGTAAACAATTGCTTCAGTAACTTACTGCTTCTCTTGAAAAATACACTTTGGAACCAGACACAGGGTACATCTTACAGACCCCAGATAATGTTGTTGTAAGAAAATGAATTTTAATACTCCTTGCTGTTACATCTTTAACTTTTCCCCTAGTGCTTTGGTTTATATTTAGCAATCTTTTAAGTTTGTACAGTGCAGTTGGAGCCTTATGAATGAAAACACCATTACAACAATCATTTATCAGCTTGAGAGATATAGGCTGAAAGTGTACAAATTTCTGGTTCAGTCTTACAATGATAACTCATGACAATATCTAAAATCACTTTTCGTTCTTTAAAACTGAAAGGAAAGAGCAATTTGCAATGTCATAGTTTGGATGAATGAGCAACGTTCTCAGAAGCAATCATCTAAAATAATCTGATATATTGCTTCCTGTAGGAGGCAAACAATCTTAAAATCTCTTTCTAAAACAAAACATAACTTTGCATTCTGTCCCACATTTAAATTGCAGTGATTTATAGAAATAGTTTGTTCATTTTATATTTATTGTTATCTGCCTTTCTGAGTAAATTCAATGTACTGAGAGCACATTGTGAAGTGCTACTCACAAAGCTTTGCTGACATAGAAGTAATAAAAAGAAGTATGCCATGAGATCAGTGATTCATTGAGAACAGTCAGCACCTTGCTTCTGGTGTAGATTGTAATTTTCTTTCTCCTGAGCTTAGCAAGCAAAACCCTCCTTTGGTAAGAGACTAACAGGCTGCTTCTTTCCAGACTTTTTACATGTCTCAGTTACATCTACCAAGCAATCAAATGTGGTCTGTAGTGTGGGGTCACGTTCTCTCTGCCTTACGCCCATTGCAATGACTGACAATGCAACATTTTAAAGTGTATGTAAAGCACTAAAACCAGAGGGTTTGGAGGAGTTGGATCTAGCAGTTTCCTCATTCCTCCTTTTTCTTTCACAGCACTGGGCTTCTTATAAGGGCTAATCTCCTATTTGTCAGGCTTTTTAGAGAAGAAAGATAGCTGAATCGGCACATCAGATAAAAAGAGAGGCAGAGATCACCTCCCCAATTCCTATTACCATGAAAAACTCTGCTGTTTCTTAGTGGCTGGAGAAATTAATGAATGCACACAGTAAAGTCAGATGGGAGTGATGAGCTCAGAACAGCCGAAGGTTTGGTCCTAAAGCTGGTACTTGTGATATACTGTTGTGTCAGTTACCCTATGAAGTAAAGCAGTCCCTTTCCCTCCCACCAGTACAGCTCTAAGTACTTTCAACCAGTGTAGCCATCTCTATAATTATAAAGAATGATAAACCGCATTAACATATTGTGCTTTCTCCCATGTCCACAAAGAAATTAAGACTCCCCACCCATGTTTATAGATATGAAAGTCAGGTACCTCACTAGAACCAGAAAATTAAGCATCTATTTGGTTCTTGCACGTGCACAGTCACAGAGCTGCATCACCCTTTAGCTAAAGCTTTTTCTAGAAAACAGAACAGGGCCAGGGCTGTCACTGTCCATATAGTATTAAATTGTTTGCACTCTCCCTGGCATGATATTGCCCTTCTCATGGGACTTTCCCAAATAATTCCCAGGTACAAATTAGGGTTTGGATGTGGCCATTCTATTTTGGAGGATAAAGAAGTAAAATAGCATAGTGATGCTTAGAATGCACTAGCTGGCCTCCGTGGCAGAAAATTAACCCTAGAAATAATTTAATTCATTAGAATGGATGTAGGTTAGGAGTTTCCAATGACCTCTGTAGGGACCGATGCACAACAAAAGATTAATCAGAGAAAGCACTCCATCTCCAGTCCTCTTGCCACTCTCTTCCTCCTGGAGGTATTAAGAAAGTACACATTCAAACTAATCTCATGTTCAAAATTATTCACATCTGAAATTATGGACATTCAAAATAATACTGGGAAAAAGGTGGGCAGCCAGTTGGCTTACTCCTCCTGGTATTCCTAGCAAAAAGGACCCCCCCAAAACCAGAAGTGTTTCTCATATATTCTTTTAAGGCTACAGCGAGTTTAGGCAGCATAATAATTAAGTGAAAGTTTAATTATACCCCCCTGGGACAGACTGCTAAAGGTCAGATTTCAGATACATTAATGAGCTGCTAAATGCTGCTGGGAAAGGCTTTTTTTTAAGTCCCGCACAAGCCAGCCCACTCATATTTTTAATGCCAACACTGGGCATATCAGATGTCTGTGGGAGTTTTGCCATGAAAAAAAAAGCTCATCTTGTGCTTCATTTACAGCCATCTCACCGGGTTTTATGAGAAGCAGCTTGAAGATGAGGCCATGCACCACAAAACTGGGAAAGAGCTTGTTGGTCTAATTCCAGCTCTTCGCGGGGTCCTCTGGCCAGTGATTCGGGGGGTGAATCAGAGCCATGCAGGGAAGGAGCCTTTGCCGATGGCAGCCCTGCCTCTTGAAAAGGCTGAAAAGCAACAAGGGCAGGAGTCTAGGGCTTGCAGAAAAAGCAGCAGTCATGTGCTATCTTCAAAATTGGGAAAGAAACATATTTTAACAGATCCCTATTAGTTTACACGGTTTGCTTTTTCTGTGTCTTGGTCTAACACCCAAGGTAGGAATCCCCAAAGCATGACATGCATATGTTGGTTGATATCAGGTTTTAAGCATCTAAATTGCAATAAAATTCCTGTGTTACACGAGAACAGCAAGGCCTAGTCAATGCTAAGTGCTCATTGATGGATCCTGGTGATATTTTAAAACTAGATTTCTTTTTACCTCAATTTCCCTGTCATAAAACTGGTGTAATATCCATAACAATCTCACAGAGGTCATGATATTCATTAATGTATGTAGTGCATGTGGGAACTGATGCGTGCACTGCCATATCAACCTATGGCAAAATAATCAATTTGTAATCAGTGCTGTGTACGAATGGTGAGGTTAAATAGGACCTGAGACCATGCAGTGAATAAGGCAAGTATTTTATCAATTCAAAGACAGGTTTCTAAATGGTATTACTATAAGACTAAAATTAGTAAGTCAAAAACTTAAATGCCAGGATAAAGGGCTGAAGGAGTTGCACAGCTTTCATTCATTCTTCACGTGCATATGGATTTTAATGCAGTCAGCCCCATGAATACAGAGGGACATAAAAGCATTCAGACTGATTCAGGCCAAAGGGTCCATCCAGCTCAGCATCCTATCTCTGATAGCAGCCAATGGCAAGTGCTTTAAAAATGAGACTTCCAACAGGTCAGGCGTAAAGTCATACTTTCCCAAAACACTCCCTCAGGCTCCAGCTGCTTCTTGGCTCACTGGCTTCCACGTCCAAATGTGTCGCCTCTGATTTTAATGACCCTTTCTATGCGGTTTTCCTCCATGAATATACACAAGTCCTCAACCTCCTGAATGATCCGTATCAGTGCTACAGGGTTTTGAACAGTTTTGATATCAGTCTAGCTGAGAGTCGTGGCGCGGCAGGCATAGCATCAATATGTTGCAGTTGTAATTTTTCAGTAGAGCTGTGTAATGAAACGTAAGGAGTAGGGTTTTATTCCAGTCATTTGGATAAGTCATTTCTTCTCTCTTTGGTTCATTTTGCTTTTCACTCTTTGTCTAATGAGAGGAAACTCTTACAGCCAAGGATAGGCTTTTGCCTACACAGAGGCATGCTGAAGACCGTTATAACCATTTGGCAGCTCAGCTGAATGAATTCTTGCATCTACAGCATTCCCTGGCACTGCTGTTTGATAAATATTTGTCTGTACGATAAATATAAGGATATACGCAACCTACGCATCCTGGATCTGCAACCTGCAATCCCCAAGCTACATTTAGAGGGAAAAGCTGGGAATATGGGAGAGGGCTGTTTCTCCCCATGGCGTTACTGTGTGAGCAGCACAGTTTGTGTATCTCGACGTTGGGGCAGCAGCCACATCGCCACATCAGCTGCCTGGGTCTGGCAGCCACCTGGGAGGATGCTTCCCCACTTGAGCAGTCCCACCGGTGGGGTGACCCGAGCCAGAGCCGGGATGCCGTAACGGGGCATCTGCACTGCACCCAACGTCGCCTTCCCGAGCGCCGTCTCGGGCTTGGCAAGGGCAGCAGAGCAGCCTTCCTCCATATTCTTGTGCAATGCAGAACCTGAGCTTTTGGGAAAGGAAAAGGGGAGATTTGATACCTCTTTTTCAATTTGCTGAGTCAGTCGCCTGTATTTCCTTCATTCCCAGCAAATGGAAGCGAAAGGCTAACGTTGCCTCCCGCTCTGACTTCCCATCCCTTTTCTGAAGTAAACAAATGTCAGCAAATCCTGCACTAACAGCACTGTTAAAAATATCACCCTGTCAGCAGATGGGTTCGTTCTCTTTGGTCTGGAGCTCTCTCTTCATTGCAGAAAAGGTGTGGGTTTACATCAAGACAAGTAGTTTAGATGGAAAGCTCAGTGGCCGAGTAAAGAGCAGGCATGCTATGCTCTGCACCGCAGTGTCACCGGCTGGAGTAATTTCCAAATAGAAATTATTAGAGAAGGAATGGATTTGACCTGCCTTAACTATCGAGATAGAAGTTAGCCCTGATTTTCTCAGCTGGAACCTGGCCCTGGGCTAACAATTAAAAACGAGCTACTTCAGCCAAGATGCAGTACTCACGCTCTTTAGCATATTACAAACCCCACGAACCAAGCTGTTGTGGTTTAACCCCAGGCAGCAACTAAGCACCACACAGCTGCTTGCTCAGTACCCCCCCACCCAGTGGGACAGAGGAGAGAATTGGAAATAAAAAAAAAAAGAGGCAGTATAACTCATGGGTTGAGATAAAGACAGTTTACTAGGACAGAAAGGGAGAAAATAATAACGATAATAACAATAATAAAATAATTGGAACATACAAACCAAGTGATTCGCAATGCAATTGCTCACCACTTGCCAATCAATACCCAGTTAGTTCCCGAGCAACCATCCTCGCCCCGGCCAACTTCCCCCAGTTTATATACTGGGCATGATGTCCCATGGTATGGAATATCCCTCTGGCCAGTTTGGGTCAGCTGTTTCAGCTGTGTCCCCTCCCAACTTCTTCTGCCTCTCCAGCCTTCCTGACGGCTGGGCATGAGAAGCTGAAAAGTCCTCGACTTGGTATAAACACTGCTCAGCAACAACTAAAACATCAGTGTGTTATCAACATTCTTCTCATACCGAATCCAAACCATAACACTATGCCAGCTACTAGAAAGAAAACTGACTCTATCCCAGCTGAAACCAAGGACACAAGCTAGCCACAGAGCCAGATCTTCAGCCAGCGTGAAAAGATGGTGCACCATTAGGCTTTGGGGATGTGTGAGAAATGTCTGAGATCAGACCAACTATATCCCTTTCAAAGGGAGATAAATCCCCACAAAGCTTTGTCCAGGAGGGTTTCCAACTGTTCAAGCAAGGGGATGTCAGTCGGTCAGATGACTAATTTCACTGGGGAAAGTGAAGGGTGCACTTTCTCCTGCTTATTGCTTGTTATACTCTGGCATCGTGCAGTTCAGAAATTCAGATTGTGCAGACAAATGCGTCTTGTCACCGAAAGGTAAAAGATTTCCCCTTTCATAACTGGGTCCCACCACTGAAAACATTATACACTTCCCTCATGGGTAACTCCAGAAACTTGTCCAACTCTCCTCAAACACTCATGCGTTCCCTTCATTTGCTCAAACTTACAAATGCACCAGTCATTTTTCAGACACATATTCTTTCACATCTTTTATTTGCTTCTCCAACTATTTCACCACTTTGTTGCTTTTCTTTGAAGAATCCACAGTTGTGCTCTCTCTGCCAGAAAGTAGCAACTGACCAAACTCATTGTTTCTATAACAACTCAAGTATATATTCTTTTTTCTGGATGCCAGAATCCACACTCGATCAAAGCATTTTCATTTCTTGAGACTTACTAGTACCTTATTCATCTGATTTTCTTTTGGATGTTGCTGGATTATCAAATTCAGGTGACAAACAAAGCATTCTGACCAGTGCCATAAATCCATCCTATACTTTGAGCATAAATGACTATATAATAAATTCATTAATAGCTTGATCTAAATTCATTCCCTTGTCTTCTATGTCACTTAAATTCTTATCAACGAATAGCAATTTCCATATGTGCAGTCCTTGTTTACAATGTTCATTAAAAGGCTTAGATGAGAAACAGCAAAAAGCATTTTAATTCATTGCTAAGCACAGCAGAAAACTAAGCAGGATTCCAACTTTATATACAAATTGCAAGCCGTATACATTAGCTGAAATGTAAATCTCACATAATGAGGTGTGCAGCCTGATGACTAATCACATCCATTGGAACATTCTCCTTGTTCAGCTCTGTTTCAATGCATGGGGGCGGGGGGAGGTTGTTATTTAATATTTCAGTTCCTTCTAACAAGAAGAAGAGGAGCTTCTAGGCATGAAAAACTGCAAAATTTGACCTTAAAATGAACTGTAGCAAACAAACCTTGAATACAAAGTGGTGTCACTACAGTTAGAAACATGTTTGCGTCTGGACTAGCAGGTCTTTGGCTCATCTCCAGGGCTCAGCCCTGGGCTGCTACCCAGGGATGCTTATGGTGAAGCTCTGGAAAGGCCTTGTCAATAGGAAAGATCCAAAACTGGATAAGATTCAAAATCAGGGCTGCCAAACTCATGTTGGCATTAATTATTCTTAATTCAAATCAAGATCAAGGTCCCATTATGCGGGTCTCTGTGCAAACAGGGATAACAGTGTTTGCCTTTGGAGAGTCTGCGAAATGAGAAACAGAAACTGATGAAAGATTGAGGATGTGCCGAAGGGATGTGACATGTAAGTAAATGATCACCATGTGATTTAGGCCAGTTCCCATAGTTGCTTGCTCATGTCTGGGCTTCTTGATGTCGTCTGAGACAACATTTATTTTGAGGTGGATGGGAAAGGGTAGAGAGAGCGAGGGGGGCTGTCAAGGGCTGTGGAGCTGATTAGCTGAAGAGAGTACATAAAAGAAAGGAGACCAAAAGAGCAAGCGAACCATCACTTTTCATCTGTCTTTCCAACAGATTCGCATTAATGTAATTTACAGATTGATGTTCCTTAGGATCTGGGAAGGCAATTTAACAGAGAGGCTCTGCTATGACCGCTACATCGTTACATCATTTTCTTCCTCTACAGGCATATGTTTCTATATAGACTTCCTTCTGCAACTGAAAGATTTAAGAAAACAGGATGGAGACAGAAGATATGATTATTCGCATGTCATTTTAGCACTTTGAAAGTCAGGCTCCTAGGCTAAAAGACTCAGCTCCCTTTCTAACAGGTGAAAAGAGAGTGACATTTCATCGGGAGAGTCGTGCAGATAGGTAACCTTAGGCTAAAACAGTCAACATCTCCTGCTGCAGTCACTGCAGGGAGGTCAGCTACCACAGCTATGGCTGTGGTTGAGAAGTTGGCAATATTTTATGGGAGCAGTGTTAGGCTATACTGAGCTCTTCCGAAATGCCATTATACAGCAAACAACAGACAGAATCAAATGTTTGCCTCTCTCCTCACTGCTTTTCAGCCTCAAACACTCACAGGGTTGCTATCTGCCAGGCTCTACTGAAATACCCATGAGGAGATGAACTCTTTTATATTTTGGTGTCATCAGCAATTCCCAGAATTATTTAAAAGGCTTTCAGAAGTGCTTATGCGAGCAGAAATAAATGCAATCACTTGGAGCACACATGAAGGCATCAGTCATAGTCTGTAGGTTTAACAGAAGTGCCCCATGATGCACTACTACTTTTTAAATGGGGTTCACATTGTAATGGGGATACACCAAAACTTGGGAGCTGGAAGTCACTGATGTGTTCAGGCCTGCAAATTGGTCATACATAGGTTGGCAGAAAGGTTTTTAAGGAAATGGAAATAGCTATTAAGCATAACTGACTTCATTTATGATATTTGTGATAGCTTCAAGTGTATTTGCTGTGTTTGTGGAAAGTGCTAAAATCTGGCAATACCAAAGTCCCTTGTGTAGTACTGGAGATTTCCCTGAGGTCCTTGTCGCTAAAGGTACATGGTTCAACTGGCTGAGGTTTCATTGCACTTGGTTAAACACACCTGCTATAAAACGTACCTCTGTATATTAGCCAATTTATTATGAGAGGGACCTGTTACTTAAAAGAACAATTCTGCCCTGCATACTTTTCAAGATGGAAAGGCACAGCAGGATGTAAACCTCTCTGTCAGCATGTCTGCATAAATCCGATTAGAGAAAAAAATGTGTATGCCATGGCATCACAAGGAGAATGCACCTAGAAATGATTTAACTTCTCTGTTTAGATGCTTTTTAATATCACAAAATGCCATGTATCAAATGAGATAAAGGATCATATGTTCTGTGAAAACAAAAATTCTGCAGGTGATTCACCAGCAGATCTTGGCCGGACTTTATGTATTTGTTGCTGTAAGCTCAGTGACATTCAGAAGATGTAAATACTGTAATATCACTGATAATCCCTATAGCTCAAGGAAATTCCTCCCTTTGGATAATGCTAGTCCGCAGTGTATCGCTTCCACCGTAGACCCTCTGTCCCCAAAGTCTGAACCATCCCAGGGATCTTACTGGCAGGATGAGGTCCTTCTTCACTTCTTGTACTGGTTCTGGAGAAAGAGTAAACCACCAGCCACGTTGAGAGTGATTTAGTCCCTCCTCTGCCTCATCAGACTGCCTTGGTTAGTCTAGTTACCACTAAAACAGCACAATAGCTAAGGGAAAACTAAATAAAGGAGAAAAGGTCCACAATACAACTATATGAACAATTCAATTACAATTATTTTAAAGGTACCTAGAGAAATATAAAATTAAAACCATTCTTTTCCTACCTATATTTTAGATTAGTTTAAAAAAATATACTCTATCTTCCCTTTATCCTTAATCAAGCTGGGAAGTTGTATACTCAGCCTTATGGTCAAGGCCCACTTCTGGCCCGGACGCATGGTGCTGAGATTTACCTTTATGGAACAGGATCTCCACCAAGGTACACACTTCCTCGTATATCCTAATGCTACCTAAGGTATCACCAAGCTTCAAATCCTCTTTGCCTTCTGCATTAAGGACCCCAAGGATTTACTGACTTTTCATAAAGAAGTAGTTTAATCATTCTTTCTATTTCTTCTTCCCTTCTGAAATGGGGATGGTCCTTAGTGACTGTGATTAATTTGCTTAATCTCTGTGCTTTAGTTTTCTAAATGTAAGTGGGGATACTAATATTAGTGATTAAGCAGAAGAACAAATACACCCTACATTGCACTGTGTTGAGATGCAAAGTTCTTCCTCTGTAAAAAAATGATTGTGTGAGCCTAAAGTATCTAAAATGGGGGTGTATTTTCAAATCAATAGACCTGGATAAGTTCATAGTTTCATAAATTCTAAGGCCAGAAGAGAATATTAGATCACAGCCTCACTTTCTGAGTACCACACACTGTTAAGTTTCACCTAAATAAACTATATTGTCTTAAAACATTTAATTAGACAGAGAATAGGTCATGTCAATATGCTACTAATAGCCATGGCTCCTGCTATGATGGGACATTGATCAGATAAAAAAACCCGCAGTTTTTCCAGGAGATGAATTAGCCTCTCTAGTGCTAAAGAAGAAAAAAAAAATCTCTATATGCCCTTTTTGTCTATTCCCAGGGGAAAAAAATGTGATTCCCCCCCTCAAGAAGTTATAGGTTGTTTTTCTAGATAAAATAACGGAAAGGTTATTTCCAGTAGACTTACAGCAAGGTATTTTAATGTAAAAATATACTTAGCGTCCACCACTATGATTTAAAACAAAGCTGTCCTTGCATCCTGTGTATACATGGCAAGATTACAGGTGTGGCTGTTAATGAAAATTGAATATAATACTTGGGTTTCTTAGTGCAGAAATGGTGAGTAAAGCTGTGCTATGGCACTTACTTCCAAGACTTTTTTTTTTTTATTTGAAATATAGCATAGACAAAACAGATATCAGCACACTGACTGCTATCACCTATAGCAGCAAAACCTCTTCTTTATGTCTTGACCCCAAAAAGTACACTTATGTTGGTCTTCTTAGAAAGTACCCTGGCGGTACCCAGCCCCTCCCTCCAGCAGTGCCTAGTGATTTCAGACTGGGGTCTCAGTGGATATTATGCTGAGTGACAAATGCAGCTCAAATTCCTATCCCAAGAAGTTGATGGGTCATGGCAGAAGCAACAAATAAATGCCAAAGAGGCATGATTTGGTTAAGACAACACAGAAGGCAGACTGGTTGCCATGCTTAAGTATTCCTAAGCATCTTAAGTCAAAGTTAGGTATGATGGTACAAAAGTAAGACGCCTCAGGAATCTGTATAGAATCCACCTCACAGCACTAAGGCACGATGCACCTAGCACCTCCATTAACTTTTATTAATCTAACCTTTAGACTTGCAATGAGGAAGACTTTATTACCTTCTTAGATAGTGTGTTCCAGTGTTTAATGAACCTTAGAGGAAGAAAGCTCTGTTTTTTGTAATGTAAATGTTTTTTCTGCAAATGAAACCAACGATTCCTTGGGCCCACCAATAGAAATAAGAAAGAATTGATTGTTGTCCTCTTCATAATAACTTTTTTCATGTTGAATGTTATTGGGTCCCCATTGACATTCCAGTCTATAGGAGCAAAAAAGCCAACAGATGGAGTTTTTCTTTGTGCTCTTCATATTTCACAAACAGGTTATTGTTTGCTAGTTTTATTCCCCAAGGCATTCACCTTAGTTTTTCCAAATTTGATTGAAATGTCCCTGCCTGCAGAGGGGCTAGAACTAGATGATCTTTAAAAGTCCCTTCCAACCCCAACCATTCAATGACTCTATGAAAATATCATGCCCCATTTCAAAACAGTGGTCCAGTTTATGCCTCCATCATACTAAAGTAAGCAAAATTATTGCCTCCAAATGTTTATTATTAATGTTAATTCAGCTTTTTATGTGTTGTAACAGAATATTTTTTACTTTTTCCCTTTGAAATCCCCCATATCTTCTAAACAATCTTCTGCCTCACTTCTCCTTCACCTGTTATTCCTTATTATGCATTTTTTTCATTTGATTTCCTAACACAAAGTGCCTTGCATCTATCTTCATTAAATTTCATCTTACTGATTTCTGACCACTTCTCCAAGTTTAAAGTCTTGGTCTACAAAGGGTTTGAACTCCTCAATAGTTTAGCCTCACAAACAAATTCCATAAGCGTCCATATCATAAATGGAAAAAATCAGAAAGAACCAGGCCCAAGATGGATCTTTGATACAATCTCTCTGATGCAATGTCCCTGTGCAAATTGATAGATCATTGGAAACAACTCTATATGTGCACAATTTTCAATCAGTTGAATACATATTTCCCATTGTTTTCCTCTAGACAGTATTCCCTTAATTTGATTGTCAGAATACTAAATACAATAGTATTTAAAAACTTGCTAAGTCCAGTAGAAAGATGTTAAAAGCCGTAGTGGGAAAGACAGCCTGTCCTCTTCTCCTCCTTTCCATTAGGCTAGTTACTTTTCAAAGCAAGAAATTAGGTTGACTTGAGTTTATTTGGTTTTGATAAATCTGTATCAGGTTTTTCTGATGACCTTCCTATCCTCTCAGTGATGGTAAATTGGTTTGCAATTGCTTATTCTATGATCTTTTGAGATATGAACTAAGCTGATGGGCGTTAAGTTCTGCAGGTCATCTTTCTTCTCTTTTTTGAAAATAGATACTATGCTTGTTCTCTCTGTTCTTCTTGGACCATCCCATCTACATTCATTCTCTAAGGTGACTGCTAATAGTTCAGAAATTGCTTTGGTTAGCTTTCAATTGATTCATTTCTCCAGGCTCTTCCAGCTTGAATAAATTTAACTGAATCAAGTGGTCTTTAATCTGTTATTTCACTATTCTCATTTCTATCCCTACCCTTTTCTAATTTATTTTAAATATCTGCTCATAATTAACTTTTTATTTTGAAATTTGAGGAAGAAAAAGCATTATATATTTCCACCTTCTCTGAAGCCTCCTTTATTTGCTCTCCTGACCTAACATGTAATGGAATAAAAATTTCTGTTGTCTCCTTTCTGCTTAAGTAGTCATAGGCCATTGCCTGTCTGGCAAATAAAAAGTTGCTGTACTTCATTCATGTCATGTTAGTACCTGAGAAACTTGGCAGTTTTGACCCAGAGCTAAAGACCCTGTGAACCTTCCTAGAACTGCTCAGTGAACTTAACTCCATTCTCAATGTTGTCAGTGACATTAGCGATGAAGCTGAAGGAACAGAATTTTACAGAGTGACTGTGGTGCCTGAATCATCAGAAATGTCAGAAAACGTTCAGAAAAAAATGGATTTGTATCCTTCCTGGGAAAGGGGACTAGACCTGCTTATTTGGGGAGAACAGAGGCTGACTGGAAAACTTGTTATCAGAGTAATGATGTGGGAAAACCAGTCAGGCAAAGATTTATTCTTTGGGCAGCAAGGGAATTACTGCACTGTATTCCCCGGTTCCTGTATGTATGTGATAGAGCTGAAGTTATCTGTAAAAGGGGGATAAATGGATATTTTACGTTTGTGTAATAATAATCAACTTAAGAAAAGCAGTGCCAATTTTCATCCTCAAAGAAGTTACAAATGTCAATATTTCATTACCTTAAGATGCTACTTGTTTTATTAGAAAAAAAAGTCTAGACCTTAATTACAGTATTTTAATTCTCAGTATTAACACAAGTTTGTGCATACACATTAGTTTATACTCTTGGGTAGTCTTTGCATACACATGTTTCACAATAAACCCCCTTTCTATTAGTCATTACATACCTACCTGAAGATTAAATGCATCCAGGTACTTATCACTGAGAATGTGATACACTAAAATTTATAAATTAATAACAAAAAAACATGGCAAATATGTAACTGTGAACATAACATTGCAGGTGGGCAGATAAGTGAAATTTTGGAATAAGCAGAGAAAAGTCAATATTACTGTAAATTGTTGGTAGAGCTGGTAGAGCATTGCTTCACCTAAGGCTTCTTTGGAAAGTGCCAATCCATCACAACTTCAACCATTTCTGTGAAAGGACTTCTTTTAATAAATTTCCAATTTAACTACTTTACAATGATCCGCACTATTGCTTTAACATTTTCAAAATCTTTTATTTTTTGTTTGATTTTGCCAATCACATTTAGCTCTGATTCCTAACAAGAGACTCCCACATTTATTCTTTCCATACATTTGCATGTATATATTCTGCAATTAATGGGCCCATTTCAGTCACATCTAGAAGAGGGATAGAGATCTCAGAGACTACTGCAATCCTAGAAGCTTTGTGAAAATTGATGTCTAGAAAGAGGAAAAAATCCCAGATTAGTACTTCCTAGAGGAGGTAGAAGGCAGAATTCAGCTATTTTATATTTTATTGGTAACATCCAGATGGCAAATTCGCACATTCATCTTGGACAGCCAGCAAGGAGCACACACCCAGCTGTGGACATGTGGTCGATGAGATGTGTCAGAAGGGTGAGGGATGCTGGGAGTATTCAGATGGGAGATCTGAAACAAAGGACACATGCATAGAAAAAGTTTTATTAAAGATGTTGTTCATGGACCAACAGGTTTACGTTTTGCTTAGTTCAGCCTTAAAGTTTTGCTGGCTGAGAGTTTGAAACAAACAAAGGCAAGTCCTTCCTTCATTCAGCAAGTATGAAGTTATAAAGATTCTGGTAGCAGGAGGCTGTGGTGGCCAAAAGTATGCATCCATTTAGAAATGGATTAGACAAATGAATAAAGGTCCCTCAATGCCTCCAAACATGACGTTGCAAATGTAGCCTCTTGTTTTGGCAGGCCTCTTGGCTGAATGCAAAAATCTCAGAGGCTGAAATAGGAAAGAATTACCCTATGTGTCCTGTTTCCAACATCCTTTTCTTGAAAATCTATCCCTGCACTTTGTCCAGTCAACTAGAGATAGAGCAATCCTTGGGTTTGACCCAATGTGGCTACTGTCATGTTGTTAAAGGCAAAAGAGAGAAGTTAGAGAGGAAAGATGTTCTCAAAGTCCCATCTAGACTCTACATTAGTGTTTCCAATGTGAGGTCTGTAGACCAAGGATTGCCTTTGTCTTAGATCACAGCAGGGTACCTGGGAGAGTGGGGGGAAGAGAGGAAACTGAGGTAGAAAACAGCATCTCCACTCAGTGTGATCACTCTGTCCTCAGTGGAAGAGTCTTGATGGGATGGGGAGATGGAAGGAATGACACCAGCAATAGGAGCAGAAATCCTGTGCTATTACTTATCCCTTCAGCCTTCCTCATAAGAGAAGAAAACAAAAAGAGAGAGAGAGAGAAAGAGGAGGAGTGCCTAAAGCTGGAAGAGAAGGGGCAAGAATGAGGTGAGGAGATAGTTCTGAAAGAGAGGTTTTATGGACATATGGGATATGAACAAGTTTTAAGTGGTAAAGTCATACATTAAAGAGACCTTTGTCAGAAATGTCTGGAAAAGAACCATCCAAAATCAGTCGGTAGATGGAGGAGGGGTGAGCACAGATATCTGAGGGAGATCATTGCGCTCCACTGTCCCCAGAAGAGAATGAAACCCACTCACTGAGGTGCTGGAGCGTGTCCAGAGGAGGGCAACGAAGCTGGTGAAGGGTCCGGAGCACAAGTCTTATGAGGAGCGGCTGAGGGACCTGGGGCTGTTCAGCCTGGAGAAAAGGAGGCTGAGGGGAGACCTGATCGCTCTCTACAACTACCTGAAAGGAGGTCGTAGCCAGGTGGGGGTCGGTCTCTTCTCCCATGTAACAAGCAATAGGACAAGAAGAAATAGCCTCAAGTTGTACCAGGGGAGGTTTAGATTGGATGTCAGGAAAAATTTATTCACCGAAAAGTGTTGTCAAGCATTGGAACAGGCTGCCCAGGGAAATGGTGGAAGTATTTAAAAGACGTGTAGATGTGGTGCTTAGGGCCATAGTTTAGAGGTGGCCTTGGCAGTGCTAGGTTAATGGTTGGACTTGATGATCTTAAAGGGCTTTTCCAACCTAAATGTTTCTATGATTCCCACAACATTAAATTAAGCCATGCCAGGACATGGGCACTGGTAGTGGTAAGCAGCCAGCCTGGTCCACACCCTGCAGGGTACTTTACACACTTGCTTTAAGCATAATATAAAAGTTCACCTGAGTCATGGGATTCTGCAGCTCTACTGAGCCCAAGGAGCCAATCCTTTCTGCTTGATGGTCCAAAAGTGACACTGTGCAAGGCAGCTGAGCCTTGAGAATTTGAACAGACTCACCCTAAACTTACCAGGGAATTCAAGGTCCCTCCTGAACCAAGATGATGATTCATGAGAAAGCAGCATTTCCATACAGACTTTTTGCTCACTGCAAGACTTCTGTAATACTGTATATTTATCTTTCACTGGGGACGCAGATTTGCACTAAAACAGGTAACATTCACAGAATTTGACAGTTTATGCTGTAATTTTCCCTGTCTAGAATGGTTGTCAGGAGTCTGCTTTGGGCAACATAAGCAGCTATAGGAATCTAAACAATTTAAATCAAAAGACAAACTCAACAGACTTTTTGTTCCCTATTACACACTTGATTATTTGCAAATGTCTTGTTGTCATATTTCTGGTTTTGTTACAAGAAAATTACCTTTGTGTATGCTTTGTTGCATGTAATTCCTCTGCTGCAGAGAGTGAAGGCACACAAACAGAGGCAGGAGCATCTGCAATCTGCTTCTACTTCTTTCTCTGTTCAGCAGTGTGTTTCCTTACATTCTCCAGAATTTTGTCAGGGTTTGATCCAATGTGCACAGAACTTTCCACTTTCTTATCCAAACCTAAATATGTGGTTTTAATTTTTGACCAAAATTTTTATTTGAAAGCCAAATCCTTTTGGCTGTGTTTTTTAATGTTAGTTTTTATATTTCCCCCCAAACTGAAATTTTCTAATGGGAAATAAAAGAATATGGGGTGTATACACAGATATATAGTCAACATATAAATTAAATGAAAATGTATATGTAAGGAATAACTTTTACTAGTTAAACCTTTTCCAGTAAGATTAGCTTCAACTTTACCGTTCTGTCCCAAAGTTTAATAGCTGTAGACCTGAACTGTGACTGTGATGAGTAAAATGAAAGTAAGTCTGTAACAAGCTTAAATTTATTAAAAAATTATACCCCTAAAATACATACAAAGTAAGAACCTGTCATGGAGCACTGACCACATCTGACTCTTTTCTGAATGTCCTTTCAGATGAGCTGAGGGAGTTCCTTCTCACCAGAAGGAACTCTGGATAGCTGAGAAAGAGGGACATAGGGAGACATAATCATGAAAAAAAAACCCATACATTTTCTAGACAACTAATGTGGACCAATGATTTAGCCATTACTGTACTCTCCATCATTACCACCAGCATGTCAAATTTCACATAGTGTGGAAACTTGTGTACTATCACTAAGAATTTCCAGTTTCACTCAGTAGGTAGAGAATCATCATACAAATTATTCTGGTTATTTGTACTTAAAGGCAGTGTATTTTTTCCTTTGTTCAGCATGAAGAACCAAGATGTCCCTTTCTTGGTGACACCCATTTCTCAAATAAAGCCTTTAATTTATACTCTGTGGAAGAAAATGTTCTTACTTGCATTTTTAAGTGTTTCAAACTGAATCCCTGAAAGATGTAGTAGGACGCCACAAGGAACTTCAAGAATGAACCCCAGACTTGAACTAAACTTCATGTTCTCCTTTGCTCTACATCTGCAGTCCATTTGGGAACTAATTCAATGCCCATTAAATTCAATGAGTGCCTTTTAAAGAGCATTTCATCATTTCATTTCTGAGCATGGAGAGTCTCAGAATATCAGGCCGTTAATTTAAGTACCTGCATATGAATTCTGGTATCTAGCTTTAGGCAGATACTTCACAATTTTCCATTTGTTCAACTGGTGAAAAAAAATCATAGAAAAACATAGCTGGCAAAATTTTTGATTACTGGAGGATGAAAAACCTGGAGGATGATGGGACCCCCTTTATTTATGCACATGTATACACTTTGTTTTCTCATTTCAGGTCATGGAACCAAAGGAGTGTTTGAACTTCTTTCAGGATGGCGTCGAACCAGAGAGAATCTGCCATTCAAGGACAGAGTAGCAGATGCCTATTCAGATGTCATGGTCTCCTACACAATGACAAGCTCCTTGTATTTCATAGCCTTCGGCATGGGTGCAAGCCCTTTCACCAACATTGAAGCTGTAAAAGTCTTTTGCCAGAACATGTGTGTCTCCATCCTGTTGAACTACTTCTATATCTTCTCCTTCTTTGGCTCCTGCCTGGTCTTTGCTGGCCAGCTGGAGCAGAACCGTTATCACAGCATCTTCTGCTGTAAAATCCCTTCAGCCGAGTACCTGGACCGGAAACCTGTGTGGTTCCAGACCATGATGAACGATGGCCATCAGCATACTTCTCATCATGAGACCAACCCGTACCAGCATCACTTTATCCAGCATTTCCTCCGAGAGCATTACAATGAGTGGATTACCAACATCTATGTCAAGCCATTTGTGGTGATACTGTATCTCATCTATGCCTCTTTCTCCTTTATGGGGTGCTTACAGATTAATGACGGAGCCAACATTATCAACCTTCTTGCCAGCGAGTCTCCAAGCGTCTCCTATGCCCTCATACAGCAAAAGTATTTCAGCAACTACAGCCCAGTGATAGGCTTCTACATTTACGAACCTCTGGAGTACTGGAACGGTACTGTGCAAGAAGACCTAAAAACACTAAGCCAGGGGTTCAATACGGTTTCCTGGATTGAACAATATTACCAGTACCTTCGAGTGGGTAACATCAGTGCAACCAACAAAAGTGACTTTATCAGCATCCTCCAGAGCTCCTTTTTAAAAAAGCCAGAATTCCAGCACTTCAAAAATGACATCATTTTCTCCAAAGCTGGAGATGAGAACAACATAATTGCTTCTCGTTTGTACCTGGTGGCCAGGACTAGTGAAAACACACAGAGAGAGGCGGTAGAATTGTTGGAGAAGCTGAGGCCACTCTCCCTTATACAGAGCATCAAGTTCATTGTGTTCAATCCTACATTTGTCTTCATGGACCATTATGGTTTATCAGTAACTATGCCTGTCCTGATTTCTGGTTTTGGCATCCTGCTGGTGTTAATACTGACCTTTTTCCTGGTTATTCATCCTCTGGGAAATTTCTGGTTAATTCTCAGTGTCACCTCAATAGAGCTGGGTGTCCTTGGCTTGATGACCTTATGGAATGTAGACATGGATTGCATTTCTATACTGTGCCTTATCTACACTTTGAATTTTGCCATAGATCACTGTGCACCCCTGCTTTATACATTTGTACTAGCTACAGAGCACACCCGAACTCAGTGTATAAAGAACTCCCTCCAAGAGCATGGGACAGCCATTTTGCAGAACGTTTCTTCTTTTCTTATTGGGTTGGTCCCCCTTCTCTTTGTGCCTTCAAACTTGACCTTCACACTGTTCAAATGCTTGCTGCTTGCCGGCAGTTGCACACTTCTGCACTGTTTTGTTATTTTGCCTGTCTTTCTAACCTTTTTCCCACCTTCCAAAAAGCACCACAAGAAAAAGAAACGGGCCAAAAGGAAGGAACGAGAAGAGATTGAATGCATAGAGATTCAGGAGAATCCTGATCATGTTACAGCAGTCTGAAAGGCTTAGAAAAAAATAGTATATTCTCTTTTTAAAAAAGCGTTGCACAGAGATGCAGGGAAAATAGAGCAAAGATCTCAGCTGCTTGTGCTGGCCAGGTCTGACAAGGCAAAGGAAGATCAAGAAGGGGTATTCATGACACATCAAGGTGCAAACTTTTTTTAACAAAAATAATGAAAGTAAAAATAATCTCAAATGTTTCCTTTGAATCCTCATTCTCCACCAGGGAAGAGTCTGTTGGCCATTAAGTGTTCCTGAATCTCAAACTGTAGCTCTGATGGGAATTGCCTGATCTGTCATATGTAGGACTGAAGCAAGGTGAAAAAAAGAGTTACCATTAAGTAAACAGTAGGGGAAAAGGCAGATTTGTTTGGTAAAATCATCCATGGAAAAGAAAAAGAACAACAGCATTTCAAATGAGAAAAGGGAACAAGACCAAGAGAGATAAAAAAATGCCATGGTATTTTTTTCTTATTTTCTTGAGCAAGTTGGTTAAGATGAAACTTATGCACTTGGGAAGTAGATGTTAAAAACAATCTAAGCCAAAGTACTTCCCAGTTCTAGTGTACCATGTGTATCTGTAACACCACAATTAGAGTTTTATTGTGAATATGGATGGCAAAGCTATATGGCTAAGGGATAGATGTACTGTTCATATAGGAGAAGAAATAATCATAGCCATTTGGAAATTTAACATTTAGTTTCTTTAAATGTGACACATGACCTTTATCCCAAGAGGTCACAGCTGGTAGTTAATACCGTACACACATTTTGGTATTTCTGAGTTGTGAAATTCCCCTTGAACGAACAGATCTCACAAAACTAACCCAGGCCATTACCACTGCAGCAGTATTTGCAGTTCCTGCAGTGTAACACTTCTGAATTCTAAATTCTGTGTTGACATTAAATACTGAATATTAATCAAGCAGGCGCTTTAAACGTAATGATGGATTGCATATCACAGGCATAATGTGATCGTGTAACAGCTGAGTTAGCTCTGGAGCACCTGCACAGTATTATCATTATATATCTGGTCCAACGGACGAAGGGATAGGTTTGCTGGTCCCTGCAATATGCTGCAGGAAGTGGGATTTTCCCCTTCTTTAAGCAAAACGTCAGTCAAATACTTGCCACACACACAAAAAAGACCTTGTTAAGGTTTGCACGGGGCTGAATTAACCCCCAGTTGTAAGAAGACAGATCGGTCCCCTGTGGGAAGGGGAGGGGAGGGTGAAATGTCTTTATTATTATTATTATTATTATTATTATTATTCCTAAATAGTTGAGTGTTGATGTCTGCAACATAAAAGCTTTGTTATGGCAGTTGAAATTTCACAGGAGAGTGCAGTAAATCCGCAGTTACTATGTGACACTAGAAATTGTACTGTAAAGAACTATGAATGACTTTCTCTGCTTTGTATACTATACAGCTTAGTAGCCCAAGAGAAGGGATGAAAACAGATCTAGCCATTTCAGTTTGCTCTTGGCCCAGTTCTGCACTGGAGCTTGCCATGTCCATCTCCCCTTTCAGTATTTTAAAAGGGCTTGCTTTCTACTCTCTGGAATATTGTATAGCATCACCTACATGAGCAATGTCTTCCTGAATATATAGTATCCATGAGGACACTATGTAAAGATATCACTATATGGAGTGTTTATGTCTACTTTGTTTTACTTGTGGGTACCTTTAAAAGATGTCTGGAAGCTGTTTGCCTTCCAAAATGTGTATACATGTCTATTTGTGGCTGGTTAACTCAGTCTCAAACCTGCAGAGTTTGCTGATGAGGGTGTGTACATACGTTTTACTAAAAACCTCTCTGCAAGAAGTTGATTCTTTGTTATGTGACGTCTCACCTCTTTCTACTGTTTCATGGTTAGGGAGAGCCAGAGAAAATTCACCTGCAGCACAAAAAGCCATTTGAATGCCAGTTCTAATGTTCATTAGCTGCTTCTGTTTCCAAGGAATGCAGTTTCGCCTCTTCTCTAGAATTTCTGTACTTTGCCATTACCATTTGCCAAAAATGACCTCTGTGTTTTAGGAGTGGTCAAAGCTCTTGATTGTTCAAGGAACTTTTTGTGTGCAACAGGTTGTAGAGAAAGATAAACTTTCTAGATAGGCAAAGCTTCCAAAGTTTGAATCCAGATCGAAACTTCAGGTGTAGCTAGATCAAGGTTACTGGTTTGACCCAAGGGCCAGCTGCAAAACTGAGATCTAAATACTTTAGTAAGGTTTAGGAGCAGGGGATGCTTTAATGTTGGGTTATGGCTCAGATGTGTCTCTAGTTGGGAAGTATTCACTGACCTTGATTTGCATCTTGAAGGCATTGTGCAATATCCACCCTTTTTAGAACAGTCAGTTATGAATGTCAAGTTTTCCATACCTCTTCTTACATTTCTTCCACTGCCCATACAAAACCTGGATTGTTGCAGCACAACCGTGACCCTTGGGTATCACTTCTGGAGGTGTCACAGGAGAAGCTGCTGGTCTTTTCTTGTGCTGCCCTGTTGTATCCCAGGGATCTTTCTTTCCCAGGGTCATGCATTGTATTGAAGAAAGTAGCCTTTTCCAAAGCCATCAAAGCCAAGATTCATCTCAGCTGACTTTGGATGTTGACAATGTAGATATTTATACCTGAGTTTCCTTTATGGCCATAGGAGAGTGACGGACACTTCTGACTTATTTTACAGTTGTGCATTAGGTGTAAATGAATCACACCTTAAAAAAATGCATATTTCTGTCCATTGGTGATAAAGGAAGCTCAGCACAATTAGTTCAGGCACGGACATTGGCAATGCAGGCTCATCCAGATTTGGTAAGATTAACCTCACTTAAAATGACCAAATATCAAGCGAAAGAGAAAAGAAAAAAAACTTCAACTTGCCTCCTACGCATCTATTTTAGGGATACATCCCAGGAGTAACTCAGCTGAAATTTTATGTTTGGCTTATGAGGTTTTTATGCAGAACAGACAGTTTAAAAATTGCCACCGGAATTCCCCTAGCAGATAATGGTGAGCTAAGAAATCAGAAGATGTCAATATTGAAGGTGGGCTCACACAAATGAGCCAGAGTTTGATGAGATGTCAAACCAGCTTCTCTCTCAATATCATGCATGCGCAGTAACACTTGTATATACCAGACACAAGATATATAGATTACACTCTGCGACTAGAAGTTTTTTAATTCTACGTCAGTGCAGGAGTGGAGCAGAAAACAAATGAGATCTTCCATGGATGTCATTTTATTACTTTGTTTATCAACCATTTTCCAGATCCACCAAGAAAGGTGGATCCTTCCAGTTCACACTGGAATCATTTGGGGATGGAGAGTCCATATTTTTTAAATCCTTCTCCTTTTTTTGCTTATTTTGCTTTCAGTCCTTTTCAGTAAATTCTGCCCTTTTCTGCAGCACCTGTTCAGCTCAACTGGAGCTACATAAGCACCTGTGAAGAAAGGACATAACACATGCAAAACAATTTGGCGCTCTGATACACGCCGCATATTGGATCTTCATTATACACTTTTTTCCCAGTTACCCCTGGGATATTGTGCATATTCATTTAATGTCTGTTTTTATATATGGTCTACATAAGCTGCCAAGAACCCTGTGTGCATTTCCTACTTGTTTTGGTTTCATTCCCTCAAAGTCTATTGGTTTGAATTCATTGCTGAGATAACTCTGTTGAAGTCAACAGATTTATTGCCGTGATATATCTGGCTTTGCATGCTTTCTATTTGGTAAAAAGTGAAATCATGACAAATGAACCTCTTACATTGTTGATATGCTTGTTGAACAATATATCTGTCTATACTCTATAGCCATTGTTGCATGCTGCATTCAGGAGGCTGCAGTGAAGGTATATTTTCTTTCTGTAATTTTTTCTTTACATTTTCCCATGCAGGCTATTTTAACTTTAATTAATCTATTCTTCTGGATTTTTTCTTAGAGTTAAGACTTCACCTCTGTAGTCCAGTACTTGATGTTTCATAAATTTATTGCCTAACAAAGCAACATATTTTTTATGGCCAAGATAGGTATGGATGCATGGCACCTTGCATGTATAATTTAAGGAGATTATCTTCAGGGTTATTGTTCTCAACCTTTTACTTCAAACAATTCCTATTTAAGATGTAACCTGCCACATGCTAATATTTATTCGAGTTCACTTGAACAACTCTAGTTTTGAAATTTTCTCCAGTGGGAAGGAAAAGAACCAGAGGGGAAGGAAGAAATATGAAGTAAAGTAGTTGTGTAATCAGTGTTCTTTTTTCCCAAAAGGCTTTCACTGCTCTACTCTTAATTAAGTCACACTGAGTAGTGACTCTAGCATAATTAAGATTTATTTCAATGGAGTTATTCCATATTTCACTGTGACAAGAGCTTAGCTTATTGTCTTTATGCAAGTACCATGCTAAGTCTCTTTGATTAATTTTTCTGTAATTATAAACTTTAATAAGTTCTTTTTCACTGCAACACTAGGTTTTTGAGTACCTCAAGCTCTCATTTGATGTCTTAGGAAACACTGAAAGGAAGCAAAGTTAGGCAGTTGGTGAGCAAGAGACATGTTGTAGCATTGGCGAAAAGGGATACTTCACAAAGAGGCAGCGTATCCTCCAACAAGGCTTTAAATAAAAAACTATGTTAAGGCTATCTGAGAAGATTCAGGTCAAGTGGAAACCAAGTGAAACATTGTCTGGAGGGTAGCATAATCAAATTCTAGACAGTCAAAACTTCGATTCTTCTTCCGTACCATCTCGCACAAACAATTATGCATTTGAAAAGGGAAGGAAACTGAATATGGAAGGCAGCTCATCTATCATCTAAAATGCTTCTTTTCACCGTAGTCTTCAACAAAGCAATGTCACAGACCAAATGAGTGCAGATTGTCCCACCTCAGCACGGGCCTCTCCATGACCTGTTCTCCATGTACAGCAAGGAAGGGTTCCCATCTTGGGTTTCACACCCTTGGGGAGGAAATTTAGAGCTGCTTCCTTACCCGATGAAGCTCTGAATGAGAGCTGAAAGGTGCACACCATGCTGCACACACAGGTGTTTCATGCCCCAGTTGTTTGCTCTCTGCCTTCTTATGAGCAGCAACACCACAATCTCCTGGAGATATGCAGAGGTACCTGCCTGGCACGGAGTGCTGGCATTCATCGTTTCTCCAGGAGTAATCTGGAATTTGTGATCACAGCAGCTCACAGGCATACACTTCTGACCAAGGAGGTTTTAGGAGCTTTTTTAGAGGTGTTCTTTGAGAGATCCCCATTTCTCACTACAGAGCCCCACACATCACCTCATCTCCCGAACGCTGGAGAGGTGCAATGTCTTCTTCTGACACGTCTGTCAGGCAGAAGAAAGTTTTCTGCAAGCCTTTCCTTTTAATCCTCAAGGCTTTCTTTTCCCCAACTGTTTCTACCTCCTTCATGGCTTAAAAGTAAAGGATCCAACGAGAAATTTGTATGCTCATCCTACCCATAGTGGTGCGAAACGTCATTGCTTAACCACAAGGTTGAGGTGGGTTGTGGGTTTTCAGGCCAAACACAGGGATCTGGCCTTCTTGCCCAGACAGACAATCAAAATCCTGCTGAAAACAAGTAAATGTGAAGCAGTTCTGATCATCTTTCCTCGCTTTCTTTGTTTCCTCTCTGACGTACCAATGTGCCCACAACACTATTCTCATTTTCTTCCTGCTTCCTCATTAAAGAAAATAAAGTTTCTCTTTCCTGCTCCCTGAGGCTATCTTTCCTTTGCAGCTCAACTTACTTTGTACTTTAATCTTCTGTGTGTGCTCTCATCCTCTTCAAAATTTTCCTATTTATTTTTGAAAAGTCTGAAAGCATAACCCTGTTGAAATAAATGGAAGATGCTTGGATGCATCAAAGTATAGACTCTGGTACAGAACGAGCTAATATATAACAGCACCCAAATAGCTAAAAACTTTATTCAGACAGAGAAGTGTCTGTAGGAAAACTCAGAAAATAATTACGCTTGAGCTTCCATATTTCTGCACTTTTTATCTCATAAACTTCTACTCTTTCTGGTTCTTTTTATTGTAGGCATTTCTTTTTTCAGCTTTTATCGTAGAAATGCCTAGTTTTTTGCCGGTCTTCTGTCTCAGCAACAAAAAAATATGGGCATTACTTCATGCCCTCAAAAAGAAAATATTGCCCCTGCTTGGAATATTTTGTGCCAAGTTTCTGTTCAGAGCACATTTTCCAGGCTGAATTATACAAGCCTCTGGAAACAAGTATTCTAGTAGAAATGCTGATAGAGCCTTAACTAGAGAAAAATTAGTGGTACCTCGACAGTGTCCTGCTTAACTTCAACCCCTCTGCCTCAACCTGCTGGATACTCTGGGCAGTCGTTCTAACACAGATTGATAACGGTCTCCCCGTTACTTGCAACACCACTATTTTGGCAATATCAGCTGCAGAGTTCTCCTGAGCACACATCAGGGTCTACCCTGCTTAAGTACTAAAATCATGAACAGATTAGCACAACTTTTGCTGGAGAAGGGATATATCCCAAGGTAAGGCAGTGTGGCAGCCCTCTGCTGTCAGACTGCTTCCCAGCTGTGTGTTGGATGTTGCACTGAGTTCCTCCGTAAAGGACAAAAAGCATCACTTTTCTCTCAATAAGCCACTTGAGAATAGGATATGAAATATTGTAGATTTAGTCACAGATAGAAATTTTTTACATGGGAATTTGAATAGACATGTCAATTGAATAGAGAGTAAAAGTTGACATGAATAGAGAAATCTTGGTCCAAACCAGTTTTTTTTTTCTATTTCTCTTGCAATTCTGCTATGATGCTTCTCTGATCTTATTTCCTTTCATCAATAAGGACTGAATTTTTTCACACTTATCACACCAAAGATAATCCCTGACCTACAAAAACATCCTGTCTGCCAGAAGCAGACTTTCTTTTGGAGGAAACTCCATTGGTTTAAACTCCATGTCAAGGGAGATTTTGCAGCATCTGGCACAGCAGAAATGTTAGTATGTACCTATTCAGACATAGGTCCTCATTCCCAGTGTGTAGACCCAAATACTAAATATGTAGGATTTATGGCATGTGTGATTTTGCTTCTCCAGAAAAAGAAGAGGTAGTCGCAAAATTCAGTTCTGCAGCCAGGTCAACTTTCCACTGTGAGGTGGAAAAGCAAAGAGTGACCAAGGTGCCAGCTGAGCTGCAGTTACTGTACCTGTGTGAGAACTTCAGGGAGGGCTCATCTAGCTGTGAAAGCCTAAACAGTGACAATATCTAGCCCTGAACAAGAATTTGTTCTCTTCTCACTACCTCAGAGAGCCACGCGTATAAAAGTAAACCGCTACTGAACAGCACCATGAAACCTGATCTAAGTCCTGGGCATGATAAAGTCAGTTGAAGCACAGAACTTAGGGTGCAACCTCTTAAGACCAAGGCAGTTACTTTTAGAGGTGATTCCAGGTTTTGTAATGACACAGGTACTGGAATTTAATCTTCAAAACTATTAAATATCTAGGGAAGTCCCTGGCACAGCTTTGGTCCAGAAAACAACTCTATCCCCAGCAGTTCCTGGGCACAGGCTGGGTGCTGGCATGGCCCAGGGACCATTCCCACCAGATGGCTTCTTTACAGTTACCCGTTTTTTAGTCTACAGAAATGTTTAAGAGTATGGACACTGACAGGCCATGCCAGCCTCCTTCGGAGCCACAGAGCAACTCCTGACATTGCTTGGTTTACTAGCAAAGTTGTAACTTCAAACAACAATGCAGCCTATTTTCATACCGGTATTTTGCTTCTGAAGATCTTAATCTGGCAAAGCATTCAAGTAAATGATTTACTTTAATCAAATTCGTATGTCTCATGGACTGGGACATCTTCAAATTTAAGCATGTGTTTAAGTACTGAGCTAAGTAAGGATGTACTTACCTCTGTGCTACAAGTTAAATATGAGCTTTGCAGAAAAAGAGGCCTTAAAAGAAAAGGCCTTTTCCCCATAACATACTAAATCCTACAATTATAGTAGCAATTTCGCAATATGTAGAAAGACCGTGCCAAGCACATATATTTTTCAGGGTTTCAGTTTCCCTGATGTGAGACATCTCAGGGACATTTTAGTGATTTGTTACTATCATGCAACACTCAGGCAAGAACAAAGCCTTGCTGAGCACTTTTCCTGGAAAAATAACAAGATATTTGACTCAAAATGAAAATACAGTATTTTATGATGTTAAAGCTCATGTCTAAAAGAAAAAATGAAACTTTTCATTTAACATAATTCATTATTTCTTTCAAGTGATACTCTGAAGTTCTCGATATGCTACTATTATGGATAAGAGAGAGAATTGCTTGATGAAGTTTAATTCAGCTTTGCCAATAAAAAAAAAAAAAAGAAAAGAAAAGAAAAGCTGGCTTTGTGCCTAGTGTAAAACTTGACATGGCATCATCTATTGCTTTTTAATTAAATTAAATGTGAATGGTGACATGAATGGAGCAGAAGTGGAGAATCATGCTATACATGTCCTTGGGCTGCATCTGGTGAGGAACGCTTATGTACACCAGGAAAAGAAATCAAGTCCCCACTCCTGCAAAAAAGAGATGGAACTGCCAAGCTGTAAACATTGTGAATAATCCTTCTGGCTTCAGTGGAGCCATCAGGATGTATATAAAGATATGTCCATGAGTCTTTGCCAGTCTGAGGACTGGGATAAGCAGATATTCTAATCTGAAAAGGAGACAGAGGGTGTTAAATCAGACATTTCCTCAACACCCTTAAAAAGGTTTTGTGTAACTGATCTCTATTACAAGAACAATGCTTTTTTAAAAACTTTGCCCTAAAACATAAGCTCGGTAGAAACACAGGCACTATAAGCATTTAAAAGTCAAATGACAAGCAGCGTTTTTCATGAAATAAGTCTTCCCCTGTAATGTCTGTAGCCAATACTTACAGAAGCACACGACCAGATGGAAAGGGACATGTAAAAATCAGATATCAAAGACATCCCCTCCTAGGGTATAGTCGAAGGAGAGAAATGGGTACGGCAATTCATCTAGCTCAGACAGATAGCTACTTTAGGATGAGGGCCCTTGCACCATCTGACGGCAGCTACCAGAGCTGGTGAACAGCCTGGGATAACCAGCTCATATTCTTGAGACCACGTGTCTAAACTGGGGTCAGACTAATCCCTCTGACGCATCTCTGTTCATTGTAACTGCAATGAAAACGTTGAGAAATAATTTTCAGGTGATAGGCAATAATCAGTTCGTTCACTTTGTTTGTTGGGGGGTTAAGGTGAGTGATTAGGGCTCCAGGATGGCAGCTGAGTGACTGAAGCGTTACAAACAACGCAGTTGTGAGCAGCCAAGAGTCACTACAAAAAGGCCTGAATTAAGCAAGTACTGTAGGGAAGATGAAGGTCATTTTTTCTAACTGTTATTTACGTTCATTTGCACCCTATTTTAATGTAATGCCTGTTCTTTTTTTTTTTCTTAGCTCGTAATGGTCAGCTTTTCTATCTCCCTTTAAGCTGCAGAATTTGCTTAACCTTTTTTTGTATTAATTTAGCATTAGGTGTTTAATTACTGGAATTTCTCAGGTGTGGGCAACTTTACTATGCTACGAATAAACACGATAAGTCAATATTGATTTTCCTCCCTCGTAAACCTCCCCTGTTGCTGAAAACTGTTAATAATTTTCAAGATTATACCATGACCGTATTTGTATAACATCCTTTTACTGAGCTTGAAATTCTATACCAAATACTTATGTCTTTGAAAGACTGAAATCTTCAATAAAATATATTACTGTTAAATATTAGAATTTTCCCTTTCTTTAGTAGAAAGACATTCAGTTTTAATGCATATTACAGGACTATTTTGTCAGGTGCCTGTTCCCTTACACTTCTTTTTAGAGGAAAGGAACAGGTTTATTTTTAAGAGCAAACGTGGAGCTAAGACCTTGGGCGGCACCGGGAACTGGCCCCTCGTCCTCACAAGAGGTGCAGGGCATTCCAGGGCTTGGGAAGAGTGGGTCAGAGTCAGGGAACTGGCAACCCTGTGCTGGCATATGGTCCCTCACAGATTATCCTCAGACAGACAATTTACAGTTGCCCTGAAGCTATGCTGAATGCAACCAAATGTTTCAATTTCCCAGACAGAAGTTGAAAACTTTCCCAGGTCTTTACAGGACGTAATGCAGTTCCTTTCTTCACCAGCTGCTCATGCCAACAGCTCCTGTCTCACCAAGTTCTCTCGCCTTTTCCCATTCAGGTTTCTCCCCTCTCCTCCGCAACCCTCGTAGCTCTCAGCTCCTCTTCCCGCAGCTGAAGTTGGGAGTCCAAGCCCTCCCAGTGCAAAGGCATGGGGCATGGTTTCCTCGAGTTTTGTCGGACCATCTCTGGGAAGCCTGAGGGAACCTGCCCACACTGTGCTCAGTGCTGCCCCACGGCTACGAGATCTGCCGCTGCCTCCGTCCTCTCGCTTCTCTTGCTCTTGATAATGGAGGTACCAGCATGAGCACCTCTCAGGCCCTCGAGTAACGACTGAGCTTAGAAGGACACATTTAATAATATATTGCACGTTCGTTCACATTTCCCCCATCAAGTGGAAGTGGTAACCTTTGGGTTTTGCCTTGAAGTTTCTGGCTGTAGCCTGAAGTCCCGGTCCTTGGTACCCTGTCTAGAGGGAACCTACTGGACTAAGCCTCTGTCCTTACCCATGGAGTTGTTTTTCCTTCAGATGAAGAGGAGGGGATGGTGGAGGATCAGAGGACGTGACCTTGTCGGTCATATTGGAGAGGGCACCTGACCCAGGATCTAGACTTGTCCATCTTTGTCAGGCTTCCACAGATACACTTATTTTCCATTTCTAAAACAATCACCATTTCCCCAGGTGAGTTTTCCAGCCAGTGGTCCCCAAAAGGCACTGAAAAAGGACACTGCTAGAAAACTTCCCCTGCTAGTTGTTGCTGGAGAAACTTTTCTTGGTGAAAAGTGGGTAGCTGTCATCTCACGTGGTGAAGTGGTGACTCTATTGTGTCTTTGAGCTGCAAAATATCTCCACTGCCAAACATGGGTAATATCAACTGCAAAAAACACATGTTAGTGTAATAATACTGAGGATGTTCAGCTGAACTGCAAGAGTCATGAAATTACTTCAGCTGAAATATTATTTGTCATCAAAATTGTACAGCTCATGTTGCAAATCACTAGTCATACTACAGCAATTTAGCAAGTTACTGCCTAGAAATCCAGGACTACCAAGTACTGCAACCTACAAAATAGACAGCTGTAGCAATGTGTCTGTGCTGGTCCCGTCTCAAATACCCTCTTGTCAATCCATTGCACAGGCTCTTCTGGAAATCAGGCTAATTAGCTTATCAGAACGGTTCCTGCACATACAGCCATGAATCTCAGCTGATATGTCAGCCTGAATCGTATCGCTGCAAGTGAAGCACACTTCCTTACCTACCGAGGACTTTGTCCTCAAGTTTCTGGGTCTGATTTACGGCTGTCGTACTAGAAATGTTTAACCAACCAAATTACTAATATTGCCATAAGAGTTTCTTTCTTCTTCTTCCATTTTCTCTTTTCATTTGACGTAATTGATTTGGTGTAAAGTACACAATTTTCTCCATTCTTCTTCTTCTGACAGATTTACTTGAAGGGGAAACATAAAAGAATTTTCCTTGATTATATCACGTCTACTTATACAGTCTTACCTGGGACTATACATTCACATCAGCCAAGATGACTTAAACAGAGAGCTACTGTTGCCTCAGAGGCTCTGGCTTTGCATGATACCAGAGGAAGTCAACCTTATTTCTCCTGACCTGAACTAGGTGCTGCCATTTCTACCTATGTTGATTCTGTGCTAGTTTCACTTCATGAGGAAGGATGCAAATTTGACCCAAACAGAGGTACCCCAGAAAATTAAAGTGCTTTTTTCACTCTTTTCTAAGGAAAGCCTAGTCCAGAAACTTCATAGATTGCTATGATTAAAAGGTAGCCCAGAACTGTGGCATGAAATTCTCCTCTTCATTGCCAAGAACAGAAAAGTTTGACAAAGCTTTCTGTGCATGTTGCAAATGAACCACTTAGAGTCTCATTTCAACCACTGAGCCTTTAAACTCTGCTGAGCTCCAAGAAACAAGGGTGGTGTATGCCTGGCTACAAGAGAGATACCCCAAAAGCTTGGGACTTCATTCAAGTTTGGTAGTAGCCATAACATGAAGAGGGCTTCTATATTTGCTATTAAAATTAGAGAAAAGCTCAATATGAATTTTGCAAACAAATTTCACTTCCAGAAGCTCTCTGGCCATGGAAAGTTTTTCTCCCTCCCAACCCAGGTTTGGTCTGGGAAATTTTAATGATAAAGAAAAATTGATGACAAGAAAACTGTCTTTCTGTCTTTCAGTGGCAGGTCTGACCTGCTGTCTGCAGGATCTCTTGTTCGTAGCTGGCCACTATAAAGAAGCAGCAATTACTGTTCTGGTAGATAAAGTCATTTAGTTGAGGATACTGGGGCTTTGCTATTTTAGCTTATATTGGTACTTATACTGCCCTCCAGTGATAAAGACAGTTGTTCCAATCTGTATTCTAGTCATTTGTAGCAGCTTATTTCTAGTCTTTACTCAATTCGTACTGAAAACTACAGTTCTCATTCCAGAATTTTAGCCAGTTCTTGTCTAAAAATAATAATTATAATATAGTTCCAGTTATTTTTATTTATAATTTTTGAAAAACTAAAAGTAAGTGCAGATCAATTTATTGTGAGAAATAAAAGGAAACACAGAGTGATTGAATATGAGAAAAACATAAATACATAATTTTGGACCTGCTAAAGTTAAACTGTCACCAATTAATGAGATTTTCAATTAATTCCTTTTTTTAATGCAGATTGACTTTTTAGTTTTAGTTCTGCCAAAAAATGTCCATTTTCATGTTGTTATTCCCGAAAATAACTCTCTTGTACTCTCAACATTGTATCCGTATGGATTTTGGTGGTGTGTTGATTGATGGACCTTAGATTTGTCATGCGATGTTGGTTCTCTCCCACACACCTCAGCAATCAGTCTGTAGTGTGAAAGACAGGTGGTATCTACATGGCAGCATACAGAGAAATCATGCAGTGGTTGTTAGCATTTGAAGTTTCTATGAGCTCATCACATCATGCAACAAAAATATGTATATGGTCCTGAAACTCAAAGGTTTGGCATAGTTTCTTACAGCAAATAGAGTGTTTCAGACCCATTATTGGTGGTGTTGCTACAAGAACCCATCATCTGCAATGAGCTGACCTATATCCCGGCTGTTTGTGGGTGCATGTAGAAGCATTAGAGATTAGAAAAAAACTTAGCATGTTTTACTCTGCCCATCTCGTTCGTGATCACTTTTGGATTTTTAGCTGTAATGTACATTTTACTTGGGAATGCTGCAATTGTGCTGATGGCTATTTCCCCATTTCTCCTCTAAAGGAATTCAACTACTTACTGCCCTTTCCTCAGATGCATTTCAGAGATATGACTTCAGCTCATACAGACATACCTGAGGTTAAGAGTATGGGACGCAAACAATCTATTTCTGAGAAGCTGAGTAAGTGCCTGCGTGATTGGCTTGTGCAGAAGTCCCCGTTGCCCCGATTATCAGTAGTAACTATGCTATTGCTGTTAAAACTAAACTGCGGCTCTCACACACATTGCAGCACTCTGGTTTTGTACAGAGATTGGCAGGACAGCACAGGTCAGCGCTCCTGTGGTGTGAATCTGAAGGAGGTGGCATGGTCTTCCCTTGCTGAAGTCAATGAGAAGCAGCCACTGAATTTGTTAGGTGTAAGATGAGTCCAGGCTAAGCGGCTTTGCAACTACAACGCAATGATCAGGGACCCAGTGTGAGGTGGTGTGTCCACAAGGTGCCACTATATGGAAAGAAATGGTTTCTTGCTTTTTATTAGTCTGTGGCGGTAATTTTACCAATCTTTTTGGTCTAGACTTCCCTGCAATAGTATTGAACAAGAGCTTGAACAGGACTGTGTGATATCCAGGCAGAAAAACTGCTGTACAGATCATACTCACTGAAAGAGCTGATATCCAAAAAGGTTTGCGGAGTATCATCAGGGTCTGCTGGATTGAGGTCTGGTTTTCGGCAGCCAGTTCAGGAAATGATTTTATGTTAACAGATGATGTGCCTGAAGGTAGCACTGAAGAACAGGCCCAGGGATGGAAAACTACAAGACCTAATACACACTAACAGCTTTTACATCCTTTACACAATTGGAGCTGCCCTCCTAATCATCTCAATCTGGGCCAGGTTAATTGGAGCCTTCCCAGCCCTGAGTCAGTCTCACACGTTTTCTGCATCTTTGCTGATTAAGAGAAATTTCACCTTTTATAGTTGCTTTAGTATTTAGAGCAGTTTGCCATGGGCTAATAATAATCACCGAGCGATGGCTTTAGAATTTCATGTTTGGGATGACATTTTATCACATTAAATTGGAATCCCATGACAATTCTTGAACTATGACAGATAAGGAGGTCATCTCTATTCTGGATGTTATCAACTGTGTAAGTTTGTGCTGATATTGGGCATCTGCTACATTTTCATTCAGAACCATCGCAATCTCTTCTGCTCTTCAGGTGAAGAGATTAGAAACCCATCTGATTCCTGACAGAGGAACACAAAAACACTGAGTTCAAGATCCAGGGCACAAGCCCTTTACCTTCATCCTATAAATGATCTTGCGTTGTGTGATTTGGGAGAACTGGATACTGGAGAACTGGATACCAGTGATGAGGGGCTGGAAGGAAGGAGCCAAGGCCACATATTGTTTGCATCGCTTCTCCTCCATTTCCAAAACAATGGCGTTTTAGGATCTTAATCACTGATGTGGTTTGGAAAGTCTTCAGTCCCCTTGAGCTGAAGGAGCAAGCGGAGGAGCTCAGTCTCACAACGCAGTCGTTGCTTCTTGCAATCAGCCCTGTATCACACCTTACAGCAGCTTTTCCTCTGTGCTCTGTGAAAGCTCCTGAAGTTGGTCTCAGGGGCTTCCCAGCAGTGAGACTTCCCTGGAGTAACTCTTAATAGTTCTCAAAACTTTATGCCAAGGTCCTGAAACATCCCTTTTGCTGCATGGCTGATAGCGTTACTGCTTATCACTTTAGCTGCAACCGCTGGGCTTTCAATCCAAGTTTGACAAAGCTGGAAATAGCTAAATCAAGGCATGAAGTAGAAGAAACATCACTGACTAACATAAGGATAGTTTACTTAGACTCATCCTACAGTCTGCAAGGGAATATAATTACTGAATTCAAAATCTGTGCAAACCTATAGGCTTGCAGAGACTCTTTCTACACTGAGTAGTGCTGCAGTGATGAGAAGACAAGGCAACTTTGCAAGCATAGATGCAAAGCTGTTGTCAGCATGGCACTGTGCTGGAGCTCATCACTGCTGCTCAGAAATAAGGCTTTCATGTGAGTAACATCACACCAACACAACTATTCCATTTTCAGAACCAAACCAGTACCTTTACACAGATCCTCTACAATTAACACTGGTATCTCTAACCTGGCATAGCTTTACAAGCATAAATATTCCTACTTTTGCTTATATCTTTCAAGCACAGGCTCACATCTCACTGGCATCTGTGGGAGAGAAGCATGTGCTTATGAGCTTTGTTCATTTTGTTTATGCAGGATTTGAGGACTTTATTGAACTGTAAGTAGCTGGATATTTAATTCCTTCTAAGGCAGCAATAAAGACCAGATGCAAATGGGATTTGCTTTGTTCTTGGTTGAGGGAAAAAAAACTATAAAGCTAAAAATGAAATTTAGCAATACAAAGAAACAGCCATATCATAACCATGCTGCTGTTTCTTCTTGGCTTCTTGTTAGAAGACTAAATGTTTCTGAGTACACTTGATAAAGTTAAGGAAATAACTCAGAGCAAATCAGAATTTGTTGAAGTGCCTTCTTTTCAGTTCATGTCATGCTGGAGACTGTTTTACCAGATTTTCAGATAGACTTGAAAATTTCTATCTAAGGGGTTTTCTTGCTGAGGAAATACTGTCAAAGATAATGATCAAGTAACTATGACTGTAAATTTGAAGCTTAGGACTTACAACTGATCATATACATCAGGCTCGTATTTTTTCTATCCGCAGATAAGGTATATATGGCTCATATCTCTCTGCTTCTCTTCTGTCATACTGTACGGATCACAGTCTGCTCTAAGTAGTTGACAAAATATAATCCCTTGAGAGTGTGTGTGGACCAGCTCAAATTTCACCTGACTTTTTATTGCCTTCTGTGCCAAAGGGCCACGAGATTTTAGGAAGCCAGTGCTTTCTTGTGTCAGCTCAAAGTCATGATAGTTAAGGAATAAATATTTATGTTTGAAGGTAATGGTCTCAGCAGAGGTCAGCAGAAACAGATTTGAACAAATCCCTGAAAAATACTGCTAAACATCTGCTTTCTTAGGACTACTCAATAAAACATGCACCTGCAGCAATACAAAACTGCTATTCTAGAAAAACTCTCCAGGCTGAAGCATTTTCAGAATAGAGAGTTTCAGAGTTATGCAGCATTTTCTTTCAAAGACGCTTACAAATATGTCGCAACAAATGGCTGGAAGTTCACAGTCCTTACCATTTTCTCAGAGTACGTCTTAAATGAAAGTGTCTCTGAAGGAGTCCACAGTGCTCAGAATATTAGTAAATCTACAACTGCAGAAGGCAAGAGAAAACTCACTCCCTTCCTACATATATAATGTCTAACACCAGCCAACACAAAGATTAATAGAAATTGAAAGGAGTAGATCTATTTTTAGACCTTTAATTTTCTTTTTTTCTTTCCCTTCCTGGCGATTATCCAAATTTCAGAGGTTGCAGTCATTTCTGTTGGCAGGAGAAATCGATAAAGAATTCAGCTATTTCTTCAGTGTCCTCCTCTTTCACCTACAAGGCATGCAAAAAATGCTGCCTCCCGGCAGGCAGAAGCTTCTCTGCTTCCCAGAAAATCCCCTCTTTTCCCCTGGTTCAAACCAAGAAGTTTCCCATAGGCATTTTTCAGAACCATGGTCCCAGTCTGGCTCTATTCTTGGTTATTTTTATGTCTCCACTTTCCTGGTGTCTTCTACAGCCTTCCTATTCATCTTTCCCTCCTACACAGAGGTTCAAACACCCCAAACCAGTCAAGTCACCCCTTCCCACATAGACCCTGTACCCTCCGGATAGCATCACAGGCTTGTGATGGATGGAGATGTATAGGATGTTTCAACTCCCTGACTTAGTAGGTGAGCTGCATACTTCATTTTACTGTCTCAGCCTTCTTTTTCCCCTTCCCCCGAGGCATATCCTATGTGATCGGTTATGAAATATGGCTGGGTGTAAGAAAGACAACACCAACAGCGTCTCTTACGGTACATGACATGATTAGTAATGGTTAGGCTCAGCCACAACATTGTCCTTGGATTTTAGGTCGATGGAGAGCAGGGCATGACCTCTGAGAGCTCTGAATGAAACTAAATTCAAGGTTTGATATTTAGAGACAGTTCAGATCAGAGTTGCCTCTGGGAGATACTGTGCTACATCCACCAGGCAAAATAATTAGTCTTTCATTGAAATCCTTTTTTCTGCTATCAACAATGATTTGGCTATTGCTGTAAATTAGGATCGTAACTGTGATCATAAAACTGCAGTTACACTGGCACATATTTCCCATCCATGTTCAGCCACAGAGATGACAAACAACCTTCTAAATTAAAAGGTATCCATTGCTGTCTATAATGCACTGTAACATTAAAACTCTTCCCCGAATCAATTTGGACATGGATGGAATACAAATAAGGGTGACTTCATAATTTTTTCTGACATCTTTATAATGGAAAAGCCTCAGTTTAAAGAGAACATAATTGGTAACAACTGACAGCTTGGTAGCATGTGATTTTTGTGTACTTCTGTATGTTATTATGTTCTCATTTTTCAATCACTTAATTCACCCCCTGGCATTCAAACATAGGTGGCCCTTCTTTCTTCAAGACTTCATTGGGACATTTTACAGCAATGGCCTCTAAACAGCAGAGTTTTTCCATGTCATCTTGGTCATCTTGAGAACAGCTCATCTCCGTAGCATAAATTTGCACTTATGTTCTCAATTAGCTAAGTTTCTATTTTTAATTCTTCTGAGGAACTCCCAGAGGAATAGCTCTCTCAAGACCGCAGAAGCGTAAGGGATCTCCTGCTCATAAAGTCTAACAAGCAATCCCTTGACAGCTGGTTCCTGGAAATGTGACTCATGTGTTGACTTGCTAAAAATAGATGTGGCTGAACCAAAATAGAAGCTCCAATGTAACAGAAACCCCCTTGAAACACTGCCAAAAGTGTAAGCAACTTCCATAAAGCACTAATGGACCAAGGTGGCCAACGTCTACAAAAGTCAGGAAATGAGGCGGATTTTTTAAGAGATACCTAAAGGTGGTGCTTAGCTCCCATTGAGGATCACGGCTTAGGAGCTTTTAAAAATCTAGCAGAAGCATCCTTTTATCATTCTAAAGCCTTTGAAAAGCCTGGCTGTACAGCACCTTTGATGTTGCCTCATTAGTGAAGGTCCCCAAACTGAGACCTTCAAGAGGCCCATTTTTCAGAGCTTGTACCTTTCACCACTTTTGTACCCAGTAAGGGATATCTAATCAAGGACTTAAAAATCCTTAGATGTGCTTGAATATCCTGGCCACCCTAGTGTTAATGGGAGAACCCCAAATATGTGATATTGCCTAGAAATAAAACTGAAATAGGCCAAATAAGTTTCACGGCTTTTGAATAGTGCCTTGCAGAAAGAAATGGGAAGCAAAGCCCATTAAAAATGTACTAATCTTTTAAAAAGTCATTCATTTTTAATAATGTAAGGTATAGGTTCCACTACTGATGCAGGTAAAGTCAACTTAAAGAGGTTTTTTATAAAATCTATTTGGAATTCCTTTGATGTCTCAACCCTCTACCTTCACGGGAAGGAAAATCTCAATCCTGTTGCCTAGATCCAGACAGAGACTCACTGAAATCAGTCACATTATATAGAGCTCTACCCAAGCTGACCCACTTGCATGATCAGCTATTCAAAAACAGTAAATCTGTCCTCTGGAGATAAATCCAAGCAAAAATTTAATCCTGATTACTTCATAGTTTTAATGCTCAAAATGAACATGCTTTGGGAAATGGACAGGACACAATGGAAATTGCATGTAAATGGAGCGGAAGCAAGGGGCATACATAGTTGAGAAGGAATTAAATTCTGTTTACAAAAGCCCCTCCTGCATAAGCTAAAGCAAGGAACCCCTACAAAGGAGGGCTTTTTAATATTCAGTCAGAACATTGCCCTCCTCCCCTCTGTTCTGCAGGTGGCCTGCGCTGTCCTGACACATCTCAGCTCATCAGGAATTGTTTCAGAGATCTCACTGATAACTTAAGAGCACTCAGCATGCAGCCATAATCTTTGGATTACACCTTAAAATTGCAGAGTTGCTTATCTGAGAAATGAATCGCATCCATACTGTCGTTTAAGGTCATTTTCAAGTGGAGACAATCTGGACCGGGGACTTGGTTTCACTCACTGCAGAGTTTGGGATTAGGTGAAAAACTGTGCCCTTATATATGATTTGTGCTTCTGACTTCTGTTTTGAAGTTTGGAAACAACTGGATCTGAATGCTGGATGTCAGAAGCTGAAAACCACATAAATAAGAGCAGAGCAAAGAATGTCAAGTCACTGAGTCCCATTTAGCTGAGTAAGCCAAGAAATGGAGTAAATTTTTCAGTAACCTGAAACTCAATAAATTTTAAGCAGAGCAAAGCAAAATAGGAGCTTAGTTTTTAATTAGATAAAGCAACCAGAAGGTAAAAACTAGTTCTACACCAACAGCCACTATCAAGCATATATTTCTACAGGCATCTCTGGCATAATTAACATCATAAATTAAAACCTGTGAAAAATGAGGGGACTGTGCAGACCACAGGCATCTGAGAAACTTGACAACACAATAAATACATCCACAGGGTCATCAGGAATGGCAGAGAGAAAACTTACTATATGGTGTGTTGCTCTTGGTTTATTATGTCCAGATACCATTAATTTCTCTAAGATCAATAGGAACAAAAGAATTCAGAATTTCTAGAGTATGTGAAGAGCCAGACCTGAGGCTTTGGATAAGAGCATATCAGAAATTTCTTTTTACGTGATCTAAGTAGCTGTGAAAACTGATGGACTGACAGTCCTAGAAAAATAATGTCTTGATGTAGCCAAAGCAGAGATAAAGCGCGAAATGCCAGATAACACAGTGAAGAGTACATTGAGGAGGTGAAGGAAGATACAGTAGGTAGCAACAGAGTAGGAGGGCAGATATAGCAACAGAATAAGAGGACATTGTTAGACTGTCAATCTGCATGAGCAGCTGCTTGAAGGAGTTGTGAGGAGTTGTGCTTAGTGAGTACACAGAATTATTTTGTCCTGTGAGAGGTTTTGCCTCTTTGAAAGATATTCATGTGCTCCTCAATGTGCTTATCTCTCGGCTTTTGCACGATGCCCATGGTGTTACATTAGCATGAACACTTCTGCATGGCTGTAAGTGGAGGACGAATACTCTGCCTAACTCTGAAACAAGGTTCTCCTGGACAAAGCAGGTTTGATTCTGTAGCTGTCGAAAACCTTTTTTGCATAGAACGATACAATTATTTATCTGCTGGCAGTGTAAACATCTCTTGCCCTGAGAGAGGTGTGTAAACATGTTGCGTGAGTATTTGCACACAGTCAAGGCCAATTTTTTGTGCAAAGAGGTGCTGAGAGCTAAGGTTTTGTTTATCGTAGGTATGTCTTACATCACATTGCACTCAGCAACATAACCTCTGAAGTTTTCTCTGTAAAGTTTGAACAACGATGAAATACTAAATAAGTGGCCACAGGTGGGAAGACTCCTTAGCTGAGCAGTTGTCAAGGTCTCAAGGCAGCGGTGGAGTTTCAGCTCCCGTCAAGGCTTTTAACCATGAGCAGAGCTGGTAAGATTTCCCAAATCAAACGCAGTAACCTGTCTCCTCAACGTCAGCTCAGCATTAAACCCCATTTGCTGATGATTTTCAGTATCTTGTAAGAGTTATTGTACAAAGGTGTGTTTCTCCACCATGTATTGGTCAGGCTTTACAGTCAAATGGCACATCTCATGGGGTGCCAGGGTGGTGTGTCTATAAGCTCCCCATAAGGAAGGGGTCACAGGAGCACTGGAACCCAGAGGAATTGCGTTGATATTGTGGGAGAGGTAGCCCGGCTCTGAGGCAGTCAGGATGCTGAAAGTGTAATGCCTAAGAGAGGGCAGTGTGCCGTGACAGGGAAATATAGTAAAATGTCCCAAGGACAAGAACTGAAAGAATTTGAGTAAGTTCAACAAACTGAAACAAAATATTGTGAGGCACAAATATTGAAATGCTCCATCCCATTTCAAACACACTAAAATGAAACATTTATAAATCCATCCCTTTCAGGATTTAAGAATAAAATTAATAATAATAATTGCTAAATAGTAAATCACAATAGTAATAGTAAAATCCAGCTCGTCACCCCAATTTGTAAGAAAAGCAAGTGTTGATAAAACACCATTTCCAAGGACTAGAAACCGGTTTGTGCTGAACCATTAGTTGTGTAGCAGAGCTCATAGGGCTCTGCTGTCTAGGCTCTCTTGCAACAAACAAAAAAAAACAACCAAATATTGCACCAAACCAGCTACAGCTCTGGGGAGGGCAGATGGATAAAGACATGCAGAGTGAGGCAGAAGAAATATTGAGACAGTGCTGATAATGGTTGCCCATGAAATGTCCCACACTGTACTACCTATGTGATGTTGCTTCAGTATTGGTAAAATTTAAGTTAACAGATTTACAATGGATTTATTGTGGGGAAAAAAATTGAGCAGAGATTCAGCCCTCACATCTCCCTCTTACTTTCATAATCGTCTTAGGTTTTCTCTTGTGACAAGTAGAATTAGACTGCTCAATAAAACTGCAAAAAAAATGATAGCAAAAATAAAGGAGCAAGATGTCATTTCTTCTCTGCCTGAAAGCCTGGGCAAGGAGTACCATGTGTTTTCCCATCTGTGCAGAAGTTTTGCTGATTGTTCTGGCCCAAAATTTAGGGGAGGAAGGACACCAGGGATTTCATTTCAGAACATAGTGTTTTACACTGCAAGCAAGTAAAGTTTCAGTCAAGTTTTGCATCCCTGTTCTTGTTTTCCACTGCAGAGATAAATAATGGATGAGGAACCTCATGTTTTATTGCCAAGTGTAAATAAATGATTAATTTATTTTATATGTGTGTATATATATTTAAACAGCTGTTTGTAATCAAATGATAGATTCTACTAGCTCATGACCCAGAGTTTAGTTCGTGCTCCATGAGGATGAAAATTTACAGTATGAATCAGCAAATGTTTCTGCTTTCTCAGCACGTGCATTGCAAAGCGTGACGTCTCATGCATCATTCAGACAGAATGCAATGCACACCATAAAGGAGGAACTCCTCCTTTTCTGTTTCTGTGTTCCAGCATTTCCCGATATTAGTTACCACTGAGCATTAAAATGCCCAGTGTTTAAGTAAAATCCTTTAGATTGTACTCTTGTAAGGGTAGTGTGTCTAGTGCTTGTTGAACAGCTGTTTGTAAGGCTCTATGCTTTCATGCCATGACCATCACTACAGTATATGAACATGAAATGTTTTGAGTCCTACAAAAGCTTATGAGATGATTAGTTATGTGATAACCTTTAAGACTTGAGTCCTTTTGGATACAGGCTCCCACTTTTGCTCATTGTGTCACGATTTGTATTTGACCTGCTTGCACCGAGGACTGCTCCACAGCCTCCTGAAACTGTTGGAAATACTCCCTTTGACTTCAGCAGGTTTTTGCATCAGCTGCAGGGCGGACAAGAGTGGGATGTTTCCAAAATTTTTGGTATTACTTGACTGAAATATAAGTGACCACAGTCTTGTATATGGAGGTAGATAGACTGAACAGCAATACAAGGACAAATGCTAGCATAATCCCCACGGTGATATCACTTCCATCAATCTTATATTTTGAGTCCAAATCTATTCAATTATTAATGATATCTTCAGGACAAAGAGGAGATAATGCCATGCTTTCTGATCTATTTTATTTTGACCTTTCCTTGCTCTTTTTGAATTTCAGGACATAAATTAGGAAGCAAGACTGTGTTGCATTTATTACATGAAGTTACCTTCTGAACTCAAAACTCTTCAATTTCATGTTTGAAATTGAACACCAGCACAACGAAGCCCAAACTTCAGTCTCATTACCATCAAAAGTTCCAATATATAAGATTTGTCTTATGGTTTTTTAAGTATACAGTACTTAGAGTTATGAAACAGCATTTTGAAACACATGGAAGAGTTTGAAATGCATCCACATGTTTAGCCAAGACACCTGCACACCATAATGTTGATTCTTCTGATGATTAGTTAGAAGAAAAAAAAAAAAAAACCAATAACACAGTTTCATTCTATTTTCTTGATGGAATCTCCTATCCAGCTGTATTTTCTTAGCTAAGACCAATTCATCCTCCAGCAAATCATGTGGTTAGGAACCGATGTGCAATTTCAAGGTAGCAGTTTCCTGAAAAGTGTCAAAATCAGACTTTTCAGTATGTTTGAGCTAAACAACCTCACTGGCTTCTGCAGTTAAACTTTGTCTGACCTTGATCAGAGTCAACAAGTAACTGTTGGCTGCTTTTAAAACTTCCAGCCCAAGTATATAAATATGAACCAAGACTCCAACATGAGAGCCTGGGATTCTTCTTGTTGTCCCACAGTTTGTGGGACAACATTCTGACCAAAATAAGGACATTTGTAGAGCCCACGTTTGGCCAAGAGATGGAAGTAGGCACTTCATGGGCACAATCCATTGTATCGTAACAAAGGTGAAAAAAAAAACAGGACAAATGAATTGTGCCCTAAAAGTACCTACTTCTTTCTGTTGATGAAGAAGGAAGCTTGAGAGGTCTAGTTCAGGCATAGATGTTGACATTGCAGAGGTGAGGTGAGGTGAATAAGTCCTCTGTGATTCTGAAGTGATTTCTTTGGAGTACATCTCCTCTGAGGATGGCAGCCAACAGACAGAACAATGAGTACAGCCAAATATCTAGCAAACTTTAGTCCCAAGGAGTAGCAGGAAAACTACAACGATCAGGATGAGGCATATATGAGACCTGCCTGAAGCCTGGCAACAAGAAGAATATTTTTATGAGCGTCAGTGGGCTTTGGAACAAGCCTGTTGAGAGAGAAATCAGAGAATGTGTTGACAAATCCACCTCAGAAGAGGTGTGGATACATACAGGGGAATCGGCAATGAAGGGTTTAACACGAAGAGCTGCAATATTGCTATAATCATTGCTGATCCTGACCTTGGGATGACAACAATTAATTATTTTCAGTGGGCTACCATTAAAATCCAGACTTAAAACTGTATATTTATTTGTAGCATGGGGGGGGTGGGTGCAAAATCACAGGAAATTTTCTAGACAGTCTCTAAAAGTTGGTAATTTAACAGTGACTATTTTAGACAGTGCAATATACTTACTCAGTGTAGTAATAAATTATGTGCAGTTTGCCAAGTAATTTACCCAGTCGTCTTTTCATCATTTCAGCTTCAAAATGCTTTAACTAAACTGTGACATTATGCAAATGACTGTGTATTTATTTAACTGTTTCTCTTAGACACTAATCATGCAAGAAAGAAAATACTGGGTATGAAATGGACTATGCAAAATAGATACAAAATCCCAGACTTTAGACTCCATTCTATTAATTAGATACAAATGATAAACCGTTCATAATTTTAATGAGAAGCATAAGTTAATGTAGATACCGTATGTTCATTTTTCACATGAGATTTCATTCCATCGCTTGGACACCTCTTTCCAGGGAAGCAGCTGCTTTGTAAACATACCGTAAACAAACTTTGGGCTTTTTTCAAGTACCCTCTCATGTCAGTGCATGGTTGAGTTAAGTAGTGGTCACGTCATTTAATGCAGTTCTATAAAAATGTCCAGGTTACGGTCTTGCGCTTTTAGTCAAAGTCTTTTCATGCCAGGCTGATGTGAAGGGAAGCCCTGCGGTGTTCAGCTGGAGAGTCCTGGTTCGTAGGCACGACCGCACCTCATAGACAGCACAACACACCAGCACCATGTTAGCAGCACTCTGGTACAAAAACTGTAGGGAAAACTGCAAGCTTTACTGTGTAATTAATTTTAATGTATTAATTCTAAGGAATACTTGGATTTTTCTTTTTTAAAAGACAGTGTTAACATCATTAAATTTGACTGTGTGCTCCCCTGCAGATAGTTGTTTTGCTGAGTTCAGAACATTAAAATTCCATGTATGGGTTTAGATCCACGCCTGCTGCATTTCCACTCCTGCCAGTCAGAGTCACAGAAAATTATTAATAAATCATCAACTATTAATATAATCCCTTCAAGTCATAAAAAGCTGCAATATACATCTATGATTTTTAAATAAAAATTGAGGACTATAGGATTTTTTTGTAATAGGTATCATAGTGGGGGGGAGAGATAACCTGATGAATGCTGTTGTTTATTTTAACTTTTATATTAGGTTCATGGAAAAAATATTCTCTCTATAACCTACCCAGATTTATCAGCCTGTGAAATTTTATAATAAAGAAAAGACTGATTTTCTAATTAAAGATTTGTGAAATAAAGAAAATAAGTGTGCATGTATTTTCTCTCTTTGGGGGACAGTCATGTGAAATAAAATGGTTGAGCTGCATTTGCAAAGTCTCGTGTCAATGCATTTCATTGCTCTGTGTAGATCCAGTCAAACTTCCCTGGACCGAAAGCAGTTGTGGATGCATGTGTATAAAACAGAGAACAGGGTCATCTCTCTGAATGCTTAACCTGGCATTAATTTCAAATTTAGCCTACCCATTTTTAGATGCATGTGCCTGAGGTTCTGAAAGAAGCAGAGCTGTGCCAGGGGCTTATATCATTGTTACATCCACGTATGACAGATTATCCTATGCTTATCTCTCTCCACTGACTACCCAGAGAGGTTTCTAACTTAAGTGCTTGAATTTTTGCTCTACGTGAGGTGAGATGAATCCAAGCTCTGGATTTCCATGACTGAGGGGAAATCCCTTATCCAGTCCTACCCAAAACACATACATGCCACATAAGCTTAACTCATACGGGAAGGACTTCTCAACGCCAGAAAGATAGAGTGAATGCCCACCAGTTGCTAGATGGGAATAAGGTGTCTGGTATAATCAGATTGTCTTGGATTTAAGCGTTCGAGATCCTCTTAGACGTTGTGGTGAAGGGATTTGCTGAATAAATTGTAGCCTTAGGACTTTAGAGTCTTGAGGCTGTCAGTCCTAATGAGCAGAAGTTCTTTGTCAGACCTGCAGGAAAAAGGAAAAGATACAGTGCAAGGGTGGATCTCAACAAAAGGAAGAAAGGAAATATGAATACTAATTTTGTTCTTCTGTTAACATCCAGAGTAAAAAATTCTCTGGACCTTGATTTCAGCAGACATAATCAGTTAGAAATACAGAATTAGCATCTGGTGATTTTCTTTCCACATCTTCTCAGCCACTTCAGAGAGGAATATTAGCTGCATGTGATAAGTTAAATGGAATTAAATAGCAGATTTTGAAGTTGCTGAGACAGGAAACATGCACAGAAGGATAATGATATTTTTAACTCTCAATCTCTCCTTTTTCCCCCAACTCTCAAAAAATCTGGGCTCAGATTTTCCAGCCATTCGAACATGAAAAAAATCTTTTTTTTTTTAATTGTCCTGCCATTCCTCCTCAAAGATTTTGTGTCCATAAGGTAAGAAATGCTAAACTTTTTCCATCACGTTGATCAAAATCTGTAAGAAAATATCATCTGCCTTCACTGAATGGAAGTACGGTCATTCACTGTGTAGTACCTTGCTAAAATGTAAATGATCAACCAAAAAAACCCCTAGAGTTCTGTTCCTGGCTCCCCTCCAGGGACTCCTTCTTCACTCATGAATCAGATAATACCTGTGTGTCCAGGTACTAAATGAAGTCAACTCTTTACTGTGAATCGTATTAAAACAGGCTTAAATCAACACATTAGCTTCTCTCAAATGCCATGGAAACCAAAAAAGTTCAGCCCACAATACAAAAAAACATCTTGTCTAAGGCAAAAGCTACTTCCTTATGTTTGCGTACGTTCTTGCCAACACCAGAAGGACATGAGGTTGCTGCATCGGGCTACGACAAAATTGCATCTAACCACATACCCCATCTAAAAAGGTGGCCAGGACAGGTATTTATGGAGAGAATATAAGAAAGCGAATCCACATATGGTAAGTTTTCCCTGTGTACACCCTCGCAGTTTCTACAAGCGTAAGGTTTCTACAGAGAAGATAGTCTCCACCCTCCTGATCCCCTTACTTATGAACACAAATTCAGCTGCCAGTGTTACTTGGTATCTGATAGATACATTTTTAGGCTCCAAACTTGCCTGGACCTGTTTGCATCCCTCTCCATGATGGAATACTATTTCCTTATCCACTCAACCAAAACCAGACCCAAGCTCTTCCCACTTGCAACATCCTTCTTTTGGGCTTTGAGAGATGGTCTTGACCAGCTGTTATCCATCAGCACTTTTCTTCTGGGCTCTTGACATCCTTTGGAATGACTCTGCAGAACATCCCTGAAATCTGAAAAACTACTACACTGTCTCTACTTTGGAAACCATTCCTGGTACGGTGTCCATGAAAAAGATTTAGCATTAGCTGGAATGCTGTTGTGGCAGAAACACAGGCCTCTCATGCTGAACAACTATGTACCACTTTCTAGTGCCTACTTGCCCTCATCCATCCACTCCCAGCTTGCTTGTATTCATCCCTTGTCCCTTGCCCTCATGTTCAGATCGTAAGCACTTTGAGCAGGCATTCTGAGCAAGGTCTCTCCCCAGGATTTCTTTATCAACAGTAATGTCTTCAGTTTCTGCGTTATCATCAGTTCACTAATATGCTTACCCAATATTACATCCATTCTAAAATGTGAAGCCCCACGAAGTTAGAACATATAAAGTCCCCCAGCTATGTTTGATACAATGGGCGATAATAGTTTTGAATTCACCACTGCAATTTATGATGTCAATAATCTATAACATAGTACTGCGGCATCTGCTATTACGTTATAACAAGCGCCACAGGCTGACCGTTACTCCTGGATATAATAAAACTTCAGATTGGATCTCAAGGGAAATTATTCTTTTGGAAATAGAAAGTCTTTTAGAAATTTGGAAACTGTATGGAGGGGACGAAAAGGATGAGAAAATACATCTGATACCCGCTGAGGGTCTGAACACTCAATTCACCCACAGGCAAAGGAACACTTTGGAGCACTTTACCACCGGACTAGGGCTAAATGCATTAAGGCAGGGTCCAGAGCTGCCCATCCACGGCAGGAGAATGCTCGGTCTGGGTTAGTGTCTCCTGCTGAGAAGCAGGTGGCATAAAACACCCACCAAAAAAACAAAGAACACCAAAAATAGAGTAGACAGAAGTGCAGTAAACTATCTCCACGATAAAATCTCTTCTGATCTCTTGTTATTTAAAGAGAAATTAAATGTCTGGAAGACAAGATTCAAAAGCCCTAACAAAGGCCTTTTTTGTTCTAATTTATTAGGATTTCTCTTGCTATTCTTGTTATCCTTGCAATCACTCAGTCCCTCTTTGAAGGTCACTATGGCCCACACAGTGCTGCTGAGAGCACGAATTCCACTGACGATAAATCATCTTAAAAAAATCCTATTCCAGAGTGTAAAATTTGCCACTACTTGGTTTCATTGACGATCTCATTAGCTTTGTGCTGTAGACTTCTCTTTTGCTACCCCTAAATCATTCATTGCTATGCATGCTCTTATCACGTCTCCTCTTATAAGCAGATCTAATGCTCTGGCATTAGCAACCCATATCAGAAATTCAGCCTCTTTTGGTGGGATCATGTTTATTAAAAAATAAAAATTCCTGTTCCTTTCTTCCCTTTCACAGGTATAGAAAATTCTCATGCTGGTCCTGTGATTCCTGAGACAGAAATGTAATTTTCAGAAAGCACCTATATAGTTTAGATGCCTTTGATACACTTGCATTTTTGTCCTTTCAGAGAAAGGTTGATCACATCATTGTCTGGTTTTTTTTGTTTCATTTTCCCTTCCTCTATGCTGTTGTTTCCTTCATCTTTGAAACACACAGGATCACCCTCATGTGAAAGGTAGCTCTTTGCAGACACAAATAGACCATTAACCCCACTTTGGGAAGCCTACTGTCTCTCATCTCTGTAAAAGCATAACTGAGGAGTGGTCATAATAGATCTTCTGGGCCACAGTTGATGACAGTTGCAATGTTGAAAATCAGTTCTCTGATATACTCTCCAAATTGATATCTAAAAGACAATTACAGCGGCCCTAAAATGTGAGATAAAATTAGAAAATCAGCATTATTTAAACCATTTTTATATTACTTAAACTTCAGTACTTCCTGTTTTGCCTCTTTCATGTTCTTGCCTTTGCTTTCACCTCAAACAGATTAGTGTTTTGCCAAAAAAGCCATCAATTTTCTTTGATTATTTTTTTTTGTCTGGAGATTGGGAATAGATGTGACAATTTTTACTGGGATCTCTATAGAGATTCTGTAACCAGAAGACTTCTGTCTCTGGGGGACAGAAGTTCTCAAAGGGTGGGATGAATTCTCTTCTTAGGCAGCTGTGCCATGACTGATGTGCCTAGTCTAGGGTGCAGCTGATCTCTAATATATGTCCATACATATAGACACCCAGGCAGGAGTCTGAATATGGAGATGAGTCCCCCCCCTGCAAAATTAGGTGCGATGAATCCCTAAATTTGTCCCTGAGTCAGGTGAACTGGTTCCCATTGAGTCTATTTAACTGGGGAGCAAAGTATCCAAACAGGGTCGGATTTTAATCGTTTGCAGCTTTTTCAGTCAGTCACTTTGCATCACGGTAAGTGAGGAAGGAGTTTGTGGTGGTTACAATTCTGCTTCACCTTCAGCTATCTGGGATGGACATAAGGCCAAGGGGCTGACTAGAGGAACACAGCCTCTGCTCAGACTGCCCTGCCAGCTGAGACACTTACTGCAATGCACGTTCTTCAAAAATGGGATACTGTCCTCATACACTGTTCTGCATTCCGCATTTATTAGTGTCAGTATTAGTAAATGCAGAGAAAAATTGATACAAAGCATCTGGTTTTAGTATACCAAATCACACTGTCTTCAGTAATAAGGGTTGCGAATGAAAAACTGCTTCAATGAGATTGCTCAGCACAGCTTTCCTGTGATGACTAAACTCTCTGGGATCTCCAAATGATCCTAAAATCCACATTTTCCTTCTATCCATTATGTACAAATATGAATTTCTAATCAAGATATGCACTCTCCTCCTGGTATATGTAGTAGAATAGTCCTGAGTTAGTAAGAAATAGCTTTCTAAAAATTCAGATTCTTCTCTAGTGGGTCTTTAAATCTTTGTTCCAGGAATTGATCATCCTGTTTTGACGTCAATGGCCAATACTGAGGTTATTGAGTGCAGCAATTTTACAGGCAGCTCCTCTGTTTTCCTTCATGTTTTACAATTAGCCAAAGTTTTAGCAGAAATATCAGCTGGGAAGAAAGCCTCTTGTCATTTCAGATCCATCAGCTGCAGAAGCTACCAAGAAGGGTCAAAACCAAGAGCAAACATATGTCTTTATATTTACATTTAAAACAGGCAACCCAAACAACAGAGAGCTCTCTGCATTTGTTAAGCACAAACAAAGCATTCTCAAGTACTGAAGTGTGAAGGTGACTGATAAATCAGCCAACAATATTTTATGTTAAGTGTTTACAAAAAGAAGATTTTGGGACAGAAAACACCACTTGTCCCCTGGGAGTATGCTTACCTGTGATTCCACCTTGAAAACAGCTCCACATCAAGAAGAAGAAATCTAACTTAGCCTCTTCATTTCTTTGTTCCTATTTTTTATCCATGTGCCAAATTTTCCTTTTATTCCATCTTTATTTTTCCCTCTGAAGACAAACCCTCTTTCTAGATTGTTGGTTTTTTTATTCACTAACACAACATTTTCCTTGTGGCCCAATATGTAGAGCTGCACAGCTGATAAACCAGAGCAATCTGGTTATTACTTACCTATTGTTTTTCCTATAAATCATCCCCAAGCTAAGTTTCACAAGTTTCCTCCTCACCTGAAATACCTGCACATACCTTTTATAATCTGGGACCAAACTTGCTGGCATTTTGAAGTGATTCAAACTCTGATTGAAAAATATTTTCATTTTTTCTCTCTGTAGCAGCAAAGCCCATTGCCTGAACCATTTGCATCATGAGAGTTACATGGCTGTGCACTGTGGGATATATAAGATGGGCTCAGGCTTCTAGCCACAAAGAAGGATAAAAATGTGATCTAAACTACTATTTCAGGACAAAATTTCCAAAATTTATTGTTCTCTGAACTCTCTGTTCTTAAAATAGCTCCAAACCTTGACGTTTTATTTAAAAGTTTATGTACAAAGTGCTTTTCATGGAGCAGAGGTGCGGATACTTCATCAGTTCTGGCTCTGTGCGAACACAATCTGAAAAACTGGATAAAGCTGTAAGTAATATCATACAAAAGCTGTGCTATACCACCTCTCTGACAAATGGCCACTCTGTCCAATACAAAACACTTCTCATCGAGGGAGTCTTTATTCCAGTAACAGTCCTGCCATACCCATCGCCTCTTTAGTTTCATCTACCCTATATCGTCATACTAGTTCCAGGGCCAAGCCTAGTCACCAGAACTTGGCTGTCTACACTACTAACCTGTTAGAGCAGTCTTTGGCATAGTTTTGGCCCAAATTTTGCAGTGTCCAGTTATATCCCTTCCCCCTCTAGTAAAATGAGGACATAGTCAAACTGGGGAGATTCCAGTTGAGGGTCACCAAGATGGTCAGGGGGCTGGAGACATATATGACATACACAAAGAGGCTGTGGGAGTGGGGTTTCTTCAGACTACTGAAAAGAATGCTACATGGCAGATCTCATAGCAGACTTCCACAGTCTAATTGGGGTTAAGGAATAAAGATAAAGCCAGAGTTTCCTCAGAGGTGCAAAATGAAAAAACAAGTGACAGTGGGCACAAAATGCTACAAGGGAAAGTTTATTGAGATACAAGGAAAAAAAGTTTCACTGTAAGGGTAGGCAAATATTGAAACAGGTTGCTCAGAGAGGTCATGGAATTGCCTTCTTTGGAGACACTCAACAGTCACCTGGACAGCTAACTGCCCTCTGAAACCCAAGGGACCTTGAAGATAGCCTTATCTGAGGATGGGTTGGGATTACCTGACCTCCAGAGGTCATCTTCCTCTTCCAAGCTAAATTAGTCTACAATCCTATGATTTTGTATTTTAATACCTTATTTTAATACTATAGATCTGTCCAGATTGTGCCAGCTGACTTCTGCACCCGAGAATGGACCCTGACAGTATTTAATTCTAGTACAGATGGAGCTTTTCTGCTCCAAAAATTGGTCATTTTGTGCCAGAAGTCTGTCATTTTCCTTCCTTGTCTTCTGTGATTATTTACAGAGCTGTATATATGGCATTAGATACATATATGCAGTATATATCTGCAACAACAAGCCTTTGTGGGGAACAGGAAGCGATTTTTACATTATTAGGCAAGGCTTTTTCTATTTTTATTTCCCATGGAAAAATTTTAATAGCTATTAAAAGGAAAGAAAGAAAAAAAAAACAAACAAAAAACAACCCAGAGGCATTCATAAGTGTTGGTTTCTATTTTAGGAAAAACAAAAAAGAAGGAAAAGAACAGAATCCCACACTATAGTTTTCTTGAATATTCAATGTGTGTGACCAACTCTTTATCTAGAAAAAGTCATGAAACTTCTACCATGTTTCTGAGGTTCAAGTTTTAATTGCATCAAGGACAGATAATTTGTAACAAACTATGACATATCCAACAAGTAATACCTAAATGATGATAAATATAGACTTTAATTTGAGTTATAACAAATCTTTCAATACTGTCTTCTGTACACAAAGTGCTTTTCAGGACTAGAGAGTTTTGTCATCTTTTGCAGATGATCTGTTGGCATATAGACCACGTGGTAAGGAAAACAGAGCTCCAAAGACCACACCAAAGAAGTCATCTCCTTCATGGCACAATCAACTGAGGAGAGAAAGATAATAAAGCATCAGTGTATGTTAATGCACAAGCTATATGCAGCTATTTCCTCATTTTCAACTGAATCAGCTTTGGAGATGGCCATGGTAAAGTTCTTCTATGCTCTTCTTTGCTTTTATTGAGATTGGTGCTAAATTTTTTTTGGCTTTCCTAGGAAGATAGGAAGAGAGCTGCATCTACCATGTGTATAGTGTCTTCGATGCTTGAAGGATCAGTAAGCTCTTTCATATATATATACACATACGAAAAGACACACATTCAAGTGACCATTCAAGCCTTTTTCTTCATAATTAAGACCGGAATCACTGAAGTAGTTAATATATACAATAATCTTTGTACTATGCCTTTACCCCAGAGGAACAATGACTGTGATTCATAAGGTTCATTATGTGCTACATTTGGCACCTTGTCAACAGTACTACCTTTTAAAGAGCCAGGATTAAGGGTAATGGAATGGAAAATTTCCTTTTATCCCATTGCTGGGTCAGTCAGGGTGTATCCCATGCATTAGCTTCCAACAAAAAGGCAGAGTGTGTGTCTTCAAATCACATGCCCGTTGGGAATTTCTAAAGGGAATACTACCAACACAAAGGAAAAGGAAACAAAGTAAAGTATGTTCAGCGACTTGAAAGAATTAGTTCTTTTATTTTATTTTCTTTCCTTTTTCTTTTTAGTTGGCCTTTCTAGGTTGTTACTAAAAGCATCATTTAGTCAGAGGCTGCCTTCTTTTTTAGTGCTAAATATGTAGGTTGAAAAATACATATTGTCTGGAATTCAGGGTTACAGATGAAAACCATTCACCCTCCTGTGATAATGTAATCTGTATCTGGCATTAGAAATTGGGCTGATTTCAGAAGGTTTTTCAAATTGCCTATGCAAACCCCACCAAAACCAAAGGGGTTTTTATTCAATCCTATATTATCATTCCATCCGAGCCAGCATTGCCATAATCCAGATGTTATCTACTTTTATCTCAGACCTGACAAACCTCTTTCCCCCAAATTGCCTGTCTATCCTATCATGCAAGGCAGTCAAACAACTGTGTCAGCTACAACATCTCATAGTTATACTGGTAGGATTTTCTCACTTATTATCTGGCATTCTAGAAAAACTGCACATTTGCAATTGCAATTAAAACTGGAGCTGAAGGCTATATGAACACGCTAGTTGTTGGATAGTCACACCAACAAGTTAATTTCAAGAACCTGACATTTGCAGAAAAGAAATGTTGATGAACAATGATGATTTATTAAACTCAGTGGCAGAAAACAATTGGAAAAAAAACCATTTTGAACAGCCTCCATCCATCAACACTTCTCTTTGAGGAACCAGGTATTATGCATCATGAAAAATGGGATCCAAGTGCTTGCTCTTGGTTATTTTCTTTTTAGTTTGTTACATTTGCTACAGGCAGAAGGAAAGCTACCCTATGGAAATCATTACGCCCACTCTTTGAAAAAATGCTATTCCCTTGTCTTCTCTCAAGTTTTGTGGTAAATTCTCTGCTTCCCCATCTCTCTAAAATAATGTGCATGGCTTTAGGAATGTCTTTATCTAATTCCAGTTGCATGCTAGGTTATATTCCATTCAGTGGGACTGATCTGTATGCATTTGGATTTTCCAGCTAATTACTTTGCTCTGTTTGTATCATTAGTTTTATTGTTGCTGTTTTTAAGAGGCTTTTCCTGCCTAACTAATTTCCAGATTTTTTTTTATTTTCCTGAAATACTGAGTTACAGGAGAAGGTAGCAAACCTCTTGTGTTTCTAATCATAATCCCCAGTTTCTTAAACATTTAGGCTTTTTCATTACTACTCCTAGCAAAAAGCATTTAAAAGCCATATTTCCCTTCTTGATGCCCCGTAGCAAAACCAGGTTTTCCACATATAAAAATTCCTACACAGAGGGCGTTTGCAGGTTACCCCTGGAATTTTAAACGCTGAATATAAAGCACGGAGGACTTGATGCCATGAACATCAAGTTGTTCCCCCAGCTGCAATACCATGTCGACATGCTTTCGGAGAGGAGCGGTATGTCTGCACCCAGGCAGTACCCTGTCACCTTCTCGGATCACATCAGCCACTACACAACGGAGCCACAGGCTCACTCGCTTATACTCCTTGCAGAAAAACCACAGGGGTTTTCTTGCCCAAGTGCTGAGCAAAGAAAAGACTCAATGAGCCAAATGGACTGTTTGATTTGTCCTTCTATTGTTCTGGCACCACTAATTCATCAAAATAAAATGAAAAAGACCGAGTGGCTTAGAATGACCAAGCTTAAAATGAGAAACAGTTTTTTGATAAAACTCATGTGCCAAATTCATCTGCCTTCGTATAAACTGCAGTCAGTTGCCCTCCAAGAGGCAGTCAGGTATCTCCATCTGTCCTTCAACATCACGTTTGCAGAAGCTCACTAGGTTAATGTGAGGACCACAGTCAGGCCATCAGCCTCTGGCCTCTTCCATATCACCACCATTGTGCATCACCCGGTTACTCCTATATAACAGCTCGTAATTTGCATATATGGCTAAACTGCATTTTCATAGAATCATAGAATATCTCAAGTTGGAAGGGACCTGTAAGGATCATCAAGTCCAACTCTCTGCTCCTCACAGGACTAGGTAAAACTAAATTATTTTCCTTAAAGGCACTCAGGTTTGAACTAAAGATATCAAGGAATGGGGAATCCACCCCTTCCCTCCGTAATTTGTTTCAACTCTTAGTCAAGATCTGTACTTAGAATAGATTATCCTGTTTTCTAGTATCTATTTATTTATTTATTATTTAAGTTCTCTATTTATATACTGCAAACCAAGTCTCCTCTGGAACATCTGGCAGACTTAGTAACTGGACATGGTAATTGCAGTGACTTTGCCCTGGGATGGAGGAAGAGCGCTCACACGGCTGCTGCTGCAAAAGCTGCTCGATGCCACCCTGTATTAAAGTTAGCGGCCAGCTGCCATTGCTAAACCTGCTGTCGTGCCTTGGTGTCTCCCCAGACCCCAGTGAGGAGGCAGCTCAGACTTGCTGGTGAAGGTTGACTATCAATAGTGGATCTACCTCTGGAAGGAGCTGATACACAGCCCCAAAAAAGCATCAGAGACTTACTCTGGCTTTATGGGCATTGCAGTAAAAGCTTCAAGAGCAGAAATGGCATGTTCAGGGAAACCTTGAAAACATCTACCGGGAACTGACATCACGTCATTTGGATTTTACCCCAGATTTCTAGCAATAGTAGGGCAGGCGTCCTAAAGGGGTTAATCTTAACAACTACGTGCACATTCAATGTAGGTTATTTCAATTCAGCTTTTGATGCCGTCTAGGTGGCAGTACCTTGAATATCTATCTGTTTGAATGAACAGAGTCTTCACTGTAGTATGCCTCTAAGTTTATTGATGCTTCCTTTGCTTCTGGCATGCACATGGTCTCTTTCAACAGCAGAGGAGGAAAGAAATCTATTTGTGATTGGCAAAGAGGTTTTTCCCTGGACAATAAAGCTCCATTCTTAAGCACTTTCATAGGCTCGAGAGTCTATATTTTTCTCTTCCAGCAACACTGCTTTGCCAAGTATGCCCCTTTTATTAATACAAATCTATTGCAGGTGTCACACTCGTCTACCTTCTGCTGAACTTGACCTTGAAGGAGCACTCGGCTTGTTTGGTATATGGAAACAGAAGAACACCTTATCCTTCCTTAGCTTCCCTCGTACTTCCTTCTCAGCCAGTTGTCATCCTTTAAAAAGCAAAGGAGCTTTACATGGAGGTAAACAAATATAATAAACTCATCTCTTTGAAGATGAATTACACCTTCTTTTTTTTTTTTTTTCTTTTTGGAAGCCCTCAAGACTGAAATCGTAATAAACAGCTTTTCATAGGATATCCACTGTCACTTTTTATTTGTCTGAAGCATATGTTCCCATTGGTATGTCTTTCAGCATTTACCCAAGCCAAAAAAATGCTACTTGCTGATATAAACAGGCTTGAAATATTTAAGCAAAACATATAAGCTATTCTACAAAAGCCAGGTTGACAGCAACATTTCAAAAATGAGACTATAATGTAATAAAAACATTATCCTGGCTTGTGTCTGCACAGAGAGTAAGCAAGTTAATGAAACATTGCGACAAACGAGGACTGGGAGAATTTTCCGGAGAAGGGAAAAATGAAAGTGGAGCTAGAGAAGAACAAAGCAAAACCTTCTGAAAAGGCCCTGTTTGACTAAAAGAATTTATGGCTTCTCTTCTTATCTCAGTGGACCCTCTGTGAAAGCACTCTCCATGCTAAACTGGAATGATTTGTCAGCTGTCCACTAAACCTTTTTTCTTCAAAAGGCTTAACCTCAGTTACATGCCCATTGTATTTCCACAGAATGGTGTATTCCTGTTTCAAATACCAGAGCTTAATGCATCCCTGAAAGCATCCCTGTCACTGATGTTAGCAGTAATAAACATGGCAGGCTGAGGATATATTCCCAGCAGGGCTTTGACAGTGCTTAATATAAGTCCCTATATGCCTACCTTTACAGAAACAAATCTGTTACTTGATGATGTCTCTTTCTATTCAGCCATTCAGGTGAAAACCTTTCTCTTGCTGTCATTGCTCGGTGAGATACAGCTTTTATGTAAATAGCACTGCAGGCTGATTTCTTGCTTCTGTTCCTTCAGATCTTGAAGCAAAAGCTCTGGGAGCAACAGGCTCTGGCTATGGCACCAAAAGTGGGTAAGGTTTACAAGACTCAACATGACTTTTATTATGCTATACCTTGCCTTAGTGCCATACAGCCCTTTCTGGTATTAATCCCAGCAGCATCCCTGGAGGGTTGTTTGTCTTATCCCAATCTCTTTGTACAGATGGAAGAGGAATGAGTGATAAGAAACTGCATAGTTACCTAATGGCATAGCCAATGGACTATTGCCCAATCTAGCAATATAAATGAGTCAAACTGACACTGAAACTGTGAGAAACCCTTGGAATAAAGGTATTTCCTTCATGAGATGGAGACAATAGCAGCCAACAAAAAAAATGGGGGTGTTGGAGTGCAGGCAGAATACTAGTGTGCCACAGATATTTTTGCTTGCCTCCCTTTGAGAGTCATTGCCCCCTTGGAGGAGTTATCGTGGCCATGAAGCTGTCCCACCCTTCAAGCTATGCACAAGGGAAGCACAAAACCGATGCAAAGCCAGCTTGGTATACTTCTATTTCTGCTCAGCAGAGTTCAGTCAAAGTATAGCCGATATTACACTTGTAATCATATGTGCCATACTCCGAGATTTCTCTGTTCATGTAGTGCCACAGGGGTGGTATATCAGCAGAAAAGAGGTGGGCGGTGAGTATGCAGGACCTGCACATGCACCAGTGCCCCAGGGGTAGATGACGAAGAGGGAGAGCTTGGCATGACCAGTGGATAAGCAACTGGTTTTCAGTATTTTAAGCCTCAAGTCCAGTTCAACACACCACAGAAGGTGACATCATCATTTTCTCACTCTCTTTTCAAAATGCTACATGGCTTACTGTCTGCTCAAAGATGGCTGTGATGCATTAGAGCATTAACGCTAACCAGTCTCTACGCAAAACTCCGTATGACTAAAAACCAGTGCATATTTCACATCTTCTGGAAGACTATGCATTGGATAAGAACAGAACAGGAATAGAAAACTTCAAAGCTTCAACTTCAAACCCTACCTTATTTAAAGCTGGCAGTTTTATCTCTGCGTCATTCATGATGCCTTTATCATTTATGCCACTTCCTATGCATAAACATCAATAAGACTTCAAAAAGAAAACTTTTATTTTTTCCTTTATTCTCAGATCTACCTTACTGCACACGTGGTACAGGGCAGCAAACTGCTTTCAGCTAAAGTATCATTATTTTCTTCTTTTTTCCTCTTTGTTCTTCTTTTTTTTCTTCTGATTTTCTTCTTCGTATAGCAGTAATTCATGTTGGTTCCTGAGATAGGCACAAAACTGCGTCCTGTGACTATCGATTCATACAAAACCCTAAACACCTTTCCAGGCACTCCACTAAGGGATTTCAAAACCCACAGAATTATTCCAGGATAAATTCTAAGTATTGCAAGATTCATCTCTATTTAAATGTATGAATCCCTTGCTAAAAGACTTTTCTTTCACCATGGTGGTGAAGACATTGTCCTAGGAAATAATTTTAGCAAAGACCAATTTCATAGTTTAAGATACTGGTCACTGACAGTGAATTCAGTGAAGATGACATTCAGAGAAGCAGAAATTGAGAATCATATCCCTGTTACAAAGGCTTGCACATGGTTTGGGCGTAGTTCTTTCAAGGTTACAGTCTAATTTCTTGGACAAGAATCCATGTTGCATGAAGGTCGTCTTTAGATTGATGAGTAGAAAGTAAGAATATTCCTTGGAAAGCTATGGATGTGAGTTGCAATTTCTACTTCGCAGCCTCTTCAAAAGGGCAACTCACTTTGGTTAAACAATTAAATAGTAACTGGGCCAGAGAAAAATAGAGAAACTAACTGCACAGGCATGTGGTCAAGAATCTTTGAAATACAGTAGACCATGATTAAAATCCCTTTTCCCAATGGGAAGGAAGAGACACTTGAACTTTCATCATCCACTTGCTTTGTGTGCACCCTACACTACTTGCTATTCTGGATCTCAAGAAAAGCTTTCAAAGGTCATAATAGAAAAATGGGAAAACCACCATTATTAGACTTGGTATATAGGTGAGGTATTTAGGCAAAGAGCAGACTTCTACTAAAGCCTGACACTTGACTCCCACTAGATGTATGTAGCCTTTAAGTCCCTCACAGCTTTCCTTCTGATAGGCAAATATGTGTCATTTGCTTTACATGGTTTTAAAATATTCTTTTAAAGTCAAGTGTGAACCATTCCAAGTAGAAAAATTATGCACACAATTTTCCACAAAATATCATGACAAGTGGAAACACAGCAGCTTATTTCCAAATATTTTAAGAAGAAAAAGAATCTGAAAAGTTATTTATAGCCAGCATAGCTGGAATCAAAAGTTCTCCCTGTATATCAGCACAAAATCAAATAAGAGTCAAATTATAAAAAATAATAATCCAGAGGAATGAGATTAGTGAGCAACCCACTTCAAACTTTGTCCAACTGAGTCATCTCCCTTCCTGATTTTGCTGTTGTTCTATTTAACAGTTAAAACTAAAGACAAGGAATTGGGGGAAAAAAATCTAAACCAAAACTTATATTGTGGTGACCACCCTGAAACATCCAAAAAGGGGACTGCCTTCCACAGGGTGATTATCCATCTTTTTCAAACATCAGGTACCTAAAAGCTGACTCGCCTTCACCACTCCACCATCTTTTCTACCTACTGAACCTCCAGGGAAATGCCAGTAAAACTAAAGATGGGTTCACACAAATTTGTTTTCTTGTTACACAACAATTTTATGAGCCCATTTCTGGCCTGACCAGATTCCCATGGACAGCAGCCCGGCACCCTCAGGGACTGCAGCTACTGCCAAGTAGGGAGAGTTCTCATGGGGAGAGGTTTTAAAAACGCAGGGTTGGCCCAAAACACCGACTCTGTGAGATCTAGGGTTGCTCCAGCACCACATCATAGAAGTACTCATGGTTCACGGTATTTTATTCCTGAAAATCAAACTTGGATAAAGAGCGAGCCTTAGTTTAATACAACAGTGAAACCAATATTTTATATTGAGATTCAAACCCCTGTTTGATTGCTAGCTGCAAGCCCTGGTTGTTTTAACATCCACACCTAAGTTTTACATGTACCAGAACCTCTTCTTTTTTTAAATCCTGATTAAATTCTTCTTTTATTTTCAGCTTCCACTACAGAAAAAGCTTACCATAAGCAGAAAGCTCCTCACTAATCTCCAAATCTCCATGGAGAGTGCATCTGTTATGGTGCTCTCTCTGATCTTGTAGTTTTCTTACTGATCTAAAAATAATTCTTTTGCTCATGATTTTTTTTTGCAATACCTGTTGTTTCTTTTTCAGTATATCAGAGTAACAGCTATGAAATAAAGGCAAAAAAAAATATCTGTTCTTTTATTCTGGCTTTGAAGAAAGCTAATACAAATAACCCCTGATTCACTCAAAGAACTATTTTTATGCTATTTATAAGCATGACCTTCAAAGAAAGACAAAACACCTTCTTAAGTGCCTTGAAATACCTGTCGTTGGATCTAAACCGGCGTCAATGAAATCAAAGCGCAGCTCTCCGTTTCGGCAGACCCGTACGATGTAGGGAGGAGCACCCCTTCCCAGGGCCATTAAAGCAACTCTGTTCAAGCATCCTTGAACGCTTTGTCAGGTAACATGCTTTATGTCACCTCTGTGGGACCAGACCCTGCCGGGAAGAGCTCCTGTGGCTCCTACAGAAAAGTCACTTTGTACCTTTGCCTTTGTATGATAACGGAGCCCCTCTGCACAACCGACCAGCAGCCCAAATTCTGCCGCGGGATGAATTCCCCCCTGCCACTTAATGATGTGCTGCCAGGACAATGCACGTCCTTTCCTTTGCATCAAGCCTGCTGTTTTACACTGGGATGTTTCATTTGGTGCCTTCCAACTTCTATGCCATGAAAAAATTGTAAATCTGTTCCTTTCACTCTTTCCGTGCTATCTGTGATCTGTACTGTATCCCATCGGACTTTCCCCTCTTCCAAGGCGAGTCCATTTAACCTGTCATTGTACAGAAGCTGCTCCGTGTCTCGTAACGGGGTTTTGCTGCCCCTCACCAGATCTTTCCCTTTTCCACCATTTCATCCGAGACGGGACATTGAAGCTGCGCACGTGTGGTGCAGACGCAGAGTGCCAGGAGTGCAGGCAGCAGCTCGGCACTATTTTCCAGCTCAGTCCCTACGCTTACAGTTCCTCCTGTGGCATTTTTAACTGTAGCTGAGCTCACTAGTGGGGACAGAGCAAAATGAAATTGAAACGCTGCCGTGTCCAGTCAATACCACCCGGCATTCATCTTTGCACTGGTGTAATCATCTCATGCAGTTTTGAGCCTTGGCTGGATGGATTTACAGACAGATTATTGCTGAAGGGGAGAGGATGAGTCTGGGACGAAGAGGTCCTGAGCGCTACGCAGCCTCCACCTGCCCGTATCGCTTTACCTGCTGCCAGCACTGTCTGGCAAGGTTTTCCACTGTGCACCTTTTGTCAGATGATCAGAAAAAGGAAGATGACCCCCTCTCCCTAGTTTTCACCTCTCCTCAGTCATCTCAGGGAAGAAAGGGGCAAAGCTGCTAGAAAGAAGGAAAGCCTTTCACTTTCATGTCCCCTCACAGCATATTAAAAACCTGCCCAGGTAGCACTCCGCTGGGCCAGGATGCCCAAACCCTGGTACCTCCTGAACCCTGATTTGTAGGATCCCTTGGCCAGAGCTGCCAGCTGTCTTTTGGGATCATGAAGGCAGAGGGCAAAAGAGGTGTTGAAAGTGTTTTGCTCTTTCTTTAGAGAAACCCTTTTAATCAGGGTGGCAGACGAATAACTTCTTAACCTCAGGCTTTGGGTGCTTCCCATTACACCGAAATGGCCCCCACCCTCTTTCTGCAGACATTCAAGTCATGGCAAAGCATTTGACTACAGACACGTGCGGGTTATGGCTTGCACCGAAGTGGCACCACAAGCATCCTTGATGTGAAAACGTACAACTTTGTAATGAAAACCCAGAGACAAAACAACAGGTAACGACATCGATCCATTCTCTTGCTTTATTTGAAAGCACATTCAGATAACAAAGTGTGGAAAATAAAGTCTGCCCGTGATGCCATCGGTCTGCTCGTGTGTTTAGAGGAATGAAAAAGGGCAGAGAAAAATGAAAATAACCAATCTGTTGTTCCAATATGTGTCCCCTAGTGTTAAGTGCAGCCAGTATGTTAGGTTCTTTACTGCTTCATAACACAGTGTTATATATTAACAACATATTAACTCAGCAACACCACTTGAGAACTTACACAGTTATTTACAGGTTCACTCCATAAATTTTCTCACTGTTGATTGCAGTTCCAGGACGTTGCACTGACACACAATGTGTTGGAAACATTTATGGACACTAACAATTGAATTTCATACCGTGAGTTACAAGACTGTAGCAGTTTATGAACTTTCCCACCGCTCTGACTTCTGAGGTTCATTAATAACTGTACTCAGATCTTCCATGACACTTTGAGCTCGAGTATACTGAAAAAATGCAGTAGTAAGTATTCTAGAAAAGTTCTGTATGAATTTCTTACAGCTGTATACAGCTTTGAATGTTGCTTGCAACACCGACATGCTGTTACTGACACTTCAGCTGTGTAGTCCAGTAGGCCACTGGGAAAGTTAAGTGCATTTTAAAAAAGAATATAACGAAGCAGAACATGGAGGAAGCTGAAATCACTCAGCATCAGGAACAACGTGGCCTTCAGCCTTCCTCGCCTTTATGCTACCGACCAAGTTAAATCCTTACTGCAGTGGGTACCTCCTCCCAGCGAGAGGGACCCTTTTAGCTCCAGGTCTAGTTATCGCAGTCAGAGCTGGAGAACTACCCCCTAGAAAACGGTCAGTATGTCTGGCATTTCTTGGGTCTGGCATGCTCCCATCAAGCTGAAAAGACACTTTCTCCTTTTATTTCTATCACAGTTTCAGAGCATGGCCAGTCCCCTGATTTCAGTGGGGTTGCTCCTGGTTTTTCTCACCTCTAAGCGAGAGGGAAGCCCAGCTTCTGCCCACTTTCCCTCTTCCCTCTGGACCCAGACCCTCTGTTGCGGGCGTTGTAAACCAGGCACAACTCCAGCAAGGCTGGTAAGGCTGCTGTGGTGGAAAACGTGCAAGGCAAATAGGAAACGCAAGATCCCTTTTTTACATTAGAAACTGGAAAGCGGTGTAGACCATGGACTTCTAAGGAGGTGCATACCTATTTTCAGCAGGAAGAAAGCTGAACAGAGGAGAAAGCTAGCTCTTGTGTGCCTGTGATTTCTTGCTCTACAATACTAAGCATAGATCAGTATCAAGACATTAAATGTGAATACAATTCTACTGCTAACAAACTAAACCAATAAATATAGCACATACACTAGAAATTACACTTGAAATAATTTCTTAAAAGGACACATCTTCAGTAGTAGGAATATCTTTCTATACAATGAATACACCTAAGCTTTGAGATGACGCTCATATTTCAGTTATTTTGGGTCAGTATCACTAAGAGTCTATCGATACCTTTGTAAATTTAGCTCTATTAGAAACATAATTCCTAAGAATGAAAATGTAGATCACAAACCACTAATAAATGTTTTTCTAAAGGTAATTTTCTCATGCAATTTCCCTTTGGTTATTTGGTATATTTTAATTTAATCACTTTGAGATTCCAGATTTATTATCGTATTCTCAAAAGCTCAATAGCATAACTGAAAATATTTTATTCCAAGAAATTGTCTGTGGCAGAAATTACAGTACTTTATTCCAACTTGTACCGCAAGTGTTGCAAAATGATACCTCTCTGAAAAGCTCATCTAATGACTGAGAAAGCAAAGCTACTTCTTTCATAACAAAGTTTAACTTGGCATCTATGCATACCACTGCATTGCACCAATTTTGGATTTTGAAACCACTTCATTAGAAGTGAAGTTTCACTGTGTGACAGGTCTTTTGAAGCTGGTTTCAGTGTATACAATCTAGCTGTCAGTACAGCAAGGTCAGCGCTCATTTCTCCAGCAGTACAGGTAGGTCTTAAGGTGAGATACTACCAACATTGAAATTAGGACATTTTTCAGAAAATCAGATATCGGGGCTAAAAATGGCCATTTAGAAGTATTACCAGTTGTAAATAATTTCTGCTGGTGGATTAGCTAATCTGTTCTTGAATAGCTGGTAAATCATGCCCTAACTTCTCCCCTTGAGATCTCTTGCAAGGCCTGATTGTTCCTCTAGTTCAGAAAGTCCCATCTTGGCTTTTTCTGCCTTAGCTTCCAGCTTTGATTTCTCATTCTATCACCTTCTGAGACTGTGAGTAATTCCCTTCCTTCATTTGCATTATTATTGCCTTAAAGCTATTTATAGACTGATATAATTTACTCTCAGACCTTTCCTCTTCTTAGGCTACTTAGCTTAACCCTGTCATCTTCTCCTCTTAGCCTCCATTGCTTATACAAGATCATTTTTTTTCTTCCCTGTAACACTTTCTCTAGATCTTTCCTTAGCTTTGGGGAGCAGAGCTGCAGGCAGACAGACAGGTTGTCTACACACTGGTCAGTCTAAAATAATGGCTTGTAATTCAGGATCAAGGATGTCCAGACGCTTCAGAGGAACACTTTTAGGTGTTGCAAATTGCCTCCATGAATGCAAGAGGTATGGTAAGATCCCTTTCTTGATACGTTTTGCAAGATTGGTGCAGAAAGAGCGAGACTTTCACACCAGCCTCTGATTTTAGGATGCTAAACCTCTGCGTAGCCCTTTTTACAAACCAAAAAGACCTTCACTTCTCTATTTTCATATCTATTTTCTACACATATCTCTTTTCTAAATGTTTACTTTTTTCACTAATGTAGGATTATGCTTGATGCAATGTAAACTTTAGTCGTCATTTAAAAAGTATACTATACCACATGCTGTATCCACCATCTATGACTGAAATATGGTCTGTGTGACAGTCAGGTTTTGGTCCACGCAACGTTTACTTGATATTTCACAAATTTCTCTGTCATTTTACACAAAGATTGAGATCTACTCCCAGAATTCCCTTCAGGTGCTATGTCCGAAATACAGACCAACAGTCTGCCTTACTGCCTCAGAGAGCCTACTACACCTTTGCTATTTATTAGTGTCTTTCATCCAGATGCTGCAGTTACCTGGTTTGATATTGAATGTGTTTCTTAGAATACATGTCTCACAAACTAGGTGGCAATCTTCTAGAGTTTTCTTCTATACCCACTTGAAACACAAAACAACAGTCAGTAACTGATAAAGGCTCATTATACATAATTAGTGAAGAATCCTTTATGCTCAGAAGTAACGAAGGCATGAAAACCTGTAACTAAGCCTTGCATTTCAAAAGATTTTGTTCTGACCTACAGGTCCCAGACCCGCTCCACCAGCTACAAAGTGAAACAGAGGCATAACTGGAGAAGGGAAGACCATGCTGGGCAACTGGAGAATTCCAAAGACTTGTGAAACTTGGAAAGATGCAGGTGTGGAGGAAACCATCCAAACTTCCCTCTGTCTTGGGAGAAGAGAAGGAGAGAAATGGGTGTTGTGGTGAATGTAACTCGTTAAGAGCTTCTTACCCAGGGCAAGACTCATCTGGGAACATCCTGAGCTGGGAAATGTAACTAAAAAGATATCAAAGCAACTTTCCTGAGGGATGCAGATTGACGTGTCTGAAAGTTCCCTGGTGGGAAGAAGCGGTAGAAACACAATCATAAAATGAATAACGTAGAATTACAGGAGAACTAAGTGCCTGGTCGGTTAAGAAGAATTCAGCTATATTCTCATGACCGAGATCACCCTGCACGCTGGAGGTGTGACATCCTCTAAAAGACATTGTCCTTATGCAGTCAGCCAAGATAAAAGTTCCACCAAAGAATCCGATTCAGTAGCATTGTGCCAGTCAATTCATTAATCATACGCTCTTCATATGAAGAAGCGTAAATTTTCTCTTTCCTTTTGGATGTCACAAAGCCAAAAATCTGCTGCCTGCAATCTTGCACTGTAGGCCATAAATATTTTTAACAAAACACTTTCTGGGTTGGGTTTTTTTCATTATTATTACAGGCATAGAAATAAATTTTTGCTACAGCTGCGTTCAGCTGCATGGACAAATGCTCTCTACTCTCTTACAGAAGCTCAAAACCATAACTTTCACTTTTAGTGCTTTACTTTTTTCAACTTTTTCTGTCATAAAAGTTTGCTTAATTCTCTTATTTCAAGTGTCTCTTCAAGCATTGTAAATCTTGATAGTTCTACATTGTCAACATATTTCCAAGTCTGTAGAAGAAGGTTTATAGTCATTCTTCGTCTATGGCTGAAAATGACCAAATTAAAAGTCTCCATATCTACATGCTTTGCATAATTTCACTGTCTATGCCCTTGAAATACAAAGTAGTGGCTTACACTCACTGCAAAAATCTTACTGTCCAGGTCAGCTCATTAACTAAATGGAGTTTTAACCTCTGCCAATTATTTCCTTCAAGCCATTGACAGTGGATTCAGATAGTATTTTGCTTCTTGGCAGCTCAGTCTGAATGTGCACATAGGATACATAACAAAAGATTCTTATTGATAGCTATTATTCTTGATGGCACTATTCGCATTGAAAAACATGTGGTTTAGTGTTAATACATAAAATGAGGAACTTTCTTAATATAACCAGGAGGCTGAAATATTGAAAATGCAGTGAAGAAATCTTCCTTCAGAGTTTTATTCCTTACTCATTCATCAGACTGAGTAGGCTTTGCTTTGTTGGTGCTTTGACTAAGCTCAGATCACAAAACAATGTTAAGTCTGAATCCTGCAAAACATTTAGAAGATTTCTTGAACAGAAAATGAGAGATTCACTGTCTTTTGATGACCTCAGACCAAGTTTACATGTCTCAGTTTTATATAATCATCAATTATGAGCCTCAACACATGGAGAGGACAAAACTCTGTCCTGAGCATCAATGGCAAATGATTACCTTTTGAACCACCAGGCTACAGCCTTCAATTCAATTCAAACTTGAACTTGAAAATTTGAATCCATAATAAGGCCCCTTATTCCTCTGGCACTGTGATCCCAAACAGAGCAGGAACTAATTGTATGATCTGCTTCATACAGGTGGACAAAGAAGGTTCTCTTTTATTGTTGAAAAGAATGGGATCCATGAGGTCTTTGGTTCAGATTCTGCATTTAAATTGCAGTACTGCATGCTTGAATGTTTATGTCTTGCTTGATTCAAGAAAACATCTTTCACTTGAACACATGCTCAGTATACACGTCTCTAACTCGTGCTCAAATTGGAGTCCTAGTGTTTCTTACAGAGCAACATGTTATTCAGTAGTGGTAAAACCATGTCTTCAAACAAATATAATTATGGCACTGAATAAAAAATAAATATATTTAAATAAATCATATGAAACATGTTTGTCACCATTCTGGAAGTTCATGTTTAGCGTTTACTAAACCTCTGAACTATTTAGATAGCACATGTATCTAGTACATTCCCTATAGTGCAATCCAAAAATATATTACAGTCTTTAAGAATATAAAATTCAGCCTTACCACAAGTATGTATCCATTTCTGGGATGACCCAGCAGTGCTGAAGAGAGTACTTAATTAAAAAAAAAAAAAAAAAAAAAAAAAAAAAAGAGAGAAAATCTTCCCCAGTTGAAACTACAGGAAGCATTCATGCACAAACTGTGAATTGATCTGGCCAGACCAGTGGGTAACTCCTACAGTCTTACCAGCAGCTCTGCTCCAACTAACCTGCACTTATAGGGCCACAGTACATCTACCTTATATGAAACCTTAGTTATGATAAACATCTATAGATACCAACCAAAGTTTGCCTGGATGAAGAAAAGAATAAAAGGTGCAGGAAAATGGAGGGAAGATCGTTAATGGCTTCATAACGAAATAAACACTGTAAAGTATGCCTTCTGCTCTGGATCAATTCTTGGGCACAACTTGCAAGCAGAGTCAAGAAATAAACTTGCCTTATACCGAAAGGTCTATAGAAGTGAAAGAACTCAACTTCTTGGGAAAAATTAACACAAAACATTGTATAGGTAACATGGAAACTCCTTGTACCTCTGTGAGTTCTTCTAGTATTTACTCAAACTTCTTTTGCTAAAATATTGCAAAGGAGGAAACAATACTTTCTTCTACTCAGTTTAGGAAATTCAACAAAACTTAACTTCTGCTACATTGTCTGAATATTATTGGAGAAAACAGCAACTGTTTGCACTCCAGAATGGGAGCGCTGGGACATGCCAACAAACATCAGATTACTTTAAACCTTTATGATTATTGTATAAAACAAGATTAACATCACTACAGATCAGCTACAGAAGAAGTTCAGTTTGGTATGGCAGGGAAAACATGTTAAACACAATTGTGAAACAACAGTATGATAAGAAGCACCTTTAAATGTTTAACAGGAAAACAACTGAAACTCTTTCATAAATGCTTTCTTTCCTTAAAGGAACAATTCAGAAGAAAACTTCAGCCCTTGTACTTTCTTTTTTTTAATGAGCAATCAACACAAATCTGTGTGGGAGACTCTTTGATTTGCAATTAACTTATTTTTTATAGTATCATATTCTTCCTAAAGAAATGACATACAAACATCAAAATCATTGTTTTAAGCATTTAGAATTCACTAGTTTTGAGTCAGGTTTCGTGCTTAGGATCGAGGGAGGATTTGTCATTTTATTTTAAATAGTGATCTCCTAAAGAATGGTGAAAAGTACAATAGAAGGTGAAAAAAACCAGTTACCATTCAAGAAGTCAAACCTGTCATCTTATTGCTATCACATTTCATTGCAATTTTGGCCAGAGAATGGTAAAAAGATGTGCAAAATATTGGTTGGCTTAGTTTGGCTTGTACGGGGCTGACTTCATTTAGATTCTGCTCTTTTATTGCAAAGTCATTCATGATTCCAAATGGTTTAAATGAAACTAGCATTTCAGCAAGAGACCTTTCCCTCTCATTCACAAATAGTGACCATCTGTGGTATGAAAGTGTGGCACTTCTGATCTTGCCTTCACTAAAACCAAAATATTTCTGAATATTGAAGGACTGAAGTCAAAGTGGTTTTAAGATAGCTTGTAGCCACATGGGTTGGAGAGATACAAGAGATAATCAGTGGGCTAGTGTTTCTCCAGTGAGCGATTTGGAGTGTTGATAAGTGAAGATCTCACTCAGATTTGTCCTCTAAGGAATCCTTTCTCTCATGCTCCAGTCCTCCAGTGACTGCAGTAGGAATCTAGGGAGATTAGCTTTAGCAAACTAAAACTGGCCTTTGTGAATACTTCCCTTTCCGTGAGGGAGAATATCATCCACACTATCACTTCTGTTAGTGCTAAAAAAAAAAAAAAAAAAAAAAAAAAGGTTTTTAAAGGCTCTGAAGTGAATAAATTTTTTTTTATACAAATAAATCTTCTGTTTCTTCTTCCTCTGAGTACTCAAAATATTTGCCCAGCTCTAATCACGCTATTTTGGTCAGGATGGAAAGAACTACATTGTACTTAGGAGTAGTGAGTAAAATAAAACTGTCATCATGTTTTAATTTATTTACAGAAAGAGGAACTTGAGACAGTATGATTAATTGTCATCAGGTTTTCATTTGCTGTATGTGAAATGAGCCTTCATACTTCGAGTTGGGTTTCGTTCATCGCCGTCGAGTCTCTGTGTGCAGATATGGTATACATCCTACGGGAAGGAGAAAGCACAACAATCATTTTGTTCATACCAAGCTGACAATTAAGTTCCTAATTCTGGGAAGTGATTTTTCCAGAACCTTTTGTTCACTGCACAGGCTTGGGAAAGCCAACCTGCATTCAGCGTGAGGGACTAGGTGAAACCTCCTTCCTCCCTCAGAGTGATAACGTGGAGGTTAAACAAAAATCCAGCCACCAAAGACTCACTGAAGGCTATTTCAGATTTGTCTCGCATTTGCCTAAAATTGCAGAAGAGTTTCTGGTGAACTATAAATTCAGCACCTCAAACACTTATATAAACTCTGTATGTTCTGCAGATGAGATGATCTGTAAGATTATAGAATAATCTGCTAAGGGAAGCTGGGGGATCTCGAGATACTGACTCACACTCTGAACAATACATCAAAAAATGCTGGAATTGGTAAGGGAATAATATGAATAATGAAACGGGCCTTTGTGCCTCTAATAAGTACATACTGAGGCATGTATGTTCTAGGCTTTTGACGCAAATTACTCTGCTGGAATTCTATGGATTCACAGTCACTTATATGTGGTAGAGCATTTGTGGCCTTTGTATCAGCCTACGCTGTCAGATTAATGTCTGTCATTATCTCATCGTTGCTCAGTCACAGAAGTAAGATACTTGTCTGGCATAAGACAGAACTAGAAGCATTTTTCCTCCAAGTGCACAATTAGTGTTTCCAGGAACTCCACTGGTGGTCAGCACAGATTTTGCCAGAAAGTTGTAAATAGAAAAGAGGCCTTTTTATGAGATCTTATTACACTTTGATTTGTTTGTTTGGGGTGTGTGTGTGTGTGTGTGTGTGTTTGTGTGAGTGGCACCTACAGGGTGATTAAGGAACTATTGTCTCTCCCTGATAACTCTGTGGCTGAAAGGCATAGTAATAACAGGTCCGATATGTAAGGAATTACACAATTCTCTCCCATGTACTTCCCTGGCAATGGAGGTCATCAACACACTTCTGGAGGTAACCCAAATGATGACATAAAAGAAAAGGAACAGGAGGTCAGGACTGATCCAAAAGCCACTAAAACTAATGGAACTTTTTTTCAATTATATCAATGGAGTTGCAGCTGGATCTAAAAGTCGGAACTCCTTGCTTCTCTTTTTACACCTAGAATCACTTTACAAATGTCCATAGCAAGAAAGAATAAGTCATGGTCAAAACAAGAAATAAGATTCAAAGAGCTGTGACTCTCGGTAGATCTTTGTTTGGTACTTTTTGGAACGTAAAGATATCCCACTTCTTAAAGAAGAGATTACCTTGATTTCTTCAAAGAGCTCTTCTTCTGCAGTGTCTTCAATCCTCCTGACCGGCAACAGGCAAACTTACAATCAATGACCTGGTAAATAATTGGGTTGTACATAGCTGCTGACTTTGCAAGCAAAGTTGGTACCACTGAAAACTGGATGGGAACTGAGTCTGGCTGTCCAAAGGCTGACCACACGGACACCACGGCGTAAGGGATCCAGGCAATGAGGAACCCTGCACAGATCAACATTGCCACCTTGTGAGAGGAAAAGAGGAAAGAGAGAAAGAGGTTAATCCAGCAGAGCCGGACACTGACAGCACAGCACATAGCTAGGCAGAATGCAAGGGAACGTGCCACAGAATGGAAAAGAAAAACGGTAACTCAATTCATATAAATGTACAATATGAACAAAAGCTGTCACTCATTTCTCTTCTCTTTATCTAGCATCTATTTTTCTTTCACTTCACACAGAGCAGTTAATGAGTCTGTTATCACAGACCTCTACAAATGCTAGAAGGTCTGGCTAAACATGAGGAAACTAAATGAGATCTCAGAAAATAATCATTCTTTGATGGTAAATTTAAATTATTTAAGGAGGAGAGTCCTTTCAAAACCTACAGACTCTCTTTTTTAGGATAATATATAACATAAAGCTGTGAAAGTTTTTGAAAATCTTAGCAAGATCTTTGAAATGAATGCAGGTTAAAGTGGAAACATTTCCTACAAGGTTTCTCCTTGTTGGTTGTTTTTTTTTTTTTCTTTTTCTTGCTTATTTGAGAAGCCTCTCACTTCTTTAGTCTCTTCCAACCAAATATTCCTCAGATTGTCAAAAAGAAACCCCGCCTCTTTTCCATTCCAGAGTGAAAAAAGCATGCACTGGGAAAACCAAACCAAAAAAATTATTAAGCATAAGTCTTCCAGATTCTGAGTCCTTTGAAAGCAGATTCCAAAGTTCATAAAATCAAAGTCTTTGAAGAAGTTTCCAGGGTTGAATTAGGTCCTGATGGTGCGTGGGAGTGGGGGACCCTGAGGGTCTCTGTAGGTGAGTTTGGTTAGGAGGGTATATTCCTGTCTAGATCTACTAGAGCTCCTTCTATTATGTCACCAATATCAGTCAAAGAGGCAAAAGCAAAGGAAATTGGCAACCGAAGAAGAGTTTGCAACACCCTGATCTAAGACAGGGCCTCTTCCTCTCGTGTGCCGTGCTGATGTCCCAGAAAAGGCCTCAAAACCCAGTGGGACCAATAACCTGTCACGAGGATGGCCACTGGTAACAGGAGGAAGGAGAAGAGTTTTGATAAACGAGGTCTACCTTCTGCCTGCACCCAGGAGGGGGTCTGTGGCAGACTGGAAAAATTTCCACTGGAAAAATGCCAACCAATTGAATCCCTTTCAAGACAAATATGGAAAAAGTGAGCATAAAGTCATTCAGTAAGGCATGAGCTGTCAAGTGTCTGCGTATACCCACTCCAGTAGATAAAAAATGACTGTATTTACCTGCGTAAGCTGGCTGAAACTACTGGGAATTTAACTGAGAGTGAGAATGCTAGTGCAATGTCTAGTTTTCTTTCTCCTAACCCATAGTATGGATTTTGTACTCCATTAGGATCTGTAGACGCTTTTAAAAACCAAATTTCTACCAAACATTTACATTGAATTTCTGGTAAATGAGAAAAGGACTTCCTTATAACAGGAGGAAATGTAGCCATTTGAATGTTTAGTATAAATATTAAAGAAAAACTGTTTGGGGCCAAAATTTGTGATTTATGTACTTTACCTGAACCAGCCTGTCTGCACTCAGTCACAGCCTGATACAGCTCCAAATGACATCATGCAATAATAAATCCTAAAGAACATATGCCATTATATGGCTGCCATTGACAGACTATTACTGCATCCAGACTGATAGTAGTACATGTGCACTCATTTGCAATGAGGCAATTAGCAGGATTACAACAAAAAATCATCAGAAAGCACAAGGTTTTTGGATATTGCATAACCTTTTGTGGAGCCCTTGATTCCACATCATGATGGTAATATTATTTTCAGGAAAACGTCATTATTTTATGCTTTTTGTTGTTGTTGTCCGTCACTGAAGAAACAGTGCATGTGAGGCTGTTTGTTATAAATTGTGCTGTGGAGTTAAGTGGGTTATGATGGAGACTCATTTTCCATATTTATATATATCCCAACTTTATGTCCTCCACTGCAGCTTCAAGACAGAAGGGACAATTACCAGTGTTTTGATTCTGATCACATTGAAGTTTTACATGAGCCCTCCAATATGGCAAAAATAAATTTGCAATCTCAAATCAAAAGTTTCCATTGTTCTTCAAAGGAAAGTTGCTGAATAACCACAAAACAGCACCGTATTGAAGCATCTCTTTTTAAAGGCAAGTACAGTTTTACCAACTGTACTGGCAGCACTGACCGTACAGCTTAGACATAATGTCACTTACTGCTTGTATATTATATAACTTTCAGTTCAACTCCCCAAAAAAGTAATAAAATTTGATCAGCTAAGCGAAAGATGCTGCTTGTCTCCCTCTTGGCATGGCTTACAGAGGTTGGTGAATCTTCTACAACTAAGGAATCTGGTTTTGTTCAGCACAAGTTTTTATTTTGAGAGCTTTCCTGGCACAATAATGAGTATCGGCAAGGATCATGGCTGTCACCATTGCCAAACAGAAAATAGATTCAATCAGAAAGGGAAAATAGGATATGGTCTGAGATGGAAAATTAATTTTATCACTTGAGTACATTTTTATCAGCAGCTCATGGCTGAACCTAAATGATAAATTATTTGCATAAAAACAATTGCAGAGTCAGAGGAGTGACTTTGGTTTATATCTTCATAAACAGAGGAACGTAAACTATCTGAAAGTTTTATTTCCCTGTTACAATAACCTGCTCTTTGTCTGTTTTTTTGTTATAACTCCTGGGCACCTCAAACACTTTAAAATCATTCTTCACAACTGCTTCTGAAAGCCAAGGGAGCTTTATGATGGGGAACAGGGCCCCAGGGACATGATATGACTTGTGGACAGTCACACGGGAAGGCTCTGGCAGAGCTTCACAGTGAATCATGATCTCAGGGACTCCAGTGCCCTAATCACAAAATTATGTTTCAACGCCTGTCTTTCCCCATCTTGACAGTAATGGAGGAGAAAGCTAGAAGAACCACCTTCAGAGCATGGTACTATCGCTCAGCATAGGAGAGTACATGGTTGAAGTTCTCCAAGCCTGCTTTTACAACCCAACAAAGCAAATTGAGTTAAATCTTCCTACCTACCTTGGTCAGCTTCATTTCAAGTATGTGGCTGTTCTGAATCCTGGTATCATAGTGAGCAACCTCTTTGGTGGATGACTTGACTTTTAGAATGATTTTGACATAGGAAAAAACAATCACTGCCGTTGGGAACAGGAGGCAAAAGAAAAGAATACTCAGAATAAAAGCCTGTCCGGCCACCGAAGCCTGCGCCAGCCACCAGTCCAGAGTGCAGGAGGTCCCAAACGGCTCAGGGGCATAGCTCCCCACACCAGCAAAAGGCACCGTAGCCCAGAACGTAGCATAGGCCCAGATTATTGCCAGACAGATAAATGCATGATGTCTCTTAAGCCAGGTACCTGGAAGACAATTCAAGAGTTACAACCTCAGGTCCATATGTATTCGGCACAATCGAATATATCCTTCTACACATGCAGCAAGAGTTTGCTTGGCTGTTGGACAACAACTGCTGTAGGGTTTCTCACCTCCTTCCAGCTATCTATAGTGACCCCTCAGCTAGCCACCCCAGCTCGCATCGTACCTCATGAAGAGAAATTCACACTCATAGAGAGGGCTCCACCTGATATCATTTCAGATCGCTACTTTAGGCCGTGATGGTTTACAACCTAGGAGAGCCCATACAAAAGCCATCCAAACAGCTAGCTCAGCAATCATCATGGGAATCTTGCCTAGCAACTCTGAAAATCGTTTTGTGGTCTGTAAAGGTGTAGTCAGTGTGTGGACAGGTGAGATGCAGATTCAACCCACATGAAGGACTAAATGTATAATTCAGCCTTCCATTGTCCAATATGAAGGCTCACTATCTACAACTGTATCATGCAATGTATGCTCTTTCCTATTCTTCCTGTCATATATTAACTGGTTAAAGTTTGATCTCAGGACACTTCTCAACATAAATCATTAATGCAAGTGACTGAAAGACAAGGTTTACAGAAGAAATAACACATCCAAGATTTATTTTTACCTTGTCATTCTTTTCCAATACAGTAAGTCATGGTGTGCGTATGATCAGAAGTATCTGTAATTGGTGAGGGTTTATGTTTACCTGTCCATTTCTTTTATTAAATGCTAATGGCATGCCTGGAGTTGTGGAGTGGAATATTGCCTCTCTGCTCATCTTGCATGCAACCCTACTTCAGCTAGAAAAAGCTTCAGTTTACAAGCTCTCCATCATCACCTATGTTCAACATGTTGGATTCGGATAGGACTAACAAGTTAAAACCCATGATTTACGCAGACATGCCAGGATCTATGATAGCAGATCTTAGTGCAGTACCACAGCTTTTAATTGACAGCACACTCACCTATTGGACAGACTAGTTACTTACACTTCCTAGCTGCAAATGTTTCTTATAATTTAAATTACATGCTTGATATTATATGTCGTTTTAATGAGATCAGTTGTATGTCCCTCAAGCCACACATGCAAGGTGTTTCTTAAATGTAAAGTCACCTTGAGAATCACCAGTATTTTGTTGGGGCATTAGTCCCTTCTGAAGCAAGAAAAACATCTTTTCTAAACTGTGACAACATCTTTTAACTGGAAAAAATGAAGCATGTAATACTTCATATTCAAGAGAGATAAGATATTGATGGATATGGTGAAAACACCTTTCATTGCTAAATTCATTTCATTTTCTTGGGTTGTATCTCTATATTAGAGAGACAATATCACATTTATTATGACCTATTGCACATCTAAATCTTTTAGATGTTTCAAATAGCTTGCCACATATCTTAAAGGAGTTCAGGCATCTAATACGGAATACCTTTGTGTGTCGGGCCAGAAAACCTTGCAAGATGTGCAATGCTTGAATCTGTTAATGTCAATAGGCCTTGATAGACACAAAGTGATTTATCTATGAGTGATTACGAAAACTCATGTCTTAAGCAGACAGCAGAGAGAAAACAGTGAAGGTGTTACATCCAGCAATACAAATTTAGCTGGGATTACTTGGGTCATACAAATATGTTCTTCTTACTTGTGTATTTCCCTCTATATTTAACAGAAGCATTCTGAAGAGTTTAAGTATTATTTGAATCTAGAAAACAGTATTACTTAATATAGTTTTTCTATAGCCTTTTAATATAGCTTTTCTTTCTTACCATAAGACAAGTGACAGATTTTTAGGTATCTATCCAGGCTGACAGCTGTCATGGTAATAAGGCTCCCACAGCCAAAGAAGAAACCAGCCCATCCATACCAGCGGCAGCCCATCCATCCAAACACCCAGCGGTGAGAAAAGAAGGAAATGATACTAAATGGTTTTCCTACAACTTCAAAAGGAAAAAAGAATGTTGGTTGACTGATAAAATCCATCACTGATATAACCACTCTTTTCCAGAAAAGCAAACCCTCCCCTTCGCCCAAAGATAATACCAGTAAAAAATGCTCTGCAGAGTGGAGAGGGGGCTTCAGGCACAACAGATGTGATGACTTGCGTGCCCTCCATCCACGCGACTAAGCCTAAACCAGTTGTAGCTAGATCCCGTGGCATCTATGCTGTGGTAGGATGAGCCAAGCCTGCAGAATGGCTGGAAACAAGTGCTTTACTGCAGACCATGTGAACCAGAAGAGAACCCATACTCTGGTACTGAGTATGTGCAAGCTCTTCCCATTGTGAAAACTTCAGAGTATGTGTTAAGTCCACATGCAAACACATGCCAGGATGTAAACGGTGCGGGTGATGGCCGAGTCTGGGCTTCAAACAAGTACGGATCTAGTTAGGCTACATCCCTATAATCAATTGCGTGCCTTCAAACACAGGATGAAGAATTTTGCCTTCAAAGAGTGCTTCTGCAAACCTGCCAAGGCCCAACAGTAGGATGCATACTGTGCTAAAGTGTTAGGTTAGAAAGGAAGATGGTGCTATGGTCACAGCAGGGACTTGAGCTGCAGAAGTGGCTTCAGCTCTTGTCCATACCGCAGTCTTCCTTGGTGACTCTCAGCAAGTCACCTGGCCATAGGTATTAAAAAGTTTTAAGCGTCCCCAAACAGAAAGGAAATGCCTAATTATTTTGGAGACTCTGTCCTAGTGGCACCCTAGCTTATTTCTCCATTTGTAAAAGTGGGTGGTGCATTATGGAAGAAACTGTTAGGTCATATGTTGTTCCATTCTCACCTTAAAACAGATTAACATTAGTCATATTCTTTGTGAGTCTCATGAAAATGAGAAAGTTCAGAAATTGTAATTTTCTAGTTGGAAATCTCCACTTTTTTTTTTTTTTTTTTTTTTTTTTTTTTACTGGACAAACAAAAAAATCAACTTTAATGGAACAGAAAACTCAAAAATTTACAATCTAGGAACATCAGCATATTTTCCGAATCCTTCATTTCTGCTTACCAGACTGACCTGAAATGCTCCAAGACCTGAACAGTTCAACTGCAACATTCAAACAACATTAAATATTGAATGCCACCTTCCTGTGACTGTGTTCCTTCCCACACAGGAGCTGCCAGAGCACCTCAAGGAGTTGAATGCACCTCAGCTGCCCTGGGCTATTTTCGCTAGCTGAACCGCACTGACTATAATGCCATGGCATCTCAGTGATTCGATTCATAAAGAAGGCAAAAATAGTCTTGCAAACTGTAATTCCCACAAGGTACTGTATTCACAGAAGTCAAGACAAAAGTCTCTATTTTGTTGAAGTGATCTGTACAAAAATATTTTTGATTGTTCCCCAAAATATTCTATTTCAGATCAAAGTAGTGCGAAACTAAACATTCTGTTTTCACTCTTAACAGAAAATTAAAACTTTTCTACCAAAACAAAATCTTGCAGAAAATGCCCTTCGCCCCATCTTCTATGCCTAAAACATCATGATTGAAAACCCTTCAAAATGAGACTTATTTTTTAACAAGGTATTTGGGGATTCTTTTCCTTTAGCCTAAGCCTGTAAGGAAAATTCTGCCTGAGCCTGAAGGCTGTGCTCGGGGCAATATATTATGTGCTTTTCTCCAAGCAGAATAGAGGTACTTTAATTTTTCAAGCAAAAGCTGACCCCAGTGATTAAGGTTTCAAGAAAAACATGAAATATGGCAAGGTCTAGGCTGTATGCTAGGAGGCAGCAACTTTACTCCTGTAAATCTTTGCCAACTCCAAAGGCTAACACATTTATTTGCACAAAATCAAATTTCTCTTCAGCGACACAGGACTCTGAGCACGGTATCAGTGCAAAAGGAGCCTGATGCAGTTTTGAACAAGTGGCTGGTGCCACCCTGTGGAAATCTGCAGGAAGCAGGGCCGTGGCAGAACCCGTTTCTTGAACAAGGTGCCAAGAGAAGTGTGTGAAATATGAAGATTTTGGAAAAAGTCCTATCTTCACTCCAATCAGTCCAGCAGACAGAACACATGACATTCCTTGACTCAACATCTCCCATTAACAAAAAAAAAAAAAAAAAAAAAGAAAGAGAAGGGAGAAAAAGCACGCATGGCTGTGCCAATCACAAGTTTTTTAATTACAAAACTTAAACACAGATGGATTGAGATCCCCATGAAGGACAAGGTGACCAAGTGGTATGGTGGTGACAGACCTTACAGACAAACTAGCAGCCCTCAAGCTAAGACGGCTTCCAAACAAGCTGTAGTTTGCATGGTTGGGACATACAGCTTATATGGTTAGGATCTATCTGTTTGCATTCCAAATATATAGCTACAGAAATTCCCCTGAACCACTCCGTCTCATTGGAGTGCCTCTCATTGGAGTCAGGTATGAGCTTTATAAAATGAGACAGACTCTTAGGACACAAGGGAGATGGGAGCATCTCGGAAGAGACAAAAACTGGTTTCTTTTTTTTTTTTTCCTTCACTTCTAAGTGCTGCAGGATGGAAATAGTGTCTCCATGGCAGATATGCCAAAGAAATCATCGGGATTTCTTTGTGTGGCAGCAGAGCAAAGATATTTATACTAACGCCTTTCTTCTGCTGAATTCATAAGCGTCTCCATCAGAAAACCATGTTTACTGCTCTTCAAGAGGCATCAGAATTACTGGAAGTTGAGGGGGTGAGCAGCTCCTTGGCCGCATGCAGTGAAAGCGTAACGAGCGTCGGTTTGGGGAGGCTGGAAGCCATCACTTGATGTTGTTCAGTGCTATTTTAGGCATTTGGATGAGGGCAAAAGCATTTGGCAGAGACAAGGGCAGGAAAAGAGTGCACTGGAGCTGAGGGCAGGGGTCCCAGCGTATGTAACACGCAGGAAACAGATGACTTTGGGAGCATGGGAACATACCGTCGTTTATATTGCACTGGGGAGATCCCCTGGTCAGCTGGGTCACCTCAGGCCTTTATAGCCATTGGATTGTCTGCTATCCAAAATATCCTTTCCTAAAGGACATCCAGTCCTCCCCCTGTATTTGCATGTAGCCATGAGCAGCTGAATGAAGCTCAAGTCAAGAGCCAAAAGAACGGTCTCCAAAGGCTCTTGACTCTGCAACTGCAGGTAAATCTTTCCAAAGCTCCCTCCTCTCATGCCAGGGCATCCAGGCTGTGGGGTTGAAATAAAAATCCCTCCAGTTGGCTGATGTTGCTCTTACTCTATAGGTTGACACAAATGTTTATTTTCCTGACTCAGAGATAAAAGAGGACTCTCACTAGAGAGGAAATTATGAGCTTTGATAGGCTGGTGGCCACTGGCATTTTCCAGTTCTGTCCCCTTATGCCCCTCCCCACTCACATTTGGCTAAATATGTATTTTTGAGGCACCTGGATCCCTCCTGTTGCACCCTGCAGCAAGAAAATACAATTTTCTCTCATAATATTGAGCTATTTTGTGGTTCTTGTGCCAGGATGCACATGGGAGCTGTCTTTGAAGGGCTGCCCAGTGCTGGGGTGAACAGGAGTTTTGCCTGATTGATAAATCCAACTCTGTTTTTGCCTCTGTACTTTTCATTTCTTCCCATCAAGTTGCCCAGGAATGTTGTTTTCTATCCTTCTCTGTTATTTATATGCAAATAATACAGCAGAAATATCAGTAGCAAAAGGCATTTTGGGCTCCCATGACTTCCAGAGGACTGTCTCTTGCTGCTGCCAGAAAGAATGGTGGGATAGTAAAAATGAGTGAAAATAAGACATGAAATTACCTGAAATGCCCAGATCACACACTGCTAAATTAACAGTCATTATCTCAGCAGGTCTCAACTTCTTCTTTCGCTTTGAGGACATAAAAATAACATACCCATTTCCCAGAGTTGAAAGAATCCCTATAATGATGAAAAAAAAAAAACAAAAAAAAAAAAAACAATCAAATTAGAGTTCTCCTTGAAACAGCAATATCCCATCTTCTTTGTGAAATTCTCTGGTATTTTCAGCCTGAACCTGTTGTCCCAAGGCTAGACATTTCACTCCGAAACATGATCATCTCATCCTCATTATGCAGCTCATAGAGGCATCTACTGCAGACATCTCCCTCCCACAACAGTTGCTATTTTCCCATCTGCAGCAGGACATTGCCTTCACCACCTGAGCCTGCACAACTCTCGACTGAATGCACATAATGGAAATCCCATAATCCCTCTGTTCTGATCAACCCCATTTTTCTCACAAACATTTATACAGCCACAAGAATGAAATTCAGCCTTCTGCAGTCACAAGGACCCCAATCTCTGACCAACCTTAATTTTATTAAAGACTATAATCAGAGGTTGAGGGATAAATTTCTAAAATAATGTAAGTTAAAATACTAATATCACGTCTTAAATTTTACAGTAAAAATTGATTTCTATCATAAGGAAGAAAAATGATAAAATACATCCGATTTTAACTTCCAGCTGGAATTCAGTGCACAAGGAGGGATCCTGTTCATGTTGGCTGACATCTTTTTTGCCATATCACCACCCAAGGACCAGCAGGGACCAACGTTGCAAGTGGTTAATCAGCCATGGTGCTAATCACACCTGTACCAAAAATTGCAGGGTTTCCAATTCCCTTAAAGAAAACTTTTTCTTCACTAACTAACTCGTGTTTGAAAGGGTTTGAGCCCAGAGCGAGCATTTTGCAGCAGAAACAGGACAGCACACCATTTCCCTTTCAAGAAGCAAGAATCACCCCCAGAGGTGAGCACCCCAAAGGGACCATGGCCCATGGGGGCCTGACGCCAGAGCAGAGAAAATGACCAAGAAGGAGGGAGACACGTTGCCTTACCAAAGGGACCTACAACGGCAATGAGGGAGAAGATGTTGGCGTGAAGTTCAGCCTGGGAAAGGGGGAAGAAAGGTATTTTCTTTAAGAATTTTATGTTAGTCATCTTCGTTTCTCACTACCCGAACCAGTAATTAAATGTGAAGCTAAATTCCCCACGATGAGAGCCCACAACAGTGACTGGTCACTGATCTCGCTGTCTTTACCTCTACCTTGTGTTTATCTCCACCGCTTTTGCTCTTCCTTTTTCCTCCCCATCCCACCGCAGGGGCTGAAAGCAAGTGGGTGCCCTGGGTGCTTGACTACCGACCAAGGCCAAACCTCCACATCACAATAAAAACATCGTAAATAACCCAACTTTCCTCTGTCGATGAGGCAGCAAAGTCACTCTTTGTGATGCCTTCCTATACATGGCTTTGGCGGTGCAAACTCAGACATATTCCGTGTTTCGAGAAGACCCCAGCAGCCGCCCAGCAACGCCGACCTCTCCAAATACTCTACCTTTGGCTACCACATAATTTGCATCAGAGTCTTCTGGGACACCAGACCTCAGAAATTAAAGCTCAGGAATTAAATAGGTATTTAATTATTTACTCTGGCCCATCGATGGAACGATCCCCTTGCAAGGGTGTTACGCCGTCACAAACCAAGAGACCCAACCTAGGAATATCCATGAAGCAGAGAGAAATATGGTTCCCAGAGGGTAAAACCAGACTATTTCTCAAGAAATATGAGTAACTGTGGAACCGAAAGTTTACCGAACTCAGGAGAAGAATACTTTGATTTTGAATTTTTCAGTAACAAACGCAACACTTGCCTAATTGGAAACACTTCTTATTTTTATTCTGACAGTATAGCTTTCTACATTACTTTAAAAAATAAATGGGACAGAAGCTCATTTACCATTGAATCTTAGGTTTTCTCAGCAAATTTTATTTATCCTTGGTAAATGAATTTTAAAGAACACCCTATTCTTCGGGGTCTGAAAATTTCATCTGAATTGTAAGTAGATACAGGTATTCATATGAATTATCTTCTTCCTTGCAGCTAACTGAATGAATCTCAATGCTGCCAAGCATTTTTCATATATCTTAATCCTCTTCTGTCTTAATGCCATTTTCCCTCTAGTGATATTTAGGATATCTAGAGAGCCAGCATCCAGTTTGAAATACCTGTCAAAAGCACCTGATATTTTCCTGAATCTTTTTTCAACTGACTAGTAGTCCAGAGAGATGTCTTCATCAGACAAGCCTCTGAAGCAAGTGCTCATTATTAATAGCAAGGTTTTGGAGAGCCCCAGCCCACTGACCTCCTCATCCTACAGCTGGAAGGGTTTAATTTAAGGTGATAATTTAAGTTGCCTTTTGTCTATAACTGTGTCTGACAATTGCTTATCTGAATTCTCTTTTAACTCCTAGGTGATAGAAACTACTAAATCTCCTTAGGTGAGCCATCTAATGCTTCCTTTTTCCTACTATTAAAAAGATTTTACTAACAGCTAGCTGAAGTCCTTGCTGGTGTGGGCTCCCAGCTCTGGTAGGTGCTGGCAGGCTGTGTGTCTGGACAGAGCCTGGGGTTGGAAACAGGGGAAAAAAGACTCTTCAGATAGAAAGTAAAGGTTCTTTTCCAGGAGCAAACAGTTCAGGACACAACTGTCCATGGCACCGTAACGCTATTACATATATACAAAGAGCCAAGGATGTGATAACTGAAAAAAGTGACACCTACAGAGAAAGAGCCAGGCTCAGTTACGCAACCTGCAGCAAAAGGTGAAAGTGTATAAAAATAGAAATCCGGACAAATAAGACTCCTTTTCTCCAATCTGACAGCAGTGCTAAACCATCAGAGAGAAAAAGAAAAAAAAAAAAAGTTCAGGATTTTGTTTTCAATTAAGCTGTTTCATAACACGCTGAAGAAGTGTGCAGCAACAGTTTGCAAATCAATAGTTACTTGCCACAGGCTTTCAAAGGAGCTGACAGCCAGCGGGTCTCCACTCAGTAGTTAGTCACCCTACCCGGCCATACAGTAAATCAATCAAGTTAGTGATGAAAAAGCTAGTGGGAGAAGTGACAAAGTAAAAAGAATTGGATTCTTATAACCATGTGACTGTTTGATTATTTTTTTTTTTCCAGACAATTGAAAAAATACACATGGAAATCAACTAATTGGGACAAAAGATCACACATTTGCAGAGAATTTGTCACAGATTGGTCCAGACCCCTGATTTTCTTCAAGATAAAAAAATGTATTTTTACATTTTCAAACTGCAATACTTCAGTTGTACAACCAGTCTGACCCTAAAAGCTCTGCTGAGTTTCCTGGTAGGATCCCAGCCTTGTTTGCCCCCTGTGCAGCTTCTTCCTCTTTTTGAAATAAGTTTTAAACTCACTTGCACCTTAGGTGTCTCAAGCACAAAAAGATGCCCGACAGCAATCCCCACCTCCTGGCTTCCCACCCTTCCGCAGCTAGTCCCAATCTCTGCTATCAGGATGTCCACCCAGGACATCCTCAAGAGGGGCCACCATTTCTTGGAAGGGATCTGCAGAGGAATAGGGGACACAGTGGCAGAAGGTGACAATGACCGGATTGGTCTGAACCATAAGTTATAACAAAAACCCCACAGACGTACCCTCGCTGGGTACCGGACCTGAATGCTCCAGCTCGGTTTTCCATCTTCTGCAGATTATACAGTTTACAAAGTAAATCTGCAAAACTGCAGTTACGCCAAGACACAACTGTGCCCAAGAGCTATTTGAGCACATAGTTTCTGCTTGCTGTTTTGGATACTTGGGAGCTGTGATTAACTCAAAGCTGCCAATTAAAGCAAATTTACAGCCTTAGCAAGCCCGTTGTGTGGAATTTGAAGTCAGTGAATAGTTTCACAGAGCTAGGCTTCCTTCTGCACCACCTTAAGGTCCAATATCTACCACCGAAAACCTCTGCATGGCAGTGCTTCTTGTCCCAACAGAAATGCAGATGCTTTGAACCAAGAAATCAGCTTAGTGGAAAAGGAAATTTAGGATTATTTTTGTTTGCAGAAAGTAAAAAAAGAGACTCAAGAGATTTACCTGGGAACAACAAAGATTAATTTCCTTCTAACTTCTTATATTTTTGCAGGCCCAAGATATTATTAAAATGTTGCTATCCACCTAAACATGAAAGTGTAATAAAATATGGATCTGCACATCAGCAGGAGCTAATGGTGGCATCCCCAACGTGCTAAGCTAAACCAGCCTTGTAAGGTACAACTCACTTGAGAAGCTTTAGCCCAAGCAAAGCCTCTTTTTTTTTTTTTTTTTTAAGTAAGAAAAATGTGTTTAAAGACTACTTCATCCCATCTATTCCCAAGCACAGAAGAAGACCTAACATTGCTCTTCCACCAGTTTTCTTAGTGGCTGAGCTCTGAGGTGTAATTCTGCTTTACTGGTAAAAAGCGTAACATTCTCCTTCTTCATGCAAACCCCTATAAAAGGAGAGTGGTGGTGTCTGTACTCCTCTTGGCCTCTGAGAAATTAATATCCATTACTGTATTATACACAGTGTCTAAAACACTGCGGTGCTGGTCTTGAAAATATGAAACCAGTTGCCATTGCTGAAATGGCTGAGGACACGACTGACCAGCAGGTAAGCAATGACTGCTTAAAATCGTTGCAATGATTGCCAAAAGGAATTAAAAATATCTGTGCAGGATACCAGTGGTATCTTATATAATAAATGCAAGTCGAAGGAAGGTGCAAATACAGCATTTACATGCGTATGTGAAAAGTATACTTGGCTCTAATGAAAGCTGCTACCGGAGTGTGTAATGACCATAAGGGTAAAGTAACCAACCAAGTAAAATGCAATGCAAAACAAACACGTGAAAAAGTAAGTTAACCCCAGAGCAAAATGTAGGATATGATGTCTAGAGCTACACATGTGTACAGCAGAACTACGGCTTGAACTTTCCTGTCTTGAGCCACTGGGCGCAATGAATCCACCCCAGGCTGGCTGACGTCCAGTCCGCAACACCAGGAAGGTGGGGATCTTACTGATAAGTCCGATATCAAAATGATTATCAGCCCTTTTTAAGCTATAATGTCAGTCTCTTCACACTGCTCATGTAAGTCTGTGCCTGCACGGTTAGCTATTGTTTTTTCACTGGAAACATTATTTCTGTTTCTTGCCTTAATTTGATTATATCTATGTTTTTCAAGATGTCTCACACCTGGCAGGGGTATTTCTTTGGAACTGGATAAATCTACACTAAATACAGCCAATATGACAAGGCAACACAGTGTACATTGGAAGGATTCATTTCAGCTACTCAGACATATTTCCTGGGATTAAAGCTAAATCTGCTTAACCGAGTGAAAAAAGACCTGAGGGGGGGTTGTTTTGGACAGTTCAGTGAAGATATCTGTCTGCATAGCAGCAGAAAAAAAATATATATGTGAAAAGCTAGGATGCATACAAAACAGTGCATGGATATCGAGAACAGCACAGAGATACAGCTTCACCTGCTGCCTCTGCTGCTCTGAATACTTTTTTCGATAAAGACGTAAGCAGAAGACAAATGAGAAATAAGTTTTTTCAAGCCTTTGTGAGACCTCCACTGCAGAAAAGATTAGATTACTTAGATCAGTCAGGGGAATGGCAGTAAGAGAGTGTAGGAAGGCGGGATGTAAAATAGTGAATGAGAAACACAAAGGTAGGACTGAAAGATCTTTGTATTTTTTACAGAAATGATAGAACAAGAGAATGAAGCAAAACCGAAATAAATGCCAAGGAATACACTGTATACCCTGTATTCAGCCTGGTGTTCAGCCATCTGACACCCAGAGCCCAGTTTGGTACAGCACAGTTACATGACCTTGGCTCCGCTTCACTGAGAAAACAGCTGCTGAGCTGTGAGAAATTGCATGAACTAAAGCCATCAAATATAAGGAAACCTAAACCATAGAAAGAACTAAGTGTTGAGGCAAGCATTGACACAAAAAGATATAACCATGCCCACCTCCATACAGCAAAGAAGTTAAATCACCAAGAAGAAGGACCAGTTTATCCCTAGAAGCATTAGAGACCAGTATTTCCCATCTGAATGACAACTCCTTGGCATACGAATACTTAACAGAGAAATCTGTCCCAGCTTTCATCTGTGTGCACTAACCAATAAATAATTGCATTTATTCTGCTTGCAAAGTCACTTTGCACATGGTAAAAGACTCCAAAACAAAAGGAGGGGAGGGTGTTAGGCAGAAAATATTGTTCAGTATAATATGTAACAGAGGACAGCTGATGCCAGGAGCTAAGCAAGATCCGAACGAGCATGTCTGAGGATGTTCTCTTTGCTGCGTAGGCACATGAGAGAGGCTTCGAAAACAAGGAGTACAACCCTCATGGCATAAGGGTAAAAGCCAGTTCTGGTCAGCAATGATTTATCTGTAAGCTAGTAACCTATCAGTAGAAAAAAATTGAGTGTTCCTTCACTTTTTGCTGGAAGTTCTACTGCTAGTCACTTTTGGCTACCTGGAACAGCATTGTCTGTTGGCACTAACTGTTGACACTGTTGACACCGTATTTCTAACACATTCTCTCCTCTCCTTCCTAGATTTTTCTTTCTAGCATGAAGAAGTATGTAATTACACATCTAATGCACAGCAGCTTCTGCCTTCTTTGTGACTGCCTGCAAGGATGCAGTGACACGGCCATCTTTCAAAGATGAATTACAAAATCTTTACCAATTATGGTCAAATAAAACCCAGCTACGATGTCAGCTTCTCTAGAAAGCTTTGATGCAAAGGGGTCTTCTTTCTGGAGATAGTGTGGGAGGTATTCTTCTTTGGAGGAAGTGTTGTGATCTGATGCCATCCCATTCATGTCCAGTTCAGCATCTGAAAAATAAAAGAACAGAGTTTGCAATAGATCACATCTGCCACCAGAAGATGCAAAGGTATTTTTGTTCATAAACAAGACGCATCCTCCTGTCTTCATTTCTGCCCTACCAGCTCCCAGGGCATTTCAGGATCCAATTCAAAATTGCATAAAGCATCCTGCCATGATTTATTTCATGACTTACTTTATCAGAGAATGTCATTATTCATATGGCACTCATCACAGTAATCCATCTGAGCAGCATCTCGGTACCAGTGTGTTGTGGCATTCAAGCCAGAGCCTCTGAAGTGCCTTCCCTGAATATCTTGCAGAGCTTCATGTTCCCAGCCTGGTTTAAGAGTGACCCAAGACTAAGAATACAGAAAAACAAAGCAGGGCAATTGTTTGTGTCTGAATAGCTTCATTGCTCAATGTGTTTAATGCATACTGAACTTGTTGTCTTCGTCTGTATGCCCTGTTCTCATAATCCCAAGAAAATGGGAATTATCAGTAAGACAGCCCCAGCAATTTTTTTATATCCTGAGGGGCACTGTGTCTACAGATGATTGCTCTGCAAATTTTACAGCTAAGTGAAAAGTTACATCCATAAACTCTCCTTAGAATTATTTAGGTGGTGGGTTCTAATGTAAATAACTGTACATGGTTATGGTTATAAATAGTAATTGGCCATTACAGTTATGAAGAAGCAGCAGGAATATTAAATACTAGACACTTCTGGGCAAGTTTATTGAGTTTTCTTTCTATTTCCTTTCAGGTGGAAATGGGCTATTGAAGTCAAATGTGCTAAGACCAATAAAGTGAGCCGTGATATGTGAAAACCAGAATGTGGCACACAGCCATGAAGGTTACCCCTCCCGGAAAACTGAAGAAGTAAAGTGAGGAACTCTAGCCTAAGACAAAAACATTTCTGCAATGTTTGAAACTACCCAGCCACAGCTGTTTAGGACATGCATTCATCCCAGTTCTTGCCAGTGCTTAGTGGGGCAGGAGTGGCATGCAAGAACTTAGCACTGGACTCCCAGGGCTTCCATATTTTTAGCTGTGGGAACTGGGACAAGTTGTGAAGCTCTAAGTTTTGCCCCTCAAAAGTCCAAACCTGCAGGGAGACTAAGCAAGGAGAAAAAAATATTTCATTATTTTACCCATTTGCTATCTCTTCTGCATCTTGAAGGCAGACAGTCTTCTCAACAACAGCCCTGTATGCCTGGAAATGTAGAAGATGACACCTACCTATACCCAAAGCACCCACAACCCTCTCCCTGCCGTCGCTCTAGCTTTGAAAAAAAGACCTCATTTAAGGGAATCAGATCATGGAGTCACACTGCCACTCTAGACATGGGAGAAGCCAGAAGGTGTCCCAGGCATACGGATGGCTCCAAGTAGCACTAAGTCTTTAAAGTTCAGCATCTTCATTGTTTTTCTTTTTTTTCCCAATAAAGGAAAAAATAAGCAAAGGATAATTAATTAAAAAAAAAAATTTTGGATGACTTCATGAGCACTTGTCTCCGTCCACAGACATTTAGGTTTGGATTAGGTACCAAACCATTTAAGCTTGGATTAGGTACCATGGTACGGCAGCCTGGACACAGTCTAAAGAGTTTGTCTTGTACAAAAGGGTGGCCTAAGGCATGAATCTGGGAAACAAAGTAATCAAACTGATCATCCTCTCCACCCAGTCATAGTCATAGGTCTTGATCCAAATTCCACCTGGCCTTTAAAAGGCTCCTGATGCTTTTCTGTCCCGCAGCTTGCATGGTCCCACAACTCTTATACTGCTGCAGCATTTGAACCATGTGGGTGGTTGAAGTGATGCAAACGGAAAAGCACATCTGGGACCTGTCAGCACAATTTGGATTTAATATGAATAAGTAACAAAGTGTTTAAGGGCATGTTCCTTTCCTGACCCACAGTAAAATATTCCACTCAAGTCAATATTAGATGGCTCACAGGGGCAATCAGAGAATCATAGAATGGTTTGGGTTGGAAGGGACCTTAAAGATCACCTAGTTCCAACCCCCATGCCATGGGCAGGGATACCTTCCACTAAACCAGGCTGCTCAAAGCCCCGTCCAACCTGGCTTTGAAGACTTCCAGGGATGGGGTATCCACAAATTCTCAGGGCAACCTGTTCCAGTGCCTCACCACCCTCACAGTGAAGAACTTCTTCCTTACATCTAATCTAAATCTACCCTCTTTCAGTTTAAAGCCATTACCCCTTGTCCTACCACTACAGGCCCTTGTAAAAAGTCCCTTTCCACCTTTCTTTTAAGCCCCCTTCAGGTACTGGCAGGCTGCAACAAGGTCTCCCTGGAGCCTTCTCTTTTCCAGGCTGAACAACCCCAACTCTCTCAGCCTGTCTTCACAGGAGAGGTGCTCCAGCCCTCTGATCATCTTCATGGCCCTCCTCTGGACCTGCTCCAACAGGTCCATGTCATTCTCATGTTGGGGGCCCCAGAGCTGAAGCAGTACTGCAGGTGGGGTCTCATGAGAGTGGAGTAGAGGGGGAGAATCACCTCCCTTGACCTGCTGGTCACCCTTCTTTTGATGTAGCCCAGGTACGGTTGGCTTTCTGGGCTGCAAGCACACATTGCTGGGCCTTGTTGAGCTCCTCGTCAACCAACACCCCCAAGTCCTTCTCCGCAGGGCTGCTTTCAATCCACTCATTGCCCAGCCTGTATTTGTGCTTGGGATTGCCCTGACCCATGTGCAGGACCTTGCACTTGGCCTTGTTGAACTTCGCGAGGTTTGCACAGGCCCATCTCTCAAGCCTGTCAAGGTCCCTCTGGATGGCATCCCTTCCCTCCAGCGTGTTGACCACACCACCCAGCTTGATGTCATCAGCAAACTTGCTGGAGGTGCACTCAATCCCACTGCCCATGTCACAGACAAAGATGTTAAACGGCGCCCATCCCAATACCAACCCCTGAGGAACCACACTTGTCGCTGTGAGTTGGACACAATATTGTCCAACTTACAAGCACACACATGAAAAAGTAGCTTTAAAGAGGAAATTTCAACTTCTGTATACGCTAAACCCAGTTAGAAGCCCAGTGATTGGGATTTTTAACCTGCCTTAGAAGCAAAGGTGCAGGTTCCCCAAGCAAATCACAGCCATGGGGTAGGAGGAAGCCTTCTCTGACCAAACGCGGCTGCTACTTGGCAGATTTTGCTGCTTCGCTCAGTGTAAGTTGTTTACCTGCTTGCAAATGTTAATGTTATGATAGACTAGTCCTATCTGGCTGCTGAAAAACAAGCACCTTACCTTGGATTTAAGCAGAGCGAGCACATTATTTCTTGAAAATTATTAACAAAAAGAAAAGGGAGATTAATGTCTAACTTCCAAAAAGACACACAAACTTTCCTCATTATTTTAAATCATGTCTGGCAAGTTAAGATTAAGTTTCAGATATAAGAACATAAAAAGCAACTTTGCTTGAGTTACACAAAAAGTGTTACAATGACATATAATGGAGGATTTCAATAGCAGATTATGGATTTAAAAGATTTTCATCATCCTGATTAGGCAGGAAATAATTGTGCCCCCCAAAGGAAGCTCTATGTAAGAATCAAATCTCAGTTTTAGAGTGTAAGAAACAGAAAAGGGTGTAATTAACAAGGCAGAATAATTATTCCTCTTATAATTCAAAGTCAAGAAAAGCCATAATCCTGATCAGCATCTCGTGCCTAAACGTTGGGTAAAAAATTATGGAGAGGGAGAACTTTTAAACTATTAGGCAAAGCCTAGCAAATGCAAGGGATGTGCATTTTCCCAGATTATTTCAGGAACCAAGATTTGAACTGCTAACTCTGTTGGTTTTGTGTATACATGTCCTTATTAAGATACCACAGTATTAAATGTCTCATAAAAGTCATAAAGGTTCTGATTCACAGCCCCTAAAAGTTAATGTCAGGGGCAGGGACTATAAAATGTTATTTTACTTTAAACTTCAGTGATCCATGCTTGTACCAATCTTCATTGCTTGCAAGTTCCTGTGAACTGTTAAAACATTTTGGGAAGCTACAAACAGGGGAGGTGTACCAACCCAGATTCAAATTATGCCTTCCTCCGTGTGGCTCAGATAAATATTGACAGATATGGGCAAAATCTGAAGTCCTTAATCTAAATTAGTAAGAAAACAATCATTATACTTATGTTAGCCTGCCAAAAATGGATGCATTCAGTTTATGTAGAACAGCTGAACTGGTATGAAGTGGGGAAAGTATTTTTGTAACTTTGCAGGCAAATGAAGGAATTATTAATATCAGCCATTTAAAAAAAATCTGAAAAAAAATAAAAGCATGTTGTAGCTCAAAGACAAAAGTTACTAGGTATGAGAAAGAGCAGTATGTAGTGTGTGCCATAGGAATTGCAGAAACTGAGCTACAATCGGATGCTGCGGAGATTCCTCTGTGAAAGTTACTGTGGCAGCAGCACTTTAATGTGCTTGACAAAAGAGCTCAAGGAATAAAATATTATATTCAAAGTCATGGGCCACATATAAGTGTTGCAATTATTTGTAGAAGCAGATGAATTTACCAAGGGATAAATGGTAGAGTGAAACAGAAGTTCCATGGACCCAGTGTCACCTCATAGAAAGAATTAGTAGAGCTAATTTTAAAAGAATTAACACAGCTAAAGTGATAACATTATCAATTGTGTTAATTAAGAAAATAACTTTCTGCCCTCTCATGATATGTTAAAAACAATAAAACTATGAATAATTTTATCTGAGCCGGTAAAAGACAAATGTTAAAAGGATACGTTAGTGCCAGAGAGTATCGTTATCTTTTTAAGAGGAAAAAAGGGAATGATCTTATTCTTTAATTTGTCCAATGACATCTATTTCTCAGAGTCTCCATAGCAAAATTAATCAACTCTCAGTGTCTGCTGGATCCCAGTTCATACTGTCAAGTGTCATTTTTATTCTAAACTTCCCCGGTGTACAACGGCAAAGGTCCCTGGTGGGCATCGCCTTGTCCTCCTACACCCATTCTGGCTGCTATGTGGTAACACAGACCACAAGTCCAACACACCCCGTGACAAACACTGCTGCACCCTTTAAATACTTGCTTCTCAGTACTCGTTTTTCCCCGGTTTGATGATGACTGTCAAAACTCATTACTGTGACACACATCCTTAGCCAAGTATTTCCCAACAGTCCAACTAGCTGCTGTATTTAGGAATGTAAATAACAGTGACCAGAAAACTTATCTCAAAACAACTACAGAGCACCATCCTTTTCTTTCCTTTTTTTTTTTCTTTTTTTTTTTTTTTTTTTAACCTCCTAACGTAGTAGAAGAGTTTTGCTTAAGAAAGAAGGTCTTGGTTTAATCTCAGGTTAGGGCTAAAGTCTGAAGACTCAAGCTATGGACTGGGAATCTGTCTTTTGTCCTCAGTAGACTTGTTTAACCACCAGGCTGATGGTTATTCTAGGGTAGATTCTCTCACACCCATTGAAGAGGAATAATCACTTTGAGTTTACTAAGTTAAAAGTTTAAACTAGCATTTCCTATATTTCAGGTGCACACTGTGCTTCCTCACATCAGACTGCTGCTTTTGTGCTAACAATGACAGAAATCAGTCAAATCGCAATGTCTCATATTTCTCCCATAAGAGAGAATCAGAGAGCTTTCGGAACATCAACTTTTTGGATGTTGATACTAGGAAAATATTTTATGCCTACCTATCACAGAATACCTGCCCAACCAACCTAACGTGACATCACCTGGCAACATTAGAAGGGCATGGGTAAGAGAAAAGCTGCACTCCGATGTATGTGGTCCTGGTCTCAGGCTAAACCCCCTGCTGAGAGGTGAAACCTAAATTTCTGATTAAAGCCCTGGTTAGGTGCTTCTATTTCTGTTCCATCTCAAAAGTATGCAGTAACACTTGTTTCTGAGTTTTGAAACAATGCAGTAATTATAAAAAAATGGGACAATAATAAATTCACAAGTGGTTATGTGAGCACCTGCAGCCACATTAGTAAGCAGTGCAGACCTACAGCAGATGTGTAGAGCAAAACAGTTGCTGTTGAAGACCTCCATTTTTCCAAGGCTGTACACTTTTTGAGCAATAGTGCTCAAGAAAAAAAAAAAAGAAAAAAAAAAAAGGCAAATATATGAAAATAACAAAAAAGTGAAAGATAAGAGAAACCTGTAAGAGAAACCTGTTTTGTGATTGAGTCCTTGATTCTGATTAATAAGCATAGATTAAAACCCAAGCTCTCAAAAGATGTTTTGCAACATGACTGATTCATCTAGCGTGGGAAGCACATTTGGACAAACACTGGAAAATAAACCAGTTAGTTATCAAGGACTGGTTTCTTCTTGCTCCCTCACAAGACCAAAGAACTCCACTTTGCAGTAGGTCTCTGATGACCAAAGCGTGAGAACAGAGAGCTCTACACGGCAGCGTACCATCTAGCTCATCTACAGACCATGTCTCCAACACATCCCGTGCTGAAAGGCCCCCAGTGCCTGTGGAAACCAATCTGCTGCTTCCTATTAGAAATGGACTCATGCTTATTCCTGTGCTGCAGACATTCATATTTAATACAAACAATTCAACTTTTAAATAATATATTCTTTAAAATGGAACTGTTCCACTATAGCCAACCTCAGGAGAACCAAAATCCTGACTCAGACACTATAAAACGGCAATATCAAGCCTCAAAACTTCTGAGACTAAAAAATAAAAGTGATCTGAGGATTTTTGCTTGGCTTAATCAATGCAGTTTTGCCAGCTCTTCAACAGTTTTGCTCCCCGCTCTCTCCTCATCTGCCGCTGGGGTGTTTCACCACGTCCTTTGAGGCTCAGCCAGGTTCTTCTTACCCTGAGGAAGGTAAGGACAAGCCACCCCATCTCTTTCAGGAAAAACACAAACTGCAGAATAGCAGCAACCTTCCCGATCCCTTCGTCCTATAGGGAGGACACTGAAGGAAGGGCAAGAAAAATCTCGGTTGTTCCTGCAGAGCATTGGCTACCTGACATTTTTCCTAAGGTTTGGACAAATCCAGGGAATTTTCAATGGGGTTGCCAAAAGCAGGACATTTTACAGGAGGTGAGTGACAGCAACCAGAACGGACCTGACCGTTACCTGTCATTTATGGGGCACTGACATTCGGTTTCAGGGTTTTGTAGACCCTTCAGTGGCTGGCACACTGCAGACACAGCACGAGACTTTCCACCCCCCAAGCAAAGTCCAGCCTGCGAGCTTAAGGTCACATCTGCCCCTGCAACATCATCTGGAAAAGACAGGAGCTTCGTGGTAACTGCTACCTCAGCAGCTGTAAACCGCTGATGCGATCTGTCCAGGCTGTGTTTTTGTCCATTTCTATTTCATCACACCCCAGGACTTTGCCACTGTCCGTCTTCTCCATCCTAGTCCATGATGTTTTCCCCTCTTCTGAAGGAGATTCTTACAGTCCCCTGCCCTCCCAAGGGAGCAGAAATGTCTGGAGGACCAAACACAGAGCAACCCCCTGGGTCCTGCAGAGTCTCATCCCTTCTTCTCCTTTATGGGCAGTTTTCAGCAAATTAATTGCTAAACCTCTTCTCCCAGAAGGAAAACAGAGTGAATTTCTATCTATGGCAGAGGTGGGCCAATGGACTAATGTGAGCTGGTGTAATGGCTCTCAAGTCAGTGATATGAGCAAGAATAATGTGTTCTGCTGTTTTGGAAAATTATTATAAACCACAAGCTGTCCTAAGAGATGTAAAGGCATGCAATGCTTTTATGAAGTAAGAATGAACTTATTAGCTCCAGTAACAACAGACTGTGATTTTGCAGGTGATGTCATACTCAGAGACCTGAAACTGGTTTTTTCCCCAGGATAGCATCTTTGGAAGACAACCGAACTATTTACAATAAAAATATCAAAGCTGAAATTTCAGATTCATCTCAGCAGCCTATTGTATTTTCAATGTTTGATGTGAAAAATCACAAGCATTACATTTTCAAAGTGCTGCATTTTTACAGTTAGCCCTCAATATCCAAAGGGCACATAACAACATCCACAAGCCTGAATTTATCTGAATTTTACAATTTATTTGTGGGTTTGTTTTCCTATAGCTCAACAAAACAACAAATAATGCTCTCTGCGGTGTAATGCCTGCTAATATCCCCGACAGCAGCCAGATATATATTTGTGTCCAGGAGCAGAATCTGAAGGTGCTGGGGAATGCAAATCATTGGAAATTTCCTTCTGAAAACAGCAGTATATTTGAGCAAGATGGGTAAAGAAGCAGCCTTCACAAGAGTCCCCTCTGATTAGGAACATAAAACTCTTAACTGTTCACTCTGGCTGCTAATAAAACCCCTTGCATGTGGTTTCCAGGAGGCCAGAACCACGATACTCTATGATAATTTTGGAAGATTGGGTGGTATTTTCAAGAGAGCTAACCAAGCAGCAACTGGGGCTTTACACCCTGCAGAAGGCAAATACTGAGAAATGAAATTGTGGCGTACGATCATTACAACCCTTATGACTGAAAAACAGGCTGGAAAGGACATCAAGCAAACACGTACTCCTTATCTGATTTCATAGCAGGATAAATTCTGGTTATGTTGTTACAGATGATTGTCCAGCTTATTCTTAGCAATGGAAATTTCACAGCCTCCCTAGGTAATTTTTTTCCTGAGGTTAATTAAAATTCTCAGAGAGAAACTTGAGACCGCTCACTTCCTAAACAACTCACATCCGTAGATCAGAGAGACTCATTTCCCCCCCCAAATCCTTAATATCTGATATAGGTAGATCCTTTTGGGGAGGAATAATATTAGAGATTAATTTCAGTATTTTAGAAGTGTAATTAGTGTAGATTCCATAATCTGCTGAATTCAGCCTTGATAAAAGACTTGGTAACGCAAAATGGATTACGAGCAGGGTCGTGCACAAGGAAGGACAGTTCAAGTGCCTTGAGCAGGTAACACACATATGGAGAAGTGCACTTGTATGTTGACTAGTGTCACTGCTTTGGCAAGAACTGGGCATCAACTGTGCTTTTTAGGGACTCCAAAAAAATTGAAAGTCTCCATGATAATTATACCACGAAATAGAAATGAATTGCAAGAGATAGAGGTGCAGGAAGGTGAGAAGAAAGCAATAAGAGAAATTCAGAAGAACCTGAATTCAAACTCAAGCACTATTTTGTCCGGAGAATAGAGGGTGTTTAAGAAGCACTGAGGGAAACTCAATTTGGGAATAAAATTTAAAATGAAGAGCCATGTAAATATTTGATAAACAGCACTACATATTTCCTTCTGCTTGGGTTTTAGTTTATAAAATCGACCTTACTGCAAAGCGTTGTACACACCAACACCGCGACACCGTGTTACGCAGCACCTTGCGCCTGAGCCCGTGCCCACAGCAGGGACATTTCCAGTGCTTTCCCCCAGGGGCACGGGAAGGCAGCACCCAAAACACATTCACGGCTTGCCCAAGAAGAAGAACACGTTATACCAGGGGCCCCGCTTAGATTAAAAAGTCAGTCTCCAGATTCAAGCCCTCATTACAATGTTCCTCAACTTCAAGAGCCAGCATATTAGGAGGAAAAGTTCTGTGTTCCCACTGTATCCTCAGGGAGCCCTCTGGCACACCAGCATCTCCTCGCATCCATGTTTGAGTTCACCCTGCTTACGAATTTCAGGGCACACACCCCTGCTCTTGTCTGGGGCAGGCAGGACTATATTTTCTTGCAATAGTTTTCCTGGGAGTCCTGATGTCGAGCAGATCTTCAGCTGTGTGAACCTGCTGCAGCAGAGCAATGGTGACTTACATGTGCCAAATAGCTGGCTCTACCTTCCCTCCTAATCTTGCAGAGAAAATTTGGGTGTCTATAGACCTTAGCCAAAACAAACCAAAAGAAAACAGAGCAGACATTTCACAGGATCTGAAGAGGCTGCAAAGGTTTTATTGAATATTCCTATGGTACCTACAGCACAGCAGCGATAAAGCAGGTTTCACACTCCTGCTTTGCTGAGGTTGACTTGTGAAAAAAAGCATGTGCCACTCAGATACGGGAGCTACATAATCAGCAGAGACTGTCTAGAAGAAAAGGAAAAGTAGTCACAGTCAAGGTATAGTTTAGAACGGACAAAAATGGGGCTAAGTAATCCAGCAAGTACAATTTTAACCAAGAAAACGGTACCCCGATAGTAGCACCGCAGGAGAACAAGCAACAAGGAAAAGCTATGAAAACAAGACCAGCTAAAGAAGAACAGAAAGGCAATGCCAACTCACAAGATACAGCACCTGCAATTTTGGTTTAGGCTCCTGGAACACTTTTAGGTGGAGGTTTCCTATTGCAGAGGAAATCCTTTTCCTCCGCTTTGACATCGCTGTCCATTTGTCCATTAAACAAGTGTCCTGGAGACACACAAAAGCCTGATCCTGTCCGGAGGAGAAACAAGTGGCTTCCTGGCAGACCAGCAAACGAAATCTCATCCATTCCTTTCTCATGTAAAACAATAAGGCCTGGAGTAAATACACACATAACAATTTTCCAGCTCATAAACTTAATTGGAGTGGCTTAGTGATTTACGTGCAATCATATAGCAAGTCAGAGGCTGGGAATGTAACTTGGAAACGGTGACTACCTTTCCCTCACTCTCTCTCTGCTGGATCTCCTCCTATTACAGGCTTAGGCTGATATTAAAATTGTCTTTTTGCTCCTGTTTACTACCGAAGCAGTAGTTCAGCACTGCAAACTTTGGTGCAGCCAGGCACGCAGGGAGGGTGCCTGCATCCACCTCAGCAAAGAAACGCTCTCCAACTGCATGCGAACACTAGGATTTGCTGATGCCTGACACTCAGATGAGTACTTCAGTGCTAATTTGCAATTAAATGCAGTTTAGAGGTCTGCTAAATACAAAGAGCTGTTTTTCCTTTGGTGTAAAGTGCCATCGCAACACCCTGCGGACTTACAGTTTTACGACTCCAGGCAATTGCCTTCTATGAACAAGCGAAGCTGTAACGAAGGGACATGAACACCGTTTCTGCACATACTTTCTCTCTTATTGTAAGGGAATGTTTTGGGACGTTCATTTTAATTTCTCACTTTGAAATAATCCAATAATCAGTATCAAATCAAATCAATCAATATGTTAGGCTCCTGATATTGCCCAAAGACACAAATAATCAGTTCTCTTCTGAATTCATCCCACAATAAAGGTAATGCCAGATTTGTATAGACCTCCAAAACAACTAAAGAAAACACCAGTCCAAAAAAGGACAGTATTTATCAAAATGCCATTACACTGCCCAGGCATGTAACATCATGAAGTTATCCCCGATTATATCACACACATATCATATGCCTAGAGACCCTAATGCCATCAGAAGGGGTGGAGGAGAAAAAAGAAATAAAGGACACTGTGCAAACATTAAATATCAAAACTTTTCAGAAAATTTTGCTGACTTTCTCAGATACCTTTCAGAAGGCTACACCCTAAAATCTTTATTTCTATGACGAAATATTTTATTCCACAGGAAAGAGAAGAAAAGTAGAATGGCAATCAGGAGGATTCTATGTGAAACTAAGTATTAGTGAAGCTAATATGAAGATGGACCTAAATCAAGAATTCAGTGAAAATACGTAGTGTAAGACCCTAGATGTGCACGCACCCATGTAACTTTGCACCTGCATTTTTTGCATGTACACACCTGTACTTTCAGCACCTTACAAGAACAGGAGGAGAAACAGGACGTACCTTATTCATGAACTCCGTACAGAGCATCCCCCCTAGAGCTCCCCAGCTGCTTTTATTTCAATGTCCAGACCGGAGCGATCTGTAAAAGCATAAATCCAGAGTGCTCTTGGTGTTTCAAGTTTTCGAACTGAAGAGGGAGAAGGGAAAGTCACGCCGTTCCTCAGTGAAAGGCAATCTCTCTCCCCTCCTTCCCGACTGGGGCTCCCAGCCTCTGGATGCTGTGCTGTTCCTCCCTCTCTCCCTCTTCCCAGCAGCGCTGCTGTCGATCATCCACTTTACCCCACCAAAATCACTCTCCGGAGCATCTTCCCCTACGGCCGTGCTGGTCAGCTTTCCCAAGCCGCAGTGACACCTTGGAGAGACACCCCAGGAGCGTACCTCTGGGGAGGAAGGGGCGTAAAGCCAGACCCAGCCAAATTCTGCCAAACCCCATGTCACATGCTGCTGGATCCCTCCTGCCAGCACAGCTGTAATCCTGTTTATCGCCCGCGCCACAAAACAGAGAATGCTTTTAAACTTGAAGGCTTACGTGGTTTTTCTCATCAAGTGAGTCTGACTCTCTGGCAAGAGAGGAAAAAAAGCTGCAGCCTTAAAAGGTGCTTTCACAGCGTTAATAAAAGCATCTTTCGGTATTGTATTTCACTCATGTTCGCCAGCACCACCAGCCACTTATAAAACGGGCTTGGATAGCGATAGGATGTGTGTAAACCATCATCACCACCCTGAACTCAGTAAATCTTTACATTAACTGAAGACCTGACTTTCACTCCCCACTGCAGTAAAATAAAATTCAAAGCCTGCAAAAGAAGTTTACAAAGGTGAAATGCAGGAAGCGGTCCCTGGTTTTTGCTCGCCAAGGCAGATTCCTTGACTCTGTACATCTCTGCCCCACAGAATCAGTTTGCTTTCATCAGCTGCCTGGTCAAGAAGCACTTTTCCTGGTTAACACAGCAAAATTAATCTGATCCTGGATATGGAAAGAATATTGCAGGGAAAATTTTTAGCTGCTTTATAACCGGAGACTAACCCTGTCACATTTCTGCCAGGGGCTAGGAATTAAGAGGCTGCAGAAGTCACTGAAAGATTTTAATAAATAACAACTTCACATGACATTTTAATACCAAAGATCAATACAGGCTATGACACTTTTTTTGCTTCATTTAAAAAAAAGATCATCATGAATTTTATCGGTGTCTTTCTATGCTTGCCAAGAGGTGAAAGGATTATATTCTACAAGTAAAAGAGAAAAAAGGATTTTATCCTACAATGGTAAAAGACAAGAGGAAGCAAATGATTTCCAGAAATATGAAGATTCTTCTGAGCCAAGGCAGAGTCTTACAGTAAGGCTGGATATCACTCTCTGTTGGTTACATAAAAAGGAAAAGCAGCATGTTTTCTCCCTTCCTAATGAAGAGATTGGGAGTAGCTCAGTTTTCCATTACAGACTGGCCCCAGTTAGTTCACCTGGAGTGCAGCCTTCCTTGGCACTCACACAGATCCTTCAGCCCACAAGCACAGCACATAAAGGGAGGAATCATGAAACTCCAGAGAGCAACTTTCTAACTGACCCAAAATCCAGGCCACACCATCAAAAACCTTGCATGGCAAGTGACCTCAGGACAGATCACTACAGAGTTAACAGGAACACGGTGCTTTATGCTCAATTGACTTGAAGCTGCTTTGCAGAAAATGCTCATCGTTAATGCCATGTTTTATTTACAGGGTGAAGAATCAGGGCAGAGGAAGATGAAAAGCACACGGTTTTCCAAATAGAAAATTCACTCCAAGTAAATTTTCAGTCTTCCAAACCGTCAGTGTGTGCCAGCACTGTTGTAGGCATCAGGAAATCTCTTGAGATGCAAAGCTCCAGAAGCTCCAGCCCCTCCAAAATCACTCCTGCACTGCTACCCTACAAGCCTCAAGAGGACGAGACCAAGGTCAGTGGCTGCTCCATAGGTGATAAGTCCCGAAAAAAAAAGCTACGTGGTGTCCCTCCTCTCCTCACCTCCACTTTTTTGACATCAACATGGAGAACAGTGGTAAACAGCAGCACTTAGGGGGGGTTAGGAGAGGAGTATAACACAAGAGGGTCAGGACTTGGAAAGGGCGAAGAAGAATGGGTGAAAAGGAGGAAAAGGGAAAGATGGGTGTCGTTTATAGCATCACTGAAAGCCTGAAAGGAGACAACAGCAGCATGGTTCTCCTCCAAAGCAGTAACCAAAGAACTGGACTTTCAAGGCTTCCACTGATGACCTATAACATCATTTTTTAAGGAAGATTTTGATATTTGCTATGGAATCAAACACCGGTAGATGTAAAGTATAAATTGAAGCCTTTCTGGGGCACGTCACTTATCTCCAGGAAAGAGTTTGTTTCCCCTAGTTGCAGAAATCATGGCAAGCAACTTATGAAAGGCAGCAGTGGAAGAAAATTGAGCTTATTCCTCAATTTATCGCAGGTGGTGTTGGTGATAGGATGTTGTCATTGTAACGGACCACTGACCTCAAGTCCTCCTCTTAGCCCTCATCTTAACTGGTCTTGACTTGCTTTGCTTGCTCTAGCAGCAAAGTAGTCAGGTGACTATACTCTTAACAGTAAAAGAAAATGGTCAGATGGTTATCTTTTTAAACACAGTCCTTGTTCAGTAGCTTTAAATCTTGGACTTGTTCATATTTAGTAAGGTTTAGTCATTTCGTATGTGGCAAAAGTCCAGCAAAGAACCACGTGTGAGTGAAAATCCTAGCATAGTATAGGATCATAGATCTCTGGGAAAGAAGCTCACTAACAAACAGTACAAAAATAACCCCAAGTAAACCACAAAACTGAAGCATATCAGAAGAAATTATTGCCATCAACGGCAACGCTGGCAACTTGGGGCACTGGCATTTTGTCTTGACAGCCCTCAGCCAGCACCCACAGGAAATCACAGGCAACCTCAAGGGTGGGAAAGTAGCTTGGAGAAGAGGGACGGCAAGAAGACGGTGTACCCAGGATATAGCTATTAATTACAGTAGCAATTTCACACCTTTTATTGTAATTAAACAATTTGGATTATTGATGCATGGGTGCATTTTTAAGTGGACCAGTAGCGGCTTTTGCCTTCTTTTAATTGGACTAGCAATCAGTTCTTGTATGTCTCTATAAGGTCCATAACAAGATTTTGACTATGCCAGGCCAGGCTTAGGATGTGGTACCAACATAAATGCTGTGAACTTCTTGATGAACTAGCATGTGGGGGTTAGTGAAGATGTGAAACTTAGAAGATTCAAGTTGTGGAACATTTTTCAGGAACTTTGGGGGAAAAAAGCCACAGTTTGGAAAATGTTCCAGTGATTAAGAGAACCAAGAGGCTGCTGGTCTTCCAAGCTTGGATGAATAGAAGTGGTATGTACCTTTCATGTCAAGACTGTCATAAACAGAGCAATGAAAGCCAATAGTGAAAATGCTTGCAAGAACCCAAACCTGAATATTTGATTGGGGATTTTTTAGAAAAAAAAGGTACAGAAGAAAAAAAGGTACAGGGGGAAAAAAGCTTTCTATTAATTCTATAAATTTGTTGAATTTTTTCTGTTTCTAAAGCAGCCTTTTAACAAATTACTGATTTAATACAAAAGCCAAAAAAAAACCCAACCCAAAACCAACACATCAGAAAGGCAGTACTTCAATTTTCGTACACCACGGCATTGTAACCTATCTTTTCAACAAACAACATAAGGCATAATAAAGCTCCATGTTACCTGCATCGTTTGCACCACTATGCAGTGTTCTTAGTGCAGCAGGCAGAACATGGGTCCAAGGTAAACATAGTCATTATAAAAGACATTCGTGGCTTGATGCTTAATATCACACTGATCAACTGAAATAAGACCTAAGTAACTCTCTGCTCTGCTTATTCAGTTTCAGCTTGGCTACGCGCAATGGCTTGAAAGATGGAAATTTGAGTGCAAGAGCCTCATCCATCAGGATATGTCCACTCAAATTACTCCTATGGCACTCACACTCTCTCATTAAGAAATAGATGCCAGGACTCATTAAAGGGCAAGGCTGTGCGAAACTCCAAGTAATACATCATGAAATGTGGCAGAACGAATTAATACAATGCCAGTGCAAAGCTTAAGGCGCAGAAGAGCTCAGTGGTGGTGGGCGCCATCCCCTCTTGGGGCCTCATCGTCTAGCTGCCAAAATATGTTAACTGAGTCATTGACTTTGCTAAATCTACTAGCACCGTTCTGGATGATATTTTAAATATTAATACTGGACAGGATTTGCCAAGTGCAGCAATTGTGCACATGCCCAGACCTTCTCTGTTGGCATGTTATGAATTAGTCACCTGCAAGTTCTTGAGAAGTTACAAGGCAACTGGAAGCACGAAAACTCCAGAGTGTTTTGTTCATCAAAACACAGCTCTCTTTCTCCACAGATTGTAGGTAGCTGCTTACAGTACCGTTCCTTTTGGACAGATAACTTGAATCAGGTAGGAAGGTAAGATATTTCCCTTTTCTTCTGCCCCCTCAAGAAAAAAAAAAAAAAAAAAATCATTCTTCTTATCATGTTATCCACAAGAGACATAGAGTCTTTTCTATGTGAAAATAAATCCTTGTATGGGTGTATTGGGTTTGCGTGGCAAGGTTTTGGTTGCAGGGGTGCTGCAGGGGTGGCTTCTGTGAGAAGCTGCTAGAAGCTTCCCCCATGTCCGACAGAGCCAATGCCAGCCGGCTCCAAGATGGACCTGCCGCTGGCCAAGTGGCAGTGGTAGTGCCTCTGGGAGAACGTATTTAAGAAACAGAAAAAAAGTTGCTGTGCAACAGCAACTGCAACTGGAGAGAGAGGAGTGAGAACATGTGAGAGCCCCAGCCCTGCAGACCCCAGGTCAGTGCAGAAGGAGGGGAGGAGGAGGTGCTCCAGGCGCCGGAGCAGAGATTCCCCTGCAGCCCGTGATGAAGACCACGGTGAGGCAGGCTGTCCCCCTGCAGCCCAGGGAGCTCCACGGGGGAGCAGATCTCCACCTGCAGCCCAGGGAGGACCCCATGCCGGAGCAGGGGGATGCCCGAAGGAGGCTGTGACCCCGTGGGAAGCCCGCGCTGGAGCAGGCTCCTGGCAGGACCTGTGGCCCCATGGAGAGAGGAGCCCAGGCTGGAGCAGGTTTTCTGGCAGGACTTGTGACCCCGTGGGGGACCCGCGCTGGAGCAGGCTGTGCCTGAAGGACTGCAGCCTGTGGGAAGGACCCATGCTGGAGCAGTTCATGAAGAACTGCAGCCTGGGGGAAGGACTCACGTTGGAGAAGTTCATGGAGAACTGTCTCCCGTGGGAGGGACCCCACGGTGGAGCAGGGGAAGAGTGAGGAGTCCTCCTCCTGAGGAGGAAGGAGCAGCAGAGACAACGTGTGATGAACTGACCCCAACCCCCATTCCCCATCCACCTGCGCTGCTGGAGGGGAGGAGGGAGAGAAAACTCGGAGTGGAGTTGAGTCTGGGAAGAAGGCGGGGGGAAAGGTGTTTTAAGATTTGGTTTTATTTCTCATTATCCTACTCTGATTTGATTGGTAATAAATTAAACTAATTTCCCCAAGTCGACTCTGTTTTGCCCGTGATGGTAACTGGTGAGTGTTCTCCCTGTCCTTATCTTGACCCACGAGCCTTTTGTTATATTTTCTCTCCCCCGTCCAGCGGAGGAGGGGGAGCGATAGAGCGGCTTTGGTGGGCACCTGGCATCCAGCCAGGGTCAACCCACCACAATGGTCATATGAGTTTCTCTTACCCTGTGCAGAGAGGCTATCTCCACTGCTCTACCAGCAAGTGGACCTTCAGGGCCACATGTTCCACCATATCTAGCTATCGAGAATTCCTCAAGGCCCCTCTCTTCTCTTGTTTTGTGCCTGTCTTTGTCCTCATCCTGTTACAGATAACCCTCTTCAATGTTTTCTCTTGCTCTAAGCCCTCCCCCTTTCTTGACTCTCAATTCCTTTCAACCTTGCACCTAGAACAACATTTCTCAGCTGTTTTGTCCAAAAACCTCTTAGCCACTTTGAGATGCCGTGGCATGGGATCCATCTACATGAAGCCCCTATCAGTTACTGCAAAGAAACAGATAGTTGGGGTCTTGTTATCGCCAGAGGCCATTTCACCTTGCTATAAAATGCATAGCTGAGAGTAGTCAAGTGAATTGCTCTCTAAAATGCCAAGTTCTCTAGGACTAGAGAACTAGGTCTAAAATTAGTCCTAATTCTAACTTGTCCTGTACACATCCCTCCAAAACAACTTGTACCAACCTCCATTGCAAACATAAGCAATGTCTCCTTTAACGTGCATGCATTTAGGAATGTTTTTCTCTTACTAAGACATACAAAAACTGTGAGATCAATCAAGCCACTAATTCTGTCCTCTGGGTCTGCAGAACTTGCCAAAGACAACCTTAAACTAGGCCACCTGCTGACAGTTCACTCAGGCCATCTGGGTATGTCTCACTTCAAAAAAGTCCTGTCTTAGGAAATGACAACGCGTTGGGGTCATCTGGTTTCAGCCAGTGGTCCCCAGTCTCCCAAGAGGAGGAACATGAAAGGTAGAGAGCAAAGAGACAGCCAAATAAAGTGTAAGAGCCCATCAGGTACGGGCAAGCAGACTTCTAGACTTAATTCTATGAACTACGAAGATAATTATACATGCAGGCTAAGATTCATCTCACCTAACATTAGCAGATGAAATATTAAGCATCAAAATTTAAATATCTATAAGCCTTTTATGTTTAAGCATGAGGAAAATAAACAGAAAACAACATTTTCATCATGGAATCATTCCAAAGAAGAAATAGGTTAAAGGAAGATGGAAAAATGTAGTTTTCTTAAAAATTTGAAATTAAAATTTTTGACGTTAAATATTTCCTAAAAACTTATTTTTAATTTCTTTATCCCTGAAAATATACATTAATTCTGAAAATTGAATTAAGATGAAGCAGTTGACTTGCTTCTTGGTTTCTTAAGGAAATGTGGAGTACATAATCACACTGCCCATTTTCCACAATAACTTTTGACCTTATCAGTTCCCTTCAAAACAGAAATGAGTGGAAATCTCTAATTATATATCTTTTAATGTTTTGAAAAATCAGTAAGAACATAGATAAAAGAGATGCAGAACCATAATCCTCAGGAAAGAAAGGAGGCAGTATCATGACCTATGCCATTGATGAAGGCTAATGACAGCAGCAACCTTCATTTAGTGCCTCATCAGAAAACTGAAACACCAATATTTCTGTATACAATGTTTCTTTTTTGACATCTCTTAAGGTTAAGAGGCATGGGAAGAATGTAGCATAATTATTTTAGAGGGAAATGGGAAGATACACATTAATGGATGAAGAATAATAGAAAAATCAAGCTTCATCAATTCCACTGCTCATGATAAAACTGGTTATTTTTTTGTATTTATTTGAAACTGTAGAAAGATTACCATTTTGACAAGCTGTACATATCACCTATTTGCGTTGGTGGGTTGGTAGACCCTATTGGTGTTGATATCACCTGTTGGGGTTGGTAGGCTGGTAAGTATGGGTAGACCCCACATTTAAAATGAGAAATGCATCCACTTAAAGAGTCTAGAAAAAAGGCAACAGAATAAGCAGAACAGCAGGGAAAAAAAGAAAAAAGAAAAAAAAAAAAACAAACAAACCACAGGAAAAGATATAAAAAGATATAAAAAGAAGTTGTTTAATCTGAAATGGAAATTATTCAAGAGAAACCTCTGAACAGTGTAGAAATGTTTAGAAGAGTGAATAAATTTTCTTCCTACCGATGTTAGAAAGGACAAGAAAGGCTAACATTTCAACAAAAGAGGTTCACACTAGACATTAGGAAAGAAAAACCAAAAAAAAACAAAGAAGAAGCTTGGACTGACATCTAGTAGGAATGGGTTCAGGACAGTTAGGGGAAGAGAGATGGCCTAGATTACTTCTCAGATTCCCTGCTCCTCTTGTTTTGAGTCTATATAATATAACTATATCTATTCATGAAAACAGCCCATATGCCAAGTAAATATTGATATAACCAGCATGGAAAAAGACCTTACGTATAAAAAACAGCTGACGGATACTGAAATGCATTAAGTAGCGAAGTTCGAAAGAGTATGAAACAGTATTTGATTGATCTATGTCTACTTGCATTGTACATTTCTCTACTTCATACTGTCAGTTCAAGAAAGAAATCAAACACATTTGTTGACAGAGATTAACCTCATGGGGTTGTACATTAATGACATTAGACCCAAAGGCAATTCTTGCTGGGTTTGAAACAAGGAACTGGCTGTTTGAATCTTGACTGCTTTCATAGTTCCCACTTCATTTGGATTCTCTACTTTGCAAAAAATTAAAATAAAATAGCCTCTTTAAATGTTTCCTCTGATGGAAGGGTTTCTTCTGAATTTGAAACCAAAGACCTTCCAGCAATTTCAGCTATGATTTTGTCTTTTTGTTGCTAGAAAGTGTAGCAACTTCTTGCTATATTTCATTTGCCTAGATATAAAAAATGGAGTCCAAACACCTAATTCTGCCTACATCTAATCATTAAACACAGTGGTGGCAGTCTGAGGAATGGGAAAATCACAAGTCACCCTGGATCCATCAGTTCCCCACATAGACTCTTGCTATCTTCATTGCAAATAAAAAAAAGGACAAAGGACACTTGTTTGTTTTTTAATTTTCCAATATATCAGACAAGTTTCAGCTTCTCAATTTCTCTCCATTTCTCTCCATTTAAAAGAGATGATAAAGCTTAATAATGTTTAAAATTAACTCAGGAACACTCCATATTTATTGTATTATTGAAATAGCTTAGGCAATACTGAGGTAACACTATTTAGTTAAGACAATTAACCATAAGCTCAGGCACTGAATTTTAGAATAGTATTCAAAGGGCTAATATTTGGTTGAGGCGGTCAGAGTCTTTCTAAGGGCAACAATATAGCTTAAAAACTAATAGAAATGAGGATGCTTTAACTTCTGCAGAGTTACAAATCAGTTTGGCATTTGCAGAAAAAAAACCAGAATCTCTTCCATGGAGAGCTTAAGCTAGTACTAAAGACCAAAACCAATTTTTCCCCATAAAGAATTTTTATATTTTGCTGCTATTTTGTTGTGGATGTATTCTCTCAGTAGGCTTTTTTTGACCCATTTTAGAATAGCTCTGCTGATGCAACCCTGATCTGTTCACAATCATATTAAGCGCAAAAGCGTTCTGCCACTGGTCTGGTTTGCTTGTGTGAGCGTGCACGCACACGTGTGTGCACATGCTTCCCTGCTCTGAGGCCTTCACGAACCTGCGATTTAGCATGACTTGTAACAGGGCACAGAGCTGCTAATCACTCTCCTCCAACAGTTACACAGCCCGATTAATCCACTGCAAAATGATCAACAGCAAGTTCTTGACCTCATTTCCCAAGAGCAGTGCCCTATAGCAAAAAGTTGTTGATTGTTGGGTATGTCTTGAACGTTTTGAACCTAAGGAATATGAATCTTATTTCCTACATACACAGAATAAAACAGGATTAAAAAATAAGGTCCTTATTCTCAGCTCCCAAGCTTTTTACCAGCTTCCATCACAAAAACCCTCTCCCTGCCTTCTCTCCAATACACTCAGCGTTTCCCCTGCAAAAAGAACCTCCATATTTCCAGTTTAGAGCAGGTCCCTTCTGTGACAGCAAGTCACTTTCCCGTGCATCTCGAGCTGGAGATATGTACTTGGGTTTGTACCTGCCATTATTTCAGCTACAAACTTCCCTGTTATTTGTGTAAGTTTTGTTAAAATCAATCTGACTTATGCCGGTAGTTTCAGCAAGCGGTTTTGATAAGATTCCACCCAACACATTTCTCCTAATTGTAATTGGGTAAATAAGTCTCTGCTTGTAGAGTGACCACCTCTCCAGCACCATCCTTTAGAGATAATACTACTTCAACTTCGTGGTTCTCATTTTAGCTCCTCTTTGTTTAGTTTTTGAACATACTGGCAGCCTGCTGGTTGGTATATATTTGCCTACATATATGACTACAGCCTTTTGAGTTAATAGCTAGAGGATTGATGAGACGTTGAAGTTGAAAGAGAACTATCTACTATGCGCTTGATTCCCAGGATCTCGCACGAGTGCTCACTGGAGTCGCTGGTTTATCCACCACAGTGAAAGGATCTTGATTGTGTAGCGTGCACAACCTCCAACAAGAGGCAGTGATCGAGGAACTGCAACAGTCAGATCAGCCAGTTTAATATAAAGATGACCCAGCTGAGTCACCGGCTGTCTTGGCCAATGGCAACTATATGTGTAAATTATATTTTCAAGTCTTTCTTTGGGTGCTCGTTGGGCACAGTGAACAAGAAAAAACACGAACTGTCCTATAAAGCAGAATCTCTTAGAGAGGACAGAAAGAGTGAATGCAAAAGAGAGGAAAAGGGAAAAAAATGAAGAATGGGCAGAAACAGCAGTAGAAGGTAGGCAAAAAAGAAAGGTATTCAAAACAGTAAAAGCAAGAGAGAAAAGTCTTGAAGTGAAATGGATTGGAAGATGAGAAAGGCTCAAAGGAAAAAAAAAAAAGAAAGAGGAAGAGTTTCTGAAAATATATTGTCATTCATTTAAACTGCATCTTCCATGGTTCAACAGTCTCCAACATCCCCTTTATTGTTTCAGGGTAGGGACATCCTCCCTTTTCACCTCCCTGTGCAATTTCTTCCCCCCCCCCCGCCCTCAGCTCCCTGCTCAGCCTTGTTTATCCCTTGCCCTTTTTTTTGGTCTCTTCCCACTCCCTTCCCAGGCACTATTGCTTCCCTGTGCATGTCACACATTTTAGTCCTTGGACCACAGCCTCCTCGTCTCCCCAGTCCCACCAGGGCCAGGCTGAAGTCTATTTACTATGCTCTATTTACTTCCAACGAAAGAAAAACAAGTAGCCATGAGGTGTTTGGGAGACTCTTGAGCCTGGCCTGGATGACGTTCACCATGCCCAGCCAACATGGCTTGTACCAGCTGTGTAAGAGCAAGCGTGGTAGCAGGGAAGTCTCCGCATGCAGCAGAGTGGTCAGCAGACTCTACCATCAAATTAACACTTTTGTACTACCAAAAAACACCTAAACAGCATTACCTTCAATGCAACAGGAGGTGGCAGCAAAGAAAAACGATGTGTTTCTCAAGGAACCCAGAAGGTAATAAAACAACAGAATTAGTGCTTGGAGATGTGAAATATTACCTTGTTGAACTTTTGCTATTGATTCATTTCTGGTGAATTAATTAAAAATGAAAGGTGTACTTAAAAAAGAAAAGATAATCACAGCAAAAGACTGTTGCTTGAACAAATTAATTAATCTTTGCGGAAAATTGTACAAAGGAAACGTTCCATTTTGTCCATTTGAATGTGTTTGTGATAGATGCAGGTTTAAAATCAAATCTTTCACGGTATTTTCACAGAATTCAAATACAAATGGACAAGTCACACTTTATATTTTAAACAGGTATCCAAAACCTTAACTCAATACACCAGTACTCACCCGTTTTCCACCACTTGAGATGAGATATAAACAAAAAACCATGGAACATTCCCAGCTGGGAGAAGACACCTAAGAAATACCTTGAGGATCAGGCAGTTATGCAAAAAACTGGACTTAGCAATTACTAAAGTGAAGACCACAGGAGAAGAAAAAAGGGCAAAGGACAAACAAATAACATTTGCAAACAGTTGAGTGCAAGAGGCAACAAAATTTGAGTTTGACATAACTAATTTTTTTGCTCTTTTCAATTCCTGAGACTTAAAGGCAGCTGTCTCTGCATCTGTGTAACATGTTTTTGGAAGATGAGCACAAACCTTCATTTAATGGGGCTACAGTATCTATTTCTCCTGTTTTCTTATACGCTGACAAATTTTGTGACTTTCTTGGAGGTCGTTAAATGTAAATCCAAAGCACTGTGTGTTTATGCATAAGGATGGACGTTAGAAGTCTCTCGGTGTATGTGGTCCAGCACGGACAGCAGGCTGGAAACACCTTCCTCAAAAATAAACCCACTTTTTCTCTTACTGTTTTACACCTTTGCAAAAATGTGTGACACGCAATGGCAATAGTGGCTCACCGAGGTGATCCCACTTCGATGACACCTCCGTCATGGTGACTGTCTCCAGGGTGCCAGGAGTTTCCGACTGGTTCTGCAGCTACAAAAGCAGTGCCAAAAAGTGTATAAAATGGGACTCAGCCCTATAGATGAGCATGTTACCCCAAACTCCTGACAGCATCTGCCATGTCTAGGCATGTCATAGAAGGAGCGAAAAAGGTGAAGACAACATTATCAGCTCTGCTAGATGACTATGTAAGAGATGCCATCACCAGAAACAAGCATGAAACAGTGGTTTATTCTGGCAGTGGCATTTCTGCACCTCTGTGTCAACCACTGCAAAACCACCCAGCAGAAAATACCAGCAAAGACTTTTTGGGTCATTTTTCCACTATTCCACCTAAAGTCCGGCTTACCACAAACCCAGTGCTACTGTGCTAAACCAGCTCAAGAATGTAAATTAGTTGTTTTCCCCTGCTAATGCAAGGTTATCCTTAATCCTAAATGCTTGATCTTTCTTTAAGTCATTCATACTGCGTGGAAGGATCATTAAAAATGCAAAAAAAGTTGCCATTGGATAAACTGTAATCACTGCCTACAAACTTTTTTCTGTCTGGTAGAAGGTAGGGAAAAAAAAAAGATGAATGAATTGCCCACGAAAGAGTTTGTCTGACCCACACCTATTGACCTAGAATTCAAGTGTCTGGTCATCGGGCTCTGCCTACGGACACACTGGCACTTCCCAAAGGCAATTTGCCTCACTGTGTGCTTGCCGGTCCCAGCTGAAACAACATATCTTCTTTCCAAATATATATATATAATGAAAACACCTGTATAAGATATAAAAAGGAGAGAGACCATAATAAGAGATTGTTTTCCATGCAGTTAATATGGGATTACAGAGTTATATAAATATCCCCATGAAGGGGGAATGCAGCATTAGGAAGAATATTTGGAGCTATGAAATCTCATCACCCAGCACTGCAGGCAACCAGCCTGTAAGCTGATCACACTCCCTTTTTTCTTTCCCTTTCCTTTTCTTTTCTTTTCTTTTCTTTTCTTTTTTCTTTTCTTTTCTTTTTTCTTTTCTTTTCTCTTCTTTTCTCTTTTCTTTTCTTTCCTTTTCTTTCCTTTTCTCCTTTCTTTTCTTTCCTTTTCTCCTTTCTTTTCTTTCCTTTTCTTTCCTTTTCTTCTTTCTTTTCTTTCCTTTTCTTTCCTTTTCTTCTTTCTTTTCTACTTTCTTTTTTCTTTTCATTTCTTCAGCTTGGTTATTTGTTTCCTGTTGGTTTTACCGTAGGCCTTTTCTTGAATTTCATTCAGCGATGATTAGAAATCTCTCTCTAATGTCCAGTCTGAACATACACCTATTTGTTATGTTGAAACTCTCCTGTAGCTCTGGTAACTCTTTCCCTGTTCCAACATTTATTTCCCCAGTGTATTACAGAAAACAATATCATTTCAACCTTTATTTTGCCAACCAAATGAACAAAGTACCTTCAGTTTCTTCATGAAGAGAGATTCCCCATTTGTCAGATCACAGTTAGTCACTCTCAGGACCTGCATGAGTTTATCCATCTTTATTCAATGTGAGACACTACATCCTAGATGAGGCTTTATATATGTCTCATACCTGGGGGATTCATTCTCCCTGTGGTTTTGAAAGACATCGGTGATACGATTTAGGGGACCACTCAGCTTTTTGACAGCAGTGGAATGAGGGTCTGTGTCGAGCCCGTGGTGGGATGGTCTTTCGTGTCAAGATAAGCTGAGCTCAGGAAACAACGTAAGAGCAGCTCCTGCGGCTATTTCCTAAGGGCACACCTTGTACTTGGTACCCACCTACCCCAGCCCATTTCCACTGATTTCAGACTGCAGGGTGACTCTTTTCATCGGCCACGTTACTACTGGGACTTTATTCTCTGGCACTGAATCTCAGTCACCTACACTTAAGCTGAATATTTGGCCGCATTTTTGGCCGAGACAAACCAGCACCCTACCAACAAATCCCAGCCATGGGGCAGGAACCATTCCCAAAAAGTAGCTTGGATGTGGCCACACCGTTTTGGAGGCCAAAGGAGCTTCAAGAGCATTGAAATACTGGCTGGGATCCTGCTAATGCTCCTCGTGCCAATGCACCCAGCACGTGCTGGTTTAATCTTCTCCTGATTAAGCGTGATCATTGAGGATAGGTGCAGACCTGGCTGATGGTTCCAGTCAGTCAAAAGCAGTGTATTTGCCTTTGACTAAGGATGATTTTTGCCTCTGTAACAGTTAGGTGTGGGTGTAAAGAACTACAATCATAGAAGTCCGTCAGTTTCTGAGAAAATATTGACATTTTAATTTCCCAGTCTATGGGATTTATGAGATACACTTAATGCTAGATGACTGAATACAAAGTATTGCAGCAGGGCACTGTAGAAGATTTTTATTTATTATCACTGTAGTGATTTTTATTTACGTTGAGAAGCTACTGAAAAAAATGACTACTCATCACATCTAGCTACAAATAACTACAGCTGTGAAATTGTAAGACTGCCACAGAATTCCAGATACAGTATGTACATGACCTTTGAAAGAATAAAGCTTGCAGAATGGAGACCATATAGCACTAGTAAAAATGAGCACTTTGTCCTTTTAAATACTAAAGCCTATAAGAAATCCGACTTTTATATTTTTTCCTTTTTTAAAAAAATTTTTTTCTCTTTTAAGATAGCAATTAAAATAATGACCTCAAATAACCCTGAGTGGCATTTTTGTGTCACCTCAAAGCAATATTACACAAGAGGCTAAAGGTAGTAAAAGGAATCAATTCCTGCAAATAAAAATCTCATTTTTTGGCTAGTCATTGTGCTACAAATGCATTTCTAGTAAGAGTTACTCCTCCACTTCTCACTAAGGGAAGCAGCACCAAGAACTTTTGCAGTCTAAAAAAAAGCAGTCTCCGTGTTTTGAATAAGCACAAAGTGGATTTTAAGGACTTTTTGTTCATTAACTTAATAGGAAACAAAGGTACATCTGCTCCTACAGAAGATATGTCCTGATAACAACAACAAAATGTTGCCTAATTCTTGAAACAGCCATTGTATTAATTGTACTTTTTCTTCACAAACAAAAAGATTACCTTTTAATGACTAATTCTTGTTCATACTATACCAAGTATTGCAAAGATAATGCTGTTATTGTCCTCAAACTGTGAGCTATCATTAAATCCAAAAAGCTTTTATATTTATCAAATGATGGCTCATGGTGGGGATTTAATTACTTCAGCATGCATAGAAGCAGATAATCTACTTTCTGATGTTATAATGTATCTAAAATATTAAGCCTATATTTAACATAAGAAAGTTCAACATGCTTTTAAATTATTTTGTTATAATATATACATTTTTAACAGTATGAGTGAAGTTCTGACTCCAAAGTAGATTAATTGGGAGATGATAAAGTGAGTAAGAATTACAGGGTGAGTAAAATCAAATGAAGCATTGCAACTATGTAAGATATTGATAATAGATTATATTCACTAAGAGACATAGACCAAAGAAGAGGTAGAGCACGGAGTGACCGACCACAGCACGGAGACGTGAAGATGTAACCAGAAGTCACGGCCGTGGTACGCAGCTAAGGCTGGTTCAGTCTTGTAAAAGCCAACGAGAACAGACCCAATTTTCTTTTTTCTAAGCCCCTCTTTTATTGATGTTGTCACTGCCTTATAAATCATACTACCAGAGGGATGGAAAAACTTCTGCATAAATAAGAGAGCCCTCTACACTCAGTGGGTTAATTTTACAGTCTTCACACCATGAGAGCCTGATGTCCCACATAGTAACTGAATAAAGTTCCAGTAAAAATGTGTAACCTGAAGTGTCATCCTCTAGAAATATTTTCTTCCTAAAGGAATAGAAGATTTGAAAACATGCAGACCCATGATGGCGGATAAGCCTTCACCTTAATCATTCCAAGTGTTCAGAAAAGGTCTATTTATTTATCTTAAATCCCTTGTTGTTCACAGTCTCTCTCTCTCTAAATGGTGACACATGAGTGTTACAATGTCTGCTGGGGTACTGGGAGCTCCCAGTCAGAGGGCTGGAACTTAGAACATGAACTGGAACTTGAAAATAAAGTCTATCGAAGAAGCAGAAAATGCTTTAACAAATGGCTTCTTTGTAATTGTAAACACATCATTTCAACACAATGTTCTCTGGAAGGCACAGAAAGAAAAAAGATAATTACTGGAACACTGGCTAGAATTTTCACAACTTTGAGAGCAATCCCTTGAGGACCGGTAAATGGCTAACATCTTCCCATTGAAGTAAAGAGATTTAAAAAAAAGACTCAGGCGTATCATGACAGGGAATCACGCACTAACCAGCCGCTGCTGAACTTGCTCAGATTATTTCAAGGGCATCAACATAAATTATATATACACTGCACATCTGCACACAAATATGCTGGTAGGAGCTGGTGCGGTACATATTTCCAAGGTCACTGAGCTCTTCTCTAGGAAAAAGTGTTTTGCCATTCATGTTTGGAGTGAAAAAGAAAGAAACCACGAGTAAATTCCCTTATTATTTCAAATCCACCAAAGATGGGAAACGCAGATCAAACTGACTAGAATGGCACGTTGGCAATTTCTTTTAGCAACAAGAACAGAAAAGTTTCCCACTTCTATCCAGCAAGATTTTTCTTTTTCCAAGTGCTTATAGCAAAAGAGAAATGTAGAGCTACTATGGAAAGTAGCTCTGGAAACCGAGGCACAAATACAAGCGTGAGTGAAGCATTCAGGAGGCAGAGCATTTTCCTTCACTCCTGAGAAGAAGAAAATGGAGAATATGAACTCAGCTTTGTGGTTTGGAGGAAGGACGCAAAGCAACGTGGCCAAGGAGAAAGCTAAGCAGTGCGCGCATCCCACGCAAAACATAACGGCAGGGTCGTGCGTTCATGCCATACCGCTGCAAGGGAGGGGAAAGAGATATTCAGATGTCCTCTGGGAGAGCCAGGTTCTTCCACGTCTTGAATTCAGTGGGAGCATTAATGCTTTTTAGCTCTTGGGGAACTGAGCTGCCATATTTTGGAAAACGGAAGAAATGGCCATCGCATTATAAAACAAAATTCTAATTTCCTCTGCACGTCCCTTTGGTCCTCAGCCTGAGCTGCCAACTTTTGAGCAGCCTTGTGCAAGAGCAATCGAACACAACTCACGGGGAGGGACATCTGACGCCTCCTCTGCATACTCGCATGTGTCATCGTACACAAAAAGGGCAAAGGAGTGGGATCCACCTCCCTTAGACGTAAGGCGTCCAGTCCAGGGTAGTCCGTGAGCTCCACAGACACGGGGACACACGGACACCTCCAGACTGAGGTTCAGTCCCAGCTCGGCATGGAAATACACAGAGATATCCCATGGAGAGGGCTTCTCCCAGGAACATTAAAGTTCAGAAATAAGGTACTATCACAGAGGGGACTTTTGGACAAATTTGCAAGGAATTTAAACCGTTCAAAATACAGGTGTATTTTGCTTTTGTCACACAAATGCAATTCCTGCTTCAAAACCTCGTTATCTAGGAGGCAGGGACTCACTCAATAATGAATATTTTTAGGTACCTCAATGAACTATTCTTATCTGTGCTTTGATGAGGTCCCTAGTCCTCCTATGCCATGAAAAGAAAACGGATTTACTTTTGCACTGCCACAAACAAATACAGTTCAGCCATTAAACCATCCCTACCAGGGCAGAGCGTTCTGCTCACCGCGTGGCAGTTACATGCCAACACTGAAAGCTGCAGCCTCTAACATATCACTGGAAACATGTCCATCTGCCTTCACGTGCACAATGGAGACTTCTTATAATAATTTTATTTTGATCCATTACCACATTACGGTCCTCTAAAGCACCAGTAAAATGAGGGTCTGTTTAAGCTTGGAAAGGTCTTTTGGCTAAAATTTATAGGATGCCAAACACATGAGCTTGAGGTGTGCAATATTATTTGTTTCTGAATCACTTACTAGGACACTATAAGGCTTGTTTTTTACTTCAGATTGTAAACCTAAGGAGAGTACTCTTAAACTCTCTGGAGCAGAAAGATGCAGGTAAGTTTTTCTGTCTTTTTCTCACACAACCATACTATTTGATTAAAGGCTCACAGACATTGCACAAAAACGTTTTCTCCTTACACCCCAAAATAATTTTTACATGATTTAAGTAATAATTTTCCGTATCTATGATACCATCCATTTAATTGCAGAGTGCCTCCTTCCCATTGAATCTCCTTGAGATTTTTGGAGTCCTGAAATATAGCTGTAATATTTCTAAGTTTCCAAGATGACTGTTCGCAAGTCATCATGGAGAGTACTAAAGAAAGAGGTACTTGTCTCTACCTTTGTGATTGGCTTTTCAAGATTTTGCTAAACATAATTAAGGTTTGTTTAATTAACAATTTGCCATCAAAATTAGTGCATGCCAAATTTATGCTAAAGTTCAAGATGATCACTACTTATGGGTGATTGTTCTGAGAAAAGTTCACAGTCAGAAATATTGCCTCAAGGATGTTAATTTAATCAAGTCACACTGACATTTTCCCCTAAAGAGAAATCAGATAATAATAGGGAAAAGTCACATCACCTCCTATTTCTAATGAAAACAAATAAACCATTTCTATTGCATCTTAGTACAAGTGACATGGCTGTGCAATAACAACAGCATAAAAATATTTCACCGATGCAGCCATTTTACACGTGCAAAAGTGAAATCATGCATTAACTTGCTAAGACAAAAAGATGTTACCATTATTCTCCTTGAGGAATTTCTTTAAACATTTTTTCCCTAATACATGATTACATCTTATACCACAACAGACAGCCCCAAAGAAAGAGAATTTCATAAAATCCCAAAGAGCAGAGAAAATCTAGGAAAGTAGTTAAGACAAGGTGATTGTCTGAGAGTATATTTAGTGCCAGAGGCAAATCGGCAAAATCATATCTTGATACTCAGAATAAGAGAAGAGCGGGTCAAGCATGGAGGGGGGAGAAGGTTGTGGATTAATTAGAAAGTGTGTGTTGGGTGTTTTTTTCAGATTAGACACACTTTGACTAAATTTGAGTTAAACCTTCAGTCAGACAGGTACCAAATCGGTATCAGTGACTCCATGTGGGAACGGCCTGGAACAAATACAGGTGTCAAGGAAAAAAAAAATGGAGCAAGAGAGGAGTGACTGGCCTTCCAAACCATCTGCTCATAATTGCCCATAACACAGGAAGCAGAACTGGAGATGACACTTGTTATTCATGTTACATCTACAACCTGTAGTAGAACTGTACTGCTAAACGCACCAAATTCTCTCCGGGCATTTATCAAGAGCAGCCCAACTGACATCAGTGAGGAGCTCAGCAGAACACAGGGATGCAAGCTGAGTTCTGGTAGCGAGTACATCTGAAAATTAATGCTTTCATAGGGAGACTGCGGACTTACTGGTTTCGTAAAGTGTTTATAACAACGTTCACAAATTGGAAAGAACCCCAACTTTTTCCACAAAAGACTGGTGACACGAAATTCAGAATAGAGTTCCGGTTTTATTCAAACTCTTTGTTCTGTCATTTTTTGACATTTAATCATCAGTCGGGATACAGAAAGAAGACTGATGACTCATACTGGACATCATCCACACCCAAAATTACAAATCCATACGTACTAGCCATATAACTTCTTGTGCGGATGGTCCAGTTCTTCCTTCCTCTTCCTTCTCCCTGTCCATCACCTGGCCCATATCCCTGGTACCAGCAGATACACATAGTGCACACGACTGCTCATGGGAGAAAAATGCAGTTATGCCCTGGAGTATTACCAGGCTCATCCCTGCAGTAGGACAAGACAGACACGTATTTTTCCCAGAGCAATTGCATTTTGCTCATATAATGCTGCACAATCAGTCAGACAGCTGAGGAAGGGCCAGAAGGGCCCCTGCCAAAAGCAGAGGACAGCACTCGGCTGCAAATTGCTCCATTTTCAAATTTCTCCATTTCCTCTAAATTTCTGGGCGGGAAAAGGCAATAACCTATATATGAGAGTCCCAGGAAGAGGATGGCAAGGTGCAGGTTGGAGGCCAGGTGAATTTTTTTCCTGAGCTAGATGTGGCTTGGGGTTCTTCACCTCATCAGCCTGGCTCTAAACAGTGAGGTCAATATTTACAGAAAATAAAAAGCCAGTTGCAGATATCAGAGGTTTATGAAAGCTCCCAGTAAAATACAGCTAAATGTACAACACACTTCATACCAGCAGTATCATGCTATATATGAAATTAAAAATAATTATCTGTACTGATATTTATGTAAGGTCTATCATTCAACTTTAAGATGTCACGTTTGTAAACCCTGCAAACTCCCCAGCTCAGCTTTTTTGTACAACGTGAGTTCTTTGACAAACATTGTGAAATAAATGCACCATTTTAAGGTAAGTGGCTTAATGTTGACAGGTTGCACTTTTTAGCTCACCAAGGGAAGTTTTTTCTGCCTGATGGTAAAGGCAAGAGCTGTAGATGCCACTAAATCATCTCTACGAATCCTGAGCAAGGGGCTGGTGCTCGTTACTGTTATTCCTGGTACATTGAGGAAGTGTGGGAGATACTTAGCAGTGAGCATGGATTATTACCCTGTATACAGACAGACAAGAGGATGATAATAAATTATTAAAAATGGGCTATGTTTAAAAATCTCACTCACGCTTTTCACTATGCTATGCTATCCCTGTGCAGAGTTGGGCTTGGTGAGATAGAGAATTGTTTTACTGGGGATAATACACATTCCCTATATTTTTCTTGCAGATTTACAGACTTGCAGTGGTTACATGACTGACGTGAATAACCTGGATAAGATCTGAGACTATGTCTATCTCTAATACCTCTCCAGAACTGTTAATCAACAGTTAAAACAGAACTGTTAATATCTGGAGAGAAGATTTAAGGTTATGCTATGGTCCTAGGGATGAAAAACCTGTCATTTTTGTTTAGGATCTGGTCAATAAAGAGGGCAAGTTTGGGTGTTTGTATGTATTATCCCTTCAAATACGTATTTTTGTGGTTTAAAAAAATTATCTTTTGAATTTCCTTTGTGCAGATGACTCTGGTTGATGAATGAGGTGCTTCACGGGATGGAGAGCTCAGAGCTCACGCTGCAAATTCCCCGTGGGTCTGTGCTAACACCGATGAAAGAGGGCGAAAATCTATGACATTAAAATGACAAATTCCATTATACTTGCACCTTCAGTGGCTGTCTGGTCAGGAAAAAGAAAGTGTGAATGTGCTGAGCAAGATGACTTTGACTTTTAAAACCCGCTTCTATCAAGGTCATGCGAGCAGCCCAAACTTTTAATTGGGCACCATTCCCTTATCACGGAGACGCTCACCCTGCCCTTGGCTTTACACGACATTAGCAAGGTGCTCTCAATGCAATGGAGCCACTTCCAAAGGTGCTCAGCTCACAACCCAGCAAGAAAAGATATTTCAGAGCTGGTTATTCCTGCTGTATTGAGCACACATGCATAAACAAGCTGAGAACTGAGAAAAACTAAAACCACAGCCTATCTGAAAGTATATCACAAAGTTCCCGCAGTGGCAATAGCAGCAAGCAAAAGGGTAAGGAAAACCATTACTGGGTTCACACTACAGACAGAAAATACTGAATGAGGATTCAAGGTCAGTTTTTCATCTCAAATTTAATGCTGTCAAAGGATACACTAGAATGTTTTTCACTAACTTTTTCTCATAATGAAGTTTCTTCCAAACCTTTTCTTGAACCACTTCAGAGGGGGTGAAGGAGCCTTCTGCTCCCCCAGAGAACTGGTTTTATTGTTGTTAATAAACCAGCAAAATCTAAAACATTCTGTTGTTTAACCAAAAGTTATTATTTCTTTGTAAGCAAAATGTGGTTTGGGGGGTTTCTTTCTTTGGGTTTTGGTTTGGTTTTTGTTTTTTTTTTTTTTTTTTCCCATATTGTTTCCATATTTTCATTCTTCCACATGGCTTCCATTTTTAAAATCCTTCAGTCAACCTTTAGGGAAAAATTCTTGCCTTCATCTCAGCCCCTCCGAGAAGCTACTGTCTGTATCTTTGATGATAAAAAAAAAAAATAGAACAAGGAAATGAATTCATGTTTTTCCTCATCTTTCTCTTAGATGAGTGCAGGCAACAAACAATCACATTACTCTGTAGCCCCAGCCGTGCATGCTTTAACAGATATCACATCTTTGCTGCTGGCCACCAACTGGTAAATTTTAATCCTATCAGAGATATTTCACTTCATTGGTTTGGTGGTTTATTCTTAATAGCTCTGCATATCCAAAGCCCTATAAAGATGTTAGCAAACATAAGAATTTATTCCATGCACGGCCTCTATTGATACTGCATGGAGAGATTTATTTTTTTCCTGCACATAGAAAGGCTATATAATGTATTTTGATACATGCACATACATACACACACCTTTAAGTCTGGTGATAAAGCCAAAGAAATATCTTTCGTCCACAAATAAATCTACCTCTTCCTATCTTTACAGCATCTTAGTAAAAAATTTAAATTACTGAGAAGTTGCTTGAGAAAATAAAATCATACACTTGACCTGAAAGATGTTATACAGGTACACAACCTGAGACGGCATTAAAAGTTTCATATTTAGGGTTACTCTTTGGGGGAAAAAACCTGAAAGCAGCACTCAGTGAGTCTGTTGACAGCAGTATCTCCGAGTCGCTTATCAAGCAGCCCTAACACGCTGGCTCAGAAGTGAACGGCCATCGTGGAGACAGACCGACCCTGCCCAAGATACTTCATGGGCAAAAGCTTCCTCAAAACTGGTAGAATCGGTGCCTTTCAGTTACCTTTCAACAGGGAAGCAACACAATGAAACAATGCAAAAATTATGACGCTAACAATTTCACTTAATAGCACAGGCAAAGACCAGAAGAAAGTTGAAATTCAGATGGAAATTGTCTCAAACATTATATTCCAAAACTATATCTTGTTGCACTGAAGCGTTCTTCCTTCTTAACCTGTGCAGAAACTGTGTTGAATGAATGCCAAGATGATCTTGATATAAAAGCAAGACAACTGAAGTTTCAGACTTCTTTACACCAGGGCAAAAAAAATTTCAACATGTGCCCCAGTTGCTCCTTCAAACTTTCAGGTTTTATTTACTTATTAGGATGACTGCACTGTTCTACAAGTAAGAGAACCGAGCAAAGGCTGTTACATTTTTTTTTTCTGTGTTTCTTGTTTGTATGGCTTATTTTACTGCACCAATAAAAAACCTTTGGTCTGAAATCAGTAATAAAGCATTGTGGAAGTCATGGGTTTACCCCAAAAAAATAATCCAAGAATTTGTTTCATACGATTTGCTTTTATTTACATTGTCATAAGATCTGTCTCTGAGACACATGACTTGTTTTTATTTCCTGGAAACAATGATTTAGTTATGTCAAATCATATCAAGCTAACTAGAGTTCAGGCCCAGAGCTCACCAGTTGAAAATAATACAATTTTTATCAGAAATTCTTTCATAGAAACACATGACTCCAAACATAATGAACATAATGTCTGTAGGATACCCTTTTCCTTTTGTATCAGCAAAATTAACAATTAAGAATTTTGGTAAGTGACTGTTAATCACCTACTTTTCTGCCTGCAGTGGAAGATTATCTTATGCTACTAAATCACATCACTTCTACTTAGAACCGCACAGGGCAACAACTTTTGTTTAGCAGGTATATATTTGAAAATATTTCTCTTATCTGTCACCAACATAATTCAGAGTGTAATTTCATAAACACATGCATAATGAAAAATATTCAAGAGGAAGCCTTTGGAGTCACTAGCATTATTATTGTTATTCACTTATACTGTGGCATCACGTAGGATCTTGAGCCATGGTCCAGGACTCCGGCATGCTGAGCTCTGTGCAACCATAGCACATTTGGACTCGATGATCTTAAAGGACTTTTCCAGCCTAAGTGATTCTATCATTCTATAGCACAAAAGAATAGGTCGTGTTCTCAATATTCATATTTGGTACTTGGGTCAGGTTTGTCTTACCCCATTTTACCAAGGGAGACGTTAACCGAGGTCAGAGAATACAGCTACCAGTGTGGAGACCTTCAGGAAATAAAATCCAAGGTTATAGTCCTAAAGCCATAAGTAATCATCCACGTAAATGATTGGACTGGTCAACTTTTATGAAAATCAAGTTATTGACAACTTTCACTAACATAAATAGCATGCATGGACATATGTAAGTCCCTGTAAAAAACCACTTAAGTAGATCCACATTTGAAAGTATTAATTTAAGCATTGAGATTCTGAATGTGCTTAGTATGAGCTGTGGATCGTCCCAATCCTGATTACACCCAGCCTGATGTGACCAACCCACAATCAGTAAAACATTTTGCTTGCTTTCTGAACAACTGTCTCCTGACCAGGGAGCTACGCAGCAGGACTGGGCTTGCAAACCAGTATTGGACCTTCCCCGTGGCAAACTTTTTGGTTTTGCCTCTCTAATGAGCAGACAGCGAGTTTTCAGCAGCTCTACCTGTGACCATTTCTGCTTCTGGGTTGGTTCAATCCTCCAGTATTAAATTATGCACTCAGACTCCCCGCACATCTCCTCCACAGAGCATTCCAGCCTTAGAGCTATTCTCCGATACAACGATCCGTACCGATTTTAGAAAAGGAGGATTCAGGCTTATGTCCCCCTCGCTTCTTAAGGTTCCGCAGAGAATTTCCACACTGGGAGAAATTAGGACTGACAGCGGTTCAGCTACTCTCTGGAGAGAGATGACTGTTCCTTCATCAGAACAATTGTATTTTAGGCATATTTCAGCTGAAAGTCAAGCTCGTTCGAGTTACACAGCTTTCCTTCGCATTTTTTCACCTCTCTGTAAACTGGTATTCGTAGAAAAGCTGGAAGCAACGACAGTGTTTCTCACTCGGCCCATCTCCTTTCTCCCCTCTGGCTCTAAGTGCCATTTCCATAAAGCACGTTTATTTTTAAGAATCCTGTAGTAGCTCAAGTGATCAGGAACACATGCCAGCTATTATACAGCTCTATAATTCAAGTAATTTAGGATTGTGACCAGCACGAAGGGAAACATTCCTTTAGAAAAAAGGAATCCTGTATTCATCAGCAGCATCCCATTTTGCATGCTTATTCCTCTGAAACCATCTGTAGTAAAGTGTCCTACACAGAGGTTGCCTGCTGCTGCTGCTAAACAACTGCAGAGCTCCAGATCACCTGGGAGAGCAACTTTTGGACATCGCATCACCTTCTGCGTCAACCCTTTGCTTTCGGTTCGAGGCATCTGCTAATCTCATCACCACACACCGAACGCCCAGACATCCCAATGCCTTGGGACAAAGCTCCTGGGACAGCCTGATGGCCAAAACCCCGCGTCCAGCCACAGCCTGGCTATCGCAACAGGTCCCATGTGGGGTTTTCAAGGAGTGGTTGCTGAAGCACAAAACCTCCCATGAGCCAGTCAAAAAACCTGAAGGTTTGTAGCTTTTTTCTTTGCCAACATAGGGATTGAGTTGTTTTGTATCCGTTTCAGATGTCAACCACTAATTTTATTCCTGTATTTGCAGCTTAAGTCTCAGTAACCAAAAATTTTGTCTCAACTCTCCTTTCTTCTTGTGGGTTTTCACACACATTCATTACAGGAAGAGGACCCTAATTCCTATTAGTTTAACACAGCTTGCAACCTGAAGGATGCATTTGTGTACTAAATTTATTCTTCTGTCTGCTAGCAGAAATGGAAATCAATACAAATTCAATACTACAACTCCTCTTCTGAAAGGAAAAAGACAGGTCAATTTATCTAGCTTGCCCAAAAGAAGGTTGAAGGGTGGTTTGATCACATCTGAGAGGAGAAGGCTCTGGTTAATCTCAACAGTTTCTTCTGGCCTAAAAATTAAAAGCTTAAAAAAAAAAAAAATGGATCAGTGAACCTTTTCCCAAAAGCAGACATTTTCAAGACACTTACGGCTTGGCAGTTCGTTTTAAAGTCAGTGGGAATTTTACTGCTAATCAGCGCACTTCAAAGTCAGCCTTCAAGTCTTGTCTTCAATAGATCTTTTGGCAGATCCTGACGCACATTATACTCTAGTGGCTTTACAGCTTATTGATAAAAAGGTCAAAATCCTCTATTCTACTGCCCTATTCTTGCTATGCCCAGCAGCTCCTAAACTTGCAGTACAGAAGATAACAAGAGGATTTCTGCTGTACCTCTCCGGCTGGCTAGATGAATACCTTGGGCTCTCTACAGCGAGCAGAGATTAAGATAACATTTTGTAATAATGCAGAAGCTAAGCAAGAAATCCAGGCTGCCCCAGAGCTCCCAAGCCAACTATCCTGGCAATGTAGGAGATTTTCAGCTACGCCATGACAGAAAAAAAGACTGCACGAGTAGTGTCATTACCCAGAAAAAATTAATCCTTAACCGTGGAAATAGCAATCACTTAGAGACACGCACAGCAGTGTGATGGATCTGATGTTGATTTAAACAGGTGCGTGGTACCCCAAGTCCAGTTCTGCTCTCTTGTACCACAAGAAGTCAGGATTAACTACTGACGTCAATAGAGCATTTCTGCAAGAAAAAACACTCCGTGAGCAGGGATGGGGGCCAAAGATACTACTAATGAATAGCAGGGTTTATTAAAAAGGTTGGCACCAATGCAAGTATACCGATGCTATTACCCCACCTTCCTTTCCCTTATAATTGCCATCGGAGAGCCAGCCAAAGCAGAGAGCTCTGCCTGGGGATGGTCACCTATAATACTAGAAATTCACATTTGGCTGCTGATAACAATGCTGGGATAGTTATCGAGCATTAAGGCCAGAAGGGAGCGTTTCACAGGCTGGAGAACTGCTTTCACACCAATAATTAGTGTTTACTGAAAGCCTAGTTTAGCAACATCAAAGAAAGGAAAACTCACTAACTTACCCTTCTTCAGGCAGGGTATTTAAAGCCGGACAAATTCAAGCTAAATATAGCTCAAACTTCCAATAGCCCAGTAATTGTAATAGTCTGCCTGTTCCCTGACCAGAGACGCTGCAGCATGAATAAGTAGTAAACTATAAAACTCAACTTGTACTCCCCAAGGGTTGGAATGATTTTTCTAATCAATCTGTTGTTCAACGCTTAATCTTCAAACAGCCCAAACAGATGATTTATTACTGCTCTCAACCTGAAACAAAAGTACCCAAAGGGTACAAGTACATCTTTCATGTGGGTTGAAGAGCTATAATTAAACACTGATGCTTAAGCAAGCAAGAGAGCACTGGGCTTTTCAAGTTTAGCACTGCTGAGCAAATAGAAGCACAATTCCATTTACTGGCTGCAGTTAAGTAAATAAATTGACCCAAGATGTCTTTTTCCAGTTGTGAAAAAGAACAACCTTAGAACGTGGCTGCAGTGACAGAAGGACTATTTTTGTAAGATCAGAAGAGGCATGCACCTTTTTTCAAAGCTTGAATTAGCCTCAAGGTATCACTGAAGTCGGACTGGGTTTCGGGTACAATGGGAACCTTCAGGGCCTGAAGGAACACGGTATCCAACTAAATGTGACCTGAAACAAAGGCTGCACGTAAGCAAGTTTACAAGCTTTACACCATTAGAAAGGTTTCTCTGTTAGGCCCAGATGGAAGCCGTTCAAGAAAAACATTTCTAACTACAGTGTTCAGAGCAAAACCATGGAAAGATTTGATTACATCAAAAGATAACAGAAAAATATAAAAGTCCAGTGGCATTCAATATTGATTATGTCCCCCTCAGGAAAATGAAAACAAACAAAAAAATCTGGTTTATAGCGCAGATGATGTTAGAAATCGTAAACCAAGCCATCAGCATCACCTTGCCCATAGGACATCTGACCTAGGGGAATACTGTTGGGTTTATAATTTTGACCCCATCGCATTCACAGACATGCTAACAATATATTTACATAGTACTACCAGCCTAAACAAAACCACTGAAACTGGAGCCAGAGAAGGAGGCAGTGCTCCCACGGGGCTCTCTCCCAGGAGCACACCCACTAGAGATTTTAGGTGCATCTTCACTGTGGGGCCAGAGGTGAAAAAGTGCTGGATGTCCAAAATTGTGCTTTCCCCCCCATAACCCCGAAATCGGGTTTAAGTGCAGGAGGGATATTACCCTACAAACCCCGCTTGCCTAACAACGTGTATTGTTAACACCTAAAGCCAAGCAGACTGACCACAGGACATGGCGACACTTCTCACCAAGGCAAAGCCGCGACCCGGACCCAGAGCCACGCAACGCCTTTGCGAAGGACCACAGGTCAAAAACCCACCGGTTCTCGGAGCCGGGAACAGCAGGCTGGAAGCGTGCCTGGAGCTAGCAGTGCCAAGCCTCGTGGTGCAGGCCAACATCTACCGTAAGCCCATTTTATAGGGCAAGCCAGCAGCCTTGTTAACAGCCTGCCAAGACTCTGCTGGTTTGGCATCTTCTTCTCTTTTGATCCACCAGCTGTGAAGGAGATGCCTGTGCTAGAGAGAAAAAGAGGGGGGAAAAGTGCCTGGCTCCGGAAAGGAAACATAAAACTTGAGGTATTTGAGGTAAATTAATGTTCTGCCCAGGAACTTGTTCTAGTGTTGTCGTGGTTTAACCCCAGGCAGCAGTTAGGCACCACGCAGCTGCTCACTCACTTCCCCCCCTCACCCAGTGGGACAGAGGAGAGAATCGGGGAAAAAAAAGTAAAACTCGTGGGTTGAGATAAAACCAGTTTAATAGAACAGAAAGAAAGAAACTAATAATGATCATAATAACAATAATAATAATAAAAGGATTGGAATATACAAGTGATGCACAATGCAATTTCTCACCGCTCGCCAACCGATGCCCAGTTAGTTCCCGAGCGATGATTCCCCCAGCCCCACTCCCCCCAGTTTACATACTGGGCATGACGTCACATGGTATGGGATATCCCTCTGGCCAGTTTGGGTCAGCTGACCTGGCTGTGTCCCTTCCCAACTTCTTGTGCCCCTCCAGCCTTCTTGCTGGCTGGGCAGGAGAAGCTGAAAAATTCTGGACTTCAGGGGAGGAAACCGAAGGGAAGGAAAGAAAAAACCCTCTAAGCGCTTCAAGGAGAGAAAGAAACTAAAGCACAGAAGATGCTGCTTGACACCAAGAAGCAGACTTTGGGGGAATGGTCTTTTTAAATTTGTTACAGCAGCATATAAGCCCAATTTTATCTTTACCTGATCAAAGCTCTCCAACATGCAAATGTGCTGTATGAAAAGAGCAGGGATAGTCTCCTGTAACAAGACTACAGTCTATGAGGAAAGAAGATAGGAGAGGAAAGCGCAAGGATGCAACAGAGTCCTGGGGACAAGGACTGTCTCATGGCCCAGGGCAGAGCTCTGCCCTCCAGATCACCCCCTCCAGAGCCCGAGCTTCTCCCCCCACGAGACATCTGGCTGTGAGTTTTTCCATAATACCTGTCAGATGCCCCACATCCCTCAGTTCATTGGCCAAGGTATTTTTCTCCTTCAGTAAAGGGATGTTGATGACATTAAACAGCATTATTTCAATTAAATCTTCTATATCTCAAATGTACGTAAAGCCACAGGGGGATGAGTGATTTCTGACTTGAGTAATACCAGCTAATATTAAAGGGCATTTATCTGCTTTTTTTGGTAGAGGAGAATAAGGACCACTTACTAGAAATGATGACAAAATTTCAACTTTATTGCCATTTGAAAGCATCAATTTGTCCTGACAAGAGACAATAATGTTTCTATCAACGCTTTCATTAGAAAGGGTTTCTCAGACCAAGGACTGATTTTCTAATGAAACCAGATACACCATCACACACGGACAAACCATTTCCTTTGTTAGCACAGTGCACAGGAGATCTCCATCCACTTGATTCAACTCTGAAGCACATTCAAAGCTTGCTTTCCCACATCTAAAGAGGGAAACGAACTATTTGCAGAGTGCTCTTTCTTGTTTATCTCTATCATCTTCTTGCAGGATTGGAAAAAGAATGAAAATTCTGTCCTGACAGACCGAAAAAGGGCTTTGTACAATTTCTCTGACACACAAGTACTGAGATGGAGAGAACAGCTGTAATGCAGAAACAGAGTTACGTCATCCATCAGTCAGGGATGACAAATGGAAATGATGAATACAGTGCCACCTAATAGAATCACTTTAGATCAGAGACAGCCAAAACCAGCTAGATAACACTCAACATTTGTATATCGCATTAAAAATTAAATAATTTTAGAACAGCTCCACATGCTGTACAGCTCCTTATTGCACTGACATTAAAAAAAAAGAAGGAGGAAACTGAAGCACTGAAACGGCAACCGAGGACAAACTCTCCTCAGAGCAGTTTTCACAAAGGTAAGAAACAACCTTCATGTTTCCTCCAAGGGCTGCACCAACACCGATGGTTTCCTGCTCCTGACAGCAGGTTCAGGGCCTTTTCTCTTCTGGTTTTCACGATGCTTCCCACGGTCACGCTCCAAGACAGCGCTGTCCACGCTCCAAGCCGGTCAGCCACTTTGGTTCATCTCAAACCAGGATTTCTGTGTAAGAAGTGCTCCTTTTCCTCTCGCTGGTCAGATCCACTGAAGACAACTGTGCACTGCTAGGACTAGGAGAAAACACATCAGCAGGTCAGGTTAGATGTAATCGTCCATGTAGGTGGAGGTTCCATTTCAAACAGGAGGTGCCTCAGAGTCCTGCGAGAAACGCCACAAGATGATCGTCTTAAAATCTGACCCAGAAAAAAGGCTCTTAGAGTCACAAGAAAATAGGAGACTTGAAGCAAAACTCTGCATAACCCTTCTAGATGTTTTACATACTCACCATTAAACCCCCAGATGCACAGTCCCATTCTGAAGCTCTGTGAAACAAGATTTTTAATATTTTTTTTTTAACAATCATTTCAGGTGTGACAAACTTTTCCAGCTCTCATGACTCAAGTTCCATATTTACATCCAAGTTTACAAAAGTGGATGACTAACATTTTCCTCTTCTCTGTTACACAATGGTAAACACCTCCATGTGGTCTCTTCCACCCAGGTGAGTGACATTGACCCAAGTTCTTGGGCACATGCAGCCATAGTTGCCACATCAAGTTTTACCCAGTGAGATCACTTAATACTTTTATAGTAAATGTTGCTGAGTCATGGGATTAGTGATATTTGCACCTGTTTTTTCCAGAATATTATATTGGTAGTGACTTGAAAGAATTTTAACTTTCAATCCTGACCTACAGCCTGTTGTTTCACTTCTTCACTGTTATTTGGATCCTGGATCTGTAAAAGCAGGAGTTGTAACCTCTGTTTATTAAATATGGAGCAATCTCAAACACTTGCCTTCTCTTTTTTTTTCCCCTCTCTTAGGTAGGAAATAGTTAATTTTAGCACAAGTTTTGGGGTTGGGTCTCATTATTTGTTTTTCATTTTGGGGCTTTGTTTTGGGTTATGCTTTGTTGTGGGAGGGGGTTTGTTTGGGGTTCTTTGGATGGTTTTTCTGTGGTTGTTTTGTTTTGAGAGGACCTTCTGCACTGCATTTAAACTTGGCACGTAATATCCGTGCTGGACACAACTGAAGACCAAACTGGAGAGGAGGGATGCAGAGGAATCACAAGTTCTACAAACACGCAGCCTCTCTTGCGCCGAATGACCCAAAGCACACCAGGCGATGCTGACAGCAGAGAGGAGGTACCGTTTCCTTAACCCCTCTATTTTTTCCTCAGAAACCAAGGACATTTGGACACACTGTCACTAAAAGACACTCTGCAGCTCTCAATACTAGAATCAGGACTGGTTAGTAAAAAAACTGGAGAAAAGTAAGGAAATATCTTTATTGTTCCAAAGTTCAAACTGAACTGACACAGCTTCTTTTGGTGGATAGCAGGAGCACTGCAGACGACTCTTGAGAGACAGCTGAAGGGGATTCCCTTTTACAAATACAGTGTGAAACCATTAAAGCCTTGGTACCAAAAGAAATCTGACAAACAGCAGATAAAAGTTTTCCAGCAGAGGTAGGAAACACTAACTCAATGATGTCAACACATCAATTCTGCCTATGTTTTCCTAGGAAGCTGCTGAAACACAGTTGTTTCCTTACGGTTTAAACATTTCATTTTAATGAATTGCCCCAATATTTAAAAAAACTCAAGCTCTTTTGAGTACACAACATTGATTAGCACCAAACGTACTGGCTGGGCTCCAAATGGTTTCCATGCTGAGCTGACATTCAGCTGGAAGCGGAACAATCCTCTGACATCCTAGAGCAGCCCTGCTGTCGTACAGATCCATATTTTTGTGAAGGTGGCAAACAGGTCATTATATTGGGATTTTGGACTCTTAATTCTGTTCCTTACTTAGTCAGTAACCTTAAAGTAGATATATTTTACAGATGGGAAAAAAGTCATAGGCATTCTCTACCTAGAGGGCTTTGATATCTACAGGTGAAGAGATCAGATTAAAATACCATTTTTAATTTCGTAACAGGAACAGTAGGTTACGTAGAGTTCATAAAAATCTACAGATTGCCATTGCTAATATTTAGAAGCTTAATAATCTGAACATTCTTTTGAGATACCTGTATTTCCTTCAGCAAACACTTGCCTCAGAAAAGCTTTAAACTAGGTAAGATTTAGTGCCTGGTTCCATTCTCTCCATATACAAATAAGAAGGTGTGTAAGTTGGTATAAATTTTAAATTAAGCCATTAAGGGAGGAAAAAAAAAAAAAAAAACAAACCCCAAACTTTACCTTTGCTAGACTACACCTCCACTTTGATGAAATCCAGTTCATCCTTAAGGCTTCTCTTGTCTGTAGATTTAAAAAAAAAATAAAAAAAAAATTAAAGGGAAGAGTTTCTCAAAGTGTAGAAAATGTTTATATCATTTAGAACAAGTGCTGAAGTGACCCAAGTACCTTTCTGTCCAGAAGTGTTCCAAACAACAGGATGAAGAACCCCTAAAAAATTGCAAAAAAAATTAACAAAACCAGCATAACCACATGACGTTTCTGAAATGCTTCTAGATGTCGTTTCCTTAAGGATGGAAAAAATACTGTTTTTGTCAGTGTAATAGATCTCACCACATATGACTCAGATAACAGCAATACGCAAAATGAGTTTATCCACCCAGGTCACACGGACTGTCTGGGAATGTCAAGAATGGATATATAACCCATGCTAATTCTCATTACGAACTGGACGGATGGGTACATACCAGGACTTTCTCAACCCACTTAGAAGCAGTATTAGCCAAGAAGAGCTAGGGCAGACTGGCCATACAACAGTATGTCAGGTAACATTGCATGTCTGTACTGATGAGTTAAATAAAATCATCTTCAATGGCAAGTGAGAATTTCCTGTGTATTTGTTAAGCGATGAGACATCTTTGCAATTACTGGACATTAAGCAGTGTACTTTAACATAAATTTGTCATCTTAATTCTTCATCCCACTTCACACCAACTAGTTTGTTCCATTACCCATCTGCATCTACTGTGCCAATGCAGGATGCCTACTGCATGCACTGTGTAAGGTAGTTAAGCTGAAGGGAAAGCCTAGATCCTGTTTTTCATGCACAGCTCAAGCTGCCAGACCCTCCTAGGTCTGCTACCTTATCCCAAGCTCAGCAGAGTCTGAGGACGTGCTATTCTCAGTCTCACTGAGCTTACCTGGAAGGCGTTCAGCAGCGCAAACGTAACGTGGAATGCCAGAGAGCGGCTGTCGACAATTGTTGCTAATCCAAACCCCCAGGTGAGACCCAGAAGAGGTGTCAGAAGGACCACGTTTTTGCTAATTCGGATCATGTTGCTCAAATCTTGTGACTTGCAGCCTTCTCCAACAGCGGATCTCCCAGTCTTCACCACGACCACCACCACCACCACCACGTTCACAACGACGATGCCCAGAGCGGGTACAACAAAGGCCAAAAGGGCTTTCGTTTCATGCCAATTGAGCCAGCAGGTTCCACTCCTTAAATACCCATTTTTTGGTTCAGTAATAGCAACAGTGAGGATAGATATGACCAAGGGACATCCATATCCAATAGAGAATGCTGTAGCTATGAATACCGATCTCGTTATCTTAAAAAAAATTAATAATAATCCATAGAGAATCAAGAGGCCCAGGGTAAACATCCAAAAAAACATGGCAAGATAGAAAAAGTGAAGGAAAAAAGTGGCTGCTACACACAACTGGTAGTTTAGGGCTGTATTGTGCACAACAGCCGCGAAGATGAACAAAACATCTGCAATGAGAAGCGATGTAGCAATGTTGACCAAACAAAAATGGCGCATGTAGGTTATTTCAGTTTTTGTAACGTGATGCCAGACAACAGTCTCGATGACAAGGCAGAGAACCAAGCTGAAAATGGAAAGGCCTAACCCTACGCGTGTAATGTAATCCAGCACTGCATTTCGCAGCACGGTGGGGGACATCAAAATGGAGAAGGATTTGAATGTCCGACGGTGATGCTTGCAGATGCAAACAACACTGCTGATGTTGTCAGACTTCATTTTGCATGCCCTGTGATCCCATCTCCTTTCAGTAGAGTGCCACCCAACACACTGAGACTTGACGCTCTCCAGTTTATTCACCTTTTCGAAGATGAGCAAAATATGCTGAAGCTCTTCTGGCAGAGACACCGATAACACCATTCCATTCACAAAAACAGGGTCCAACCGGTTGGTTTCTAGAATGGCTCCAAGCGTTGGAAGTGCAATGCTGATGGCTTTGGAAGTCTTGGGTAACTTCAAAAGCTCTTCTTCTGGAATGACCACATGCCCAGTGATATCTCCTGTGTTATTGAACTCCATAGAAAAATCAAAGCTCTTTCCTGAAGTATTTTTATATATGCTGTAGCCTTTTATAGAGATGAAGTGCTCCTGTACACTTTCCGACCCATTCCTTAGAAGAAGTTTCCCTGCAAATAAATTCACTGAGTCCAGCAATATTGAACTGGCGTTTCTATCCTTTACAAAAGCCCAGTTGGAAATGATGGAGCTGTTCAGAATATGGTTTGCTATCCTGCTGTAACTCTGAAACAAACAAGAAAAAAAAAAGGTTTTTTTTATGTTAAAAGAAACCAGCTGTTATTCCACTGGCAGAGCCTCAGAAAGGCTCATTTAATTCAAGAGTGATTTCTATAAAAGGAATATTCTTCTTTGACAATGAACAGGTTCCCATGATCCATCCCAGTCAAACCCAAACATCTCCTTGGCATGGTCACTACCAGAATTGTCCTATCCTTTTCATATCATAGCTCAAGAGATGATTAGGGAAGCAAGTATAAAGCAAAAATCAGGACACCTAAGTTTATTCCAGATGCTGACCTGCCATGCACATCTGCTTTATATCACCCTCCCTATATTTCTTCCCCCACCTCTCTGAGTTCATCAGGGAAAGATGTCGGTTTTCATTGTGCAACACATGACAACACATGATGGGTCAGCATCTCCAAGGCTGCCTTCCCTACGGTGCCATGCTTCAAAAATTAATTCTTCCTTGTGCTGCTCTCCCATGTCTGTAACAGCAGTTCCTGAAAACAATTTTGTTTTTAAAGTGAATTCCACAGAGTATTTTCACCATACATGAACAGGTCAAACAGTTTCTCTGACAACAAAATACGGCCCTCTCTGGAAACTTTCCGGGTGATCTCCTTGTGACTAGCAGCCACCACTTCATTGGATAGTGGCTATAAGGACAAAACATTGTATGGATGCTCTGGTAAGCTCAGAAACATGTCCTGAAGCCCATAAAAGTAAATACCTGCATTTTTTTTCTATTGACATTCTCTGATAACAGCAGGGAAATCTTCTTTAGCAATTCCACTATATCAGCAATGTTTCCTGGAATGGCTGGGGAAGACAGGATATCTGGGATGATGCATGAAAAATCAGCTCGGCAGTTACTATTCCCATGGTCATCAGCACCGAAATATTTTGCTCCACCTCCAGGCCTCCCATGCACTGGCTTTCCTTCCCCTACAAAAGGAAGGCGTCCTCCAGCAACACTAACATGTCCTCCAGAGCTTGGAAGGAGATCACGTTCAGAAATCCTCTGGAGGGAGGAAAATAAATTTGAGAAAATTAATGGAGAGAATGAAAATGAAGCTACAGCTACAATCAGGCAAAAGGTACAGTGCAGGGCTGTGCAATGAATGTGCTGGATGGCCTGAAACCAGGGACCAAAGCTCACCTGAGAAGAACGTCTTGCTCGTACAACACACATGAAGGAAGGGGCAAGAACTAAATGCAGTGCCTTATTCTTAAAGTGACTGGAATGAAGTTCTTTATTTTGTAGTTGGGGAGAATTTACGGTGAATCATCTGATTATTACAGATATTGGTGTTGCTCTTTTCTCAGGTTCATCCTAGTGTATCATTGTCCTGGTTTAGATTCACATGAGGAACATTAGCCAAGTGAACAAGGCACCTTCATTTCTGAATTATGTTTCTACACAGGAATTTCCCAAATTTATTTCCTGTCGCTTCATTTATGATGAAGTCAAAGCCTGTTATCAAAGTAATCTGTGTTTTAGGATCCCATCTTCTTCCCTTTGCTCAAGACTGAAAGCGTGTGGAGGGAGGGGCTGTCTTTGCTAGAAATTAGGAGCATAGGCTAACGTAGATGCATAACAGTTACCTCACCTGAAAAAGGGACTGAACATCCAGGCTTGCACAGGCGTCTGTGAACATTTGCCACTTTCTGTCTGCACAGACAAAGCTTGTCTCCCCGTGGAAGGAGGGAGAACAAGGCTGAATACAAATAGCTCCGTTATCTTTGCAGGGAATGAGATTTATACAGTCATCTGAAAAACAGATCAAGCAGATATTGTTATAAGGTGTAAGACCATGGGCCAAGAGGTGAGTATCAGGGTGTAAAGTATTGAAAACTGGTAACACCTCACAAAGAATTAACAAAGATACATAGCTATTCACCGTACCTTGCTGATAACCAGTCTTTGATTCCTTACCGACAACCTGAAAAATAAGAAGTGTAATGTAGATTGAATGTTAAAACAAATAAAAGATGACTCCTTGGCACAAACCAGAAAGGAGATTTCAAGGGCAAAATAGTCCTTTCAAGGTCCAGAATGCAAAGGTCATGGCCCCTTGCTTGTACGGACCAACTGAGAACTCTCTACTAACAGTTTGTCTCTGCATTAATCCTTCAGTTGTACCCTTCTACTGAAATGACATACTGAGCTAGTGGACAGGATCACACACGCCTCCAGCAGTTATTCCTCAGTCAAAAAGCCTGCATTAGGCTTAAGCTCTCCAGTATTTCTCACGTTGATGAGAACATGCAACTTATTGATGAGGATATGTGATCGATATGACTTTTGCCGTAAGATGAACGTACAGTTGTACAAACACCAATGGCTGCTTTGCTCCTCTCCCAGCTGGGAAGCGATCCCAAGGTAGGCATCCCCGGCTCCCGCAGGCAGGACCACTTGCTGGGACTGCGAGTCGTAATCCAGAACAGCTTCCATCACTGCGTGGTCAAATGGTCTATCATCTACAGCCAGCCAAACCCTGCCAGTCTGGAAGGAAAGCCTGGCTACGCAATGCCCTGGAAATTGCACTGTTACTGCGGGGGAGAGCAGGCTGAGTAGCAGATTTCTAACGCTCCAAGGGTTGCGCTGGAGGTTGCTTGGCCTACTGAACGTACCGAATACTTCAGAGTGTTTTCTCCTGTAGTGACAGGACAAGGGGCAACGGTTTTAAACTGAAAGAGGGTAGATTTAGATCAGATGAGGAAGAAAGTTTTTTATAATGAGAGTGGTGAGGCACTGGGACATGTTGCCCAGAGAAGTTGTGGATGCCCCATCACTGGAAGTGTTCAAGGGCAAGTGGGATGGGGATTTCAGCAACCTGGTCTAGTGAAACTCACCCCGAGAGCAGCACATGGTGCGGCCAGAAAGTGCACAGCCCAAAAGAGGAGACAGTGGGCTACCCTCACATCCATCGCCTCCCATTTACTGCTTTCCTCCTGCAAGAAAGAGATGTTAAAGAATTTTAGACATATCTGTTTTCACCTGTGAACATAGTCCAGTTTGTAAGAGAGCAGCTAAACCCATCCCAAAGACTGTCCTTACTGGGCTTGCAAGGCAATTTTCAGATATTTTTTAAGTTTTTTAATGAGAATTATTTATTTTTGAACCTTTTCTTAAAAATAAAAAAATTAAAATAATCTGTCCAACACTGGAAGTTACTGCATTAATAATTTACTGTAACCTGCAAGGTGGAGAGCTTATTAAAGCAGTTCAGCCTGTGGTTCCCTTTTGAAGGGATTTAAGACAGCCTCACCTCCACTGGGTTCCACACTGCTACTCTGCCTCCTTGGGCAGTTCCTGATGAGACCTGCGTGTGAGGTAGGAAATTTGGGCCCTTGGGGCTCAGGTATCCAAATCCGAGAAACAAGGACCAGACTGAAACGTTATTTGCTTCGCAGAAGTATTCAGGCCTCTGCTCCCCCCATGAAGTTTCCTGTGGTCCTTGGTAGAAGCTTAATATCCTGGGATGCAACTTGTTACAGGCATATTTACTGGAGGAAAATAATCCAGTAAAGGGAATGAAGAAAAAAATGATGCACTCTATCACATCTGATTATTAGATGCCATACATGTCTAACAAAAAAAAAACCAAACAAAAAAACCAGCTCCTGTAGATTCAACAGAATTGAGACATTGACCTTCTATCACTGGATGTATAAGTAGATTAAGCCATGTACTAAAAAAAAATAAAATCCATACAATGGATGCAAGGTGACAAAAGCAGGATGATGGCTGGTTTTCAGAAGATGCACACAGGAGAAGGCTGGACAAATCACCGTGCTTTGATATAAGACACTCAGATTTCCCCAAGACATACTGATCAGGACAGAGGATGCTGAAACAGAAGGGGTCCTGCACTGACGGAGCAGAGATGTGTTTTTCTATCCAAGAAACTCCAAGCTCTCGCAATCTGATGGCTTCAAAGGACCAGGCACACAGGTGGCTGCCCCCTTCACCTGTGACATTTGTTCACCTTACTGTCTTTTGATATCTGCAGGTTTATTACTTAATTACAAAAAGATCACAAAGGGAAGAGCCAGATCGATGCACTGAATTTCTAAGCTAGCTCTAAAGGAGAACCTCGTGCCAGTCTCTGAATTCAACTGGTATTAATAAAAGCATTTTCTGGGTTTAAAGCTAGCAACTATTAGCTCTTCTAAGGAAATAAAATGGATAAGGAGAAGTGAACCAAAAGACTCGGATCAATATTGCCGAAGAACAGGAGGCGGCTGGGAAACACCTACAGGTTTGAAGCAAAGGGTTGTATTGAATTCTTTTCCGATTTTTGCAGTCATTAAATGTTTACTCTATGCTCCTAGCCCTAATTCCATTTCACAGCTGGGAATCCTTGAGCACGTCAAGTTTCATCACTAATTAATTCATATTCATTTGGTATTTAATCACTGATATAACTCCACCTAGGGCTGTTACCTTTAAGTGAGGCAGAAATCTGGGACAGCTCCAGGTATCTGAGGCTCACCAAGATACTGGCCCATGTTACCAGCAAAACACTGATCTTGCTCAGTTGCATTGCTTGACTCATCATGGAAACCACCCGGTCTCACCACTGCAAGAATGTGCCAAGGTAACTACTATGCAGCAGTAGAAACTTAGAGCAAAACAGGTAATACAGCAGCAAGTCACCGTCACTTTAGGGAAAAAATATGGATATACCGACATAAGGCCACGGGAAAGCATATACAGCTACTCCTCTCCCTCCACAGCATCCAATTATGGTACTTTATCTAGATAAAGGATGATGTATAACTAATCATAAACTATCTACTTCCATTAATAGGAACACACAGTGTGAATGCAGGGTATCAGACAGTGATCTGGTCCAAACTCAGGCAATGCACTTTTTTTTTTTTTTTTTTTTTTTTCTCTTTTTGGAGAAAGGTCCATAAAAAGCAACTGAGCTGTTAATCCAAGACACCCCAGTTGAAAACTTGACACTTTTTTGAAAATCATCCCCTGGATGAAGAACACCTTGCCCCTTCATGCACCCATCCCTGCTGGGATTAATTCACATTTGCAAGGCACTAGGCTACTAACTTTGCCTCCTTTTTAAAAAAACCTAAACACGTTACCCCTCTCTTCCAGATGTTTCTGCTCCATCAGGGTACAGGCACGCGAGCAGCTGAGTTGTCAAAACCCTATCGGGTGGAAGGGACTTTCTAGTAAGAGGGCAATTCCATACCCTCAGGTATCTCCCACCCAACTCAGGAGATCGTCACCAGCTGCTGATCCTCCTTCTCCAGCTCATTTCATTTGGTCACAGCAGCCCGGGGTGGGGGAAAACCCTCAACAGGAGGGAAAGAGTAAGGAATGACTGGCTAGACAGTGGTTACGAGAAAGGAAAGAGCCTCTTAAAATACTAAAAAAAAAAGGGTAAACTGATCATGTATTTTAAAAGTAATCCATGTCGGTTAATGTATCATAACCTTAAATTCAAAGCCCTTACTCTGTGACTTCTGTTGGCTTAAAATCAAAGTGTTTTGTAAAACCTCACAAAACTATCCCTCCCTTCCACTACCCCAAGTTCTTTTGTGCTTTTTAATTTCTGGCAGGATGCATTGCAAGGCAGCCTGGCACGCCCTGCTCACAGCTACCCGAGGGCTCAGCTCAAGCAGCGACAACTGAGGGAACTACAGCCCCAGACTGGTGGACCCAAGGGCTCTGGCCAAAGTATCCTGCACAAAAATTACGAGCACATACTGTTGGAAAAAAAAAAAAAAATTACATCGGGCTGGACAAATATATTTCCCCAAACACTGCAAACTCGCACTGTTTGTATTTAACATTTTTTTAAAATATTAAATCTGTTTTTACAGAACCTAATCTATTATTTTTAGAGCTCGAATGCTACATGGCTGGCTTAAAACTCAATAAACCACCCTAATATGATCACTTGCCATTGCTCCCTAGCAAGTTAAAAAGGCTGCACAGCAGGAGACTTTAGAGTCTTCAACATGGTCATCCAGAGGTAAAAATTAAAGGTCTTAACTATACAGAATCGTATTATTTGTATTTTTAAAGGGACCACACTTGGAAAATATGAATTTAAGTAAAGCAAGTGCTGAGAGTGATCTTTACAGTAACTTTAGCTATGAGAAAATTTCAGATTTTCTTAAAAGTGACAACACTGTGATTAGAGACCAGTAACAAAGCTACAAGCAAAAACCTCAGAGGATAACTAAGATATCTAATTGTTTCCACAGATGTAAGGAGAATATAAAACTGAGGAAATAAGTGCAAAGTAAATACAGCCTAAGCAATTAAGTGCATTTTAGATTACGAATGAACCAATTTCACAAACCACTGATATTTTTCAAGCAGTTCTGGAAGAACATTGTTTTGCGATAGTACTTACTGGTTTTAGAAGTCTGGGTTCTACTGTAAGCAAAATTAATGCAGCCAGAGATCCTCGAGATACCACAGGCGAGTGTCCAACCATTCATCTGCTGCCATCGTGCCCCAGTCCCACTCTTACGGTCTTACCCAGTGGTGCTCGAGTGCTCTGATTCATTCAGTTTTCCCATGAAGAAATAACCTTGGGCATCAGCCTCCTCCTTTTCTTGCCCAACTGGATTAACATTGAGGAACCTGCAGATGACAATAAAGGTATTGCACTGCAAAATGACAAAACAAGTTACAAAACACACCCACAAAACTGCCAGATTGCCACCTTTGCCAGGAGTCCACACAGATGAATCACACCCGCGTAGTTTGTATCTTTCCTCCTCATGGAGAAGGCATCTTCTGCTCTTCTGTATTTAATAGATCGAGACTTTAAAGACCAAAAAAAAAAAAATCCATTATCAAAATCTGGTCAAGTTAATGTATTGCCCTTCATAAATCAAAGATGACACTACTGACAGTATCTCGCACAGCTGAAAAGCTCAATGAGCAAGTAATAATCTTTTCTTTACAGGCTGCACCCACTGTAAGGGGTGAGAGCTGTCTGCTGAACTTTCTGCCATGTTCACTGTTGCCTCCCTTCGTATTGGCTCACCTCCGATAGCCAGCAATTTACAGCAAGTAGTTTATCATAACAGACGAGCAATTCCTAACACACCTTTCACTCACAAGGCTGCTTTGGAAGAGAAGAGCTTTGGTCACTAATTTTTTCCACAGTCCTGCAATGTGTTTGTCATGAGCTTTCAGGGTTTCCTGTGATAATGTCATTTTGTCTGCTACCACAACTTCAGTCTGTCCTCAGCTACAAAGTAGGTCTCCAATTTTAGCCTAAAGATAGGTATTATTTACTGTTCTGTTTTGATCTAGCCAGCCTCGCATCTCACATTGGTAACAAGTAGGAATTAAGCCAAGCACAATTAGACACAGCCAACACAACCCATCTGGAAAGGTTAAATGACTTGCACTTGATACAGTACCAGGTAGAGATGAATTAAAAGGTGGCACCTTAGCTACCTTTTAAGTCAGAAGGGCCAAAGACCAGATCACATCAAGGTGCAGACACCTGTTGTAAAAGGCTTCTTCCCCTCGGCACCTGGAGTTGTGCTTCTACACATTCCCTGAACCTTTGCTACGATGGCAAGACTGAATACCCCTTGATTCTCAAACACCTCCCCAACCTAAGCAATAGTCCTCTGAAGGACACAAAGGCTGGCACACTTCAACACTCACACACACACACATGCTGCTCCCAGAAGGAAGAAGTGTGAATCTGTGCTCCTGAGGGCTTAGAAAGATATTCAAACCATGATCTCCAACAAGCGAGGACGGTACTTCCAAACCCCGAACCCAGCAGCATCAGTCTCGCACTTTACAAGCTGGCCAAGGCTGCTTGCATTCTTCAAGCTGGGAGGTATGTGCCCAGGCACCCAAAAGGGAGTGGTTTGTCTTTTCAGTTCTTGCAAAATCCAATTACCCAAGATATATGACCAGCTGCTTTGACACCGCTCTGAGAAAGCGAAGAGTCAGCAATCGGGAACATCTCAGAGAACTTTAACAGCAGCCAAAAGTAAGGCAGGTGTGAAAAACTGGTTTTACCATTTCCTTTGGAAAGAGTTAACAGACTTCTACTAATTTATGACTTCAATGAATACAAGGTATTTATTTAAAAGTTCAACAGATACTTTGCTACACAACCCAAAGTCAAACCTTACAATACATTACAGGTATCATCAGAAACTTAATTCCCCTGAAGCAACATTAATGAAAAATGTTATCTGGCTGGTGATTGTTTAAGTAAATTAAAAAAAATAAGTAGACCCGTAATTTTATTTTTTTTTTTAAACTGTACCTTGTATGCAAACAAAAGTTTTTTAGAGAAAGTTACAAAGATTGAATAAAAACCTTGCAGTTGATAAATGCCCTTCTGTTGTTCCGTTCTTCATCTGCCTTCTCCCTCATCCATACCCCTTTTAAACATGCCATGCTCTCAGTCTTCAGTTCTTCACTATATATTTAAGAAGTGATTCAAACATGCATTTATCCATGTTACTGACTGGCAACGGGGATCTTAAAAAAGGCTCTGAAGATGCACAATAAGGTCAGTTCAATATGGACCAACAAGAAATTAAATATAAAAAAAAAAGGGAATAAAGAGATGCTGGTAAGATTCCCAGTTACATTTGCAAATTAAACCAGTAAGATTTCCAACTGTCTGGATCCTAAGCCATCCTGGGATTCAGGAACCAGAGCATCCCAGTGAGTAAATTAAAATCTGAAAGCCTCAAAGGCAGACCATATAAATAACAATACACTTCACTCCCACCCCCCAAACCCCTCCTGCAAAGAATTTAATGGCATATGAAACATTCCTGAACAGAACTGAGCAGACATTTCAACAGGTTTTTAAACTTATTTTATTTGCTGAGATTGGATAGCATGCATCATTTTACAGCACCGGTAAACAAGTCAGTGAAGCATACTGCTTTTAGGAACTTGTACTGTGGAATGTCTTCAAAACCATTACCCTCTCCCCCTCCACTCTAGTACGTAACACTAGCTGAAGACAAGACAGAGATATATCGGGGCAACTTTCTTATGGCTAAAAATACTCAATAGCAGCGACTTTTAAAGGAGGGTTTTATTAAGTCATGTCATTGCACTTGGGTCATTTATTGCTATAGCGAGCAAAGGCCATTAAACAACAAACACATTTCATTTGTGGTTTTAACCGATTGTCTTGTTCTGTTCATCTGCTACAAGCTTACATGCAGACACAATTTCTGTAGAGCAATCCATTCCAAAATTTGTTTCATGCTCTAATCACAGTGAGAGCTTGTATAACAAAATTGGCTATTCCATTAGGCTCAATTCTTGCTTTTCGTCACCTGACTTAGAGATATGAATTCTAAGGAAGAGTTTAGTGTCTGATGAGAGGCATTACTGCTGCACATTATTCCTCAATATAAAGATCTGGCTCAAGTCTTCATTTGTGATGCATCTAGGCAATTAAAAGCATTAATATTTAATCAGCTTATTAGCAACGTGACTAGCAAATATTCCCTAATACCTCATAGTATATTAACCAAATTTTATGAACAATATAAATCAGCAATTGACAAACATCCTCCAACTGACCTTTTGATGTTTGTATTTATGATGCATCAACTGTAGAAAATGTATACTCTCAAGAAGCAACACTTCCCGGTCACTTGCTCAAGTGACACACTAAATGACTATATTTATTACTATTCCCATGAATAGAAGCTTAATTACTTCTCTTACTGGTAAAGTTGCCAAACTACGTGGCATGTTTTTGTCATTTAAATTCTAGTAAACCAAAAGGAGATATGGTGATTATTAACAAAAGTAATGCATTTGACTGGCTTTCTGAGCTGTAAGTTTCTTAATTGTTTGATCAAATTAACACAGCAATAAATAACATTGTCTCCCACCACTTTACATATTACTTGGATATTATTCTGGTGCACTGTGTTGAGCTCAGGGGTTAAAGATAATGGCAATCCACAAGATTTCAACTGTTTTCCATAAAATGTGAAAGATGCCATCTTGGACACCAGCACAATGCTGTCAAAGCAATTGTTCCAATCACTCATTAAAATACAAAGAAGTTATTAAATTTAGAGATACACAATATACTGAGAAAGTTTATGGCATAAATATATAAATATTGAGACCTTTTGAGAGTATCAAATTTCCAAAGGGATTTATTTAGAGACATATTATAAACAAAACCTGACTATCGTAAAAACGGATCAAGATGCATATTTAACCACTAGAAAGATTGATGACTTCAGTTTAAATACACAGAAGCACAGATTTTGTGACTTAAGGTTTACTTTTTCATGCTGTATGCTGTAACATTTTAGGCACAACAGGTTAAGACTGGATTGTAGCCTTGTTTCTGTTTTTCTTGCATTTTGTGGTTTTAAAAGTTAATTTTGTCATAGCTTCATGATTCAGTCCCAAATCCCTTTTTAATCCAATAGTGCAAGTGACAAAACATTCTGCTAAACTACTCAGATTAGATCATTCGTTCTTACTACAATGCATAGGAGTTTCACCTGCTTCGTTGCATTAAAAAATCCCTATCTCATTACTCAACTTATAAACAGCATGTTATTAATATTCTCACTGCAGACAGGCACAACAGCATAACCCTGGGTAAGACTGCCAAAATTATACAAAAATCATATATTCCCTTTTGCGTCTAGGGAAAAAGTAGTGACTACAATTACGATACAGTTATTACACCCCTCCCAATAGACTATTTTACAGATTAGTTGTAAAGATAGATCACCCTATTTATAGTATAGATCTCTTTAAAAATTAAGCTACAGGTATTCAATAAAAATCTATTAAGAATTCCCTCTCCTTTCTATACAGATTCAGTAGTATTTTCAAGCAAACCTAAAAATAAGGTCTGCAATTCCAGCACAGTAAGAAATAAGGCCTCTTTTATATTGGCAAAAAAATTACACCATTAGTCTTTTTTGTTTTCTTATCTCTCTGAATAAAAGACTATATTCCTTTTTTTACTATATTTTTTCCTTTAAGACTGTAGAACACCAGCATCCATTATTATTATGAAATAAGAGTCAGTTCTCCTTGTGTTCAGCTTTGAATTCCTGGTGAGTTAAAAACATTGAGTCCATAACTGTCTCATGTAGACATCACTGCTTTCTTCAATTTTTCTATTTCAAGCTGGAAAATGGACATTTTGAAAAGAAAGAGAATCAGTATTAAAGTAGCAATAATCTAAAGTCTTCAGAGCTTTCACCAATATTATAACCTTTATATTTCAAAGACACTTAAGTAAAAAAAAATCTTAACACAGAAGCATTTGACAGCTTGATATTTACAGCTGATTTCATACTACTGTATGGCTAAACAAACAAGAATTTAAATTCATCAAAAATTTGCCTATAGTTCTGGTACGTCTTATTGGATAAACTCACTTTGAATAAAGCAGTCAAAGCTAGATTGTAGAATCACTTGACATGTCCACATGTAACGCTGCATCATCACCTCGGACTAACTTCCTAAAGCAGCCTTCATGCAAAATACCGTGCCATGATTAATTTGTATTTCTTCAAATGGATTTAGAGGATAGATGGAATTTACCTCCTCTTCATCCCCAGTGCATATTTAAGGCAACTTCATTGATTACTTTAGAGACGCATTAAAAAGGCGACTCACCAGAACTTCTCAAATTTCCACAGTAGCTTTGTAGTCAATAAGAAGTACTATTTCACAAATAAAATGCCCTTTTGTACCAGACTGAAATAGTTTTCTACAATGAGCTCATCCTATTAACTACTTAATGGCATCATATTATAATGCAGGTAGCCTTCTTCATCAGTAAATTGAGAGGAGTAGCATTCATTCATAAGGAAATTTTTCAGATGCATTCCATTCTTTTGGCAAATTATTCACTTAATATTTAAACAGTTCATCAAAAAATTAGGAAAGTTTACTTTTGCCCTGTTTTTCTTTTGATTACATAAAGTAAATCTGTCCTTCAATCTTCCAAAAGCAAAGTATTAATCTTCTCCCTTGGAACATAGCAGAGCAAAGAGCAGAATCCAGCAACACTAAACTGAACTCGCATTCCAACACCCATACATATTGTTAAAAATACATTATGTTAAAAATTTTCCAGATAAAGTAAGCTCAACTGTATGAACTGTGAATCTTCTATATACATCCAAAGGCCTCCTGAGGCATTCATTCAACCACACAGTAACACAGCAATCAAAAAAAAAAATTGAGCAGGCTCATTAAGACATTCTTGTGGCATCAAATACCAGAACTGCCTACAGACTTCTAAACTTCACGCCCACTCAAATTGCTAATATTACCTCCAGTTTACTTCGTAACAGCTTCTCTTCTTCCAAATCCTTCTTTAGTTTTTCCAGTTCTCTCCTAAAAGTAAAGATATCAGAAATGCAAGTTTCACATTACTGAGAACAGGCAGCATGGGTCTTGTTTAAATTTTACAAGAGAAATTCCTGTAACAACTGTCTGATGCTATACCTTATAAATAAAACTTCCATATAAGTACACGCCCACTAGTGAACTGGTACTCAAAGCTAGTGCACCACAAGCTTCCAACAACTCTCAATACTTCTTCCCTATCACTGTGCACTTACCCCTAACTTATAATCACAATTTTAAGTAGGCTACTTTAAAATTTCTACTGTTATTTTACTTGAAGGAGTTGAATTTAAACCAAGATAACCTGGCAACTTCTACATAGAGAATAGAAATTCCTTAGATTAAAATGTTCCTAAAATATGTTTTATTTCATAACTATGTTCAGGCATGAAAGCGCTAAGAATTATCATCAAGTCACTGAAGAACTAGTTCATTAATCTCCAGAACTCAGAATTTACTAGTTTGCTTTGGAGACCAACTGATCCTGATGCTCTATAACCTCTCAAGAGGTCAATCTAAAAGCTGGTTTGGTTAGCACTAGTCATCACTTAACAAGTACCAAAATGAATGTCTGTGCTGTAAAAATAAAACCAGAAAAGGTAAATTTCCTGCAGATTGGTCTTTACTATGTTTACTCAAACACCAATTACATTTTTCTTCTACATCATTCTCCAAACACAACCCTACCCACAGGCACACAGATGACTGGGCCGCCACGATCACCAATTTGAAAAGCTCAGTAATATCTTTCCCCACTACTAGTCATGTCAATACTGCAATTACTTGTTCACAGTGTTACACAAGGCCAGCACATGTACTTACACTAAATACCACAAAAATTATATATTTTTCCTTACAGTGAAAGTACTAACTGTTTAAGAAGTATTTTCAAAAAGCTGTAATGCATGCAGGAGTGCAAAGTAGGAAAGAAAAGTGTGTACAAATTCCAAAAATACTCTGACATCAAATCTGTATGTATTTAGGACATCTAGTTGGATCAACTTCTAAAGAAAGAACTTCTGAATTAATATTAATACAGAATAGCATTTTTTTCCTTCTTTTTTATTTTAAAGAAGTTTGGCATTAAAGACATTTGGGAGATGTCTGTGTAACCCTTTGAGATTGAGAAGGAAAATATTTACCCATGTTCTTTCTTCAGTACGTCTACTAAACCCATCAAATCATTAATCTGAGTCCTGAGCTCTTCCACAGAAATTTTTTCATCATCTGTTTCTCCTTTAAGTTGGATGTCTCCAGGAAAAAAGTTGAGTATAACAGAACTTGGTCTCTGCGATGAAGATGGAATTGGTGGACTGAATGCAGATGGCTAAAAAAATACATCAGTGGAAAGCTGAGAAATGAAATCATACCGACTACTTACAGCATAGAGGTTGTACTGTTATGGGAGCTACATGTGCACAACTTCCTTAATTGTCTACCCAAAAGGCAAAAAACAATGTCCAGTTCAAATGGACTACTGTAGTATATGAGATGCAGTTATTTTATACAGCTCTTTATTAAGCATTTTCCCTGAGGTTCCTGTAGTCACTAAAAAAAGTGCTCACACTGCAGTTCTCTCAAAACCAAACCAAAACAAAAAAAACACAACGTGATTTAATGGGGCCCATAGGTTCATTATAAACAATCTTTTCTGCACCTTTCTGCTTTGCTCAGTTGCTCTGTCAGAAGACTACAGGATGAGCAGCCATGAAGCTTATTTGGGAAATTATACCATAGTTTTATGCTACCTGAAACAATAGCTCCCATCAGAACTGATGAACTTTATATTTTAGTATAATGAACTTTATAGTAGAATTTCTAGTATGAACTTTATACTAAATGACATGGCTCACTTGCATTTAAATACAATCATTTGCATTTAGGTGGTTGCATTGATCTAAACTGGAAATGCAAGCAAGATGAACCTAGCTGCCTGGTACTTGTCTAGCTCCTTGGTATCGTACCTTTTTTGTTTCAACTGGCTTTGGTTTGGCACTTTCTTCTTCTTTCTGCACCTTCAAATTTTTTTCTGGACTCACATTTTGACTTGCCTGGTAAACCATTCATCAAAAATAAAAAGGTTTTCAGAATTTGAAAAAATAAATAAATAAAAAAGTAAGTAAAAAAAGAACTGTCATATGTTTCTAAAAATGCAACAGAAAAAAAAAAAAAAAACACAAAACCCAAACACCCAAACTTAAATTGCTAGACTACCATGGTTTTCTTTCCCTGCCAGTCAGAACTTCCCTTCCTCACCATACTCATTCAGCTGAATTTACATCAACCATAGAAATCTTGGGCAGGATTCTCAAGCATCTCTGCAGTACTTAACGAAACAAGTCCTTGATGCTTTTGGGAGCCTGTAGGTACTTTCATAAAACATAAACAGTAACCAGCAGTGACTGTAGATAGTAACTGTAGATGGTAACTGGCATGACTGAACTACACAACATCCGATGATACAATTTGTTTTCAGGGACTCTGCACCATCTGGTTCCCATGGTCTGACAATATCGTGTCTTAGCACACGAGATCACAAGTCCCGCATTACAGCAAAATTAAATTACAAATCTGTTGTGGCCAAAGACTATACATTGTTAGGCCTGCAAAGCACTAAAGACAGAGTTGTGTGTATGCACACCACCTATTTCATCATCAGTGACGCTAGAAGAGCTAAGTACTTACTGCAGTAATACCCCAGAGAACAGAAAGACTTCTTCAGCTGCAACGCAGTCACGTTGTTTCTCTTACATACGCTTCCCTCCGGGGAATGGATGTTCCTGTAGACAGAGTCTATAGGAACTGAACCTCTACAGCATTTTGCCCTCAGATAAATGGTTCATCAAACTGTTTCCCAGTGCAACCCTGTTTCCTGGGAAGTTAGTTCACTACTAGGAAAAAACACCCAATATACTCACAGGACTGCTGTTATTGAAACGTGAAGGCAGCCTCCTACCAGGCATCTTGGGTCGGTTTGCAGTAGGGTGTGATAGATTATCTGAGGTAGCTATTACATCATCAAAGCTTAACAGATCTAGAAAAAAAATGAAAACATAGACCACCATCAAGACCAGAAGGTTTTGCTGCATTCTCTTTTATCACTTTTTTTCCTCAAGACAAAAAATAAATATGTAATTTATCAGAATTCTTATTGTTTGAAAGATTTTCAGTATATACAACACGAGCCATATGAAACAACTACACAAATTTGGCATATATGGGAAACCACATTTTCCACCTTAAAAAAAATAATTAAGAGTTAATTCAACTAGCAATTAAATACAAGTTCTCAACAGAAATGCTGTAGTAACATGGCAGCAAAACCAGACCTAACAATTATCTGGAAAAGAACATATTTATGACTTTTCTTGAGAGGTGCCATATTCAACTGTTTAAGAGAGCATATAACTTGCATGAAAAGCATGAAACCCCAAGTTTAGTGACTAAGACAAAAATAAAAGCAGCATGGTAAAGTACATCTTCACAGGTTGGTGAAATAAGTTAAGACGACATTAACTGCAAATATTTCTGTGCAGGGTAGTTTTTTCATATGCAGTGTTTTGTCTAAATAAAATACACAACTTCATAAAGTCTGTCATAAATCATTTCAAAACTCCATTCTCATACTTTATTATATCATACAGATCTCTCTGTTCATTAGTCTCTTTACGCTCATAGCTCTTGGTATACTCTCTCCTAGATCAGCAGAAATTCTTTACATCCTATGGGAGGAGGCAACCTTAGGAAAAAGGCTGCCTATTAATAGGAAGATTAACATTAATAGGAAGAACAGAACATATCTAATCTAACAACATAAGTAGTTCACCTAGTTAACAACTGGACTTCTTAACTGTTTCTCCACAAAAATAATAATACTTACCTGTCAACAGATTTGCAATGAGAAGGTTTTTTGTTTAAGCACTGACATAAGATCATAGGTATTATATATGTTTTTACAACACAAGTTCGTTAGACTTATTTCTAGGTACTCTAAATGTTTAACTAAAATACCACACAGCATTTACTATGGGCACCAAAAGTAACATTCAAGGACTGGGGTTTGTTGGGCAGGGAGGTGGTGGTTTTGCAACCTCTGATTTTTACATGACATTATGATTTATCAAATAGCAGCTATGATAGTTCTTTCCCTATTTTCTCATTCATTTTAAAGCTATAGAAGGAGGTCATATAGCAAAAAAGCCCTAAGAACACTGAGTCAGACTACTGATACCACTTTCATGTTTGGATGGATGACTCAAAATCATCTGATTAATCAGAGTTTTAATCACACATTGTCAAAGCTAATTTATACCTGTAGAAACTAAGTTTTCCACTGAATGTTTTAACTGATTTTATTGTCTTCTATTCTGTGTTACTATCCTTGAAGTCCCTAAGATATTCGCAACTTCTGGACATCCCTGAACATATTTCATCATCTGTTGCCTTGTTGAAATGCAAGCTTTTATAACAGTATCTGTTACCAATCAGTTTTGCTGCTTTTTAATTTTATTAAAGAGAACATAAATACAGTCTTTTGTAAACATGTAATCATATCTGCAATGTAAAAAAGCGGGGGGGGGGGGAAACAAAGAAGGAAGAAACAGAAGTGATGAATGGCAAGCAGCTGACGGAAAAGAGGATGAGGGAGAATTAAATAACTATGAAGTTATTTCTGCTGTAGTCTGTGCCAATAAAATATTTAACTTATTAGAAGTCAAGCAACAGTGACCAACACGTTTTTTACTCAACCCCAGAGCACTAATCCATGCCAAAATGTAAATCAGGATTTACGTTAGTTAGGTATTATTAAAAAGGTAAAAAGAAAGCAGAAAAAAAAATATATATGCCCTTTCCCCCATCTCGGTAATTTTTGCCTTTAAACGACCCTCCTTTTGTCATTCTGCAGAAATGACAAATCATTTGGCAGTAAATTTAAATAAGAATTGAAAATTGAGTTGCTATTATGATTGTAATGCCAGCTCTGTGTCCACGAACAAAGTAAACATCAGGCATATTAAGAATAATGTGTACATCTGAAAAAAACCCACAGTATTTGACAAGCCTTGAAGATGAAGACTGCTACAGTCTTGAATTGTATATGATTTCAATATAGATGGTGGGATGACACTAAAGCTGGGGGGAGGGGGGGACGGGGAGGGTCCTATTTGTTAAGAGCTTCTAAAGGAAATTGCTACATCTGAGACAATTGCTCAGCATTAAAATATTAACAGCACCTTACAGTCAGAGGAAATTCTGATTGTACTTGCATTTTTCTTGTAACCTTTTCATCTTGTTGCTTTGGTATAGGGAAGAAATTAAAGCACAGCCTGGTGGAGATCAGGGTTTGTGTTTGTGGTGGTGGTTTTGTTTGTTTGTTTTCTTTTTAAACAGCATTCTTATTTATTTTAGAAGAAAGCCTGGCCCCACTGAAACCAATAGAGATACTGATGAAACCCACTGAAACTTCACAATTTCAACCAATAAAATGATTTATCAATTAACTTTCTTACAGACAGCCTGTAGACAGTTGTTAAATGAAATCCCATGGTAGTGCCAAAAGAGCAACATTATACATGTGGGGATAATTTGAGTCAAAAAATGATTTTAAGGCTGAGCAAGAGCACCTTTCTTTCTAGAAAGATGAATCAAGTTTAAACAGTTACTTAGGACAGACTACTAGAAATATCTCTTCTGCAAGCTCACCATGGATCCATAACAGAACTATTAGAAGCTTTAACAGATACAATTAGGTGAGAGGTTTTGTTAAAATTTGTGAATGCTTCAAGTGTACTCATAGCAGTTTGTCTTTAAAAGCCTTCACAAAAAGAAGCAAAGCTGAAGGGATGTCTAAAGAAATTATCGTTCCAACATCTCATGTGACTGGGGTTTAAAAACCCATGACAGAAGTGAAACGTATCCAATATTTTAGAAGACAGGACCTCACATTAATCTGCAGAGTAAAAGAAGATGGCAGCCCTTTTTCCTATTACTCATCTTGCTGAGATTGCACCCCAAAAATTTAGGGCACAGATATAAGCTTCAGAATATTTAAACTTGCAGTCAAGCAATAGTAAGGTATTTGCTACAATTGAGCACATGCCTAATACGTAACTTTCAAAAACACTATTTTACAAGACTCATGATACTAAATAGCCAACACTAGTGGATTCAGTGCCTAAAGGCTTCATAACTGCATAATTTGTGTGTACAGAAGGATAAAGCCATTCAACCTACATACACCAGAAGTGGTATAAGTATTGTACAAATTTCACTATAAACACTAGGTTTGGCTTATCTATAGCTGGACTGTAAAGGTTTTCCTTTTTTTTTATCCCCACAAGTTCCTAATTGAGAAGTATACTTAAAGTAACAACTTCTTTAACAGCTAAGCAAAACAGGCATTCAAACAAACAAAAAAAGCATTTTAAATCGAAACCCAAAAATTTTAGCATCCATAACTGCAACTCAAAATTACTCTTATGACGTTAAGAAGAGGCTATGTGTATGGCATAAAGCATTTGGATTTCCTTATAGATTGTTATCTTACCAAAATGGAGAAGGGTAGGGTAATTTCCTGACACGTAAGAAGGGAAACATGGCAAACAGGATAGGAAACAAAATCTGGAAAGAAAAGTCAAGGAGAGGAATGTCTAGAAAAAGATTCTGAACAAAAAAATTATTTTACAAAGCAGGAAAAAGAAACATTTGTAGAAGAAACAGAATCGCTTTACATGTTCAGCATGCTAGTATTACAGCTTTAGTCTTTTACAGTACTTTAATTCTAGTTGAACAGAGAAATATTTATGCAATTTTTCAAATAAAGCTTCAAGAGAAGGTATTTCAACATGATTGATGTTTCTGAATGCTTTTGAGTATCTGTCCTTATCTGATGGCTGGGGGCCTAACTTTGATATGGAGTGTGTTGGCTTTTTTCTATAGATGCAGAATATTTATGGCTTCTCCTCAGGCTAAATTGAAAGTGGCTCAACCTACACCACACTTCATGGTCAAACTAAGTTGCAAAACAAAAGACCCATACTTATAGAAATTGGTCTTCTAAAAATTCATTCACTTCAGGACCTCAGTCTAAAGGCAGGCGGGATGGAGGGGCAGGGGAAGAAGAAAGACTGGTAATGCAGTTGCCAGCCGCAGCCATACACTTCCCCCCGTGGTTTAGCATCTATTCCAATGCTTGTAAGATACAAAGTTTGAGATTGTTTAGTAAGGACCCAACATGTTTGGAGCTTTATATAGCCTTAGTTGCTGCACGGAGCATTCTGTCTTTAGCAGCAGAATGCATACAGAGACATAAAGCAAGAGATGCATTACATTTTACTGGCAGGAGTTTGGACTAGTCTATTTTCACAAGAGTAGTAAAACTACAAGTGACTCATGCAGATCGCTTTAAACAAGGGCACTTTCACATAACAGAGGATTTCTGAAACTTTCCTTAAATAGCAGCTCCTTGACACTGTCAGTGCTGCATCCCCACACGGAGTGCCTGACCCTCCTTTGCTTGCTCTGCACCAGACGAGGACCACTGAACAGACCTCACCCACTTGCTTGTCATGAACCCCTGTCCCCTGCCCCGTACAGGTATTGAAATCTTGAATCTCTCCATAAGCCTGTAAAAATCTTATGTTAGCAAGTCAGAATTAATAGATTTTTTTTCCCTAAATCTGTACAAAATTGGGGGGTTTATGTATATGTGAATACCTAATATCACAGCTACTATGTTGATATCTTTTAATAACCAGAGTAGCAAGATAATTGCACCTAAAGAAAAAAGACCTTCCACCTGCTTTCATGGGGAGCTTTTTCCTGCGGATAAATGATACTATGCTACACAGTAACACATCTAGCACAGTCCTAGAGATAAACATCTGAGTAGTAGGACAAGGCTTACATTTTTAAGGCTAGGTTGTGCATCGCTCTTTCATCTCTCAGCTTACATTTGCCGGAAAGTGTTTCTTCCGTACCCTCATTCAAACTCATCTTTAAATAGAGGCAATAGTTAAACTGCCAATTCAAACCCTTTAAGACAAGGCATATCGCAGCATATGCATACATTTTACTGGGGAATAAAAAAAGAACTTATAAATACTTTAGAGTAACACTATTAATATTTGTAATATTTCCAGGATATTTTAATACCTGCTGAAGTCCAGCTTTTTGTGGCTCAGAAAAATGTAACTTCTGTATTTAAAACATACATAAACTAATCTTTCCCCATACAAAGCATTTAAGCTTAGAAGCACATTTTAAAATGCTTAATGGAAAAATCAACAGTACTCTTTTCTATTCATAAACTGCTTCAGTTTCTTAATGCATTATTTTTATCTCCTAGATCAATTTATTACACTTTAGGACCAACTATTCTATAACCTGAATATCGTAATTAGCCTAACTTTTATATATATAAAAGTTACATTATTTCAAAATGTATTATTTCTAAAACTTTCTCTGAGATGAAAGGTTGCATTTGAGATATGCAAGCCAAACACTGCAGGTGCAATTCACTAAAGCTTTTTCTGCAGTGGTTAATCATACAATAAAAATATTTTGGAGTTTAAAAAAAAAATACACCCACAGCAGACGATCTCTGCCTAAGAGGCACACAGAGGCCTGAAATCAGTTGTGCTGTCTGTAAAGGACAAAAGGTAACTTTATAATAGCTCAGAGAGCCTGATCATCAATGTGGGTGCTTTAACCAGTATCAAGGTTTTGGCTGGACAAATTTAGATTTAAAGAGATGCCACGTTTGGCTCGAGTTGCATTAAGCAAAGCCGTAAGTATGAAATTCCAGTGTACAATGCTCCATGCTGGCCCAAATGTAACATATGATAAAGTCATAATCTAAAATAGCTATGAACTTAATCACAGAATGCTGAAGGTAATGGCATTACTAAAAATACCCAAGTTAGCCAGGAAAGCAAAAGTTATCTGAAATGCAAGAGCAGAACAAACAGAACCAGTCAGTAAGGAAAACAATTTCATAAAAACACAAGATAAAAGTGGCAGCAAAAAAACATGCTTTCAAATTAGAAGAACAAACCATTACCTATGTTTCTCCCTTCCTGTCATCTACTACAACACAGCGCTCATTAACTGCTTCCAAATAGCTTATTGACATCTGTTTACTGCTTGCTGACTCTTAACCTTCAGTTACCTACAGCAGTTCTAAAAAAAAAAAAAAAAAAATATATACTTTCTACTGAACAGGCATAATCACACTCTATGGAATTTTGAGTAAACTACTTAAAAAGCTTAATCTAACCTTGTAAAATACTGCAATCCAAACAGAAAGACCAAAAAGAATGTTTTATTCTTTTCTTACCTGATTCTTTAGAGCTCTTTACCACAAGTGAATCTACCTCTACTGATTTTGGTCTAAGTGGTAATGGTTCAGAATCTAACTTTGGTTTTGCTACTGGCTCAACTTCAGATTTCGGTCGAAGAGAAACAACTTCTCCATTAGGTCTGTAGTAAGAAAAAAGAAGACAAGACATACCTAGTCAATAAACAGTTTACAACTGAAACATACCACGAATTACAGGTAAATTGAAAAATTTCAGTAGATTTAATCATTTTCTACAGCCTTGCTTAAAATAAAGTCTTTTGAAGAGCAATTCTAGTCCTACAAAAGCCAATTCTTCCGTTCCAGCTCTTGCAGAGTTGTCAAACATGTACAATCCTCTTGTAAAAATAATCCAAAACTTCTACTACAGTGCATACTTTGGCACTTAAATATAAAATATTACACTTCAGAGCAACAGAAAACAAAAAGAGCTAAATAGCACCTTCAGTAATATCTCCTGAAATACTCAGAAAAATAGTCAGAGTCCTTGACATCAAAATCTTCTTGTAAAGAAAAACACTACCAAGAACAAGTTATTTCTTTCTGGGTATAGAATAAAGTACCTCGTATATATGGCTTTTATTCTACCACGCATTCTTTGCATGTCTGGTAACATCATCCAGGGACAAAAAAAAAAAAAAAAAAAAAAAACCCAAAACCAAAACAAACCAAACAAACAAAAAAACCCCACCAAAACAAATAAACAAAACAGAGAACACATTACATTTTCCTTTACAATTCTTGCTATCATTTATGCCACAGCATAAAAATAGAATCACAGAACCATTTAGGTTGGAAAAGACCTTTAAGATCATCGAGTCCAACCGTTAACCTAACACTGCCAAGGCCACCACTAAACCATGTCCCTAAGCACCACATCTACACGTCTTTTAAACACCTCCAGGGATGGTGACTCCACCACTTCCCTGGGCAGCCTGTTCCAGTGCTTGACAACCCTTTCGCTGAAGAAAGTTTTCCTAACAATCCAATCTAAACCTCCCCTGGTGCAACTTGAGGCCATCTCCTCTCGTCCTATCGCTTGTTACCTGGGAGAAGAGACCGACCCCCACCTGGCTACAACCTCCTTTCAGGTAGTTGTAGAGAGCGATCAGGTCTCCCCTCAGCCTCCTTTTCTCCAGGCTGAACAGCCCCAGGTCCCTCAGCTGCTCCTCATAAGACTTGTGCTCCGGACCCTTCACCAGCTTCGTTGCCCTTCTCTGGACACGCTCCAGCATCTCAATGTCTTTCTTGTAGTGAGGGGCCCAAAACCGAACACAGGACTCGAGGTGCGGCCTCACCAGTGCCGAGTACAGGGGGGCGATCACTTCCCTGCTCCTGCTGGCCATGCTATTTCTGATACAGGCCAGGATGCTGTTGGCCTTCTTGGCCACCTGGGCACACTGCTGGCTCATATTCCGCTGGCTGTCCACCAGCACCCCCAGGTCCTTTTCCACCGGGCAGCTTTCCAGCCACTCTTCCCCAAGCCTGTAGTGTTCCAGGGGGTTGTTGTGACCCAGGTGCAGGACCCAGCACTTGGCCTTGTTGAACCTCATACAATTGGCCTCAGCCCATCGATCCAGCTTGTCCAGATCCTTCTGTAGAGCCTTCCTACCCCCCAGCAGATCAACACTCCTGCCCAACTTGGTGTCCTCTGTGAACTCTACTGAGGGTGCACTCAATCCCCTCATCCAGATCATAGATAAAAGATACTAAGCAGAACTGGCCCCAACACCGAGCCCTGGGGAACACCACTTGTGACTGGTCACCGACTGGATTTAACTCCATTCACCACAACTCTTTGGGCCCAGCCATCCAGCCAGTTTTTTCCCCAGCAAAGAGTACACCCACCCAAGCCATGAGCAGCCAGTTTCTCCAGGAGAATGCTGGGGGAAATGGTGTCAAAGGCTTTACTAAGGTCTAGGTAGATGACATCCACAGCCTTTCCCTCCTCCACTAAGTGGGTCACCTTGTCATAGAAGATCAGGTTAGTCAAGCAGGACCTGCCTTTCATAAACCCATGCTGACTGGGCCTGATCACCTCATTGTCCTGTACATGCCATATATAAAGTATATAAATGGACTAGTTGTCAGCTTCAATGTGTCCCTGTCATTAACTCACCTCCCAGATGATTTATTTGGAAGTTTTATTGCAGTAGAAAAAGAGATAGCAGCCTTATCTTCCTAGAAGAATGTTAAACTTTCTGATATTTAAACATTTAAATACCCCTAGGATTTAAAGTTTTCAATTATTAAACGACCACAGTTTACTACAGACCTCTATTTAAACTGCACATGTGTATCCCTTTATGGCCATAATTATTTTCTAAAATGAAGGAGATGACAACTTGTGGCTAATAAATAAATAAATAAATCTTTACTTGGGAAACTCTCCAAAATAGCAAGTGATATAACAAAATGGCACACTGAAAACCTAAACAGAAGTAATGTGGCAATGGTCTAACTCTTCAGTCAGGCATCCAGTGTTCCCAGGGCTGTGCGGGGTGGGATCAGAGGCAGCTGATCCCTGTTGGAGTCAACTGTCCAAAGTGTGTGCCTTACCCACCCTCCCTTTCCTGACTGCCCTCCTGCTCAGCCTTTTCTCCCTTTAGATATTCTTCCCTGTGGTTCAGCTATACAGGATCTGCCGTAAAAAAAAAAAAAAAAAAAGATAAACCTCGACAAATGCTTGCTGCCACCCTGTATCTTTGAAGGTGTTTAAGGTGCAAGCTCTTTGATGTAGCAGCCGTCTGCTCCTTTATTTGTACAAGGCAAAGTGCCTCATGACCTTACTTTCTTGTGGTTCTTTCAAGTCAACTAAACACCCAAAAGGGACAGTTACCCATCAGCAGTTTATTTACAGTTTTGGGCAAGGATCTAGCAAATACTTTGAAAGAAAAACTGTATGTGAGGGACTGTATTGATGCAAAATGAGTCTTAGTGAAACACCATAAATAATTGTCTCAAACTCATGAGAAAGAAACATTTTTAAAAGTGGATCTAAGAAATAGTGAGCAATTACTTGCTATTACCCTCCCTACTTGTCCAGTAGCTCCACTGAGAATACTCAAGACAGAGCATACAGACTGGATGTGGTTCTGTAATAGGTGCTTTCTTCCCCAGAAGAACACATGAGCAATACTGAGTACCTTTAGCACAGGTACTGATTGTGCTAAACTCTTCCTTTCCATCTATCTTGCTCTATATAAAGTGCTGAAACATTGAACATTGATGCAGCTCAAATATTCCGTTTTTTTCCAACACAATAATTCTCAAGTGCCATGTCCACGGATTCTTTTACACCTTACTGCTACTGTGGCTACAACTTCTTTCTTATGGGGAAGGCCAAAAGCAAAGCAGCCCACAGATTTGTAACTTCATCTGCCCCACGGTTAGTTATGCTGTACTATCTACTCTGAGATGGATCCAATGTCTCAAAGAATTAAAAAGTTGTAAGTTCACACTGATAAAGACTTGGAGAACCAAGACACTGGTAGGTATAGGGCAAAACTTATCTTTGCGTCATTTTCACCCTTAAAACATAGGTTTCTTCCCACCTCATCCATGAAGGAAGATCGAACAACAAACCAAATAAAATATACTTAGGGTATAAAATTTAAGTTATACTGACTTGGACACAGATGATGGCAAAACAGGTTTATCTGGACGTTTTGGGTGCAGAAGCCCTGCTCTCAGTAAGCTATTAGTCTTGCTTGGAGGAATAGGCTTCTTGGGTGGTACTTGAGGAGCTTGTGGCTTCAAAGGCTTCTGATCCAAAGCTCCCTTTTCATCTGACAAAATAAGTCACCATAACATTTTAAAAATGCATGTTGTCTAGAATTCTTACAATGCTAATAAATTAGAAAGCAACTGCTGTCAGAAATACTTTCTTTGAAGATCAAAGTGAAAAATAGATATGCAAGTATCTTAAGTGATACCTTATCAAAACACACTACCTACTTACCTGAACTTAAAAAACATTATGTTAAAGCAAGCAAAACGTCTTTCTATTGACATGAAAAAGTAGTAAGAAATTATGGATTCACTTTATTACACTAAAAATGACAGCTAGGAACCAAGAATCTCTCTGTACTGCTAGTGCTTTCTGTTTTCTGTGAATTCACCTTATCTCCACTTAAAAAGGTAGGGGTTTGTTTTATTTTGTTGTAACTGGACTTCTTCCGTACCCACAAGCAGCATAATTTATCTATGGAAAAAAGGGGAAAAAATGAATATTTATCTGAATAACTGAATTTACTTTAGATAAAGTCTACCTTCCTACAAATTCAAGATACAAACTAAGTATGGCTGATCAAACAACAACAAAAAAAGTTAAATTTATTGTTCAATGACTGCATGACCTAATTGAATTCTGCCCAGACAAGCTGACATATAACATATGGGACACTGAAAAATTCTAGCTGCTTCACAAATGTTAGTTGAATAGTCTTCAACCCATGTTCCCTAATCACACCCTGTGGGATATCCAGAGAATACCTTCTACTTTTCCTTGTAAAACTATGCTACAGCTCAGTCAGGCATGTATAAAGTACAGATGATTTAAAAGACTATTGTTAGGGTACAGTAAGGAGTTACAGTCCTTTACAGTTACTGCCCTTACAGGGCAGTAAATGGTAAACTGGGATGGAGAGACTGACCTTCAGTTTTGATTCTTCCCATCCTCCCCTCCTATGACTGCTTTTAATTAAGCATTGGTCTAATGTAAAATGTTTACATCTGTTATGGATTTGGGGGTAGAATTGGAAATCTGCTTCAGCTCCATCCCAGCTAAGTGCCTGAACTGCCGGCTCTATGACTGACTTCCTTTGCACAAGCTCTGCAGCCGTTGAGTGTCAGCCCTCCAACTGCAAAATGGGAAAACACCAATTTTGTTTCACAAGTACACTTGGAAGTAAACAGATCATAGAGATATACCTCTGCAAAAGAAAAAAAAAAAGGCATTATCCAGGGCAGAATTGTCTTCCTGCTTTGGAACATTTGAAGGAGATATGAACAAAAAACCTGAACTGGTTGGCATTCCCTTCCAGTCTCTCTTAGTATCCAAAAAAAAAACCCAAACCTGAAGTAGTGGAAGGATTTTGCCACATGGTGGTGCTGACTGTCCTCTGTAAAAGAGCCTGCCAACAGTGCTAGCCACTTCTGACTAGTGATCCTATATGGAAGATTTAAATTTTAAATGCCCAATAGCAGCTAGCATTACTGAAGATCAATTAGCTTTATTTTAGCTATGCTGAACACAAGTTGAGAATTAAGCCTTTTGTTTTTAACAATAAGTGAGTTCATAAACAGGTCAGAAAAAATGCTGTCATCAAATCGTATTCCTGAATTATCTTCTGTCAGTTTTCTCTTCAATTACTCCCACTCAAAATCCGAATATAAAAACCGTCCACAGCTAAGTGGAAGAAGTTAATACCAAAGGTCAAGATTCACCATGAGCACAGAAGTCAGACAATTCTGCTGGACAAAATGGCATGCCTCTTTTTTGGATTTTGCTCCGCAATGAAAAATGAAAGGGTTGGCTAAAAATGAGCAGTTTAGTAATGGAAATAAAAGTACTAATCTGAAGACATTTACACTGGACAAAAATTTCTATGTGATACCACTAAGTGTCCTTCACTATAGACACAGAAATACTTATAGGAGTATTGCTTTTAATTTTTGATCAATCTTTTTATGACAATTAAAGGCAGATAGTCTCCAAACAGGCATAAAAAAAATTACATGGCTTGATAGCTTGTGATTAGAGCTGCTCAATTAGGTTTTTTTTTTTTAAAACTAATTACAGTACAATTTCATACTTAGTGAATTTAATCACTAGTATCAACACGGTTATTTTTCCACAAGTAAAATTGTACTGATAAATGGGCATTTCTAGTAAAACACTACCGCTACCTAAATAAGCAACTTTTAAGACCTGACCTTCAACTGAACACAAGACAAACTTTTCCTCCATTGTTTCCACAATGTACCACAGTAAAGGACGGTTCTCCACCTTACTTAATTTTTCAGAAGCTTTCTTGTTCCTAAGCATTTTGGATGGCGTCACTCAATTTTTTTTTTCTATATTCCACCATAAACAGTTGAGGCTCAACTATGCAAAGGTTAACACCATAGTACAAACAGAACCATTCTAAAATTAAACTTCAGTTTAAATAAACTTAAACTTATAAAGAGCCAAGTGATCAAAATTTCTAGTCATAGAGTTGATCTCAATTCACACCTGAAGATACTGTTCCAACAGATAAAAATAGCTGGTTTGCTCACATGCAGAGGAAACATAGCTGATTTTAACAAGTATTCTTCATATGAAACACCCAAGAAGATGCTTTGTTTAAAACGTGGGTTATAAAAACTGCCCAAGGAAGCCAAGAAACCCATCGAGCAGGCTTACTTGTCAAAATGTTGTTTAGCCATGGTCAGCCATAGTTCACTATTCACAGAACAGAGTATGTTTCTGTAATAAGGTTGAGCTGCAGTAACATCAGAATTTCTTCTTTAAGACCCAACCAGCATGTTTGTTTAAGCTTCTGCCTTTTAAACACAATCAAAACAATTTAACAATTTGACTTAGCAAGTTTTTCAAATATGAAAAGAAGCCTTTTAGAAAGGCTTGGGTGATAATAGTAGCTTTTGTTCTGAAAAAAAAAAAGGTATTCTTTAAATTTTAAGAATAAAGTGGTAAGCACCTCTAAATTCTGTGGAACTGGAAAAACATGGAATAGAGCAAGAACTAACAGGACTTGAAATCTCAATTTCTGAGCACTGTGACTGTAACATCCATCTAAGGAGTGTGTGTATTTCTTTCAAAAATATTTTCCATCAGAGACTGATTTTGGCCAAAACATTCATAAGCAGCAGCAAATGTTTTCATTTCTAATAACTTACTATTGCTATTCAAACTGTAGTCACTATCACAGAACTATACTTAAATTAATTCAATAGTAACTATGTTATTACGCAGTGCAATCAACATTTTTCAGAATGTAATGCAATAACAAGAAATACACATTTCATAGAAGTGTAGTTCTTCTAATCACTCTAAAGACATTTCCATAACATCACAGACATGACAGCTTCAGTAGATATCAAGAGAATCTGTGTGAAGTCTTTCAAACAGGTACCTAATGCACAAAGCAGCCAAGCTAAAAATTGTAACTCATTTACAAAAGCGTAGTCTGAAATTCACTATGAAGAAAACTGGTCTCACCTTTTTCTTCAGGCCTCAAAGTAGGGAGTTTCTTCTCTCCAGCTGGCAATTCAGGCTTTGGAGCTGAATGTAAAAAACAAATGATAGACATTTCTCAAAGAGCTTTAATTATCTTAGTCACTAACTAAAAATATGATGTACACCAATTTGTGTTTATATTTTCTCCTTTGCAAGGAGTGTAATACAGCTATAAACACTCATTTAAGCCCAGAAAATGGTAGGCCTGTATTAAAATGTTTCCAAAGTAGGTAGGCTCCATCATAATTTTGAAAAATATATAGCAGCAGAAAAATACATAAAGCATAAAAAGTAACCTTAAACTGCGACTATGGGTGGCTGCACTACTAGGAAATACAAAGCTACTTCTGAATTTTCTTCTGAGGTCATGCACTGCTGCTGAAATTTAATATTTCCTCAGACATGTACCACCATACATATACTACATACCTGGACTTTTAACTGGAGGCGGAGGTTTCTTTGGCTTCTGGGTAGGGGAAAAAAAAAAAAAAAAAGGCAAATAAATAAGCAGACAGATATTCTCTATCAAATACAGACTTATTTGTGTTTTGTTTTGCACACTGTAATGCCTAGCTTGTTTACTAGCTGATTTCACAGTATTTCACAAAGGAGGCAATCAATTCACAGACAGGAAACAGAACTGGAGTAATTCCTCTGGTATCTCCTGGAAAACCAGTTGCAAAAACTGGAACAAAATGCAGGTTTCTTCAAATAAGATCAGTGCTTCAGCAACATGCATAAGCAGTAGAGGTACAAAGAACTAAAACCTCAGAATTACATCTTTTCCAGCCTGAAGAGTTGCTCTGATCGCACCCATTTTCATTTCAATATGTAAACCTCAATCTTAGTTAGTACAATGCAAGTTTAAAAGGGTAATCAGGTAAATTTTTGAACCAAAAATGGTCACTTTCACAAAAAAAAAATTTCTAAATTAAATATCAGAAGAACCATTTCAACTGACTTCTAAATTAAAGCAACGTAAGAATAAAAATAGTTCACAGCATTTGCAACAAACACTGCAGTTGCATGATAAACATTGTTGTGAGCTTCCTTATCACTGTATATTTAAGTGGGACAGTTGGACAAACTATAGCCATTAAAAATTTACGAAGTATTACAATTAGTACATTGAAAATAACTCTCTTTTAAAATGCAGTCATTCATCACTTTCCTTAAACCGGTAAAACTCAATCTGAATCTCTCTCCTGTTGAAGGAATACTGGCACCTCTCAGGACAGATGTCTCAAGCAGCCTCATCCTCAGAATCTGATTAATGAAAATGCTCCAGAAGAGGTATCTTTGTGGTTGTATTAAGGACAAGACTCACTGATAAAACAGTCACAAAAGCCTACAAAAACACTTGCTCTTTATACAAACACTGCTGAAACCATTTGGGCTCAGTCTAATATAGCCCCTCCAAAAATGCCTTGTAGTGGGTATTTTTGAAAAAGTTGCTATGGACAGATTTCAACTCTGTGCCCCTACCACTACTGAATAAGTTCTTAATGCAGAAAGATTTTATTCTGACAAGTGAAATGTAATTAAGCAAGCATGAAAACCCATATTAAATTTCTTTCTCTAGTTTCAGAGAAGACAAATGCTACTGAACTTAAGTAACAAGACCGTATTTTCTTTCTTTCCCAAAAAAGCAAATACATTACCCAGCTGTACAGCACTGCTGCCTATACCAAAAGCAATTACACTGAGAGTTCAGCATCAACTTGCCATTATATGATTCTGAACTGTGTTTTTATTAAGTCGGTATCAAATAGCTGATTACAATAATCAGCCGCCCAATGCCTTGAACTTCAAAGTTGCTCAGAGCAAGGTGAATCCCTGTACTCAGACACACTACACAGAGCAGAATAAAGGATCAAAGCAAGGTCTGTCTGTAGGAAACATGGTTTATGGTAAAAGAATAATTTTTTTCCTCTCCCTCAAGAGATCAATTCTGTATTGCAAAAGAGTGATACCACCCACCCACCCCTCAAATTGAGTCAGCCATATGTTACAGCATTTATGCCATCCTTGCAAAGCTGAGAATCAATTTGAAAAGAAAACGCTGACTTGGAGTAACTGGACTTTCTGTGCATGTTAGGTAACCGAGGTTAAATGCCAAGTTAAAAGCTATCTGTCAGGTTGTATCTAGCAATCCTCTGTGAATGTCTCCAATTCCAGACCAAATGGCACCAATTATGAAACTCTGAAACTGTTCTACTGACATATAGGCTTCAACATTTAGATGTCCTGATCTGGAGCTGAATCTGTCCCATCTGGGGATGAGGTACATTTGTGAATTAACACATCTTTGCTACACAAACTTGTCAAAACCAAAACATCACACTAATCTCAACAAAAAAATTATAAAAGAACCACCAAAATTTCAAGACCAAGGAGTACCACATGAAAACATGAATTTCTGTAAGTTAGCACATGAGATGGTAAAAAAAATATTTCTAGATCCCACCCAAAGACTATCCTTCATGCACTGCAACCTACTGGCGAGTCTTAACATGGAAAAATCCCAGCCAATCCCACAGGGGTCATTCAGCATCTTGCAATTACAGTTACTTACAGGACTACAGATGGAAGAGACAAACCGCTTATCTCCTCTCACAACAGTAAGGGTTTAATTCAGTAATCAGTTACACGTAACAGCATGTTATCAGAACTATATCCTTTTCTATATGGCCTAATCATCCTCATTAATTACAGTTAATCTCAAAAAGCATGCTTCAGTTTAATATTTAAGAAGTTTAAACACAAACATTAACCTTTAAATCTTTCTTCTTTGATATAGCTATTTCAACATAAAAGTCAAAACCTGCCACAATAGTAATAATATTTTAAGCAGCATAATGTGCTATGAAGTCTTTTATTCTTTGCATTTCCATCAATACTTTTTTATGATACTAAACGGTACATGCAAGAACTTACAGGGAAGTCTTTATCAGACTCTTGTATTTGAACAGCAAAATTATCTGGGAAGACTCCTTCTTTACCATTGAGCTCTCCTTTCCACCAGCCGGCCTCTCCAGTGTCCTAAAACAAACAACAGGACATTTCAATCAATATTTACTTCTTCCCCAGAACAAATACAGTTACAGGAACAACGTTTTTGCTTTTACCCACAATATAAAATAATTGTTTGTCTGAAATATCACATTTATAAGACGAATACTTTGAACACCTTAGCAAGAGGCAACAGCTACAGAACAGATCAGGTTTGGTCACTTTGTTTTCTAAAAAGCAGGATGAAATGATATTACATCATATATAAGATAAGGGTATAAGGATAAGATCTGCAAAGGGAAGGAAAGTACATAAACCCAGTTATGACCTAATGCACAATATTCAATATTCTCAACTTCCTTGACTGGCAACTTATTCAGTAAATACTTCAAGCGTCATTGGAGTAACACACACTTCTACTAAATGAAAATAATTCTGATGTGATTGATCAGGTCCACTGGTGTGAAAAGGGTGAAGATGCAAGAGCACATACCCTACTGAGGGGAAAAAATAACCACATTAAGACATAAGAAGAAAAACAAATCAAAACAGAGAATTAATTCAGTGGCAAAGAAATCCATTACATGATCTTATTGGATCAAGGCCTTACTTTGGCCGTAACAGAAACTATGATGTTATGTGAATATTTTAGCAGCATAAATAACAATTTTCCTCTGTGCCTGAGATTCAAAATACTGCAGATGTCACTCCTGCATACAAGTCCGAGTGGATCACTGCTGATAATGTGCCGCTGTTAGCAGCACTAAGTAGTTCATGCCAAAGTTCAGTACAAAAGAAGGACAATTCAGCAATCAGTTCAGCTGAGACACTGAACAGGTAAAGGAGAAGAGGAAAAATAAAATATAAAATAATTTTTAAAAAAATCCCACCCCACATTAAACTGAAGAAGGAATTGGCATGAAAAAGACCCGAATAGGTGATTAGTACTGAAAATAAGTTTGCTAAAGTTGTCTTTCATTTCTCCCTCCATCACCCTTTTAATTAAGTACTACAGAGTCCAGTTTCTGAACAGTGTGCACTCATGAATGGGATAAGGCATCTATTGCTAAACTTCATTTAGCCAGTGCTGAGGTATACCATAAAGTCAGAGAAACTCTATCAAAAATGATCATATACAGAACAAACTGAAAAGAAAAGGCCAATGGGGACAGGCTTTACACGAAATGTATGTGGTAGAAGAAAAATGCCTTAACACTTGGCAAGATCAAAACCCGAGACGGAGGCAGCCACCTGAAAGTTATATTAATCTACTCAAGACTTCAGAAGATGGTTTTGGAGGGAGAGCTCTGCTCTAGGTAACTCTTCTTCACTCCACTTTGGACCAGTGTATGCTTTGAGTAAATTGCTTTAAAAAGGACAGAGAGACAAGCGATTCAGCGAAGATGGGGCAAGAGCTGTTGCATTTTAAAAAGTGCCTTCCACAATTACTCTTTTCCTCTGTAGTTAGTCAATAACAAGAAAATGGATATTAGCAGTATTAAGAAAAGTGGCCATCTTTTGCATAAACTTAAAATCCTCCTAAAGAAAAAAGTGTTACTTTTCTTCCGCAACTGTGCGAAAGCTGAAGACAAAAAAAAAAAAAAAAAGAAACTTTCCACTTTTTTTAGGCAAGTTGTTATTCCTTAATATAGCAGCATATAAACCAACAGAAGACTGCAGAATACTGCAGGGAAATTAAGTGTGGGTATGTTCATTTCTTGTCTAAAACCATCTCTGCAACTAGATGACCTTTGAAAAAGGTGTTTTCAATATTCAACACAAATAAGAACATTCAACTAAATAATCACATTTCTCTAAAGAGCCAGACAGTATAATTAAATTCTGTATGGTTATTCTGAAATACCAAGCATCTCTTAACACCTGGACTTCATTCTCCTACTGAAAACATTTGCTCTTTTTTTTTTTTTCATAGTACCTAGATCAAAATCAGTAAGTACACATCTTAATTTCTCACCTTTTGACACAGTAATACTTCCAACCACCACCTCTAGGTCAGCCTGATATATCACCAGAGAAAAAGTACAAGTTCTGAAGGTAAAAGGGCTATTTGCAAAGCTTTTCCAATTTCCTCACTGAAAAGGCATTTGGTACTGGGTGTATACTGATCCGACTGGCCTGTGACGAATATAAGATAGCTTCCCACTCTGGAATGATCTTTAAGGACATCTGTATCTCCACCAAGTGTAGGAATGAAGAGTTGACCCTCACATGAGACAAATCAGTCTACAGGAATATTCACTCCACCAGACTCTCCTGCTTTCACATTTTCCACATTACCTACCTGCACAAAATCCACAAAAGCTATATAAATTGTTACAGCAGATCAAACATCTTACCTTACTGATTATTTGAATGATCTCGCCTTCTTTAAAGCTGAGTTCATCATTTGAGCCTTCATAGGAAAATATTGTCCTGCAATATTCCTTGGCTGAAAAAAAGCAGCGCAATTAACTACATTTCATACCATGGGTAGTAACATACGTAATACCAGCTCACTTGTGCTGTGTGAAAGGAGAGCTCAGAAATCAACACTATAGTCATACTTCCCTTCTAGACCAGCCATCTGAGACTGCTTTACAAATGTTCACTATGCCATTCATATCACAAGAAAAATAAAATCATATATTTACAGAGTGATGGAAAGAAATCTTTGTGTAGTCAGTGGTTTAAGCTCTAAAACATTTTTATCCACAACAGCAACTTAATTTGGGTACTCTGAGTTCAGAGGGAGAAGAGAGCAGCCTCCTCTCTAACAGCCTATCTAACCATCCACATAGCATTATATATTCAATTTTGAGCTGCTTTACAGAAAAATGGGTTCAAGTTTTTTATTGAGAGTTTATGAGATTTTTATGACCTCAAAATTAATCTCAATTTCAAATTTACATTCCTAATTAAATACATGCAATTGTTTCACGTTGACGTAATTTATTAATACCTAGAACTACAGAAACGTCAAGTACTCGAGCAGCACATTTGCTGAAATTCTGCAGTGAAATCAAGCAATTGAAGCAAAGGAATTCCTTGGCTAAGCACCTGAAACCAGAGCTCATCTGAGTGACCAACTCAGACAAGTTACAGCCTCATTTGCAAAAGTAGAAGGAATAATTCCTTTCTTTCCATTTGGTACAGTTCAATAACTAATCCATTTAAAATTGAGATAATTTCAGGTGAAAAAGCAGGATGATTTGCTTTCCTTTCCAATGCTAGAATAAAAATAACATGAGAAAGGCCAAAATACCTTACATAGAAGTCTTCATTGCAAAGCATTTTTTGCACCTTTAACCCCACGACGCTGAAAATTATTTTGCGGATTAAAAGGCTGGATTTCTGTATCTGACAGATTAAGGAAGAGGAAGCAAACAAAAAGGACTCTAACATGCTGCCATAACCTATCAGGTATTTGGCACTGATAATACACACGGGTGAGCAGCTGCATCAACCCCCAGTTAGACAGCAGCACATCAAGTCCTCAGTAGGATGGTCTGTAAGTCAACTTGTTAATGACTGCCTCTTGCTGGATGGTAAGAAAATGTGAGTTGCAGTTGAATCATTTTGTTGATTAAACAAAATGCAACAAGATACAAATCTTTAGCTAAAAAAATGCATAAATTGTATTCTTAAATAAAAATCTACCTTGGTCAGTGCCAACCACTATGGTAAATGCAAAAGTATGCCAAGCTTAAGAGATAGATACATATCTAGATATGTATAGAGATATACAGAGATATGTAACCACATGAGTAATCCTAGGTACAAGAACTTGCATTATTTTACTGTCTCATCTCATGATCAAAAATGCTCAACTATGGATTGGCTATATTGTGGTTTTTGAAGAATTACAGAAAAATAAGCGGAACCATGTCAAAAAGATCAATGTTTAAATCAAAGTCTGGGGCAGAGGGGAGGAAATCACAATGACCAAAAAAATTCAACAGGTACACTACAAATATCTATCAAGTTCGGGGATTTTATTCATTAGTAGTAAGTGCAACACAAGTGGAATACATTTCTATACATCTTGATTCTGTAAAATTACATGTGTTTCCTTACTGCCTGGGGATTTGGTCAGTACAGCTGAACTCCTAAATCCTTCCTTTCTCTCCTCCTCCTCCTCCTCCTTCAAGCACTTCTCCCCTCCTCACACACCAAGTCCCACCCAGACAGAAAACCATGCCAGAACAGGGACCCTGCCCTCTGCTCCAGCTGCCAGGAAGGCAGGAGACAGGGAACCCTGCACCCTGCCAAGCTCCCCGGCTGCAAACCCCAGCAATCAGCACCACCCGAAAAACCCAGCCACGGACATTAAGAGTACATTCAATTTGCCACTTCAGCATCTTATTTTGTGAGCCTGATGCTCTGCCAGTAGTTAAGATGAAGGAGTCCAGTTTAACTTTCCAGCACTTAAATCTATGATGGCATTTACAAAACAGTAAATCTGAACTTCAGTAAAAATTTTTAATAAAAGGTAGTTTAAAACTGAATCTTTTCCAAAGACTCAGGACTAAGAATACAGTAGCAGGAATCATAGATGTTGTATACTAACATAACGAGGGGAAAGAGAGGTCAAATTGGGAATTTTGGGTTTTTTTTAAAAAAAAAAAAAAAAAAAAATATTTTTACATACTTGCACAAGCCCAAAACAAGCTTTCCAGAAATAGCAGAGCCACACCAAAATAAGCCACACTAGTCTAAACATTCTAGAGATCTCTGTTTATTTGCTAACATATTGAACAGTTTATTTTAATCTTGCTCTCTCAAAACTGAGGATGATATACATAAACTACAATAAGGCCTATATGAAAATAAAAACAGTAAGGAAGAAAGCTTAGTTTTCTTCCAAAGGTTACAAAATGTTCGTAAATAGTGTCTATAGGTATTATCTACTGATGTTCTCCTACAGCATCTATTACTACTATATTTAAGTTCCTCTCCGATGTATTAATTTCTCTGGGGAGCAGAGACTTAGCACGGATACGGGATTAGTCCAATTTCTATACCTTTAGCATAAGGCGTACCTGAAATTATGAAAAAGAGCTAAATACTGAATATTCTGAGTGTTCAATACTGAATGTTCACATTCCTTAAGTAGACTAGAGTTAATTTTTATGCAAAGTTTTAGACAAATCGAATTTCACAGTGTTCAGGGCTGTACATTGTCTTCCTGGCTCTTCCAGCAATAGCACTGGAATGATTTAAAAGGAAGATCCCAAGACTATCCCAATTTTGAAGTTTAGTAAAGATTTCAAAGTTGCAAGTAAGCATCAACTTCCATCGAATGCATGGTACATAAACTTTTGATATAAGCTTTACAATTGCGAAACTTAAGTATTAACTACTCTCAAGCCATTACATCAAACACTTCTTGACAATAATTAGCTGTTTTGTAAACATGGTAATGGTATTTATAGCTATCCAATTCAATAAAGCCAAAATATGGCTAAAATGGCAGGAATGCCCTATATACTGCTATACATACAGATAAACTAGGGCTCTGACTAACAAACCTGCCATTTCAAGTGCCCTGTTGTGACAGATTACACAACTCCTCTTAACTCTGCCTGAACGCAGGCAAAAAGTCAACTGTTTGTTGCAGTTTTCTTATTTCTGCAAATTCTGCATTCTATATAAAACAACCCACTTACACCAAAATAAGGTACTTGCACATAAAACAAAAATATACCTGAAATTACAAGACAGAAGTCAAAAAACCGTCTGCTCAGGAACCAGGTGAAATGAGCTCTCTACACATCACATAATTGAAGTTAATTTTTTATATGGGGTTGGCACTCCTACAAGATGTTTTGGGTTGGCTTAAAAACATCTCTCTAGATAGAACTATGCAGTTTGGTAGTTAAATGAAGTCATAAATTCTTCAAGATAACAAAAAAGAAAAATAAAAAAGAAGTTGTTATAAACAGAACCATAATGGAACTGGATTATCTAGGGAACAGACTTCAACAAACATAAGCACCAACTTTCTGATGCAAGAAGCTTTGCATACAGTTACGACAGCACGTTAGCAACTCCACAGTAAATCCTGAGCCTAGAAAATAACTTCTATAATCTCGGGACAGAAATTGAGTTAGGGGGCTGTTACATAGCAATAGATTTCCAGCATTCCATCTGAACACTAAAAACTAGGCAAAAGTCAGTCAGTTTGAGCATGTGAACATAGCAAATTAATGCAAAGGGACTGCTGCAATAAAACTTCATACCCCAGCCTTATTTTGTTCTGAGAGACAACCCTACAAATGTTTTTGATTTCTTTTCCACAGAAATGCAAACAAAAATTCCTTTAGACTCTTTCGCGTTTGCATAACTCCTCAAAGGTATAGAACACTACACAACAACCCAGTATACACAAAAGCTTACGATTTTAACACAAAAAAATTGACAATCAAATACTTCTCTAGAGAGGACTACCAAGTAATAGATGCAAATTTTTATCAGCCTTACCTTTTGGTTTACTTTCAGCTTCTGATTTTATTACTTCTGATGAGCTTTCAGTTTTTGTTGTACTGGGAAAATTAATTAGCTTTGTTCCAGGGGGGTGGTTAGGTAATGGCTATATGAATGAAAAAGAACTTTGTTAACAAAAATTTATGAGTTTTCATTTTTATTAGGCTACAGAACATACTCGGGTTTTTACTAGCTGAGATGATGCAAATGACCACCTCCAAGAGATTCATCACTGAGCTTTCCCATTAAGTACTTAACTTACTGTCATTACTTGTTTAGAGCCCCTGCAATTAGAATTTTGTCCACTGATTAAAGACAGAGCACAACTTTCAAACCGGAAGCCAATCTCAGGACATTGCCAGACATACTTTTGCAATCGTATTTCAGCAGTTCCGAGTGTTATTCTTCCAGTATCTTGAAAATTGCCTCCTCCAGCACAGAACAGAAGCAGTTATTTAACAGCTCTGCTGAAAGCAACTCACTGACCACACTTACTTTGCACTGGAATAAAGCTGGAATATTCAGTAGCCATACACCACCTCAGCTGAAGAAGCAATCAGATTTTAACTACTCAGAATTGTAAGAACACATGAAAACCTATCCCAGCTCCCCTTCACTCTTAGCAATTCATACAGAAGAGAACAGCTAAGTGTCACTAGAGATTTCTGCTGAACCAAAAAAACACAGAGGCATCGTAACCAGCAACAAGTTTCAGAGTTAACATCTAACTAAAACAATTGTTCATATATATATATATATATATATATATATATATTATTTTCCACACACACCCCCAGGAGACTTACTGAGCTGCCAGGAAGATTCAGACAGCTTCAGCTGTATCCACTTCTTCACAGTCCTATAAGCTACAATCATAGAATACTATCTCACAGTCAGTACTTACCTGAGCAGCCCTAATAGTGTTACTGATGTGAAAAATCCCATTGCCTTTAGTAACTCTGTTCATTTTCATTTACAGTTTAACTTCGCAGACTTTCTACTGTCAAAGAAACTAGATTTACTCTCCTTAAAACCAGGTGATGCCTCTGGGCTGGTGTTTGGTACTTCTAACGTACCATAGAAGAAGCCACAGTCACCTAGGACGTTCTTGGAGTACATATGCAATTTAACTCACTCCAGAATGCTATATGAAGGAAGCACTAAAATAACCCACCTATGAGATTAAACAAGTCCAACATGGAAACAGTTCTCTACATTTCCCCCTTCTAAAACAAGATGCAATTAGAAGGACGAGGGGAAGTTTAGGCAGGCGGGGTATAAATAGCCTGAGCACAGGGCAGGATGCTGGGACCAGCTGAAACTATCTCCTGCAAGAGCATATATACTCTTGAGCACTTCAGATACATCACTGCTCAGCCTTCCTGGGCTGAACAGTCTCTGAATTCCCCAAGGGAAAAAAAAAAAAAAGCCCCCTCTACTCTAGAGTTTCCCAATGACAGCTTTTTTTCTTACTGGCTTACAGACTGAGATTGCCCTTTCAGGCATCCCTCCATCTAACTCCAAAGCGAGTTCAGCACAAATCCAAAGAAGCCATCCATTTTCACAAGACCTTCATGAGAATTATGTCCCTAGGGCTCTCCATGTTTTTCTGTAAGTCTGACCACCTTTGGGATGACTTTGGCAACAAGCCCAAGTAGAATATTAAGTGCTAAACTCGACTGTTTATTTCATTGTCTTTAAGTTACGCAAAATTGTTCTCTCACTTCATTTCCCCTCTTGCTGAAAAATGGCCTACAACAATTTTCCAGACAAGCCAACCAACAAAACAGAGTGCCAAGATATTTTGGTGTTTAAACACAGTCAAATAACACAATTCAAAATGTCTGAGCAGACTTTGTATTAATTGAACATATTTTAGATAGGCTCTTTATACTCCCAATTACAAGGTATAAAGTATGGAAATGTGTCTTTGAATGATCAATCACATGACAAGAAAGCAAACTGAAAGCTAGGTACTGAAACCCTAGTCTAACAGCATTCACATGAAGATGTAGTGATCCCACAGACTCCTACCTGAAGGGACAACGCCTGGAGAGAACAGAGGAAAGTAAATGTGCCTTCATAGAATCACAGAATGGTTTGGGTTGGAAGGGACCTTTAATGATCATCTAGTCCAACCCCCCTGCCATGGGCAGGGACGTCTTTAACTAGACCAGGTTACTCAAAGCCACATCCAACCTGGCCTTGAACACTTTTCCAGTGATGGGGCATCCACAACTTCTCCGGGCAACCTGTTCCAGCGTCTCACCTCCCTCACCACAAAGAATTTCTTCCTTATGTCCAATGTAAATCTACTCTCTTTCAGTTTAAAACCATTGTCCCTTGTCTTGTCACTAATGACCTCGGCAAAAAGTCTCTCTTCACCTATATGCTGAAAAGGCCGTGTAAGGTCTCCCTGGAGCCTTCTCTTCTCCAGGCTGAACACATCCCTCCTCAGGAGGTAACAGTCCCCAAGCCTTAAACAGAAAGCAACGCACTCGTAACCTTCACTTCCTCAATCATCTGTGTTTTGACTGGACCACAAACAAGGAGGACACACACCATGTCTATAGGTGGATAAGCATTGCTCTTAGCACTGCTACCAAGGGAAAAACACATTCAAGGAAGTCTCTGTCCCTACCTTTTTCCCAGGCACTCACCCCACCTCTTGCCCTACACCATTACAATTATTTCCATGGTATCAGAGGAAAGCAAATCAGTTAGCAAAACAGCTTTAATGACCACAACCCACAGATGAGGTTTTAAAAGCTTTCTTGAATTGATCACCTGAGTAAAAACTGAAACCCTGATTATCTCAGCTGCCTTTAATTTATCAAAAGCTGAAAATCTATACATAAGCTCTTGGTATAAACGATGCATAAGTTCAAGATAAAGGACTAAGCATCGCTGTTGTGCCTCCAAGGGGCGAGAGCACTCTTGGGTTCAGATGAAAATAAAACTCAAACTAAAGTAATTCCACCATCATCACATTATCTGCTCTCTCTCCTAAGCTTTAAATTCGATACAGAGAGCAGAAGTGCTCCTTTTCCCCACTCACTCATAAAAAAGGAGGGAATAGAAAATGAAAGAGGATGCAAAACTGTAGAACAGTATTTTTCAGGCTTACACAATCAGCAGTTTATGTAGCTTATTAACCTAAGACACAACCAAAGCCAAAAGCTCAGCAGCATTCACTGAAGGTAATTTGCATTGGTTATGACAGTCAACACCCAGAACAGCAAATTCAACATCTACTAAAACTTGAAAAAAATCCCCAAATCAAAAACCTCAAGAAACCCCCAAAATTCTTTGTTTTAAAGGCCAAGTTTAACTTGTATAGGAAGACTTAACAGTCTTGTCCCAGACTATATATAAAGTCTGTTACAAAGAGAACTACAAGAGACCTCATACTGTATATGTGTTTGTGAAGTTAAGTCTTACAATACATGGCTTTGAAATGACAGGTTTTGTATCAGTTTGGTTTTCCTTCTCTAATGTTTTAAATACCAAGACATTCAAATAGACCTTTTGGAATCAACGTTAAATATAACTTAGTATAAAAGAAGTTTGAGGGGGGTTGTTTTGTTTTATAGGCAAGAGCCCTGCAAGACGATTGTGGTCCGATTAAGGAACAATATTGACAAATTTTGAAATGGCCAGCGTATTCAGCATCTGTAAGATACTATGTCTTCAGATGCCACATCTGTTAAATTATTTTTACAGGAAACCCAGAAATAACAATATGAACCACTACAAACCTTATCTTGCTTTTTATCTTCCGATTCATTAATGGATAATCTTGTCTTAAGTTTCACTGAGCCTTCTTTAAAGATATCGCCAAACCCAATACCTCGGATTTTCTTTGGTTGTGCTGGTCCAGATCCAGCTTCACTCCCATTTCCTGGAGAGGCCACAGGTGAGGTAGGACCACTGAAAACAGGCTCTGAAAGTAAAAAAAAGAAAGAATAAGTGGTTTTATTATCTGAAATTTTTTATTTGCTCTTCTGGGAAAAAAAGTGGAAGTAACACAGCTGTGTGCACTGCTCTTGCTAAACAGCTTTTCTAGGAACATTACTGCAGCTGTAATACCTCACATTTGTTCTAGTTTTATATTTAACATAAGACCATTTGAAATAACACTGGTATTGCAACTGAATACTCTGGCAACTAAGTCATTAGATTGCTAACATTTCTTGCTATTTCAATTATCACAGAGGCTCCAGTTTTATGAAACATTGCTTACACATTCTCTGAAGATGTAGTCCAACATTTAAAAGCTTGTCATTTGCACAAGTATAGCTGCTGAAAGCAATAATCAATAAAGGTCCATAATGAGTCCTACCACGTTTTAACAGCCACAGGAAAAAACGGTGTGTTTCAGTAGTAGAGTGATGCCTCTCAAGGCACCAAAGTGAAATTTTCCTCTTGCTGAAAATGCACTACTGAAAATACCAGAAGTTTCTTGCAAATTTATTTAAATAGCTTTTTAATCTGATAACACTTAAAAACCTATTTTAAATGACTTAAGCATTCAAATCAGATACAGTTGTTTGAGATTAATCACTGATAGATAACACAAGTATTTTTAATATTTTCTATATATACAAAGTATATACTTTGAAAAAGTATTTTTCAGTTTTAAGGGACAACATCTATCCACCCCCCAAAAAATGTAGTTCAGAGAAGAACTTAATTTAGGTGTTACGAGCTTTTTAAGACTGTTCTTTTTGTTTGGGTTTGGGGGTTTTGGTTTTTTTTATTTTTAAGTTACAATCAAATCTGTTAAAACCTACAAGCTAGTATTCATGGGCAAACTATTTCCATGTGCAGAATTCCAGGAGATAGTCATGTGAAAATAGACAGCTTTTATAAACCAAATTCAAAATAGCCTCCACATCTTTTAGCCTTCCAGTTAAGTTCTTTTCAGTGTATGCACACCTGGTAATTGCAATAAAAATTAAAGCATTTTCCCTTTACCATAAATTTAAGGGGCTTTGATAATACCATGAATAGCTCTTACATAATACATAGCTCTTGACTTCAATTTCTCACATGTTCTCAACCAAGTTACTCTTCACTTAGTAACATCCCTCTTAGATACCTAGAAGGATAGCTAGACATTTCATTGATGAAAAAAGTCCAGGTTGCATGTTTGAAAGACCATGGCTCAGTGAACAGGGCATTTACTGTTTTCCAGGAGTGAGGAGAGAACTAGCAGATATTTGAGATCCTGACTGTGAAAGTACTGAGCATTAAATATAACCCCTGTGGGTGTGAGGGGCTGAAAATCATAACCTGTTAATTACTGACAGAAAATACAATTACTTCAAATTACTGTTCAGTCCCACTGATCTCGGTATTCAGGAGTTAAAACCAGCACATACCCATTTGTAAATTCATCTCACCAGACCCCACTAAACTCGGGGAACTTGACCTCCAAGGTGACAGCCACTGAGCTATTTGGGACTGCTCAAGTCAAACAACTCTTGTCTTACACTACTGCAATTATTTCCACAATTTGCAAAAAAAAAAAAAAAATCCAAGCCAGACCTTTCTTTCCTATCTCTGAGCAAACCCTTGTTAGAAACAATCAATACTGAACATCTTGTACATGAGGGTGCACATTACTACGGGGGGGGGGAGAATAAATCACTTTTTCCCTTGAATATACATAACTGTCTTTAAGCATTGATTAACTTGTGTCAAGATGTGTTCCCAAAGAACACTCCCATTCCAGCAGTATCATATCCCAAGTCCAAGCCTTCAAACTGGTCTTCATAGACAGAATGCCTCTAAAGTGCAGTTTCAAGGGAACAAAGTAATTCCCTGTAAAGCACGCACTTGCCTGGCACCACTCAGCCCTCAACTACCGTTCAGCCACAGACCATCTGCTTCTGCCTGACCTATACAGTCATAGCCACAAAGGACTGACTAAATGTAATGCCTTAAAAATATTTTATTGTTCGATTAAAAAATAATAAAGAATCAGGGCCCCCTTCCCAGGATTCATTTTAAATTGAGGCTGTTTTGATTCAACTCAAGTTTTAATTCTAAACTGACATGGTCAAACACATTTTCCATGTCAGAGTACTCATGTCTATGAAAGTAAGACTGGAAAAAAGCTATTAAAGAGAAGAATAATTTCATATCCAATACTAAAAAAAAGCTCAACACTGAATATTCTAAAATTTCTAGTGATAAAATGCCAGATATACATTTGCAAGATCAAGACCTTGACTGCAATTCTATTTAAAAAGTGTATTGGGAGCAAGACAGGTATCTTCATACTCAGCATCAATATTTTCTAGAATGAAATTAAATACTTACCATTTTTAGGAAGCTCGAATTCTTTACAACTTTTGTTGTACTACAAATGTAATACTCCAAATTATACCCGAGATCTAGAATGACTTTGCTAAGGGTTTTCAATAAACAGAATACCACCTGTGTCATCCAGAGCATCCTGTGTTTCTCCATCATCCATCAATTCCAATTCTTTCACAAAGTTTGAAGGAAACAACCCTGCCTTGCCATTTAGTGTTCCACTCCACCAGCCTTCTTCTACCTGTATAGAAATATTTTGCACGTTACCAATAAAGCAAAAGGAAATTCCTATCAATTCCATCCATACTTCACTTATAAAGCTCTACAAACAGCTTTCTCAAAAGTTCAAACGACCATGATTTCTCTTTAAAGAAACCTGCTAAAGATGTAGAAACAGTAGGTAAAAAGAAGAGCAAGAAAATAATTCACTGTCACTTCTATCACTACAGCAATGATCCTGAAACACGAGACTAGCCTCATGCCAATTAATTCAGAAGAGCAGCAAAACGTTCATCAATTTTCTCAAGGTAAGACAGAATAACAGGCATTTTACATCTAACAGAAGAAGAAAACATTAAACTGTTTATGAAATAAAGATGCAACTTTTAGCCTGGCTTTCTAAGGAAATTTTTATGTATTCTTGCTGTCCATCTGTCTTTCCTTCTCTCTTGTCCAGCTTCCTCCAGTCCTGTTCCCACTGGCCTCATATCCATTGAGCAGCTTTGAACAATTTTGATCAAAAGACACAAGTTTCAAAGATATAATTTCTACAGAGAATGTTGGGTAGAACAGAGAAAAGTCCTTAAGGACATCACAGTGCAACAGAAAACTGAGCTATCCACTCCTTCTGGCAGGAGGCAACCGGCTGAACAGCATATATCTAGCTCTACATGTGTCAGAAGGTACAGATACGTTCCCATCAGAGCTGGCCAGCTGACGAAGGTAGCACAAGGATTTTGTTGCGGCACACAGCAGTCCTAGGGACAGAAGTCAGTTGGATGCCAAATTTTGTTGTTGTTGGCTTTGCTATTCACAAAACAACTCATTTTTCATTTTTGCACTGGAAATAAACCTGTTCAGGAATTAGGGAACATAATGACTCTAATGCTCAGTTATGTGCTTGTATTCCTTCAAAGTTTAACGGAACATTTATCTGGAATGCCCCACGGTCCAAAGCAGAACAAGTAAAAGCTGGGCATACATAGCTAAAGGTGTAAAACAATGTCAGAAGACAAAGAATTGTGCTCTTCAAATTTATGAACCGTTCTCAAAATGTCTTAAATAAGTCAAATGTATTTGCCCAATGAGCACTATTTTAAAAACTGTAAAATAAATTTTCAAAATATTTCATTTTGATTGCTGTTTTGTGGCTGGAAAGCTGTTTTTAGATAAGAAAGAAAAGCAACAGAAAAAAAACCCAAACCAGCAGTTGTTTACATAATCTTTTTTTAGCCTTGTTTTGTAGGTCACTATGCCTGACACACAGGCATAGTTTTTAAATGCTAGCCTACCTCTGGGCAAGCAGAATGCATGCCTGGCAGCTACAGAGACAGACAGGCAATGAAAAGAGAATTCTTATTTTTAAAGACATCCTGGTGCTCAAATATAGTTTTGCTCTGGTTGATTCAAATTCAGAGTCTGGTCCTCTGAAACAAATTTTAAGCATAAGATTACTGGCAAGCACCGACCAGGCTCTGGCACCTCGTGCTTTACATAATACACTACAGAAAACTAAAATTCAAATGCCTTGACTCACCCATACTACACCCATGAAACATGAGAAAGGGACTTTTAATGTTTATGATACAGAAAGCAACTCAAGCATCCATTTATTCTTCTGCCAAAAAATAAGGTCAGCAAAGCACTTTACAGGCTTGCAAGGCAAAGCGATGCCAGTTCAGAGACAGTCAGGAATAAAAAAAAAATTTGTTGAGTGTAATTGCTTCAGCCTCCTCACCACACTGTCTTTAAAAAACCTGACTACTGTATTACCAGAAAAGGTATCTTTAACTGACATTAACAAAACAGGTTAAAAAAAAAAAATAACCTTTTGCATGCTTTGGTGGAGAGCATCTCTGAGCACTAGCAATACAGATGACAATTTCACAGCTGTTATCTTCCCTTTCAAAATCTTACCACATGATACAATTTCCACAAGAGGGAGTTACAGCTCTGGTACATACATCAATCCTTTTTTTGAGCGTGAATTCCATCAACTTATTTCTATAAGATGACAAAAACTGAAACCTCTGAACAAGGGGGGGGGGGGGGTGCTGAAACAAGCAGTTTTGCCAATCTGATTTTATTTTTTGTTAATAAAAACTTCACTAATGGAGTCATATGAATTTCAACTATGCTTGGTAACACAGCATGCAAATACTAAAAATATAATACTACAAAAATAAATCTGCTATTTAGTGCTGCATCTGACAGGAGCAGGGGAAAGATATGAGGAAGAAACAAAAGTTTTACAGCACTAATACAGTTATCACATGTACTTTATGTGTGTATTTTGCACACAAAACCCACATGTTCTGTAAACAAAAACCCCTGCAGATTCAGCTAGCGCAAGAGCCTTTTTCCCTAAAAGCTACTTCTGATTCTTGTGGTCTGCTCTCTTCAATATTAGCCATTCAATTTCTGAACCCATCTGCCTCCACCTTTGATTTCACTATCGGTAGTGTCAGTTGTAACTACTCAATTCATGACTACAATTGCAAGGGTTAAATACTGAATTATTCTCAGGTAATTGATAGAACTGATCCCCTTGGGGAGCTGATTTTACCCTATTTTCTCCATGAAAAAAGTGACTAAGTGATCTTTCATTGAAGTAACAGTTATGAGTTATCTGCATATATATAAACAGCACCTTTTATATATAAATGGAAGCAAAGATAGTCTCACAGTAGCAAAGACAAATTACCTAGGACAAGTTATCCCAGCATATTGCACAACCAATGGATGGTATTTTCTACCATTCTTCACATTTCTGGTCCATCAGTACAGTTTTGTGAAGCAGCCCTAGCCCACACCTGTCGGGTCTATTCTAGACCATGATAAATACAGTGTGTAAACAGCTCTGTGCTAATAGTTAGCTGCAGTATTTTTCTACCAGGTAGCATTTGCCTATAAATTTGATTAACAGTTTCTCTCAGAAGTAGCAAAGGCTGGGTACTACAAACACGTATTTTTAAATCATTAGGAAAAGGAAGAAACATGGGGACAGACAAAAAAAATTAAAAGAATAAAATAAAATCCCTGCTTCCTTAAGAAAGCAGATAAGGAAATGCTTTGATCTTTTTATTCTCTTTGGCTACTTGGTCATCTCTGATATGTCACACTGAACAACCCTCCCCAAATAATTCCAGATGTTGACATGTACAACCCGAAATGGCAGCTTCTGCAACAGTTTACTGCACACGCTCTCTCTTCTGAATGGATATGTTGGACCATTCAAAGTCATGACTGCTGTGTACAGGCACTACCCACAAATTAAACTGGTGAGGTTATCTGGGGCACTCCTTTACAAAACACCCACACACAATGGTATTTATGAAACTGATTTTAGTGAGCAGGTTTCACCAGTCACTTGCTCTGTTTATTCAAAGAGAACAAGTTCTAGAAGACATTAGTGCAAATGCATCTAAAAGCATAACTTTTTCCTTGCTAGAAGAATGGAAAAGTCCTTCCTGGCAGCTGTCAGGATCCAGAAGAGTTAGCACTCTCTTCAAAAGTAGTCATGCATGTGAAAAGCACAATCTCATAAAGCTACTTAAAAAGCACCACCAGACACATGGCTAGAAAGAAAGGTTCAATCTTCTCCACCCTCAGACCCTCAGGAAGGTAGTAAGAGATGGCACCAGTGAAGGTCAGAGCATGCTGTGCAGAAGTTTTCCACCTAGTTCTAAAAAGGTTCTGTCCACGATCGCTCTGGTCTTTTCTGTGGGTTCCCTGACAGATTTCACTCTTGTAAGAGGTACTCTTCTGACATTCCAGCCTCCCACAACACAAGTTGCTATTGAATGGAACAGATACCAAGGAAACATGTAGGTAGGAGAAGATAAGAAACCCCCAACCCCAAACCCCTACTCAAATACACAGGGCCATTGCCATCAAATTCTGAACATCAAGATGTATCTTTAACTGTATGTCTTACCAAGTGGAAAAGGAAGACAATAGAAATAATAACATGTTGTTGAGTGCATTTGTATGCTGCATATTTTTGTGCAAGTGGGTTGAAGTATATTGTACTACAGGTATAGGCTTCTGTGCTGAATACTGTTACTATTAGTTCAAAGCTTCAACAAGTTTGCAAGAAAGCATGAAACTGGAAAATCAGGTCAAATAACATTTTTCACCTAAACCAAGTTATAGTATGTCAACTTAAAGGCAACTGATCCAACAGTTTTAACATAAGCATCCTAAAAACAAGGATCACAGACAGGGCCAAAGAACTGTAAAAGTCTTTCGAAAAAGGAATCTGTGTAACAGATCACAACTTATTGCTGCAATGATCAAATACTTCACCTAAACATTTAGCATTCATTGATTTAGGATTAGATGCTGAGAGAAAGAACTAAAACTACTAGCTTCAGAAACGCTACTTTCAATCCTATTTTTCCAACATCCTTTTAATTCAAGTAATCAGCCAAAAAAACAATTTGACTTTTGGCCACAAAGAGATGATAAGCTCTGTAAAACAGCTTACCTCTTCATTGATGTCGATCACATCCCCCAGCTTGAGTTCCAGCTCATCCTCGTTCTGTGGGACGTACTCAAAGAGCACTTTGCACTGCCGCTTCTTGGACCCTAATTCAAAGGAAATAGCAAAACTAAGAATGTTTGCAAAGCAAAACTAGTTTTTCCCTACACTCAGCTCCTGAGGATCAAATCTGACCAGAAGACCCATAAACTATCCCCAAAAGCTACGTAGCTTTTGCTGCTGGTTTTCCAGTTTGCTTGTGTCGCTTTAGGCTAGTGAGCCATATCTTAGACAGATATGCTGATTACAAACAAACAAACATTACGTTGCCAATTACAACATGCTATAAAAAACATGTTGACACAAGCAAGTCAGATAAATCCCCACTCACTGACTTTTCAAGCTATTTCCTGCCCAAAATCTGCAGGAATGACAACCACTGCCAGTTCCAGTGTTAGCACCTGCTTGGAAGAAAGAAAGAAAATGTGCAAGTTTGCACCTCCAGCCTTTAAGCAATCCTGAAAAAGTAACACGTTTTGTTCTGCACAACACTGAAGTGCGGGTAGCCTTTCTGCTCTCTAACAAAGACCTCGCTAACCACAAGTCTGAGGTAACGCTAACATTTGCCTGGCTCATATTTCAAAATCCAAACTCATTTTTATCTGCAAACGCAAAACACCTTCCTTTTCTCAGTGCCAATATGGAGTCGAGAAATTCAACCTAAGCGTCAATTAGCAGTGTTTGACAAAGGCAAAATTAAAATAAAGCGCAGCCTTTGGAGTTTGCCACATATCATTAAAGCTTTTCAGGCATTAAAAAGACAAAATAACATCACGAAAGGGGAGAGCATTGAAGTGGCTTCCAACAACCCCTCTAGCCAGAGCAGTGTGAACCTATGATTGCCCAATTACTCTGTACATATCCTGGAGTGATGCTACTGCTGAACCTGGAGAGTTTAAGCATTTCTTCTTCAAACAAGAGGCCATGCCTTCAGACATTTTCCACAACAGAGCAGCCAGCACACTTCTGAAGGCAATTGTCCTCCTGAGCTATGATCCACACACACTCCCTCTCCTCCTCAAAAACAGTCTGCCACGGTTTAAGCGAAAATATGAATCGAAAGCTTGAAATGGTAAAGCTTAATCTTGTAGGAGGATATAATTTCCATATTCTCTCTTATACTTTGCACTCCTTCCATACTCAAGCTTCAGCAATTAAGATTAGCTGTGTAAAAACATTTCAAAATACAGACACTGCCTCCAAGATTGATCCTTGTCTTATTATAGCAGCATTGAAAGTCCAAAGTCAGACATTTAGAAGACTGCCACACCCAGCGACCTCAGTACAAAACAGGCCAGGCATCTAAGTAATATTCAGCATCTGAAATTTCTGAGAGGGCTCGCCAAATCAAGAATTTTCTATATGCTGGTTTATGATCTGTGCTCTAAAGAGCTTAAAAGGGGCAGGAAACCAATAAACCAAAAGTATGAAGGTCTATGGGTTATTTCTAATAACACATAATTGCCCACATAATATACCCTTCTTTTAACTCCACTGAAACTCATACATCAGCCAAGAGGGATTGTTGGGTTAACAGTAATTGCAATAAACGGTTCACTGGCCTTTACTACCTCCTACAGCACTTTCAAGGGCTCCTCCTTTGTATGAGATTAACTGATAGCAAAAAAAGGCAAATTAAAAAGTCATGGCCATTTGGTATAAATCTGATCTCAGCATTCCTTTTCATATTAGAATTCTATCTAAATGGGGAAGAGGGGGAGAAAACAAACCCACAGATGAATTTCACATGCAGAACTCTCTCACCTGAGGTCAGTTTTGAGTGATACCCAGTTTAGGAAGTACTGCCTTCCAGTTTAGAAAGTCCCTAGATTAACCTCAGAAGCTAACTGATCCGCGTAGAAAACAACACTCCAGCTTCATGTGGTGCCACAGGACTGCTGGGCTGGCAGTGCCAGGGCAATTCTGTCTGTTTCCAAAACAACTTGTCTGGCTTCAGGTTTTATTTGTTTTGTACAGTGTAAACCAAATTTAGCCCTTTGTTGCAGTAATTTAGCACACCTTCTGTATTTTCCTTTTCCTGAATAAGAGCAGCCATCTAACTGATAGGAATACTGCCTGCAGCTTACTACGCACCTGATATAAAATACCTGAATTCAGTGAGAGCTGCACATGAGAACAACACAAAGGACTTCCAGGCAGAGACAACCGACCTCAGCGCACATTGGAAACTTGCTATTAAAGCATGTTAACTTTGTTTTTAACTTCGTAAACCTCATATTACTAGGTTAGGAACCTGAAACAGAAAGACTCCTAAGCACTGGAAACCTTTTGAAAGGAGTGAGCGACAGCCCAGGCACAAAGCAAACAGGATCTGCAGGAGCTGTTTAAACAATCTTCCACAAAAGAGGGAACAGCAAGTAAAATGGAGACTGTCGTTGCACCAAGTAAACAGTTGTGTGCTTAAAGGAAGGTGCTTGAACACCATTTTCTTGTAGGAGAATGAGACTAGCCAGGGCACTACAGCATTTGAGACCAAGTCATACCTACTACCCTGGCCACAGCCACCAGCATGAGGACAAGACATGCTGAATATGGGATTATTCCAAGGTGGGGGAAACAAGAATGAGTAGCCAACGCCTAAACCAGTATCAGATCATGTTCACAGAACCACAGAATCCTAGAATATCTCAAGTTGGAAGGATCCATAAGGATCATGTTGATTCCATTTCAGAACCTGGTTGCATTAATCTAGGAACACCATTAATCTGTCAGGCTAGATTTTCAAAAGCCTGCTGATAGAAACATCTAACAGGCATATACGTGCTATTGCCAACATGCATATACAAATCAGATTTACTAAAAAGTGATTTTGAAGGTAATATCCTTAGTTGCCTAGAAGAAGATTTCAACAAATCCGTAAATCTGGTGGTCCCGTTTCAGGGCTTTAAAAGATGACTAGTGGCTCTTCTCCTTTTATGGGCAAAAACTCAAAGCATAAACATACCAGAAACAGTAAGTTCTGAATTCTTTCTTTTAAAAAAAGCAAGCTTAAATCATAAATGCCTGCAATCCCTTATAAGAGAGAGGAAGCCAGAGTAATTTAGAGCAACGTCTCTTGTATGACTAAGGTGTCCAAATACAAATCACAAGTCAATTTTCTGGATGCAGGAAATGCAAAGTTTTCTGCCCTAGGTTTTAGTCACCTTGATTTAAATACTGGTATTAAAACATAGAAACCACAGATACAGAGGCACCAAGTCTGCATTCCTGACCATCCTGGGGGCTACAGTTAGAATCAAAGGAAGACCACTACTTGCTCTTAGACACCACCAACTCCACCTTATTTCATACTAGAAGCAAGCCTACCAAACAAGAGGAACCTGAACTACAGAGTGTTTCCTTACCAAAAAGCCCTGAATTTGTAGCAAAACTTTTACGTTTAAAAGAAATTACCACAGGAAGATTTTTGATTATTGTAAACAGGCCTGCAGTTCTCATTCAGGTACCCGACAATATGAGCAGAGCTCACATGAAGTTACAGAGCAACTCTCTGGAATCCAGAAGGGATCTAAATCCTGTTCCCAGGAAGATTCATCCCTATTGCTGCTGTTAAGAACTACATATAAGCTTTCTGCCCGTGCATCTAGGAGCAGAATTTGGCTTAGAATCAAAATTTTTCCTCTTATGCCTCTAGTTTTCCATACAACTTTAAAACCAAGTCAGACATTAAATAATTCATGTTTATTAAAAAAATGTACGTCAGCAGCTTACGCAATTGAAGGAATTGGAAAGACTACATACTCTTCTTGATGCTTTTGGATGGGGGATGAGGCTGAAATCCTCCTGCTGGAAGCCCATAGTTGCTCATACGCTGCACAAGACTGGCTACATTGCCAGATTTCTCTCTCCTGACTGGTATGGCATCATCCTTGGGCTCTACATCCTTCTTAACTTCCTGAAACAAGAGATTTAAAAGACTGAGAGGCCATTTAAATTAACCAAGAGGTCAGTGTTTCTAGACAGGCACTCCATAGACTAACAGATTTCAGGTACTTACCATTTGGTGTGTAATGATGTATTAAACTCAAAAATCATGGCATTCTGCAACTAAATCCTGAATAACACTAAAGGCCTTAATAAACTTGACCTTCCATACAATCACATTAGTAAGCAGGTAAACTGATGTGCTGGGAAAATTCAAGTAAAAGGAGCAGTATTTTAGCCATCTACTCCAACCCTAAGAAAAGTAACTTTGAGCCCAGAAGTCCCATATTGCAACTCTTAAGTAACAGGTTACTTCAGTGACAGACTCATAGGGTAGGGCACTAAAAATATTTTAGTATTTAAAACTGTATTAGGTGATCAACTCTGCCTCAGAAAGCTCAAAGGTTGTTTGTTGACAAGGTGCAGTCATACAGCTGAAAGACATAAGTGGAAAAGAGTGACCTACAAGGAAGAGTGGGAGGACATGAGGGGAAAGGTGTAGGAGGAAAGTAACAGAGACATCATTTTTCTGATCATTTTCTCCCACCTTCCTATCTTTCCAAATTAAAGTGTTAGCATTGGAATGGAATGTGCCAATCAAGAGTAAGAAGCCTATAAACATCAGTTCTTCACAGAAACAGCCATGTACTTAGCAGTTACTCTGCTGCATCAGCTCACTAAATGAGACTCCACCAGAGAACAGATACTCTGAAAGAAGGAAATCATCACTTTGCACAAGAAAAAAACCATTAAGTCAGATCAATGGCCTGTCTAGTGCAGAACACAGCTCCCAGCAGCCGCAATCCCAGACACTCTTTAGAGAGCTAGCCCACAACCCATATCCTCCTACGTTCCCAGTGCACCAGTAAGGGTTTCATTAAGGAGATACCTCCCCTCCTCTCTCCCCTTCATGCTGACTCTCATCAGTGACTTGTCAGGATGGAGAAGTCCTTTGCTTAAGGAACTTCCAATCCATACAAGAATTTTTCCTTCAGTCTCACAGCAACTTCATGCCTTCAATAACTTGATGGAGAATTTTATCAAAGACTTTCTGAGAACCCAAGTGTGTTACCTCCACTGAATCTTGTGCACCTGTGTGCTTAGTAAGACCCCCAAAGCCTATCAGCTATCCCAGCACCGCAGCATTACAATGTCTTGAGGAAAGCAAACACCCATAAGTACTTTGCAGCTTTTTGTAATCCACTTCTGAACAACTCTTGCATCCACCATCAGTAGCCACTGGTTAACAACTTCACTAGTTAATTGCAGCTACAGCGGCAATAAAATATTTAATAATATTTGAAAATAATATTGGCAATGCATATATATACCCTTGCTAATGTTGTGTGAACTCTTAACATAAGCTTTAAGACAACAAAACCCATGCATTGATGAAATGCCAAAAATATGAGAAACATATTCACCAGGACCTATCTGGTGCTTTCTGGAACATTAACACCCAGGTTACTTACTGCAGCTGTCCAGCTGGAAAACTCAGCAGGTCTGGAAACCTACTGATGCTTTCAAACATACTATGAACCTCAAGTCAAACACTCCACAGCACCTTCCTATTTCCCAAAAGAGCAGAGCAAGTAGAAGCAAGACTACAGACAGCACAATTTTTCCTCCCACTCATCTACATTACATAAAGAGGCTTTTCAGAAAACAGGTGAGTAGTTCCTGCTGTTACTTTCCTTCATCCACAAGGACTTCTGCCCCAGAAATCTTAACTCTGCTGAGATCCCATCTTACAAGTGAAGAAAAAAAAAACACCAAAAAAAAACCCAAAAAAAACCAAACACCACAAAAGTCAAACCCCAAAACTCCAGAATAGCACAGCATCATGTCTACCTCCTATTTGAGTAGATATTTCATTTTTCAAAGACTTTGTCATTCTCAGTCTTATAGTTGGGTTTTGGCCAGTTACTTGCAAGTCTGATAAACCATAAGGAATTAAATTTGGCTACAGCTGAAAAGTTTGCCACCTCCAAAACACCTTTCTAGGTGCCTTACTGACAAGGCCATTCTGCTCAACTGAAAAACATACTGGCACTTGAAAACTTCCCTAGAATTGATCTGTCCCTGGATTTTTAAAATTACAACCTTTTGCTATGCAATTTATACAGCCTCCAAAAGCTTCCAGCTGCTCCAGAACTAATGCTTCCCCAGTTAACCAGTCTCTCAATCATAATGCTCTCCGGTGAGGAGTCAGTGCCAGGCTCCTTCCCCAGGTTTGCACTTACACAAGACTTCGGAAGTTGCTGCTGCAATAATTTTGTAAAAAGCAGAGATGCAAAAGAGAAATGGGGAAGACATACACAGGTGGCCTGGTCAAAAACATGATCTACTACTTCTAATAAATGAAAAAAAAAAAAAGAAAAAAAAACCACAAACCACTTCCAAATGCTGGAACAGGCTGTAAGGTAAGCATCACTTTATCAGTAATTTGTAGTATGGACAACATACTTTTAAGTCCAGCAGTATTATCAAAGGCAGCAAAGTAATTGATAGGTTACAAACAACAGGAAACTATTTGAGACAAAAGCAGTGACCACAACAAAAGACCAAAGGCCCAAAAATGAAAGAAGGAATGCTTGAACAACTTTCTTGCCTGACTTGAGTCAGTAATTGAAGTGGTGACAGGTAGGAAATACCCAAAGTCTTAAAGACAAGATTAGCAATGGCAAATATAACAGAAAATATAGTGATACTAGATTAAAAGATAATATCTAAAATCATTCCGTGAGTAACAGTTACATGAAGAAAATATTGCAAACAGATTCAAAAGCTGAAGATTTATTTAAGAATTTCATTAGCAGAAACCAGAAAGAATGATCGTGCACTGGGAGAGACTGGTACCACCAGATTTTCCCAATACAGCAAAGATATGAAAGTTGAACACTTCAATACGCAGTTAAAAGAAACCTTCCTAGTCTAATACATATAAAAGGAAAGAGGATGCAAGGAAAAATCAATATGCCTATGTGAAAAAAAAAACCACGAGCAGAGCACTGCAAACAATCAGAAGAGATGTGCAATAACTAGACATAGGTAAAGAAGTGACGCCAGACATGCTTGAATCAGAGTGGATGGTGACATTTTACTACACATATCAGAAAGCATGCCATGACCATAGCATCAAGTGAAGCAGCTTTGCAACAAGGGAAAGAAAAATAACTACACAAGAGTCTACCACTACAGCAACCAGTGATAAGTCTAGTTTTGAGAAAGAACTACAGAAGAAGGGGTTAGTAAGCAGTGAATGGATAAGCCAACAACTGCTTTCTTTATCTTTAACCTACTAACCTTTAGAACATCCTTGTAAAGCAAGGACAATTTTTTTCTTCTTGTTAAAGAGGAACTGCAGCATTAATTATCCTCCCTCAGGGCATTAAAACCCACATTAAAACCAAACCAAGTTACAGCAAATTCAGGAATCCCTGGTCTCCATACCTGCATGTGGTCCACTACACCACAAACTTGTATTTCACATCAGTTCTCTAGCAGTAGGAAACTGCTCCAAGATTCATTTTCGAAAGCACACATCAGGATCCTGACAAACGTATCCATCGCCACTGCCAGCAATTTCATCCTGTGCATCATCGCTATGACTCTGTCCTTTCGGTCACGTTAAGTTTTTACACAGGAAGTAATTTCTAAACAAGACACATATCGGTTTGGATCTCTGAAAACTGACACCAACTGATGCAAACATTAACACATGCCCCATTAATAACGTTAGTAAGAGTCTGCAATTAACTTAAACGTTAGTAAGAGTCTACAATTCTTACATCTCTTCCCAAACAGCTGGCCTGAATTTCAGTCGTTGGAAAAATAACACTACCCACAGGTCTCATCTCCCATGTACCACTATAACCAACCTGAACATGCCCAAGACTCCTATTCATTGGCTTCACAACAGGTAAGGCATCTTTCTTTCTTTGTTTTTATTGTTTAAGTCAGCCTCATATATCCAAACTATCAGAGAGAGTCTGTGCTGTGACAGTACCAACAAAAAACCTCCGGGACACTTCAGCTTGTTCTGAGATGAAGCCACCACTAGCTGCCAGCCAGCAAAACCAAAATGAAAATATGACATTAACTGCAGCTGGAAATTTTAATATTTTTATTATGCCAGCCTGCTGCAGTTCAAGGCTTGTCAGTGTTTCCATTAGCAACACAGATTTTATGCATTTATGACTTGGCAGTAGAAGGTCAATACAGACTGTCTCTTGGCATAAAACGCACTCAACTGGGAAGGAACCACCCACTCTTTCTGTTGCAAACTACAACACTAGTCATAAAGGTTTGAAGTTTTCATAATCTCTACTAAACGTGTATTTCACAACAATTGCAAGATTTGCTGAAATCACTACAGGCTGATGTGCAAAAATGCATATAATCTAACTCAACAGCAAAAAAAAGACTGGGGTGATCTTAAGGGGCTATTATTTTAATTGCACCTGTCACAGTTTAACAATTCATCAGGGAAATGTATGTATTTATATATACACATAATATCTCAAAATCACTTAGGTACAGCAACATGTGAAACAAGAATTATTCTTCTTTATACACAGACAAAAAATTAACACATCTAAATTCATCTATAGCCTCATGATGCCCGTTAAAATAACCAAATAAGCAGGCGGTCCTGACCTACTTTTTAAGCGAACAAGCAAGCAGCCTTCCCATCATCAGCTGCTTGGGCACACATTGCTCCAGCAGGGACAACAGGATCCTCCCCACTTACCTCACCAGAAGCAAAGAGCACCAAAATCAGTGGGGCACTGGAGATAAAGCAGGTCAGACTGTCTGAAAGGACATCACAAAGTCTATTCCTGAATTACAGGGCACAGAGAGGTTCATTATCCAGCAAACCTAAATCCTTAGCTAGATTCTTCAAGCATAAATATTAAAGACTTTAGCTGCCCATCTCCTTCTATAAATATCATTATATCAAGAACAATCATCTTTAGACTTCTTACATTATTTCCACTGCAAACTACAAAACATCAGCTTGTACAACAGCAATGTGCATTTCTGTTATTGGCTGAGTGCATTTTAAAGCAAGATCTCAAGCAGCAGAAAATGGTCTCAATCTCTAAAGAGGCTGAGATGAATAATACACAAAGGTAGATGTCTGAGCTTCCATATATGATTATCTCATCTCTTTTCTTCCCCTTTTCTCATTTCTTTTCTTCCCCATCAGAACAGCAATAAAGAACACATGGACTAGCAAATTAAGTTTACAATTCATATTTTACTGGGCAGAAAATAAGGAAGTCAGAATTGAACCCATCACTTATTTTAGGGGAGAGGGAGGAATTGGAAGCTTGCAATAAATCTACAGGCAATAGCTTTGTACAAGTTTACCTCTTCCCCTCACAGCCTGCAAAACCCCATCACTGAAAAATAACACATACATATGTGTGTGACAATATACAAATACATATAAAAATCTGTACAGCTGCATACAGATGAGATATTGTCAGCCCAGCCATAATCTGTTCAAGTGCAATGAAACACCATGGTTCCTGGAACACAGAAGTCTTCACATAGCTAATTGTTTAAGCACCCATTACCTCCTGCATTTATAGTCTTAGTTACAGCAACAGCCAGGCAGACACCAGGCAGCTTTAACAGCTCCAGTCTCTTAAATCTAAGATATCCCACGTCCTTTCATTTTGCCAGTATCTCCTCCTTGAATAGAAAACATGTCTTCTCATCATCAGTGCAGGCACCCACAGAGGTGAAATACTTAATAAAGGCAAAAAAGAAAAGATGAGTAATTTGCAGCTATTCCTGTCTGCCCCATTCCTTTGCCACACCTGCCATGAACTAAGGGGACAGCTCAAGATTATCTATGAACCAAAATAGATGAGAAGCTCCTGAGGTCCTTCCCTGGAGCACTCAGGAGGTCAGAGCCCCAACCGGAGAGCTCTGCTGGGAGAGGTCACAAGCTGCCCTTGACTCCCCAGAGGATTAAATGGTATTATTGAAACTAGAAACACATCACCTGAAAGATGAAAGTAGTTACCATCTGAAGAATGGACAAACTTGATAACCTTTGTTTTGCAAGACAAATTACCTCCTGGGAAGTTTAACGTGTGTAACGGGTTGATTTTTTTTGGCCTAATTTATGGCCAAAGAAGGGACTGTTGTTTAACAGTAAATCACGGGGTTTATTTTTTAAGTGCTGACCCACGATCAGGCTGAACCAACAGTAAGGCAGCATCACTCCTCATCTTTGCCTCTTCCAAAACTGAAATTGCTTCATATTCTGAGTTCTGTACACCGCAGTCAAAGGCATTTCTGTTCAAGTCTAAGGTTAGAAAAAAGTTTCCAGCTGACAGGAATCCCTCGCAGTTTTCACAGGAGCTACAGACACAAACTGCTATGGGAGTGACTGTTGCTGTAGTTCCTCAACGCAGCACACCACTCGCTCAAAGGCCATTATCTGCTAAGCACGGCTTTGGAAATTCCCCTAAAATGTTTTTGTTTTTTTTTTTAAGAGTTTAGATGCAAATGGATAGCTCTGCACAAAAGTTTTCGCATGCTTCCAACATAAGAGTACAGAAAGCAAGGATGCAAAGTCTTGGTAGATAAACTTCTCTGCCATCAAACGATGCCAGAAGACATCTGTGGACAGTCTCTCTGCATAGCAGAGTTTCATAAATGCTTGGAGAAATATTTTTAGAAGGTTGAATTATTAATATTTGTGTCTGCTCAGATTCAAGTCACAATTTCTAACTTTTTCCCCCCAAGAATAAAATATATTTAGCTACAGAAGTGACTCAAGCCAGGGTCACACTTCTCCAGTTTGCAGACAGAACCCCAGCACTTCCTTCTAATAAATCACACCCGCATCACGTCACTCAGCATGAAGTTTAACAAGTTACCAATATTTTTACATGTGTTATAATCTATGCTAAATATATATCATATAATCATATTGCCTCCCTGTTAGGAAGAAGGGCACCATCAGCCAAGCAAGGTATCACTTCTTTCTCACAATACATAATGTGGAATAAGCAGGATCACTAGGAAGCATGAGAAAATTACTGAGTCACTTCAGACGTACAGACTAAAACTTGAAAAGCACAGCAGTCAGATCACCAGGCCTACCAACAGCGGAGCAAAGAATCCTAAATTAACAGGAGTAACTAAAGGAAGCACAGATGTTTACATCAATGTTTCCCAACCATTTAATTACGGAAGAAAGTTAGTCTTAAAATACTCCTAAAGAAATAATACCTAAATAACATTTTATGGTGCTGTCACATTCACAGCCAGATAAAAACATCTTAAAATGTTAACTGCATTTCTTTTCTATTCTACTTGCTTATATATATATATATATATAAAAAATTAATTATATTTCTTGTAGTTGTTTTATAGACTAACAGCTAATGTCCTGTCAACCACCAGTCACAAAATACTGCTTTAGATCAATGAAACCAAGAATCACACATGGCAGAGGGCAAGACATAGATCCAGCTCCCGCAGCACATCGTGTTTTATCAAGCTTCCCCCACAAGGGCAGGCAGGAAGACACATTTCTTTCTCTTCTACCAGTTAAGTGCCTCTATTGCTGCTCCAGAGAAATGTGTGATCCATTAACCACCACAGGTCCACTTTGATGTTTAACTCAGAACATCCTTTGTTCCTTCTCACCATCATCCTGGCTTCCTGCATCTGCTGTCGTACTCAGCTTTTCTTCCCTGCATCCCTTTTCCAGGGCACCCGTGTCTTTCCAATCCCTGTAAAACCTCCAGCACTTCACTCGTGGCCACTTCTGTACAAAGGTTAAAGCAAGTGAAAACATTGCCACATCTACGTCCCATCAGAACTCTTGCCTAAGACACAAAATTACATGCTTAAGAGATTTGCTGAATAAGGGCTAAAAATACCAATCTCAAAATCTCAGTGGAGATTAAAAGAGGTTTAAAGATTAAGTTTTATCAAAGATTCACACATTAACTATCACTTTTAACTGAAAATGCATCTTGCTTTCTGCTCCTGTTTTGTAAGCAGCTAGGTGACAGGGCAACTGCCCATCATCATCAGTTTCTAAGTTTGAAAGCTTATTACACCAAGTCCAAAGCTCATGAACTCACATACATACACTAAAATAATATTTTTAGAAAATGAAAAGTATCCAAACAGCTTGTTCAGCATAAAAAACATTTACCACACCTAACTTTGAGATCAGCTCATAACATTAGATAGAACCCAGTCTTCAAGGAAGGAAAACATACAGTCAAAAATGAATTTAATACTGAAAACACTACGGTACAAGAGAGATAACTTCCCCCCTCCAAAACAATGACCCACCCAAAAAAGAAAAAAAATTCAGAAGTGGTGCAAATGTTACAAGATGACAGGCCAGATAAGCTAGCCTCACGCAAGTTTAAGTTTCAAGTTCACAAGTAGCTTGCTCTATTCAACCTCATAAAAAAAGGCAGAAGAACAGATTTAATATTAACCGTGCTGGGTGTACACACATGTTGATTTATTAGACGTATGGCAAAGTACTAAATATACAGCTCTGAAATGCACACCCAGAGCCTCCCAAGATGTAACAAACATTACATATTACAGTACCTGGATAACTGACCTTCTTGGTATTATTACATATGTTAATTCCAGAGTACATATTTATGGCTGTATTTTAGACTTCCTATATACAGTCAAGGTTAGTTTTCTGCACACGTCCAGTCAATTACTGCTGACCAAGACGCTGGCGATGCTTTGTGGAGTTAACTCAGTGATGGTTGCAAACACCATCTGATGGAACACACCCTGTTTGCAAGCTTCCAGCCAGAGAATGGTTACCTTTCCCCGCTGCTGAGAGGAAGTTATAAAGCTACACACAAATCAAGTGTAAAAACTAAATAAGGAAGGACAAAAGAACAGACTGTTTCATGTCGTTAAAGGAATAACTACTTGTACATACCTGTTGTCCCTTCCAGCCTAGCTTGTGCAACAAACCATTACACCCAAACTGAACAGCACGATGAGTACCCAGGAGTGCGCGGTTACAACACAGTAACAATATGCCGTTTAGAGAAGCAAGAGGCACATGTACAATCAAGAAGCTTGGATAACTCAAATCAGAGAGAGTAATTAGCATATCATGCAGGATTCTCATAAGTCATTAATCATGTTTTATCCTGCCAACCTTCGGAACAGTACCTCAAGTTCTCTTCCATACCAGTACTGCCACCAAGGCAAAATTTAGGAGGTCTTTTCATTTCTCCCATGCTCTTAGCAACACAGTATTTTAAAATACAGACTATATAAATATTTTTTAAAATACTAAATATTAAAAGAAGCACCAGTGTTTTCTTCTTTCTGTGTTCACATTCAGCCATGGAAAGACTTCACAATGCTATAGGTTTTTACTCTTGCAGTGAAACAACAATTTGCAAATGCAAACTGAAACTTTCTTGACAGGTGATTTTTTAAAACTTTTTAAAGCACAGGTGGTTATCTAGAACAGAGAATGGGCCACATTATTTCACCAAATTTTCTGCATTTAACTTTTTGTTTGTAGTTAACTTTTAAGGAAAGCATCTATGACATTTCAGATCTAATAATCCATCAAAATAAGTAATACATATAGCCACATAACTTTCTCACGCCATATCTTTCTAATCACCATACCTATGCTGCCTTAGAATATGAAATAATTTACACATCCCCAACCAAAACCAATAAGGCAGTAAAATTCCAGTGTGGACATAGTGACAATACAAAAAGACAACCTGGCACACAGGTGCCCACAAGGGGCTGTGCTGGCCTAGCTGTGTGAGCAGCAGCAGCTCTACAGTGCAGTCTCAGACCATCTGCAGACTCAAATCAACCTCAAGACTTTGCTTTTCCCCTCTTCATGCCAGATACTGTCAGTTTGCAGAAGGAATTCACAGGGTTGGAGCCTGACTGGTATAAACTCAAGCAGTCAATCCAGTGATTCAACTACAAAAGTCACAGAAGTAAGAACAATACCTGATGAGCTCTGAATCCCAGCAAAAACTCGTATATATGACTATATGCCTATATATTGGTGCCATCGGCTGTATCTGCCAATGTTTTCAGCTGGTTTTGTTTTGGGTTTTTTTTAGTATTTTTAGAAACAATGGTTCCCCCATCAGAAGAAAGGCTCACGCAAGCCATTTATCCTGACATTCCAGTTGGAAGAAACCTGTTTCCTTGTTTATTCAGGCTAAAATAGCTGGCTAGTAGAGACCTGTCTCTCACCCCACAAGCACAGGAATCATTATCACCATTCTCGCAAATCCCAGACATGTGCCAATGGACGGGATTAGCGGGAGCAGCTCAGGCAAACCCACATGGCACCCCTTGATAACACACTCTCCAGTGGCACTGTTTTCTCCAAAAGCCAGAAGAAAAATCAGCAGGTACAATGGATGGCACCACCATATCAGCAACAGGTCTTAAAGCTCCAGCCTGAACGCTCAGCTTCACTCCCTGCCAGGAGACAAAGAGCCACCTTACACCCATCATTTCTCTCATATTCTCAAGCACTGAAACCAAAATTACTTAATATGGCTTTCTATCTTGCATGTTATCTTTGTTTCTGAAAACCAAGAACAGCCAACCTTGAAGCACCCATCACCATCTTACTGGCAGAGCTGCCTACCTCTCCCTGGGAAGCTAATGACACCTCCATGCTCCTCAGTCTCACCTCCCTACACAACTCACTGCAATGACAGTTTCCTCAAAACAACAATAAAGCAAAGGAAAAAGCTGTATAAATTGAAATATCATTTGACTGATAGGATTGTTACATTACTGCATACCTAATTTTCTCCAAGCCTTACCTGGATGCAACAGAACACCTAGCAGAGAAGCAAACCCCAAATTTCTGGAAATAGATACATGTTTTATTCCATTCTATAAAAACATCCTACTTCAAACTAAATGCACGTGGCTTATCCTATATACATTGCTTAAAAGCTTGCGGTTATTAATCCGTTTTTTTAATTAATGTTACTACACTATTTAATTATGCCTAGGTTATAATTAAGAACAACTCAGAAGAGAGTGACACTGTCTCACCCGCAATCCCTTCTGACTCCATGATTCCTGTTTAAAGTTCTGGGCGAGGTCAATTTTCTATTTTTGAAAATGAATTACAGAAGATGCTATGCTTGAAGGAGTTTTCAGCCAAAACTTCTCTCACTGGTTCACAGCACGCTCAGTGCTTAACAGCATCCCACCAGCAGGAACATAGGAAGGAGGCAGCAAAGATGCAGTCTTAAGAAGGTAGGTCAGCTGTGCTAAAGTTTTGGTCTAGGGGGGCTCTTAAGGGAAGGAAAGGGGCTTGGGTTTTGTTTTGTTTACATGGACAAACACATAGACCAGGAAGTTGAACAAGAAAGTAACCCCTAAAACCAAATCACTCCTTCTAAAAGAAATTCTTCATGCAAGCACCCTAGCTGTTTGCAGTTCCTAAGCATCTCTATACAGTACAGCATGGTAGATAAGCTAAACCAAACCCAAGTAATTTTATTACACAAACAACTCCAAGGCCAACAATTTACACTATATATCAAATAAAATCTAAAAATTATATTGCAATCACAACTTTTAAATTTGTGCTGCTGTTCACATTCATTGCCCTGAAGTGCAAAGTCTGTTTACAATATTTGTCGTTAAGAACATATGGAAAATAAAGCAAGCTTACCACTTCCAAGGACATATTTGCTCAAACACACCCAGTGTTGCAGGTTTTTTTATTTAGGGGGAGGAAGAAAAGTGTCACAGCGAGCAAAGTTCACGTGTTAACCTGAAAAGGAACCAGGCTCAGCGATAAGCTAAGCAGGAGCAGCTGCACACACCTGCACAGGCAAAAAGTTTTCTCTGAACCAGCTCTACCGCAGACGCATCCTCCGCTAAGTGGGCGGCTGAAGTGGTGCATATTCCAAACACACTTGTAGAAGCATCCAGCTTGCTCACCAGAATGCCTCCAAAGCCTACTGGTGAACTTGTCTACCTTAACTGATGAAGGCTACTAATTAACCTATCCGCTGCTCCTCTCTCATTCAAGTTACTGCCTCGAGCTTATGATCGAACTGGTTTTACTACTGTGAAAAGCCATATTACTCACAATATAGCTAATTACAAAACTAAGATAGCAAGTTCTTAAAATCTTTAAGCTACGTACAGAGAACAACCTTCAAAAATGAGCCAAAGGGTGAACACCAAATCATCACTTCCATCTTATCAACACAACAGTTGGCTGGAGAGTGAATAGAGCTACTAAAAATAAACAAACAAACAAAAAAATACAAACAAACAAAAAAACCCACAACCCAAAAACCAGAGTCTTCCACATCACACCCCTTAACATCCCCCAAAACCTCACACATTCAATCTAACAGGGTTACTGCACTGCTCTAACACATACTGGAGGTGAATGGCTGTGTGCACATTTTGCATTGTGGTGAATTTTAGAAAGGAAAAGCCACTTTCAAAGAAAACAATAAAAGTCTGCTAGGTTTCCACTGCTGATTCCTTTCAGGAATTTGTGGAGTTGTTTATTTTAAATTGGCCATACAGGAAGAGGGAGGAAAATGGCAATAACAATGTCAGGAACAAGAACTCTAATTCAAGTATTTCAAGCCCACTAAAAGCATATATATACACAGTCCAAACAGGAATTTCAAATCAGGTTTTGTTAATAAAATTGGAAATTTATGCACTCCAAAATCCAACACTGCAATACAGGCAGAAAAATCTTTAAAAAGGCCTAGTACTGAAAAGTAAATTCAAGGAAATGAGCTTCACAAGCAGGCAGTGTAGTTGCTTGTACTTTTTTTTTTAATTAACTTGTTTTCAACTATACAGTCACTGCAAGCTTCACCACCACACCTGAGTTCTGGTTTCAGGACTATTTTGGACATCCCACCCCCTGACTTGCCACCCAACCTTTACATACCTCCTGATCTCCATCCAGTGCAGTGACACTGTCACACTAGTATCTGAGGATATTTTGGAGGCTTTATGGGGTTCCCCTTAACTGAGTCTACCTGTTCTCTTTCTTTTAGTGCAAAACAACCAAGTGGAAGTCAGCACCAAGAACTGCACCTTTTGGGATAGACTGTCTCAGACTGTTGGTTAACCTGTCAAGTGATGAGCTCACAGAAAATTCCCAGGTCCCAGCTGGCACTAGGAACTAAGCACCACCAAGCTCTGATCCTTCTGCAGGATCTCACCGCCCATAAACAAAAAGTTTGGTTAGAAGCCAAAAAAGCCCAACCAAAAAGCTACCAACAGATGTTATAAGGTACCAAGCATCAGCATCACATCAGTATCCACAGGAAGCTTCCATACATCCCCTTCTGCATACGAAGCTATTTGCTGCATGGCTTTAACAATTAAAAATGAAGTTGACAGCACTTGGTCTTACTTCAAACAGAAAAGACACATTTGTCAAAGCATGCAAAGTCTGGATCCGGGGCACCCAACACATCCAGGCAGCGTGCAGCCATGATCCTCCTGTTGACATTTTGGTTGCCCTGTCATCTCATCACTGCACAACAGTTTTCCAGCCTATGCGTACCATCTTGAAAGTTCCCAAGATCAGCCTCATAACTGCACTCAACTCCAGCACCAAGAAAGCAAGTTATCACCTGTTGTCATGAAACAAAGAGATTATTTTCTTGTACACTTCTTTCTACTTCCCCAAATCCCTACACCTTCTAGAAAACTGATTGTCCCCTGTAATTCAGGATATCTGACCATGCCATGCACATATTAAACAGCTGTACAGTTAAAAATACCTGGAGCAGAGATGCATAAAGATTTTTCAGGGTGGAGATAATTTAAAACAGTTTATAACAGCCACAGGTGCAGAAGGGGAAGAAAACACCCAACAAGTTTAGTATTTAACATGGAAACATGCCACATCTGGCCACTCTTTGCTGTTCGGTAGAAAGACAGTCTTGATGACAGAAGACAAGAACCATGTCTGATGCTTTCTCCCTCTATGGCACTTGAGTGCTAATTAAGTACATCAGCACAGTAATCATCAAAACACCATTTAAGGTAAAATTACTATTTATACAGGACTCGAAACTGAAATGGATTTTGAACTAAACTACAAACAACTTAAAAATATTAGACAAGTTAAAGGCATTTGTACAAACTTTTCCTTGGTAAAAGACACTCCCTGAGAACAACTGGATTATTCCCATCAGTTTTAAAAAGTAGATAGTTAGATGCCTCCTCAGTAAATGGGGGGGGGGGGGGAGAGAAGTAATTTTGCTTTTTCAGTAAGATGAGTAAGATGAACAGAAAAATTGTCAAATTTAACATAAGCAAGTGTAAAGAAGTGTTTATAGCACTGGAAAATTTTCTCCTTAGGTTTAATGATATGAAAATATCACGGTAAGATATATTAGATAATTCTGTTTTGCAAAGAATTAATTTCACTTCAAAAGAGACAGGAATGTCTAAATCTCTTTGATTATACTTTATGGGAGTTACACTAAGCAATCCTTGGAAGTTACTAAAAAGGTAAGTTCCTAAAAAGAAGCAAAGCGTAACATCTCCATAACACTTGCGTAGTTTAGATGAGAAAATATCTGCAGCTCAGCAGACTGAATTTCAGAAGTTACATGTAGAATACCACGTCTAGCTGCTTTGTAGACATCTTCATTGTAAGTGACTAATAAATAGGTGCATACTCAGTACTACATTTAGAAAATTTGCAGAGACAACAGGACACAAACACAGAATAAATATAAAAAGGTTAAATAAAAGGTTTGAGAAGCAATATCTCATAGTGGAAGACAACTACTGCAAGTCAGTCGCACATTGAGCGAGATAGAGATCCCAGAGAAGAGAATCATATTTAGAAAGATGATGACTAATCCAAAGGCACGACCGTGCTGCAGCCCAATAGAGCACTTACATGGGGAGCCCAGTCAGGAAATCAAACAAGCTGAAAGCCAACCTGATTGCACAGTTACCTTTTAGCTGTACGTGTTCCATTCTCTGCCCTGTCCCTTTGCAGGGTCACAAAAAAAGGCAGTGCCAGCAGCAGGGAGTCCAGGGTAGGGCAGAATTGTTCCTTCGAACAAAGCAGCTCAATCCAGGCTGAAGCACCCCCACAACCACAGCCTGAGGATGTAGTTTTTCATTATAGCCTTGGCTGAACTGTGACCCCACTTTCTCCACCTCTCTCATGGCTTGATGTCTTCTGTAGGGGTAGGTTTGAGGTTTTTTTGTGGTTTTGGTTTTTGCATCAGTTCATCTCACTAAAGCAGGTAACCATGGCTACAGACAACTGTTAGTGCACTGCAGCAGTAGGAAGGAGACAGAACATGCAGTGCAAGGGCACAAACCAAAAGAAACGCTACAGTGAATAAGAACAGACAGCAGAACCTACTCAAACAAAAAAGGCCTTCAAAAGCATACTAAAAAAAAAAAAGATAATCCAAAAGGTCTTCCAGTGAAAAAAATCATCTTGTTACAAATACAACTGACCTATTCTAACCATTTCAATAGTAACTAGCCTCCTGTACTATCACAGTAAAACCAAGTCAATGCAGAAAACTCACCTTGACAAAATTGTCAGGGAACATGCCCCTTTTGCCATTTAGTTCTCCTTCTAACCATCCTTCTTCTTCCAGTTTTTTCACATTCCTGATGATTTCCCCAACTCGGATTGTTAACTCATCGTCATGCACTGCATCATAATCATATTCCACAATATAGTCCACTAAAAAGAAAAAAAAACAAAACAAAACAAAAAACCACAGTGAATGCAACTCAGACATGGAAATGCAACGTGAAAGCCATGCATGTACAAAAAGGCAGACCTAACAACAAATACAAAGAACAAGTGTCTCCCTTACAGAAACACTCATTTGTGAATTGTAGTGCTGCCAGCCATTTTGGAGAGGGGAAAAAACTGGACAGTCACCTATTAGTATAAAGTAAATTTAGGAATATGACACCAGGTCACATTTCGGTGGTGGTAGGTAGGTTTTTGCGCATGTGTGGTGGAAGGGATTGCTGCCAGTAGTTTTTGTCCCCCATCCCACCAAGTCCCAATCCAAGATATACCAATTATGAATCACTCCCCACAGGGCAAGTGTTTGTTACTCAATGCATGTTTGGGGCCAAGGAGGGAGAAAGGTTCAAATTGTGCATGTATGGTATGTACATGCAATGCTTTGTCAATTCTTATACTTGCATCTGCTATTGTATCTGCAAAAAACTGATTGCTGCACACACAATATTTTTGCAAGTTTGATCCAAGAAACGTAATACAGCCAGAAGGTGTACAATTGACAATATCACACAACTTAAATTCCACAGACATGTAAAAGGCACCCTCCTTCAGATTCATCTGGTTTTGTGTGAAGAATAAGCACGCAAGCTTTAATTTTAATATAATTAAGTTTACACAGAGAAGCATAGCAATGTATTTACATACTTATCCATCTGTTGCACAAGATCCATGAGAGTTGCTTACTGACAGCTTGAGGCTTGTTTGGCAATAAAAGCTCATTTGTTCACCAAGAAATTCTGTTTGTGCCAGAAATTTCCACAAACCTGCAACAATCAAATAATTTTCTCTCTCCCTCAAATCCAGTCAGGATACCCAGGCACTACCAAACTTAACACTGTTGTCACTGAAACCTCCCTTTCCTCTGCAGACCACAACAAAAAAGCATAAAGACAAGAGCACAACAGGGTTAAAAGACAGAAATCCTGAATGGCTGTACAAGTTTTTTCCCAGGTTACTATTTATTCTATCAGTGCATAATAATATCCAACAATTAATTCACAAATTAAGGAATCAAATGGGAGAAAGTATTATTTCCTGGTATTGAACTTACAGCTCCATTAAATCAATGTATAATTTTGATCAAAACTCTCCACATATCAGAAGTGCTGCTGCACACATATTGCAACATAGCCTTTATCACTCTGCTGCCTATAGATGAAGTCAGAAAAACCTTGGTAAAAAAAAAAACTACAGGATGGTACCGTGAATACAAGAGAAGCTAGAATGATCTGTCTGGCAAAGTATTTTCTGAATACACCGATTAACAAAGGAACCAGTCAAATATAAACATGAAGACTTAGTTTGCTTTTTTTCCTTTAAGAAAGAAAATTTGTTTTCTTCATTATGAACAGAAGTCATCAACAGAGTTATCTGCTCGTGATACACACTCTGGAACTCCTAACGTACTTTTTTTTTTTTTACTGTATACATTTATTTTTGCCAAACATATTCTCTAAGCTTGCTTCAAAGCAGCATATTTTCCCATTACTGCCTGCAGCAAGCATAGTAGTTTTGTCTTGCTTCTGCACTTAATTGTCTTTTGAGTGGCTGACATGAAATATTGCCCAACAGATAGGAAATTCTGGCAGCCACAGATCATAAAGACAATGGCCATTCATCACCTATAGTCTAGAAGTAAAAATGTCATCTTCCAACCAACTCAACCCAACCATTCTGGAAACCTAAAAATGCATTAAAAAGTAAAAATATCCATGTCACATATTTCTCTCATGATAAACTCTGTTTTTAAGCACATTAGCAGGTACTATATTTCAATATACACACTACAGGACAGTTTTACAAAGTTAAACATGGAAAATGGATCAGAACACAGTGTCAGTTATAGTAAATGCTTACAGCATCATAGACTACAACTCAAACTGCCAAACGCCTGGTCCTTTTTCCACAGAAGTAGTAGGTAATCATACCCACACTATGTCAACATGAACTAATTATTTTGAAAGCTTCTTTATTTCCTTGAGGGAATTTTCCTATATTTGCGATTGAAATGCACAACACATTTTGGTCACCTTTCCAGACTGTAAAACATGGACTCAGTCATGCCAACAACCAAAGGAGGATCTCAAGAACCTCACAGTCATCATCCATGTGTCTCTGCGTTCCAAAGACAAATAGCAGTAAACGAACATCAGCTTTTTATGTTTGAAATTTAGGTGCTGAATTTCCTCTTTTATTTGTCAGTGATACATAATACTACCTTCACTCTCATGGGTACGTACAAAAAACAGATCTAAACTCTGCTTTCTCACCTGTAAAGCGGGAGGGGTCGTAGGGAATGTCAAGATAAGTTTCATCCCATATATTTTTTTTTTCATGTGATGACACAGAAACAGCAAGAAGCTACACACCTCACTATTACGTGGTCCTTAAGAGGAACACTTAACAGTTTTGCTTTTCAATATTAGCAAGTTGCACTAGATGAACCATCCAGGTAATTCAGACTGCAATGTGATGGGCAAGAAACCATTCTACTACTGAAACAGTCCAGATTAAACAAGCCTCTGAAAGGTCTTCAAGCATAATATTCACCCAAGTAAAAAACAGTGTCCAGTGGTAACAGAAAATGTTTTTAAGGAATCATAACTCCTTATAACAACAAGGATTAGGAATCATGTCAGTCCACAGCTTACACTTCTGAATGCTTGAAGTAGTTCTGAATTATACATCTGAATGCTTCAAGTTCTCACTTAAAAGCTTTACTCAAGAACAGATGTGATACTAAAATCAGTCAGCAGTAAGTTGGACTGCAGTAACATAAGCTGGTCAAAACCTTCAAAAACGGCAAAGTCTCAGGTGGTAGAAGGTGCAGCAGAACACCTCAGCAACACAAACTACCAAAACCACCTATCTTACCTCCCCTCTGCTTTTTACACAGCTTTCTCAATTTCAAACCAACTCAAATCAATTACCTGTAGCTTAAAAGCCCATAATGACCAAGTCTTGGATGAAAAATAGTTCTCTCAAGCTTGAGCATGAACACTGTGAGGTTAACCATGCTTTTCTTGCACATCCAGCAGGACCAAAGCTCACCTGAGAGGGAGATGACATTCTCCTGAGTTTTCACAGGCAGCATGGGCCATCACAAATTACCTCCTACAACGTTTGCAAAGAAGAGGTCTTTATCCTAGATCTCTAAATGGCAATCTTGTTTTGGCAAGAATTCAAATATAGAAAGAAGACATCACTTGGTACATGCTTCCAATCAAGAAAAGAAGGAAGAAAACAAAAAAATGACAAGCTAAATCAAAATCAGGTCAATTAAGGTATTATAGAAAATAAATTATAACAGACTGCAAGACCTGACAGCACAGATTTAGAAACACAGGACTACATTCAGTGCCCTGGCAGCAGCCGAGGGGCTGGAAGCTCTGTTCAATGAAGCAGAGGCAGCTGAGCCAGTGCTACCCAAAAGCACCAGCATGGTGATAATGGGAATCAGCAAAGATGTATGAAGAGGAAATCATGCTTGATCAACCTGACAGCCTTCCACAATGAAATGACTACTTCACTGGATGATGGGAAAGCAGTGGACATCATCTCCCATACCATCCTCAAACAAACTGATGGAGCACAGGCCAGATGAGTGTAAATTGAAATGGACTGAAAACTGTCCAAAATGCCAGGCTCAAAGGGTAATGATCAATGACACATAGTCCAGCTGGAAGAGAGTCACCAGTCATGCGCCCCAGGAGTCAATGCTGAGCTGTTCAGTATCTTTATTAATGACCTGGATGATGGGACCGAATACACCCTCAGCAAGTCTGCAGATGATACAAAGCCACGAAGAGTGGCTGACAGACCAGATGAGTGTGCTGCTATTCAGAGGGACCTCAACAGGCTGAGGGAAGTTCAGAGGAAAATGCCAAGTCCTTCGTCTTGGGAGGAACAACCAGTACAGGCTGTGGACCGCTTGGCTGGAAAGCAGCTTGGCAGAGGAGGACCTGGTGGACACCAAGTTGACATGAGCCAGCAATGCACCCCTGCAGCAAAAGAAGGCCAATATCATGTTGGGCTGCCTTAGGAAGAGTATTGCCAGCAGGTCGAGGGAGGTGATCCTCCTACTCTGCTCAGCACTGGTGAGACCCATCTGGAGTGCTGGGTCCTGTTCTGGGCTCCCCAGTACTAGACAGACACAAACATACTGGAGTGAGCCCAACAAAGGGCCATGAAGATGACTAAGGGACCGGAGTATCTTCATACAAGGAGAGGCTGAAAGCACTGGGAGAAGGCTCAAGGAGATCTTATTGATGAAGGTGTGGAAAAGACTGAGGGGCACCCAGTGAAAGCACAAGAGAGAATGGGCACAAACTGAAACAGAACAAATTCCACTTAAACATACATATACACACATACATATACATACACACACACTGCGGGAATGATCCAACAATGGAACAGTTTGTCCTGAGAGGCTGCGTAGTCAGTGATGCTCAAAACCCAACTGGACATGGTCCTGAGCAACCTGCTGTAGCTGACCCTGCTCCGAGCATGAGAGTTGGACTAGATGATCTCCAAAGGTGCCTTGCAGCCTCACTGATTCTGTGACTGATTCCATCCAAAGATATACCTTAGGTGGCAGCTTTCTGTCATCCAGCCATGACAGCTTTCTAACATAATTAGAAAACTTCCCAGACAGTGCTTTTTGAAGGTTTTGACCCATTTTCAGGGGAAGGGTATTGACTAAATCAACAGTGCCAAGTAAAAAGATATTGACTGGACATCTTTGGGGAAAAGGTGGTTCTAGCAGGCTTTAAGGGAATGGTCTGTTCAGCTCTTGCTTTCAAGTAAGATGACAACCTGCCTAATGAAACAATAAAACAGACCAAACATGTCAAAGCCAGTCAGCCCAGTCAACAACTACAGACTACATTGTTCCCCATGGCAAAGACAAAGAGTACCCTATCTAACAGCACTGCGTCTTTGACAAAATAGCTCACGCTGTTAGCCAACAAAGCAATGCTGCCTGCACAAGGCATTCAGTCACTGCTGGCACAGGTGGACTCTCCACTTCTCCAAAACTTACACAACCGGCTCTTCTGCCAACCACAACCCAATGCCAAAGCAGAAGCCAAGCCTCCCGATAAGTATGGCCACGTAACACCCATCTTCACTGATTTTAAACAAAGGGAGTCAGTCTTCAGCTAGTCAGACTCTTTCTGAAGTTGGCTATCATAGGTAACTAAGGTCCTCTGGGAGCCCTACAAAAAAAATACATAAATAAAGCAAGGAAAAGAGTGGAAAATATACTGAAATTCTAGCATGCCTGTGCCTTCAGTAGAAATAACCAAGTGTCAGACACTCATCCAGCAAAAAGAACAATTTTACGTTCTTGGTACTTTGTTTAGGATATTACAATACTGTCAGAATCCAGTGACCTTTCTGTAGTAGCCAGAAAAAGACACAAACCAGATATAAAATAAATCCCATGAAAAACATATTCAATAGCTTATAAAATAAAATAAAAAAAATAAAATCATTTGTGGAGTAACTGAAATCTTTGCATATAAATCTCAAGCTATTCAGGAAGCCTTGCTGAAACTTGCTGCAGACCTGGAGGGACAAAGTCCCACATCAAGCAGCAAGAGGAGCTTGAATTGCATGCCATGCTCCATAAAGGTCTCTTCAGGCAGGTTTTATTCAGGCAGGTTTTAGGTCAGTTCAGATTCAAAGTCATTTATTGGAATGTGAACCCTGGAAAGTTGTGTGGCCTCCAAAAGCATCTTGCCAGCTGAACTGCAGTTACACCAGAAGCTGAGATTTTGTTTTTCCAATTTATCGTAACAGACAGTTGCTAGATGCCCGAAACAAACTTTATTAGTACTGTTATTTCCACTTGTACATCTATCAAAAAAACGAAAGTTTAGTCTCCTATAAAAATAAGCTAACATTTTTGTTATTATGTATGAATACATACATATGGAGTTACAAAGGTATTTAGTTTTATAGCAGACAGCAAGCTTACACTAGAGACAAAAGACAACAGAAGACAGTCTCATCCTTTTAACTATCAACTTTTCTTCACAACTATCTCAAAATCAGGTGTTGGACTGAAGGAGAAAGCTCCTTCCAATTGCTTTCCCCAGAAACTTTCCTACAATTTGTGAGATAAGAGTTCCAGCTCTTTTAATAGTAATACCATAGTATACATTTGGGCACTGAAGACAGATCTTAACACTGAAAAAGTAGTGCAGGTGTTTAAATGCTGAACAATGGAAACACCTCCGTAAGTGTTAAACATAAGTAGTAGTTATAAGAATGGGGTTTTTCCACTTCAACACCACATAATTCCCCGTACCCTGACCTGAGTCACTAATGACAACACATACGCTCAAATAAAGAGAACTGGTGGACTCCCCATTGCCCTTCAAAATTCTAGCCCCTGCTTCCAAAACTACCACAGTTTTGTCCCCCAAAGCTCTCCTGGTTAAGACACATGCACAAGGTGAGCACCAGGGTTTGGCAACCAAAGCCAAATCCCTCCTGGCCAAGAGCCTCCACTGCTCTGCTGCCAGGCTCCTACTCCTGCACTCTGCATCTGCTCTGGTGATTCACTCTCCTGTTTACACAACGACCCACAATGACCATAATAACCAATTCCCCAAAGATCAAAGTATTCTTTTGGGATACAGAGGTGAGTCTGGTCTTCCTCACACTGAGTACAGAAGCACCTCATTTCCCACTACTGGGGAAAACGCTCTGACCACTGGTCTTGTGCAAAAAGCTGCTTCCCTTCCTTTCATGCCCCAAAACCAATAAGCATGAGAAGCAGCCTAGGGACTGAACCTTGAACAGATCAAACACATAGTATTTCCTACTTTCTTTCTCATGGTGCACAATACAGCTACATCACCAATGGAAAAAGTGGGAAACCTGTAAAGTTGTACTTCTAAGACATCTCAACTCAAAGATGCTGTGATCCCATCCTCTCTTCTGTAGGCATTCACACAGTTCCTTTCCCCTGCTCTGCGCTTAAATTAGTACTTATTTATACTACTGATGAATCAGATAAAGAAAACAGCCCAAGAGAAAACTATTTAGTGCCAACTTTCTGCAAATTTATCTCCCTAAGATGGCTCACTGCAGGGTCAGAGACACAGGACTGCATCAAACCCAACTTAGATCAACATCCACATCGTTACAGTCCAGATCAGCAACACACTTCTCAGTGAAGCTCCAAACCGTCCTCATTTATTATGTTTCAGTTCCCAGTGTGGAGCAGTCTCACAGCAAGCAACCTGGATTTCTTTCCACTGAAACTAAATCAAAGACATGCAGCCCAGGAACACTCTTAATGCATGCTAATCTTTAATGGGCATTAAGTCAATGGGATAAGACTAGAACTAGGATGATACAAAAACGTCCGAATCATGCAGGTCCCTAACACCAGCAGTTTCTCCCTAGGGATCCACTCATCTTGCCCCCTCACCACTTGCCGCTTTGCACATAGCTGAAATCTGCCATGAAACCACATCCAAACATAATGCACAAACAATATGAGGCCACTGGATTCCTGTCAACTCTGATGGTAGGGATGCAGTTCCAAGCTATTAAAGCTATTACAAAACTGAACAAGGAAAGAGTGTATTTAACCAATGGAGACCATGCAGTCTACACATATTTTACAGCAGAGTTCACCACAGCCTTCAATAAGTCAATAGTTTTAAGTCACACTATACAGAACAGCAGTCACTTAACCAACCTGAGCCATGCAGAGCCATCACGTTAATGCTGCACATGGAGGACTTGCAGGACAGATGCATCACGAGGATTACTGAAAGTGTTAAGCATCACAAGTAAGATGTTCGACCTTCACAGTAGCTCAAAAGGAGGTCAGACGCCTCCTGTATGGCCTCAGAAATAGCAGTGACACACAGCAGAGCCATTTCTACCTGTGCCTACTCCCAAGTGAGCCATACCAGTCATGCCAGCTCCAGTCCTGATAAACAGCTCCGTACCAAAGCAGTCACATTGCTTCCTGCTCCTGAAGCTTTGATCCCCTATATGCCAGCCAAGCAAACTGCTGCTGTCACAAGGAAACGATGTGGCAGAGGAGGTACTCTGCAGTTTAAGATAATGCTGACCTCATATATACCAATATTAACTTAAGGTCTTGTTTTAAGCAAAGTGCCCTGAGCCATCAGGATTCTTTCATTAGTTCATGAAAAACAACATAATGCCAATGGAATTGAAAGATTTTCATGCCATTCTATGTACGTTTTCTTTTAAGCACATACAATTAACTCCCAATTTGCTGTAAGCTGATTATTCTAGTAAGACAGAACCTAAATCTGTAGAATTTATTGGCTCAGGTGCTGGGCAAACAAACATTGCTTTCAGGCACTAAAGACACCTTCAATAGGAACAAATACACACTCTTGGACCCAAGCTGATTCTACATAAAACCAGCTCAGCTGTATCCACCCAAAGTCTGGGAGCACTACAAACACCCTGCTGCCACCCAGCAGGGACTCAATTGGGATCCCAACAGGATTTGCTCCATTTGAAGCAACAGCCTTCATACTCACTCCAACACACCCCACATCTAAGAAGGCTCATTAGGTTTGATGCAGCATTACATGAGCTATGGCAATCGGCCACTATGCTACAGAGTCAGGCCATATTCCCAACAAGCCCCCTTTCCACTTCCCCAGCGTAAGAGCTGATGAGACAGAGCACCATCGCTGCCTGAGCTCACATTCATGCAGCGCTGTGCTGGGGCAGCTCAGTCCTCCAGCCCCCCTTCCTCTATCAGATTAAAAAAAATAAACAAATAAAACAAAAACACCAAAAAAATCCACCGACTTTTTAGAAGGGAATTTAAAAATCAAAGTCTTTCCAATCCAAGACCATAGCACTGGGTTATTAAGAAAATACATCATTCTTCTGGAATACAGTATATCTTTTGTATTACAAGTTGCCACCAAAAAGGTGCTGGATGTATGTGACAGTTTACAAAATCAGTTAAAAATTTAATGAGTATACTCCAGTGCTTACAGTGAGGGTATTTTAAGCTGTTATGAAGATAGCTTTTAGGAAAAAAAAAAGTCAGAATAAACACACGAGGTGGGGGGAGAAAAACAACAAAACTACTTTCAAACATATTGTTTAAGTCTCACAATATCCACTATCTCATTTGGGCCTTTGCTTGCCCAAACTTCAGCACCAACTTCCTGTTTTGATTAAACACCATGAGCTTCAAGGGAAAAAAGTTACCATTGGAAACGGGGAAGGAACAAGCTGGAATAAAAGGTAGTTCTGTTATTCTCCTGAAGTCTGGGGTCCCAGCACATTTTATACTTTGTAATGATAATGGAGACTTTATTGCATCCTTTCAGTATATAAAGGGGGCTTACAAGATAGATGGGGAGAGACTTTTTACCGAGGTCTGTATTGACAGGACAAGGGGCAATGGTTTTAAACTGAAAGAGGGTAGATTTACATTGGACATAAGGAAGAAATTCTTTATGAGGGTGGTGAGACACTGGAACAGGTTGCCCAGAGAAGTTGTGGATGCCCCATCACTGGAAGTGTTCAAGACCAAGTTGGATGGGGCTTTGAGCAACCTGGTCTAGGGAAAGACATTCCTGCAAATGGCAGGGGGGTTGGACTAGATGATCACTGAAGGTCCCTTCCAACCCAAACCATTCTGTGATTCAGACACAAAAATCTTTTAATGAGATTTTACTTAGGTGTTAGATATACCATACAAATAAAAGAACATATCAGTAACTGGCTTTAGCATATTCTCTTTCAGAGATATCCTGTGACTTTCACAGACTTCTTGTGATCCACAAGATCTGTCAGACCTCTCATTAAAGTTTCTCAGACTTTCGATTTTACATCTACAGTTGACATGCAACTCTGCAGAAGTTGGCCAAACTCACATTCATTTCAGCCGCTGAACACTTCTCCCATAAATACCTTTTCACTGCTATGCCATTGACGTCCCAGTCATGAACTCTCAGCCAGCTCCAGTTGCTGTCAAAGTCAGTGATAAGGCGATCCAAGTGAGGTTTCGCTTTTTTCTTCTGTTTTTCTCTTTCCATTCTGCAGTGTCTGCTATCTTTCCTTATTCCTTTTGTAACTTGCTCTATGCTGCATCACCCCATTCTAGCACAAACATTTTCTGCTTAGAGCAACAATCCCTCTACATCAATAGCTTGCCTAAAAAAAGGAAAATAAAAACAAAAATAGCAGTCTACCCTTGAGACAGTCTAAAGCAAGGAGCCTTGGTTCTGTCAGCACAGAACTGGTCCATCTGGAAGCTGCCCTGAATCTGCCTGGCATTTTTAGATTGGGCAAGTCAATGGTGCATTCTCCAAGGAATGACTCACCACACATTTTTAATAAAAGACTATGTCTAATTTTACAGGCCAGTAAGAATGGCTGAAGTAATTAGGAAAATGAACAATTGAAAACTGTAAAAATGTATGCTTTTCCTCCCAAACTATTTCAAGTAATGAGAAACTCATTGCATTCTAATAGTAACCATCTCAAACAGCAGCCTCTCTAGCTGGCTCCAGAACTATTAGCAAGATACTTTGTGAAGGAAATTAAACAGTATAGCAGAAATCCTGCCCAGCAGCCTGTCCTGAAGCATTAAAAATGCAAACCATGCATGCCTCATTTTCCTAGTCCAGGCTCCCATAATTTTCTAGAGTGCATTCTAGTGCTTACCACTGTGTATGAAAGAACACAGTTAAAAAATTAAGTTTGTCAATTTTCACCTTCCTAAACCAAATCACTTCCACACATACCCTCATAATTCTACAACTGTATCCTGTAGATAAGTCATCATTAGCAGCCAGCTGGGAAAAAAGCGTTTTAGTGATATATACCTGGAGTGAGAAATGTTAAACTGACTTTGATCACGTCTTCTCCAATATTATCAGAAATACTTAAAATCAGTCGCAAACTTAATAAATGTTAAAATTGTGGGTTTGATTTACACCCTCGATTCCATGAGCAGGAATTACCAGACTCCTCCTTTCACAGCAAGAGAAGGCATGAAATAGGAAGTATTGGAGTAAAAGCTCTACCACCTAGAGGTATTTGATACTACCCTGTAAGGACAGAAGAGGTCAAAATGTTTTTACCTGGGAAGTTACATTAAGCAGAAAGTGATGTTTTGTGGTACTTGTTACTTCCTTCCCGAGTAGAGTTCACTGCAAGAAACCAGCCTGGAAATGAGAGGTGACACCAGCAGGAAAGGTAGCAAATGTCTTCACAAGCAAAAGTGAAAAACCACTATTAATTTAATGTGCAGAGAAAACCAGGGATCTTAGAGGGCACAGGGGAATGTACTTTAAAATAAGTACCCCACATTTTCTTAAGTCACGACTCTGACACTGTTCCATATATAGATTTATGCCTCTTCCTCTGCTCCTTCCCTTAAGTTAATTTTATAACATCTACTTGGCAAAACATTCAAGGTGAGTCACAAAACATCAAATTACAAAAGCTGCTAAAACAAAGCCATGCCAAAAAGCTCTGAAGAACAAAAAGATTATACCTCATTTAGATTTAGTTCCAATCCAAAGCACCAAATAAGCAGTAAAAGTAGCACAGGGTCAACACCATATTTATAGGTTTTTCCCTTAAAACCGCCACCAGATAATTAGCTCATGAAAATATGTTTGAAGCTGAAGACTCCAACACTTATCTTAGTTAGAATTCTTTTTACAAAGTCATTCCCCTCCCCACCCCCCAAGAAAAAAAAAATAAATCTGCATTTAAATTTTATAGAAGTTCCCTTCCTTCAATACTGGGACCCCATGTTACTACAAAAGCTTCAGCTCCTCCTGCAGATTTTTTTCAGGACTCTTCTAGCCAAAAAGGATAGCATGATCATAGCTCCCGGTTATGAATTCATGAGTTACAAAAACAAGAAAGTCTCTGAAAGCTTTTTGGGCTTAAACCAAAAGAAAACTCCTTTCACGCTCTAAAAAAAATGCAGAAATGCTTTGATAGATGGCCTACGATTTGGCACATATCTAATTTAGAATGACAATTAGTATTTCTGCAAACATGGCAAGAATCTAGCTTTGAAATTAATTTATGGAAACTTAAAAGCATCATTCGGAGCATGCACAAAGTGTTCCCTTCATCTTTAAAAACAGACATGATGCAATAGTCTGAATGGTCCCAGATTGGGATCTTGCAAAAACCACAAAATATGCTTAGCATTAAAACAGGGACAAGTGTTCCTATCTGACTCCAGGCTGTCAGGACAGTCCATACTAATTATGGCATTAATAAAGTTAATTTACTTCTTAGTGTGGACATTTTAGTCAATACAAAAAACTGAACCCTTGATTAAAAAACACAGAGAGAAATCCTTATGCAATGGATTTTTACAAAAGCCAGTCAAAATGGCAAATGCTCAAGAGCACCCTACAATTTCAATCAGATAGTTTTAAAGGAAATAAAATTGCTTCATTAGCTCAATTATGTTCTAAAAGTTAGGAGATCGGGTCCTTTAAACATACATTTGTAACTTGAATTTAGAAGGATTTAAGCATATCTTATTAAGACCATGATTTAAACCTGCACGGCTTGCAATACTTCCAATCACAGAAAAACAAGGTTTGAAAGGACCTCTGGAGGTCACTTACTCCTAACTGGTCAGAGCAAGGCTAACCTCAAAAGTCAAATCAGGTCACTCAAGGCATTGTCCAGCTAAATTTTAAAAATCTTCAAAGCATGGAGATAAAACAGCCACCCTGGGCACCTTTTCTGGTACTCAATTCTCAATAGTAATTTTTCACCATTATATTAAATATGAACGAACATTGTCCTAACTTGCAGCCATTCATTTACATTTTCCCACTGTGCCTCCAAGGAGAGTATGGCTTTCTCTTCTCCAGGCTAGATCAACTTCTTGCACACTATATGCACTGTCCTCTTAACCACACTCAACTCTCCAGTTTGTTGGCATCCCCCTTGCATGTGAGGGGAGGGAGGACCAAAACTGAACAGGGTATTTTAAAGACAGCCTTATGAGTGCCAGGTAGCGGGGAACAACCACTTCCCATGATCTGCTAGCTACTGTTCTGCTCGTGCCGCCTGGTAGACCGCAAGGTTGTTCTTTCCTAGATGCTGGGTTATGCATTTGTCTTTTTGGAACTGCAGGAGGTTCCTGCTGGACCATTCTCCCAGTACTACTGTGGTACATCAATCATCCCCGCTTCATTCACTGCGGGGTTTTTTAGGTACCTGAACATAATCTTCAGCACTTGAAGAAACCAGTCTCGTATGAGCAACCCTATTAGGCTATTCTCTCCCAATAATTCTTCCCCCATACACCCACTTGGTTGAAACATGCCAGAAGAGGAGCATCTCAAAAATAAGAGTTGGTGGGTTTTTTGTTTTGTTTTGGGGGTTTTTTGGTGTTTGGTTTTGGGTGGGGTTTTTTTGGTTTTTTTCCCCCCAGAGTCAGCACTGAAGCACCCAAATCACAGTCCTCCCTGAGGAAAAGACCTAAGAACTGCCCCAACACTCCTGCTATTTCAACCTGATGGTTGGCTAATCACCAAATATGCAGCTTGGAAGCAGCTACAGCATGTGCTGTGTCTTGCACAGCTAATTGATAGTAACACAGAACGATCGGTATTTGAAGAATTTGAGGAGGGAGCAGAGGCATTACAGGAGGTTATGAAAAGCTGTCTGGGGCAACGGATACCAGTCCTTGCGGTCAGGAGACAAAGCACCCAAGCACAAGTTCACAACAAGCTAACCCTCACCTCCACCATTCTCAACACATTAACTTGAAGTAGCGGTTTGGATTTCAGAAACACAAAGGAAATCATTTTGACTGTCCTCACATATTTCATAACTATCAGACACAACCCTGGTGACACAACACTCAAAATAAAGAGCAAAATCAAGAGAAAAAAATCAGCAATATAACCTCAGCTTTTCAGGTCAGGGTTTACCACTTCAATCACTGCTCAGAACTACATAAGCACGATACAGCAGCATACAGCAAGATCCAGCAACTCTGTCTACATAGGAAATCAGCACGGTCTTCTTGCTGCATAGACAGCAGGCTCTGTCTTATTGTACTGACAGCACATCTCATATTTCATAAACAGCTTTATTTCATCTGCTATTCATCAAGCCTGAGGCTTCATGTTACTAGTTATCTACCAGGGCAGGTTTTCTTCTACTACCTACACATTAGAGGCCATTTCCATTATAATCCATATATATATATTTGATGATTCTCTCTCAGTAAGGATGAAGCATTAAGATTGAAAGAGCAAACTCTCATCCCACAAATAAGCATCTAGTAAGATGATGAACAGGTGAAAATTAAGAGGCAGTTTTATGCACTTCCAATTGTGCTTTTACTTGAGAAAAACCACACTGTTAATTCACATACAACCCTATAGCACATACAGCTACAAGAAATGCCTTCAAGCTCTCCTCAAGCTGCAAAGGGTTTCATCTAAGAGAGTTTACAATTTCTCTGCTTCCCTACACCACAGCCCTACGCAGATACTGGTACGCAGTAAAAGCAGATCCTGTTATAATTAAGCTTCTCATAATGTGAAAATGTTAATGTAATGGTTTTAACTATGATCTTCCACTTCACAGACACTCTCCTTCTCTGTGCTGAAGGACAAGACATACTTTCAGTAGCACACATAATTTGAGCCAGGCAAACAAAACACCGTATTTGATTTTAAAGAGCCAAAAAGCACAATTTATAATAATTTATGCTTAATAAAAGGACGATATTCTGCTGTTTGCACTTCTCTGAAAGATCTGCTGTCTCCTTATCTACCATACCCATGACAGTATAGGATTAACATACTTGCTCTTGTCCTCATGTCTACAAAAGACTTACTCCCCTCAGCAATACCACTGCCCCCATTTCAGAACAGCTTCTCATTTTACCTGGCGTCAGAAGAGCACTAATTTAGATGAACACAAAAAGAAGTGTTGTTTGGGACACTAAGGTTTCAGACAAGCAGCCCATAACCTACTCTTCAGATAGTCATCTGAAACTCCGCAGACACTCCCAGGCAGCTTGCAAATCTAGCTAAATTTGTGAAGTCTTGTACTAAAAGCCACTTAGGAAACCAATCAGATTGGCTCTGCTTTTCAGGAACAGATTCTTTAGTCATTTACAGAGAATAGAGTTTGTTACAACAATTCCAACAACCTTAGGATGAAGGAGTGACCCTGCACACTCTCTCCCTACTCATTCCCATACCACTGCCTCTAATCTTGTGCTGGTCTCACAGTTGTGCTGCTCCAGGGTGTGCCGGTTTAGTTTGCTGCCAAATCAGCCAGCTGGTTCTCTTCCAGTTGGATTCAACTCTGGCCAGTGTCTTGAACTAGATCATCCCATGGACACATGATCACTAAATCTGCCAAAAGGGAAGATTAAAGAACACACTGATATGGGCATCATCCAGGGGATTGACCATATCAAAAAAATGATGGATCTAGCACTTCCCTTGGCAGTTTGTTCTAGTAGTTTATAACTTCCCCAAGAGAAACATTCAGATGTTAAAATGAATGCAAACAGCAGTATAATTTACCTTAAGTTTTAGGCAGGCTTATTCTAGTTAATCTTGCATTTACTGATTTATGACAGTACTAAATAAGCCAAACTCCATAAAAGTGATGGGAACATTAAAGTCCAGTCCCACTGTGGAAAAACTGGATATAAAAGGACAGAGGGGTTTTTTTTGTTTGGTGTTGTTTTTTGGGGGGTTTTGGGAGGGTGGTTTTGTTTTTGGGTTTTTTGTGTGTTTTTGGTTTTTTGGGGGTTTTTTTGGTTTTTTTTTGTTTTTGGTTTTTTTTTGGTTTTTTTTTTTTTTTTACATACTGTGCTCAGTCATCGTCTTAAAACATACACATTACTGAGGACAACCAAGACTAAAATCCACAGAAATACAAAAAGCACCTCAATAACAACTTCCAGCTGTTTTCTCTTTAAAGGTATTATTAAACCAACAAAAAAAAAAAGAATGCGAGCGAGAGGCACAGTTTAAAAAGGACACTTGGCTGGCTTAAAATGGATGGGGAAGGATGACAGGGAGTTTTAAAAAAACATTTTAAAGATCAGAAACAAGCAAGCTGTGAAATAATCAGTTTGCTGGATCATGAACGCTTAGGGAGAGCAATTAATATAGACACTCTGAAGAAACTTAAGAAATTTCAGCTTGGATCTAGTGCAAAGTAACTGCAGGCTAAAATGGAAAAGGAAAAACACACTCTGTTCCCTGGCTCCTGAAATACAGTCCCATCCACTCTCCTGCACAGGAGCTAATGACTGTACAGTCAGTCTAAGGCCATTCAGCTTGCTGACACGATGGCAAACCTGGCACAAGAGTTTCTTCCAAACCAGCCAGCTTGTCAGCTCACACCGTGGACTCACAACCGCTAGAGCCTTAGCAAGCTAAGGAGAGGCATCGCAAAGCTCTGGCCCTTTTTGACAGCAGCCTAAAGTTATCTCTGCTGAAGCACAATGTGAAACCGCACCCACAGGATGACTTCAGGAGAAGACAGATTACATGCAAAGTAGCCTTAAAACAAATCCTCTCATAACTAAAGATACAAGCTCAGAGTTAAGTGATGTGATTCTCCTTCACTAGAGAGTGCAAACTTCATGAAACTAGCAGTTTCATTTCTTCAAGCAGCAAAGATGGAGACTTTTCTCCCCTCAGTCCCAAAGATGCATTGAGCGGAAACAACTTGAACCATTCCGAGAAGTTTGCTTATTCTGCTTTTGTATTTTTCCCCAAAAATGAAGAAACAATGCAGCTTGGAAAAAAAACAAAAAAAGCATCACACTAAGCAGAATTAAGGTAAACTGGTATGTCCACAACAGAACTGAAGAATTAAAATGGGAAGACAGTAATTTCCAACAGGCACGACTTTGACAACTGCTGTAATTGTGCTGCAACTGACACCGCATTAAGTAGCATCCTCATCCTCCTCCTGCTTCCATTCACTCTTTTTGCAACCATGAGCTTAGTCTCAGTTTCTGGAGAGCCAGCCTGGCTGAAAGCTAATCTAGGAAGACAGGGAAGTTTCAGAAGATTCAGCTTGTACAAGCAAGGGAAGAGGACAATACTCACTAGCCAGAGGTTAAGTGAAGGAAGGGTGAGACTTTATTTCAGCGCAAGCCTAAAAAGATCAAGCTACATATACAGTCAAAAACATTCAACTAAGACTGACCACTTAGTAATTTTATCCAAGAGGTAGAAACTGATGACTTAAGAGTCTTCTTTAAACGATAAGTCAGGCAAGTTTCCAGGAACTTGGGCAGAACTGCTTTCTTTAAAAATAAAAATCATTAATAATTCCAATCCACAAAAATCTAGTCACAGCAGCCGAGACTTGGCTGCTGCTGCAGGAAAAAAAAAAAAATTACCTAGTACTGCTTAATTCCAAAACCATTTACATATTCCTCTACTATCAAAAAGTATCATGTTCATGGCAATTTAGGTACTGTTAAGAAAACAGCTGAGCTTAAGCCATTTAAATAATTTAGAATAATACTTTATCTGGTTGAAGCAATAAAGGTCATAAAATTCATTTTGAGTTTCTCTAACAGTCATGTCAAATTTAAACTCAAAGTTTACTATCAGAAAGCTCTTCAGCACTAAGGCACACAAGCAGACAGATCCCCGATTCCTTCTCCAGAGTTCAGTGGAGAGCTCCAGCTGCAACCCTTCCCTGTAATATCACAAGTCAGCACTGTCCAAATTGCTGAAATTAAAGGAAAATGGTTCATTTTTTTCAGTAACTCAAAATATTAGATTCTAATTTATTCCACTGAAAGCAATCCTGCCTAATACCTTGAGCATGTTATAGGCAATATATATTCCTTTAAGAAAAGTTAACTTAATATTCTAAGTGACCTCATATTATATTCTCTCCAGTGTACATCACCCCAAAAGTGGAAAGATTTAACTCATTTGGCAGACACATACTGTGACTTCTCTTTTAGTCTGATTTAGGACTCTGGCCGTGACAGGTCTTAAATCTTTCAGGAAATGCAGATATACTATTAAAAAATATCTACAGTGCTTTATTTTCTTCATTCAAGATTTCTGAAAAAGCAACATTTCATATCGATTTTACATAAAGAAAGGCAATTCTGCATATGGCTACAGCAATAAAAACATAATCCCACCCAAAAATACTTATTGGCATTAGTCAGAGAAAGTAAATAGCAGTGCTGGCATCACATTATTCAAATGAATTGAAGTTTACGCTAAGAAACACAGAATAATTTAGGGCGAAAGGAACCTACAGAGGCCATCTAGGCAAAGATCCTGCTCAAAGAAAGGCTAGCATCAAAGTTAAATCTTTGGTACACTTTTATTTAACATAGCAATGGATCACTCTAGAAAACAGGCAACTGAACAGGCAGCTTCAGGATACTTCAGTCCTGCTAACAACCACTGTGACAGGACAGCCGAGGGTGATGCACAAGCAGGGTTAGGCTGGTACCATCACAGCAACAAAGTTACGTAAAACTATTTCTGATCACTGCACCTCCAAGAAGATAAAGGACACAAAGGCATAGGCGTCACCTTCACAGGGAGTGGGGCACATTTTAGATCAGTAGCAAATTCACAAATCAGAGTAGAAGACAAAAGCAATGTTCATGGAAAGGAAGAATGTCGGGGGGGAAAAAAAAAAAAAAAGAGTTGAACATAGTTTAACTACATTAAAAAATACAGGAAGGCAGTTAAAAAAAACAAACAAAAAAAACCAAACACACCACTTTATAAGGAACAGAATAAAAGGGCTAAACCCCTGTAGTGGACCAGAGACATGTTTTAAGAGCCCAGGACATGATCACAGGTTGGACTAGCTGCTAGAAATTTCTACACCCCAGACCCACTAGCAACAAATTTCACCTGGTTGACTTACGCACTTCTGTCAAGATGACACAAGTAACTTTAAGCACTTTCATCGCTGCTCTTTTCTAACAAATCATTTTTATGAAAACAGGTTAGGGAAATACTGGACCAGCACTCATATGTGACAGCATCTCCAAGGAAGCAAAATGGATGGGAAGAACAGAGCTATGACAGCAAGAACGGGACAGACCAGGCAGTTGCCTTGCTTAGCCCCAGACAATACAGCGTGCCCAACCATGTGTTTTCTGTGTTTATGCAACAAGAAAAAGCCCACTAAGGGACAATAAAGCCCTAACACAGGTGGACACAGAGTGAAGAAGGCCAGTGAAGGTGAAGAGACTTCAAAGGGAAGAACCTACCTAGCTGAAACAAAAACTCTAAGAACTGTTAGGAAAACAAAAGAAACCAAGACAGCAAATATAATTACACCCCTGCATGGAGTTAAGTCTTGAACAACACATACACAGTCCTGAACAACTCTCAACAACAAGATGAAAGTGCTACCAAAATTGAAATAACCATCCAGTAAAGGGGACCAGCACCCAGAATGGCTGGCACATGAGGAAAACAGCTGCAGAGAGACTTCTCAGTCTGAAGCCACCAAACAATCATCCACCATTTCTCAAAAAATACAAAGGAGTCAGGCAGAACAAGCAGCAGCTTTAGCGAAAACACCTCAAACTGAAGGGACATATTTTCCCCACACACGCCCACTCATGCTAAACAGGGACTCTGCCTGCCACAGGTAGTTGTGGAGGGCAAGAGCCACGTTCCTCTTTGTCCTCCTTTGTACAAGTCCCTGACGGTCCATCCCTATCTATAGAAAAGGTCCGGTGAAACTACAAACACCTTTGAGCAAGTCCATAAATTACTAACTGCCAGACCATGGGGTTTTATATATAAAAAAACCAAACAAAACCAAACAAAAAAACTTTCCATGATGGACCTGCTTTCCATATCCTTTTCCTCCCTACCTGCCCCACAGACAGGACTCTCAGCACAGCAGCTCTCTTACATTCTTGGAAAAACAAAAGGGCAAGAGCCGAGTGGACAGAATCTCTAGCACCTTTTGATGGTATTTCTCCTCTACCTTGACCCAAACCCAATATCCATCAACTCTTCTCAGTTATTGCAAGTTGCTTTCCCAGTAGCTTAGGCACCTCTCTTCCAGAGGTCAACCTTCCACCATCTTCCCTTATAGTTTTGTCTACAATAAAGAAAATGATAATAAGAAAGCACTTTGCTCAACATTGCTACTACAAATACAGTTGGCCTGTGAACATTAGGCTTGACAAGTACCCTAGTACAGAAGGGTTGCAATAACCTGTACTTAAGTCATTTTATTCTTCAGTAGTTTACTGTGAATAAAGTTTAATTGTACATCACATATTTCTTGGTAAAAATACAAGGGGAAGGACTCTCCATCTATCCTATGCCATTGTTTGAGGGTGTTTGGAGTGGATTTTTGGCAGGGATAGGGTGGGGGTGTTGGGTTGTTTTTTTGTTTGGGTTGGGGTTTTTTTGTTTGGTTGGTTTTCATCAGAGAACAAACCTTGAAGTAATGTTTTAATTGGTTCTTGTACTATTACTAGTGAATACTAGTGCATAGAAACAATCTGTCACTGTCCCTGTGACAGTATGTTAAAAGTACAAAAACCTTCCGGATTTTTTTTTCTGTTGCCAACATGAAGGTGAAGAATGCAAAAGGTTTCACACATGTTTAATGTTCGATGAACTTACTGAATAGTTTCTGTAGACCAAATATATTTACTTATATTTATACTCATTCCGCTAGCAACAAAGAAGTACGTCTTGCTTCTTAAAGTATTCCAAAGTTACAAAACTTTCTAAACAAGAAATGCAGCAAATTCAAATGTACTACCTCACGGGAACCACAAATGAAAGTTTGCACAAATTCTTGGAAATAAAAAAAGGAGGGGGGGTGGTGAAAAATGCATATAGCTAAGAAGATACTGACAGAGGGACAGTAGATTTCAGTGTACCACTGTGGCAATTTCACAGCTGTTGCCAGAATATTTCACTCTTAGTTGTGAAGCTATACAAAAATCAGTTGGGACACTGCAAATTTAGCTCAACCTTCCTGCTAACATACAAGTTGTATAGTCAAACCATTTCTTAACTATCATTAGGAGCCACAGAAGTAAACCGGACAGATGTTACAATGCACCAAGACATGGAACTCTACCTCCCTTTAAGTGGATATCAAGCCAAGACAGGAAAAAGATAATTCAATCAAATAAAGTTTTTTTTTTTTCCCCAGAACATCTGAATACATTTTTTCCTTTAATTAATCTATTTATCTATTTGGAGAGCCATATATTGAATCCACATGATTAATCTAGTACAGAAGGCAAAAAATTACAGTGACAGAGCTTAAGCGTGTAACTGGGCATTACTAGTAACTAGTGTTTGTCACCTCTGATAACTCCTCCCCATCTTTCAAGCGCCTGAATGACACATGCTCTTGCAACACTAGTTTCCAGCTACTACAAGAACATAAAAGAACCTGTTCTAAGGCATTTTGTATTTCTGTCCTTCTCCTTTTGGTTCCTCCAGAGTCATACTGCCTTGTTCTTCTCCATACATCCCAGAAACCCTTGAGTTTGTCAAACAGATACCTCAACGGTCCCCTCTACACCACCTCTTACACATAAAAACTCTTCCATAAACTGAGAGAAAAGACAAACATTCTCTTATCAAGAACCAGCTCTACCATGATGTCAGTAATAAAACGATCAGCTAATGGCTTCTCAAGGTAAACGTGAGGCCATCACTAAATAGAGTACAGAGCAATTACAGCTAGGGTTTTTTCCACTATTATTTTTTGAGATGTTTTACTGTACATTCCTCCCCACTTTTTGGTAACAAGTGAGTAACACTTGAAAATCTGAATAAAGGACAACACCTTCAAAGAAAATCTATTTAAAAGGCTCTGGGATCAGTCTGCACTCATTTATAGAGGTTTGCCAGCATTCTGGCAGAAACAGTTCTATAACCGCACATGCACACAAATCGTTACAGTTATAACAACCCATGCAATAACAATACTTGACACAGAGTGTATGCACCCACTCAATTCAGTCACCTCTGGAGCAGTAATAACATGCTCACTACTGTAATCAGAAGAGGCAGAGAAAGAAGCCACACTTAAGAAAAGGAGAGGTGAGGAAAAAAAAAATACATAAAACAATGTCATATAGCAATCAGTCATAAACTGGACTTGGTCTTTTATTAACAGTCTTATACAGTATTCCTAACTGTATACTAATAATTTTAATAACCCAGACCTACCATATGTAAATCCTCAGGTATTTCACATTTCAGCATTATGCAGTCTGAGTTCAGAATGTTTAAATAGCACACTAAACCTTTACGCTTTCGGAAATACCATCACAGGTCACTGCAATGACCTGGACAGACAATTCTCACTTGCAAGTAAGACAATGCAGCCCAGAAAGAAACAGTAATTCTTACCTATTCTGGGCAATCAGAAGAAGCATCAAAAAGTGAATTCTTCAGAGTTGGGTTTGTATCAGAACCTCAACCAACAATTTCACTTTATATTCTCAGATTTCATTTTAAGTGTGCTTTGGCTACATAAGACAATTTTCACCAAGATGAAAACATCAAAAGCACGTCTTTATAATCAGGAGGAACACAAGCCAGGAGGAGCACGTATCACTTCACTAAGTGCACGTTTCATCAGCACACACCGTGCACTTCTTCCCTTCTTTTTATGCACAAGGGGGAAGAAGCAAAGCTATCCAAAACTCCGGTATCCTTCCACTTTAAAAGCTTAAATCACGCTCACACACAGCATGTTTGCACACTGCAGCGTAAGCACACAGACGCCTCTTCACACAACACGCCACGCGCGCTCTCGCGCACACCCTCCAGAAGTACGTTAAGCAGCTGATGTTATACAGGGTGGCAGAGCAAGGGATGCAATACGAGTGGAGGTAACGCAGACAAAATGGTCAGTGGACCTTCACGGACCCCAGTGGGGGAACTCTGCATAAGGAAAGGGGGCTCCGAAGAGATGTTCGAGTCACTCTTTCATACTTACCTGTGCAGATGCTCTTACATTAAAAAATAGACGCAGTACAACCGAGTGTTTCAATTAATCGTAAGCCTGAACTAGCACATTATGAGAAAAGGAATACCTTGTTGTATGCTTGCTTTTTTTTTTTAAGCCAACACCTTGCTGGAGAAATGGCTGAAGGTGCAGCTCAAACTGAAGCTAACTAAAAAAAAAAAAAAAAAAAAAGAGGCAAAAACCACTCGATTTGATCAGAAAAACTCCCACCCTTCACCAAGCCACTCCAGCCAAGCTCCTTCCAACCAGCACCGGCTCAGCGTTCGCTCCACGGCTGTAAACCTCGCTCTCCCCACCGAAAAATCACATAACCCCCGGTGCTAACCCCCGCCTTCTCCCGCCCCGGGCCAGGCCGGGCGGGAGGGAGCGGCCCCGGCTTCTCCCAGCCCCACCGCCGCTCCTCGTCCCGCCGAGGAGGAGGAAGGAGGAGGAGGAGGAGGAGGAGGCGGCGGCGTTCACCCACGCACCTGCGGGCACCTGCCGCCGCCAGCTCCCGCCCGCCGGGCCCGGGCCTCCCCCCCCTCGCCTTCCGCGAAGGCAGCGGGCACCGGCAACGCTCCTTCCCCAGGGGACTTCGGGGGCTGCCCCGAAGCGACGGTGCTTCCCGGGCACCCCGGCTCCGCGCCTTCTCCCCTCAGACAAAGGGCGGCGGCCCTGAGGTGGGGGGGAGCGGGAAGAGGGGACCAGCCTCGCCGCCTGCCCGCCGCGCTTACCCATGCTGCGCCCGCCCGCCCGGGCTCGGCGGAGCGGCTACCGGGTCCCTCCGACGGGCTCAAGCCGGGCACGACGGCTCCATCTGCGCCGTTACGGGCGTGAAAGGGGCTGCTCCGAGCCGCCGAGGCGGCCCGGGGCAGTGGGGGGGGGGGGGGGGGGAGAGGCGGCCACAGACCCGACCGGACCCGTCCCGTCGCTCACCGCCTCGCCTCAGGCGAGCTCCGGCACCGGCGGCCCCGCCCCCCCTTGCCCCGCCCCGCCCCAGCCCCGCCCCGCCCGCGGCCGGGGGTTGCCAAATCCCGCGAGAGCCCAGGGCCACCGCCCCCACGCCGTGCCGCCGTTGCCAGGCGGGATGACGTCACCGCCGCTCTCCCCACCTCCGTTCCCGCCCAGCCGCCGCTCTCCTCAGGCGGCGGCGGGAGCGGGCTGATCCGCTGCCGCCCCGCTTCTCCCTGACCCGCTTCGGTTTTTTGGGGTTGTTTTTTTTTTTTTTTCAGCCGAGTTTGCTGCCCGCGCCGCCGTCGCTTCTCCTCAGGCCCTCCCGAGGAGGCCCCTTCCCTTCCCCTTGCCCTCGGCCCGCGCACCCGCGGGAAGGAGCCGCCTCACGGCTGCAGCCCCTCAGCAAAACCCCGGCCCTGCGAGGGAGGCCCTCGAGCTGCCTCAGGCAGCCAGGGGCTCCCCCACCTCCTCCCCCAGCAGCCTCCCGGCTCCAGCCCTTTGCCCAAAAACACCCGCCCTGGGATGGTTCCGGGAAGCCCCTTTTGGGCAGAAAAGCGGTGAGATTCAGGGTCGGTTCCAGGCGTTCCTTCTGGCTCAAGGAAGGTGGCAGGGGGTGTACGCAAGGAGGCCTGGGGAGGAAAAGTGGGCATGTCGCCTTGGCCTTCGAGGCTGCTGACCTCGTGTGCCTTTGTGGGCCGGTGCGTTGCTTTTGGAGAGTTTATAGGGCAGGGGTATTTTTTGCTCGGTTTTTTAATGTTTGTTTTTTACTTAAGATGTACTTGAGAAAGGAGGAAAACGTTCAAAGCTGTATCAAGCTGCCACTGTTTAGGTTTTTGTGGGAAACTCGGGAATGAGTGAAAACTACTACTTAGAACTAAACCAATTTAAAGATAAAACAGTGACCCTGAGGCCAAAAGGACAAGTAAACACGGTCTGGTTTTGATGAAAATCAGGGAATATAACACAGCAGGGCTCTCTGAAATGAAAATATTCTGTCCTCCCTGCTGCAGACATCCTTTTATGAGTGGTTCAAAATGAGCCATTTCAGCCAAGCTCAGGACAAAATTAGCCTAAAAAGAATGTCAAGTATTTCCAGGAGTCAGCTTTTGCTTAGCATCTTTCTCATGGCATATAAACAGAAAATGAGTCAGATAAGGAGGACTGAAGACAAAATGTCAGGTCTGAGCCTGTAAACAAGCATATACCGTATTGTAGTATGATATTTTATCTCCTTCAGTGTACTTTGAGGCAGACTGTGCTTCCATTTCTTCCAACAGCAGAACTGGAAACATACAAGTGATAGTCAGAATTTCCTTGACGCAGGTATAGTGTTTTGTGCTGATACGCAGTCCCGTGATACACCCCTTGAAGAGAGAACTGATTTTTTTATAAAAATACAATCTCCCCACACCCCCAGATTTACAATAGTTAATAGGAGATTAACCCCAATCTCCAATAGGAGATTTGGGACAGAAAGGAAACATCGTCCTTAGATTTCACTCCCAACAAAAATTCAGAAAATAACTTCCATGAGGATGAATTATCCTCATCTGTCTTCTTTGTAGTTTTTTTCCACTTCCTCTGAACAGCTACATGCTAAAAAAAGGATAAAGGATGAGAGGATTTATAAATGTGATCGAATGTAGCAATTTTTACCTTTTTAAATCCTGCCACAAGACTAAGTATGCATGAATGACAGGTAAGAAATAAAATATTCATAGTGTATGCCTTTACGGAGAGTTGAAGGAGCTCCATGTAGCCTTCTTTTAGGAAGCTGGTCTGAACTAGGGCAAAAACTCATTCCAGTTTTTTTAAGCTTCATTACTACTTTTGGATTGTCCCTGAATGAATACGCATGCGGACATAAAGGTACCTTTGACCTCCTCTTCAGTCTAGAACATGCTGGAGAGCAAAGCACTGGTTTTTGGTTCTTATGCTGTGGACTAGCAAGATGCTGGCTTTCTGAAATTGTCTCTGTTTTATTTTTAGTCTTGATAACTGTGGCCAGGGCTGGTTCAAAGCTTCTTAGCAGTCTGAGTACAAAAACTGAATTTTATTCAGAGCCCATCTGCTCTGATAATAGTGCACCAGCATCCGGCCGGTCCTGGGCTTTAGCCTCCATCTCCTTTTCAGTACCAGTGAGGCAGAAATGGGACGGCTCCTGAGGGAGCCCCTGTGGCTGCTGAGTCCAAAAGCCTTTTTCTCTCCGAACGACTGGCTGCGATGCTGCTGAATCCATCATCTGCAGCCCTGTACAATTTTTCTGTTTTGCCCGTGTCTAAAGCTCGTCCTTCTTTGGGGCTTTGGTCCGTGAGTTATGTGGCGCTGAACAGTTGTGTCTGCCTCATGCTTCATTGAGTTTGACAAGAGTTTGCTGCAGTGAGTTTTGTAAAAATGCAAGAGTCCGCTCATGTGTAACTCAGAGCAGCATAGGGACCTGTATTTAGCAGTCTTGTATGAGTTGGCAAGTAAAATACATATAAGGAAAATACATCTGTGCTAGGCTATTAACTATTAGGGCTCAACCGTTAGGCCATGTGACTACTTTGTTTCTTTTCTATATGCTCTATGTCTGATGTCGTGTGCTAAATGCTTGTTTAGCAATAATTACCTTCTAAATCACCCACAATGTGTTCCTTCCTCACTTTCCAGTTCAATAAAAGCTGAAAACATTTAATTAGCCATGTTCACTTGGATATTATGCAGTGATTGGTATTTATGCAATCCTTTGAAAATTTAGTCTTGCTGCTATATTGATAGATATACAAGGAATACTGGATCTTGCTTTTTATTCAGTCATTTCTTTCAGTTCAAGCAGAATGTAGAGCATCGATATTCTGACTCTACGGAACTATAAAAGTGCACGTTTGTCTCAGAGTATTTTCAAATCCAATTAGGTTCCCCAAAATAACTGTGATTATTTTCTCCGGAGCTGGAATTTGTTCAACAAAACTTTTAGAAATTAAAGGCTAGTATTTTAAATGCTTTATGATTTAGCCTAATGGAATATCTGAATCTATTGCTTGCTTTTGAGAGAGGAAGAGTTGTGACATGTTCACAGACCAAGGAAATACTCACTGTTTATGTCAGTAACTACTATAATTTTATTTTACAAGAGAGATCATTCTATAGAGCCTGGTATGTAGGTTTATGACATAAAATAAGAGTGATACAGATTGTCACCACAGGAGATGCTTTTTTTTCTCTCACAAAAAAAAAAAAAAAAAAAGGAATAATGATAGCCTCTTTTCCTGGTAGTGCTACTGTGAACATTTCACTTCCTTAAACTTTTTTTGCCACTGTGAAAATCTTAAAATTGCTCCATTACTTCCAAATAAAGAAACCTAAACCTGGAACTTTCAAAACTTCTCCCTAGAGTGCAAAATAATAAAGGAAATTACTTTTTTATCAAACAGAAATAACGTGTCAGCTGTTACCAAGTTATGATTTTGTGCACATTTGAGTGGCACATGTACTGCAATAATTCTACATTCCTCTTTAACCAAATAGTTTGCTCCCAAACATTCCAGCCGAGTCAATTTGTCACGCTTTTAATACTCTATTACATTTTTCATGACAGAAACTTCTTGCACCTATAAATAAAAATTGACTGGAAGCATACGGCCTCTAGCACGAAGGAGTTAAACAGTCCTGACTGATGGTAAAATTTCACCTTTTGTTATCAGTAGCAGTTCCTACTAGGTGACATAACATTACTAAAAAAAAAAGACATGTTTGTGTTTCAGAAGTTAAAAAATTATTTAGATGAGAAAACTCCCTCTGCTGGTTTGAAGAAGCAGCAGATATATTTCATTTAAAAAAATACAAAGTGTGGGAAAATACTCATTCAGCACGCACAGTATTTTTCCCTTCACTGCATACTCAGTGGAGGGTGAATCTGCTTATTCCACAGAATGAGGCAGGACTCTTTGGGGGGGGGGGGGGGGGGTGGAAGAGAGAGAGAGAAAATATAAAAACACAGAGCAGTTGTTTTGCAAATAAAAACTGTATCAAAATGTAGATTTTCAAGAAGGGGGCAAATTAAACTTGCACACTAACATTTTATTTCTTTTAACTGACAGGGCATTGCATTATTTTAAGATGCAAAAGCACCTTTGTCTTTCTTTTCTTCCTACCCCTGTACAGACACTCTGTTATGCGACATCTTAACAGCTATGCAGGGCTCTTAGAAAGGCTGGACCCTTTGCAACTACAACACAGCTCCCTCCATCCAGGTAAAGAGCAACTAGTCATAGTCTTTCTTGCAGATTATTCCTAGAGGAGGATGAAATACTGTGTCACTACAGACAGCTGGTGATAACTAAGGAATTTGAGGTGCCCATTTTCAGGCTATTGAAAGAATCGTGCACTAGTGCCACATTTTTCAAACCGTGGAGTGTGGATCAATGGTGATCTATGAGAACTCAGGAGCTGGTCTGCAAAATAATTGAAAATGGCTGTGTAAACCACCTACACTTGCATTCTCACACATCAAACAAGAAAGCAACCGAAATGAGGGAAATAATATGGACACTGGAAGTTTATCCTAATTTTATTTGTCTTTAACTGGAAATTGTTGTGGCAACACCACAAAAATGGATTGTTGTTTATTGGTTAATTTCTTGGTTGAAAAGGTTGAGGAACATCAGCCAGTGGAAACAAATTCCCCTGTCCTTTGTTTCAAGTTTAACCACACTTGATCTATTTCCTCCATTATTATCAACCTCTTTAGTCAATCCCATTCTCTTCTCCATAATCAGTTCTAGCTTTGACTAGCAAGTACTGGTTTTTAGCTTGTCCTATTCCTTTGCCTCATGTCAAAAACCCCTATGCCTTACTCCATTTTGCTGGGCTGAGCACAAGACAGGGAGCCAGGACAAGTTTCAGTGCTGTGGCCTCATTTTGTTGTATAAAAATACATCCTTCAAATAGGACCTAATGTTGATTAAAGCATTATCGTAGATGACAGCTTGTCCAGTACTAAATACTTTTAAAGTCCTGAATGAAGTATCAGAAATGTCACTTCTGTTGCACAGGTATGAAATAAAGTAATTCTAACTGTTGAGTCTTGAGAGAAAACAGTTGGGGGAGAGGGAGGTATATCTGAAATGCAGGCTAAGCATAGGCAACAATGAATCGTTTTTTTGCCATGAGGCCATTGTAACAGTAATCTGAAAGAGTAGTTACCTACCCTGATGACAGCTATTATATTTTTTTCTTTGACATCTCTTCTGAGGATTCAGTTCATTTATACTGGGCTATTACAACTAATTAATACAAAGATGCAAACAGCAGGGAGTTTGTGGAGAAGCTCCGTCCGTAGTGCTGATAAAAACCATTTCATGTGGACATGTAGTCATTAACAGTATAACCAGATGTGTAACCATACATGTAGTTTCAAAGATACTCTATTTGATTTAAATACAGGAGAGTTTTCATCTCCACAGTTTGGCTGCAGTACATCACACTGTACTTAAAATAAGAAGAAGTAGAAAAAAAGCAAATGGTGCTTTTCACTGCCATATTTATTTTTTCTCTAATAAGCAACCACCTTCCTCCTTCCCTTTTAGGTACGTTTGGCATTTTGCATTTGTATTAAGTCCCTTTGGCAGCCACTGTTTGGGACTTCCTTATATTAACATCTAGCACAAAGAAATCTCATCTTCAGGGTCCAGTGGGCTAATGGTTTCCTTCGGCATCTGAATAAATCAACAGCTGTGGCCTTCAGCCATTTTGTCTTACCAAAATAAAAGTAACGGAAAAACTGCTTGTTGTTGTAACAGTTCTCACACATGCTCCAGAGGGAGGATAAGAAGCCTTGTCTCTGCAGAGACGACTTCACACAAAATGTACAGTATTAGCAATGTAATTTTTCCCTCGCTCCATCAGTAACAGCAATGTAGTCCTTAACTGCAATGATCTAAAGATATAAAGTTTACTCAAAAGGTAGTAAGTGTTATTAAAGCATTTGATACGTCATCATGAGTACTTGTATCACTGTAATGCACATGCGTTATGTATTAGGGTGCATTTCTGTGCCACAGGTAAGACGATGGTGTCAACTAAAAGTGCTCTTATATTCAAATGGAAGTCACTGATACCTGTACAGCCCCTTTGTGCTCTAAGTGTAGTGCTAAAAGCAGCTGAGTCACTGCCACTGCAATTAGAAAGTGTCACTCTTTGACACTGAACTTCTGTTTCTGGCTCTCTCGCTCTTGTGCTAGTTCTAGTGCTCATCTGATGGTTTTGCTCAGTCAGTTCAGCTTTCAAACCCAGCAGGAAACTTTTAAAGAAGTAGGGAATTGTTAATTATTCAGAGCAGTTTGGACTTGCAATTAAACTACGTTCAACTGTAATTTTTAAAATTCTGAATAAAACCTGTCTGTCACCAAAAAAAACGATCAGGTGCAGAAACTCTGCATGTATTACTTGGACTCAGGGAACTATTTTGAGTATGATTGTCTTGTTGTTTTTTTTTTTGCGGGTTTGTTGTGTTTTGTTTTTTTGTAATGGAAGTACAGCAAAGCCACACCCTGCAAGCTCCAGGACATGAAGACACAATATTCTCTATAGTGATCTGCTATAGGGGACTCTTGGGAGCCTTTTGGAGAAAGGGATGTGGAGTTACCTCTATGTTTACATTTTCCTGTATTGATTTTTCTAAGCTGACAATGCAATGAATAGTGCGTTTTCATCAATATCACAATCTTTGATAGAGAGGTCAAGACAAAGGAGCGCAAACGTACTTGTCTATCTCTTCATGCTTCAAGCTTAACACAATGGCTCTTCTCTCTTCATTCTCAAACAATGTAAGATTGTCATTAATTTTCTTGAAAGTGGCAACCTTTTTGAGAGTGCTGTTCAGCTGCTTTTGAGTTTATAAATAGCATTCCCAAGGGGCAGTCTGTACATCTGTGGAATTGCCAGAGTTGACCAAATACTCACTGTTCAGAAAATTCTATAATAAAATACCACTTCCCCTGACAATTACACACCCTCACCTTCAGTTATACTAACTGAACTCTAGGATCTGTTGCTATAATCAGTAGATGTTTCTGTAAGGTGTATAACTATTTCCAGCAGGCTACTAAATTTTACCAAAAAAATTGGTTACCTGCACTTTTGGTTCTGAAAGTTACCAAGTAAAGCACAACTGACAAAACCATTAGGCATTACTGCAGAGAAAATATGGCCCACATCAAGAAAGGACACACACTTCTCCCTCCCCATCCCCAGACAAACCAAACCCTATCAATTTTGTTTGTTAAAAAAGTCAGAACTGTGATTGGATCTTATAAATATGAAATATTTTCAATTAGAAGGATTAGCTCTAGTCTTAGTAAGGTACTTGTGACTGTGAAGAAGGGCCCCTTGTCACAGCTTTGGAGGCTTTCGCTGATTTATTTTTGTTGTTGTTGTCATGCAGACTAAGAATTTAGATATTTATCTACATTCCTGCAGGCTTGTATATCCTCTCCCCCGGGGCATTGATGCCTGCTGCCAGCAAGGCACATCAGGTTTTCTAGAGAGACAGCAAGCTCAACCTAACAACAGACTGAGCACTTCAGAACCATCTGATTGCTTTATATTTTCCCTCCTAAGAAGTTAAAGTATTGGGGATTATTCATTTTACCAAAGCATATTCCCACAAAAAACAGCAAAAGATGAGTTTTCTGTTTCACTCACTGGCTACAAGTGGAAATTTTAACTGAATTTCCACTTTAAGTTATCAACATCTCAACCTGAAGGAGGAAAAGCAGCTCCTATTCTGCTTTCAGAAACAATGATGTTAGAGAGGCAAACAGAAGGTTGGATTTATGTCTTGACAAGTAAAAATGTTTTTCAGTTCCCATTTTAGGTGGGACATTGAGCAGAGATTACTTCTAATTTTCATGATTAAGGTGCAAAGAATTGCAGGCTTTTTGTGTACAGAGAAAAACACCACAAAGAAATTAATTATACGGAATACTTTGTTGCGTTGTTTGGACTTGCATTTGCCCACCAGAAAGTGCAGAGCAGGATGTGTGACAGAAAAGGGGAGCGTGCTCCAGCAACGGTATGTGAATTGCCAAAAGTGTATCACCAAATATACTCACAAACTTGAGTGTTTTTTGTAAGGAAGCAATATTAACTAATCAGCCAATTTGTGAGTAGATTACCCAAAGATATGGGCATGGATAAATCATACTTTTCCTACCACACGTTGAATCCTTCAGCTGGCACTCTCCCCAAAACACCCACTCAGAAAACAGTTTGCAGACACTGATGTTTTCTATTCTTTTTCACTTCTCCATTGGTGTTATTTCCAGCCCAGACTACTTGAAAGTCAGCATCCCTTCTTGAATCTAATTAATCCTTATGACTTGGCCCTTCACATCAAATTCCTTCCTTTTTAGAAATTCCAGTTTATAATTGTTCCAGGGCTCCTGCTGTACTCAGGAACTCCCCAATCTCTCTTCATGACCTTTTGGCACAAACAAGACCTAAAACAATAGTTTTGTTTAGACACACCAGTCTGCTGAAAGACCATATTTTTTTCCAAGTGAGCTCTTAGAAAACAGGATCGGTCTAATATAAGGACAGATGGTAACACAGGATTGGTCAGAAGCAATTTCCTGTCTCAGCCATTTTCTACACCAATTAATCACAGCTCTCTCATGGGAAATCAGAATTCCAAAACTTATTCTTGTTCCAATTTGAAATTACAGCAATTCTTGCAATGAACATTGTAGAAAACACTTGCTTCTGGAGAAAAGTGTTTTAAATGGCCTATGTTTTTCTTTCACTGTTTAGATTTGTCTCATGACAAGTGGGTAATGACCAGATTTAGGGAGTTTAGTTCTTTTAAACAGTTCTCTGACATCCCAGGTGACTGCTCCATGATCTGTTTTCTTCTCAGTGCATGAAAAATCCAAGTGCCAAAGCCTCAGCATTTTTAATTCTTCCTGACTAGATCTACTCCTATGTTATACTGGAACAATTTGTTATTCTAGAGCTCCTGGCCAAAAGGGACACAAGAATACCCGTGCATGAAATCTGCCCTTGTTACAATGTTCAGAGAAGTGCTAATGTCCACCCTAAGTTTTAGAAAAATGCAGCATGGCGTACTTCATGTACCAGCCATTTCAGTCACTGACTGCAATATTCTTTTGAATTTTAAGATGAACAGTGAGGAGAGGCTCATTTCACCTGATTTTGGCTGCATGCTTCAGCTACTCTGCTGATGCAGATTCATTTGACAATCTGTGGAAAGGAAGAAGCAGGCACTGATAGGAAACAGTTCATCAGATCCTAAAACCAGTGCCTAAGATATGAGTGATAAAAACCCTGGAGAGGTGCCAGCATCTTTCTGGTGGTTGTAGAGGGAAACCACACAACTAGCTTAGACTTTGACGACAAAAGTTTGATAAAGCGAATGCCATCATTAGAATAGATGGATACATATTCCTCTTGCAGCATCTCTGTATTATTTTTGCCTTTATGTTCTGCTGTTAAAATGTTTTCCTTGCAAACAAAATCAACAGTGCATTTTGGACAATCTAGAGTTAGATGTAGTTCATGTTTCTGGAGATTGCTTCATATACCCAAAAGTGAGACAAGACCTAGACACAGCTGTTGAAAGAGGAAGTCTTGAAGTGGAATGAAAGTAATAAAATACTGGCCTAATCCAACTATGCTCCTTCTGTTCTTAAGCCTCTTGGTGTGAAAGACAGTAGCTCAAAGTGCAAGGTCCTGTACTGGTCCTGCATTTAAGCTAATGGTAAGAAGTTACTTGTACGAAAGGATAGGTGTTGAGGAGAAAAATTGGAGTAGTAATTGGCTGTACCCACTAACATGATGCAGCCACAAAAATGACAAATATGGTTCTTTGGTTTATCAGGAGAGGTGTTTCCATTATATATGGAAATGTTGATGCCATCATTTAACTAGTAAGCTGTACTCTTGAAAAATGAATGCAAAGACCACATTCAAGAAGAGTAAATTCAGCTTGAAACAGGTATGGAAAAGGGCCATGTGAATTGTATTGGAGTGTGAGCAGTCTAAAAGAGGTCTCACAAAACAAAGACTGAGAAGGATTCACTCTCTGTAAATACATCTGTGGGCAGATCTGAGGGAGAGGAAATCACTAAAGCTTACAAGCAGCACTGCTCAGAATCAATGGGCACAATATGGTGGTGGATGTGCTTAGAGTGGAAATTAGAAAGGAAATATTACTGCAGAGCACAGCCATGATATTCTGGAACAACACACAGGAGTTTGGAGAGAAGCGACATAATAGTTCTTAGGATGAAGCTTGCTCATTTTAAGTGATGAATTATTATCATTATGTGATTTGCTTTACTAGCAGGAAAAAAGACTTGATTACATTATTTCCTAAGTTCATGTATATACACACACATATATATAATGTATGTTTGCATGTATGCATGCGTGTGCTGTATGTATATACATATATGTTTACTTTTTAGAAGTTCTTGGCACAAGGGTCAAGTTCTTACCATTCCATGAGAAGTAGAGGGCACAGGCACCTATTTACATTTATAGGCTGACACAATGCTTTGTATGGCATGGACTTCACTATTACCATTTTGCCTTTGACATCCAAATATTCAGGAGTGATTGCAATATAGCACACAGATGCCAGAGCAAGCTTAACATTGCCAAATCTGAGTACTGGTGACAGTAGTCAGTATAAAGACCACAAGGAGCTAGGTAGCTCTGCTGTCTCCAGTGGGTTATCATGGTCTCACTTTCACCCTGTTTCTCTCTTCTTTCAGGAAGGACAGTCTTCAGACTGTCAGAAGGGCATCCCTAAAGGAGCAGGTAGAGATGCAGACCTGCAGTAATAAGGAGTGCAACTCTCATTCTTACCCTAAAAAAAAAAAAAAAAAAAAAAAAAAAAAAAGACTGAAATACAGGACTGAAATCTTTTATCAGCTTTGGATGTGCTCCCATGACATTAACCAGGTGAGTTACCACCCTAGGGCCCAGAAGAAGTGCTTGAACAGTGCTATTTGACAGCTGCTGATTAACCTGTGTGGTCTAGCAGCAAAGTGATAGGTGCCATACAGAAGCCAGACGCTTGAACTATCACCACTTGTGCAAGCTGTTGGCCTGGAGTATCTGTTTCTATGGGGCCACCAATCCAGCATCTGTCACAAGCATCTAGTTCATAGTGAGGAAACAAAGAGAAGTCCCAGTGACACATCTTCCAGCTGCAATCCCAAAGAAGTGTCATAGGAAGGCAATAGAATGCATCTTCTGCAATGAATGAGTGGGTATTATTACAAGGCCCATAAAATATGCACAAGGTTGAATTTCACCTCTACCAAAGACAGCAAACAGAAACCAAATGTGTCTAATTGAAGGAAGCTCTGGAGTGTTGCTCTACAAGGTCCATGAAAAAAGCTGTAGTAGAGCAAGTGTCAGGGCTGTATGTGAGAATGGGATTGTAACTTCTACTAGAAATGATGATGCATGAGATGTAGTAATCCTGTTCTTCTGTGCTCCCAGGCTGTGTTTGCAGGGAAGGAGATAGAAAAAAACAGGAGCCATGATGTCCTTTTTATATGGTACCTTCTTGTCTTAGAACAGAAGATCCTTTTTCCTTCCATTTACTTATTTTTTTATGTACAACAGCACTGCCCTATCCAGTCCTCTGTCTCGTATTCCCCTACTTTGTCTCCTTTCACATGCATTTGTTTTTTTTTTTAAAACAGATCTTATTGTCCCTTGGCCCATACCACTTTTATCCTCCTCCTCACCTCCACATACACTATTTATTTTTGTTTAAATTGTGTATCCATTTTATTTAATTCTGTAAAACCATTTGCAAAAGAGATGTTATTTAATCCACAGGTTTGTTCTGTGTATCTTGCCTATTTGTAGAGGCAAGATAATCTTCTTTGTAATACGCTTTGAGATGATACTTGATTTTGGAGCACTAGCAGTATACCTATTGTCTTAAAAAGCCACTCAAGTCATTTCCCCGAAGAGGTTGTAACAATCACAAATATATTTTAGTTGCCTCTATTTTTGACTGCCTAACTGGTTATTTTAAAAATCACCTGGTTTTCATATAGTAACTTCCACAGCCAGTTTCAGATGGTCCAGGCATTGGAGCCCAGCCTGATCAAAGCAGCGGAGGGGCAATACCAGAGCAGAAGAATAGAAAGTCTGTGGCCTGGGAAAGCAAAGGAACCCCAGGCACAGAGGTAAACCTGAGAGAAGATGAAAAGACAGAGGCCTGAGGTCAGAGGGAGGAGAAGGCTGATGCGGAGTCGTAGCCAATACAGCAAACACAGGCCAGGTAAACAAATGCCTTTTCCAGGAAATGAGCACAAGTGTTCAGGAAGAAACTTACCTCATACATAGTCTTTGTATCAGATAGATCTGACCTAAGCCTCTAAACCATAAGCCTGATGGTGGTTGAGGTCTAATGGAGAAGGGGAACCCCATCCAGAAAGCTCTAAAAGGGTGGCAGCCTGGAAAGTAGCAGGGAAGGTACCTAGGGAAATGGATTAATGCTCATGTTTGAGGCAGACATCTGAAAGATGTTGGATTGTCCTTTAAGTTTTTCATATTTGGAGCATTTCTGTTAAAAAAAAAAAAAAAAAAGGCATGTGAAAGCAGAGGAAATTACACAGTTACTATAATACAAAAAAACCCACCTGAGCCAATCTACGAAGCCAAAACAGGCCTGGAGTGACTGGTCTGTCTGATCTTTCACATAGTTTGTAGCTTTAGGGCATGAAAGTACCTATTTAAAAAAGAGAGAGGATCCTTTGGGAAAATTGGGTCTTGGGGTAGGAATCACTGAAGAGGAGGAATAATGGTCAAAAATGGACAGCTTGCTAGAGGAGTCAGAAGAGAAAAGGAGCTCAGGTTGGCTGAAGGGCAGTTCAGAGTTGAGGCATCAGCCTTTTTGTCCTGGGAGGAGAGATGGGGCTCACAGGCTGCCACTGGGGTATTAGTGCTGGAGACACAAACCAACCTGCAGTTTGCTTGCCATGGAATTATAGAGGAAGACTTCAAATTGTTTTGCTTCGGTTATTGTTTGACTTTGGGAAAAGTGCACCAGTCATTACATGCTATTGTGTTTATCTTTTCTTCTCCACCTTTAATAAATTACTATTATTTTAAACACTGTGATTCATTATTGTGATGGGAAAGGAAATTTTCCCAGGTGTCTGGGCTGGGGCTCAAACCAATCTTCACAACAGACCTTCAGAGATAATCAAAGCCAGCCCTTATGGCTGCCAACCAGGGCCTTCCAGGAGTATTGCAGAAGAGCCGATAGTACTATCATGATTTACTTGGCTGCTGGCAAAAGGCTGCAGCTGTGCTAAGTGCTGTGAAAGCAACACCCGTCCCCCAAAAACTTTGAGTCCAAATTGTGGGAGATGACATGGGGCCACAATTCTGCCCAGGACCAAACTTTATTCCAAGAAGTACAAGAAAACAATGCTAATTCAGCCCAGGTAGAGAATCAAAAGGACTTACTCAAACAAGAGGGATCCAGCCACAGGCAGATTTTAGAAAAGCAGAGTTTAGCCCAGTAGGATCTGGAGGCTGTAGGTTCCTCCTTCAAAATATAAACCAACAGCCTCAGAGTGTAGTTCTTCTTGCAAAGTCTAGTAACATTATTTCCCTACGACAGTGTATCGTTGTTTTTCTGACAAAGATTCTTTTGTGTCCCTGTGTTTTTTCTACAACAGATATTTATAGAAATTGTAGTCACAAAGCTGCCAAAAGCACTTCCTGTAAATTACATAATGCGTCTGTCTCCCTTCCAGTATCACGAGGACCTATTCACAAGCTTCCCCTTACTTTTGAGACCTTTATTTTACAAGATAGAAGAGCTCTGACTGTTACCATACGCTATACATGTGCTCAAAGAAAACACTGCCGATAGGAGAGGACTGAGGCAGACGTTGACAGGCAGAGAGTAACTGGAACAGTGACTGTGAGTCGTTCATGTTATCAAGGGGTTTTTTATTGTTGGTTCTTTTCAGATTGTTAAAATGTTATCTTGAGCAAATTTTTCTTCTAATGACGCTTAATCAGATTCACCAGTATACCCTGTGTTGTGCTGTTGATTTGTCCCAAGGAAAAAGTGCCTATAAGTGTAGCATCTCTTTAGTATCTATCAAAATGGTGTATGCTCCCACCTCACCCAATATTTTCACCGTAAAGTAGCTGTGCATTTTTCGCGTTTAGTGCTGGCCAATGTCCACCTTTATGGGTGAGAAGACCCTGGCATATTCCCAGCAAAATTAGGTAGTGTAGAATACACAACATTCTGAAATAAAGCTAATTTGCCTGAGTTAATTTTATATCCAACTGAGCATAAAATTGTTGATTATAGTGTTCAAGAGGAAAACATGAGATTAAAGAATTGATCTAATCTGCATTGTAGTTAGTAAGAAAACATCCACTTATTTTAGTGGGAATGGGTTTGGGCCTAAATGTGCACGTTGTCTGGAGTTCAAAGGAAAATGAGATCCAAGCAAAAGGTATAAAAAATGTGGAGAGCATGTTACATAGTAAACAATCCCATGAGCTCATGCTGTGCTCTTTCTTTGCCTGACTTTGATGTTGGAGCTCCCATTTTATTCGTACAGACTTGATCCTGCTGTCTTTGAATTGAGCGGGAAGACCTCTCGTTGACTTTGATTGTGCAAAAACTGGCTTTATATTCTTACATGGCTTTTTGGAGCAATGAAGCAGTTTTGTACTTTTATTGTGTGATAGGATCCTAAGCTCCCCCAGTGGAGGAAGAAAACAGAACCAGGGCTGTATTACTTGCACCGGCTTTCTGCTCCAGGCAGGCCCAGGGACAGGAGAGGAGCTGCACCCCCATTGTCCATCTGCTGTCCTTTTCCTCTCTTCACCAAAATGCCAAAGTAGACAAGAGCAATGGTGCAAAAAGAGGCTGGGGGGGGTCCAAGCAGGGGAAGGAGCAAAGGAAGGATGGAGGGAAAGGGCTGTACGGGATTGACATTAGAACCATAGAATCACAGAATGGTTTGGAAGGTTGGAAGGGACATTTAAAGGTCACCTAGTCCAACCTCCCTGCAATGAGTAGGGACATCTTCAACTAGATCAGGTTGCTGAAAGCCCCATGCAACCTGACCTTGAATGTATAAGGGTGGTGGCAGTGAGGAGGTGATTCTAACGCTTCCCACACTCTGCTAGCCTGCAGCCTAGTCTGGTCCTGCATCTCCTTCAGGAGACCAGGTCATCTGCAGAGAGCTGATGAAGGAGAGAGACAAACCCCACACAGGCCCAAATCAGACTGGTGCGCAGGTTTACAGTGTCACAGCGTCCAGTGGTAGCACAGTATTTTTGAGGGGGAAGGGGATATCACTTCACAAAATTCAGACAATATCACCCATTGTGGATATAAGGCTGCCTGCTACTTCTCAAAGGTGTGGTATTACTTCTTGTACTGATAGCCCTGAACACAACTACCTACAGTTCATAACTGCTAGAGAAGGAATTTGACACCATGCTTCCCCCAGGAAAGGAAGTAAAAATAGCTGCAGCCTGGAAAAAAAATGGAAATCACTTACCTTGTCTATCTTGCATGTTCCTCATCTCTCTTGTATTCAGAAAAGAACAACTTCCCTTGAATTTGACTCTGCCTGTGACTCAGACTCCTGCCAGCAGACACTTGCAATGGTGACCTCCACCAAATGAGCAATCACTGTCATAAGAGCCTGGGGCAATGATTAACCGAGGACAAAACCCTGCTGAGGCCACTCACAAAAGCAGACTAAGTGAGACTGGCCCTAGTCTGTACAGCTCATTTTTGATTAAGATTTACAGTGCTATAGCAAGGATTAGGCAGTGCCAGTGGAGGCCAGCGTGTCCCAGCCCTGGCCGTGGCTGCTGCCGTCGTTGTTCCACAGGAGACAGAAAGCTCCTGGCTGTGGAGCGAGCAGGAGCACAGAGGGATAGAGACTGACAGCGGAGTGGGAGGGGAGCAGAGGGGCTGTGAGCATTATACAGCTCATTATGGTTTTGGGACTTTCTGGCAGCATCACACATTTCTAATTTAATTTGGAATCGAGGTGGTTTCCCAACATAAATTTTTGCTCTTGAAACCTCTCCCTCAACTCCCCTTTTGTTAATTCATTTAAAAATTACGGTGGTTTCTGTAGCAGATGAAGCAATTTGCATTCACAACTGCACAACACTGGTTTAAAAATAGTAACAAGAAATTTGATAGCTCAAATATAGGGTGTCTACTTGGGGAATAAACATGTCTCTAGTGTTAGCTCAGCTCTTAAAACAAAATAATAATTGCTTCCAGAGATAAAATATTTGCAAGTTATTATTGCAGCACTCTTTCATTAAAGGGAAGGAAACCCAGCTGTCTCTTTGGAGCAGGCAGACGACAACAGAGAAAGTTGTTCTCCATAATTAGGCTTCAGGAACCGTCAGGTACCTGTACCTCTTGACAGCTCAACATTAAAACCGTATCAGCGGAGCATTCATCCATGCTGCTATTTCTTAAGCCACCCAAAAGAGGTTGTGAATTTGTTAATTAATTTCTGAGAAACACCATGGTTCTGTCTGTGAAAGCAAATGGCCTAGGGAGATGTAAAATATCTTGAACAGCGGACGCAAGCCTGCAAGTGATTTAAGGATTTCAATATTGTGTATTCTTCAAAAGCAGTGGAAGAGGAGGGACTGTGTCAGCTAGCTTAGGTACTTACAGAGAGATGTGGTTTTTCTTGAAAGTAGCTATTTTACTTCAAAGCATCTGATCCTGCGGCTGCTAAAATTGACAGTCAGTGGAGCTGCTTCTTCACACGGGTTCAGTGAGACACTGTCTGAAGATAATAGAGGTAACATATTGCTTTCTAGAGATTTCTTTAGGGTTATGCAATACAACAGATCACTGGTTCTTGTTATCTACAGAAACATCCTTCATACATAGCAGCATTTCCGATCACAGTTTTAGTTCAGCTTCTCCTGTTCTCGACATAATTTGGAACAATTTTGCACTAAAAATAACCTGGCAGGAAAAAATAATGAAAACAAAGAACTCAAGCAAGTCATAAATCTATGCTGTTTCCCTCCCTAGGGATAATAATATTGTGATATGGCAATAGGCCACAGCAGTAAATTGCCCCATATCTACACTGCACACATGCTGCATCAGAACAGCACATTTCTGTTCACAGTGGCACAATCTAAAATTAACTACCAGGAGCTCCATGCCAGAGCAAGCTCAGTTAAAATTATGATGTTTAAAAAATGCAAAGCCTCACTGGCACTGAGGAGGACATCTGAAGTACACAGCCTGCTTCTGAGCTTTTAGCGTTTTCAGTGGGAACATGGTACATGTGAATTCCAGGATTACTCACGTGTTTTACAGTAAACACTTGTCTGGATTAAACCTCTCTGGACCTAATTTTTGGCCAAGGGCTACTTAGAATTTAGAAATTAGGCAAACTTTGGCAGGGCTGATTCTCTCTGGCTGTGTAACATACACTGCAATGTTATGTTCCCCCGTACACAGCTGAAGGCAATGCCTGCCTTTTGTAAGAACCCCACTGCCCAGATCTCTTGCCTAGGAGGAAGACTTCATATTAGAGTTGCAATTTTTTCCTGAAATGCTTTGAATTCCCCCCTTACCATACTCTAATTAACTAGCTCATCTCAGCAGAGGCTCCTCCTCTACCTTTGTTAAGGCCCATAAACATACACTGCATGCAACTAAAACACTTTTTCTGACTGGGGTGGTCTTTATTTGGGACTGGGGAGCTTTAGGAAACTGCCTGCTGGCTTTTCACATGAATCTATACAGCCACCATTTGGTAAAGAGCAGAGGGACCTTCAGGCAGCTCTTACCCTCGTCGTGAGCATCCTGCTGGTGGTTACCATCCCGGCGTTGGTCTGGAAACTTCCCCATTTAGCACAGAGAGAAGTTGGGCATTGTGAATTCTGCTCCTGAAGCATCGGTTGCTACCACCTGCCTTTGCAGATCTGTCTTAGTAACATGCTGTGGAAAGCAAGCCGAGATCTTTAGATTCCCAGACTACTACCCTACCCCTATTTCTGCCATTTTCTACCCTCTTGTGCACAGTTCAAAGAGAAGAGCTTTTCCCCAGATGGTGGAGTGCTTGTAGGAAGATATTCTTCTACCAGCAGCAATACAGTATGGATACCCTGGTTCTGTACCACTCTTTATTATTCGGAAGGAGCCTCTGTAGTGAGGAAAAAAGTTTTAAATGATTGTCTGCAAGGATTTCCAACAATCAGAACTTATGATCCGTGGGGATTATTTGTAGTTTATTGTGAACCATGTCTCATTTGTCCTCCTAAAGAGGAAGCTCAGTGACTCACTGTTTGAGGTATAACATAATGATTTTTGCCAGATCAGCTTCCAGCAAAGGAGAGCATTTAGCATAAACAAAACAGTTATTGTAGAGCAGGTCTTTGACTAGTTTGCAGTGAGAAACCGGACAGAATTTATTACACTGAACGCAAGCTGGAACAGTTCAGTCACTTGGGACTTCAAAACGTTAGTGCAAGTGTAATTTCTGTAATTTAAGCTGATTATTTTATGTCCCTTCACAGCATACAGGAAGAAAAGTTCTTTTCCTCTTTTCAGAAGTCTTCTTGTACATATAAAGGTTGTTACAATCTTCTCCATCTGTTCTCTTTTCTAGAATTGTCTAGAAGTTTCTAGAAAAGGATTAATTGTCTACATCTTTTCTGAAGTGTTTTTCTCAAACCAAGCACACTTATTCCACCTGCAGCCTTAGCAATACTACCTAGACTGAAAGATTATTTCAACGTCTTACATGCCATACATTGATTGGCTGAACAAATTGATTATTTACAAACCTGCCTTGACTGTTATTAATTAGAAGTTTTCTGCATTTTACAAGCACTGTTTTGATATTTTTTTAGAAAATTCAGTCAGACTGATTAGTGACAATTCCTACATACTTCCCTTCTTTCCTTTTTGAAAATACTCGCTGTGCTTGCTCTTCTCCCATGCCCTGGAACCTCTTATGTTCTCACCACCTTCTCAAGGATGATCACTAACATCTCATCCCGCTTACACCAGCTACTTAAGCATTTTAAATAAACTTCCTTTTTCTGAAGTGACTACTGAAGGAAAAAAGGCATTAAACCTGTCACCCATTATTATTTCTCCTTTCCCATCACATGGTGGACTAACTCTTATTTCATATCTTTGGAGAATGTCCTCATGTTATTCTTGATTCCATTCCCTTGTTGTATCTTATTATGCTCTTCATTTTTGTCCCTAGGATTATACTAGTCATAGGAATACAGTCAGTATCTACATTATGCCAAAATCCATTTGATACAGGACTTCTGTCACAGAGCACAGTAGCTTAGCTTTTGTCTGTTAGATAATAGTAAGCAAATATCGTTTAAGCAAAATACCACAGATTTTTTGCAATTATATCACTTCTATCTTATTTTTAAAGTGGACAACTAGTCCTGTTCCCCTTGAGCTCCTGATGAAACTCCTCGTTACATCCAGGGAGGTGAAGTTGCTATCCTGAGCCTCAGTAAAATAAGACATGAGTGTTTCTCTCTCAAACAGTAAAATCACTGACTATTTTCAGCGTGTGCAAAGTCAGCAGGGAGATGCCAGGTAAGTGCAGTAAAAGGAAAAGGAATATTGCATCTACTGTGATGTAATGACAACTTAGTTGTTGAAAGAAAATATAAGACTCAAGGTTAATTGCTAATGGTGAAAGTAGTACTTTGCTCCAGGATTATTAATAAACATGAGAGAGATGAACATTTTGACTATTTAAAGCATATTTTTAGTCTGTTTGAATACCTGAAACCTAACATTATGAATAAACAGCTGCTCTGGTTAAGGTTGGATAAACCTAAACCCAAGTATTTTGTGCATGTTTGCCTGTTTCCCACCCTAACCAGGAAACAGTATTTTGACAGTTCTGAAGTGTTTCCTTAATACTGGGGGGGTTTGTTATCTTTCATTTCTACTGTTTAAAATGTTTTTGTTTAAACAGAATCGAGAGTTTTGACAGTAATTTTTGTAACATTTCTCTAAGCATGATTCAAAACACAAAGTGAGCCCGTTGTAAAATATTTTTACTAACGACCAAAAATGTAAAAAGCCCAGATGCTTGGCTGCCTATGTAAGCTGAGGGCAAAGTTTGAGCCACCTGATATTTACCCACAACCAATTTTAATGCTGGACACTTCCCATCTTTAAAATTATCTTCAATTATTAACTGATTTCTCACAGTTCAGCAATGCAGGTAGATTTCTTTCTTCTTGTCTTGCAGACAATAAACTGAGACAAAGCGATACAGTGAGTCAAAGAGCCGCAGATGGAGTCGCCGTCAGTGCCCCCATTCAGAACATGATTTAATTAATCTTTACATGATGGTAAAAATGACTGCATCTTCCCTTTCACTCAATGTGTCATCCATCTCTCACATTTTCTCATCTATATTGCACATCTTTCTCCCCTTGCTTTTTACAAAAGAAATTCTGTTTCTTTTTTCCATCTGCTTGATCTCTTCTTTCCCCGTGAAAGCCCTGGCCCAGGGGAAAGGATCCTGTGTCTTGCTTTTGGATAATCTTTTCATTTCTTGGCAGGCAGTCAAGTAGAAAGCAAAGCAGAGAGCTTTGGCACAAGACAGAGGCTGAGTGTTTGGTTGTTTGGGAAATTTTTTTATTGTTTCTAGGGGATTTTTTTGCCCATCTCTTCTTGGGAATGTTTCACTTAGGCTGCCCTTTAGTCCAGGGAGAGAATAAGAACCCATTATATTAAAGGCTGAGGTTTGATGTTACAGCTATTCACAGGAAAGTGGGACTTTCCTTTTATTGTTCACAACAAACGTTTTCCTTTATGAGAAGCATAATACAAAGGCAGGTCTGAAGTTAGGGGAAAAGATGTTTTGCCCAACTCTAATCAGATATGAATTGCTTGTGAGGTTTTACAAGTATATTATTTGAGGCAAAGAACACCAGCTAATACTTCCTTTTCTTTTTGGATGCATCAATACAAAATAAATATGGGAAAGGATAAAATGTAAGTATTCTAATGTTTCACAAAAAAAAAAAATGCTGTTAAAAATTAACTAGTAATAACTTGCGGTGCTGGGTCTCTGCATATGGTCTGTCTCTGCTCTGGGTGAGCTGGTCTGTTCCCGAGTCTGTAGCACCTCCACGTGGGCTGAGCCAAGAAAAGTGATTCCTCCTCTCTGGTCGCAGGATTCACTGCTAGCCAGCCCTCATTTCCCACCTGCTTGGCAGCTCTGGCAGGAAATATCTTAAGAGCTGTCCATGCTAACTCTTTAACTGCCAGATTTCCATCATCTGATGGAAATAAATCCCTGTGCTTTTTGGAATCAAACATGACCAGAAACATTGAAATTTTATCACTTTCCAAGCCCTGAGTGCTATTAATCACAGACAAAACTTACCTCATGAGTCCCTATCCATTGCCACCATGCAGCCCATCCTCGAATTCATCACAGACAAAGTCAGCCTTGGCTGACACTGAGAACCTCCTGCGACAGAGAAATGATGCAGAAGGAGCAGGAAAATCTTGGGCTTCTCATGGCCCTACTCTGTTCTCTAGCTCCTTCTTTGCCCACGCTCTGGGGTGGCTCATGAGAGTAGCTGGGCTTTATTTTCTAACTACAGCTACTCCGTGTGGATCAGGATCACAAAGCCAATGTCTCCAGCCAGATGCGGTCCAGCCTCCGAGTAGAGGTGGGCTGCTCAGCGATGTGGCTATTTTTCTGTATCATGGCGAGCTAATAGCATTAGCACTTGTGTTCATGGGGGAAAAGGACTATTCAGTCATGCTAGCAATTGGTCTTACATGTACAGGTACTTAAGTGTGTGCACACACTACGGGTGTTGTATGGAACTGTTCCTCCTTTCTGGCAGAAGCCATATCCCTACGTGATGCTCATACAGGGTGTGCAGCAGTTGGAGTTGACAGGATTGTTGAGCTTCAGCTGACTAACGCCGAGTCCCTTGGCAACAGCTCTAATCTGAATAGTCTTTAAATTCTTAACTATTCAATCACCATTCCTGTAAAGTAGATATTTTCTAAATTATACAGGGTAGGTGTGCTCTCTTTTACTACACGGCCCATGTCTGTATAATATGTTCATGAAGCACAGGGCATAGTCTTTTCTGCAAATCTTCGAGTTTTGTCTTTATACAAGCTTAGTCTGAAATAATTGCATGAATGTTCTTACACGTTCCTTATTACTTCAGGGAAAGTCCATGAATGAACATGTTTCTTTCAGAGTAAACTGAAATTGTCAGCAAACAAAGGAAATAGCCTGGATGGGAAGTTTGCTGGAGGGGAAGAATAAAGCTGATCTAATTTACGTCGATAAAGAAAGGTAAAGTTTGGAAGCGTGAAGAGCCATGCTAGGGCCTACATTCCTGGAAAGCCACTCTCTGTACTGGAGCAAAGTTCATAGGGAATTATACAACTAATGAATGATGTGCTGAAGAGGGCAGAACTAATAAAGGATGAATCAACACTGTGTGTCCACAGGGAAAAAAACTAGTCAGTGTTCAGATTAAACCAGTTTTAAACTATGCTCACTTCAGCCCCCTGTGTTTCAGCAGGAGATGTTGGCAGGTGTGTATTCTGATTCATTTCAGCAGCATGGTTGAAATAATGAGTTCACTGCATAATTGCAAAAGGGGAGAAAATAATTAAAAAAAAAATACATTGTATCAAGCCTTGGCCTTGTTTTCCCTCACTAAATGCCAAAGTGAAATTTCACAAGACTCATTCTTCCATTTGAAATTTTTAACAAAATATCTGTGTCACATTTTGTAAAAAGTCTGCGTGGATTGTTCTCCAGACGTATATTTGATATTCCTGTCATAAGGGATAACACACTAGTAAAATCCTTTTTTTAGGGATTAGATGACATAAAAAATAATATCTACTATTCATACCATCTACATAGGCCAGTGGTGCAGAAGAATTTGTGCTATGCTGACAGCTGATGGTAAAGTTTGCATCATACATGTTTTTAGTGTAAATGCTTGCCCATACAAATGCAATTCTAGAAATTAAATTTTACAAGTTGATGTAATTTTGAAATCTTCTTTCTAATATATATGTTCTGGTATAATTCAGTCAAGTAAAATTGGAAGGCAGTGAGTCTCAAAAGAGCATGAAAAACATTAATTTCTTTTTTTAATTATCAAAATACTTTTCCTATTCAGAATGATTTAATAAACTCATACCAAAGAGTAAATTGCATGAAGAACACCACTTGTGAAAGGAAACCTTTTCAACTATCATCTAACAAAGTATAATTAATGCTGACATGCACAACTCTTAATTAACCACGGGTTTTTTACAGAACCTGATGTTTTCAATGGGAAATTTCTAGTAGGAATATTAAAGTTACTCTAATATACATAAGATCCTGTATTAAGGAAATGCATGAATAATTTGCCTTCCAGCATGGCTCTCTAGAGAGATGTGTTTCTCTCTGTGCACCCTTTCCTATGTGTAAATATTGGGAAACCTCTCCAAGAAAAACTAGATCCACAGAGTTACCCTTATGCCAAAATTTCTTTCCATGTGATCACAACCCCTTTTAAGAAGACACTTAGCTGGTTCTGCACATCCATCAGACCCAGCAGGAGGGTTCATCCATAAAGCCCAGTCTGGTCATTGTCCAATATGGTGTAACATTATTTCAAAAAATGCATCCAAAACCAGGCCAAACTTAAGATCTCACAAGGACTCCTCTGAGGAAGGAAGCATTTGGCAAAAAATCCACCATATTTTTCCTTGGTTTCTTGGTCATGGCACTCATTCAGAAAGGATTTTAGATGGAGAAGGTGCCTGGAATAAGATCTTTGAAAAATCAAAGGAGTTGTATTTCTTACACCAAGGTTCACCCTAGCTCTTAAGCAAGGAGGAGAGGTATTCCCAAGAAGTAATCACCTTTTTCATATTCCCCACAGGCCTGTCAATATGATGAAGCAAGCAGGACAGCATCCCACTATTGATTTCCTCTTGAGCTCTGCACCCTGCCTGTCCCACAGCCTCCAACCAAGCACGTGAAGCCAAGCGCCAAGCTCTTTTGGTTGCATGAACATTGTTACCTACCCACAAACACTCTGGCCATGCAAGATGTCCTCAGAGATAAGGAGAGACCATCTTCTCTAGGCGTCACCTAGCCCTACGATGTACCTGCGTGTGGCATTGCACATTATCAAAACCCACCTGCCTCAAGGCTGGCACGGCAAACCTGATGGACCCCGCCGTGCAGAGCCGTCAAGTTTGATTAAGGTCTGGGGGCACAGCTCTGTGTAGACTATAGCCATCTGATTTGCATGGGGCATTGGGTCGGGGCTGAAAGGAATCTGATCTTGCTGATGGTTGTCTTGAAGTGCTGCAGCTTAATTGGGGAAGACTGAGTGTAGTTCACCAGGAAAAGTGAGGGCTTGTTGTCCATGCAGATCTAAGACGAAAGCCGAACAGGGCTGGCCGCAAATGAATATGGGTGGGGGTGCGTGTGCTTGAAAAAATGTCCTGTGCTTCCCCACTGACTAATGCTTGCTTCTTGTAATCTTGTTGTTCTCCACTGCATTCTGGCAGAAAGACAAAGAAGAGACAGGAGGCTGCAAGCTGACTGACAGCTGATCACAGCAGCCTGTGGTGACCCAGTCTGCAATGCTCTCTGCCTTTCTGTGATGGCAGGAAGGTCTCCCTGGGGCTGAAGGGAAGCAGGTGGCCCTACCAAGTGTTTGTCACCTCATGTCCTTGCCCTGCAGCAGTTCAGGGGGAAGGGTGTCAAGTGAAAATGGAAAACAAGTCTGCACTCACAGTTTAGACCAAGCTGATACAAAGCAGATTAAGAAGACTGGCCCCGCTCAGAATGATGGCGAGGCTTCCCAGGGAAGTGGTGGAGTCACCATGCCTGGAAGAGTTTAAAAAACATGTAGATGTGGCATTTAGGGACATGGTTTAGTGGTGGCCTTGGCAGTGTTAGGATAATGATTGGACTAGATCTTAAGTGTCCTTTCCAACCTAAATGATTCTATGATTCTATGATCTGGTGTCTGACTTGCTCCAGTATTTTTCTGATCCTAGTTTTTTACTAGCTCCATCTTCTCCTTAGCCATAGAGGCCCTCCCAGAAGGGGAATATAGACTGTTCTCTCACCTGCAGCATCATGTACCTTCGGGTATCTCCTACTGGTAGCAGGCGGAGAACAGCACTGCCACAGTGGGCCTGTTGTTAGATGGTACTGAAGGATGTCTCTGACTTGTAAGTGGTCTTTAATGTAACACCAAATAAGACAATAAAACCTTAGAGGGAATGTGGTGCAAGAGAGAGATATGTTTCACATCAGTCAGGCAAATAAGGCACTCCAGTGACAGATGCTCTAACCAAAATGCTCCAGAGATACTACGTTTCAGGCCAGGCTTGCTATGGACCATAACCCACCCCCCCCTAAAAACAAACAAATAAAAAGTTATAAGCAAGTAACCCCTACATGAAGGACATTCTGCACACTTCAATCTAGAAATGCAAAGATGTAGGCATACATAATGAAGGTGCATTTCAATATGACGGGCAGAGTTAAGGCTCTTTTTTGGAGTATGTAGCATGCTATTTCACACATGGTTGTTCTTCTGGAGAGAATTAACTTGTTTATTATTTGTGTAATACATAGCATCTGGCCATTCCTATCAGGGATCCCATATTTGCACTGTACAAACACAGAACTGAAATATTTATTTGTTTTATATGTCAGCCCCTGTCCATGGAATTGTACATACGCTAGAGTGAAAGCCAGTCTCAGGGAAAAGAGGTCAGATGTCTGCTCTGTGCCATGGGGACAGCCTTTGTGTCAGGAGTGTCATGATCACGTTTCACCTTCTCCGCATATTATAATAAGCAAGCGGCACTTTTCCACCCTGCACTGTGCTAGGCAACCCCAAAATAGCACAAAGATCCAGCTCTCTTGTCCATCTTCCTTTTAAAAGCTTTCTTCTCCCCCCTGTTTTTCCTTGGGGAATGGCTATCATGACCATTAACTTTTTGAGCCTGGTTACTATTTTTTCATCTTTATTTCTGATTTCATTTCACCTCTGCCAAAGCATCACAAGCTGAATCCGCAGGGTTCCTCCAAACTGCAAAAGCAAGCCCAGATCCTGCCGGGAAAGAGGCTTTTAGGTGCAGGTAGATGCAGTGGATTGGTATCAGAAGACAGCTGGAACCAGCGGGATGGGCCAGGGTGGGAGCAAAGAGGTGATGGGCCATCCATAGATTCTCATCTGGGACATGATGAGTGCCAACTACAGCAGTCACTGGAGCGACAGTCATCCTAAGGTTCAAGGTCAGGTTGGATGGGACTTTGAGCAACCTGATCTAGTGAAAAATTTCCCTGCCCATGGCAGGTGGGTTGGCCTAGGTGATGTTTAAAGGTTCCTTCCAACCCAAATCATTCTATGGTTCTATGATCCTCAAACTCCATCATGCTAATGTGGTGCTGAAGCATCCACATTTTGCCACTAAAGCAGCTCTTCACCAAGACAGACAATGACAAAATTGATCTGCAGTCAGAAACTCCATTTTGTGAAGGCATTTGCATCTCAAAGTTTGGTCTTACCCATGATCGCCAGTATTCTGCAAGGAGAAAATTTCAATGCTTTCATGTAGTATCAAGCCATGCAGTTCATTCTCATTTTGCCTTATGTTAAAATAGAAGACAAAATAAAATGTTTTGGAAAAACTAGTTTTCCCTACCAAAAATGCCATGATGCATTTTAATGTGGTGGGAATTTATATTTCTAGACTGCTGTAAGCTCTGCTTTCTGTGAAGGATCAACTCTGCAAACCTAAGGATTGCAGCATCTGTGTACAGTTTTAAAGAAAAGGTGCATTTCTACCCCAAAGGCATGGAGCACTTTGAAAACAGGAATTGTACCTATTCTAAAGCCTGCTGTCACACACAAATAAAAGAAGTTGGTATTGTCGGGGAATAAACATGCACTCTGTTTTGCAGACTCAAGTCAGGCAGAAAAGGTTTGTTTCTACAGCTATCAGAGAGAAGGTGGAGTGGCAGAGATCCAGCCTTCTATCCATACAACCTCTGATGTAAAACAAAATTTCTGGGGCTTGTGTACATTTACAGCAGATAAAAACCTGCCTGAGAAGGGATGTCTGCATGGAAAGAAAGTTTGTTAGAGCAGATGTACCCCTGCCTTCCCGGTAACTCGGGATCCGCAGCCCTGTGGCCTCAGCACACCTCTGTTCAGCTCGTCCCTCTCACTCCTGACACTGCTGTGTCCTTGAACGACTTAGAGGTCTGCATCCACATATGTATTATTTTACAGCATCATGATTTTCAAGCAGAGCTCCTATTTGAGGAGGGAAGGGTCTGCCTCCTAATTTCCAAGGATACTTCAAAATAATTTTCATTTCTTCCTTCTTTGTCTTGCACCACAGATCTGTATCTAAAAATTGGGCAATATTTGAACATTTCTTATAGAAAAGAGCAGATATCAGACTGGCGGAGTAAAACAGTTCCTCTGCTGAGCTGTGCGCAAGAGCCAGACTATACCGGCCATACTGTCCATACTTCAAGAAACCCCTCAATTGCATGGACAAAGTTAGAAAAAACCTACATATTGGGGGGGGGGGGGGGGGGGGGGGGGGCGAATAATTCCTTGTCCTGCATTCCTCTGTCAGTAGATGGCTCTGCAAGCCATAGTGTTGCCCGGTTAACCATTGCGTCCTGGAGGCAGCTGGGGCTCAAGACGAGTGGGAGCCTGGCTGTGTGCCCTTCCTTCTGCAGTTCTTGCTTTCTGGCTGGGAAAAAATTGAGGTGGCCCAAAACCTGCAAACAACCACGGGTTTTGCCTAACCCTTGTTCTTTCTGACATCTTTCCCACCCTGGTCTTGTTCTTTTCTTGACAGACATCCATCCCACCCTGGTCTTGTTCTTTTCTTGACAGACATCCATCCCACCCTGTTCTCTCCGGAGGTCCAGCCCATGATGAGCACACGGTCGGTCAGTCGTACCCCATCTCGGCTGCACTCCGATGCCTTTAGCTGAACTCCGATGACATTAGCTGGGTGAGTACATCAGTACGGCAGCTCCCGCAGCCCCAGCGGTCCTGTGCAGGCAGCTCTGCAGCCCGGCCACCTCACATACGTCGACACATGCTGCATCGCATCTCTGCCGGCAGCAGAGAGAGTTAGCTGTGGTGTGCCATCAGGCACCGAACGGGTTAAGTCAGTAGCTGCCATCTAACATACTGCAGAAAATACGACTCAGAACAGAGTGTTTTATCATCTCGTTTCCACGCCTGATGCTGGAAGCCTCTAGAGGTCCAATCTGCTTGACTTTTTTTCCTCTCTGGCAACTTGGTTTCACTGGTGTTTCTCTCTTGTGACTGTACACAGTCAAAAATTGCATTTTAGAGATAATACATTTAGGCTGGGGATGCAAGCCAATTTAAAAAGCACTCATGGAAATCTGAACAGCACAGGCTTGGAACAGTCAGGGAAAAGGTGCATCCTTTCCAGCTAGAGCCCTTTGCAGCAGATTGCTATGGAGATAGCAGGAAGATTTGTCATGGGCGGCAAGCCTGGGGACCCTGGGGAGTTTAAATCATGTAAACATATCATCACCTACACAGTAGCATCCAGGCAGGGCATAAGGGGTTGCAGCTTTACCTGCTATCTAAAAAGATGGGCTTGTTCTCTAAAATTCTGGCACTACACCTGTAACAGTATTTTGTGTCCTCTCCTTTACCACAGAGGATATGATTAAAAGAGGTCTCTGATGTTGCTCAGGTAGTGGATGACGCCATTTCTACACTGTCATGTACTGAAGAAGCACGGAGATTTTTTTCTCAGGTGGTTGAAACATGTAGAACTGATCTGAAGGAGGTTGCCTCTGAACTGGTAGCATAGCCATGTCATCAGATCCAGGCTGAAAAGTCCACCCTTCCCACGCTGAGCCCCTTCAGAGACCTTCCCTCCCCAGGGGGCACATGTTGTTCTGCCTGTGCAGAGCAGTTCCACAGCTGGGACCTCACCTTAAACTGACACTACAAGACTGTCATCAGTATTTTGCTGTTTTTAATTTTATTGCCTTTCCTCCCACTAGTTCCACTTTTCTGTTTATTTTCCCTGTGTCTGAGTGCTTGCATTTATGAAGATCAAAGCCATGGACAAGTGAAGTGAGAAGCTTTCCGACTTGAATTTCCTCAAAAGAAAATCCTTACTCTTGAGGTACCAGAGAAGAAACTTGCTTGGTGGCAGTGTGCCTGGTACCAAAGAGGGACACAAAGGCCACATCTGTATGAGTGCAATGTCCGGCCACTGGTGCTCCGTTGCCAGTATGCTCATCTTGGTGGGACAGTCCTAGGCACAAGTTTGGCCCTAGCTCTGCCCAAGCCATTCCCAGGGAGGATTCAGGACATAACCCAACACAGGGTCCATCCCTAGCCACAAATTGGATGCACCCACCCCTTTAAAGGGTAAAAGCGTAATAGTACGGATGTGGCCTTAGCACACCAGGCAACCTCAAGGTCAGAGAAAAGGCAAAGAAGAGCCTTATAAGACAAAACTGAAAGGGATGATGTTTCAACATGGAAATCATAATGTTGTCTCGCAGCAATGCTGAGTTTTGTGTCCCTTGACACATTCCAGGCGAATCAAGGCAAGAGTGTGCTCATTTGGACAGACAGCGCTTTCCCGGCTGAAAGCCATTCCTTCAGGGAAGCTGGCACAGCCTGCCCAGCGCACAGAACATGCCACGCTTTGCCTATTGCCACCTGCCCAACGCAGCCCCACATTCAGCAGGGTCAGCTTCTCCGGGGGATGTCTCACAGGCACTGCGTAGCACGATTTGGAAGGGAAACGTAAAGAGCTCCGGCTCACAAGAGTTGAAAAAAATAGCTGCATCCATCTACAGAGTCTTTGCCCTGCTTTTTGACTCAGCCCCATGTCCTCACCGGAGCTGCAGCTCCCCAAACAGATCTGACTGCGCAGAACCTGTGTCCGCACCTTGGCTGGGCCGCGCTGCAGTACAAGCATCTTCGTGCAAACCCACCTTCACAGACCAGCTCGGTGGAAATGTGAAGCTGTGAACTAGAGCAAGAAAGGCACCAGGTGCCTTCCCTTCTGTCCCACCTGCTCTGCTTTTGCAGGAGGCATGGTCACAGCGGGGTGACACCAGGGCAACGTCAGGCACCATGGCTGCATCGGGCAGAGCTCGTGTGTCACGAGAGCCCAGATTGCAGGATACGTCCCAGGAGGTCCAACCCCTAAGTGCAATTGTCATTTGGGCAAGTCACCTGTGTCAGCTATCACCCAGAGAACTTCAATGGCTGCTCTGATTTCTAGCTTTTACCAAACAATCTGCAACAGGCCCCAACGTCTCCTCTGGAGGAGCCCCGTAGCTCTGAAAGGGCTGCCCAAGCCATGGGAAACCTGTTGCTGCGGGGGCTGCCCGGGGCTGTCGGCACCCTGCAGTCCTCGACCTTTTTTCCTTATTTCCTCATTTCCTCATCCCTGAGCACAGGGAAGGAGATGTCCTTGCACCATTCGATCAGGCTGTGTAGGAGGAATAAGGCAGAGCTCAGCAACCCTGTAACTCAAACCAGGACAGCACTGCACAGCGCTAGGGCAGTGCTTTAGTGGATAGTAGCCTTAGAAAAAAACCCAGCAGTTCCTCCCTCCCCATCCATCTCCTCGGCTGTCTCTCCATGTGTCCTCCAGTCACTCCTTTCCTCTTTCTCTGGACCCCGTCTCCTTCCTCCTGAGCTGAGCTGCAAACCACTGGCTTGCCTTTGCTTTTTCAGGCTCCACACTGACACCATGCCAAACCCAGCACTGGGGCCCTTCTGCCCAGGCTCAGTCTTGTTAATCAAAAATAAAAGCAAACAGGAACTGGCCTCCTTGCTGAGTTTTATCATTACTCATTCAGCTTGGGCAGGATGGAACAGGATGAAGGTTGCACAAGGAAGATGTTTGATGCCATGTAAAGGGCCAGCCTGGGGGGGGACTAAAATCTTTGGAGGACCTAAGGATGCCTTCATGACTCTTGGCAACAAGAAGGAGTCTTGCTCTCAGTATTGGGGCCTGGGGTGGCATACAAAGGCATCCCAAAAGTATCGCAGGCTGGGCTGACTCGTAAAGTTTCTCAGGCATTTTTGAATGAACGGTGTGTTTGATGACTAAGCTTTGACGTATTAATGCCTACTTTACCCTGCTGTGTAATGGGTTCCACCATTTTAGAATGATGATCTTTATTAGCCCCCAAGAGGTGTTTCAGAGCAGTCCTAAAGGATAATAGCCTATGTCTAAAAACTTTGACACGGCGATTCATCTCAAGACCCTGACTGTGTTACCACTCAAGGGCTGAAATCTGTAATCAAAAGCTCAGCTAAGCCTCTACTTTCCTTAAGATATCTCCCTCCCTAAGCATCACCTTCACATCAGCCTGCTGGTACATGGCAGCAGGGAATACAGCAGCTCCTTCATCGCTGAGCAGCACCAGCATACCCCTGCATGGCTGCAATTTTAAATTCTGATATGGAGAAGCAAAGGGCCTTCGGAGCTGCTTCTCTCAGCAGTAGAACCCCTGCCCCTATTTAACCAGTGACATTTACTCCTGGCAGTAGCCCCCAGCCTCAAATTAGCATCAGGATACCCTGAGTTGTGCACAACAAGGGCCCGTGGGGTGGAGGAGCAGAGGCAGGGATGGTGGCGTGCAGGGCAGAGCTGGATTTCGGGTTTGTGCTCACGGCAACTCCTGCATGTGTTGGATGGTCGGAACAAGACACATCTCGGAAAGACCCTCAGCAATGAGGGGAGTGATGTGGGTGGGAGATTTCTGGCTGCATGGCCATACGGGCTGGCTGCCCCTGAGCGTGGGAATGAAAGAAAAAAGCCACCTCTGAAAAGAAATGTTTGTTCATCAGTTCAGGTCTCATTCCCAGCCTTGTCTGCACCTATGTGCTCTGCCAGCCTCACAGTAATTTGAGGTGGGCCTGGCTAAGCCCCCTTGAGAGGTATGAAATTGGTCATTTGCTTTCCTACTAGCCCTCCTTCCCCTCTCAATGACCTCTACCATTGACCTTCTTCAAAACCTGACATCAAATTCAGAGGCTTTCTATAATAAAATAACAAATACTAGAATCAGTAACAATTCTCCGCATACCCATTGTATTGAACGGAGGCATTTGCCATGGTCTGTCTTGGCAGCTCCCCCTCCCCTGAGCAGCCCTGAGATCACTGGGAATCTGGTTACTTTTACCTAAATGCTGTCAGGTATCTTGGATGCCAGATTCGCCTTCAAAAATTGCTGTGTTTCCGAAACAAAACTGTGCAGGATTTTGGTTCCATTAATGTTGTTTGAGGTTTGCCTCCAATTCCACATGAAAACAACCCTGCAAATCCCAGCCTAATATTAAGGAAATCAGGCTTCCCTGTCTGTCCTGACATCGCCAGCCCTCTTACCTGCCCTCTGTCGTGTCTCTGGTTGCCGAGACATGGAGGGACCGCTGTGCCAATTTTAGGGAACACTGTGCCCATTTTCCAGCAAAGCAAGAAGCAAAGCTGTAGGAAAGGACAACAAGGTCTTACACTAAGCCAAAGCCCAAGACTTTCCATATCCTTCTATTGCATTGCTCCCAGCAGCTTCCTTCCCTTCTTCTGTTAAAGACAAGATGGTCTCTTCTCGAGGTCCCCCCACAGAGGGGCTGCTATAGGGCAGTAGCCCACATGTCAGAGCCTCACGGCGTGTGGGATAATCCAGGCCTACCAAACGGAATAACGTGTGTAATGCCTAGTTAGCCTGAAATGGTGCGGATAGCTCCAGGCAAAATAAAATATTTAGTTTCCTTAACTGGAAACTGGAGGGAGGGCTGCTAATTCCAGTACTGTTCGACTCTGCCACTAGTTTGAGGGCAAAAATAAATATCATTGCTGGTAAAAGGTAGGGATTGCAGAAAGGTTGGTGGGATGATCGGTAACTGCGGTGACAGAGCAGTTGTACTGTGGTCTGTATCTCTTCCAGCATAGGATGAATATCACTCCATGCAGTGGGATATACTGGGGAACGAGGGACACAGCCAGTGCCTATAGGATGGCTATATCCTAGAAAAGGATTTGAGGGATTTAGGGGGATCATCTGTACCAGCTCACAGTGCAACGTTGCAGCAAAAAGAACTGAGGCTGAAGAACAGATGGGAAATCTGTTCTTTAGTCAAACACAAGCTGTTGAACTCAACAGGAGGAGCTGGTTACATGTTATCATTCAGTGTCAAACAAGAAATCAAACTAGATGTTCCAACAGAATGTAAGTTTATGATTTGCCAAGGGTCACACATGATGTTTATCATAAAGAAGAAACTTGAAGATGTGTCTTTGAAGCCCCATGGCCAATGTCCATCCTCTGAATCTCTCTCCCTTTTATAAGAAATATCAAACAGTTCTCATTCCTTTTCCCTTCCTTCCCCTCCCCTTTGATAAGGAGTGGGCTAGCTGGGAAAGTTACGGTTGTGTAAGGCTGCACCCAGTGCTGTTAGTGGGAAAGCTGCTTTCAAGCAGAAATTCTGATTCCAGCACAATCTTGTTGTCCTGCTGCACCTTGTGCTCAATCCTACCTGCATCCTATAGTACCAATCTTCTGCAGATCCCACCGCTGTGGGCACCCGCTGTGATGTGAAACATGGGTCCAAGGACTTGGTCCAGAGGTTCTTCTCGTCCCTACTATAACTGCCCTGGGTTTCATATAGTTTGCTCCACCTCACTGCTCTACAGTAATGGTGGGTCACCAGTTCAAAGGGGCTCAAAGCTAGGATTCGGTTTGGAAAAACATCAAAAAGGGTGACTGCTCTTGGCGTGCTGGCAGCACTTGTTAACTTGATGTCAGAGCTGCTACTCCAGAGACGTGGGAAGTGACACGCGGATCATCTGGGAAGCTTGGCAGTACTTTCACTGCAAGCGGTTCAGCTGTGTTCCTCGGGGAGAGAGTAGGAAGTGTCCTCATTTCCCCAGGAGCACGAGGCACAGTGTACTTTTAGCATGTGTGCATGAGAGCCGTACCTTCACCTGGGTACTGGGACCAAAGGATATTTCCTTCCCTCTCACAGAACCATATCACAAGGGAGACATAGTAGTAATACTCAAGAGGTCAAAGATGTTTTTTGCTGGAGGGCTGGGAAGAGAAGGGTTATAACGTCCTTTCCCATCCAAGCCTTTGGGAAATCTGCTGGAGCTGCAGAGAGAGCCTCTGTGTCTCCACTGGCCAAGAGCTGAGCTGCCTAGGAGGGACGAGCTCCACGGAGGAGTGCTCTGGACAGGGTTGCGAGCAGGTTCCCTGTGGTGCGAGATGGAGCCTGAAGAGCAGCAGGGAAACTGTGTGAGTCAGCAGGTTTGCCTCCTCAGTCATGGCTGCATTCAGGTCTCAGCTGTAGGAAACTTCCTCCTTTCCATGTCTTTGCACACTAACGTCACCGCAAACGCAACGAAAGCCCAGAGAGTTGTGGTTCCCTGTGGTGAGACCTCCATGCTGACCTGCTCTGGTAGCCAAGGAAGGTTCATCCTCCTGGTTTGGACCGAGGATGACATTTAGTCTCAGGAGAAGTGGGAGGAGGAATGAGGCAGGCTTCACGGGGCTGTTTCTTGTATGGGACCTGCTGAATGCTCAATAATTTTGTTGCAGATCCTGTAAAAGCAGATCTGCTTGATGAACCTGATAGGTAGAGGCCTGTATTCCCATTTCAAGGTAGCCAGAGTTGTTGTATGACTGTCATTCCTCAGTGTGGCCTCAGCCATCCCCATCTTTGCTCCCAGACTGGAAGGACAGCCTAGTTGTTTCATTATTAACCCCCACCAGGGAAGATCCTACTTTGCCAAGACATCCTGTATGGCCGTGAAGATTTCCCCAGACATTCAGATGCCCAATGCCTGCTGATTTCCATAGGGTTCACTGGCTAACATCGTTTTGGTGAGCTGGATTGAGGACACAGCGGCACAGCTGGCATATGCCTTCAATGGGTTGCCTCTACAAGGGGCAGGCATGTCCCATTCCCCCTTCCCACCAGCTCCACACCCAACCTCTTGCTTGTGCCTGCGTGTGGCCATCACGCAGCTGTACAGCCTGTCACATCGGTGAGTTAAGGTCTCCTGCACTTTAAGAGCTGCTCCAGCCCAAGCATGCTGACTTGAACAGCTCAAGTCATGAGTACTAGGGTGGAAAACTCAAAATGAGTGGAGGTTTATCATGGTTTGAGGCTCCCCTATCTCTGGGCAGTACGGGTGTCCCTCAGGCTGCATGCACCCACTTCAGAGTGGTGAAATGATGAGGAAGCATCAGGTATAGTGATGATAGTGATTTTAGCCAGAGAGGAACACACTGCAGAGCTTATCTGCAGGTAAAAGCAATGCTGCAGACAGGAGAAGGACATACATGCTCCCATGCTCTCCATGCCTGGGTGGAACCTGCCGTGACCATCCACTGGCATGGGAAAGTTTGGGATCTTTCCCTTCTTATGACAATGTAGAAAAAGCAAATTATGGATGCAGCTGAAACTAAGCTCCCACAATACCAAGTCAGGTTGGCTGCAGGTGAAAACCAGGCAGACCCTAAAGAAATGAAGAAAATCTCAGCAACGAGGAATGATGAGTAATGACTCTACCAAAGTGGCAAACCGGGAATATGGGGGATGTGGTCAGAGAAGCTGCTATGGGATGGCCTGGAGGACAGGGGAGAGAGAAAAGGAGACTCTGTGGGAAAGACTGTAAAGCTTGTGAGTGTGAAACAGAATCAAATGTCAGGAGAAACTACTGATGGGCAGCGTTCGAGGGGCAGCGGGTGGGGAGTAGCCAGGGGTGATAAGCTATATCCCATACTCTGCTGGTTTCCATCAGAATTTCCTAGGCACTGGGACACAATCATCACAAACAGTTGACAAGCTGCCGGTCATCTCTTCTTGAGGGAAATCCAGTGCTGTGGAGTATGGGCGAGTCCTCCAGGACCAGCTGAAGGACCAACGACCTGGATAACCTGACAAAGGGCTTCTTCACACTCACTCAGTCCCTTGAGCCTGTTACGGACCCAAGGCCAAGCTCAGATCTATGATGGTGGCGACACAAATGTCACCCGACGTTCCCCTCTACCAACTCTATTAGCTCATTGTGAACCTGAGCCATGGCTTTCATCTGACAGTGTCCTCCTGTGCACAGCAGAGTCTCGGCCTCAGGACGGGAAGCCTGCAGGGAGGGAAAGCCTGGAGCTGTAAGACCGGGCAGTGGTGGGGAGGGAAGCATGAGATGTTTGGTGGACTACCCATTCCTCAGGGGAAGGGAGATGTCTTCAGCCCGACGAGTCCCAGGACTGGGATGTGGAAATGATGGAACGACAGCACTGCTGGCAGATCTCCCACTCGCCTGTCCCCAGGAGGATTATGAGAGATTTCCACCGCTCCATGTGCCAGGGCAAGGTGGGACAAGCCAGTTGAGCCACCGGTCCCTGAAGGACACTGCGCCAGGGCCACCGCTGCAGCCATGCCCTCCGCCTGGGCGCTAGCGAAGCTTTTGCTCTGTCTGGGCCAGCTCTTTGCTCCCTGAGCATTTTGTCCTCCAATACTGTCTTTCTCCCTCTCTCTATCACACACATTTTTGGCATTGCTGATGCTCATTCATTTTTAATGCTGAATACACTTTTCCTGCTCAAAGCCTTTCCTAAACATCAGCTAATGAAGCCTCTGCGCTCCCCTCAGAGACTGGCATTGGGCATGATTATCCCCGTGGCAGGGATTTGCCCAAGAGCATGAAACAGGTCAGCTCCATCATTGGACTTGAGCCCGGAGCCGGAGAGCCCCAGGGCTGTGCTCAGGCCAAACATTTACTTCTGGAGCATCCCACCCCCTTTCCCCTGGGAAGGGCACACACGAGTGGTGGGTAAGGCTTGGGGTACAAAGTGCCACGTACGCTTTGGGGCTGATTGCCTCTACAGGCTGAGCTTCACACCCAAACTGCCATAGCAGGTCTACAGCCATATACAATATATGGGATAAGAAGGGTTGTCTTGTCTGTCTGTACCAAACTTGTCAGCTACAATTGCAGAGGTATTTTATTCCCAGCAGAGACCATCAATCACCCGGTTTAAGGTTATAAACAGCAGTTCCTCGGTGAAGGATGTGTGATATTAGCCCCAAAGTCCATGTGTCTGAAAGGTAAATTCATTCACCAGCCTGTCCAGGTTCCCGTTGCCTTGACGTGCCCGGCCCAGGGAGCTTCCCAGAACCAGGAGCTATCTGCATTCCAGCACTAACCGCCTTCAGCTTTATTATTATCATTATTATTATTATTATTATTATTATGGTCTCCTGTATGTCTGCCTGCAGTTTCCTAGAAATGGCAAGTCATTGAAGCATTGGAGGAACAGCGCACAGCGCAAGCAGAGCTGGAGGGGGCAGGGGAGCACCTCCGTGCAAAAATGTTTTCTACTTTCCAGGCGTCAGCTTTGCTTGCAAGTGGCAGCTGGATCACATAAGACAAAACCGAAGAGCAGGAGCCGCTTTGATCTGCAGTGCGGAGCCGGTGCATCTCGCCACTGCAGCCCAGAAATTCCCAGGGATGGCTCGGCACAGAGGGATGCCTGTGCCTGCAGGCTGCCTTACACATTCCCAGTCAGCCCTGTTGAAGGACGCCTCACTCTTTATGTCAAGCTATTTCTTAATGTGTTTTCTTTCCTAGGTGGCATTTCGGGGAATATGCAAATGTCACAGTGTATGATAGGAAAGACATATGAAATACAGTGAAAGGCCCATAAAAATGAAATGTGTGTATGCCTCACCCTCCCTCTTTTCTACTCACATTTTTCTTTCTTTGCATCCAGAGCAGACCAGCTACAGTAGGAGGAAAACCAGCCAGGAAGGCACTGGGCAGACAGCTGGGAACAAGCCATATCAAGTCGTTTGCCTAAGCCCAAAAAGCCCATGCGTTAGAGTGGCAGAACGCTTGTTTCAGTGCCGGCATGACCCTGTTAGAAGGTATTTTTAATCATCATCATCAGACCCAACCCATCTTCTCCCCTCCAGGACAGGGTGGGCAGGGGCTGGCCGGTCCTGCCGCTCCTCGCCGCAGCCCCGTGCGCCTCTTGCTGTCCCCGGTGATGCCCACCCGCACCGCCGAGGGACCGCATCCCCCAGTCCCATGTGTAACGAGGGGTGGCAGGGATGCTGCGTGTGTTTGCCATGGTCCTCCAGGAGCAGGACGGCTGTAACCATCGCTCCCAGAGCTGTCTCGCTGTTTTGCTTTCCAGGTCAGGAGGAGCAAACCTGCCCTGCACCCGAGGCCACAGGCATGTGTGCCAGGGCTTGGGCTGCTTAAAATCTTTCTGAATGGGGTGCTGTAGGGCAATATCAGCTCTGATGCTGGTGCTCTTAATTACTCCACAAGTCCTACCAGTGCCTTGAGTCACACAATTTATTTGGAGTGTCAGGAGAAATAATACACATAGGGCTTTCTTTGGTAAGGTGTATATAAGCACTGCAGTACCAGGAGATGCTGTTAAAGGGGAAGAGTGCAGACTCACAATCTCAGCTGGCTGTTATTTGAAAACTAAACACACAAACAAAAAGGTGCAGCAGATATTTAGTGTTTAGGTGATGTGTAATCATGCGGAGTTGTGTGTGCGGCTGAGGAAGTCAGAGGGGGGGTCTGTAGCATTGCTTTCCTAGACCATATGTTACCCCAGATTTGCCAGAGAAATGCAGCAGCATGCAGGAATGGACACGCTTGGAAGACAACATTTATTCCCTGAGACCTCATCTCACCCCGCAGAATTAAGCGTGATAATCCCAGGGTGGTAATGGCAGTGATTTTTGCTTCATCACCTTCTTTGCTTCAGCCTTGCTTGGAGGGGAGTGGTTGTGTCACATCCTGACCTCAGCAAAGCAGGAACGCTTCTGTTCCCAGTCACAGCCATGGGCACATTTTTCTAGGGTTTTTTTGCTCTTATTTTCATCTCTTCAGCCTGAGATTGCTCTTACTGCAATGACTCACTGAGTGCATATATAAGAGAGAATACTTGGCTAAATGCACAGAGGAGCACAAAGAAACATTAAAATGTGCCAGAAATCAATAGATTTACACCAGTTTTCACTCCTGGTGATTTCAGCGTGTTCACCAAGCCAAAGTTGAGTTTCTCCACTTTGTACATGAGCATCTACAAAATGAACACGTACAACCTACAAGCAAGTATATGGGAGCATGGTCGTGTGTCTTCGCAATTTACCACCTTCCTGAAATTGTCCCTCTGTGAGTACAGAACAGATGTCGACATTATACTTCTAATAAATTCATTGACCATCCAGTTTTGCATGCAGACACGCTGTAATTTTTTCAAAAAGGGACAGAATAAAACCAGAGGAAAGAACTAGTTACTAACAACACCCTCCAAAACTAGAGAGTGTGTGAAAAGTCAGAAGACAAAGCAGAGATGTGAATCTGGTGCCTTGGAAAGTCTGCAAGCAGCTTTATGTGTAAGTCATATTTTACTGGCTTGTCCACTGTGTCATGAATCTCTCCACAAATCTGCATGTAAAAATGCCACCACTAAATTATTAGCTATTAATTATTTGCTGGATTCAAGTGAAAATTACCATAATGTGCCACAGCATCCATAAATACAAGATCCAACAGGGGCAGAATGGCCTTTTGTTTCCCTCTGCAGAATTATATGCATGACCCAGTTTTTTCTAATACTGCAGCGGCAGGAGAGACATAGCATTGTTTGTTCAAAACAAAACGGGAGGGAGGAAGGGCTCTGTTTTGCGATGTACAGTAAATAAACTCTTGGATTGCAGAATAAGACCAGAGAAAGGATGCTCGAATATCTTGCTCCAGCCAGCAATATTTGCAGTGGCATCTCACAGTTAATTATAACATTTTCCTGAACTGTTTGGGGCCAATCTCAGAACCCAATTTCCATTTTTAAATACCCCTCTCCTTTATACTGGATCTCTTGTTTGCGACGCAGATTGGCTTGACCTGCTGGCTTGGGCAGAAGATGAAATCTGTGCTCCCCGGCCCCTGGTGCCTGTGGGGTTTGGAGGGGCTCGGGGCTCCCCGGGTGGCAATGGAAATGAAGAGTGCTGAGGCTTGGATGCCAGTGGAACATCAAAGCTGGGAGGTGCGTGGTCCTCCCCCCAGACAAAGAAAACTCAGCCTCCAGACTGAGTGGTCATTGGGATGAGCGGTGCAAGACATGTCAGCCAGCTCTGGCTGGGGATGAAGATTTTGGTGGCTGAATTTTCACAGCTGAGAACCCCCCGTCCTGGGCAGAGGTGCATCAGTATGGGAGGTGGGGGAGAATCCAGTTTTCCTGGAGAAATAATAGTGCTGGTTTAAGGGTGACCTGATGAAGGGAAAAGGGCGACTCAGTGATTACCTACCATGTCTACACAACCTCCCCCAAGAATCTAGGAAAGAATGAAGTGCAACATGAATTCTTAAGACACAGCCACAACGGTGACATTACGCACAACGAACTCACAGCACAGAAACCTACTTATGTCCTCACACAGGTAATCTGGGAAGAGCCGAGGGAAGGAAGGCAGCGCTGGGAGGGCACACGGCTGTGCCTGGGATGGGGCCATGGCAGGAGATGTGAGGAGGAGGAGGTAGAAGAGGTTCTTCCAACCACCAAGAACAGTCAAAGCAAAGGATGTTATTTTAATTACCCGCAGCTGGAAATGAGACAGGCAGAGACACAGTCCACCAGGTCCCTAGGATGCTGGGGATAAAGTTTCAGCTCAGACGGACAAACAGCTACCGAGATCGGACTGGGACCACGAGGAGCTGGCTGGGAAGCAGAGGGGAGAGTGATTTTGGGGAGAGCGATCACAAAGTGGCAGAATTCATTTTTCTCACAAACAGGGAGATGCAAGAGCAAGGGCAGAGGGACTCTGGACCCAAACCGGCTGATTTCGACACACGCGGGGAAGCCGTGAGTAGCTCCTGAGGAAGCAGGAGGGACGGCACAGCGGGGGAGAGCCCTAAAGGCGCCGGGTGGTTTATCCTGCCAGGAGGAAGGCAGAAAACATGACCACCGACCCCGACACCAGTGGTCCTTCTGCAAACCCAGGGCGGAGGGAGGTGGGAACCCCGGGAGCTCTTACATACCTGCAGCCAAAACCGCCCTATTGCGAAACCCTATGGGAAGGCATGAATGAGTTTCGGCTAACAAGGGTGGGAAAGCAACAGGAGGATCTATAAATACGTCAGAAGGAAAAGAAAGAGGAAAGAGAGTGACCAAGGGATGACTCAGAAAGGGCCAGTGCTGCGTTCACAAAAAAGGTTCCTCGTTGCCAGCTGATTCACTTTAATTACACGTTAATCAAACCAAGGAGCGGTGCAGAAAGAAACCGGCTGGAGACAGTTTAGGTGGGACGGAGGAGATGGAGTCAGCACCGGCGGAGGACAGTCCGGCAGGAGGTGAGCGGAGGAAGCAATTGCATTGCTTTTCCCTGCCACCCTGGGCTAGGAAAGGTCCTGAGGGGCAGAAACCAGCAGACACAATCTCTCTCTCTTTAAAAAGTGGGAATTATACACCAGGAGACTAACTTTGACCCTTGGAAAACTCCCAGAACAAATTATTAAACAAACAGTTGATACAAAGCCAGAGGAGAATATGGGGATAAGAAGAGAAGGTGAATTTGTCAGAAGTAAATTGCCCAAACCAAAGTAATGTTCAGCTTAGGTTCCCTCTTGGGCAGCTGAAATGTGCCGCGATTTAGGTAAAGCTTTTGAAATAGTCCCATCTGACATTTCACAAATTCTCTTAAATTAAGGAAATATGGGAAAGTGAATTTAGGAACAATTGAATAGAAGACACTTGGAGTCACTGCTGATGGTTTTCAGCCAGACAGGGAGGAGATTTTGAGCAGTGTCCTCCTGGATCAGGCATAAAGGTGCTTCTGTTCAATATTTTCATTTTCTGACTTAAATGATGGCCTAGGGAATGCACTTCTAAAATATGCTGGACCACAAACACCTGGGAGGACCGGATGAGAACTGAAAATGAGCTCGAAAAATTGGAGTAAAAGCCTGAATTGAACAAGATGAGATCCAATAAATAACAGCACAAACTGTGACTCTTAGAGGAGCGTATCGAATGCACGGTACCCACCAGGGAGCTCTTACCAGGTGACGGTATGGCAGAAACGGAGGAGGTACTGCAAGTCACAAAGGTCAAGGATGAGAAATCTGCTGTTGGGAAAACACCAACAGAAGAAGCAAATCTCTTTCCAGGATGCAATAACAAGACTGTTGTGTGTAAGCCAGAGGAGGTAATTATTCAACTTTCCTCTGTGCTGATAAGGTCTCAGTTGGACCAAGTCTCCTATTTAGGGTACACTTTGAAAAAGATGTTAATTGATTAAAAAAGATTAAGATATGAATAAGTAGAAAGGTTGAAGGACTTAACTTTGTTTTGCCAGGAAGGAGAAGCTGTGATAAAAGCTGTAGGATACAGCCAACTGTTACAAAGAGCAGATATTAGAGTGTTGCAAGAGGAAATCACATTAAATTGCAACAGGGCAGCTGCTCCATCCCTGTTAACCATCTAGCTGCCTTTTTCTGTCTCTTTTCCCCCAGCACACCCGCTTTGGGATGCAGGGACCGGAGAAGCACAGTGCTCACCCCTTGGGTGCACCGAGGTTGAATACAGCAGCAGAATGGTACCCGCTGCCCCGTTCCCCATCTCCCTCCTCGGTGCCCTCTCCTGCCCGGGCTTCCCAGGCTCTGGCAGGCTCAGCTCAGCTGGACTGACTCAACCAGTGGCCCAGATTTTAGCACTGCTGAGCACAGGAGCAGGGACAAACAGCCACGTCTCTTGAGGTGAATGAAGCAGGACGGGGGTCTGGAGCTGGATGGTCCAGTTTAAGCACCAGGTCATGGGTGTGCGGCCACCCTTGGAGTGGGACGTGTAGCCCCCTGCCTCAGCCCTTCGGACTCTAAGCTGGGTTCAAGCTGTCGGATATGTATCAGTTGAAAATAAACCCAGCGATAATTAAAACACTGTGCAATGCCTTTCCCTTTGGGGGGAAAAAAAAAGAAAAAAAAGAAAATCTGTTTGTATTTTTGGCCTGGTTTTCCTCATTTTTTGCCACAGAAAACAATTCTCTTTAATGATGACTGTTCCACGTTCCCGCTCGTGTTCCTCGCTTTTGTTAATGTGAAGATTTAAATGCACCATTTAATACTGACATGGGCCAATGAACTCATGGTTATGCTTGCACTCCCAGACTGCAAGAAGGATGCACGATTCTATGACAGGCAATTAAAAAACCTATGATAGGATCGTGGAATAAGAAGTAGATGATATATTAAAACAAGGAGCATGTTTAATTTATAAAACCAAGTTATTGCATGCTGTGAAGTGCTAGGGAGAGAAATGAATAAAGAAAGGACTTTGTAGTGTTTCTCGCTATTAAATATTATAAACAGCAATATATGTCTGGCTGTCAGAGCCTCCTGGCAGCTTTGCGTCTCAGGCAGCCCTCTGCCTCCCCTTCCCCCAGGGCAACTTGTTTCCTGTATTTCCAAATCCAGTAAGAATTTTTGTTGCATTAGGCAAAAAACCTCTAACCTCATCATTAGGGACTCTTTGATGCTAGCGATGTGGCCCTGGGGCTGGGATGTAAAGTGGAATTATACAGTTTCGCTATTACAATTCAGCCCCAGCAATTAAAATTTAATAATGAAGACCAGCTCAGCACCCAGATGCTGCAGGGATGAATTTCTTGGGCATGCCCCTGTGCCACGTATGCCCAGTGCGGTGGCCCGAGGCACCGCTCTCCTGGCAGCTGGCTGCCTTGCCAGGAGAGTGGGCTGTCATGGGGGCCCTACTCCCCGTTTAATTTTCGGAGGGAAAGGGAGACATATATGGTGCAAAACACACAAATAATTGCGTTGGATGGCAATTGCGTGGATGGCAATTGCATGGATGGCTCTGTTTTTCCAAGAAGGCTTGATGCAGCAGGGTGCAGCTCTGGTCTCAAAACCCCTCCTAGGAGGGCTGTCAGGTCAGGTTGAGGTCCTGGAGAAGTGCCTGAGCCCACCTCTGCCTCCGGATGGGAAGGCTGAGGCTTCTCCATGGGACCATGCTCCGCATCAGAAGTACGTTATCCTCTGAAAAGCCGTGCCTCCGGCCACGGCAGCTCTGGTGACAGCGGGATGCTACGAGGAACGTTAGCCTGGGATGACCAGAGCGCAGCAGCTTTGCTGAAAGGGGTCAGAGGAAATCCCGGAGAGAAGAAGTCAGGGCAAGACATCTCTGACCCACAGGGAGGGCTGGGAGAGGAAACGGTCCATTAGCAGCTCTTCATCTGGGGGAATCAAAGAGCCATTGTGCCTTGGTCTCTGTGTCCAGCTTTCTCAGCTTGTTTCCACCTCCCTGGGGACAATGCTCCAGCCTCTCACCTACTTCTTACGTCAATGCTTTTCCCAGCAGATTTCCCCATCTGTTTATCATCTCTGGTGGTGAAGGATCTCACGGGGAGCTCTGCCTGCTCTGCATCTGCTCTTGTGACAGGCTCCGTTCTGTCTGCGAGAGATGAATGAGCAGCCCTGGGGCGGGGAAGTCCTGGGAATAAATACTCCGGTCCGAGGAGGAAGGGACCTTTCCATGGCGAGGGTGAGACCCTGCACCACTGCTGTGGTAAGCTGGGGAAGAATGGGAGCTCCTTGTCAAAGGAGCCAAAGGGGTCTTTGTCTTCATCTGCAGGAAAGAAATGGCATTTTCCCACATGTCTCGCTTCATACGGCCTTTTAAGGTACTGTTGCTCCTTGGGTAATTAGTGGAGAAGAATGTTATTCTGCCTTGTCTCTACCAAATGCCACGACCATCTCCCAACGCACTTGTCGGCCAAAGGACTTGCACACGGCAAAGGAAGGTGACTAACAGATCCTGGGCCAAACGTACTCCACACCAAACTGGCTCTGAGGGTCAGCTCAACCCGGGGGGACCTGCGTAATGAGGGGAATAAACCATCAAGCAAGGACAGAGAAGTCCAGACCACCCGCTCCTTGCCACACACAAGTATGTGTCCCCTGCCTCCTCAAATGGCTGCACAAACTAGATGTGTGTTGAGGGATATCTCACCCAGGCAGCCAAATGGACTCCCACAGCCTGAAAGGACAGTTTCCCTTCCCTCCTGACAGTCCTCTGGCCACCGGAGGACACAGAAGCCCCTAACTCTTGAGTGTTTCGCAGTGAAGCGCTGGCAGGAAAAGTCCTCTCTGATGTCCCCCACAAGTCCTCCCCTTGGCACTGGGTGGTGCAGAAGGTCTTCTTGTGAGACGTGGTTCTGCTGTTCTTGGTTATTTCATTGGCCTACATTGCATCGTCGCCTGAGCTTCCAGCCATCACAAATTCCCAAATAAGCAGAACTCCCTAAGATGCAGGTAGGTCCTGGAAGGGACTTTCCAAACCATTTCAAAGCAAAAATCCATGCGACTAGGGCAAGCCCACAAGGCACCTGATGGCTGGTCACTCTCTTTGACTTGATACTTCAAGGATATTTATGAACTTCAGCAAGGACAAATGCCAAGTCCGGCACCTGGGAAGGAATAACCGCCATGCTACAACACAGGCTGGGGTTGACCGGTGGAGGAACAGCTCTGCAGAAAGGGACCTGGGAGTCTTGGTGGACACCAGGTTGACCATGAGCCAGCAATGCATCGTTGCAGCAAAGAAGGCCAACAGCCCCTTGGGCTGCATTAGGCAGAGCGTTGCCAGCAGGTCGAGGGACGGGATCCTTCCCCTCTGCTCAGCACTGGTGACACCACGTCTGGATATTGTATCCAGTTTCCAGCCCCCGATACAAGAGGGACAGGGACACATGGGCGTGAGTCCAGTGAAGGGCCACCAAGATGGTCAGGGCACCGGAGCACATGCCTGGGGAGGGGAGGCTGAGGGTGCAGGGCTGGAGAAGAGAGCGCTCTGGTGGGGATCTGATAGCGACCTCCAATACCTGCAGGGAGGATATGAAGATGATGAAGGCAAGCTCTACACAGTGGTGCATGAGGGGAGGACAAAAGACACCGGGCATAAGCTGAAACAAGGGAGGTTCAGACCAGATATGAGGAAAATGTTCCCACTATGAGGACAGTTCAGCACTGGTACAGCACGCCCAGGGAGGCTGTGCTGCCTCCAAGCTCGGCGGTTTCCAAGACCCGACTGGGTAAAGCCCTGACCGGCCTGGTCTGACCCCAGAGCTGGCCCCGCATGAGCAAGAGGTTGGGCTGGAGACCTCCTACAGTCCCTTCCCACATGAGCTCTCCTGTGATCCTCCAGTGCCCGAGAGCATCCCGCACCCAAGACACAGCGTGCATCTGTGGCCGAGTTGGTGCCAAACGCTGCCTTCCTATCTAGGAACAGGACTGGCGATTGCTTCTTCTCCCTTGCTGTGGGACCTCCACCAAACCCACAGCTACCAGATGGCCGAAATCTGCCTCCCCCCCAGCACTAGCAGAGGCAGGGGGAAGCGGGGAGCCTCCCGGCGCTCTCCCAGGCATCCCTAACCACAACATATTGTTCTGGGCATCACACAATAGCCCCAGACGGAGCAGGGCGTCGCGGGGGGGTGGGATTCACAGTCACGTCCTGGATGCTGCACGTCACCCCTAGGAACAAAGCCTTGCGGGAGAGGGCAGGGGGCTGTGCCCGCTACCCCTCCCTGCCTCGCGCGGGGTGCAGGAGGGTCGAGGAGTACAGCCCTCCTTTCTCTGTCGCAATCAGCATTTCATGATCCAAACTCAGCGATCGTAAAAGTCCCCCACTCATCTGGTAACAATAACGAGCCGGGGAACAGCTCGTCCCTTGCCCGGCATCACGTCACTCATGAGGCGATGCGGCCAGAAGTGAACCTCCCCGTGCTCCTGCTCTGAGTCTCTCCTCTTCCACTCCTGCTTGAGCGCAAGGTTAAGCCGGCGATGGAAACTGGAGGTCCGCAGGCACTCCTGTTCCTGGGTCGAATTCCTCTCACTCCATGACCTCAAGACCTTAGTTCAACACAACTGCTGTCAGAAACTGTGCATAAAAAATGGGCTGCCCTTGGGTTTTGACTTTATATAGGGAGTCTTCTTCTGAGAGAGGACAATATGGGTTTTCTGCTAAAGGCATCACTGAATAGCTAAGGATGAGTAGTGGCTAATGGGGGTGGTTGGATGGATGGATGGATGGATGGATGGAGAGATGGACGGACAGATGTGGATGGACAGATGGATGGATATCTGCTGCCTGGGAGAAATGCATAGCCTGAGGCTTGAGACCAATGAACCGAACACAGTGGGAGGCTGCAGGACAGAGGCAGTAGCCAACTTTCCTAGGGGGCCCCGGAAAAGCAAGGAGAAAGGGAGAGTTGAACATTTCTCTGTGTACTTTGGATGGGGTGGTTGTTTATTGTTATATTATCTGCTTTCCTGTTTCCCTTGCCTCTCTTCCTTTCAGTGGAGCACTGTTTTGTTAAGTTTCTTTGTTCACAAGTGGGGAAGGATAGCTGGGAAGGGAAGCAGGGGAAGGATGGCTGCGGCATGGCGGTGGGGGAAGGAGAACAGAGGCAGAATGGTGGGGATAGGCTTGTGGGGCAGGCTAGTCCCTTGAGTACCCAGGCTGGTTTGGCCAAATTTTTCCCAGGTTTCTCACTGGAGATTAGTGATGTGTTTGTAAGGACCCTCAGAAATGAAAGGTTCCTTAATTGCCCTCTTGTTGCTGCCAGAAAGGTTGCATTTATTACAGCATTTACCGCTAGACAGGGCAGCATCTAAAGCTTTTAGGGCTGTGCCCTGGCTCATTTTCAAGGACAACTTGCTCCATAGACACTTCAGAGCTTGAAGAGGAGGTTCCCTGAGGTGAAATGGAAAGAACTGGGCTAAGAGCGGGAACGTGGTGGCTACACATCCAGCCCTGTGCTACATCTAACCAAGCTTATCTCGTAGGCATGGCACTGGGCATCCCACCGTCCCACCGCTACTCAAACAGCAAGTACCCTGCAATGATGGGGCAGAGCTCAGGGTGAGGTGAGCTACAAGCAAGGCCTGGAGCAACCCCAGAACTCCCACGGCACCTCCCAGCCATCACCGTGCCATGGTGGTCATTCCCCAGCTGTTGTTGGGATTGTCCCAGCAACCTGCCAACATCTTTGCCCAGTGCCCCCAGTCTCAGACCTTTCACCCCAGTTATCATTGTAGCCCCAAATGACCATGTCCACTTTTTCTCTGACCCCATATAACTTGGGAATCGGCTCTGATGCAGCATTCGCACCCATAGTGTGAATCCTTCACCCACGGGCTGCCTGGGACCATCCTCCCACCCCTGCCCCGTTGCTCTCCCTTGCATCAGCTTTGTTGTTGCACAGCCTCCACATACCCAAACTACTAACCTGGCATAAAAATAATGAGTGAGAAAAGGGAACAGGTTTCTGCTAAGTCAGTGCTGAATCGGCCAGTGTGACGGCTAAGACAGAGGGGAGGACAGAGGCTGGTGGCCTGAAGCTGCTGGAGAAGGGACAGGAATGAGACTTCCCTGGTCAGCAGTGGCAAACTCTTAGGTCGGTTCAAGCTGATGCGTTTGAGCCGTGGCTGAAGGTGATTTGAGCTCGGGGAGTGGGACTTATCCTCCCTTCTCCCTGTTATCCAGCCTGAGTATAACTGTGGTGGCAAACAGGACCAGAAACCATCACAGGAGAGAGTCTGAAAAGCTGCCAGGGGACAGGGAGAAACTGCCGAGTCCCTAGGAAGGACCCGGGGGCTGGTGAAATGGGAGGGACGTGTCCTTCAGGTGAGCTGGCCCGTGACCTCTGCGCTGCTTTGCACATCAAGCCCTGAGAAGGGGCGTTAATCTCTCCAGCAATAATCTGCACTAAAGATTCTCTCCTCCAGAGTAATTTCGCACCAGGGCTAATACTAAACTTCCTGGAGGAGGATTTGCATGCAGTAAAAATGTGTGAAGGCAGGAGAGTGCCAGACTGCAGGGAGTTTCCTGCAGGCTCTTCTTGCCTCCTAAATTGGTGCTTAAAGTAAAGCTTGAGCTCCCCTGCGCTGGAGGTCTTGCTCCTTTGGGTCTTCATCTCCACTGAAAGCTTTCCATGGCATAACCAGCTCCTTATACAACCCACCAAGCTACTCTAATCAACAGTAAGTCTATACATTAGTCTCTAAGCTATGTCTGCTTATGTGATGATTAAATAGCCTGAACTGATTCAAATCAGCCAAACTTGGGTGAGGCTTTTAAAGTTGTGCAGGGCTGTGGGAGCTCACGAAAGATGCAAAAATGGCTCCAAGCCCACGGTGCCAGGGACATCCAGCCACCGCCTGGACCCCAGGCAGATGCCTACAGTCACATTAGGCTGCTCCATGCACGCTATCCACCACCGAATGCTCCAGGGAAAAGGCTGCCTCGCAGCGGGGAACACCCAGCGCTGCTGGGACTGGCGTTGCACAAATCCCGGTGATTCAGAGACCCGACACGTTCCCAGGCTCCATCACCTATGTATGCTGTGAGTGATACACTACTAATTTCCCTGGTGGCTCTCTGTATCGTTCATGATTTCAGCCTCATGTCCCCCATGCTACAGTGTCTGCTGAGCCCTCCCCACCCAGGGGCTCCTCCACACCCATCATCATCCTCACAGATGCAGGGGAGGCTGTTTGCCTTCCTCGCCTACTGCCATGCTGTGACCTGATATCTGGCAGAGCCTCTGGAAGGCTCTGGGATCTCGTTCCTGGCTGGCAGTAACCCACGTGGAGGGACTCCTTGCCCTTCTTCAAGGACACTGAGTTTTACGTGTGCTTGTATTGCCTGGTCAGGCGTTATTTTAAGCTTTTTGCATCTCTTTGCAGTCACCCTTAGTGACTGCCCTGGATAACTCCGTAGCCTGCGCAAACACGTCAAACATGATGCACAGTGCAGAGCTCCTCTGAGTTACTTCTCACCCCGTCCATCCTCCCACCACGAACTCCGTCATCTGGTGGCCGTAGCCCCCTTGGCACAGACACGTGCACAGCCCTGCGTGCCCTCAGCCCCGAGGCAACAGAACCGTGGGGTCCCCCTTACATCAGGTGGTTGGGAGGAGACCTATAATTATCTACGAACGCTTGGTAATGAGGTCCGCCCCACTAGGTACAGCTGGGGTGGCTGAGCAAGGTCACTTGGGAAAAAAACCCAAGGCTGGCTTTGAGCTCTCGCTCAAGCAAAAAAAGCGTGGTGCAGGGCCGAGCGAAAAAAAGCCTGCTGCGATAGTGGTGGTGAGAGTTATTTGGTGGTTCATCTCCGTACCAGAAGGATTTAGGCTGGGTTAGGCAGCGGCTGCCCGTGCCGCTCCGATGGTCCTTCTGCAGCATCACATGCGCCGGGTAATCCGACACAAAAGGGACCTTGTGTCCACAGCCGACACGAATCACAGATTTGCAGAGGACTTGTTCGGTGTCTTTTTGTGGTGTTGGACCTACATGAGCGCACAACCCTCCCAGGAAAGCAATTGGTTTTGGGAAACTCGTACCAAGTTTTGCAGTGCTCTTCGTTCGAAAGCTCTGCAAACCACTCCGTCACCCGTGTCACCTCCCCATCCCACTCAGGCTGTGCTGGGCTCAAATGAGCAAGACAACACGTAGTCTTCTGCTTAGTGTGAAGCTCTCGGCCTTGCTGCCAACTCTCTGATCGTGGCTATACCACTTAATTCGCTGCCTTGATTTCTCCAGTGTAAGCTTAGGGACATAGCAAGGCTTTCAGACACGCGTAAAAATGATCTTCATAGTTTTTCATTTGCAACTTCATGACCATCAAGATGCCCCACCTGAGAGCAAGGCTCTGCTTTGTTAGGTACCATTCACGCCTCAGCCCCAGAGCACTTGCACCCAAGGAGCAGTAGGAAGGTGAGTAAGGGCACTGTACGATGTGCCCAGAGTCACAGTGGTTTTGGTGAGGTTGACACGAGCTTCCAGGCTCTGAAATCTGGGCCTCGCTCCCCAGCTGAGCCAAAGGAGGTCCCGCAAAACAGGACTCCATATAATCAAAGGGATAAACCCCCCCAACAGAGGCATTAACTTTACATACATTCATTATTTTTTCCTCTGAAAGGTGCAGACGTGACTGCTGGGCTTGCCCCACCTGCGCCGAACGCTGAAGCTTTCAGACGGAGATAAACTGTTCTGCTTTGCAGCTCTTGTGTTACCGTACTGCTCTGGGGGCAGAAGGGAAGCTTCTTTACAGCGAGTCTCTGACCTGGAAAGGATTTGACACGCCAGCCCCACGCGCCCCTCTCCCCTTTCTCGCCAGGGGCAAAGATGCAGCGCCAGCTGTGCTTCACATGCAGCCTCATCTCCCCATCTTACCTGCCGGTTATCTCACAGCCGTTACCCTGGACGCAGGGTTAAAGTCTTGTTTATGCACTTGCCCTTGCCGTCAGCTGCTGAGCTTCTCCTTTTATAAGGTCCTCTGGGAAAACAGGCTCTTCAGCTGTGCATCAGCCTTTTCCAGAAGAGAGATGAGCTCAGGAGTGATGGTGACCAAACCTGCATCGAACGGTGCCGCGTTCCATTTCCCACCTACCACCTCTGGCTCCCCGGCTCCTTGCCCTGACATCCCGCGGGCTACCTAGGTAGGAAATCCATCCCTGATAACACACCTTCGTTAAGGAAATCTCTCTCCTTCACGATGCTTCTCGGTCAATGGAATCAAAATAATACATGAAAGCAACTTGCTGCTGGTGAAAAGTTTTAGGCAGGGACTGGATTCTCTACAGGGAGACCCAGACTCATCTTGGCTCTGTAACGGAGAACGCGATTTTGTTTTCCCCCAGCGAAAGATGAGGACAGCTCAGTTCATAAGGAGATGGCAGAAGTGCACTCTGTCCCCGTCTGGACAAAGGGCCACGGGGGAGCTGCTCTGTCTGCTGATCTGGAGGACATTCTCATGCTCTTTTTCGGTTGCCATCTCACACTGGAAGACCAACGTTTTCTCATCTCACCTCAACCACCCAAAAGACCTTCCCGCAGGCAATCCTGCATTTGCCATGGATCCTGCTAGAAACCACTGTGTTTATATATATGTGTGTGTGTGTATATATATATATCTATATTTTCCTGCTGGGAACATCTGCTTTTGGTAGACATTTCCCTTCCCAATTTCCTGGAGATCATAAGGAGGGCCAGAAGAGCAAGAACTCTCACCCAAACTCTCCTTTCCCTCACCCAGGGAAGTTTACGGGCTTTGTCGGTTTAACTTCCCAATTTATGTTAATGCAAGCGATAACTGTGGTTTCGATATGAATTGGAGTTGTGACTTTTCCAACGCAGTGGCTACTTTCCCATAACAGCAACAGAACATAGAAATGTTCTGTTTCGACCGGATATGTGGAAGCGATTGTCCACGTACAGAGAGAATGAGAAAGTCCAAAGGTAAAATACATCTGCCCCGTTAGCCTGGCTTCTTTTATTGCAAATAAATGATGAGAAATCGCTTGCCAGCAAACTACTGGTTTCTCCAGGATGAAGCAAGTGATGGTTCTGTAGGGTATTCTTTAACATTTCCCCAAATACTTCTTTTGGCAAAATAATTCCTCCCATTTCATGAATGTGCTTTAAACAGCCCCAGATGACTAAGCAGGACCACTGCCTTTTCCTCGCAAGAGAGGAGAGCTTCCCGTTGAAGAGAAGATGGTTTCTGGTGGCAAAGCAGGTCAGTGGATGCTCCTCCGTCACTCACTCGGGCTCCCACCATCGTCTTAGCGGAGACCCAGGGATCTCGGGACAATATGAGCAGCGAGGTTCACCACCTCTGATTAAAAATACCCTCCCTCTTGTTTTTTTAACAGAGTTACCAGTTTGCTGACCGGCTTGATCCCCTGGGCCTGTATTTGCATGACTCACGGGGTGGCACAAGGGGGAAAAGGGAACTGAATGCACGGAGGCGAGGAGGAACTTCTTGAGCTGCTGCCGCCACCGAAAACACTTAACATGAAACTCCGACCTCAGTCAACTGCTTCCTTATTTTCCTTCCAAAGATCAAGAAAAGTGGACATGCAGCAAGTTGGACGTTAATAAGCAAGTTATGTGACAGCCAGCATGAACCAGTCTAGGCAACGTGACTGGTGTTTTTCATTACAAGGGCTGCAAGGGGGGGTGGGATGGGAGATTTACAGATCAGCCCACACGTTTTTGGATAATCTGTGGACTGCCTTTAGGTTCTGTATAAATAATACTAATTAAAAGCGGATGTAACTAATTGGAATCCATTCCACGGCAGTAACATGATCCATCTTATTGCCAATCCCCTGAGTCACTCCGTCCTCTGGATGATTGTTTTTCTGCTTTTCCCTAACACATTCTGAACGCTGCCTTTCACGCTGCCGATGGATCCAGCGTGGGTTGATGCTGCCGGGGCATTGCAAACCCTCTTCTCGCCCAGACACAACCAGCCCGCTTCGCTCTGCACCAGAGGGGCAAGACTTCTCCATTCACTCGTATTCTTCTTCCTATTTCATCAGAAAGCCGCACAATTTAAAACTCAAAATCCCCTCCACCATTCACAAGTCCGGCGTTGAGCCGGTGGCGTTATCGCCTATTATTTGCCCAATTTATTTCCAATTAAACGTAGCGATAGGCATCCCAGGTTTCCTTCTGGGCAGCCTTACTGGGTCTCGCTCTGCATCGTGACCTCTATTTGGGATGAGGCTCCCCTTCCTTGACCTCCTGGGAAGAGCACGTCGTTCCCGGGTTTGGTGGCCCCGGGGGGGAAGGCAAAGCCCAAAGCAGGGCTCTGCGGCACTTGCACAGCAGCGCGGCCAGCTGTGGAGGGAGGAAGGTCCTCTCCCTGCACGTGTGAGACGGTTTGTCATGTCCCCTCCTGGGAACGGCAGTCCTGCCACTGCCACCCCGGCTCTGGGAGGGAAGCTCTTCTCCAGGCTCATTCCCAGGCTCCTGAGGGTCGTTGCTCCCTTCCAGGATTAGATAGGGAGAACGTACGGGGAGAAAAAGTCTGCCTTGGCTGGGAGAGGAGCCTTCTAGCTGGATTCAAACCTCCCTGAAGGCAGGGGGAGGCTTCTTGTGGGCTTCGGAAGGGTTTGGATGACACCCACACCCTTGTAGAGCAAGAATGCCACTTTTTTTTTATCTTTTCCCAGATTTTCTGTCATTCACAGGGCTTCTGTGCCGTTCGCTTTGGTGTGGCACTGAAACCCTCCCTTGTTTCACCTGCCTTCAGGATGCCTCCAGAAGGTGGCTGTCGGTCAGTAGGGTTTTTGCGGGCTCTGGAAACCGGGTGTTCGAATGTTTTCCTCTACAGACAACCAGCAACGTAAAGAGTCATAGAACCCCTTGATTTGGTGCACTCGCAAACCCTGAAGGCCCCGACCCGGCCTTACCTGGGGCCTCCCCCACCCCTGCCCTGGTCTCCCAATGGGACCCTGCACCACGCTGAAACCTCATCTCTGTTCCTATCTCCTGGAAGAACCTCGCCCTTCCCCGGCAGCCCTTCCAGCCCTGTTTATGGCCCCATCTCCCGTTCGTCCCTGGATAACCCAGGACCTGGATAACTCAAGACCTGGATAACCCAGGACCTGGATAACCTGGATCTGGACAACCCAGAACCTGGATAACCCAGAACCTGGATAACTCAGGACCTAGATAACCCAAGACCTGGATAACCCCGGACCTGGACAACCCCGGACCTGGACAACCCAGGACCTGGACAACTGAGGACCTGGACAACACAGGACCTGGATAAACCAAGACCTGGATAACCCAAGACCTGGACAAGCCAAGACCTGGACAACCCAGGACCTGGATAACCCAAGTCCTGAATAACCCAGGACCTGGATAACCGAAGACCTAGATAACCCAGGACCTGGATGATAACCCAGGACCTGGATGATAACCCAGGACCTGGATAACTCAAGACCTGGATAAGCCAGGACCTGGACAACCCAAGACCTGGATAACCCAGGACCTGGATAACCCAGGACCTGGATAACTCAGGACCTGGACAAGCCAGGACCTGGATAACCCAGGACCTGGATAACCCAGGACCTGGACAACCCAGGACCTGGACAACCCAGAACCTGGATAACCCAGGACCTGGATAACCCAAGACCTGGACAACCCCGGATCTGGATAACCCTGGACCTGGACAAGCCAGGACCTGGACAAGCCAGGACCTGGACAACACAGGACCTGGATAACCCAGGACCTGGACAACCCCGGATCTGGACAAGCCAGGACCTGGATAACCCAGGAGCTGGACAACCCCGGACCTCTTCCCACCCCCGCTCAGCACAAGGCTGAGATTGGAGCTGCCGCCCCCGGACTCGCTGTGGACGACCCCTTCTTCCGCGGGTGGAAGAAACCCTTGACGGGGTGGGGGTGGGGAGGGAAGGAAGCGGCCGGGTGCGCGGCGCCGCGCTGCGCGGAACCGGGCGGGGCGGGGCGCCCCGGCGCGCCGTCTTGCGCGGAACCGGGTGACGCCACAAAGGCCGCCCCGCCCCGCCCCACGTGCGCACCGCCCCACGCCGCGGCAGTGCGCAGCCGGCGGCCCCGCATGCAGGTGGGAGCGCGGCGGGCGGCAGGGCCCCCGCCCGGCCCCGGCCCCGGCCTCGGCCCCGGCCCCGCCGCCATGGGCGCCTGTTCCCCCACCGCTCCGCGCCGCCGGCTACCGCCGCCGGTCCCCCGCTCCGCCGCCGCGTAAGGGCAGCGCGGCTGGACGGGCAGAGCCTCGCCCGCAGCCCCGCTGAGCGGCGGGGGGTGGGGGGTGGCGGGGGGCTCGGCTTCGGCTTCGGCCCCCGGCCGCCAGCATGGGGGCCGCAGCGGCGTGCCGGAGCTCCGTCGCCTTCCTCACGGTAAGTGTGGGTCATGGGGGGGGGGGGGGGGGTCCGTCCCTGCGCGCTCCGCGCAAGATCCGCGCAAGATCCGCGGGGGCGCGGGTGGGTGGGGATGTGCTGCAGTGCGGGGCTGCCCGCCCGCCTCTCCTGCCTGGGGCGGGGAGGGTGGGATGGGCACGGACACGGACACGCGTGCTGCCTGGCTGGTGGTGGGCAGGGGGGTGTTTTTGGGGGGGGGGGGGGGGCTGTGCGTCTGTTTGGGTGTCCTGCCGCTCCCCTGTGCCTCCCGCGGGGGGTGCTGCCCGCCCCGGCCCCTGCGCCCCCGAGCCTGGCGGGGTGCGATGTCCCCTGCTCCATCCTCTCCGTCGGAGGGTGGCATCCTGCCCGGGGGCTGTGCCCGCACCTCGGGGTCTGAGCGGATCCTCGCTTCGCCCCCCTGCCCCGCTCCCGAAACTCCGCACTGGGCTGGGGTCTGTCCATCCGTCCGTCCGTCCATCCATCCCTCCCAGCTGCTTTTCTTGGACAGGCAGCAAAACTCACTGCTGCTCATGGAAGGCAGCCGCCCTGGCTTAACACGGAAATATTTTCCCGTGGGTTCGCCTCCAGGTTTACCTGCCCAGGTAGGGCCCTTCCCCATCGGTGCTTTAGGGCTACATCCCGTCTTTTTTAGGGGAGAGACGGTAATTCGGTGTGTCAGGCACATGCCGCAGCTGCTGCGGCTGGGTTGTGTAACCGAGGAGTCCACTTGCTCTTGAACTCAAGGTGGATCTTAGCAAGCTGGTGCTGGCTCGACGGGAATCCCAGTAAACAAAAAAAGTAGTCTAAAGCTGGAAGAGCGTTAGCCGGGAAACAGCCTCGTTGCTTTGGAGGCGAAGGTTAACCTCGCGCCGTGGTGGAGCGGCCGGGGTCCGTGCACGGTGCTGGCTGGGTGCTCCCGAGCGAGCGCCGGTTTCCCACTGGGAGAACAGGGTGCTGCTGCACATCTGGAAGATGAGATGCTGATGGGGAGCTTGAGGTACGGAGCTCCAGCTGGGGTCCTGGAGGTCAGTCGGGAATGGCAGGTATAGAGGAAGAGGGGGGGGGAGGGGGGGGGGAGAGTGATATCAAGGTGTAGGGAAATAAACCGTGAATTTTGCAAAATGAAGCTGAGACTCTGAGCAAACGCACGCGTATAGCGCTTGTGCACGCGTGTGCTCAACCTCTGCGCGTGCTCATCGTACGCGCGAACGAGCCGTAAGACAAAATTCCCGTTAGCTCGTGAGCTGGCAGGATGCTCCCGTGGCCACTGGCCAGGGTTTCTTCATCCGACATCTTCATCTTCCAAATTTTGGGCAACTCCCTTTGGCACCCCGCAAGGAGCTAACGTCTTTCCAGCCTGATGGAAATACATTCAAATCAATAGTTGGTGGGTCTCTTACTGGCGCAGCAAACCCGAATCCGCCCGGCCGCTTGGTTTTTGAGCGATAGCCGCTTGGCAGCGGCTGCGTAAGGCGGTGTTGGTTGTGGTTTGCCTCGCTTGGCGTGGGCTGTGGGCAGCTGCCGCAAGGTAGTTTCCACCATCTCCCCCCATGTTCTCGCCTCGAACCGGCGTGATGTCTCCTTGCTTTGACTCGGGGGGGTTCGGGAGCCTGGGGGATTTCATCTGCTCGGACCAAAACCGTGGCTGCCGGGGATGCTTGCAAGCTCCGGTCGGTGCCGGCCGCAGGAGTAGCTGCTGGGTTTTCCTTCATGGGGACCAGATGTGCTGGTGCTGCTGTTTTGGCACGCTCGGCTGCCCGCGTTTCACACTCCAGACGTAGTAAAGGGAGTGCTGAGCAGGGTAAGCCCCGGACTCTCGGTTTCACAAACCCCAAACCAGCTGAAACAGCTGGTCACGTTGCAAAAAAGCAGAAACTTGCTTCGCTCTTCGATACTCTCCTCACGGGCAACTTTTTTCAGAGTAACTTGATCCTTTTTGCAGTGAGCGGGGCAGGAGATGGGCTCCTCCTGGCTGCAAAGTTACCATAAAACTTCCAGACCAGTTGATTTGTTTTTCTGGGTTTGTTTTATAATTTTATTTTTCCTCCTTTAACGTCGCAAGCGACTTCCTGGTGCTGGTTGGCGGAGGGTGCCGCTGACCTTCGGGAAGGGCGACGGGCTGCGCAGCCCTTCCCCGACCGGTGCCAAGGCATCGCCGTGGAGCCAGCTGCCGTTTCGACCAAATTGTGCTGGTTTTGCTGGTTCCCAGAGTATCAATTTAGCACTGTCGATCCCTGTTTGCTTACAGCTCTCTGCTCCTGCTCTTCTCTACTGGGGTCAAGTGCCTTGCGTTTAGCTGGGTTTTGTCTTTTTCTTTTGTTATTTTTTTAATTTTTTTTTAATTATTCTTAAATTTTTTAGGTTTATTGCTGCCTCCGCTGCAGGGCTGTCAGCAGGGCGGCACTGTACACAACCCGAGATTGTGACTGTCTCGAGGTGTCACCCCCTTTCAGGACACAAATGCCTGTTGATCCACTAACTTTCTGCTGGTGTTTTGACTCACTGGGCCACCGAATGGCTTTAGGTCCCAAACGAGCTGTTGTATTCCCAGCCTCATCCTCCGTGCATGTGCCTGGGAAGCTTGTGACCCCCTAAAAGCTATTTACCGTGCAGATTAAATCGCCCACGGGGTCTCTCCTGCAGCAGGCAATTATTTAAGAGGATGATGGAGGCACAGCATAGACGTGACCGTTGAGATGGAGTCATCAAGCTGGGTGGCGGTACGGTGGGGCGGCAGGCTCGAGGGTTTGTTCGCAGCCAAGCGCGAAGGTCCCTTTGTCGGAGCCCTTTCCCCGACGTGGGGAGGTGAAAATGAGAGCGTTCCCCAGCCCGATCGGCTTTCCTCGTGCCCTAAAACCTCCACGTGTTGGAATAGGGGAAGGTGGCTGGGAAGTGCCTTTGCCCGTGCGGTGCAGGGCGTTGAGGCTGAGTTGGGGATGCTTTTTGGGATTGCGGCCGCCCCGTCCTGCTTGACCCTCTTGGCTGCGGTGTCAAGAGTTGCTCCTGCGTCGGGCATGGAGAGCAGCACCGAAACTGCTTGAAACCTAATATCTGCTCTTTAGTGTCGTCTTGCACTGATTCCTTTTTTTTTCTGTCTTTTGGTTTGTTTTTTTTTTTTTTTTGTTACCCTATCCGCTTGCTTTGGTATTGGAGTAATGAACCAAAATTCAGTGGCTAAGCAGAGCTCACTTCATTACTCTGTTGCGTTTGCCACTGAAACTGGGTGTATCAGCCAGAAAGGTCTAGTTTTGCTCACTGCTGGGCAGTCCTGAGGATGAGGGACCAAACCAGCAGACGTCCCTTTTTGGTGAAGATGTCCTCCTGCTCCCGGTGTTCTCTTTCAGAGATCTCAGTGATGCCAACCAGGAAACCTGAGCAGCTGGATTTTTTTTAAGGACCAGAAGCGCCAATCTGAATAAATAGCGGATGCTCCACGCTGCTTAGCCTTCTCCCACTGGGACTTGCTGTTGTCCCTAAGCTTGGAAGTGCATGTGCGCCTGAAGATCTGGAGATGTTCAAAAGCACCAGTGCCGCTTTACTTGAGATGGGGTTTAAAAAAAATAAAATAAAATAAAACCAAACCCCAAACCAAACCTGGTGCTGTTACAGTAGTGCAGGTCCCGCTGGCTGTGGTTACCCAGATGAGTGATGGAAAGATGCTGAAGATGGGAAGAAAAGGGAGAGCAGGATGCGACCCATGGTGCATGCTTGTAGCGGGGTTGTCCGTGGGTTTTCTGAGGTCTGGCTCGATGCAGAGGGCGAAATCGGCATCTGAGGCGGCAGCAAGGCAGGAGAGCCGCTGCCTGTCCTGCCTCTCCCGATGCCCCGTCCCGCTCAGCGCCGGCGCGGGGAGAAGGATGAGTAACGCAGGTGACCCCCCCCCCCCCACGCAACCTCGAGAGGTCGGATCCTGCTGCATCTGGTTTGCTAATTCAGGGTTGCGTCATGAAGATTACGGGCGGCAGGTTTCCTTAGAGCCAGCTAAGCGCTTCGTTAAATCGTGTCTTAGGGGAGGGGAAAAATAAAATGCATCCTGTAAGCCTTTGCTGCCTGCCAGGGCAGCCCCGCTTTTTAATTTGACGTGCTGTAATTAGCCTGGCCGCTGCAAGATCCTTGTCAACTCCTGTGGGCTTGCCTGCTTCTGCCTGCTCTGTAATTGCTGCTTCAGGAGAGAAAAAAAAAATAAGTAAAAAAAAAAAAAATTGAAGTGTTTTGTACAAATCCCAAGCCATAAATTATTTAGCAGGTGAAACAGAAATGTGCTGTGTGTTTCCAGGAAGCAAGAGACTGCACCAAAAATGATGCGGCGCGGCTTGCGGCTCTGCTGCGATGTGCCTTCTGCAGAGTCATGTTGTTGGGAGGCTTTTGCTTTTTTTTTTTTTTTTTTTTTCCCCCTTCTGAATATATTCTTGCTGGCTGATAGCCCAGAGTAGGTAGCAGAGCAAGAGGCAAGGGCTTGTATAACATAGCCAAGTGATTTATGTGCCCGTCTGTGCAGCTGAAAAGCGTTAGGGTCTCTGGTCTTTTTACCTTCGGTGTAGGAAAGCACCTTTGGGAATTCAAGGTAACGTTGGCTCCTTCCTCTCCCTCCCTCCTAACTCAGCCTGCGGCTGTTCGAAAATGTTTTTTTTCTGTTGCTTTACGTGCTGTATGAGGTTGTGTCAGCCTTTCTTTCGATATGCCTTTTGTTCTTGGTGTCTTCTCTCTGCTGGCATAACTGACACTAAATCCCTGGACCAGAGGTCTGGAGGAAGCAGAGGTCCTGCTGGGTAGATGGAGCTTCTCTTGGGAATGGAGCAGCCTCGATGCAAAGGAATTAAGTGAATAAAGCCCTGGGATTGGAACTAGGTAGAGATAAACAGGTTTGTAGTCATCACGTAGTGAAGCCCAGCTGGATGCAGTTCGGTGTCTCAGAACCGGAGACCTTTTACCTGTATCTGATGCAATGAGGAACTGAGTTACAGCAGAGCTCCTCAAAGAGCTTAAAAATAGCTTTGGGTTTTCTCTCCTGTTGCTAATGCATCTGGTTTAAAGCAGGTTCAGATGTGGTTGGAGGCTCGGAGCAGAACATCCCTTGCGGTCTCGCCAAACCCTACGCTTGGGCAGGGTCATAAAAAATCATGGAAGGGCAGAGGGGCTGAGAAATAGTCCAGTAACGGCTGCTGGTTTGTGTTATTTGGGTAACTATTTGAACAAGTGGGGATTAACAAATACAGAGGAGGAAAGTTTTACGGATCAGAGCTGTGACCTGCGTGTTATTTTTGGTTTTCTCGGCAAGCGCCTGGCTTGTGCTGGAGCCTCTCAGCCTTGAAATGCAAAGCTGGTCTGAATTCTCCTGGGGTGGCCAGGTAGCACGTACTGCTGAAACACAATTAGCAGTATTTACCGCCCTGGCAGGGTTGCAGTGTAAATGATGCTTAGTCTCGCCGAGAAGCGTGGTGTCAAATTTAAGGAATTAGAATGGTAGCTGGCGATGCATCTGGGGAGCGTGCTGCTGTCTGCGCCGGTTCTCTTCCACCTCGACCTCGCTGAGCTCCCACCCCTGGGTGTAGAAACATCTCCGTCGTCCCACGGCTCTGGGACATCCCTTGAGATTCCTCAAGGGATTGCCGGCAGAGAGGGCTCCGGTCGCGCGCTGGTGTTGACTAATACTTTCCGCCTGTCTTCCAGCTGCTCGTGCTCCTCGGCACCGCCGATGGTCAGTCGAAGCTGACCTCCGAGCAGAATGCCATCAGCCTCTCCTCTGGCAAGTACCGCCACTTCGACCGTGCCACCAACAAAGAGCTGATCTGCGACAAATGTCCCGCAGGAACCTACGTGTCTAAACATTGTACGAAGAGTACCTTAAGAGAGTGCAGCCCTTGTCCGGATGGGACCTTTACTAAGCACGAGAACGGCATAGAGCGGTGCCACCCTTGTAGAAAACCCTGTGAACTGCCAATGATTGAGAAAACTCATTGTACTGCCTTGACTGACCGCGAGTGCACTTGCCTGTCTGGTACGTTTCAGACGAACGATACCTGCGTCCCTTACACGGTGTGCCCGGTCGGCTGGGGCGTCCGCAAGAAAGGAACGGAGACGGAAGACGTTAGGTGCAAGCCGTGCCCTCGTGGTACCTTTTCTGATGTGCCTTCTAGTGTGATGAAGTGCAAAACATACACTGACTGCTTTGCAAAAAACATGGTGGTCATCAAGCCAGGGACGAAGGAGAGTGACAACATCTGTGGTTCTCCAGCGTCTCTTCCGAACACGTCTTTGACTTCGTCAAGCGCCGAAACGGGTGAAGAGCCCTACGAAGTTCCACCAACCGCTCATCTTCCCAAAGGTAACGTCCACCACTGAACCGCAGGCGTGGTTTTGGTTGTGGGATTGCATTCCTGCCTCGGTCAGGGTTGGCTTTAGGCTGTTGAAGGGCCACCTGGTCTAAAGCGTGGCTGGTGCTTTTGCTTCTTGGCCAGAAGGCAGCTCCAGAGCGTGTCAGGTTGCCTTCGCTTGTGTTAAACCACGTTTAATAACGTTTTCACCGAGTCTGTAGTCGTGATTGGACTCCTGGCTGTCCTGCTGTTTGGACTGAAAGGACATCACGTTCCTCAGCCGCTTTTCCCATCTGTGTGTTGCGCTGGCACGAGTCTTTGCACATTTGCGGCAAACCCGAGCAGGGTGCAGCAGGAAAACCCCGGCAGGAGCGGAGCTTTTGCTCCACCTCCTCCTTTCCTGAGGAATTCTCTGCTTTCTGCCCATGCTTTCCCTGCTGCGTTTTGCCCCGTACTGTGCCAGTGTATCGGCTTGAATGGGAACCGTTGCCAAAACAGCCCTCCGGGAGCCTAGGCTGTGCCGTAAATTTTTTCTTTAACCTCTAAGATTTCTATTAGTTATCACTGGTGGGGAGAACCGGGTTGAATTCCCCATTCTCTTGTTTAATCGGAAATGATACATCATCACAGTCTTTATGGAGATGTTTTACCCATGGCTGGTTGCAGGGGTGCTGTGGGACCCCATTTGAGGTGGTGCTCAGCACTGCCTGGGAAGCAGCCTCCTTACAGTATCTCAAATGGGGCATTTTATTTAAAAAAAAAAAAAAAAAAAAAAAAAAAAAAAAAAAAAAAGGCAACTTCTGGTGGCCTGTACCCCTGAGCTGCTGCATGCAATAGCAGGGAAGCGCTGACAGTGGTAGAGTCCCAGTGCTTCTCTGTTGTTAGGTCTCAGAGCTTGATATGCCGCTGGGGTGTCATTGGGAGAGGACAGGAAGGTGTTCCCTGAACTTTGAAGTCAACTCTAGACAATTAGGTAAAAGTTAAAGCATTTTGCCGGTCATGTATCCTGGTCAGAGTGTTTTGGGTAACAACGCCAGAGGCAAAATCAGGTTACTGATGGTTACACCCACTCTCTGGCCCGACTGGGATGAGACATGATCTTCAAAAGACGCAAAGTAAGCTCTAGTTTTTGCCACAACATTCCTTCCGCTTCTCACCAGGCTTTGGTCATGCATCTGGCTGGGACCTGAGAGCTGTTGGTTGATAAGAAAACTCAAAAAAGATGGAAAGTAGCTCCAAGGGGGAAGTTTGTTCGATTCTGTTGCTTCAGAAACCTGTTTTGTTGTTGATGCATCCACAGCTGCTTGCTGTTCATAAACCTAAGAAACTCCTAAACCAACTCCCTCAAAGTTGCAGGTTTTCTGAGAAACACCGAACGTGGGACAAACACAAATTGACAACATGCCTTTGATAACTCATTTTTTTTAATGAGCTGCCACTAGTCTTAACCACCAGGGGTCAATTTTACCTTGAACCTACCTCTGTAACCGTACCCATCTGTTCCCAGAGCCAAACCTCAACTTCACCCCTTCCCTTTCTCGCTGCCTGGCGTTGGGTTTCTGTCTGCTGGCCAAGCAGACGCTCGGGCAGGTCTTAGACCGCGATGTGATGCCGTATCGCGTCTCCGGTGCCGTGACACTGAACTCTCCTCTCCTTTCGCAGGTCTGAACTCTTCAGTTCCCGATTTTGTCCCTTCTCCAGCGCCAGGCGCATCCAGTGGCATGGCGGAGCCGGCAGGCTACTACAACGAAACCTCAACCAACGAGACCGACGGTGCCGCTGGGACCCTCGTGGGCTCCGGTGCCACCGGCCAGGCACAGAGCTACCGGCACAAGCAGACCAGCCAAGCGCTGGAGAAGCAACCGTCGCTGGAGATTGTGGGGGGTGAGAAGTCCAGCGTCCCATACAGGCCCCCCCGGCGAGGTCCGCAGAACGTCCACCAGCACTTCGACATCAACGAACACTTGCCGTGGATGATCGTCCTCTTCCTGCTGCTGGTCCTGGTGGTTATCGTCGTCTGCAGCGTCAGAAAGAGCTCACGGACTCTGAAGAAGGGACCCAGGCAAGACCCCAGTGCCATTGTGGAAAAAGCTATTATGAAAAAGTCCACCACCCCCACGCAGAACAGGGAGAAGTGGATCTATTACTGCAACGGGCACGGTGAGCAGTAGCGACTGGGGGCTGGGGGGGGTAGCGTCCTCTCCGCCGTCCCGTGCGGTGCTTCGGAGGGGCCACCCCCATGTCCGGTGACCGGTTGCTTTTCTGACTTGCTGGGTCTTGTAGCGAGGACAGAGCCCATACACTGGTTCCTCAGGTGTTTCTTCAGCCTTGGCTTCTCCCCCTTCTTGTTCCCATGGCGCGTCCCTGCTTCTGAAGGAAGGGTTCACGGAGGGAATGTCACCTGCTTGCCCCAGCCCCTCTCTTTCTCCTTCCCACCCATCCTTGGTAGAAGGATCTTGAACGAAGGCTCCTTTTTATTTTTTTCCCTTCCCTTTCCACTTTTCTTCTGTTTCGCACTCCTTATTTTCCGCCGTGACTCAGGCGCGGGTCTGGTTGTCTTTCATGTCGTCCTTTCCCTCACCCCATCTGTTTCTGGGAGGCTGAGTCGTCCCCCGCCTCTTGGCAGCACCTCAATTTCAGGTTCTTAGCCCTAAATCCTGACTGCTGGCTTATGTCCCCAGCCCTTCGCCCACGCTGGAGCTAGGAAAGTTGTCCTTAAAGGCTGTGTCGTGGAGGTGTACAGCTCCATGAACGTCGCAAGGTCTTCCTGGAGGCTCTGTTTGTAGTTTTTTCTGTTCTTTCGGTGGATGACTTGCTGTCAGCTTTCTGATGAGACTTTAAAGATGACCCGTTGTGGTCATTAAATTGAAATTTGTAAAAATCAATGGTAAATTAATGGTGGCATGAACGTGAGCGCCGAGCAGCCGTGATCTCCCTAGGAGGATGCGTGGTTCTTCCTCTGCTACAGTGGCAATTTCGACCCCCCCTTATCCTGCGCAGACAGCACTGACAAGTCCTTACTTTGGATTGAGGTTGCTCAACCTTAAACATCCATTCACAGTTAACCTTTAGAAAAGCACATTTAACAAGGCGGGGCCAAACAAAGAGTGGATTGAAAAAAGATTGGAAGGTTTAAGAGAGATCAGTGCTTGATGAAAGTCATCCTTGAGTGCTTAAGTACAAAGCAAAGAAGGCTTTGAGTAGGGTGTCTTCTGTTATGTACTCCCTTCTCCTTCCTGCTGATAATAGACCTACACTTTGTTTGCCTTCCTTAATGCATTTACAGAACCAGTAAGGTGGTGTTGGAATTAGTTTTGTGCCTTCGCTTGTGTTTGTGCTACTTATCAGTTTCCTTTTAACTCTTGAATTCTCGGGGTGCAGTTTCTTGAGCTTTTTTTTCTGTTTGTGGGCACTTTTTCCAATAACCCCTGCGCTCCATTGTCCCTAAAATCTGTGGTACCCAAAGCGCGGTCCTTGTGGCTGTGGTGAGTGATCTGCAATGGGGCTGCAGAACCTTATTAGACATCCTTATTTGTGAGGACTACCAGAAATTCTACATGGTTTTGGCCGTGGTCCATTGGCCAAAAGTGGCTGGTTGTTACCAGTAGTAACTTTTTTCCCCAAGACCTTAATTACCAGCTGGTTGGATTTCTGACTCTTAACTGCTTTTTGAAGCATCTCAGAGCAGGGGCTGAGTTTGTAGAGGGCAGGGAATGCTCGAATGCGGGGACCGGACCAAGTTGCTTTGAGTGGGTGCAGCTCTGATTTCTAACCTGGTGTTTTAGACCCCGTGCTGAAATACCTGCGCTGCAGCTGGCCCTTCTGGAGACCATCTTAGAGCTGCCTCTGTGGGCAGTGCTGGGGCTTTTGTCAGCAGGCATGATTCAGGTTAAAGAAACCGTGCAGGTAAGAGAAGGCGATTGATACGTGGTGAGCAGCGAGGCTATGTTAGCGCGCTGAGGTATAACCTAAGCTAGTGCATCAAATTCACAAGATATTTAAATTTTCCCCTTGTCTTGGGAAATAAGCTGGGCGTAACAGCAAAACCACGCTTAGGTGATGAGCTGGCCCGGTATCTGATCAAGCCTTTCAGGTCTGGAGGCGAATTGCCCCATTACTCTGGGTTCCTGGCTGGGCAGTTTTTGCACATCCCTCCCCGTCGTTCTTGCAATAGTCACGCTGGTTCCGTGTTGGCATGGGTGGCTTCGTGACTTCCTCCTGCTACGGAATGTCCTCGGTTGAACTTTGTGCAATGAAGGCAGACAGACGAGCACAAACCAATTAATGCTTTGTCTTGCTTTTAGTACAGCTCTGGTGTTGCCTAAATTGCGTTGTGTAAGCTGGAAGGGCCCCGCTCATTAGTTCTTGGTGGTGGTGCTCTGTCGTGTCAGATGTGGAAATTGTTCTCCTCTGTGGTGGTGTATAAATCCCTCTTCGGTTTTCCTATCGAAACATTTGGCTCTTAAGACTGTTTACTTGAAACTAGAGAAGATGTAGTGCCGTGGAGGAATTGACCTTTTAATTAATAACTGGCCGTACAGCTAAGGTGTACTGCAGAGCTGCAGCGTCACGGCTTAGCTTTCTGCTGCTCCGGCAGTGTTTGTACCCAAATCACGCTTCATCCTGAAGCAGCCTTCCAGATAAGGGTGAATATAGCCAGGAACAAACGTCAGCCTGTTGCAGAGAGGAAATCTTCCCCCTCCGGTGCTGCTAGCGCAGATCCCTCTGTGGTGGGCAGCCAGAGCAAAGCCCCCGTAGATGTGAGGACCAGAGCCGCTCCTGAGGTCTTCAGGTGCCAGCCTGGTTTGTGGTTGCGCTACGGGCGTGGAGGGCAAAGCAATTGGGTTTAAATCATCTTCTGGGGCTGGGGGTGAAGCCCCAGGGTCTGGTGCTGGCGATGCACCCACATCCCTATGACCTCCCCACCTATACGTTGGCTGGCGACGCCAACAAGGGGCTGGGGCGCGTTTATTGCCGGGGCAAAGCCCGTGTACGTAGCTGTTGCGCACGGTCTCCCCTTGCTTCCTCCTACTTTATCACCTTCTCCCTCCTAATCCTTTCAGTAAACAGCTTTAACCTTTGAAAGGGAAGACCGAGCCTGACGTAGGCGCAGCAGCCGCTGCTCGGAGGAGCCGTGCTTGGGCGGCTGCCCTCGCCCCGGCACGCTTCGAGCCTCCCCACGGCACCAGACGGGCATCCAAGGCTTTGCCCGTTTGGAGGATTTTGTTACTGATTGATTGCTTCGAGCCCTTAGGTTCTGGGTGAAGCGTGGTCGGGGTGGCACTAGCACCGCTCGGTGCTGGGGCAGAGACATCTCGCTGTGGTTGGGCTCCTTCCCGAAAGAGGAAGATTTTGGGGTGAAAGCAGCGGCTCAAACTCTTGCCCAGGGCCCGAAGGCCCTTGATATGCTGAATTGCTTAAATAGTCGAGAATAGGCATGCGATCCTGAACAGGGGTGGTTGTAATAGGGTGTGTCACTGTCCTCATCTCCTCCTGAGCTGGTGTCTTTGCCCTGTGCTCTCTCTGGTCTTGATATATGCCTTAAATAACAGCCCAAACCTAAAAATAGCAGTAGCTTGCGAGGCTGGTGTTAAAACTAGACCCACGTCCTTAACGTGGACGTGTTCCAGCCAAGACGGCAAATGCTGATGATTCTCACTGGATTAAATAGTTCGGACGTCTGGGAAGAGCTTGCGATGACTAACCGCCTGAGTTAGCAGCCAGCCTACCTCCACGTCTGTCCTTGTGTCCGTCCCCACGACCCCCGTCTCCCAAGAGCCCCTAGGTCTCATCTATGCAAGACTGAGAAGGTAGAGCAACACCAACGGCGCAGCTGTGGTTGGAGAAGCTGGACCTCCTGCTCCTTCAGCTGGGTCTTGCAGTGTAGCCCTGCAGATGGGAATCCAAAGGGGAAAAGCGGTTTGCCAAAGATTTCCAAAGACGTTATCAGCATGGTGCCTGAACGACATGGGTCCTGGGCTGATAGTGCTCTGTGGTTTTAACCTTGTATGAATGACTACTTTATTTTAAAAGATAGCCCATGGACTGGAAACATTTTTTTCTAAACAATCCCTTTATTTTAGAAAATACCCATTTCCTTTCTTCAGCTGTCTTTAAAGGCAAGGAATTGAGCTTGCAGAAACCTTTCAATAAAAATTGAGAATTGAAGCCTGTCTTTTGAATGTCTTGGAAGTGCCAAATTTGGCATCAGTCTATGCCAAACATGGAGACGGGTTTGAAATCTTCTTACAGAAATTGCTCATAGTGTGGCCTTTGACTTTCACCCATTGAGTAGCAGAGAATGAAAGGCAAAGACTGTGTAAAACGTTAAGGTTTTGGGTAAAACCTATGTATAGAAGAAGCTGCCTGAAATGATGTGCTAAGAGGCAAGAAGAGAGTTCGGTGATTTTTTTTTTTTTTTTTTTTTTTCAAAGTTGAAAGACTGAAGAACAGATCTTGGCAGCACTGGCCTGGCATGAGGTGGCACTTCCCTTTTATTTTTCTTCAAGTCTTGTAATTGCATATTATTGCAGTGGGTGGTGAGAATGAAGCCAGGAAGCCTCTGGTTAAATAATCAGAAAAATAAACTGTTCTGCAAAAGCTGTTTGCGGCCAAGACGGAGCTGAGGCTTGACTGCAGGTAGAAGAACGCGTACTGAAATGGCTCAGGATCAGAGTGGGGAGTTGAGGGGTGATTCTGGAAAGATAGGGAGCGTCAAGATTTGGGTATCTTGGTTGCTCATGTGTTGGGATGCCCAGTTTTCAGCACGTTGGGAGCCAGGATGTTCTTGGTTGGCGGTTCATAGGGTATAGTCCTTGGCTTGCAGCTCGGCTGATGTAGGACCAGGGCTAGGCTTAAAGTTGGTCTGCTCCCAAGGAAGTCATTGAGGGTGTTGACAATGGACCACATCCTTGTACCTCGGAGAGCCTGATGCTGCGCTGCAGCTCCGAAGCATCCCCATGTGAATGTAACCCATGGGTGTGTTGGCAGTATGCATCGGGACGGCCGGGTCATCACAGGCTTGTCTTTGTGTGGGATCAGATACTTATTTGTGGTTAGTGTTGGAAGATGCTTATCAGAGTAAAATTAACTGATTCTTTTAAAGAGACAGCAGCACATTGACTAAAAAAGCCCACACATAACTGTAATCTTTTCTATAGATCCATCACCTAATGTGTATGGCAACAACCCAGCAGGGGACATTCTTCCTCAAGCCTGTTGTCGCTCCCTATTCAAATGCTATGCTAAATAAGGAAACCCAGTTGCAGGGATGGCACTCACAGGTCTACGGGGTGACTCTGGATGCTACTTTAGGACCCCTTCTTTAGTGCTTCTATGGGTAGATGAGCTGAAAGCCATCTAGTGTAGTGGTTTTGTTTTGTAGAGGTAATTTTCCCGTCGATCAGCTCCTGAATGGGTCGCAGCGTGGTGGTGGGAGCATCACCCTGGGAGGCAGGGTGAGGATGGAGGAGTTGCTGTGGAGATGCATCCCTGGGGATTCTGTCTCTTCTGCACAGCTGCAGAACGCGGCGAGGAGCGATGGGGTTAAAAGCTTCACCAGTCTCAAACTGGGGTGGCCTCAAGGTTTTGTGCCTAGACCACAGGTAGGGCGGGGATGGCCAGCAGCATCTCATGAGAGCACGTCTGCCCGTTGCTGCTAACAGAATTTGGTAATTGCGGTTCTGCCTGGAGAGGAGCAGCCCTGGGCTTGTGTGCAAACCCTAATATGACTCTGGCAGGCAGAGCATGAGATGAGGGATTAATGTCTGTCTACCTGCCAAAGCAGAGAGGCAGAAGATGTTTGGTTTTTGGCTTTTTTTGTTTTTTTAAAGCAATCTCTCTTCTGGCATCATCAGCTTAATGATCTGCAGATGACTGCTGGTCCTCCAATGGCAGCCTGCAAAGTGAAACCCAGGCAGAAAGGGAGCTTGTTAAATTAGAAGGGGCAGGTATGTGCCGGGTGCCGTGAGGCGTATGGATGCTGTAGTACTGCTGAGCCTTAAAACAGGAATGCTCCCTCACTGGAGCTTGGTCGGCTGTGTGGGAGCTCTGCGTTTCATGCTACGTTTGCTCCAAAATGGACACGATGCTCCAATTTGGGGTGGGATGAAGCAACTGTTCACCTGCAGCGCAAACCGCTGCCGTGGGAGCTTTGGGGTGATGTTCGACAAGTTCGAAACACCATCTTCCTCAAACTACGTGACTTAAAACTTTGCTCAGGTTTGCCCCAAATTCATTTTTCACCTTTTGGGAAGCTGCGTGGTTTCCAAAGGACCTATGCAGGAGCTGACTAAAGCTTTGCGGTGAAAGGGAGCTTTCGAAAACCAAACAAGGGACGCTGCTGTTCTGCTTAGAGAGGAGGAAACCTAATCATGTGCAAGTTTATCATATCTTCCTCCTCAGCCTTATTGCATTAACAGGCCTGAAGACCGGTGCTTGATCACTTTTAATGTGTGTTGGTACAGGGGCCATCTATCCGCAACGTGTGCAGGGCTGTGCGGAGCTGCCCTGGGAAGCTGCTATGTTTGCTCCCAAATCTGCTTGAAAAAAAACCCCAAACCCTGAACTATTGCATGGTCAAAATTCCTGGGTGGCCCCTGGATTAATTTAATAAGGGATTGGGATTTGTGCCTGCCTGTTAAGGTGTAGGGCTGAGTGTCAGAGGCAGGGCAGCTCTGCGGGGAGAGGAGGGTTGTCCTCGTCGAAAAAAAGGCCGAGCCCAGGCTTTTTTTTTTGCCAAAAACCCAGCACCGGTTTCTGCGCCGGGAGGGCTGTGATTTCTCACATCAGGAAGGCTCTCACACATAACTCCTCGAATAACAAGGCAGATTTTTTTCCCTCGCTCGCCAAGGCTTTGTCTGGTGGGGGGGGGGGAAATGCAGGAGGCGAATTTAATCCTCGGGTTGGCATCTGCGGATGTCTGGATATTTATATGGCTCTGGCCATGGCAGTGTGCTTGCTCAGGGTTACCAGCTGTCTGAGAGGGTTATAATGAAGATTAACTGTGCAAAAGCCGTTTAAAATTTAATAATTACATAAAATACTTATGCTGGCCATTCCCTTTTAAACCAAAGGAAGAGCAAGTGCTTTCTGCAGGTCCCCAGTGCCAGTGTAGGGAGACACACTGGAAGAGCATCCCGTGGTGGTGGGCAGGAGCTCGCATGGGTCCCGGGAGCGTTGGACCAAAGGTGCTGTTATAGAGGTGACTTCCACACAGCACGTGGTGGGAAGGGAGGTCTTGTCTCATGCTGACCCTCAAGTTCCAGGGTCTGAAACACGTTCGTAACAGCACGTGGCTGATCACAGACCTTCCTTCACTGCCTGGTTTGGTTGAGTTATTTTCCAGAGGGCGTGTGGGAAGTGTTTGTCATGAGACCCTTTCCTGCCCTGCAAGATTTTATTTTTTTATACTTTTCTTTTTTTTAATTAAAAATCACCATTTAGTGGTTTGTTGCCCCAACAGCACTTGCTGAGGATGTGAAACACTGGCTCCTGGGGGGGGTCTGATACCAGCAGTGTCCTTCATGGGAAAACAAGCAAATTGCTAACAAGTCTTCATGAGTGTGTCCTTTTGTCCTGTCCAGACAAAGGCTCTCGTTAGAATGGTTTGGGTTGGAAGGGACCTTCAAAGATCATCTAGCCCAGCCCCCCTGCCATGGGTGCGGACATCTTTCATTAGATCAGATTGCTCAGAGCCCCATCCAGCCTGGCCTTGAACACTTCTAGGGATGGGGCATCCACAACTTCTCTGGGCAACCCGTTCCAGCGTCTCACCATCCTCAAAGGAGAGAATTTCTTCCTTATGTCCAGTCTAAATCTACCCTCTTTCAGTTTAAAACTGTTGTCTCTTGTCCTGGTAAAAAGTCTCTCTTCATCTTTCTTATAAGCCCCCTTCAGGTACTGGCAGGCTGCTGCAAGGTCTCCCCGGAGCCTTCTCTTCTCCAGGCTGAACAACCCCAACTCTCTCAGCCTGTCCTCACAAGAGAGGTGTTCCATCCTTTTGATCATCTTCATGGCCCTCTGCTGGACCCGCTCCAACAGGTCCGTGTCTTTCCTGTGCTGAGGACCCCAGAGCTGAACACGGTATTCCAAGTAGGGTCTCACCAGAGCGGAGTAGAGGGGCAGAATCCCCTCCCTCCACCTGCTGGCCACCCTTCTCGTTCTGCAGCCCAGGATACTATTGGCTTTCTGAGCTGCAAGCACACATTGTGGACTCATGTCCAATTTTGCATCCACCAGTATCCTCAAACCCTTCTCCACAGGTCTGCTCTCAATCCCTTCATCCCCCAGCCTGTGCCGATACTGGTGGTTGCCGTGACCCAGGTGCAGGACCTTGTGACCTTGTACATCTTCCAAACCTCCTCATTTAGGACCCCAAAATACATTTGGGGGGGGGAGGACTTGAGTTTCCTTCCCTTTTTTGGTGGAGGTTGGTGAAATTTTCAAGTTTTGGAAAGGTGTTTGTCAGGGATTTGGGATTTCCAAGTCCTGGTTTGGCCAAGGCGTGGTGTCTTGTCAACTGGAGTTTGGATGTGCTGCATCCTGGCTTGCTTGTACGTGCAGGCTCTCGGTGTGCGCTCGGAGGTAAAAATAGGCTGCTGTGGCTGTGTTTCGCATGAGTCAGGAGGATATTTGGAGGAGGTAGGTGGGCTGAGCTCAGGAACAGTGCTGGGTTTGCAGTGATTCGGAGCTTTTATCTGAATGTAGGGGAGGGTTGGGTTGCATCACCACCGTTCCCCTGTCTGACTTGCGTGTGCCCTTGGGCTCTGCTTTCCACCCGTGATCCTCCATCCTCAAGGTCTGTGCAAGTGTCGAAATCCAGCCAGCTTGTCGTGGTCAGGATTTGTCACTGCATGTGGTGTACAAATTAATATTGCCCATCTCTGGGATACCTGTGCGAGTAGGTAGGTGGTGAAAGCTCCAGCTGCTCCAGCTCAGATTGTTACTGGGATGGTGGAAGTCGGGTGCTGTGGGTGTTGTGGGTGGACTGGTGGGACCCATCCCTGCTGATGAAGGGCTGGAGCATGGAGTCTCCTGAAATCCAGCTTTTCTGAAAATGCATGAAGCTGGCTCTGGAACCCTGGGCAGATGAGCTGCTCACTAGATGAGACCGTGTGTGCCACAGGTCCTGGAGGATCTCCTGAGCTTTACTTCCCAGCTGTATGCCTGTAAGACTTGAACTGATGTTGTATTACTCTGTTTCTCTCTGCTGTGTCCCTTCGTTATTAGTGGGACAGGAGGACACATGGCTTGGGAGGGCTCTGTAGACTTGAGCATGAGATTTCTCCCTAACAGGCAGCAGCTTCTCAGCGTGCGCTCTTCTGAAAAATACCAAATGACTTTTGGCTTGAGCTCCGGAAATTAAAATAATGGCAGCTTTTTGTTTGTGAGAGGGTGGGGAGAGGAAGGAACTGAAGCTCCGCTGTGGCTAGGCTGTGGTTAGACTTTACCGTTATTTGCTGCCAGGTGCTCGGGTGTAGGCTTCTGGTAGGGTAGCTTGTCCACTCCTCTTGGGTTTGCTTGAAGATGTGAAAAAGTAACGGTGGAGAAGAGAAACGGTCTCTTGCAGGTATTGTACATAAGCGTGCCGGCACCGCTGGTCATGGCCCCGCGCCATGCTGGCCTCTTGCCTGCTTGAGGCCAAACGATTGCTGAAGAGTCGAGTTCGTGTCCAACCTGTAGATAGCAGGGGTGCAGGAGACGAGGGAGGCTTGTCCAGAACAAGCTTGAGAGAGTCATTAAAGCTCAGCTGAGTCCCATGTGCTTGTGTGATGACCACCTTGGTGACGTTCATGAGCAGGAGTGACTGGTCTGTGTACACCAAACTGTGTACCGCAATGAGGCGAGAGACGTCCAAAGGAGCTGGAAATGGGTGGGCAAAATCTTGAACCAGATTCAAAATAAGCAAATGGAAATCACTGAAATTAACTGAATTGGTGTTTACGGGGAAGATTGGGGCAGAGGTGAGCAGTAGGCTTGGAGGCGAGAGACCAGTCTGTAGACCTGTCCTGCCTCTCCAGGAAGGTCCTCCCTTCAGCTCAACATCTTTGTAGATGAGCTGGACATGTCGTCAGCAGTGCTGTTTGCTGGTGCTGCTCTACAGGCGTCTGTCCGTCTCTGGACTTGTCTCCGTTTTGTCTCGATTTGCTCTGGCTGTAGACATGCCTGGTTGCGCCCACGTTCCCATGCGTGTACATCCACCCTTGGGCTTTGCGTTTTGCCTGTGCACAACACGTCGGTCTTGTCCTGGCTTGAAGGGGAGTTCTTCATCGCTCCGGGGCTTTCACCGCCTTAAAACGTTAGGTGGTTACACAGAGTAGCCCATCACAACATTTAGCGATTTTTAGATGTCGATCATTGCGCATATCATTGCGATGTTTAGATAATGGCAATTGAAATGCCACCTGCCCCGGTACCCCAGCCACGCGTGGATGTCCTGGATCCTTCACGCGCCGTCGTTGTCTGCTCCGGGACGGCCCTGCTGGATGCAGCCGTGGGGCTGCTCTTTCATCCCGGCGTCCGAGACAAGCAGAGCTGGGGGATGAGCGATGATGGTCCCTGATGGCGATGATGGAGAGGGTGGTGGTGCCTCCTGCGTTGGCAGCAGGGTGGTGGCAGCTCTCCCAGGCCGTTCCCATGCCCCGTGCTAAAAAAGGAGGAGGGCTCGGGCTGTTCTCTGGTGTTTGCAAGCTCAGAGCAGCTTTAGCATCGCGCCGACGTGGCTGTGACCGGCCTCGCGTGGGAAGTGTGAAATGGGTGGGTTGAAGCACCGTCCCCGCTGAGCTCAGCCGTTTCACTGGGGATTGCTGGGGTCTGGTGGGCTTTGAGCGTCATCTCCAGCCTCGGCGTGCGGATGAGCGCGGTGGGAGAAGGTCCACGCGGTTCGGTGGGTGGGGAGGACCCAGGACCTAAGGTGGAGCTGGGGTTTTTTGCTCCGTGGGCTCTGGTGGGCACCTTCCCATCCCAACGGGACGCTCCAGCGCTATTACTGCTCTGCAGAGTAACTTGTAGGGCTTCTGGAAATATGGAAATAGTAGGACTGTAAGCTCATTATAAGCATTAACATTTTATTTTAGTTTTGAACAAGTGAATTAAGTTACTGTAAATGGCTTGAGCAGTAATACTTGGCAGCGTGCAGCCACAACTTGTCGTGTAATGGTTTTAATCTTATTTTTCAAGAACAGAGGGAGCAATAGTTTTCTAACTGACTGGAGCCAAATCTGCGCTCACGTCTGTGTCTCTTCCATATCTCTCTGGGGTTTTGTTTGCACAATATTGTGGTGGATGTAGCGAACATATGGGGCTTAAATTCATTTAATAGTTGCAAGAAAATGAGTTTAAGGTTCTTATAGTATTAAGGTAGACATTTCCAAATTCGTTTTTAATGGAACATTTGTTCTCCAAAGATTATTACGCGCCATTAAGTCCTCTGCTGCGTGGTGTGTTCTCGTGCCCTGGGATATTATTGCCAAGGGATATAAACATGTTTATGGGGCCACTTTATTGAACGGTGAGATTAAATATACTAAACTTGAAAATGTCAGTAGGAGCATGAGTGCTTTGTGTCATAAATCTTGTGAGAACATCAGGACGTAAATGTCATGCCACCATGTAAAACGGGTGCGAATCAAGTTGCGATCAGCTGAAAACATTTCTCAGCAGTACAGCAGCTGTAAATACTAGGATTTATCAGCATTAAATACGTAGATGGGAGTAGGTAGTATATGGGTTTTTCCTTTCCTGGGAGGCCTAGATGTGCTATGTGGGGGTCATAAACCAGCAAATTATGTTTTAATGCTTCTGTGTGACTGATGTGCGTGGGAGTGGGTGTGGGCAAAGCTTCCACCCAGCTGTAATGCTTTGTCTCACTGCATGGCAGTGCTGCCGGGGGGCACTCGACTCTGCTCATTTTATATATGTGTGTGTGTGCGTGTGTATATATATATATATATAAAAAAAAAAATGGGCAGCATTATCTATATATCTATACATATCACTCAACCCAGGAAAAAATAATAATCCCTGAATACGAGAGTAGAAAAAGCTCTGCAAGATTTATGCACTGGTGTAATGACTTATGCACTACATATATCACAGTGCATAAGTCTTTATCTATATATATCTCTATATAGTAGGTAGTACCAGACCTGCTCATCCCTCTTTGCATTGCTGTCATTACCTTGGTGCATAAGCCTTGCAGAGCTTTTTCTACCATGGTATTCAGGGATTTTTTTTTTTTTTAATTTTTCCCCCCCCTCGTCTGAGTGATAAAATTAAGCGTCAGCTGCATAAACCTGGCGTTTTGCTGCTTTTATGCCAAAAGCAGTTGAGTTTGCCAATTTAAAGAATCTGTTTCCAAACACAAGTTGGCTTTTGGGCTTCTTACCGACACAGGTGTGCGATATCCAAAGGTGCAGGGCTTGGCTGCCGGCGTGATTCAGACTGCCTGTCCTTCCTGCGCGGCACCGCCAGCCAGCCTGGATGCAAAAGCACCAACGGAGAGGAATTTGGGATTTGCCTGGAAGCCCGCAGGCAACCTGTGTCACCTTGAACTGAGGACGGCTGGGCCTTTGTCTGAGTAACAGGAATAGTTAACAAGACCAGACTTAATTCCTGCTACTGTGTTGAAATGCAATGGGCGATAGCATCTATTTATGTGCCTCAGATAATTAACCTCATCATAAATCTCAATAGCATGTTCGCAGCCTTTTCTTATTCCTTGATGCTGGGGAACATTGTCGTTGTCTTGGGCTTATATTGAATAATGAAGGCGGCTTCCCCACCCCTTTTTTTCTTTCCCCCCCTCATTCCTGAACCTCTCCCTGGCAAAAACCAAGCCCTGCGGTTGGTTTGGTTTGGTTTTTGGGGGGCTGCATCCCCCGCACTGGGCTGGTGGGCTGAGCTTTTATGGTGGGAGAAACCCCAACCCTTGCATCTCCATGTGAGATAGTGCACGCGCATCGCCGTAAATCAGCCGGGGAGGGCGGTTTGGTGATTTCGGTGAGAGGAAGGTAGGGGAATGCAAAACGCGGTTTGTGCTTTGGTGTTTCTGCTGTAGAGCAGGTCACACACCGGTTGCAGATGCTCTGAGCACCATGGGGTCATGGCTACATTATCTAGCTCAGAAGTGAAAACTAAAGTCTATATATAGCAGGTCTTGATAAGCTTGCTTTAATAGTGAGGATTTGCGTCAAAAATATCTCTGAGGCTCTGTAGGTTTTTTTATATATATATATATATGTGTGTGTATATGCTTATATACACACACATATATATAAAATCTGTATCATATAAATATATAGAAATATGTATATACACACATATATAAAAATATCTATATCATATATCTGTGTATATACACACATATATATTAAAAAAGATATAAATATATATCAGGCTATATCGGTTTTGTATATAGAGAGAGTTATTGATATATCTATATCAGGCTGTATAGTTTATATATTAATTTTTGTGTATATGTATGTATATACCTATTTGGCTATATCAGGGCTGTGACCTGAAGGTGCAGTTGTGAGGTCTGGTCTAAACTGCGTTAGAAATTGTTAAATTTTAGGCCAGCAGGAAAGACCCTGTGGCTATGATACTCCTCCATAAGCAGCTATTTTTGCTGACACGGCTGAGGGAAGGAGAAATAGTCCCTGCAGTGACAGAGGCACGCTGGCTCGCGAGGAAACCCAAGGTATGCTTACCTCGCTTATCTCTGCACCTCACCTACGCTGACCCTTCATGGGGTGGTTTAAAACAAGGCGGTGTTCGACTTGATAAAACAAGGTTAATTCGCTGTTATGGAAGAGGTGTGGCTTTATTGGAAGGTTTAACTCCTGATCGCTTGGTAGACACGAGGATGAACGTGCTTTTTGCATTGCTCCCGAAGCTGAAGGGAGGAAGCCTTTGCTGTCTTGGACCAACATGTCTCGAGGGCTTTTCTGGGGGAAGCTCTGCCTTTTTGCTCTTCAGGTCCCTCACCAGATCTTCATCCACCCAGCGCTCCCCTGGTGCAGGGTCTCCCGTCCTGTAACGGAGTCATCCCACCCGTCTGCACTGGAAATGGCTCTAAATGCGATCGTAGCTGCCGTAGGTGCTCTGTTATGGAAATACTCATCTTGGTAGACGTGCTTTGGTGACTCACCTCTTAATCCAGCTCCTGTTCAAAGCGGTGGCTGCGATGCAGGTGTACGGGCGAGCGCGGTGCCATCTCCCCTGTTCCTGCAGCCGTGCGGTGGCCGAGTACCAGGTTTTTCTCCTGTGCCGAAGAGCGCAGGAAATTTTACAGTTAAATTAACGTGGTTCGTTTTAGAGCGCGTGTGCCTTGACTGGAGCAACCTGCGGGTCTATCACCCTTTATTTGCATGGCAGGTGTTGAGCACGTTATGGGTGCTGGTTGTCTGTGGAGCTCCTTGCAGCCTGGACTCATGAAAGGTCTTCATAATAATAATAATAATGATGGTGATGATTATGATGATGATGTTGTCTCCAAACAAAGACCAACCAAAGAAAAGCAAAGCACGGCTGTTTGGGGAGGGGGGAGAAGCTTTGCTAAAGCTTCGCCCCGCAGCCCCAGAAGGCTGCCGACCTCCGTGCCTCACCTGTACCTCTTCTGCCCCGCAGGCATCGACATCCTGAAGCTGGTGGCGGCCCAGGTGGGGAGCCAGTGGAAGGACATCTACCAGTTCCTGTGCAACGCCAGCGAGCGCGAGGTGGCGGCCTTCTCCAACGGCTACGCCGCCGACCACGAGCGCGCCTACGCCGCCTTGCAGCACTGGACCATCCGCGGGCCCGAGGCCAGCCTGGCCCAGCTCATCAGCGCCCTGCGCCAGCACCGCCGCAACGACGTGGTGGAGAAGATCCGAGGCCTGATGGAGGACACCACGCCGGTAACGACGGGCTGGGCTCGGCGCGCTCTCGGCCGACGCGGCGCGCGTCTTGGCAGGCTGTGGCCTCAAGCTTAGTGAATAGCCCAACGGCTGGACTCCGTCTCCCCCCCCCGGAGCTCCGCAGGGGCTTGTATTTAAGCTTTGTGTTGCTTTCGAGCAAAGCTTGGCCACAGTTTGCTCAAAACCTTATTGAAGTTTTGGCAAGCTCTTGAGTCCCACGTGTTGTGGTTTGTGTGTTATCTCTAAAGGTCACCGGGAGGACCTGGTACTTGAGCCCTTGTGCTGGGGACGTGGAGGGAAAGACATCTCCCTTTAAACTTGCTCTTAAATGCTATAACTAAATGGCCAGGACTTTGAGAAGGGCCAAGCACCCTTGAGCACTAAATGTTGCCGTTGTGGAGTAGAGTTGCTTCCTCCAAGGTGGTAGCTGGTGGCATGGGGGAGTCCATGCGTGCTGTCCTCCAGAATTTTTGCCCTTCTTTGGCAGCTCCGGCCTTAAAACAACCTGTCCCATATTTTGGGAGAAGAAAGAAATTGGTACAGAATATCCTGCAGTAGGGTCTTGGCCGGGTGTAAGTCGTCAGGAGGTGCCTCGGTGACGTTTGCAGTTTGTTTTGGCTTCCCCTGCCTTTACCTGTCAGTGAGCTTTTGGATTTTTTGGCTCTGATAGTTCAGTGGTCTTCTGGAAGCATTCGTAAAGGTGATGAATGAGGCTTCTTCTGAAGCCAGTGGGACAACACATGGATGCGGGTGCGGGCAGTGGAGGGAGGGCTCTTCCCCCTAAACCAGTTGGTGACCCAGACCCAAAAGGGAACGGGTGGATGCCTGCAAACCTCTCTGGGCACTTGGTGGGGGCCTGGCAAGGTGGACCTTCGTGTATCGTAAAGTTTGTGGGGCAGGGTGCTTGTCATGGCAGGGGATTCCCAAATTCCGTTTTGACCATCCCAAACTTGCCCCTGTAAGAGGGACCGTGGTCTTTTCCCCATGTTGCGTATCGCGCGTGGCTTCATTTAGTATACCAAACGTCTTGGTCCCTCGTAACCATAGTGTGAAATCACAGGTTTCAATGTGTTAGCGGGAGTCCTGGGCTTGTGTTTTTGAGAGATGCCGAGTCAAGTGCCTGCCAAGCATTGCCCAGTGCATCCTGCCCAAATTTTGGATAGGTTTCCTTTGCCAGCTGCCTGATCGCTCCTGCTCCCATTCAGTGGCTGTTTTCTTCCTTCCAGCTCCTGGTAATTAAGCAGCACGTAGCTTTCTCATTTCCTACCATGCTCCAAGATAATTTTTTTTTATATCAGAGATGGAAAAAATGAAATTAAAAGCCTGAGGCAAACCTATGGTTAGGAAAAGAAGAGGCAGAGAAAACTGTCGTTTTGCACTTGTGAATTAAAGTTTCCAGTATGTGCAGTGCCCCAGAAGGACACGTTGTCCTTTTGTTCTCCCGGAGCAGGTAGGAACCTCTCTCCTCCTAGTTACTGCTTTGACTTTGAGTACTACAGCAAAGTGCTGGGCTGGGACATCAGATAAAATGTGGGGCTTGTTCATCAACACCTTGGGCTGTGCAGTGCTCAATGCTCCTGAGCGTTGTGCTGTTTTGGCCAACACTATCAGGCAGTGCTTCTCAAACAGCACAAAAATGCAGGTGGTGGCTCCAGGAACAGGGTTTATTGGGTGACTTGTCAGGCTAGTGGACTCCCAATGATGGAGTAACCATGAGCTGTTGGCTTGCATATATATGCCCATAACTCTGAAAATGCAGCGAGCGGATGCTCCAGAGAATGGGCAGATCCAGATCTCATGGATAGTTGTATGCAAGTCTTCTTGACTTGTGACCAGCTCTCCTGCAAGAGATTTCTCTTTGGTTTTTTAGAGCAGTGTGTAGCGTTCCCCAGCATCCAGCAGCACTGGGAGCCTGGTGGTCCCCCGTGGCTTTCACTTGTTTGCCTAGAAATTGGTAAAATCGGGTTGCTGATCTTTTGAGCAGGTGGCTCAGGTGGGTCCACATGAGAAATGGGGCTCATTTCAGCAAAGGAGGTGTTTTTAAAAATTCACCCGAGCTGGCACATCCTCCTCCCCCATGCGCATGATCAGGCTTTTTCAGATGAGCATCCCCCATGATCAACCTTGGGTGTTGGCCATTCCTCTGCCCTGAAGGTCCTGGACCGGTTGCTGTGCTGAAGCAGGACGTGGGATGTCAAAACTCAAAAGCGCCCCAGGGTGCAGGTTCAGCGTGGCAGCACACTGTGTTTCTGCAAGGTATTACCTGCTGTAACCTGTCTCCCTCCTCTCCCTGAACTGGCTCCCGCACCGTGGATGCCGGCGGTGATGGAACAGCCCTGGGAGGGATGCAGAAAGCTGTGGGAAGCAGCTTGTGCAAGGAAGGCCAAATCCCTGGAGCCTCGTGCCGGTGGCTGAGCTGCATCGCAGCGGTCCAGACCGCAAGCAGGCAGGGGAACCGATTGCTCAATGCCGGGAGCAGGCAAATCTGCTGGTTGGAAAGCCTTTAATTAGAGCTAATTCAGGTTTGACTCTCGGTGATTTGTCTGTCCAAGCGCAGACGAATCGAGGCAGTTTCCCTCTGTACCAGACTGGTTTGATCTGAAGGAGCGGGTCACCCCGTTGGTGACAGGCGTGGGTGCTGCGCTGCACCTCTCCAGCATCCAGCCCTGCAGAAATGGTCTTGAGGGGGGAAAAAAACCCCCAAACAACCAACAAAAAAACCCCAACCCAACCAAAAGACACCCCCCAAAAAAATAATAAAAAGAGGTTTTTGTGCTGTAGAGGGAGAGAGGACTGTCAAGCAATGCAAATGCATGCATCCTCCCTACAGCTAATGGCATGATGCCCTTGGGGTGACCCGAGCCGGCAGTGAGCCTCTAATGCGTGCCAGTGTGTCCTCGATGAGCCCGGGAGGGATGCACGGGTGGCTTGTGCTGTCCGTGATGCCTTTGGCCCTGCCTGACATCCCTGGGTGCAAAAGGGGGGGGGGTTCCCCATCTCTCCCCACGGTCCTGTGTCACAAGAAAGCACCAACACCCCCAACTCATAAGTAAAAATTGTGTTATTGAATGATGTAGCTCTCTGACGGCAAATCTGTACCTTAAACCTAGCCAGCCTCCCTTCACCATCCCACCAGCTATTGTATTCTTGTCCCAAATCCTTTATCTGGCATCTGGCTTCAGCCCGTGAAACCTGAAAGCTGCTCTTTCTTGTAGTGCCCCGTTCCCTCAGCAGCCTTGCGAGCTCCGAAATCCAAATATTTACAACCCCTGATAGGAACAGGAGAATTAATGGGAGTCTCTGGAGCGTTACGGTATGTGGCAGGAACATTTTCCTTCGGGTAGGGAACAGCTCCACTGAAGACTTGCCGGCTTTTTTAGCTGCGGGAGATTATGCTGGTTTTGCATCGCACTGAATGAATTTAGGTTAAAACGAGATTAGCCCTCTGAATCGCTTTGCTAGCGTTTTTTTGCAGCTGATCCAGAAAATATGGAGAGTGCAGCAGCTCTGGGAAGGTTTTTTGGGGTGTGTTTAACTCGCAGGGCTCCTGTTAAGGGTTGGCCCTGGCTGTGAATGCTTCTCCAGCTTGAGGTTTGCAGAATTTCTCCCCGTGCAGGTAGGCTTGCCGGGCAGCGGCATGCGAGCCCGGGCACTGTTTAGCGAGCAGAGGCACACCCTAAATTAGCGGTGCTGACAACAACAAAAATAGGGGATATAGAGGGGGGAGAAAGGGAGAGGTTTTCCACTGCTGTCCCAGCAAATTGCAATTCCCCATTTGGGGACTTAAATTGGAAAAATTTCTGTGGAGCGCAGGCACTGGGTAGTGGGATTTTTTTGGGGGTGCCTAACAGCGTTTTGCAGATACCAAGGGGTGTCGGTGCTCGCCTGGGCTGGCCTGGGGCATTGCTGGCACAGCTGGCCACCTTGGCTACCGTGAGCAATGCTTTAAGCTCTTATCTCCTTATTTATGGCTCTGCTGGCCTCAGCTGAAATATTTCAGGGAATGGATGGAGGGGAAGCAGACAGCCTTGCTCAGGGCGTTCAGCAGGGCAGCCTCAGCAAAGCTTAGAAAAAATAATAAATTAATAAGGGAGATGTTGAAAATGGAGAGGGGGAGGCTGCAGCCCCAAGCCCGACGAGATTTAGGTCTGTGGCTAATTGCATGCCGCGGATAATCCCATGAATCAGCAGATATGTCAGGGCTGGGTGTGGTGTGAGGTTAAACTGTGGGATTTTCGGGGGGGGTGGTGCCAGAAGGGAAGAGGATGTGAAAGCAGCCCCGTGTCGAGGCATGTGGCTGGGGCAGCGCCTTGTGGCTTCTTTTTATTCCTCTTTTGCAGGTCAAAACCCAGGGGCGGGGGTGCAGAGCCTGGAGCAGTGTTCCCCAAATCTAGTCCCCAAGAGCTCCTGCCCATCCCCTGGGTTTCCTCTTTTGGCAAAGCAGAACCGGGCTGGACCCAGTAATTAGCAATTTGTGCCGCGTTAACCTCACGTGTCAGCGGTGGAGCGAGGGTGAAGTTGTTGGATGGGTTACCCAGCTGAGGGGCTGTGGTCCGAGGGCTGGGAAGTGCCCAGGCAGCCAGGAAAAAACCAAAATTGCGTGCAGTTTTTCCTTCTGGACTTGCATCAGGTTTTATTTGAGGCACAAAGCTGTGGGATAAAGTGGCCGGGGCCCTGCGGAAGGGGTAAGGCTGGTTGGGTTTTGCTGGAGTGGGCATCGCTGTTTTCCTTCAGGCTTACTCTAAACCTGATTTTTCAGCAAACCGAGGTTGGGTTTGAACCAGGCTGGAGAATGTGCAATACACAAAGGTTTAATAATTTATAAAGTAATACAAATATAAATAATATAAACACAAAAATACAAACTTTATAGGAGACGCAGTTATATTTGAGGTTTCCCTGCTGTGGTAGCCACATCTCCTTGGGTCTGTGTATTTGCGGTATAATGGGCTTGGGAGTGTAAGATGAAACTAGAAGATGGCGAGATCATAACAAGCCGAACTCGGCACTGACTTATTCAACCTCTAATTGAGTTTGAAAACTCTTCATCACGGCTTCATCGACTCTTCATCATGGTTTGAGTTGAAAAAGTGGGTGGGCAAATCCATAGAAAGGAGAAGCCACCAGGAGCTCTCTTGGAGACACCATCTTCTGCTTGGAGAAGCACTTGGCCCACGAATGGCCGGGGCCAGTGGGGAAGAGCTGCTTCCTCCATGGAGGGCTGCATTTTGGTCTTGGCATCTAAACCCTCCCCAGACCCAGCGTCGCCTCTCCTGGGTCGCGTCAGGCTTGACATGAGCAGCTCTTCTGCGGGGCTGCCTTGTGTTGAGGGACGCCGGCTCCACCGCAGAGGTGATGTCGGGTGCTCTTCTGAAACCTGGCCGGCGAGGTGAAGGACACGGAGAGGACATTTGGGCTCTTCCCCACCCCAGGGTGCTGAGCACCCTCGTGCCCTTCCCATCCTGGCGAAGGGCTCGCCTTCTGCTTTGCAGCACCTGCGCCCCATCGCCGCATCTCTCTGCCACCTCGACGAGACCTCGTGGCCTGCCCGGTGGTGTTTCACCTTCCAAGGTCTGGGTCTGCCCCGAAGGTAGACCCCCAAACACCACGTGCGCCATGAAGCCGCTCGTCTGAGCGGATCCCCCCTGCGCCCGTGGGGACCGCAGCGAGAGCATCCCTCGCCAACGCCGCCCTGCGTCTGCAACATCGCCCGCGTGGGGCTGCCGCCCAGCCCTGCCCCGTGTGCTGGGGTTTCTCCTCCTACATCCCCTACGGAGGCATAACAGACCTGGGAATAGGGCTGGTGTCAGCTGGGTGTCATCTTTTGGCAGGGAATCCGGGAAACGGCCGCCTCGGTGCTAAATTTATCCCCCCCCCCCAAACATCCCAGGAAGGTGCACAGCCACCCTCGGCAGCAGCAAACCTGCCACCGGCTTTTATTACCACCTGCAGGAGGAATTACAGGGAAGCGTTGCCCAAGGGAGGGGTTGTTTTTTGGTTTTTTTTTTTAGTGCGTACAACTGCTCCTTCCTAACATTAGCACAGCAGCTGCAGTTTCTGTTTGTCCAAGTTGAGCTTTTATTGCGGTACAGTAAAACAAAGGCAGAAAATGGGACCAACCAGTTCAAGCAGAGCTGTTGGGAGCAGCTGTGAAAAGAAAACAAAGCCAAGCCTATGTCATCTTCTGCAGCCACCCCCTTCTGTCCCCTTTCCTTCCTTTTAGGAAGGACCTTCAGACACCCTGAGCTGCTTAGAGCATCCTCCCAGAGGCACTGGGATCCCAGAGGATGTCGGTGCTTGAGACGCATCCTAAAGGGCTGGAAGTACACAGGAGCTTTTAGGATTTTTTTTTTTTTTTTTTTTTTTTTTTTTTTTGGCATTGCAAATCTCTTGCTGCAGTGCTTAGAAAAAAAAAAAATGCAAAAAAATTGGCAGAGCGCCCCGGTACGACTGACCGCTCGCAGGAGGCTGCTGATGCGTCAAAGCTGCCGCGGCGCCTTCGGTTTTCAGGCAGGACCGTGCGTCTAACAGTGTCCCATGTGTTTGTCTGCAGGTGCAAATGCAGCCTCAGTGGCAAGCGCAGGACCCCTGCAACGATGACGGAAAGGTGAGAAACGCGGTGGCTCTGCAAAGGCAAAAGAGCTTCAGAGGATTGGTTTGGGTTTGTTTTTTTGTTTTTTTTTTCTTCCAGTCAGAGCTCGGTTTCGCTCGAGCACTGCCGTTCTTAAAAACAGGAGCGGCCAAGGTGGTTTCGAGCAAGTGAGTCACGGCGTGGACTATGAATGGTGTATTTTTACACCTATTCCACAGGCTTCACCTCGCAACAACCTTTTGCTTTCCCCGGCCTTTCAAAACCCTCGTTCCCACTCGCTTTCTTCCCGCGGTTTAAACATTAACACTCATCCAAGCATCCTGTTTGCTTTGCCTCAAGCTTGCAACCGTTCAGCTATTTGGAAAGCTTTGGGCTCCCGGGATGCCTACAGTCAAATAACCTCAGCTGCTTTAGCAGCTGTTTAATTAAACTCTAAATGACTCGCTTCTGGGAAGGGTTTTTCCCCTCTGCTGGGAAGGCAGAGCTGGGGCAGGCGGCTGCTCCGTGCCCTCCCTGTAATTGTTCCTTGGCCGTCGGGCTCCTTTTGGAAATCAGGAGGTGGGTTTGTGGCTGGATATTAAATAGATGAGTTGCACGAGGAAAAACTAACCCCTAAAGCCTGTTTGTTGTTTTTTTATAAAGGGGAAATCGGAGCATGTTGCAATTTGGAAGGTGGCCAGCCGCTGTTCTGGTCCTTCCCTTGCTTTTCCCCAATAGGCAATAGGCTGATTCTTGTCGATGAGCTGTACTGGAAAGGGAGTTTCAGAGGAGAAGGCAGATTCTTTTAATTAAAAATTAAAGCTGACTTTTATTTTTAACATGCCTATTGCGTAACATGCTGAGCTAGAACAAATCGTCCCCTGTATATTTTCAATGGGGAAGGAAAAAAAAAACCAAACAAAAACCCCAAACTTTTATTCTACCAGGGACAGACTTCAATGTTAATTTAATGTGAACTAATGGGCGTCTCGGCAGACATGTGATTTGTGGGTGGCAAATTCCTCGACACGGATGAGGAATGCGCAGGCACATCCATGCTGGCGCGGAGGTGGCTCAGCAGCTCCCTGTCCCACAGCCTTTAATCCGAATTTTGCATTTTAATCCCTGGGTAGTAAGTAAAAGCGTGTTAGCAGGAATAGCCTGGTCTTCCCTCTGTAGAAGGAGAAAGCAGGGTTGTGAAATGCTGTTGGGAGAGCGGGTTGCATGTGGACAAGCCTTGCAATTCTGCTCTGTGGCAGGGATGAGGGGTTTGGGAAAAACCCCTCAAGCAGGGATGAGGGGTTTGGGAAAAAGTTAAATATTAGATGGTCCTTAAAGCAACTTGCTTGGGGGGACCTGGTGACCTGCAGAGGTGTCTGAGCTGCTAGCCAGGGATGTGGGGACGCTGCCCTGAGCCTCTCGTCCCCACCGGGAATGGGAACCAGAAATGCTCTGCTTGAGATTTGCACACCAAGGGGATGCCGAGAGGTGGAGGAGGGAAGATAATGTTGGCTGCTGCCATGGGGGTAGGAAGGAGGTGCAAGAAGGAAGATGCAGAGCACAGTCAAATTAGGAAATATGTTTACACCGGCTTCCCAGCACAGCATGTCCCAGCAGCGCTTGCTGTTCCCTGTATCTTCAGGACTGCGGAGCCAAACGTTTGCCCTTGGCTCGCATCAGGGTAGCAAAAAGCAAAGGCACTTGGGTGATGCTGTGGTCAATGCCAGCCCCTGCTTGTCCTTCCCAGTCCTGAACTTGGAGCCTCGTGGGATGGATTTTCTGCATCATGCTGTAATGGGGTGCTCATGAGGGCAAAAGAATCATGAACTCAAAACGTTACCAGCGTAGCTGGTCACAGGAGTGTGCTGCAGTGGAGATCCCCGAGGGGTCTCGCAGCTCTCTCCCTGAAGCCCTGGTCGGAGGCATGGAGCTGGGCTGTGCCTTGCTTTTAGCAAACAATAGCTATGGAGCAGGGTTCCTGGGGGACCTTACCTGCTTGGCCATCGTCACCTGTTGCCCCCAAGAGCTGCGCTTCGGGCTTTAATAAACCCAGAGCGAGAAGGAAAACCAAGTTAAAACGCTCTGCTGCGGTTGCACGCACCGTCCTGGTGCTGCGGTTGCTCCTACCGAGAGCGCGGGTTGCGTTACCCCTCCTGCCCGTTGAGTGCTGACGTGCCAAATGCCAGCGCTGATGTCCCCCCCCGGGTTACCCCCGGTGCCTCTCCTGGGTCAGCAGGTCCCCTAGGAGGAGGAGGCCACCCAAATGCAGGGACCGCTTGCCAAGGGTGGGCTAGAGGGTGTTGAAAGCTGGGATGCAGGTGGTTTTGAGTGCGAGCCCGTGGCGTAGCATCCCTCTGAGCTAATTTTCCTTCTCTTTCTTTCCCCCAAAGCTGGAAGCTGACAGACTGGCGCTGCCGGTGAGCCCCAGCCCGCTCAGCCCCGCGCCCAGCCCCAGCCCCAAGCCCCCCGAGGCGGCCGTCCTCACCGTGGAGCCCTCGCCTTCGGAGAAGAAATGCTTCTTCGTCGACGAAGCAGAGCCCCTCCTGCGGTGCGACTCGACCTCCAGCGGCTCCTCCGCGCTCAGCCGGACAGGCTCTTTTATTACCAAAGGTACCAAAAATCAGCCTCGGGGCTGGGGGGGAGCAGGAGGACCAAAGGGATGCCACGGTGTGTCCCCTGCGGTCAGCGCACGTGGCAGAGCTGCCCAACGTGATGCCGTTATAAGTAAATAACTGGGGAAACTGGCTCTCCAGGATATGTTTATCACATCCTCATTCCAGACCAGAATAGCCTGTTAGCAAAGATGATACAGATTTGAGAGGGGAAAACACCTTTAAAGGCTTTTAACTCTTTGAAGTGCTGCCAGAGAAGTTGTAGCATCCCTGGATGTTCGAGGGGGTTTCTCCTGAATTTTGGTTGTTGTGTTGGCCTGTGTGTTACTGTACAAGATGAACCAGAAAAATGTCATTTCAAGATTGAATTTATTTTTTTTTTCCACCCTTGGTCCTGCTTGCTGCAGCATGTGACTTGAGATCTAAATCACCGTTAGTCACCCCTCTTTTTTGAGGGGGTTTAATTTACTGCATTTAAGTTGCTGCATTTAATCCTCTTTAAGTTCTGTTGAAGGTGAAACACTGAGCTCAGTCAACCTACCAAATTTATACTTGGGTGCGGAAATGAAGCTGACCCAATGAAAACAACTCAAAAGAGCAGAATTCAGCTTTTTTGGCTCCCCTCCTGCCTTCACTTTTCCACATTGGCCATTCAGCATTTATAAATGCTGTATTTGCTCTAGCGGAATCCTGAATTAGGTGCCTCAGCAGCGCTGGCTTCTCCATTTTCTCCCCTCCCCGTCGCTCATCGCCCTCCACCTTTTCCCTCGATTCTCCTGGTGGTGTGTCCCTCTCCAGAGGTGGCACCAGGGCATGGACCGAGCTCTCTAAGGAGAGCAATTCCTGGTTAGCAGAGCTTTCTCGAGGGGTTTCTTGACCACCTTCCCCTTTCCTCCTGCAGAAAAGAAGGACACCGTCCTGCGCCAGGTGCGTTTGGACCCGTGCGACCTGCAGCCCATCTTCGACGACATGCTGCACATCCTCAACCCCGAGGAGCTCCACGTGATAGAGGAGATCCCGCAGGCTGAAGACAAGCTGGACAGGCTATTTGAGATCGCTGGAGTCAAGAGCCAGGAAGCCAGCCAGACCCTCCTGGACTCTGTCTATAGCCACCTCCCCGACTTACTGTAGGCACTGGGTCACCACGCACTCTCCGAATATCTGCTAGAGCTAGCTTGGCACTCGTTAAGATGACCGACAATATGCAGGCAGGTTTTGTTGTAGAATATATGGCCAGTATTTTCGTTGAGGTGTCCTTGGTTTCTGGAGGGGGGGCAGTTTGCCAGTGTTGCACCCCTCCACCTTAACTCTATTGCTCAGTCCAAGTCTTTGCACCCTCTGCCCCTTTCCCGAGCATCTCTTCTCCTTGTTCTCATTCCAATCAGATCAGTCGATGCACTTTAAAAAAAAAAAAAAAATAAAAAAAAAATAAAAAAAATGCAGTTAACGAACTAAAAGACCACAAATCCGGTGTAATTTAACACATCAAATCGGGGATTGCTCTGTAACCCACATCTTCTGTCAAAGCTGTCGCTCGGAGTGACCGTCTCCCACCACTTCCCTTCGCCTCGGAGCGGTGAATGGCAAAAACACGCAAAAAAAAACCCCAATCGTTGCTGGTTACCGTCTCTTAAAGCAGCTAAGCTTCCCACTCGAGCTGACTTTTTTTTTTAATGTACTATTGTATAGCTCATATCCATCGCTGAGATTTTACTAGCACGGTTATTTATTGTATGGTTTTCACCCGGACAATGCATCGCGCTCCTATAAGCTAAAGCAGAAGCGCTTGAAACGCAAAGAAAAGGGTCAGTCCCACCAACCTTCGAGGTGATGAAAAGGTCCTTTGCCTTCAGTCGAATGTAAGGAGTTATGTTGCCTTGCCGCTTGTGGGAACGGCGGGGGCCCCGAAGGGAGCCGGTGCTGGACGTGGGGAGGTGAAGGCGGCCGCCGGTGGTCCTGCTCTCCTCGTGGTGTAAGACTTAAACCAAGCTATGCTTTTACACTCGTGTCTCTTGTTTTTTATACAGACGTGGCCGATAGGTTCTCCAAAGACCTTGCCCGGTCTTAATAGTCTCTTCAAATCACACTTCACTTTTTATTAAAAGAAAAGAGGTTGGGGGGTGGGGGAAAAAAAGCTGCATCGTAAGAAGTCTGTCTGATTATATTTGCAACTATTATGCTCCCGTAATGAACAGTCTGTACTACGCTCAATTTGAAGAAATCCTGATACGAGGGTGGCGTGTGCCGGCCCGTGGGAAGGGGTGGGAGTGGGGGAAGAGGGGAATGAACTGAAAAATTGCCTTCCAGTGTACTAATTTATTAATAAATACTAGGTGTTTGTTACTTGACATGATTCTGCATTAACCTCCTTAACGCCTGCCTCTGCTCGGGGACACCTGGGTTGGAGCAGGGGCTGCTCGGGGTGCCCCTGGCGGGGTGAAGAGGGAGATTTGGGGGCTTGGGGGTGGCGAGGGGGTTGTCTCCTGTAGCTCTGAGGCTAAAACGTGGTTGCTTTCCATTGACAGCACTGCCTCGAGTCCCCACGGTCACTGCTGGAGCTCTCTGCAGCCGGGGCAGGGGATGCTTCCCTGTGGGGCAGGTCCCCGCACGGAGCCAGGGTGGGGGACGGGTGTTAATCCCTGTAGCTGTGAGCAGATCAGATGGCCGGTGGGGCTTCCAGGGTTGGTTTTTGCAAGCCCTCAAAGGCTTTGCAAGCATTTTGAGGGGGCTGAAGTATTAATTTTCCAGGATGCAGCTGCTGTGCTGAGTCACTCCTGAGCGAAGGTCTTGCAGTCACAGCATTTCTCTTGCCCTGCTACATGACCAATGTCCTTAAAATCTCCACTTCCAAATAACTCATCCCTTGTTATTCTGCCTACAAATGGAAACCTTAATGGGACAAATGCTTCTAGTTTATTACACTGTCATTTTGTATACTTGGCTCCGGAGTGTTTTCTGTTAACTAGGGTACTGTGTTTTCCTTCTGGCTGGCACTGAAAATTGCTGTCACAGGACTATATGTAGGTACAGGATTAAAACTTTTCAACACACGGACAGGTGAAATACAGTGCAAAATAGCAAAAGCCTTTATTGGGAGTGCTGGGGTGGGGTTTTTCCCTTACTGGCAATGAAGCATTGAGCTCTTGGTGGCTGCAATATGTCTTCGAAGCATCACGAAGAAATAGCGAGCATGGCTGGTGTGCCTGCCATACACCAGGTTGCTAAAAGCAGTAATTTGAGGTGGAGGCTAATACCACCTTGTTGGCAAGTGGTTTGTTTTTTTTTTTAATCTCTGTTGGGAGCGGCGGTGGTTGCTGTCGATATGCCTGGGCAAGAATGGACAAGGGCAGGGAAGGCGTGCAATCGTGGGCTCAATCCATAGCTTAGGGCAAGCACAAACCACCAGCTTTAAATTATCCTTAGCAGGCTCTCGGAGTGAGTCTAGCTGGGAAATTGGGGATTTATCCTTTTCTGGTGGTCCAGGTTCTCCTAGGTAAACCCATGGGTGGAAGCACCAGAGCCATCGTGCCACCCTCCCAGGGCACCGCTGGCCCCATCCCGCAGCTCCGCTTCCCATCCCGGCAGCCACTCGTGTTTTCTGATGGGGTTTGAAGGTAAAGAAAAAAAAAAAAAAAAGTCCTGGAAAGAGGATTTAGCAGCCAGCCTCAGCGTGGGCATGTCGTGGAGGTGCCTTGGCCAGGAGATGCCGAGGAGGCACGAGGAAGCTGTAAAAGGGGCGCAGGTGGGTCCCTGGGCTGTTGGGATGTATTTAACTCATCTTGGTGACAGGCGACGGGGCAGGCCAGGATTTGGGCAACCCTTGGCCCTATCTGCGCTGTGGATGCATCCAGCATCACTCCCTCCTTTGCTCGTGCCTGGATGGTGGTCTTGGCCCTGGCTCCATCGTCCCCTATTTCTGAGCTGTGCCCTTTGCTGTATGCCTATGTGTGTGCAATATATTCATTTATTACATGTATTTAATATATACTACATAAATATTTTTCTATATTATGTTATTTATATATTTACGCATTTTTAAATTCTTTTATTATGTATTTATATATGTGTATTATATATATATATAAACATATTCTATGTATCTGGGGGTGTGCAGGGGAAATGTCTGAGAGCAGCTGAGCCACACGTAGAGGCAGGGTATTTCCTGGCAGCGTGGGAGGTGCGAGGAGCCACAAGCCCCGTGCCCCCACCTTCCTCTGAGCCACCTCTTTTATACCTTCAGAAAAAAAAGCAGGCAGGTAGGATCCATGGGTTCGTGACGTGGAGGCATAACTGCACAGCAGGGAGAGACTGTCCTTGTCCTCGTACGTGGCTTATTTGAGACATCGTGGGCAATGCACAAACCTTGCATGCTGCAAGACCGGTTCTGGCGTGCAACTCAAATGGGTGATGTTTTTGGCTAAATGGGTTTAGCAAGGTAAAGCTGCGAATAGAAAGACCTTTATAAATACATAATAGTATGCATAACAACGTATTTTGCATTTTATGCAAAATATGCATTAAAAATGTACTCAAGGGTGCATTGTAGGCGCGAGGCGGGGGTTTAAAACGCGCAGTTCTGCTTTGTCCCTTGGCCTCGCTGGCTCAGTCGCAGTGTTTGCTCCTTGCGTGCTGTCTTCCACCTGGGGACAGCGGGAGGAGAGGAGATTTGGGTGGCAGAGCCTGTGAAACCAGAGGGGACAGAAAGGAAGACGAGTGCAGCCGTGCTCCCCTCCTCTACCTGCTGTGGGCATCTGGCATCAGAGATGAGACTGAAATTTTTTGTGTAGGTCAGTCCTGCTTGCTGTGGGCTTGGACGTGAGGTGTGGAAATCGCATCTTCCCCCGAGGTCACAGTGTCTGCTGGGACGAAAACCTCCCGAGATGCCTCCAGCGTGACCTGGCATCCTCAGGACTGGATGGCTCTGCTGTTCCAGGGTCTTTTAATTCCTCCAGTGCAAATGAGGTTTGGAATTTTTTTTTCATTCTTTTGTCTTCTTTTTTTTTCCCCATGAATTGCAGGTGCTCCCTGCAGAAGAGCAAAGCATCTGGTGCACTTTCCTCCTACCCCAGCCTAATTGGATTTTATCCTAATGGGGAATTAATTGCAACCCTCCGGCTGTGATTGCTTGCATCCCCGGTTGGAAAAGCACCCGGGGTCTTCTGGGAGGTTATTCAGCCCTCCAGCTCCTTTTACATCAGCTAATTGTCGGTGAATTGCAACACAGTCTCTGCGTAGGAGGAATCCACGCAGCCTTCGTGTGAATAACCTGCGGGGCGATGGGTGGCCACACCGCCCGAGGATGCTCCGTGGGCTCGGCGTGGGATGCAGGGGATATTGGGGGACCCATGTCCATCCCCAGAGCTGCAGGGATGGGATGGGGGCAGGTCGGCACAGGGGCGGCTCGCTCCCAAATCCTCCTCTAGCATCGCTTGGCTGCGAGCTTTTAAGTCACTAGGGCTTTGCAGCTGGTTTTCTTCTCTTGGACTTTGCTCCCGTGAGTACCGCGACAGGGAAGTTTCCAGGGCAACTGGTAGGAAATGGGAAGATGGAGGAGAAATAAGAGGAGCCGTCATTTATGTATTCATCGAGTACATGTCTAGTGGTGGCACCCCCTGACGTGTTTATCAAACCAGCCTTTAGGACACAGCTGCTTCTTCACTGTGTGAGCATTTGAGGTTTACATTTTCCTTCCTACTGCTGTAATTTAATTTTCCCTTCCAGCTTCCTTCCCTTTCTCAAGCATTTTCTTAACCAATATAATCCAGAAAAAAGGAGAAAAAAAAAAAAATTAACCCAGAAGCATCTGAATAACATTGGATCAGCTGTTGATGAAGATGCTGGCCAGCAACTCGGGCAGTGACTTTGTGGGATTTCCTAAACTTGCATCAACCTTTCTGCAGGTTTAGTTGTTGTTACAGCCAGGTGACGTTCTCATCTCTGTTCTTTAGGTGCCTAAAATGCTCTTGGAGTATCTGACTCTGAAGTCAGTTAAGTGATGTTAGAGATGTTCCTCTCTCTGCTTCTCAGATTTGCTTTGGCTGTGTGATTAAACCACAGTAGTGATCTAATTCAAAGCCAGAATCTAGTCTTTCCTCTGATATTTTTGGGGAGGAAAAACATTTATAAGTTTATTAAATGTTGCAACCCTGCGAGTTTTTTCTTTTTAAAAATTTTTTTTAAAATTTCTTTTTAATTTTTCTTTATTGCTTTTTTGGTTTTTTTCTTCTTCTTCTTTTCCCTATGCTAAAGAAGGAAATCTTTCGCTTAGGGCATGACCGAAATCTTGCTAACGCCCACAAAAAATCACAGTGGGTAATTTACAGACACAAATGCAAAATTATGGCATTTTCCCTTTGGGTTTTTCTTCCCTGGATACGCATCAGTCCCGAACCTGGGGACCTCACCCTAGGAATGGCTGGGAAAGGTGTGGAGGTGGAGAAGAGCCTTAGGATTGACCTTTTTTAGTCCTAACATTGGGAATAAACTGCCCGGCACAGGCAGGAGCAACTTGGTCAGCGGGAGCAGGTCTTGATGGGGAGCTGAGCCAGGCAGGGCTCCTGCCCAAATTTTTGTATAAAAACCCTGTGTTAAACCTCAGGGGAGGATGGGGGAGATGTACATTTAGGTCCTCCTTAGCCCAAGGGAGGTGACTCAATAATGTCCATGCCAGGCATCTTCTTGTTTTCCTCTGGCAATCTTCTACCCTTGCAGGTCCATGGATCCACCTTCAGCGCCAGGAGGGGAAAATGTCGTTTTTATTGTTGGAAACGTCGTTTCTCGGCTCAAAACTCATCCCTAACCTCAAAACACGTTGGGTCCAAGATGAAAGACTTCTGTTTCACTGCAAAAAGCAGGCATGTTGTCTTGTTTTCTTCCCTTCCTCTTCAGTAGTAGGTTTGGAGGGGGTTGAGGTTGTCCATCAGGACTTTGGGGTCTTTATTAAACTGTATGGAGGCCCTAAGTTGAAACAAGAGAGGTCCCTGGCGGGTGTAAGGAGAAACTTTTCCACCCTGAGGACAGTGGAGCAGGTCAAAGGAAGAAGTTGTGACCAGCTAAAGCCATGAGCAGCTTGGTCTGACCCCAGAGCTGGCCCTGCTTGAGCAGGAGGTTGGGCTGGAGATCCATGAGGTCCTTTCCAATCCCAGTTATCTATGGTCCTGTAAGTCACAGTGCAAATGTAACGTAAAAGTAATGAAGCTTTTTATTATTATTATTATTATTTGAAATTATTTGACTCTTGAGCATTACTACGAGGCAGCAGAAAGCATTTGCACCTTCCTTGAAGACAGCTTTCTCTGGATTCCTACCTACCTGCCAGCTTGGACTTCAGCAGTGAGCTTGTGTTTCTTTCAAAGGGCTTCACTGTGTGACTGATTTTTATCCAGAGTGCTCTGCTAAATATCAGGATGATATTTTGCTGGGATCCCAATAGCATAAAAGGTGCAACCCACACCTAGTAGCTGCCTTGGGCTTTCCCCAAAACTGTCTGGATCCTCTGGGCAGCAAAATGGCTGTACACCTTGGGCAGAGCGCTGGCATGTGAGATTTGTGCCCTGCAGAATAAAAGCAATTTCCAATTAAGCAGTTAACGGGATTTAGAAATTGGCGAGCAGCTCTCTCTGAGAGGGTTGTTTCTGGAAGGCATTTTCCAAAGCGGTAGTTTCACAACACAGTGACTGAGATGGCAAAACCAGCCAAAGGACCTCCTGCTCCTAGGTGTACCGCTCCAGCTCCGTGGTGTGGTTCACCTCCGTGGTGTGGTTCACCTCCGTGGTGCCAAGACAAGCTGTGTGGGTACCCTGGAACAGCCTGGACTAGACCATGGAGCCGCAGGTGGAATGAGAAGTGGTGGTGAAGCTGGTGTAAACCCCTAAAGCAGCTCCATCTCCAGGTCAAGGTTTACTCATCCTTCAGGATCATTGGATAATTTAGAACCATAACATTAACTGAAGCTGGGAGGGACCTTTTAAAATCACCTGGGGCAGCCCCCTTTTCAATGCAGGGACAGCTTCAAAACTGAATCTGCTCTCAGACTGAGATCAGGTTGCTCAAGGCTGTGCTCAGTTGAGGTTTGAGCATCTCAAGGGGTGGAGACCCCACATCTTCTCTAGGCAACCATCCACAGAAAAGGCAGAATATTCCATTTTTTCCCCCCATTTTTGCTGTGAGAGAACCAGGTTTATGTATCACAGCACACGAAACAGTCTCAGGGAAGGGTCCCCTGCATGAAACTCAGTGTCGTTGGAGCGGTCCTGGGCACAGCCTGGGCTTCCCAGGAATTCCCAGGCACGGCGCTGGAGCTCTGTCTGGCCACAGACCACTCCAGGCAGGAGCCTGAATGTGGCCACCCCGTCTAGGATGACTAAAAGAGTCAACTGGTGTGGACGTGGCCAGACCGTGCCAGCTGGCCTTCTTTTGGACCCCGTGGAGCACCGTTTTGCCAACTCACGCAGTCCGTTAGGTGCGGATCTGTGGCGATACTCCACACGCACACGGTGGAGGTTTGCTCCCCCTCCACCCCTTGCCCAGCTGAAGGGCCCAGCCTTCTTCTTGTCCCAGTTCTCATTTCCATCACACCTTTGGCCGAGCCAGTTTAAGGCTCTAAAACTGCAGATCACTGCCTGCTTGCTTGCTGGCGTGGCTGGGAGCTGAGGGACCTGGGGGGGGACAGTGGAGGACCTGCCTGTTTTGGCAGCTGTGGGTATTTCTGGCACCGTTGTTGCATCAAACCGCAAGCCCTTGAGCTTTGCAGTGCTCAGCAGAGACGGGCCAACACACCCTTATATCTCTGTCCTCCTGCTACCCTGTTTCTGCTCCAAGCCCTCAAGAACCCTTGGCAGCAACACCAGCTTCACCTGTCTGCTCCCTTCCCACGACAGATGAGATTAACTTTGCCTTAATTTAATTTGAAGGGAATGAGTTACTCATCAAGCATGCTAGTCTCGAAATACATTTCTGGGCACAGGAGCTTTTGCCAGGACCTGTCAGGCTCAGCGGGAAACAGGACTCTGGGCAGGACATTAATCTGCCTGACTTTGTTTCTGGCAGCTCAGATCTTTCCAGACTAATACTTGGCAAGGATTAGATTGATTAAGTCATTGATCTTCCAGGGTGCTTCAGTGGGCTGATGAGTGCTTTGCACGGTAACTGCTTCTTCTCTTTTGCTGATAATATTAATTTATTATAAGAATAACTAGTTGTCTTACAGGTCTCCCAGCGAGCGGAGCGCTGGGTACCTTACAGCAGAGCCTGGCAGCATGATTGTCATTTTACAGGAGGGGAAACTAAAGGATGGAGATGAAACTCCCCATCAGCAAACTAAGAAGAAAAAAAAAAAAAATCAGGGTGAAATTCAGAGAAAAGTGTCATCCCATCAGACCCCACACCAGCCTCCCTTGAGGAGCGTACAGGTAAGGCTTACAGTTTGAAGAGCTGAGCCCCAGCAAACAGGGAGCGTTGGAGGCAGTGTTCCCAACCACGCTTTCCGTTAATTAATTTTCCCTTTAATGTAGTTTTCAAGCTGGAAATAAATCCCTGGCTATGCTGGCTCCCTAGTTAGACGTCTGCCTTCGTCTTGCCCCCGTCATGCCACATGCAACTGGGATGAAGGTCCAGCTCCGGAGCTGAGCCAATGGTCCCGTCCTCCATCCTCTGCCTCCTTCCCCCCAGAGAAAACCACTCGCTCCTGCCTTTTGCCCTGGCCTGTCCCGTCTCCTTGGAGTGGGGATGCTTCCTCACCCTGTCCTGTGCGAGGGCATGGGGTGATGCCCATACAGCTGTTGACGGGAGAAAGACCCGAAATCGGTGAGCAGAGCTCTTGGCTTTGCAAGTGAAGTGGTTCCATGTGCGTGGGGGATTCATACCCAGAAATTACAGCTGGCCACGAGCATTGAAAACCTTCCCAACAGGTTCCCCCAAGGGAGAAAAGGGAATTAAAGCTTTTGAAATGCAATATAGCAAATAAAGATTTCAGCTGGGTAATAGCCAGCTATTTTTTCAGTTTTGTGTTTCTTTCTCTTCCTTTCTCCAGGACCTCCCTGCCCTGCATCTGGCCATCATTTCTGCAGTGGGAGGATGGGGGGAGCAGGGACTGGTGCTCTGCCAGCCTCCAGGATGGGGGGCACCTCCAAACCCCCCTGCAAGGAGGGAGCACCCCCTGCCTTCCACCCCCGGATGGGCCTTGCCAGCTGGTTGGCAACCTGTGAGTTGGTCTGGGCTAAAATCAGGCTGGGAACCATCTGAAAAATTCAAGTCTGGACAGGGAAGATGAATTAACCTGCCCACATGAGGTGAGACCACCTAAAGGAGGTGTGAGGACAGGGCATCAACCCTTTCCCCCACTCCTGCTGTTGCCATCTTATAAAATTTCCTTTTTAAAAATTACATTTAATCTTGAAAATAGCTTTCCTTTTTTTTTTTTTTTTTTTTTTTTCTTGTCACCTCTGCTTTTATCTGCTGTAATAGCTGGGAAGTTTTCTCTAATTAAATGTCTCCATGGACAGATAATCCTGTTTTGCTCTAGTGTCAGTATGGTCCTTTAGCTAAATTAAATATTTTCCCTGCGTGATGTTTATCCTTCCCTGCCTGCCCCTTGGCTCCCTCTTGGAGGTATTTGAAGACCATGATCCATTTCCTCTCTTTTGTTTCTTCTTCTGGGCTTGGGAAGTCAGGTTTTCTCAGGGTTTTGACTCATGCCTGGTCATTTAAAGGGATTCCCGTTCTCAAGCATCTGCTCTTCTTCTCTGGATGTTTTCACCCCTGTAGCAGAGGTGGGAAGAAGGAGGCAGGCATCTCCCCACCTGCCACAGCTAAACCCAGCAGAAACCACAAGCCAGAGCCTCTTTTCCTTGGGTGAGCAAGTCCATCCTTGCCCGTCAGACCCCCTTCAGCTCAGCCCAGCTGTGTTGTGGGAAATCAGGGCTGCGACCAGTGTTGCTGCTGCTCCGGACTTCAGGGTCATCCTCGGTACATCCAATGCACGGGGACAGCCTTGTGCCATCAGCATATGTCGCTAAGGAAAGGTGAAGTACATCCATCTCTGCACTAACCTCAAGGATCTTCTGGCAGCTTCCCTCCAGAATTCCTCCCTGCTTCCATTGCCTGGCTTGGGGCAATGGATGGCACTTTAAGAAGTTAAATATTTGTTGAGTGCCTGCCCCTGTTTTAGGGTTGCACTTGTATTCATCTGGAGCTCCACATTTCTGCGGGGCGTGGTGGGTCTTTCTCCTTGCTTTCTCCTATTTGATGAGCTCAACTCCTGGCTGGTCCCCGTCCCATTGTGGACATCCAAATGAGGGCCCTCGCTGTTGGGAAACCCTGCTTACTTTAATTCTTTGCAGTCTTGTTGTTTATTCCTAACATCCTTGAGATGGTGAATAAACTCAAGAGCACCAGGTCCAGCCAGTATGGCGTGACCCCAGCCGAAACATGAACTCTCATCCTCTTGCATGGGGTGACCCTGTCCAAATTCCCCCCCAGGGACAAGGTGATGTCCCTGTCCTCCCATCCCGAGCAGCACACAGGAGATTTTTGGGAGGGTGTGAGATCTCCTGGGCCAAAACCATGGCAGGGGTGGTCCTCACGCTGGTGGCATTTGCAGCCAAGCTCTGGTGATGCTCAGTTTGTAAGCTTTGCCTGTTTGAAATCAGGAGTCTTCAGCATGGCCCTGCCTTTGTTTATGCTTTCACTTCACGTCCATCAACTGCCTCATCTGGACTAATTCAGCCTTCCTCTCCTCTAACTTCTCAAGATTGTGATAAATAATTTATGTAATAGGCTGAGTCAGGTTTTGTTGCCCAGTTTAAAGCACACAGGCTTCTGCAAAACACGCCTTGCTGTTAGCCTAGAAATAGGGCCACTAATATAATAAACGTAATAGTTCTGGCTCTTCTCCCTCCTATGGTGACATAAATTTGGGGTGACACTTGCTCAGTAACGGCAGCTACTCAGTTGTGCCATGAGCGTGCGGGATGAAGTGCCAAAGAGACAAACTTACAAGATTTTCTGGATCTGGCAGGGAAATAAAAGCTGGTCCAGCAGGGACCAAATCCTGGCAGGTCACCAGTAGATGTAATCTTTGAACTCATGCGTGTGGGCACGTGCTATGGAAGAATGTCAGCGTGCACCTAGGATACCCGAGCAATACCACACTGGGGGGGGGAAGCTATTTTGATGGGAAAAATAAAAGTAACCTGGATTTTCTGCACCTCATACTAAATGCCCCCCCTTTTTTTAACTGTCCTTTCCCACTCCCTTTGTTTCGCTCCGCTTCCCCCTGTCCTACAGCTGCATCCCTGGAAGACCTCAGTGTGGAAGGATGTGGGGTGGGAAGGGCTGGAGGGGCTGTTTTCCTGCATCCACCCCCAAGGCGAGGCACTCCTGTACGTGATTCCCATGGATGAATAATGCCAACAGTGCTTTTCTGCCGCGGATGGCCATGTGGGGCTCAGTGTGAGCCTGACATCCCGAGCCACAGGTGCTCTGGCCTATTCAGGACCCCTCTGGAGGAACCAGACTAGGACGGCATGCCAGATTTTAAATGAATACGTGTGTATCTGTGGAAGAGGCAGTGCTACAGCACCTGGCTTGCATCCTAAAATAGCATTCAGCTTCACTGATTTTGGCATGCTTGCCCCAATGCACAAGAGCCACAGGGGACTCGACCCTCCAGTTTGGGGTTTGGGTGTTTGAAGGGGTGAAAATACCTCCCCTGAGGGCAGCAAACCCTTCCTTTGGCGTTAACGCCTCTAATGCTGCCCTGGCACTTGGTCCTACCCCAGGCTGGGACTGGGTCCCTAGGCCAGGTCCCAGCTCTCTTCTCAAGTGTCACCCACTGGGGTCTCAATATGATGCCCACAGGACTGTGTTTCAAACTCTGTGAGTGTTTCCCAATCAGACTTATCGGTTAGTCCCTGTAAAAATCCAGCACTGCCATTACATGGCAAACTTGTGCTCAGTGGCGATGGACGGACCCAGGGAAACTGCACGATGGACAAGTCACCCGAAATAACCCCTCATTTGTCTGGACTCCCAGCAGCTCCTGAAAAACAAACTGGGCGATTAACACTGCGACAATCAACGCACGCTGACGCAGCACTGCTAATTATAGAGCCGAGGCTCAAGCAAGCGCTGCACAATTAGCATTTCTTAGAGGAGGCTGCAAGAGGCACGAGTGCTGCTCGGCTGGCCCCAACCCTCCTCCAGGCTGAAGGTGACAGCACGATGCCCACCAAGAGCTGCCCTGCCGCCCTGGCAGTCCCACGGCGAGTAGCACAGATTTACACCCTCCTGCTCCAAGGGTGATGTTTGGGCTCAGAGTATCGGAGCAATACATCGCACGTGATTTTCGGAGGAAGACCAGATACTCCCCGCTGGTAGCTCCAGTGGGAGGGAGGGAGGGAAGTGGCGAGACCGTGACATTAGGGCTTGCAGCGCCTGTCCTTTGCGTCATTCATTTGTGTTGTTCCCCGAGGCTCTGTTAAAAAGCACAAGGTGTAATTTTCAGTGCTGAAATGCCGGTGTCTTACCATCATCCATCTCTAAATGTGCAGCCATTTCCTTCCAGAGGAGACATTTTTCTGAAGATAAAAAGAAATGCGTGTTTTGACCAGAGTAAGCAGCTGTTTGCCTGTGCTTGCCAGTTTTTGGAGCATTTGGCAAGCTGACATTACCACATTAAAATCCTATTTAACGTAATCCTCGCTGCAGCACCCCATAGACATCCCCATCCTCCAGCTCTGGGAAACCTCCATGACCAGCACCACTGAAGTACCTGAAATTCTTCATTAAAGGCCACGGATGGTCCCTGTGCCCCAACACATGATGTCCAACGCTGCCACAACCGGTGCCAGCCTGGGCACCAATTCCAGGCTGGAGTTTGAGGAGATGAAGTGGCCCATTTTTAGTAGGGCCTGTTGAGATAGGACAAGGGGTAATGGTTTTAAACTAAAAGAAGGTAGATTCAGACTAGGTAGAAGGAAGAAAATTTTTACAGTGAGGGAGGTGAAACACTGGAACTGTTGCCCAGAGAGGTGGTCGATGCCCCATCCCTGGAAACATTCAAGGCCAGGTTGGACAGGGCTCTGTTGAAGATGTCCCTGTCCATGGAAGGGGGGTTAAACTCGATGACCTCTAAAGATTCCTTCCAACCCAAACTAATCTATGATTCCTGATCAAAGAGTTGAGTGGGACTTGCAGGATCTCCTCGTGGGCTGTAGGTGCCCAAGTCCCATGCCAAGGACCTGCACCCACCCACCTGGGGAGGTGGCGCAGGTGAAGTACCATCAAGCCCCATGCGGCTCTCCTGGGACACGTGGTGGTTGGAAGATCATCCATCCCCATCGCCGCAGCGAGCAGGCTCCCCACCGTCCCCCAGCTTGCAGACCTGCGTCCCCAGTTTCGGATAAGCTCAATGCCCAGCACATCGCTGCACTGCATCCCACACCGGCACATTTTTCCACTGCTTCCATCCTAGGGACTCGCAGCAGTGCTAGAGCTGGTTAATGGGTCCGACTGAAGACTTTGATATTTAACTTGATTCCACAGCCAGGCAGAGACGGAAGAGGTGACCCAAAAAGGTCTTGTCCAACTTCAGCCAGGAAAATCATGTCCTGTTCTTTCAGCAGGAAAAAAACTTGGCCACAAACACATTGCATCTTGTTGTGCGCTGGAAGCATCTGTTCCTCACCCAGGCTGGTGTCACCTCTTCTGATCCCTACGACAACGGGCTAAAAGCTGGCACAAACCCACCGGCACAGCATCATATGGATGCACGTAACTGCCCGGGCTGCTGGCAATTTTAAAGGGTGGCCCACATGGTCCTCACAACTTAAAAAGAGCCTGCCTTGCACCTGGGATTGGGTTGCTCCATCTCATCCCAGCAACGGTTTTGGGTTTGTGCCTGCCTGCACGTGTGATTGCACATTCCCATCACAACTGGTTTAATGAATCTGAGCAAACGAGCACAAAAACATCAAGCCGTACTGATTTTATGCCACTGCCAGATTTTGCACTCGACTTGGGTAGTGGGAGCCAGGGAGATAAAATACAGCTCATTTTGCTGATGTCAGTGAAGTTTAAAATTCAAGACAAATTAATTGCATCTGTATTTTTTGATTGGTGAAGGCAATTTTGTGAAGCATTTGTTAAAGTTGCCACTTAAGGAGGAATTTCCTAACTGCAGAAGTTAATAACTTTAAAACTGCTGCTCAGGCTCCCTGCAAATGGGGCTGCTTTGTGCTGCAAATCTCTTTGAGGCTCATAATTCAATCCTATTTAGAAGCAAATTTCTTAGATTTAGAGCAATGAATATTTAAATACTACCAGTTGAAACATTTTCAATTTTGAGATCATTTCAAAGCCAGGAGAGTTTATAGCATTCGGGCTACTCCGCAACGCTTTAGCGTCTGAATTTATCCGAACTGTAACTGCATCTTAAGCAGCTTAAACAGCTATAAAGGGTTAGAGTAGTTTAAAGGGTTAGGGTAGTTTAAGCAGAATATCATGTTTTCGGGGCTTTGGTTAAAGAAATAGGAGTTCACAGGCTGTCAAGCCCAGCGGCTCCAGATGAAGAACCTGACAAACACTGCTAGAAAAACTCTCTGAAGCGCTCAGCATGTTCTCTGCTTTCAAACCTCTTCTGCTTTATTTTTTCTAACAAAAAAAAAAAAAAAAAAAAAAGAAAAAAAAGAAAAAGGAAAAGAAACAAGTAGGTTGAGCATCCACACAAAATGCAGAATAAAGGCAAAATGTTTGGGAAATCCTGTGAAGGTGGATTTGCGCTGACAAAAGGCTTGTAACTGCTCCCTGTATTTGACATTCGTTTTTCTTCAGTACAAACCACTTCAAAACACAGTAACACTCCGAAAAGTGGCAATGAAAAAGACACATGAGCTTTGCAGTGCTCATGTTTAGCCCCTTCGATGTCAGATACATGCAAATTAAAAATTGAAGGATGGAGCTTTTAAAAACTCTTCTGCGAGCCCAAGCCAGTTCTGCACAAGCATTTGGCCAGGATGATTATTTAGGTTAGCAAAGGAGACAAGGGGGAAAGGAGGTCTTTTTTTTTGTAAGACATATTTATGCTGGTCCTAACCATAGAAAAAAGCCTCTGTGTACCATTATAATTTATTCCTCTTGACTAAAAGCCGTGCATATTCCAGTACAGTTGCTCCATCTGTGCTGTTAATGCTGGACTGTGCAAAAAACAATTCAGGATTTATTGGATGCAAGAGGCAGCTGAGGCAGAGGGAAGACACCTTAACTTGGTATAACACAGATGGATGAATGTGGGGGATCTGTTTCCAGGTGTTTCTCCAACTGGACTGGCATAAGGACAGCATCTGTGCTGGCACAAGCCACCCACGCCTGTGCTACAAAAGCAAGGTGAGAAAAAGTGTAACTAACTGAGGTGAGCCTGCAAAGGCTCTGCCCGGGGCTTCTCTGCTGCAGCTTCTTTGCATCAGTTGAAGGGGTTATAAGAACAGGACAGGACTGCCGTACTGGGTCACCCGCACGTCCCAGTCACCCACCGTCCTGTCCTTGATGCTCACCAGAAGCAGATGTCTGGGAAAGGCATAATAACAGGCAATGACATTTCCTCCGCTAACTCTTCTCTCTCTGGCCATTTATCTGTGGCTTGGGGAGGGCTTGCAGTAGTTGGGGTCTCTGCGTGCTGGGCGACCCCCCCATGGGTTTCTCTCCCCTGACCGTACCATGCTCCTTCGGAGAGAGCAGGACCGGCCTTTGCCACCCAAAGCTTCCTTGCCAGACTTTGTACCAAACACTGGCTGATTTGTTTGTTTTGAGCCTGGCAACCTCAGCTGATGCCCTGTCCTGGTTTTAGCTGGGATAGAGTTAATTTTCTTCCTAGTAGCTGCTGTAGTTCTATCTATTTATTTAATTAATTATTTTAAATTTTATTTCTCATTGGATGAAGCAGTGAACAGCCTGTCCTCTTTCAATTTCATAAGCCTCATCATTCTTCCCCTCCAGCCATGTCTTTTCAAAGACAAGGAGCCCTGACCTTCTCGTCGCAGGAGCTGTTCGATCTTCTCGGTGTCCCTTCTTCGAACTTCTCCCCTTCTGCCCGTGGTGAGCTGTGATACCAGATGAAGCAGGATCACATCCACATCAGGATTATACCCCGACAACATTATTTCTGCAGGAGAAAGTGCCAGCCTTGACCAAATGTCACCTTTGAGGCTATTGCCAGGGACTTCATCAGGAATGGGATATTTAGCATCACCACGGTTGAATCCAGGTAATCACTCAACTGGAAAAATAACTCAGGTGCTGTGTAATGAGATCTGACAGAAACGTAGCAGTAAATGATTCAATTACTCAGCTTATTTCAGTGATGGTGCCAGGATGGATGCAGAGGTGCTGGGTCCCTCCAGCTGACAGCAGCACGCTCCCGTAGCCCGGCAGCAAGCCTGGGGCAAGGCTGTGGCTTGTGGCGTCCCATCTCGTCATAAATATACTAGAGAATTGAATTATACTGTATAGAGCTATACTAAAAGTATAGCTGGTATGTATGTATATATACATATACGTGTATATATATTCCATACACTGAAATACTCCATACGCTGAGGCCCCCAGTACTCCTATTTCTCCTTCAGTCACCTTCCTCAGCCCCATTTCCCATCTCCTCACCCCCAAACTGCTCCTATCTCATTCCGTCTTGTCTCTGTACCCTCTTAAATACCTTTTTTTCAGCTGCAAGCCAGCAATATCCTCTCTGTCCATGAGTATGATATTCCCACCAGGTCTTACTTTTCTAGTTCCTTTGGAGACACGTGCAAAAGACCTGTTTTTCAGAGCACTCAGTATTTCCCAGGAACTGGGTTTCTTCAACAAGCAGCAATATATGTGTTGTCCTCAAAACCATCCAGCCCTTGCTTTAATACTGGCTGTCCTGGGACCCATTTCTACATCACTTTGGGTTCTGGGTTAGGGATAGAACACCAGGATGCTCTGATCTGGCAGGATTTTCTACTCCCTCCGAATTTGGCAAGTGGCAGATCCCTTTCTTTCCTAAAGTGCTTTGCAAGGAAACTGCTTGTATATTGTATTGAAAAGGAGCATAACGTCTGCATCAGCGGCATTAGGACTTTCCTTCATCGCTCAGGATTTCTGGCTTTGTGAACCAGCTCCCAGGGTAAGCCACTGAAAAACTTCCCACCTGACGTAAGGCACTAGCCGATTTCATCATCCCAAAAGCTTTCCAGGAAGCCCTGAGTCAGGAGTTCATGTTCCTCTTCTCTCACCCAGCCCATTTCCCAGACCTTCCCAGCAGTGGTCAGGCTTGGAGCTGGAGACGTCATCACAGAAATGGGCCGGAAAAAGCATGATTTGGGGGGGAATTCCTTATCACGGGTCTTTCTTCTGTGGTTTTGCAAGCAGATCACCTCCAGCTTGGCTGGAGCTCTTCCCAGAGTCTTTTTGAAAGGTTTTCGCCCTCTGGAGGCTAACATTAGGAACGCAAATGCAAGAGAAAAAAAAAAAAAAAAAAAAAAGGCTCAAATCTTACCTTTGCAGAAATGCAGCCCCATGAGAATAAACCTGCAAAGAGCTACTGGGCTTCAAAGTGCTTCTCCTGAAAAGCTGATCATGGGCGAGGACAACTCTTGCATGGCACTGAAAGCTTCAGTGGGACCCAGAGGCATCGCGCTCAGCCTCAGCCTTCCCATTCCTGCTTGCAACAGCACTGAAAAATGTCCAGATACTGTTGAATCATGCTGCCTTGACAATTCCAGATAAGCCCTGCTGATCTTGTTCATTTTACAACGATTTTATTCCCCCTTTTTTTTTCTTCTCCCATTTTTGCCATAGGTTGTGCATTATAAAGGACTACACAGAGGCTAAATTGCACATGACATTTCTAAATTTTCAAAATTAAATGTTTGGGTATCCTTTGAAATTCCCATAGATTGCTCTGATCAGACATAGCTCCTTTCATTTGCCTGCAATTAGAACCGGGGAAGAAAAATAGTAGGGTTTTTTCCTTGATGCAAAATACTGGGAGGGAAAGTGTGACACTGAAAACCTGAGCTCAGGTTTGGTTTGAACTGGGCTTGATCTAGCAGCATCTACATATCTGTCTGATTTTTTTCCCCTGTGTCTTTCTGCAGTGACTCGGTCCCAGTTCCCTGGAGACCCCGATAGCCTGTGAGGTCCTTCTGTTCCTCTGGATTTTTTTTGCCACCCTCTAGTACATCCTCTGTCAAGCTAACACACAGCTCAGCCTCGTGAGTCTCAGGAGAAACACAAAAACTGCTGTGCATGGAGGCACGATGCCAAGAACATGCCCGATGAAGGCCGTTTACCAGGCGTGGGTGATGTGATTCAGTGAGCTGGAGGCAGAGATGCAGAACGTCCCCTCCCGATCAATGCTCCCACGCAGGACACACTGTATTTTGTGTTTGCTCTCTTCCAGCCAGGCCAGGTCCTTGCATGTCTGCCAAAAAGACAGCTTGAAGCCAGATGTGTGAAAGATAGCTAGCACCTAGCTTCTCCCAGTGGCATAAACACCCATGGGTGCTGACAAAGGTTAGGAGCCTACATAAGAATGATGTTCCTAAGCATCTTTGTGGACCTGGATCTTGTTTCCAGAACACAAAGCACATAACAAATGTGAGGATGATTAGATTTCCATAGTCTCAGAAACATTCACCCACTGCTTCTTACACCTACTGTCCATTTATCTGTAAGGTAAGAAGTTGCCCGCCTGTGATCTTTACACCTCAAAAGCTCAAAAAATTCCCATATTCTGCCAATACGTCACAGGTCTACATCACCACTCATGGTTGGAAGAGAAGATATGCAACACCAGGAAGCAGCCAAGTGTCCCACTCTTGTCCTGTCCAGCTCCAAACCCAATCTCGATGAGATGTCCACCTCCACCTCCGCGACATTCAACACTTCTGCATGGGGTCAGCTCCCTCCCACAGGGCTGCCGAAGGGAAAGGCACAAGCCTTTTCCAAGGGGAAAACCAGAGATTGTGGGAAACCAATGTCCAGACAGGAGAGGGATGATAAGGAAAACCTACATGGGATTGGCCACATTGTTGGTCCTTGACTCAGAGAAGTGATGAAGGTTTACCCAGTGCCACCTGTCCGGTCCTACAGACTAGGATTGGGTTGGCCTTCAGCTTCTCTGTGGGGCTAATTTGACTTCCCATCCCTGAACTTGTCAAGATCCCACTGGTCACTCAGTCATCCACAGGCTGCTCTGGGCCAATAGCTCAGCAGCTGTCCAGGGCCACAACCAGCCACCACGGTTCCCTGGTGCCAACACCAGCAAGCCTGGGCAGGACTCGGTTCAACAAGCTTTGGTGTTTCTTGGTCCCTCAGCAACTGAACCCACAGCTGTGAGTTCAACACCCTGCATCTTCATATAAGACTTGAAGGGATGTCTGTTTACCTCCAAGAGAGACTCTTCCCATGCTTGGATAGGTCTGAACTTGGGAAAAAGCCTTCTACAAGGCTAACCAAAAGGAAAAGAAAAAAACAATTCACTTGCAGCTTCCTCTATCTCCATAAAAAACCAATACCATTTCTTACTGTGCGCTGTTGGGGAGCCACATGCATTCATGAGACTCCAGGGAACTCATCACCATTGTAGCCAGGTGGCAGTGGCAGGTAGCTCCTCCATGGGACCTCTTTTGGTGTGTAAGCAACTATTTGGTGTAAGGAAGTGTGCTACTTAGTTGGGTTTGCTCTCAGTGATTCCCAGTACAAGAACTGTGGGAAGACATGTGGGGACGGCAACCTGGACGTAGAAGCAGGTTGCTCTGTCCTGATTCCCATTTTAGGGGGCTTGGGGGTGATTTTGACAGGATGGCTCCCTGGGCATGGCACTGGTTGTGGGTAAGGGCTGAGAAAAGAGATTTTCCCCTTTTTTTCAGGGATATGATATAGAGTCAATGAACCAAGTTACATTTTAGCAAAAGAGGAGGACCTGTCACCACGCGGCAGAGGGACAAAGCTGGGACAGGAGACACTTGTCACAAAACCCTTAGCAGTTCTGGTTACCACTAGAGTAGGGAGCAGGACAACATCAGTTAAACCTAACTATTGCAATACCTGTGCAGTCCAGCACCTCCTAATGTGAGCAATACCATTCCCAGCTCCTGTAGGCAGTAAATTACTTAATAATTCAATACTGTGCTCTACAATAGAGGTAAATATGTTTTGGTGGAGGAGTAGAGGTAAATGCATGTCAGTGGTGGAGTACATCTGATGTGTACTGAAGTTATCAAATTGAAGCAGAAGCCAGAAGGGCACTTCCATAGCGTGTGGTGAGAGGGGTACAGTCACAGGGCTGTGATCATTACTGCAGATTTGGGGTTGGCTTTACAGGGAACCCAGGAAGGCGCCAGCGATGTTTTGAATTCTGTCTGCGAGGCTGGGATTTGTACAGCTGAGCAAGTTTTAATGTGATGTTTTCCAAGGCAATAGACGTGGAAGCCCGAAGTGCCACTATTACAAAACTCCAGTCCAAGCAGAGGCACATTTTAAATAAGCAATAAAGATGCAAGAGCAAGTCCCTACCAAACAGCAATTCCACTGAAAGATCACAAAGCCATGACCAGGCACAACACGATTTTTAATGCGTATTAAAGTAATTGGAAAGTTGCCTTGTGCTTGCTTCTCATCTTATTAAAGGACCTGCTGCTATGAGGACACGTGGGGTCATTTTTTTGATGGTGCTAGCACTCTGCACAATTTCTTGGCTGAGTTTCACAGCGTGCCAGTAAACAGTTACCAGCTTGTTTACTGGAAAAGCAAGGAAAAGCCTTGTACAGTCCACCAACTATTAGCCGCTGCTGTTTTTTTCATGTGGGCATCGGTGATGCAGCCAGGAGCAGTCTGAGGAGTATCAGGAAGGATTACGGAGCCCTGGGAGCAGCGGTGAGGGTCTCTGGAGCGCAGGTAGTTTTTTCACCAGTCCTCCCAGTCAGAGCAGGGGTTTGAAAGGGCCGGTCAAATCTGGAAAATCAATGAATGTTTACAGGACTGGTGCCACAGCCAGGGGTTCGGCTGCTTAGACCACGGGACTCACTTTGAGAAACCTGGTCTTCCTGGGGGCTGATGGGGTCCATCTGTCAGAGGAGGGAAGGAGCATCTTCGGTCATAGGCTTGGCAAGCTGGCGAAGGGGGCTTTAAACTCAAGTTGCTGGAGGAGGGGAACCTCAATCCATCCCACTCCTACCAGTTTGATGCCAGTGCCAGGAATAGATGCCCAGAGCCTGGAGAGGGATCACAGGTCAGCAGGAGAGCACCTGAAGAGCAGCACAGAGGAATTCCAGCCACTCCAGCCAGTAAGTCAACTTCATCGGGGGCCCAACTTAAATGCCTCTATGCAAATGCATGTAGCATGGGGAATAAACAAGAGGAGTTAGAGACGTGCACACACCTGCAGGGCTGTGATTTCAGACCTTCTTTACAAGATGATTTAATGTACTTACACATTATTTTGCACTTGGATAAGCAGATCAGCAGCCAAGACTTGAAATGACAATAGGGTTTGCGATCACCTTACCATCCACCTCGGTCAGCGCTGCTATGCAGGAACAAGGAAACGAAGGAGTCCACACACATGGCTGAGTCTCTGCAGCTTTAGCATGTTTCCTCATGCCTGATGTGCACACGTCATATTAGCAAAATGTGAAAATTTGACTCAGCTTGGCTGACGCTGAACATGAATTGCAGCCCGAGCGAGTAAAACAAACCCAGAAGTCATTCTCCAGCCAAGCTGCCGAGAGGCTCTTCAATACCTGGGCAGAATTCTACGGGTGCCACGCTGCCAGACTGTGTCCGCAGCCCACCACTAATAAGGAAAAATCATCGCAGTTGAGCTCTCCTTTAGTTCGTCTCAGCCTACACGGAGAGCTAATCCTGCAGACATATTCTCAGCTGGCCCAGCTGCAGGAGGAAGAAAGGGAAGCTCATTTTAGAAAAAGCAGCACAATTTTGCCTTGCTCAGCTTGCAGTTCCTCACAAGGCAGAATTGCACCATCTCACCGTGACCCCAAGGGGTTACACCAGCAACACAGACATGCCACGCAACATCCAACACATTTTGGGAAGCAGCTGGTACTTCTACTTAGTCCCAAAAACCAACTTTTGCCATGCCCATGCTGAGCACTGTGTTGTGCCTGGTCGCATCATCACCTGCTGGGTAAGCATACAGGTATCTCTGAAGCAAACCGTTGCTTGTGAGTTACTAACTTGAAACCCAGCCTTTCTCAGCTGGGCAGCTCTTTGCCTGTACAAGGATAAGAGGAATCAGGTCTGTGTAAGAAGTGAAATCCAAAACCAGGAGGACAAAATGATGTTTTTCCCCCATTTCTAAGCTGGCCCTGGCCCATCACCATTTTCCAGCTCAGTCCCTATGCGTCAGCTGGGAAAGCTGTGAAGGCAGCTGTCTTCACCTCTGCTGGGGCATCACAGCTAACCCAGCTGCCATCACCCCTTGGCTGGGAGCTGCAGAAGTCAATACAGTTTGGCAAATGGCGGGTTTTTGTGAATTTTTTACCTATACCTGCCACCCTGCGTAGCATCTGTGCATCCCATGTGTGCTGTTTGCCTGTCTCATGAATGATGCGTATGTGGTACATAACACCACTTGCAGCAAGAACAGAGACAGGAGGAAAGCGGCATAAGGAGGGTAGAAAGAAAAGGAAAATATGAAAGAAACTGTGAAAGACAGGAGAAATAAAAAAGAACTTTTGTAGAAAGCTACGGCAGAGATCAGCAAGACGATGGCACGTCTCCCTCTGGGTTCATTAACCACTAATAGGATTTATGAGAAGAATCTGTCACACTCTTAGGAGTATTTAGAAAAATGAAAAAATAATCTGGAAAGCATCTTACACGCTATAAACATCTATCCTGTCTAATGAACACTTCATGCTTGTTAATAGTGGAGGAAGTAAAAGGAGCCAGGAAGAAGTGGAGCAGGGTCCAGTTTGAGATGAAGACCCTGAGGTGTGTAAGGACCAGGTTTTTAGGTGCCCCGAGCATCTGGTCTGGCCTCCAGCCACCACTCGGTGGCTGTTAATGTCCCACATGTTGCACCTGGAGCCCATACGTATGTCTCCGATGCCCACAAGCACCTCAGTGATGCTTGAGGCCTTCGGTGAAGCAAAGCAATGGAGCTTCCATGGGCTTCTCGGTACAGGTGCTGCAACCTGATGCCACAACCCGAATGGACCAAAATCCTCCGCTGTAGCAGGGACATCCAAAATGGCTTCTGGGAACCTGGGAAATGCTCAGCCTTGCTTGGGGAGAGAAATGCCGGGCAATGACGTACCCAAAAGCAACTGTACCACCAAAGCCAGGACTAGGGACACTGAGGCGATGCCTGTTGTGCTCCCAACTCCCCCCCCAGAGCTGACCTTCTCGAGGACTTTTTCATTTCTTCTGGGCTTTAGGAGCCTTAAATGCAAACCAATTAAGTAATGCCTGAGACATTTCCAATGCCCTGAGCAAAACCACCCTGATAATCCTCAGCTTTCAACACAAGGTGGCAGGCTGTCCCCAAGGTGGGGAGCGGCCGAGGCAGTCCAAGTGGCCAGAAATGGTCTTTTGTCACCACAGAAAGGAAAATCCTGCTCCTTCTTGTCACTTCTTAGAGGAGGGAGGAAGGGCACAAGGTTTCTGTGGAACTTGTAGTGACTTAGGGAGAGCTGTACGTAGTGAATGAAGGCTCACTGCTGTGAAACGCTGTCTCCGAGCCTGAGCTCTCGTCCAAAACAAGGTACCAGCCTGGGAGGAAGGTGACTGAGGGGTACCCGCAGCCTGGTTGTGGTGATGGTGGGATGCTGCTGTGGATGCGTCTCCCCTGCCTGGAAATTAGGTACTGGCAGCACCCTCAGCGCACTCTGTTTAGTGGTTTGGCTAGCAGGACTTGTGGCCAGAGTGGAGAGGGCACGGCTGAGGGTTGTTTCCCATCATCTGGGCCTGCGTCGTCCACCGGGTCTTGTCTGGTGACCACTGGGCTGTGTCTAAGCCTGGTTACCTCACTAAGCCTGACCCTGATCCTGATCCTGACCCCGACCTGCAGGCTGACTTTGCAGCTTGACCTCAGACCTGCCTCATCACCTCAACTTGCCCGAGGACCAAACTCTCGATTGAACCTGGTCACCATCTCCGGACCTGCAGCAAACCTGCACCAGCCGTTTTGGTAGGGGAGAAGGGAGACCTAGGGAGATGCCTTCAAAGGACTCTGGCTGGTGCAGACATAGCCCCGGCCCAGCTGCCCAGGGTTACCCCAGGGGTTCACATCCCTATGGGGGGCTGCTGGGGACATCTACCTGGTCCCCACCAGCCACTGGCGGAGGAACGCAGCACCCACATGGAGCACAGGGCTTCCCGTGGCTCGAGGGGCTCCTTGCCCCGAAGTTTATTCACAGGGCTATTTATATTGTATTGCAAAGAGCGACTACGCACAGTGGGACCGTGGAAAGAGCAGTCTAATCCATCAGGTCTCACATCTACGGTAGGTGCTGGCACTAGGTGACTGGTGTGCTGCCTGTGACACCGGTGTCAGAGCCTGAACACACCGCACGAATGGCCTGAAGCTCTGCCTTCCCCTTGCCCAGCTGAGAGCATCCCCAGTTCATTAAGCCAATTTGCATACAGCTCTGTATGAAGTCATTAAGAAGTGCTAGATGCAAGAGCGAAACTGGATGAAAGCTTCACTGGTGGGAACAATCCAAGGAAATCCCAGTGCTCGAGCTCCAGTTTGCCTCAACAGAGGGGAATTCAATTAAGGGCTGATTTGATTCGTGTAGCTCCGAGAAAAACCAGCTGACTGGGTGTAGGACATATTTTTGGCTCTGAATCAGCCATAAATACCAAGGGTTGTTTGAAGCAGACTGGAACAAACATGCTGGACCCAGCCCACCTCTGGCTGCCAGCTGGGGGCTCAGGGTGGGCAGCAGAGGAGGCAGAATTTCCCCTCACTTACGGAGAGCTGATGTGTAACCGCTCGCAGGGGTTGTCTTCTCCACACACCGCTCTCTAGGATGAGACTCTCCAGATTTTGGCTGTGCTGGACCTGTCCTTCCCTCCCGTGCAGCTTGCTCATGCCCTCCAGCCACTGCACAGCACCACACGGTGAGTCCTCAGACACCCGCGCCGTTCCTTGCACTAGAAATCCACCTTCTCACTTCAAGAGCTTTTGATCTCGCAATTGCCTCCCTGGGGACGCTGAGATAAGGACAGCAACCAGTTACCATCCAGCTTTGCAGAAGTGATTAGGTATCCTGTGTTACTCATTATCTTCCTGTTATCATTTTCTTTTCTTCTTTTGAAAAACCACTGTTTGTTAAATCAACTGATTCATCCTTTGCCAACGCACCGGAGGAGCGGTGCCCAGTTTGGTTTCCTTCTCCCAGGTTGCTGGCTGGGGGGACTCAAGATGGGTGGTTTCTTAGTGATCCCCCACATCTGAGCCCACCTCTGGTGGGTACCTATTAAATCCTATTAACTGCTGCTACCCTAAAGCCTGGGGGAACTCACCCTCCCTGTGAGTACACAGGGAATTTTAGCTCTTGCAAGCCAAGAGCTGCTGCGCTAATAAAATTAATGAGAACCTTGCTCCCTAAATACCCGCACGCAGCTGTGCTGCTGCATAAACACAGGCTGGCTTGTGCAATTCCCACAGGACCCCGTCTGTCCCCAGGGTCCCTCTGTGCCTGAAGGTGCTCGTGGACTTGCAGCACCAGGCAAGCTCCAGTTGCTGCTCACGTTGGGAGCAGAAAAGCTGCGCTGAGCTGCCCACAGCTCCCCAGAAGCTACGTCCACGGAGCAGGATGAGGCCTGGAGGCACAGCCAGAGCTGCTGCTTGATCGCTCCAAAAACCATGGGGCAAATGCAGCAGTCCAGGGTAGCAGGGAGCAAGCACCTCTCAAAGACTAGCTTTAACAAGATATTCATTAATTCCCTTAATACTTCACACGTGCACAGGGAGTTAGAGGGCCCTTCTTGAAGAAAAATTCATTTGCAGTACAAAGCAGACCCTTGGGTTGACAACACGGAGAGTTTTTTTATTTGCTCAGAAAGCAAAATGGAATTGCACAGCTCCGAAAGGGAGCAATGAACTGATTTAAAAGGATTTGTCCTTCACGTCTGAAGAAAGTCATTGGTGCTGTGCCTGAGGTCACATGAGAAGTGTCTATGTGAAACTCTTGCTTGTCTGCATAAAACAAGGCCTTCTTGGTAGGACTGGGCAAAATTCCTCTCTAAATAAAATATTTAACTGGGGAGGACACAAATTTTCTGCTGAAACTGCTCAAACAGAAAGATTCCTACGGGTGAGTTGACTTGACTTTTTTTTCCTCTCCTCTATATGAGGAGAACAAAGCTGATCATCTCTTTCCCTCATGCTCTTAGCTGTGTCCTCTCCTTGTCCCCTGCCCTGTGGCATCTCAAGTGCTCAACCAGTTCCTCCATCTGCCGCTTTGCTTCATCCCACTACGCTGGCTGCAAACCAGCCCAGCAAACAAACATCCACAAGGTCTCCTGCCCGCTCGGTGAGCTGGATCAGCTGCCCCATCAGGGGATCTGCCCGGCAGGCAGGGAAGAGGAGGACGAAGGCAGCAAGACCAGCCATGCTCGCTTACAGCAGAGGCGAGCTGCTAGGGCAGCCCTCCACATAGTCCTGCTGGTGTATTTTGCCAGCTAAAAGTTATTCTTAAAATTGGGGATGGGGTCCAGGAAGCACCAAGTGGCGATTGGGCTATTCGGAAGAGCTGTGTCCTCCAAAGGCTTTAGATATTGCTGCTAGCTTAGTGCTCCATGTCTTAGTTGCCCCAATCAGAAAGGATACCAAAGGCTGGCTGGAGTTGCCTGGTACAAAACTCTCAGGATTTCTGTAGTAATTCTAACATAAAAGTGGACAGACAGGCTATCGCCAGCCAACTACAGCAAAAGCTAAACCTATCTTTTTCAATACTTGGCAAAGACTGCATTTAATACTAAGTAAATACTGCATTCTTGGAACCATTTACCTTTAAAATGAGCAGGCTGGATGAAAGACTTCCCTGGCTCTCCCAACCGCATAAAAAGGAAAGATTTATTTTCTTGCTTGGCTGAGCAATGCTGGTGGACAGCCATACCTCAAGTTTTCCTTCCTGCTTCTATCATGTCTGCTTATCAGAAAGTATCACCTGTTTACTCAAGATAAGACAAACAGAGTTTCCTCATCTGAGACCTCTTGGAGACATCCTACGAGCATCCTTTGTAGTCTGAACCGGACAACCTGCAACCAACAGCCCCGTGAGCATGCAGCTCAGGCTGGTCAGATTTGCCGGTGTTTTGAGCTAGATTAATGTGTGTTTCTAAGCAGAACCAAAGTGAAAGCTGGGCTGTGCTCCACAGGGAGCATCTGACCAGCTTTAAAGCTTTGAAACAGAGGGAGAAAGCAAAAGCTGCTCTTCCCAGAAAGCAGTAGGGACTGGCGCCTGTCCCATCTGACCTTGATTTTTGGCCATGGGAATGGACGTTGTGGCCATGTGTACGCAGATTGGTGTTGCCTCATGGCCCCTTGCCATTGGATATGAATAAGGGGGTAAGCATGGGCTGGTAGTGTTGTGCCGTCCTTGGCGGGACTAAAACCCACCAGCAGCAAGCAGCTCTGGTCTGTGCTGGCTAGTGGGAAGGGGAATGACACTTTTCTTTTGGGATACATCCTGCAACAGCATCAGTGGAGAGGGTCCCACAGCAACCACAGCCACATCTACCCCAGGAGCACAAGCCCCGTGCAATCAGTGGGGCCAGAGGGATGCACTTAATGAAGTCTGCGCTCAAGACGCTTGCCCACACAGCTCTCAAGGTCGTGCCTACACACCAGCACCCTCTGCCATGTGTGTCAGCAGCACCACGTCATATTGTCCCCTGCCTCATGGTGCTGGGACCAGGAGGACGGTGAATTTGGATGAGCCAGCAGTGTGCTGAGCCAGCTACTGTACGAGGGATGTGGGGAAAGGAGAGAGGAGAGAAAACAGGGGACTTGCCACATCCATCCAGCAAAGCCCCCCATGCCACATCTCTTTCACCTGCTGCCAGCAGCACTGTCTCACCCCCTGGAAGACCCCCCTGAGGTATGCCAGGTGAGAGCACGTGTTCTTCCCCATTCCTTGCCGGGGTTAGGATAGGGCCAGTGTTTTCAAGTGAAGGCTAATCCCATGAAATTTGTCTCGCCAACTTCCCTTTTGTAACAGGAAGGATAGCAGGCAAACAATAATTGCAGGAAATGTACAACTGATCCAGGCAAAGGTAGAAGGTTTTCTCCGGATCAGCCTTATGTGCAGATGGGAACCAGGAGAAAAGTCAGTGCTGAAAGCTTGTGGGTCTTCTTCATGGACTTTTTTTTTTTTTTTAACTGAGAAATGCTATTTTGTCACAAATGAAGTCTTGTGGAAATGTGTCTAACTCCACAAAACTACGAATGGAACGCTGACAGGGTTACGTGTGCTAGAAGCCAACCTGCTTTCTCACTGCCTGTGAGCCCTAGCCTCAAACAGCGATGCCTCCAGGGAAACTCTGCCCAGCAAAGCTCTCCCATGCTGAGGGTCCTAGGGTGTCTCAGAGCCCTGCTAGGGAGCCAAGGCATCTTAGACACCTCTTGGACACCTGGGATACTCAACAAGCAACAAGAACTACTTCTGGGCTTGGTGGAAGGATCTCAACACCTTGGCCCAGGGCAATTTTCTCCCGGTGCTCAAGTTCTGTAAAACCTGAGTATTCATTGATTTGGCTGACTGCTAGAAAAGAAGAGAGGAACCATCACCACCCATGGATAAGCCTCTGTTTCAGTCCCAGTATCATTTATCAGATAATTAAAATGAAGTATTTTGTTTATTTCAAAATATTTTTTTCTATATTTCCTTCTCTTAGAGACCCTATTAGAGGTCCTCATTTAAGGTCCCAGAGGAGGATGTATGTTTTACAGTATGTAATGAATCTGAGCTGGAGGGAGAGTCCAGCTTTCCACCATCTCTAACCTCAGCTATGTTCAGCCTCCATTACACAGCCCCTCGGACAGATTGGACACTCCAAAAATGGGACTGGGGGAGAGCCTGTGATGCATCAGCCCTTCTGTAAGGATCAGCATGTCCAGTGATCTGGGACCTGAGGAGGAAGAGTCCCAGAGGAGGGGCTCTACCTGCCAGTCCACAGGTCTGGTCCTCCTCTCCATCCACCCTGGCAAACAGAGGATTTACACTAGTGCCAATGAAAATATGTCAGCGCAAAACTGGTGTGAGAGGAAATTCAAGCTGAGTATTTGCTGTCCTTTCTGTTCAGCTGGGACCAGTGAGAAGGTCAAACCCGTGCCCAACGTCAGCTGAGCTTGCTGAATGCACACCCTAACCTAAGATTGGGGTTTATTTTCATGTACACAGTCCACTGTTGATATTTCTTCTCCATTTTTGTGCTAACCATTAAGAAAGAACCACCTTTGAACTGCAGTAATAAAAGGGCCAGGTGTGCTGGTTAATGAACAAACAAATCTTTTTAATCCATAAATGGCATTTTCAGGATGTGTTAACCTGATAGTTCCATATTGCCCTGTCCCATGTTCCCCTTTCTCTCTTGGAGGGGTTTTGGGACGTGCAGCGAGAGTTTTCTCTCCAGATCTGTTCTACAGGTGATGTGTCTGTACTGGGCCACAATCCCACAGGGTTCCCAGCCATTTCTAGAGGTGAGATCTGAAAGGTTGGGAGAAAACAAGTCTGGAAGAAATCACAAAATGCACACACAGCCCAAGATCTTTGGCTTGGCCAGGGACAGCCTCTAATCCTCATAAATACCTCCCTACGTGGATGATGTCTGGACCTGGTCCAGGCTGAGCTCCTCAGGAAGGGACTCTCAGAAACCTGCAAAGCTGAACACAGATCTACCCAAGCAAGTACTGAGCAGACAGAAGTATCTTTAGGCTTAGGCAATGGCTGATCGGGACTTTCAGAGTATTTAAGAAGGGTATTGATAATGGACACAGGACTTGGCACCTGAAGTGACAATTAAGTACTCACATCCCTACGGGCACTTAGTTTTGGCTAGGGTGTTGTCTACTTTGAAAAACACAGGGACTTTCCAGCAAAAAACTGTTGTTATACACAGCACCTCACACCCATACCTGTTTTACTTCAGAAATACCAATACGATGCAGTCTCAGCACATCCGAGAGATGTGAATGAGGCCGTGCCGCTATGCTTATCTCGCCCAAACCCTTTCAGGTTCAGTTTGCAGTTGCTCAGCAACACCTGCATCAGTTCTGCATGGGTGAAAAAGATGTCAAGCTTAGCCTAAGGGACCAGACCAGTGTGACTGCATACCACAGAGGCTGTTTTTTGGTGTTGGCAAATGAGAGAGCTCAGGGGCCAGACAAAAGCCAAACTTTGGTCTCAGATCTGGGGAACCGAATTGCAAATCAAGGTTGTGTCTGGCATTTGACCCCTTTAGCATCCACCCCTTTGGCCTCTAACACTGATGTGAGTGTTTTCCTTGTTAAGAAATTATTTTTTTTGGCTGCTCACATCTGTCTTGCTCTATTAATCTCTCTCCTCTTTTTTCTTTCTTTCTCAACACAGAAAGCACAGCAAAATGAAGCCATTAGCACAACCTGGGCCCCCAACCTGGGGAAAACCCTCTAAGTGAGGCTGCTGAGAGAAGGATCCCATATCTAGCAAGGCATAAGAGATTTGGTACTCAAATACCACCATGTTCTACAGCGTTTCAACCTTGCTTCAGCTGGATCTGAGCCCAAAGGCAACCGGTCCTCCTCGTGTGTAATGGCAAGCCTGGACACCGAACCGAGGACAAAGTATTATGGCAGGAACAGATGCTCAGAAGTGAGGTGTTGCCTCTTTCTTCATGTTGGGTCTAGGCATTTTTGCAATATAACTGCATCTTTACACACTGAAATACTCCCAGTAGTCATTCCCTATGGAATCAGATGTTTAAGGACAAGTGTCACGGCCCTGAGGGCACTGACAGGCTTTGCAAACTCTTTGCTCTTCTCTTTGAGGTTTGCTTGCTTCTACGGAAGGTCAGCTCTGCCACGGTGCAGCTGCGTAACCAGGGATCAGACTGCTGTGAAGACAGCAAAGGTGTGAGAACAAGCTGGGAGACATCTCGTTGGGGACCGCACCTTGGCTCAGGAGCCACATTTAAGTTTTGCCCTCGGTCCTTGGCGAAGCCACGTTGTGCGTCTATGTGTGCCCACCCTTGTACCTTGCTAATCCTAATACCGACTTGCTGACATGACCTCCTGGCTTCACCTTGGACCTGTGCCTTCACTATGGGCTCATTTGGGGATGGGGTTGTGGCTGAACACGGTCCCTGTCATCACACCAGCTCTGCTTTCCTTGTTCAGGTGCCCATCACTGAGGGTGCTGCTTTGCCAGCTTCTTCTGCTCCCTGGCACTGGATTTCTCCTGCCCCTGTGGGTTAAGTATCCACCCAGGCAGTTGTCAGCCAAGTCCTAAGTCCCTCAGCAGGTGCCTTTCCACTGATTTTCCTGGGAATTTGTCAGTCCTTGGAAACATGCTATTGCAAGTCAAGCAGAAGCTGTGCTGGAGACTTCCATGCCAATGGAAAGCACTTGAAGGTTCCATGCCAATGGAAAGCACTTGAAAGCACTTAATGTGTTATCCAGGATTTGGGATATCTGTTGGCGGTTCCAATCTGCCAGAGAATTCAGTTCCTTATGGCCCATCTCTCTTGAATAAAAAGCACCTATTGGACTGATGAACATCATGGATCAGGCACAAAGCAGAGACACTTGGAGAAAGTCTAACCAACCACCACGAGAATGTGGTAGTGCAAAAATTCTACCAGGTGGTGGATGAGAGGGGGATGCTCTTGGGAGGGGTGGGGGTGGCATTTGTTAGAATTCCCCTGATAAGCGACTAAATTGTGTCAGAGTCCTTCCACTCAGAAAACAAACTGTCGCCTTCCTTAATGCTGTTACAGGGCAGAGTTTCCCTATTTCACAAGGCTATAAGCAAACAAGGAAGTCTCTATTAGAAGATGGGAATTCAGGCGAACCACCTCTCCCCTTCCAGTAACACTGACAAAAGCCTGCTTAAATGGTCCTCTACGGGAGCCAGGGTGCCTCTCCCCGCTGTCCTGGCTCCAAGGTCATCGCTGTGTCTCACACCTCGTACACTGCCCTTGGCTTGTCTCTCCAGAGTCCTCAGGGTGCAGGAACATTTGGGACTCTTTGGCAACCTCCCACCTGCTTAGCACAGAATTGTAAAAAAATAAAGTTGTCTTACGAACCATAGAAGTAATGATTTTTTTCCACAGCTTTATATCCAACACCTTCTACTGCAATATCGTGGAGTCCCACCACATTCCCTATAATACTCACCATAACATACTCAAGCCACCACATCTGCCCTAGACCCTACTGTACTCCTTCTGTGTCCTCTCTACACCTCTGTTCCCAACTCTTTCTTGTATTTCCAACAGATTTATCCCTTACCTCCTCATGCTGCCCCCCAGTTCATTTCTGTACTCTCCCTCCCTTCCTAATACCATCAGCCAGCTCACGTGTCTCCTGCCTGGCTCAGCCTGGCTGCTGGCCTGACAAAAGCCTTCACCATATAGTCAGCAACCACTTAATTGGCATTTGAATAGCTGGACGTGTTTTCTAGCTGCTGAGTAGCCAAACAAAACATACTTGTCTTTTAGGTATTTGTCATTTAGCCCAGCCTCTGACACGTAGATATTTATTACCATTGAGATTACAAGAAATGACAATATCTCTGTCCTTCAGAGAAACGGTGTGATCAGTCTAAAAGGTGTTAGGGAAAGAATTAACAAACATTGCAAAACACAAAGCATGCTCATGGCTGAAAAAAACCCCTTCCTCAAATTAGTTTGCTTCTCCCAATACACATGGAGTTGTCTTTTAAAAATTGCTATGGATGTCTGGCCAGGGGACCTTTGTGGCAACGTTGTCTTCTTTCCAACAGCAGAAAGAGTGGTCCTTGTCCCAGAGCAAAGAAGAGTTTGATTTAATAAAAAAATAGGTCTTGGAGCTGGACCTGTGGGTCAGAGGGAACTTATGGTGGTGAAGATATCTCATTCATGTCTCCAAAGGAGAAAAAAGATCAGATTCACACAGGAAAAGTGTCTTTCACAGGGAATTGTACCAAATACAAAGGTTTCTGTATAGACAGAAATTTCTGTTTTGCCTAGTCATTTTCTATGCAAAAGAGGAAATGGCTTGCTCAATGAATGGACTATATATACACGGACTCTCTGCAAGCTGGAATTCATAAATCCTTTTTGTATTTGCCTTTCTTTGGGCTCAGTTACCTCTAGTCATCCATGCGGTGAATCCACAGCTCTCCTGGAGGGATCTGACCTTTGCTGTCTCATGCCTGCTCAGGATTTGCAGTGAGCTGATGGACATTTAGGGCAGAAGGGTGACTGGAAAGCAGCTGTATGACCAGAATGCTCTTTACCAGTAACCAGCATGGTGCATAAACATGTACTGACTGGGTTGAAAGGTCTCTTTTCATTGGAAAGGATATGCAAATCCATGAACTAAATATACGTGCAACCCACTGACATGTACTTCAGCCAGCACGCATTAAACGTGAATCAGCAGCAGTTGTACAGCCCCTGTTCTTTCACCCTGGAGCCTCCCACAGATAGCAGATCCCTTTTTCTTCACCTTCATAAGCACAGAAAACACTTTGGAGGACCTGCCCAAGGTATTGTACGTTAATATCACATATGACATTTGCTGTCAGAGCAAGGATTTTAAATCCACGTCTTCTAGGCAAGTTTATTATCCTAACGCCTACCTACATAAGGCTTCCTGTCTCTTGTAAATAAATTGAGTACTAAGTAAATAGAATGCTAAGTGAAAGGAGCATGAGAACATAAGAAAAGGCAGTATACATATAGTCCATCTCTGCACTTCTGTGCCTGTCATGGGGACAAGATGAGAGGAAAAGGTCCTGGAGCTTTTTCGTTATACCCTCCCCATGCCCCAGGAGAAGAATACCATTTTTTTAATCATAATCTAACACATCAACTTCCCCACCATGCTGGACTATGTGCCATGTTGACCAGACTTCAAAAGAAAGGTCTTGGCCCTGAAAGCAATCCCAGCTGAATTCTTCATGTGCGTGAGGTCACTCCCATGCCAAAGTCTGTGCACTACTGGAGCTTTAACTCTTCAGGAGCTCCCATTCATGTCCTGCCTAAATTCTGCAGGTTCTGCTTGATTCCAGCTCCAGGAGATATCCTCTTCCTTCTCTCCCCACCTGGGTTCTGGCCACCTCACTGATGACACCACCTGCATGATGACAACATTCTTCCATCTCCTTCTGCTGGTGTCTGCCTAGCCTGAGCGTTATCCTAGCTTGTCCCTTTGACACACCAGGACCATTCCTTGTGTCCCTGTCCTGTCCCATCTGTGTATCTTCAGCTACTACTTGTCCTGCTCTTTGGAGCAGGAGCTCTGGGTCCATAAACCTTCAACACAAAGGTATCCTTCAGACTGCTGGGCTTCTCTGTGTTGTTACTATTACTTCTCTTAATAACCTTTATGTGGACATAATTGCAATAATAAGTGGGAATTCCACAGCACACTGCATTGTATGGAGCCCTCAAGCCCCATGTTATGTAGAATCCAGCTTTGCAGAGCTCTCCACACCCAAACCCCTCAGGTGATCACATCTGTTTGGTAATGCACCATTAAAAAGCATTTCCTTCTTTGTTCATTGTCAGAAGCAAGTACGGGAAAACAGGCCATTGCCTGGAACGGGCCATTTTAAACGGGGCCCAGCTAACCTGGAGGAAGCTGCCTGAAGTTTCAGAAAGGGATGGGTGGGTTGTGATTTGTGGGTAGGGACTCAAAAATCCCTGGAGGAATTGCTGTGTGTTTTCTGCTAGGGGAAATCCAACAATCGCATGAACACAAAGGCGACCAGTTACAGGCGTTTTCCACTTCCTCTATTGGTTTTCACAAGAGCTCAATGAGTTCTCCATCGTTCTGCCGAAGTCCCTACTTTGGCCTGGGTTTCTGCCCTGGGATTTCCTATCAGCTATGAAGGCCCTTGGTTGCTTATTGTCAATACTGCTTTTAGCACACGAAGCTTTATATAACCCCAGACAAAACATATTGTTGAAACCACAGTCCGGTAAAGCACCCAGATCTCTCATTTAATAATAGAAGAGCTTCAGCAAGTCTAAAGTCTGAAAGAGCGGGTCCTGTATTAGGGATGCCAAATAGCTGTATCTCTGTCTAAGCCCACTAATGAAAAATGAAGCACCTCATGTAGGAAAGCAACCACCTGTGATACGAATGTGTCAAGTATTAGTGAATCGCACGGAAGTTTGCATGTATGGTTGATTGCTGGGATTAATAAAATATGGCCTTTACTTTTAAATTAAATTTGTCCGGCTTCAGTTTCCCATATTTGCTTTTTCTGTGGTTTTTCTCTAGAAGATTAAATAGCCATTTAGCATTTTGTGCTTTCTCAACAAAACGATTACATTGCACATTATTGTAGTTATAATTCTCCTATGATGAAATTCATAGAATGTGGTCATTAGCCTAAAAAACCACATTATAAACCCAAGTCACTTAAACCTAAAAGAAACCCATAAAGCTGGGCAGTGGCAGTGTACAACTGAAGTACTCCAAATACCTGAATGAATGAATTCCTGGTGCTTCAGGAAAAAAAGCAATCTTCAGGGACCTTATTCATGCAGATAAATAGTTTCAGCTGACCGCTGGCTGCAGTGAGACAGTCCAGAGCATGTCGCTCCTTTTGGTATGAAACCATGCAGCCTTCAGCACTACTGGCAGCTCTAAATATATTACTTAAGTCAGATGTATAATGAGACATTTCATTACTTCCTTCCTTCTCAGCACATTACAACAAAGTGAATCAGGATTTGCTGTCCCTGTTAGGAGAAAAGGTTAATTCTTTGCTCTCTGCCAGGATCACCAGGACAACAGAAATATCTCTTTGCTGTCCCTGTGTACATCAGAGCAGTGCAGTTCACTTGATGGTCATGACACTCCTTGATGACAGGACAGGCTTGTGAGATACCTGCTACATCACCCTTCTAGTGACCCATGGCATTTAATGTTTTATATGTGATATAGTTGTACTGAGATGCCCCAGCCAACTTCAGAACCCCACAGTGCTCAGTGTTGTACAAACTGATTAAGCTTTGCCGTGCAAAGACAGAACACAGGATATAGGAAAAAAAAAAGATGATAGGACTCTTCTGAGGTCCTGCAAGCCTTTCCTAATCTCTAAATCAGATTAATCCAAACCTAGGAATAGCTTGCATTTACTCATGCCTGCTCAAATATCAAGAGTTCAGGCTTTCTTTGTTCCCTTCAAAATCTGTATGTCCAGCCTAAGCATCAGTCTGCACTCTGGCAAATCAACTTGGTGTTGGATGATGCTGTTGCCGAACTATGCCTGTCAGCTCTTATCTTGAAGACCAAAGAGCCGTTCCATTTTGCATAATGACACATAGATTGCAGCGAGGTCTTTCCACAAAGAGTAGTGCCCCTCTCACTTCACTGGAAATGACAGCAACGTAGTTACCTGCTCCTGAGCTGGTCTTCAAGGCTTCCATTAGTCAACAGAGAGAATAAGCATCTCTAGTCTGAGCCAATTTAGGTACTTTCTTCTGAGCTGTTTTAGATATTTGTTTAACCATTCTCTAGAGTGCCCCATTCCTCTCCGTTTTCCAATGTGACAGCAAAATCTGCCCCAGGCTTTCTTGAAGATTTTCAGCTTATCTTGATGTTGAACAGGAACAGTTCTGAAACCTTGGAAACTACCATGGGGATGGAAACCACCTTCCACCCACCAACAAACCCACCAGCGAACCACAATATAGATGGGAATAAAAGTCAGGAAAACAAGATTCAACACTAAATATACTATGAGCGCTTTCTATAGACTTTAAAAAATAATTACTCAGGTGCTCTACTTTAAAGAAATAATCGTTCTGTCACTCTAATCAATGCAGCAGCATTTTCTTTCCTAGATGTCCCAACCATCATATTTTACTCATCCCAGCTGGCAGAAGGAGATAAATAGGAAATATGGATCACACTTATTAATCGAAAGCACGTAAAGATGGGGTACACAGCCCAGGCTCCCTCTGTCTCTTTCTCTCCTTCTCTGTGCAAAAATGTGTGTGTATATCAGTAAGCATGAAAGTGAGGTGTATTCGGCACTGAAATGTCCATATGTCCCTTCTTGCTTTTATAGTATGAACTGGATCATGGTAGAGTAACTAAAAAGTGATCCTGAGTGGAGATATCAAGTTCCTAAAATAAATTCTTGTTGTGTCCAGAAAGAAGGATGCTGTTAGCTGTAGAGTCTGGAGTCCTATATACAATTTTCCATCTTAAGACATCCTCAGAAAGGTCGTCCAGATACACCCCACTCAGACGCTGAAACATAGAGAGACTAGCTGTTGCCAGCTACTTCTTCACTCAAGAAGGAGAAGCTGATACCTCCAGAAAGCAATACTTATCACAGATTGCACATCCCCTGTGCCATCTGATGGGTTGATATCGGGCCACGGTACTGTAATGTGTTATTTTGCAAGAACATCAGAGACGGTGCAAAGCCAGGAGAGACGAAAGCAAGGAGGCCGTTACAGTGTCCTTCATTTTATCAGCATAACCAGCACTGAGCCTTGGCGAACTATCCCCACCTTCCTGGGGTGCAGTCGTTTGGCTAGTGCATCAAAATCCCACTCTGGGAGCCCCAGTGTGAGGCAGCAGGACCTGCACGACACGGTTTGGGGGTTACTGCAGGGGTAGCTGTCCTTCTGGATGCATGAGCCTGCCCAGATTTCTTCTGTGCCTTGACAAGGAGCCCCTGTGCCACAGCTGCACCGCTGGGGTGTTGCTGAGCACGAGCTCCATGTGGAAAGGCTCGCCTACATTAATTCGCAGAGTATCTCGGCACCCCTGAGCATGAAAGGCACCACAGCTGAAAGTCTGAGAAGCACAGATCACTGTGTGTAGTGACGACTGAGGCTCTTAGAACAGTTTACCCTAGGAAAAAAATGTAATTTCTTTCACTTCCACACCCCTGATAACCAAAAAAGTGTTTTCCCCATCTTGAACTTGCACTCCCCAGCAGCTCCGTTAGCACCCCCACCCAAGTGTCTCTTGCATCCACTTTCCCCCCCACCGCAGGAAATCACTCTGAAAATATTTCCCAGGTTCCTTCCTGGCCAGAGGTCATCTCCGTGTTTTGGACCAGCAAGAATCACCATGTTCTCTGACACAACAAACAGAGAAGGAAGATCTGCCCTGCCCATCCAGCACAGCGCTTTCAGGCTTGTGTTTTTTAGCTGGAACTCCACCCCGTGCTGGTGGAGAAGGGATCGGTTCCCACTGATCGCAGGAAAGGGAGGTCACGGGGTTTGCTTGATTAAATCACCACAAGCCAAAAGGTTCTCTCTCTCGCTTACCGAGGATTGCTCACAGGCTGTTTAATTTATTCCAAAAAGAAAAGCAAAACAAAAAACCAAACCCCAACAACCAAGAGCGCACACGGAAAAGCAGGTGTGTCTCGAGCTCTTGGGGAAACAAAGGGCAGAGACGAGTTGACACTCGGATGGGAAGTTTCCTTCCCAGCACAGGAGGACAAGTTTGGAAAAGACTCGGACACGACCAGCACTTGTTGTCCTACAGGTATGGATGATGTGTGTGAAATGTAGCATCGGTCTCCTCGTGCGGTTTAACAGTTTGGGGCAGGTGAAGGTGGCTTGAAGGAATTTTCAGGGCCAGATTCTGACACTGTGGTGCAAGCTTTATGTGACCAGTAAACCTGCCGCAGGTTTCTACAGGGAGAACTGTGATCAGCACGTGTTTCATTTTGTGGTGATTAGTTGACATTTTTCTGTAGGATGCTTTTGGCTTTTCAGGGTATGAATTAAGCCATTCAAGCTTCTGTCAAAGTGCTACGGTCTGTTAGCTTGGCTAGTGAATTTTAATAGAGGTCATGATTAATCTAGTTTAAGCTCGGGGCTGCAGAGGTTGGGGGACATGCACGGAAATACTCTGCTAATCTGGACTGCGTTTATTACCTCCTAAGGCATGCTACATAGTTTCAGGAAAAAAACAGATCAACTGCAATAACATTTGGGTTTTTTTTAAACTTTGTTTTATGCTTATAGGGGCTGGGATTTGCAATGCAGATAACAGGCACTGTATTTATGTCAGCTGTATAAAATGGTGGGTTTATTTCTTTTAAGAGCAATCTCTTGCATCCCCCTTCAGTTTCATATTAGGTGATGCTTGCTGACAGGGGAGAGGGACTTGGGGCACCCGTGGCCACAGCCTGAGACACTGCTGCGGACTGTCTTTGAGTGACACATTTATCTTGTTTCCATTCTTTTCTACCTGTGTTTATTGCTGCTTAAATGAAAGCCAGTTTTATAGTGTTATGTTGGAGTGCTGTTGCCAGTGCTCAGTGTCAGGGGGATACAAGGATGCTTTCTGATGCTTTCACCTCCACTGATGTCTATAAATCCAAAAGTCCTGCTCCATCCAAACATCCCAGTGCAGCAGTATCCACTGGTTGCTTAAATGATCATGATTCAGAAAAAACTCTCTCTTTCCTTGTCAGTGGGAAAGTGATGCTCACCTACATGCATAAGGAGCTTTCAGATTTGGGGAAGAAAACTGTTATTGTTTGAATGCTGTAACTCGCTTTCAGTGACAGTTTTATGGGAGGCGATGAACTTGTAACAGTCAAGGGAATAGCAAGGGAAAGGACATTGGGAATTTGAAAGCTGGAGGCTGTGATTCTCCTTGCTCCATCACTTGCTATTGCATGGTGAAAATGGCATTTCTAACCTGTAGATCTTCCTCTCACCCAGAAAATTCCTCATCTGTTTGTGTCACCTTATCTGTCTTGCGATGTCTGGCAACATTGCAGAACGAATTGATACATAAGGAAATTTAGGAGCAAATCTTCAGCATCTGTGTAGCTGTGACACTTGACTGAATTCAGTAATGGCTCGGCCAACTCAGCAGGAACCCTGTGCGAGTACTTGGCATTTGTCATTATTTAACTTCCCTAGATTCCTCTGAGTTCGCCTCCGGTGATCCAGGTTTAAAAAACAAACAAACAGAACATGCGTAGGCTCTGGGAAGATATCTTTGTCCTAAGCTCCTTGATTATTTTTATTTTTTTAACACCTCTTAGACAGGCTTAATAAAGCAGTTTTCCAAAGTCTCAATTGAAGACGTGGGAAATTCCTCAAACTAGGCAGAGCTTCCTCTCATTGTTAAAACACAAAAGACCAGCGCAGCCCTTACTAGAGTTCCTTTTTTAACCCATTCATCTTGATCAAGAAGGCCTCCCTGCTGCTGCCACCGTTCATGGCTGCAATTCACAGTTTGCCAGAAGAAACAAGGGCTTACAGTAGGCAAGCATGGATGTGAATAGCATCATCCATGAGGGCATCGTTAGTTTTGGGGCTATATTTGCACATTGTAAATTAAATTTACTTGCACTTGAAACTGAAATGTTTTGCTGCTGGAATTAATCTCAACCTTGTGTAAGAATCACGGCTTTTTAAGACCAAATGGGATGAATCTACAGTAAAACCAAACTCGTTTCGGAAAACCATTGCCAGTTTTTCATGGAACAGTTTCTTAGGGCTGTGACCTCAAAGAGGTGTCCAATTGCCATCTGGGAGCCGATCCACTGTAATTTCATGATTATGCAGAGTTTTTTTCTCAGATAATCTTGCATGTTGCTCCGCCTGCCTATGGGCAGTTACCACCCATCAACTAATCTGATCCAGCACCTGGTGCGTGCGGTAACGAAGCAGCAGCTTGTCCCCCTTATCTGTGCTTGGCAGCGTCCTGCCTGAGGACCGAGCCAGCGCTGGGCGAGGGCAGAACCTGTGGGGCTGTGGTGGTGGCCCTATGGTGGGCTGGAGGGGTTGTGTTAGGAATGTGGGTGAGATGGAAGGCACGAGGTGGGTGTGCAGGAACAGGGAGTATGGGAAAGAGCTTGCAAAAGATGATTTGCAATGGCATGTTTCTCTCTGACGGAGGAATGAGCCGCTCCATGGTTTTTGCAGGAAAAGGCAGTTACTGCAGAGCAGCTAAGTCACTGTAGCAGGTTGTCTAGTAATTACAGTGCTATATTTGCATGTTATAATGCTGCACCAGTGGACTTTGTTAAGGAATTCTTTACTACATTTGCAGCCTATTCTGAGGGCTTGTCTGCTTCAGTGGTGGCCTGTGAGAAGTTTCACTCGCACAACCATCTCATGACATGACATGAATGTTGTAACCTTAATCCATCGTTTCTGCTCTCAGCCCGTATTTTTTCTCCAAACTTCAGTTTATCCATGGAAGCCTGTAATGAATTCTGCCCCAAAGCTCTCCCTTCTCCATCATAACTCCCACCTGAGCAAGCCAAACAAGATGGGTGTACTGGGTCTGGCTGGGATGGAGTTAACTTTCTTCAGAACAGCCCATAAGGTGCTGTGTTTTGGATTTGTGGCTGAAACAGTGTCGACAGCACACCAATGTTTTGGCTGTTGCTGAGCAGTGCTTGCACAGCATCAAGGCTTTCTTTTCCCCACTCCGTAGTGAGTGGACTGGGAGTTGGGAGGGGTTAGAGCTGGGAAAGCTGTCTCGAATTCACAAAAATGATATTTCAAACCATATAACATCATGTTCAGCAATAAAAAACAGGAGCGGAGGTCAGGGTTGTCTTCCAAGGTGGCCATTGCTTGGAGACTTGTGGGCATCTGTCTGCTTGTGGGAGGTGGTGAGTGATTGCCTTCACATCACTTGTTTTTCCTTTCCTCTTTCTTACCCTTATTAACCTGTATATATCTCAACCCACTAGCTTTCTCACTTTTTCTCTTCCTGTTCTCTCCCCCATCCCGCTGGCAGGTGGGGAGTGAGTGGCTGTGTGGGTGCTTAGCTGCAGGGCAGGGTCAACCCACCACAACAGGATATCCAGCCCATCTTTTAGACACCTTCTAATGGACCACTTTTGAATAAACAGAAGGCTTTCCCGGCCCAGAAAAAAAAAACCTTTAACTCCCTTGTGTCATCTCAATCAGCTGATTTACACAGAGTAGTATTTATTTTAGGAAGAGGTCACCTAAAATTGACCACTCCTGGCATTGAAATCCTTCCTTCTGGCTGAAAGGGGACCTGTGTCTCATTTGCCTTCGAGGTGTTGCTACAGCTCTCACTTTATCAGGCTGTTAGCGCAAGCACTGACAAGTTGTTTGTTATTCCTGCCCCAGGTTCTCTCTAAAAACCCTGTGAAGTAGGGACAGCTAACACCATCCTTGTTTGGCAGGGAGAACAGAAACACAGAATTAGCGAGGGTTTGCTTGCATAGTTGGCTGCTGTCAACCCAGGCTCTACTTAAACCCACCTCAACAGGAGAGAAAATCTTGTGGCAAGCCAGGTTTGAGGATGTCTGTGAGTAGCAGAGCTGTATGTATTCCCCATTTAAATTGTAATTCGAAACATTAATTTCCAAATGCCTTCCCCAAAAACATAACAGAGCTGTGATCTAGTATGTAATTTACTGTCCTCGGAAATTCCTCAAAGCAGCAGAGCTTCCCCCAATTGTTCATGCACAGAGGAAAAGCTCTACTAGAGTTCCTGCTTCAGCTCACTCCTGTGACCACTGGCGTGGCCCTCGACAACCATCAGGCTGAGTGTGTAAAAGCCATCTTCATTCCAAAGCTGTCTCTACGTGCCTTATGACAGGCTCTTCACAGCGTACCCCTTGCTCCTGAAATTGTTTTACTGTTCCTTCTTGAGGGAGAAATTCTTTAAATTCCTGCATGGGGTCCCTAAAATCTGAGTCCAACGATCCTATGGCTGAGATCCTGGATGAGCCTGTACATGTCTCAAGTCTCTCCGGCTGTAAAACAGGACTGATGGCACTTCCTTCCTTCCTCTCACTATCCATCCTGTTGCAAGCCTACAGCTTAAAAAGTCCAAATGCTGTTCATAAGTGGTTATGGTCCCTTATCTCAGTAAGGACACACAAGATGTTAGAATCACTGAATCACAGAATGGTTTGGGTTGGAAGGGACCACAAAGACCATCTAGTTCCAACCTCCCTGCCATGGGCAGGGACACCTTCCACTAGACCAGGTTGCTCCAAGCCCCATCCAACCTGGCCTTGGACACTGCCAGGGATGGGGCATCCACAACTTCTCTGGGCAGCCTGCTCCAGTGCCTCACCTCCCTCACAGGGAAGAGCTGCTTCCTTACATCTCATCTAAATGGTGGCTACAGCAGTGTTTCAGCATCATAGTACCAAAATTGGCGAAGGCTTAATCCATCTGGCAGCAGTTAAGGGAGGCTTCCCTTGTCCCTAAGATAAGTGCAGATGCTTTTGAGGGTGTTGAAGCAGAGGAGATTCCTACTGAAGTAAGACTTAGCCTGCCTGTACAGGCAGCAGAGAGAAACACAAGTGCCTCTGAAGATTTGCCATGGGAGATGCCCCCAAAGTTAGGCACCAACCTCCTCCCATTGAGGGCAGAGGACCTGAAGAATACTCCTCATCTTGAAATGTGCGTTTTACCATAGGCCATGCTAGGATTAGAAGAAACACATGCAACAGCAATAGCGTAGCATGAGAGGCTGAAGTTTTTCCCTAACCCTGAGGCCATCTGTCAGGGCACAGCTCACCTCCATATGCGTGAACTCTCCTTTTCCCTCTAAAACAAGGCAGCCTAGGCTGTGCTGCTGACTGAGGACAGCCCCTGGCCCATACTGTTCTTTCAAGCATTTCTGTGAATCTTGGCATTGGCATTGGCTGAGACAGAGAACAGGCCAAGTATTGACTAGGTCTCCTAGAAAAACAGGGCAGAAAGAGACCTCAGCAGGTTATGTATTCCAGCCCTACATCTCATGGAAGGTGTTTGTTTAAGCTCTCCGAAGGCACCCTGGGGCCTGAGAAATGCTACTCCTCTACCCAGCTCGGTGTTGGATCTCATGAGCAAACCTGCCATCAGATGCAAGTTGTCTTGCATTGTGGTGCTTTTACGCCATGTGAGCCCAACATGCACCATAGGGGTTCACAAGGCTGGAACATCCCTGGTCTAAATCTGAAGCATGATGTTATTTTGAACCAGGCTGAACATCTGTCTGAAGTCTAATATTCCTTAAAGTCTTCTGAACATTAGTAAAACAAACTAGTCCCACCTATGTTGCTGATATTCTATCTTGATTTCACACCTAATGCCAATGATGAAGATGAAAGAGCTCTGATGATTCTGAAAACATTGTAGACAAGTGTAACCTTCAAAGAAGTTAAATACTAGCACTGTTTAGCATTTCTGAGTTATCTTGTGCTCTGAAAGACAGACCAGTACAAAAATGGTAAGGCTGGAAGTGAGATCAGTGGAACAAAATAGAAACAATTATTTTTTCTCTCAGGCTTGATCATTACAGAAGGGAATTATGAGTTATGGACAACAGAAACCTGCCTTCACTGATCTAAGGGATTTCCCTCCATTTATATGATTCTTTGTGCAAAAGGTAGATGCTATTTTTGTACTTCTACATTTTTGTTGCTAGGTGTGACAGGCCAGGCCCTCAGGCAGGAAACTCCTGCTGTCCAGAGCAGGATTATACCAACTCCAAACGGCTGACACCTACACAACTTGCAGTAGCTTCCTATACAGCCAGCTGTGCTTGCAGCAATAACAGGAAAAAAATCAAGAGGTTAATAAAATGAAATGAGCAGGAAGCATGCGGTCATCAGACTTTCTAGTACTTCAGTCTATAGAAGTAACCCGTGGCTGGCCTGACTTAGGGACCTAATCCAAAACTCATTGAAGCCCATGGAAATTCCACTTCAGCGGATATTGTTAGACCTCACTCTTCACTATACCATTATGGGAGTACATGGAGAGTTCCACCTTGCCTGTACTCACACAGTGCTGAGCTCCAAATCTCTTGCCTCATTACTGCTAGCTGTGAGATAGGCCGGCCACTAATAACTGCAGATGCTCCAAAAAGGATGAGGAAAAGAAGGGAAAGTTCATGGCTACATCCCTTCTCCCATCCCAGCCATCAGAGGTGAGCAAATGTGTGTTGGCATGTGCTTTTCCACAGCCTTTAAATCATATGGTACTTGGCTACGTGCAAAGAGCTGGAATAGCAGAGTGGAACTCATTGTTTTGCATTTTCTTTTTTTTTTTTCTCTTGTTGTTGTTCTACAAAACTCTAACATGAAGGTCAAGCAGGAGCCCTTAGCTGGAGTTGAGAGAAACCTCCTGAGCAGAGGGGAGGCAGAAATGCCAGGAAGAAGGCAAGAATTGGACAGGGCTTTCTTTTTCCAGTAAAGTGCTGTTTTAAATGCCTTTTTCACTTTGGTTTCGACTACCACTATTTTCAGCCTGGCATATTAATGTGCCGCATGGCATGGGGAGCATTCATCCCTTCACTTATGAGTTCCATGACATCTGTTTGCACACAACTAACTCACAAAAAATAAAAATTGTCCCCACATTCCCCCTGAAAATGAAACCTCTGATCAAGTCCTACAGATCTCTTAGCATACCAGCTAGCTCGGCCATCTGCACCATGCTAGGCACAAAGCTGGAATAACACGGTTCCTCAAACATCACAGAGAAGTATCTTGCAGCCTGTTTATTGCCTGTTTGAATCCTTATCACTAAGCCATTCGATTTGGAGTCCTTGATTAATTTGTGTTTATTTTGGTTTTGTTCTCATTCAGATGTGTTATCTAAGGTCAGTGCAACTTCCCCTGTCCCCCCTTTCCCTTTTAGCCAACTCTCCCATGAAATATTGTTGTGCCTGGGCGTGTGTTTCTTAAAGTCATTGTGTGCTTTATGTCCGAAACAAACATTGTCTCATCATCCAACTTATTACGCACTACCCAAAGGTCATGTCTTATGCGCAGAAGGCAAAACTCTTCTGTTGTGGCTGAGGAAGAACAAACTGGACAGACAGTGAAAACAAGGGCTTTAGCCCCAGAGATTGAGTGTCTGAAAAAATGGTCAGTGGCTGTTTGAAAAGGATAAACCAGGTCTCAGCTGCTATAAGCTACTGGGCAGCCATGGAGCTAGACTGTCTTGTGCCAGCCACGTATCTGCTCCCTTCACACCTTCTAATCTTTAGCAGCTCCTGGTTCCTCTCTTCATATGTCCTTCACCTCCACAGATCTCATGGCACCATAGGCCTTTCATCCAAAATGCCTAAAGGGAGGCAGAGCTATTTAAGCCACAGGAAAATGCTGGCGTGGGGACAACTGAGTTTAACTAAGTTTGTCAGTGATAAAAGGAAGACTAGGGAAAATGTGGACCCTCTCCAGAAGGAAATGGGAGACCTGGTTACAAGGGATATGGAGAAGGCTGAGGTACTCGGTGACTTTTTTGCCTCAGTCTTCACCGGAGAGTGCTCCAGCCAGATCGCCCAAGTCGCAGAAGGCAAAGGCAGGGACTGGGAGAATGAAGAACCACCCACTGTAGGAGAAGATCAGGTTTGAGACCATCTAAGGAACCTGAAGGTGCACAAGTCCATGGGACCTGATGAGATGCCTCCGCAGGTCCTGAGGGAGCTGGCGGATAAAGTGGCTAAGCCACTATTCATCATATTTGAGAAGTCACGGCAGTCCAGGGAAGTTCCCACTGACTGGAAAAGTGGAAACATAACCCTCATTTTTAAAAAAGGGAAAATAGGAAGACCTGGGGAACTATAGGCCAGTCAGTCTCACCTCTGTGCCCAGCAAGATGATGGAGCAGATCCTCCTGGAAACTATGCTAGGGCACATGGAAAATAAGGAGGTGATTTGTGACAGCCAACGTGACTTCACTAAGGGCAAATTGTGCCTGACAAATTTGGTGGCCTTCTATGATGGGGTTGCAGTGTTGGTGGATAAGGGAAGAGCAACTGACGTCATCTACCTCGACTTGTGCAAAGCATTTGACACTGTCCCACGTGACATCTTGTCTCTAAATTGGAGAGACATGGATTTGATGGATGGACCATGCGGTGGATAAGGAATTGGCTGGATGGTCACACTCAAAGAGTTACAGTCAACAGCTTGGTGTCCAAGTGGAAACCAGTGACGAGTGGAGTTCATCAGGGGTCTGTATTGGGACCGGCACTGTTTAACACCTTTGTTGGTGACATGGACAGTGGGACTGAGTGCACGCTCAGCAAGTTTGAAGACGACTCCAAGCGGTGTGGTGCAGTCGACACGCTGGAGGGAAAGGATGCCATCCAGAGGGACCTCAACAGACTTGAGAGGTGGGCCTGTGCGAACCTCATGAAGGTCAACAAGGCCAATTACAAGGTCCTGCACATGGGTCAGGGTAATCCCAAGCTGTGGTGGGTTGACCCTGGTTGGATGCCAGGTGCCCACCAAAGCCGCTCTATCACTCCCCCTCCTCAGCTGGACGGGGGAGAGAAAATATAACAAAAGGCTCGTGGGTCAAGATAAGGACAGTTTAATAGAGTGATAGCAAAGGTCACGTATGCAAGCAAGGAAAAAAACCCAAATGATGTTATTCGCTACTTCCCATCAGCAGGTGATATCTAGCCGCTTCTTGGGAAGCAGGGCTTCAGTACGCGTAGTGGTTGCTCCGGAAGACAAAATGCCCCCCTTCCATCTCCCCTCACTTAGCTTTTATATCTGAGCTGACGTCATATGGTATGGAATATCTGTTTGGTTAGTTTAGGTCAGCTGTCCTGGTTATGTCCCCTCCCAAGATCTTGCCCTGCCCCAACCTGCCATTGAGGGGAGGGCAAAAATTTTGGAGAGACAGCCTTGATGCTGTGCCAGCACTGCTCAGCAGTAGCCAAAACACTGGTGTGCTATCAACACCTTTCTAGCTACTGATGCAGAGCACAGCGCTATGAGGGCTGCTATGGGGAGTATTAACTCCATCTCAGCCAGACCCAATACACAAGCACAAATACAAGCTGGGCAATGAGTGGATTGAGAGCAGCCCTGCAGAGAAGGACTTAGGGCTATTAGTGGATGAAAACCTGAATATGAGCCAGCAATGTACACTCACAGCCCAGAAAGCCAATCTCATTCTAGGCTGCATCAAAAGAAGTGTAGCTAGCAGGTAGGGAGGGGATTCTCCCCCTCTACTCTACTCGGATGAGACCCCACCTGGAGTACTGCGTTCAGCTCTGTGGTCCCCAACATAAGAAGGACATGGACGTGCTCAAGTGGGTCCAGAGGAGGGCCATGAAGATGATCAGGGGGCTGCAGCACCTCCCTTATGAAGACAGGCTGAAAGAGTTGAGGTTGTTCAACCTGGAGAAGAGAAGGCTCCAGGGAGACCTTATAGCGGCCTTCCAGCACTTAAAGGGGGCCTGCAGGAAAGATGGGGAGGGAGTCTTTATCAGAGAGTGTAGTGATAGGATGAGGGGTAATGGATTGAAACTGAAAGAGGGTAGGTTTAAGTAAGATATTAGGAAAAAATTCTTCATTGTGAGGGAGGTGAGGCACTGGCACAGGTTGCCCAGAGAGGCTGTGGATGCCCCATCCCTGGCAGTGTCCAAGGCCAGGCTGGATGGGGCTTTGAGCAACCTGGTCTAGTGGGAGGTGTCCTTGCCCATGGCAGGGGGGTTGGAACTAGGTGATCTTTGTGGTCCCTTCCAACCCAAACCATTCTATGATTCTGTGATAAAAAACATATAGCCCAAGTGGAAAGATGCAGAGCAGAACAAGTACCAAGGTGGGATGGCTGTTGTGCTAGAACGACACAGAAGTTTTCAGCCTAAACAACTGATGGGGAATGTAAAAGTAATGTATGCTGCTACAAGGCTATGGAGCAAGTGTACCATCCAGTCTGATAACTAAGGACCAGACCTTACCCTAATGAGCAGCAGATTCAAAGCAAACAAAGGAGATTTAGGCCTGCTTGCTCCTGGATGTTATGGATATTTGCCATTCTCCTAGGTTTTCTTATAGTTTACTTCATTTTGTGTAAGCTTAATGGGCCGTTAAGGGCTGTTAAACACCAAGGGCTCGCCTTTGCCTCCAGAAGTTCCTGTACCTCTGATAGCCAGAAGTGAAAAGAACATTCTGAAGATCTTCACTTTTGTAAAACTCTTCCCTAGGGCCTCTGCTACAGCCCACGTTGGATAAGAAGCAACTGGGCTAGAGGACCCTTAGATCCAACCAAGTGCAAAACTGTTTATGACATTAAGCAACCAGTACTCATTAGACGGTTTGGGGGAACAGGCTCTCAGGGTGAACAAAGGAGGAAAACCACAGAATTAACTGCTTTTACAATGAGGCTTGACAAACCTCTAAAGCAGAATATAGGAGGCCGACCACACGGGGTGGGTCATAACCTCAGTGACCCAGGACGTGTCTTACGGGGCTGATCATGGGCTGATCACCTCACAAGGAACTCTGCTGGATGAAGACATGTTGTGGCTACAAAGTTGTTTATTATCCTCTTTACCACTGACACCAAAGGCGTGTTCATCTCTACTTCTGCCTTTCCTTTTCCAGGCTAAACAGTCCCAGCTCTCTCAGCCTCTCCTGGTATGAGAGATGCTCCAGCCCCTTAATGATCTTTGTGGCCCTTTGCTGGACTCACTCTTAGTATGTCTGTGTCTCTCTCATACTGGGGAGCCTGGGAACTGGACACTGCTTCAGATGCATCCAGAACCAGGAAATCTTCTCATCATTAAGTCTGGTATCAAATGAGAAATGTTGTCCCGAAGACTCTAGAAAGAAGACTTAGCTGGGCAGGTCAAGAGAGGCTACCAAATGTGTCTGCCTGTAAGAGACAAGAGAGTGGAAATCCGGGAGTCAGGCTGAAGGATAAGGTAGAATAAGCCAGGTCCCACCAAGTGAACAGAGGTTACCTGAGGTAGGGAACCCAAGTAACGACCTGTAGGGCTGTGAGAGTCTCTATAGAAGCAGTCTGGCCACCAGACATGAGCTGCCAAACCCTGCTGCGAGGGATTATCCAGCATGCCAACAACATACTACTTCTGGCTCTGGTACAACCCAGGTTTCTCTGCACCGTGCTACGCTGGTAAGGCGACAGACACCATGAGCCATGTGAGCATCATCTCTCTGCCAAAGATGGGGGTACCTACTCTGAAGAAAAGTTATTCTTCAGCAGGCCTTTCCTATCCTAACATAGCGAAATGGCTGTAAGTGCAGGTGAACTTTGTTACCTAGCTCCATGACGGAGGCAGGCCAGAGGTCTAGCGTTAGTGTGGTAGCTTCCCAGCCAGGTCAACTCCACAGCTAGCCAGCAACTGGGACAGTGCTAATGTCTTGCCGAATGTGGCAGACTGTTTCTTACCTTCCTTCTTCCCTGAGTTAATGCTTAGCCAATAACTACTGCAGTTAATGCTTATTCATGTCAGAATACGGTCACTGATTCAGCAGATTGCTATTCTCCACTGAAAAGCGGTAAGTCCAACTATGAACTGTTCTGGGAGGGCTAGGATGACATTCAAGGACTGGCTGGTACTGTCCAGACTATGTTGAAAATGTTCATGGCAAGTTCTGTTGGCTGGTCTCAGAGCATTAGGAGTGCTTGAAGGATATGATAATTTAGCCATTTGGCTGGGCAATATTTTCTGTGCTGCCAATTATCTGGCTGAGTGGTTCCTATTCCAGCTACTGTGCCTTGCAAACATGAGTCTTGCAGAGTTATTTTCTTCTTGCAGGAAGTACTGCTTGGTCATGGTATGATTTGAGCCTGATCTGCAGATAGCTGGGACTAAATTATTTTCATTTTCCATGTAGACTATTTGAGTATGTAAAAAGGTCATCACCAATTCACAGGAAGGCTTACAGAGGAATAAAGGAATTTAAAGTCATAGGTCAAGAAGTAAAAGTATATACTTCGTAAACAAGGATGGAAAATGTGACTTGATGTAGAAAATGGTGTGAATCAGATCCCTCCTCTGGAAATATCATTTCGGGAAAACCCTTGATAAGGCTGTAGATACAGTTCACCTCCTCTGTGCTTAAACTAGTGGGAATGTTGTGCTGGAGAGTTCCAGAAAGGAATTCCTGAACTTGTTGAAGATGGATATAGCAAAGTCCAAACACAGCTCTGAGTACACAGATTGGTAGTCTTGCATGTCTCCTCTGAATCTCTTTGAACTCATTCATTGCACAGAAATTGAAGCAGTGTACAGAAACAGAGGGAATTGGAAGAGGTCAGCAAACCACCTACCTGGCACCCCAGTGCCACAAACTCACCTGGAGGCAGAACCAACGCCTCTCTTCCATGTCAGCAATTTCATTGCCTGTTCTTAAAAACCTCCAGTGAAGGGAACTCTGCAGCTTCCCTGGGTAGCCTAATGCAGTGCTTCTAATCTCTACAATTACACATTTTTCATAATCACCAACATACTTATCTTTGCTTCAGACTGTGTGATTTCACATCACCCTTCACCAAGCTGTCGCTGTGAACATTTATGTCAGTCCTTTACCAGGTGACAGACTTGTTGTCTCCTGAGTCATGTCCTATCTAAACCAAACAACCTTCAACCTGTTCACAAGGTCATGCTCTGCTCACGTCTTAGCATTCACGTGGCTCTCCTTTGGATGCTCTCCAATACAGCAACATCTGGACACAGCACTCCAGCCAAGGCATCAATTGCATCAAGTAGAGCACTTTTGTTACTTTCCAGGTCCTAAATTAAAAATACGTGTTAATAAACTTCAGAATGAGATTAGCCTTATTTTCAACATCATCATGCTGAGTGGATTTAGGTAGCCGTTTGCTAGGAGTCCCTCCAGATTCTTTTCTGCAAGACTGAGGTGGTCAAAACTATATAAAGTCGTGTGAGAGAGGGATAATAAATGAAGCCCCAGGCATTACCAGATTCACCCCCAAACCTTTTATCTCAAAGGAATCTGCCTATTAGTTCCAATATGCTTGGGATTCATTCTGTCCTTCCATTTCTAAAACACAGCTCTCTGAGACGCTGACCATGCAAAGTTCAGGCTAAAAAATATTAAGAACGGTAAATGGTGTAAGAACCTACAGTGTTGCATCCAGCTTCTCAGAGGCTTTGCCATCTTTTTCTGAGTTTGGGATACAAGTGGCAACAGGATTTGATTACACAAATTGCTGAGGTTATATTCCAGAGATGAGACTGAAGTGTTAACAGCCAGGACTGGAATGAAGGTTGGTGAGTCAAGAGGCCTGTATCTTGTTAACTTCATATCTAAATTGTTTCCAACTTCATATCTAAATTGTTTCCACATTTATTTTTGCTTTGAACAGTATCTCTCAAGTTGCACCTATGTGGGAACATTACCCTGGTGTGTTTTGTTCATGCCATATGCAGTGTGTTCACATGCTTTTGTAACAGCACATTTCCAGTCAATTACAGGATCAGTGTAGCTCTGCCTTGTTTTGGATCAGTGCTCCTCGTTCAGAGCAGAGAACCTCTAACACACCTTTAGCTTGCTTTCTTGAGCCTGTGAAGTCTCTCTAAGTGCAGTCTCAGATGTTGAAACCAAAAGTGTTCTGAGGTTGAAGCTTTAAAACTTTAAAATCCAGGAAGTTCACGGTTTCTGGTGACATGACAGTACGTGATGAATGCATGCAGGAAAAAAACAGCAGGATGATCAGGACGTCCCCCTGTGCTCACATACCAAGTTGATTACATACCTAATGCTCTGACATTGTGCAATTTTCACATTGTCCTGCAAAGTGAACCAAGATTTCTCATACTTTTAGGCTGTGGTTTGATGATACAGTGTCTTGAGGAGAAACCCTCTCTTACAGAACCCTTTCACCTTGCTGACATTCTTTCCCATTCCCCAAGGTGAGCAGAATGCTGTGGTCTAACAAGTTTGGCCAAGCAGTCCTGCTTTAGCTGCCAGAGCTTCATTCTGCTGAATATGGTACTCCTGAAATCTCATGGAGATCCTTTGTACCATTTTAAAATACTCCTGTAGGCAGTGGTCTGAGCAAGTAATCTCTTCTGGTTTAACCTCTCTGCTAGTGAAATCCTTTATGCAATCCAGGAAGCAGTTTTCTGTAAGTTCATCATATGTTCTGAGAAACTCGGAACTGCTTGGTCTGATCAGATTCCGATAATTGTCCACCCGTATTCTACAGCCTGTGATTCACTCACCTATTCGACTGCTTTTGGTGCTGTTGGTTAAAATTGTTTGAACGCCACAGCAATAAAAAAAAAAGGGGGGGGGAAGGGGGCAGGGAGGGCTTAAATAAGATTGCTTTTCCAGTCAAGGGCTGGCAATGTGAAAGGTGTGGATCAACCACAGCTAACCTGGTCTAAGGCAAGGCTGCCCTCCTCTTCACCCCATCCTCTGTGCTGGCACTGCTGCTTATCTAAACCTGCAAGGAGACAGCCAAGGGAGCAACACTGCATGAAAACTAAGCAACTGTTTCTGTAGGGATAGACCACGGACTCATGCTGAACTGCTTGCCAGGGCAGAAAGGAAGAGGTCCTCCTTTTCCTTACCCTCCTGCCCACCTCTGTTCCTTCCCCCTTCCCTGCCTGGGGCCACGTATCTGCTCCTCTCCTTGCTCTGGCCCTGGCACTCACTGGGCCCTTCTCTGAGCTGATTAAACTCACTCCGGTGAAAGCAAGCTAGGCACCTTGTTGCTGGTTTAGTTTTCTGCAGGGACAGTGAGTTAAATTGGCTCAGAGAGGGGTCTGGAAGGCACCAGCACAAGGCCAGCAGTAAAACCTGCCAGCAGAGAGAGAGGTGGTTGCATTTAGTGCCGTAGATGTAGCCTTGGTTTTCTGCTTGTTCAGGTTCTTGAACCAGCTTGGGTGGGCAATAAACCAGACCTATGCCACTGTAAGAGTGGGGACAAACTGTAGGGGCAACCGGGGCATCAGTCATGCCAATTTAATCACCTTAAAACTGCTGCAGAATGGCAGGCTGAGGGCTGACTCACCGTGTTGTGGGGAGGAGCAGGTGACCAGGTTTGCAGAATAGGGACCAGGAGTAGGCTGTATTGCTGCCAAGGACAATACACCCTCAAGATAGCTCCTTGAAGAGAAGTTTACAGTCACGTGCCATGATATCCTTAGCATCTGTAGTAAATGCTGGCAGCTGCAAAGCCTGAAGGGCAAACTTTGCTAAACGCACGTTTTGCTTTTTATGACTCAGACCCAGCAAGAGGCAAAATGCGGTGACATGTCTTAGGGCTGTTAGAAATGGAGCAACCAGCACACTCACAACAGAAAGAGGTTGAAGACCTGGTCCAAGCTCCCTGTAACACAAAAACGACCACTACTGCTCTAGACAGATGACATCAAGAGCCACCCAAACTATGCCCGGTGCTGCCATGACAGCCGTCCATCCTCTTCCCCTGAAAGAGCCAATGTCAGCCGGCAACATGACCCTATTGTAACTGCTGGACCAGCCACGATGTCACAACGCCTTAATTTGGGAACTAGTGTAGAAATGGGAAAGGCGTGACACCTTATCAGACACCTTACTGACTTTTTTGCTTCTGTTTGCCTTCTGCAGTATGACAATGAGTGGCATTTACAGCTTGAGTCAGTTGTCTACCTTGGAGACATGTGCTCTTTTGGGATGGCCTGGTGTGTGCCACGTGGACTTCAGCTCCTGCGTGGTGGCTCTGGAGATCCTGGAGCACATCTGCCTACCCCATGAGTCTATCGCTTTCCCATGGACTTCTTAGGAGAAGTCAGGATCTCCACAGGGACTGTTTCCAGTCTGTAGGGGAACAGGAGGTCTTCCCATAGACTTATCTCCTGAATTAAACACTGCTTAAAAAATAATCCCCTCCAACACGAGTTTAATGCTAGGCTTTTCCACAGAAATTGCACAAGCTCAGTGAGTCACTGTCTCACACACAGTGCTGTGGAAACAAATTCCATTGATAAACTGGCTGTGACTGAACACTGTAGGGCCAAGGGCCCCATTGTTATTTGGACAGATGTCCCCTGTTTGTGCAGTGGGTTCCTGGCTCCAGATTTTGTTCAAGGTAGATACATAACACATCAGGGTTTCCCTAATGTTCCTGGGAATTTCCTGCTTTTCCCCACCTTCCACAGGAGCCAGCAGAGCCGTAGGTCTGCTTCTCTGTGCAGCTTGTCTAAGGGCATCAACACATGTCCCTAGTGCCTTCCAGGACCTGCCCACAGCGAGCATGCTGCCAGCTCGGGTGGGAAAACTTTAGGGTTTTCCTCCCTTGTTATTTAAATCAAAGCCCACAGACATTTTTCCATAGCTACAAAACACGATTTTACTGTTTTCAGACCTCAACACCCTCTTTTGTTAGAACAAAGCAGGTGAGTAACAGCAGCAGAACAAGTTAGTCCACTTGATAAACTAATCCGCAGATAAGACACTGAAGGACTTAGATCAGCGCAGGGGGAAACAATGAGAACTACCTGATGAATGGTATCAGGAAATATCTCCTCTTAAAATGCCTTGTGGTTTTTCTGCAGTGGCATCTCTGGTCAGCCTCACACTTGAAAATTGAGTACAGGCTCTGGAGGCGACTTGTTTTCTGGGCAGTAATAACATGTTCAACTAATTATACAAGTTCCTGTGTCTTGGTTTCCCCTTGAGACAGCAGCCTGGGCAGTAGTAGAAAGCAGGAAATCTAATTAGAAGATCTCCTCTTTGAATCACCTGAGAAGGTAAACGATATTATATCTCTGGGTGTCTTGTTTATTTTCTGAAATATATGCGATGGTAACTATTGTGCTGGGTGGATTTGCAAGAGAGGGTGTAATTATTTTGCAACATTTATGAAAAAGAGAAACTTACAGAAAAAAGAAGGTCATGTAGATCACCTGTGTCCTGGGTTAAAGTGAGACCTTGCTATTTACCTCAAGGTATCTTCTGCACTTTAGAGCTAACTTTAAAGAACATTTTCCAGCCTGAATGCTGCAGAGAAGAAGAGATTTGGTAGCAAACCTGGGTTTCTTTAGCTCTCTGGGGCTTCATAACGCAAACATAATTATTGCCTCCCAGGAGACCGTTTGTTTGAGAAATGATGAATGTGTCCATATATCTTCTATTTTACCCGCTGAAGTTTGATGCAGATTTGTGACCATTGCAAAAGATGCATGCAAAACTGTAGCAGATGCTGTTTAATCTCATCATAATTTTTGTTTAACAACCATTTTTTCCTTTCTATTATCTGTTTCATCAACCTGTTATCAATGAAATATAAGTACTTTGTACAGATCAAGCTAATGTACCATATGCTGTGAGCATATGCTGTACACACAAAACTATCAGAAAACTTTGTTTTGTTAGTGTTTCTATTACTGTGTCATGTCACTATCTCAGGGACTTGCGTCACAGCTTATAACTTGGCAGTGTTTCCCTCTTGATCCCTTTTGATCCGTCTTGGTCTTGGGATCACCCAGATCCATGGAAGTCTTTAGGTTGTCACAAGTGCATGATGTCTTCAAAATAGCAAATAGTCTTTCCTGTAGATGCTGGATGTAAAATACTGATGGACATGCCCAGGAAACTGAAGAAATATTTCCCTAGGCTTCCCCCCCCCCCCCCCCCCCCCCCCCAAGTTCTGCCAGCCATTCATCTATTGGCTAACAAAAGCCTGTAACAGTCTTTTTTTTAATGGATTTTGGGGTGGAGTGGGAAGATATTCTGAATCAGTGAGATGTCTTGCTTTCTGGTTATTCCTATATAGGAACATAAGAGCAGCCATACTGGATCAGTTCAAATGTCTAGCTAGCACAGTCTCCTGGTGGTTTGGGTTTTTTTCCTCTGTTGCTACCCTAGAATATCTTAACATTAATTTTTCTTTTTTAATTGCACCTCAGAATTCAGTTGGCACTTCTTGAGACCCCATTTCTGAGTGATAATAGTTCAGAGTCCGTCGCAGAATACATAATGTCAGGATGCTTTCTTTCTACCTTACACTTATCAGTGCCGAATTTCATTAATTTCATGACCCAGTCACTCAGTATCCTGCAATCCCATGCAGATCTTCACAGGCACAGTTTGCTTTTGTTACCCTCAATCATTTAAAGTTTTCCAGTGTTGTATCACTAATCACTGCCTTTTCCACATCACTTGAGAACAGAGGGTAAGACACAGGCTTACACCCATGTTCCTGTGGAGCTCTGGTGATGACACCTCTCTATTGGAAAAGCAAATAATTTGTTCCTACTTTTGCCTCCTACCTTTTAACCAGGTCAGTATCCAGGTGAAGTCTCACTGCAGAACCACCTTTGATGAGAAACCCTGACAAATCCCTGCTGGATACTCGTGTCAGTGACATCAACTATATTGCTTGGCTATAAGCTCATTGCTGTCCTCTATCCTTTCACAAGGTGAGACCACAGATCATGTTCATATCTTCATTTTCTGTCACTGGCTCTTTTGAGTGGGAGAGTCACCACAAAGCACCCTGTCTTCTTGGGAGCACCAGCTCTCATATGCAATAGGCATCCATTGCCAATGTTCATTATCATCTCAGGAAGGGCTGATTTTTCTGCTTTCACCTGGTGATTCACAGCCTTTCAAAGCCTGAGTTTGTATGAACAGACTTTTCAATACAAAAAAGATCATAATTTTACAAAAGCTCATGATTTTAATTAAGCTGATGTTATCCACTCAGGTACTGTTCAGTACTGTTCTTAAGAGCCTTTTCTCAGTGCTTTCCTTTCTTAAAATGATTTTTGCAGTCTGCTTTAGTTCTGCCTTTTCCTGTAGCTCTCTACTAGATGTCCATTCTGGAGGTAGGGAAGTGCTTTGTTAGGAATAACCAGAAAGTGCATATTCATAGAAAAATACATATTTTTACATATTCTTCAGCTCCCTTTCTCTATTCCCTCTGGTTGCATAAATGTGTCAGCACCTGTTTTAAGGGTCCATGCATGTTTTGCCTCTCCCTTTATGTTTCATCATCCAGTCTACTGCATGACTAAATGAGCTTAGGTATTAATGAGCTGGAGAAGATTGGTTTTTTCTGGGTTTTGATTTCAGGCACCACATTATAATCTGGTGTGTCAGTATCCTTGGGTTCCAGGTTATTTACTTGTTAACTTCAGTACAATTAATGGAGATAAAACCTCAGAAAAACATGGATTTTTACCAAAAAGATACCACTCTTCATTGTTTCCCTTGTTAGCCAAGGGGTTACAAACACAGAGAAATCTCTAGTTGAGCCCATGATGTTACTAATCCTTCTCCAGAGTGGGACATGGCTGGTAGCAGAGCTCTCCCTGCTGCAACAGGACAGGCCCTCACTTACAGCAACATTTTTAACTATTCCCTCAGGTTCTGGCTGTGCATTTGTCAAGGACCACTGTGAGGAATATTTGAAGATCCAAAGTCAACTTTGCTCATGGCAGATGAATTTCTAGCACCTCATTTGTCCCTGTTAGGAATCTACTTAGGGCTCTGCTTTCTCCAAGTGATTTCTTTCTCCCTCCATTTTAAGTAGGTACAGCTGATGTGAAAAAAAAGAGATAAGAGAGAAACAGTCTAGTGACAGTGGCAGAGGAATAATTATAGACCTTGTTGCATGCTCTGTCTTGGATGGAGCGAACAGGCAGAATGTGCTGAAAAAGTCTGAACGTACTGTTTTTGTAGAGTGTTCTGCTATTTCCTACTGTGTGAGTCAGCTGAAAATTCCCTGATCCTTTTGCTTTGTTTTCCTCTCAGGTTGTACAGCGGTCACTGGTCAAAATGTCATCCCCAATTACTGCAGGTCTCCACTGCCTGTTTCTACTGGTCACAGCGTGTTGCCAGACATCACAGGACTCAAACTTTCACCCATTCATCCAATACATAGTGAGTATCCTTTCCCAGCCCCATTGGTTTTCATTCGGTCTCTGCCTGTAGCACCCAGCTGCTATAGCTTTTTACAAAACCTCAGAGGACGTCAGTATAACATCAGGTGGGAAAACTGAACCCGGAGTCTCCCCAGTGTGTAAAAGAGATGGAGAAATCCAGGAACTGGGCTTTTTTTGCTTCCCAGTCTTAAAGCCTCTCCAGAAGGAACTGAGCAAAACTTCTGGTTTCTCACTTGTGTTAGTCTGCAAGGGATGTAAATTGCTGTCCCTGGAGCTAAGCCTAGGTGACAGTTACGTGGGCACTGTTCCTGGATGGGATTCACCCACCCTATGAGAGAGAGAAACCAATTAAGTCAACAAAACTAGCTCAGGCACAGACGTCCTTACAGGTAGGTGACAGGAGTCTCTTGGCAGTCGGACATGAGTACACATGACCAAAATGCCACCCCTGAGTGACTTAGATGTTTAGATGTTGTGCTTGGACTCAGGCTCTACTTCAGTTTCCCACTTTTTCAATAATTCTCACGTACCACTTTTGCTTCACTAATAGTGTGAATTATGGAAATCTGTGTTGTGCTTTGTCCTGTATAGGGATTTGGTAACAGGCACCTTCCGCACAAATAGTCCCTAACTAGAAACGACAAGAGAGGAACAGAGAAACAAAAGGACTGAACAAATGGAAGTTAATAGAGGCTAGTAAAGAAAACTAGTCTACAAATCTACCAGCTCGTGGTCTAGCACAATTATTATTAGACCAGAAAATACTTCTTTTTGCTTCTACATTATGAACCCTATCAAGCCAAACCAGATTCTAGCATCTATATTCAGCCCCTAGCACTACAGGGACCTTAGTTCTTAAGGACTGACCAGAACACAATACGCTTTTTTGGAGCAGGTTGAAAAAAAGGCAAGGAGAAGTGAAGAGGAAGGTGTGAACTCCTTAAGCTGTTTCTGCCACCATCCCTTGTCTTGGCAAACCAAGATATAGCTGGCTCAAGCAGCACTGTCTGCCCTTTGGCAAATGTCTAATAGTGAGCAAGTATCTTGTTTGCTCTGGTTTTTTCAAACTGTCTCCAGCTCAGCACTTAGGCATTTTCATGAAAAGAGTAACACTGTATTTTTTAGCACCATTGATCCATGGTTGATCCTGCAAATGAATCATCACTTTAATGGTGTGAAATATGTGAAGTATTTAATGACATAGCAATACCCTGTAGTTGTTTGGGAGAATAATTAAAAAAGGAAACCACTGAGACCAAACCTGGGGGAAGAAGTGGATCGCAGTGGGCTTTCTGTAACTTTTGCAGCTAACCTCTAAGCTGAAAGGTAGTACCCCTAGCAGTGCAAAAATGCCAATGCACCTTGGGATCTTCGCTGCCAGCACAGTGGCGATACGAAGCCCAGCTCTAATCACACACCAGATGGTTCCTTTATGTAAAGAGAGGACTTAAGAGTTGCCAAGCTATTCACCCTTTCTGTAAATAAAGATTTCAGTAGGACTCAAGAAACTGGCAAAGCTGCAAATTTCCTGCCTGCGTCTTTGCTTGTTCTTTAGCCTTTCTTGCTAACTGGTGCCAATGTATTTTTAGGGCATGATTAAAAAAATAAGATGGTCTGCATCTCACTTGGCTGCACCCTGCGTGAACCCAGCCATACTGAAATTGTGCCACTACTGCCCTGGTCAACTGTGTGCCCACAAAATAGCTGACCTGACACCTAAGCTGGAGCCAAGACAGTTCAATCCCCTTTCTACTGCTACTCAGGCTGGCTTTGCTGCTGCAGAGCTGGAAGCTCAGAGGAAAGAGGAACGCAAAGGGTAATAGGAGTCCACTTTCTGGATTCAAAGGCTGAGTGCCCAGATCTCCCAAGCAGTTTGCAAGGCTGGCGCAGGACTGAGAGCACTACATCAGCCCCATAGCCGGTTTGCAGCTCAGACACAGAATTTCTGCTAAGCTGAGACAATTGCCTTGCAGAGACACACAAAGAGAGACCTGCAAACTCAGTACACCCCTCAGCTGGTGTTTAACATTTCCCTGCTGGGAAGGTATAAATATTCTGTCTAAAGAGGAAAAGGGGGGCAGGGAGGAGCAAAGATTGATGGAGGGGAAAAAATGATCTATGCCAGTATTTTCTTCACTAATTCTTTCATGCCAACAACAGCAGCTAGAGCCTCACTTTGTTTTTTCACAGAGCTTCACTCTCTTTTTTCCACAGATTGACAGCGCGCTAGGAGAGGAAAGCTTCCAGCCAGAGATGCAAAGGCAGAAGCGAAACGGTATGTACACATATATATGGTAACAGAGCAGATTCCTAGTAAGCTGAGGGTGAAATCACTGTTGGGGACAGCAGCTCTTGAGGTCCTGAACTTCGATCACCAAGGAGGAGTAGTTGTTGTGGTTTAAGCCCGGCCAGCAGCTAAGCACCACCCAGCTGCTCGCTCGCTCTCCCCCAGCGGGATGGGGGACAGAATCAGAAGGCTAAAAGTGAGAAAACTCATGGGTTGAGATAAAGACAGCTTAATCAGTAAAGCAAAACAAGGAGTTCATTCCCCAATTCCCATCAGAGGGCAGGTGTTCAGCCATCTCCAGGACAGCAGGGCTCCAGCACGCCTAACGGGGACTTGGGAAGCCAAAACACCATCACTCCGAACCTCCTCCCCTCCCTTGTTCTTCCCCCAGCTTTTATTGCTGAGCGTGATGTCATACGGTGTGTGACATCATGTTAGTCAGTTGGGATCAGCTGTCCCAGCTGTGTCCCCTTCCAGCTTCTTGTGCCCCCCATCCTGCTTGCTGGGAGGATATAGTGGGAAAAAGAGAAGGCTCTGATACTGTGCAAGCACTGTACAGCAATAACTAAAACATTGTGTTATCAACACTGTTTTAATTACAAACCCAAAACATAGCCCCATACAAGCTACTATGAAGAAATTTAACTCTACCCCAGCCAAAACCAGTACAGTAGTAAAGGCACAGACAAAAGAGTTGGAAAGTTTTGTCTGGTCAGAGACAGACATACATGAGCTCAGTTTTTATGTAAGATGAAATACATGGTGTAGAAAAAAACCCGAGCCTCTTAGGAGGACACGGGCCACAAGATAATCCTGTACGGCTTCAGTCTGTGGTTGACAACCCATCCACTTGCTGAGTCAAAAAAGAGAAAGGATGATACAGCTTTTCTCCATATATATTATGTCATTTATATCAGCTTCCTATTGCTCTGAGAGCAAAGAAATCTGGCTTTTGTCAGGCAAGCAGCAGATAAAACATGTGCAGAATATCTGCTGAGTAGGAATCAAGAAGATTTCCTAAGCAGAATGCCACATTAAGCTACCATTAAATAGCAACAGAGCCCAAATGCCGAAACAGAAGCCATCAATTTATGATTTACCCTCATACACAGCTTTGCAGTCTCATGCTATTTCTCTTTCAGTACTTATTTTTGACCTTCCCCCTCTGGAGTACACTGTTGACATTGAAGTAAGCCTTATGGATTCATCTTTTCTGGAGCCAATCAAAGAGTATTTCAGAAAACTTAGTCTTCCAGTTTCAACAAATATTGCAAATGTAGAAATGACAGTTTCAAACATCAACATTACAACAGGTGGGTTGGTTATTTATTTTTATATTCTGGGTGATGTACTTTTTTGCCAGTATTTGATCACTCCCAGTTTTACCATCCATCATGCTTAGAAATTAACAAAACTAAACTGTCTCTGCTGCCTACTGAAAGACTCAACAAGACTGAAGCCCTAGCACACAACAGCGTGTTTTGTTATCTGCATCCCGCCACTGGTCTTTCCATAATGTTGACATTAGGAATAGCCCCGAATGCTTTTCTTTTCCTAAGGAAGGGACAAAGCCAGAGGAAGCCTGAGCCAAAGGATTTTGCTCCAGTTTGAGTAACAAGCAGTCTGAGTTACTTTCAAGCTTCAGGAAGCTGCGGCAGAGGTTATCAGACTGTTTACTTCCCTCCACTTGCATTTGGGACGTAAATCACTGTAAGAGGCTGTACTCCGACCCTGACAGAGACAGGCTGCATGAGATGAATTCTTTTCCTGATATAACTCACTATACGTATTCTTACAGGTCAAGATATCAGACAGGTTTTATTACATGAGTTGTGGTTGTGCAACTTCACATCCAAGTAACTAATACAGCAGAGGATATACAAACGCACCGAACATTTACAACAGCACAGGAGATTTGGTACCTTCTTATCGCTGGCCCATAAAGCAGTGAAAGGAAGCGTTGGTACCTTCTTATCGCTGGCCCATAAAGCAGTGAAAGGAAGCGTTCATCAGCTCTCAAAACAACATGCAATCGGATCTTTGAAAGGCCTTCAGGGTCACCTGCAATGTGTGAAAATCACTTTGTTAATATCTTACTTTGCCAATGGCACATTAAGAGCAGAAAATCTTACAGTGAAGTGTTGGGGTTTTTTATTAGAGAGAACGTCTGGTTTTAAAGCGCTTTGTGATAATGTTACCTTCTCCATGCAGCATCTGTCAGGATACGGTCAGAAGGACACAGCACCTCACTAGCCACTGAGACTTTGAATGACCATTACATGCTCTTACAATCTTTAAAACCCTGTGCATTTGCTTTCAGCTCAGGCAATATAGAAATATCCAATCTGCAAACTATCATAGCATGCTGGCCTATATGCCAGGTAAATTTTTAGGTTCAGGTTCACATCTCCATTCAATTACTTAAAAGTAATTGATCAGACTTATCCCTGTTACCAGTCTGGTTCCCATTTCTGGTTAGTCATTTATTAGTAGTATAGTAAGATTTGCAAGGCATCAGATCATCGTGTTGCATCATTCAAGTGAATTCACAAGAAGGGCAACATTTAGTTGAGATCACTGGTATAAAGATACAGCAGGGTAAATAAGCAGTAAGTTATGCCTGCTTACTATTCTCACAGTATTTCTCTCTCTGACACTAGTCTGTCTGCCCAGTGGTGAGAACAAGAGCTGTTGTTCTTGTGAAAATGGATACGCCTGGCCAAGTGCAGTGTGCGGTGACTTGATAACCTGCCCTTCTGTCAGCCCAGTACCCGACCTGCCCTGCAGCTACATGATGGAAAAGCCTTTTCGCGGGCCTTACTGTGAGCCTCAGACTGAAGGTAAGGAGAAACAGTGCTGAACTTCTTTGTTATACAACTTATATACTGGTTAGAAGATGGAATAGTGTTAAAGGTGTAATAAAGTAGCACGTCAGGACTGAGCTGGCTACCACATTGCCTATGAATGTGGAAAGTCTGTAGAGATGCTCTAGAGCTCTCCTCTTTGTGATGTGGGTCCACCTTGGCCCAAATATGTGGGGATATTTAGTGCTATGCTGGACGCCCAGCTCCTGGAATCACTCACATGCCTCTGGGATTTTCAGCTTCCACTAAACAAAGAAAATTTCATCTCACCAGATTTTCAACAGAGGAACTTACAAATGTGACCAAAGTGTGCCATAGTGCTTAACAGAAGGGAAGGAGCAAAAAAAAATAATCCAGCATGTAACTTTTGTTTGGTTTTATTTCATGACTTGTGACAAGGTGCCCATGACTTTTTAGGAACCTGACTGATGACTGGACACTTAGGCTTGACAGCACTGGGGTGGAGCACTACCTGTTGTCTCTGCAATCCAAGACAGACCCCCATGAGACTCTACCTCTAATTTGTGATGGAGCAGCAGGCAGAGATAACCAGAGGCAACCCTAGAGCTGGAAGCAGCCTAGTGCTGTCAGCATGCCTGTTCTAATCAGCTCTACTTAGAGGCAATGCTTTTATCACAGGGCACCCCCACATCAATACTGCTATACTATTTCCAGGACTAGAGGTAGTATCTCTTCCATGTGGAAGTCCCACATGCCTTAGAAGTCCAAGGCCCTGGGTACAATGTTCCTCCACTGCAAGGTATGGACATGTCCTTAAATGGACCCAACTTAGAAAATTCCAGTGTCTCTCTAAGCATTTTATATTCTTTTGTGCCCACTGATGGGTCTTCACCCAGGATATTACCCTCCCAAAGTCATTGAGGATTTTTCCGTTATTTTCAGTGAAACGTAGGTGGAGATTCATCCCGTGTAACTTTCACTTAGTAAAAGTTAAGTATCTGGTCAAAGTTACCCATCAAAACTCTGTAACTGGAACAATGTAGCAATTCAACCATTGTAGGAAAGCTGTCTGTCACCACCTGAATGTATCACCTTCTGAAGGTGTCTACAGCTTTGCATCAACGGGAGAGGGAGTCTAGATATCTAGCAGATGCCAGGCATGTAAATTAGCTATAGAAATTTAGAGGAATCCCAACTTTCCTATCATACAGATGAATCTTGACAAGTTGTAAGTTTTTGATTTAGAATTAGGATGACTTCACCAAGGGCAAATTGGACCTGACTAATCTAGTGGTCTTATACAATGGAATGGCTGCATGAGCGGACAAGGGAAGAGCTGCGGATGTCATCTACCTAGGCTTATGTAAGGCCTTTGATACAGTCCTCTACATTGTCCTTGCTGCTGAATTGGAGAGACATGGTTTGACAGATGTACTGTTAGATGGATAAAGAACTGGTTGCATGGCCACGTTCAAAGAGTTATAGTCAGTGGCTCAACATCCAAGTGGAAGCCAATAATGAGTGGTGCACTCAAGGAACTGTACTATTTAATACCTTCATCAATGACACAGACAGTGGGACTGAGTACACCCTCAGCAAGTTTGCAGATGACACCAAGTTGAGTGGTGCAGTTGATTTGCTAGAGGGAAGGGATGTCATCCAGGGGGATCTTGACTGCTCAGGGAGACGGACTGTGTGAACGTCATGAAGTTCAACAAGGTGAAGTGCAAGGTCATGTACCTGAGTTGGGGCAATCCCCAGTATCAATACAGACTGGGGGATGAATGGATTAAGAGCAGCCCTGTGGAGAAGAACTTGGGGGTACTGGTAGAAGCAAAACTGGACATGAGCCTGCAATGTGCACTTGCAGCTCAGAAAGCCAATAGTATCCTGGGCTGCAGAACAAGAAGGGTGGCCAGCAGGTCGAGGGAGGGGATTCTTCCCTGCTACTCCACTCTCATGACACCACACCTGGAGTACTGCATTCAGCTCTGGGGTCCTCAGCACAAGAAAGACAGAGACCTGTTGGAGCGGGTCCAGAGGAGGGCCACGAAAATGGTCAGAGGGCTGGAACACCTCTGCTATGGGGAAAGGCTGGGAGAGTTGCGGTTGTTCAGACGGGAGAAGAGAAGGCTCCAGCGAGACCTTATTGCAGCCTTTCAATACCTAAAGGGGGATTATAAGAAAGATGGAGAAAGACTTTTTATTAGACCCTGTAGTGACAGGATGGGGGCAAGAGATTTAAACTGAAAGAGGGTAGATTTAGATTGGACATAAGGAAAAAAATTTTTTACGATGAGGATGGTGAGAACTGGAACAGGTTACCCAGAGAAGCTGTGGATGCCCCACCATTGGAATTGTTTAAGGTCAGGTTAGAAGTCCCTCCCCATGGCAGGGAGGTTGGACTAGGTGATCTTTAAATGTCCCTCCCAACTCAAATCATTCTATGATTCTGAGATTCTATGATTAGGTTAGAAGAAAAAGCTAAGAAATCATTTTGTAAGCATTGCTTTTGATTATTTTTACATTTATTTTTGTGTTTTTTCTTACAGACTTATGTGGTATTGGAGAGCCCATTATAATGACTATGTCAGTCAGGCTCGACACAGACTTTTGGGATAATCTCACGGATTCTTCTTCTGAATTATACAAAAAATACAAAGCTGACCTTGAAAAAGCGGTAATGACTTTTGTTTTCCACCTCTGAAGGTTGAAAGTCCTCTAAGAAATATGGTATTTACCCTGAGTGTCTGGGAAATAGGGTGCACTCGCACTGTCTCTCTGCAGAGCTGTGAAGTATGCAGCAGTGGTAGCTACAAAGTGGGCTAAAGCTGACCTCCATTGAAAGGCAATGACAATATTCCCATTCATTTTAATATGCTGGCCAACAGGGAAGTATTTAGGAATCTTTGCATCAAAGCATGAAAAAAAATCGCATTATTGGTCCCAGCTTAAATCCACATGAGCGCACATAGAATGAAACCATCAAACAAATTTATCCCAGTGACAGTGGGGAGAGCACCAGGCCTATTCTTTTAGGTATGCTACATGCCCTTACTCCCATCAATGTTGAATGGAGAGTTTCCTATTTTAAGCACGCTAGAGCAATATACAGAGCAATATACAGAGGACTTATGTCATGTAATATGTCTTTGTTTACAGTTTAATGCTAGCTACAGATGTTTACCAGGCTTTGTATCAGCAACAGTAACTGGTTTCAGGTAAGTAAATAATTTCATTTTTTCCTGGAAGACGCAAATCTTTCTGTCCCGTCTCAAGGAAACACTCAGCAGCAAAAACTACATTGACTCTGGCTAGAAGCCATGCCCAATATATACATACTGAATAACAGTATAATAGCTGCAAAGGAAAGCCCAACTATTAGCATGGAAATAGGATTGTGGGTAAAATTCACTACTGTGCGAAAGTCCAAGAAACATAATCGTTCTCCATCTGGATCAAAGCCTTTTGTGGGAAAGACTGAATTCCAGCCAAAAGGGGAAAAGGATGTGAATAAACGTAGCATCATCTCCCAGGTCATCAGGAAGACGAATTAGTGCATTGACTCTGGATATTACGTTGGATCTGGATAAAAGAGATATTACTTAAGTCCACACATATTTAAATGCAGATGTATTTTACATTTTCTAAGGGAAATTTACTAGGAATAGAAAGCAGATGAAGGACATGTCACGTAACGGTGTTCTTACTTTGGGAAGAGCTGTAGCACAACCTTTTTCTATACCAGAACAAGTCTTGAGTCACAACAGGAGCCTTCACAGGTGAGCCCTGTAAAGCCTGCTACTAATATGCAAGGATATTTAATCCTGGTGCTTCTCTCATTCTTGTATCTGTTTAGGCCTGGAAGTGTTTTTGTGAACTATGAAGTAAAAGCAGGAGCAGCAAGCTTCGATCAGATAGCAAATTCCAACAAAATTGTACCACAATTTCTAGATGCATTGTACCGGCTAGACCAAACTACCTTCACAACGAACATAACTGGTAAGTTTAAAGCTCTCTCAGTATTTTCCTTCAACCTTTTAGTATTTCTAGCCTGAGCCATGTAGCTGCCTTATACTGTTGACTATTTGGTACTAGACCTTCAAAAAGCATTTATTTCTCTGGCTGTTTCATTTCATCCTGGGCCACCAAAGCTGAGGACTTACAGGAGATGACCATGCATGCAGCACCTCCCACAGAAACCCAAAACCTTCCAGCTAATCCACTGAACCCTGATGCAGCCTCTCCATGGGAGAGAGACTGTCACCTCCAGAACTGAGACAGCTCTTAGCATATCAGGCTGCCAGCACTTCCCACTTCTTCAAACAAAACACAAAACCTCTTGCAGTTTACATGAGAACAGCTTCCCTCTGGCTTCCTTGGCACATTATCCACGCTGCCGCTAGACAGTAAGTTATAATTGAAATGCCTGATCAAGTGCCGCAGAGGTGCTGTACTCTCAGTGCACTGAGCACTGGACTTTCTGTCTCAGAGGATTATTTTAACCTGGTTGCTTCTCCTCCCAGTTTATCTACTTAGAAAGTAGTGGCAGTGACAATATTTCTGGCTCTCTGCATAAAACCTTCTGGGATCTTTGGCTGACAAAGATAGCAGAAGAATATGTTGTGGGAAAATTGCATAGCTTGTATTAGAAGTAGTGCCTGCAGCTGATGCTGAGTACATATTAGTTGCGAAGCACCTAGGATTCCCACGAGATGAAAGACACCACATAGATGTGAGCTGAAATGACAATAATGCAGAATGTTGCTCTTTGTCTTCCCAGATCAAACAAACTTCACTGTGAGTCCTGTAGACATTTTTGAAGGGGATACAGTAAGACTGACATGTCAGATAAATTCAACATCTCAGAATGTGACCTGGTATTACTGTGATCAGATCATCTCAACCGGCTTGCAGTATTTGATAGAGAGAAACATTTCAACGAAAACCTCATGGTCGACTCTTGAAATTATCAACATTACAATGAAGGATAATGGTATGATTTTCTATTGATAAAACAGCAGATGTAAGTCTCTAGTGTGGCTAGTTCTATAAAAAGAGGCATGCAGTGACTGCATTTTCCTAGAATAAATGTGAAAAATACACTGTTCCTCATAATTTTCCTTTTTTTTTTTTTTTCTTTCATGAACTACATACTGACTGGCATTGCCAGTAAGATGTGAACTGACTGAAGTGACTAAACAGGCCTGGATTTTCTCAGTGCCAGGCTTCACTGCCATATCTCAGGAGACAGCAGTGACTACATGGCTGTGAGGTCTTCCCACCCTTTTGGTGTGGTAATCTGAGGCTGTGTTGAATTTGTCCTTGATGGCCCTTGCCCCCTTTGCCAACATAACTAATTAGAGCTCGGAGTTACGGTTTTTCATGTGTTCACGTTTTGGGCTTTTTGAAAACCAGAAGCAGTTAAATTGGTGGCATTTTGCTGGGAGGAGTTATCAGGGGAATTATCATGTATTATCAGAACTTTGACTCAAGTTCCCACTCAGTTCTTCTCTTCAGACCATGAATTTTACATCTAACATCAAAAAGGGTAGTCTCTGACAAGGTATTTGGGCACACATTGCCAAGGTAGGAGTCATGGGTCCAAACTTCTTCGGGCTAAGGATGCCCTGAACCTTGGTGTCTCCTCTCCTATGTGAGTGGCCTACTCAACAATGGGGACGGGGAATCCACATACCTAAAGTATGAAGGAAGTTTGGAGCTCTGATTGCCAATTTCAAAAGAAAGCCTGGCTGCATCCAGAGGACAAGTGCCTGAGAAAGCGGCTGATAACTTCTCTGCTGTCTTTGGCGATACCTTCTGAGCAGCCTATGTGCTCACGCTTAGAATGCCAGCTCTTGGGTAGTCCACCCTGGGCACCTCTCTCTCACCCATTCTGTGTAGGAACCTTTTGCACAGTCAGTCTATATTCTTGCCATGACATACTGCTGCCATGTGGACTATGGGTGATACGCAGATCCCCGAAACACCAACTCAGCCAGATTTTAAGTATTTCAGTCCCAGAGCACTGGTCTCTTCTCGAGTACCCATCAACACTGAAGCTGCCTAATCTGGATACGTTTGGCACCAGGAGTCTGCAGAAAGCATAGTGCAGATGACCTGAGGGTACATTTTGATTAGCAAGCAGCAGAGCCACTGCAGAGCAGGGAGATGGGAAAAGCAGGTGTGGAAGTAGGCCCAGCTCCCAACTCCAAACGTAGAGGAAAAAAAGAGTGAAACGTGTTCTCAGTGCTAAGATATTGCCTATGCTTTACAGGTACCTATGGGTGCTCTTTCACAAACAGCAATCGTTTTCACACACTGATATACAAGGCCACAAAACCAATAGCAGTCTCTCCACTACACATCACTCCAAACGTAAACGACGTCGATGTTGTATGCAACAGCCCTGAAATGCAGACAAACAGTCCTCTGCTGTCCTGCTGTATTGACAGACACTTACCATCACTTACTGGTGACTGGAAAGTAGATGGAGCAATCAATATTACAGGTATGATTAACAAAAGATTGTCTTTCACCTGCTAGGTTTGTTTGTTCTTCAAAGATCTCCTCCTAACTGGCTACCCCAAAGGCCAAATCCTAGGATGAGTACTGGGTGTGCTCCAAAGGTGTGTGGGTGGGGGAAGGACGAAGGATGGATGGACAGCGTGGTACAGACTCCGTATATGTTGTGCACGTGCCAGTGGGATTCTGGGCATCTCCACGCGCTGTGCATACATTGATGATTAAAACTGTGCCATCCTGGATGGAAACAGCTGCCTGGACCAGCGTCATACCAGCTTTTTCCAAAAAGCTTATTTCTTCATTGTCTAGTTTTGAAAGCAAGGATGAGTGCATCAGTCTCTACTGCTAGCTCCAGAATCGCCCTTGGGGTATGAAAAGCTTCTGTGTACCCGATACCGAGATTTGGCTATCAAGAGAAGCAGGTGCTACACTTTGAAACAGCTGCAGCACAGCTAAATACTGAGCGCGCAGTTTCCCTCTCCACCGGTACTTGCGATACAACACATGCCAGTTGAGTCAGTGGCATCCCACAACGCTTTACTTATAAAATGAGTATAAAGAGTTAATAAAACACCAAGTAAATGTGTTACAAAGAGTCACAAAATAACATCAATAGAAATGCTCATAAATGTCTATCAACCACAGTCATAAACAGTCTATTGCCCTCTTAATATTTTATGGGTATAGATTAACTGTTTATTGGTAACCATTTGCTATAAATCAAATTTAGCAGAAAGCAGGACAGCAAAGCGAGAGGAAAACCTTCAAAGCTTATGTGCACAGTCATTTCCACAGAGGACTGCTATGGGTGTGCAGCAGTGCTTGCAGAGAGAGGGGTGATCCTGGCCTGCTGTAATGAGCTGTTCTGCCCTTGATTCCCTGTGGCCAGGCTTTGCCCCAGGAACTCTGCTCTCACGCCAGATGCACATTCAGCTGCAGCGTGGGACAGCTTTAGTGGGGTTTTCTTTTTATGGCTAAACCACCGCTCTTCAGATTTAAAGTTGAATGACTGTCAGTATCTCCAAATGTTTTTCAAAATAAGATGACATTAAAATCTGCAGTATTTACTCCTGTTTTACTTACCTTATTTATCCTAAATACCGTAGATAATGGGGTTAGGCTGAATCAGAATACTCTCCGTTTTGGCTTTTCCTGAGGTATCCAAGCAATGTTGTTGGTCTCAGACTGGCTTTGGCAGTAGGTGCCCAGCACTGTGCTGATAGCCGTCTTCAGGCTTTTGGAAAACCACTGTGAGTGTTGCCAGAGGAAAGGGTGTGAATGAACTTCAGCAATGATGAGTTAAAAGTGCCATGCTGTCAAAGGTTACATACAAACCCACAAGGTTTTCCTTAGCCAGAGTGATTGTTTGTGATTTCCAGAGCCCTTGTATTTTTGGACATCTGTAGCCCTTCAAAGAATGTTTATTTCCCTCTAGGAGTCTCCAGTTTCAGTGAAAACTGCACTGAATACAAGCTCAACATCAATGAGTCGGTATGCCTACCTGAGATGTCAGGTACAGTGACAACATATACATGTGAGCTGCGGACTGGACATGGTGCCAGGCACAGTCAAAACATCAGCGTAACGTACCTCCAGGCAGGTAAGAGTCAGGCAGCATGTAACAGACCATCAGCTCTTTAACGCCAAGTGGCCTCTGTGGCACATGCCATTTGCAAGCAAATGATTATACCAAGTGACCCTCAATAATATGAAATTTATCTTGTTTTGTCTCAGCCAATGTAACAATATCTTCAAGTATAAACTCATCCATTTCTGAGGGATATCCATTCAATCTAACGTGTGAAAGTGATGTGAGCAATTACGACAGTATCACTTGGAAGATCCAGTCTGCAGATAGAACAAAAACAGTGGACTGTGATACGTGCATCAAGAATAGCAAATTTCCAGCCATGTCTGTGCTCACAGTGCAGACTGCCACACAGGACTGGAACGGTGAGTGAACCTGGTTTGTATTAGCTACAAAGGCAATGAATCTCCGTACCAGATAATTTACAGCATCCCTAGCCCAGCAAATCACTGTGAAGCCTGACCACAGTAAATAAAAAAAAAAGAGTTAAAATCATAACTGCTGGAGGACAGCAAGACATGATGCTGCCAACAACACTGTACTTGTTCGGTATTAGGGCTCATGACCATGCAAAAGCTGAGGAGCACTTCTGTTGACAGAGACCTGAGCTTTTGTGTCACTTCTTTCAGGCACCTACATCTGCACCTTCTCCCAGAAGTACTTGGAGAGTTCTGCCAATGTGACAATCGAGGTTATTTCCTTGCCTCTGAAGCAGAACATCCTGATAAAACCCATTGTAGCATCGATACCGTGCGAAGTACAACAAGCCCTTGAGTGCTGCATAAGTGCTAACACCACGGAAAATTACAATGTTACATTTGTGGTTCAAGAAAATAAACTTAAAGCTGGTAAGAAACAACAAACTCGCAGAATCACTAGTTGCGCTATGTGTCACAACCCAGTCCCTGGGGGTTTTTGTTTTCAGTTAGGTCTGTGTAACCAATTCATACTTACTGCTCTTATGACAACCCACAAGTACTTCTGAGAGTGTAAAAAAAGGGTAACGGACTAGTTTTAGGATGGTTGCTATGCCTGGGCAGCATGGCTGAGATTAATAGAAGAGCAACTGAAGTCACTGTTGTAGCGATAAATACATAATAGGTAAATTCAATTTGGTTTGCCTTGCCAGGCAGTGAGAAGTGAGCATCCTCATCATTGTTCAGATTAGAAATTGCTAATCTCCATTTATTTGCTTTTATCTTCCACTCTGCCACTTTCTTGAACTCAGTATCAAGGAAACATTACTGAAGAAGATGATCCACTAATTCATGAAAAATGTATAATAACACATTAAGAATGCAATTCAAAGAACTATTCTATTTTCTTCAAGGATACAGGTAACATATCTTTAACAGCACAAAAGCCTAGGCTTCCATGACTTTAAATTTACGGCAGTCCTGCAGCTTCCCTGCCATGTTTTTATATACTAGATGTTTTCCAGTGGGTTATGAAAGAGTTAATTTGAAAAAAAGCAAAGAAGAGCCACCTAAACTAACTCAGAAAACACGCAGGAGTGCAAAACCAACAGCCTGAAGTGTAAAGCAGGTGGAGACTGAGGGGTCCTTCAGCTGCTAAGAAAAATGCCAAGATCTCGTTGGAAGGGATTGCAGTCAGGGACCCTCAGGCACACGCATACTGAAAAGCAACGGGAGCGTGGTACAGATCCTGAGTTCAAAAGAACCATATAAGAACAGCAAAAAAGTATCCTAGCCTAAATGAAATGCCTGTGGTAGAAGCAGAAGCAGGAAGAGTATTCTCCAAAATGGTTTCTAAAGCAAATTTTGGTTCCTGCACAGTAAAAGAGGGTTTGGGCAGGATTTGCTCATACACCAGTAATTGAAAAGGTTCTGATCACGCAGCAGCTGCCAGGAGATTTATTAAGTGGGGAGTAAGAGACAGACATCAGCATACAGAAAGGAAGTTTTTTCCACAAAGGAAGTTTTTTTCTCTAGGACCCACAGAAAAGGAACTTTTGCAGAAGCTTTCTGCTCTCTGCTAGCTGATTGACCCCAAATCTGTGTTAACCTATCTAAATCCTTCCATACAGGGGAAAATCTAAAAAGAAATTTTAATTGCTACGTGCACAATTACACAGAAATAGAATGCAGCAAAGAGAAAAAGCTCATGGCATATTGCAAGTTTATGAACCGCATTGGAGACCATGTCAACAGTGAAAATATAACTCTGCACCTGATACCTGGTAAGAAAAAACTTACTATTTAAAGCTGTGAAATAGGAAATCCCAGTATCTTTGTTAAATCAGATGCCACAAATTTATCGCTGGTGACACCTAACCGGAGCAGTTTTTGTTAGCCAAGAATTTTTGTCTCCTTTTTTGACAGGAAATTTTGAAATACAGAGGAAAATACCAATTTTTCTGTAATTTTAAAAAATAAATAGACAAGATATTTTGTCTTCATTGTATTTGACGGTGGCCCCAGTATGTTCCCAAGCAGTTATAGTTCAGTCACCTTCTGTCCCTACTTCCTTCTGGTGCAGCCTGCACCACCAAGAGCTTCATCTTCTGTGTTGAAATGTGGGCATGCAGCTCCCAGCTTGCACCAACAATTTAGCAAGGATAAAAGATTGTGGTGCCTCAGGAAGACGGCATGTAGCTGAGGAGGTCAGCCTGGGGGAGAACATATCCACTTGAAACACAAGAATGGCAACCTCCATGAGGTGTTGCAGAAACCTGGGCAAACCCACCTTCCAGTCAGCTCTGCAGGAAATGCTGGGTAATTAGAATTCAACATTGCTAAATGCAGTTTTGATGTTTAGTTCTGACCAGAGTTTGGATATTTCAGCTCCTTATTGGAAATTGGAAAGAAAGAACTGTTGGACATCCCCATAATGCAGAAAATTTTTTTTTTCCATGGTAGTGTTGCCTACTGTTGAATCACTGTATCTGGCCAGATTTCACTCTCTCAGGCAATAAATATGCAGCCATTTTATTTACTTTAATCAGCAGATACTTACTGATAGGAGTAACACAATGAAAGCTAATTAGCAAGACTGACTGCTCATCAAAAAGGTGTTAAGGCCTTACTATCAAGGTCTTAATGAATTTCCTATTAGTGCTCCAGCAGAATAAACTTTGTGTGAATTACTGTTCACATAGTGGTCAATATAATCCCACTCCGCCCACCTAACCCTGTAATCTAACAGACAAATTCTGAAACTTTGGTTATTGGTTTGTTGATTTGATTTAGTACTCAAAAACAAGGGGTTTCATTCAATTTCCTTTTTAATTTCATGATTCCAAAAAATTGGGAGTGCAAGACATACACATCCTGAAAGGTCATAATTAATGAAGACAGCAAGCTGAAATCCTAACTAATTTAAAGACCTCTAAACTTCAGGAGGTTGCAGGTTTGATGGGGGTAAATTATATCTCCCTGCTTCTTAGTTTTCTGCCTCTGTGTCTTTCTCAATACAGGTAAGGAAGTTTCCTGCTCAGGCAGCGTTGGCATTGGAGTAGAAGGGGCCACGTTAATAATACCATGTATGTTAAATAATTCAGATTATTCAGGCACCCAAGGCAATGTAACTTACAAGTGCTCCAACAAGGAATGGAAACTTGCAAGGAATGACTGCCTCTCTGAAGCAATAAGCAGCCTGCTGACTCAGGCCGAGGTAACATTTATGAGTTTTCTAGAGGTTGGGGTGGGGGTGAGTAGGAGAGAGCAAAAATTTTTGTTAGGTGTTTTTTTGCTTAGCATAATCTAAAATATATGAAGCATTAAAAAAAAAAAATATCAAATATTTGATTAAAAATATCTTTTAAAAGATATAAAGAATGATTGGCTATATCTACACAAGTCAGTGAAAGAGGCTAGGTCCCCTTCTCTGGCCCAGAGGGCACGTGGCACTGCGTGGTTAATACCCATACACACGAAACGCTCTCTCCCCCAGACAAGGTGACCTTATTCGTAGTGTCCAGCGGGAGCAGCCGCTGGCCTGGAGTGCTCCCTGGACCATGCTCTGGCGTTGCCTTGGTGAACGCTAGTTGACAGAAGCCCAAAGCACGCTACAGCGTACGCTAACAACGATGCGATAGGAACAACTCTGTGCAACTGCCCAACCTCAGACCCAGGCCCTGTTTAGCATGCCCCATCAGCTGCCATGCTTCAAAGAGGGGTGCTGGGGCTCAGTTTTCAGCCCAGGTATCCTATCGTAGCGCTCTTCACTTCTACAAACCATCCAGAGTCACCCTTCTCTCAGTGAGGTTAAGTGAGAACAATTATCTTTCTTTCATCAAATGCTTACGATGTTTATTTTAGTAAATTAGGCACAGCAAGGTCCCAGGCAGAGGTACAGCTACTCCATTATGTATTTTCTTAACTTGCTAGATTGCTCACTCATACGGTTTGGGCCCAGGCCAACTATTTTCTCCCCCCAAATTTCCAGGAGCAGTTTACAAGTTAGCGCAGACAAAAGACTACTCTCAATAGGCAGTTAGGGTACCCTGTTCTGGAGGGTCAGAGGACTGAACACCACCAGCATGTCTGGAATGACCCTGGGTCTGTTTATTTTACTGGTATAGGGGTAGCCATTATGAAGGAGGATCAAGCTCCAGGCAAGTTGCACACATGTGATGTACTGTTATCTTCTGTTCCAGTCCTTGGTCAACAGTCCTGATGCAAAAGCACGCTTACCTGAATACCTTGAAGAGCTTAAGAAAAAAACAGAAAGTCAGCAAAGCATAATAAACACCTCTCCTGCAAACCTAGGTGCAATTGTTACCATCCTGCATATGGTGTCCTCTATCCCAGCATACGCAAAGGAGGTCGTAATTCAAGTAAGATTTTATTTTAAGTCTTACCTATACTTATCAATCCCTTTGGCCCCTTTTGTCACAGGGGATGACATTCTCCCTGAAGCAGTTTCACAGCTAGTTAGGGTCAGGAACAGGAAAGTATTGAGGGAATGAGATGAAATGACAGCAAAGATACAGAAGAGTTTATGAAAAGTCAAAATGATGAAGACAAGGAGTCTATGCATGAAAAAGAGGCTGCTGTATGCTTAGCAACTAGAAATGTTCTAGGGACCCCCAAATGTCTCTAGCATTCTAATACAGAGGAAAAGTACAAGGAATGATGGATGAAAAATTGGACATGAGCCTGTAATGTGCGCTTGCAGCTCAGAAAGCCAACCGTATCCTGGGCTGCAGAAAAAGAAGGGTGGCCAGCAGGTCGAGGGAGGGGATTGTCCCCCTCTACTCTGCTCTGGTGAGACCCCACCTGGAGTACTGCATCCAGCTCTGGGTCCTCAGCACAAGAAAGACAGAGACCTGTTGGAGCGGGTCCAGAGGAGGGCCACGAAAATGGTCAGAGGGCTGGAACACCTCTGCTACGAGGAAAGGCTGGGAGAGTTGCGGTTGTTCAACCTGGAGAAGAGAAGGCTCCAGGGAAACCTTATTTCAGCCTTTCAATACTTAAAGGGGGCTTACAGGAAAGTCAGAGAAAGACTTTTTATTAGACCCTGCAGTGACAGGACAGGGGGCAAGAGTTTTAAACGGAAAGAGGGTAGATTTAGATTGGACATAAGGAAAAAAATCTTTATGATGAGCGTGGTGAGGTACTGGAACAGGTTGCCCAGAGAAGTTGTGCATGTCCCATCATTGGAATTGTTCAAGGTCAGGTTGGATGTCCCTGCCCGTGACAGGGCAGTTGGACTAGATGACCTTTAAATGTCAAAACCATTCTGTGATTCTATGATTCTATGAGTAGAAGCAGGAATAGAAAAAATGGTTGAAATAAGGATAGGGAGAGTAAATTCCAGGGTCCATGATCAAGCAAGGACAATCAATTAGATCTTACAACAAATGAATAACAAATCTTAGAAATATTTGGAAACCTTGATTGTGAGGTATAGAGGAAAAGCACCGCTCTTCTGAGCAGAAAACTGCAAACAGACTTGGTGTTTTGTAGCTGGAGAACCCTACATGAGAGAGAGAGAGAAATCAAAGCACAAAGGCTGAGAAAGAAGGGAAAGAAGGCTGGAGAAGAAAAAATACTAAGTAATATGTAAAAAAAAAAGCCACACAGCTCCACTTTTGGAAACCTTAACTTGTAAATAGAGCATGCAGAGGGTTAACAACTGAAGGTTTCATATGGATTGAGAAAAATAAGAAAATACTGGGCTTTTTCAAAAGGCAATTCTAGGACCACGCAGAAATTACCATCAGAAACAACAACGATTTGTATGGGATTTCAGTAACAGCATTATTCTGTTGTTGTTCCAGAATTTCCTCTCCACAGTGGACTTTATTGTTGCTGATTCCACAACTGGAGTTTGGGAAGACCTGAATAAAGAGGACATGCTCAAAAGTTCTTTGTTACTGCAGTCAGTAGAAAATTTTTCCCTGCTCCTCCAACCAGTTAATAATACCATTCCTCCTGTCTCTGCAAACTCCCTTCAGCTACAAGGTATAGTTGTCACAGAAAATAACAACTCTTATTATGAAAAGAGCTTCCACAGTACAGAAAACCTCACAGCTAGTGTGTTCATTGGTGAAAATGAAATACAGACTCTACCCCAAAATTCAACCATTGTCAGTGTGATGTACTCAACACTTGGAAATATTCTGCCCCGGAATGGGACCAAGTATGTGAACAGCTTACTGATAACAACAACTGTGAGCAGCAACAGAAGTCAGAGTTTCAATATTAATATGACATTTGCAAAGAAAAACTCATCTCTAAAGATGCCCCAGTGTGTCTTTTGGAACTTCACACTGAACAAACGTAGGGCAGGCTGGGATACTCATGGCTGCACACCCACAGAGGGAGAAGATTATGTCATTTGCTACTGCAGTCACTTGACATCATTCTCCATTCTGATGTCACCTGACAAACCCCCCCAGGTAATCTTTGAAGATTATATTACCTACATTGGCTTGGCCATTTCAATCTTGAGTTTGGTGGCCTGCATTATAATTGAATCTTTAGTCTGGAAATACGTGACAAACAACACAACCTCCTATATGCGCCACATCTGTATACTCAACATAGCTACATCACTCTTGATTGCTGACATTTGGTTCATTGTCACTGCCTCCATCAATGACCAAAACCAACAGATGAACAAAGGCATCTGTTTTGTGGCCACCTTTTTCATCCATTTATTCTACCTGTGTGTCTTTTTCTGGATGCTCAGCCTGGGCCTCATTCTTTTCTACAGACTGGTCTTCATCCTACATAACACAAGCAAGACCGCTCAGAAAGCGGTGGCATTCTGCCTGGGATACGGGTGCCCCTTTGTCATTGCAGTCATCACCATCGCTGTCACACTGCCAAGGAACAGTTACACCAGAAACAATGTCTGTTGGCTCAACTGGAAGGACAGCAAAGCTCTCTTGGCCTTCGTCATACCTGCCCTGATCATTGTGGCCATGAATTTGTTCATCACTGCGGTTGTTATAATAAAAATACTGAGGCCAACTATTGGGGATAGGTCAAACAGGCAGGAGAGGAACTCTTTGTTTCAAATTGGCAAAAGTGTGGCCATCCTGACACCACTGTTAGGCCTCACCTGGGGATTTGGCCTTGCCACCGTCATCAAAAACAGCCATCGAGCTTTCCACATCCTCTTTGCGCTGCTCAATGCTTTGCAGGTAAGTTACACATAGATATGGTTTTGTTTCCTCTATGACCATTTAACATGTAGGGACGTTCTTGCAATGCTGTGCTTTGAGGGGAACAAAAACAGCTTGGGAAAGCTCAAGTTGCCTTACACATCCTTATTGCCAAAGGGCTCTTTGGGAAACCCATTCCAGGAATTCAGCAGTATTTCGTATTCTCAGCTGCCTTAACAGATGGGCCTTATAGATAAAGCTGACATAAAGATAAGTTCCAACTTTGCCAATAGCTTTGGGAAGAACTTCATTCCTGAAGATCAGGAAAATAGCCCTATTCTGCTCAGGTGGGCAGGCTTCAGCGTGTCTGGTCTCATTTACAGTGCATCCAGAGGCATCATATTATGCTCTTGTGGGTTCAGGTAACGAGGGGGTATAAACAACATGAAAGTCACCAAGAACAGCTGAGTAGTACTAATAATAAAGAGAGGAATTGACCAAAATACAAATGATTGAGAGTTTTCAGTCAGTATGATTTTTACAATGTATTTAGGTGGCCAGTAGGATCCCAGTACAATGGGATTTCTTAAGGACACAATAGTTACGTCTACTCTGTTTCTTAAGAATGGCATCAAAATTCTACGCTTCAGACCGAACTCCCTTGCCTTGTGTATTGTGAACCTGCTAGCTTATCTGGGGAGCATAGGCAGGCCATGTCTTCCATACACAAAGGTCCCTCCTCCCAAATATGTTTAGTGCTAGCCCACTAGTTGTGTCACTTTTGTAGACCAGATATATACACAGTCTAAGTAGGCCGGGCCTGGAGATCTCCTACTACATCAGCAGCCCGTTATGTGAGACACTGTCAGAAAAATGCCCTCTATCAAAGAGTTCCAATAGTCAGCACGGACAGTGTTTGAGATAATTATGAGGCGCTGCAATTAAAAGGTTGTTGCCATCAAACTGCATGTAATTATCTGTCTCCTAGGGGTTATTCATTTTGGTGTTTGGGACGCTCTGGGACAAGAAGGTAAGAATTCAAACTATTTCTTGTATTATGTGAAAATACTGTTGGAATTTGAACATAGTTCCTGTATTTACCGATTGATTTTATTTTTTTTTTAAACAAATAGATACAAGAAGCCCTGCTGAAGAGGAATTCAATGTCCAAATGGAGTTCACAGCAAACAAAGGTTAGAACCTCAGCCTAAGAATGTATTTCAGTTACTGCTGAATAATCTAACATTCTCCAAGTGTTTTTTAAGTCAAATGCACTTTATATTCTGAATTATTTCTTAGAACTAGTCAGAGAAAGAGAAGACACTAACAACATAAATATCAATATATACCCTTTTCCAACGTTCATCATTTCACCTATAATTGGTAAAAAATGAGAAGGAGGTTGGTGGACATTTACTCTAAATTCTCCAAGAAATAAACCACAAAATATAACTGAAACTTTAAGTTAGAAAACAGAAAATTTCACTGGCACTATTATTTATTCGCAACCTAAGAGAAATGCGAAGGGAACTTCTTGGGGAAGATGCTCTTCAGCTATGAGCAGGAAAAGATTAAGATATTGCAACTTTACTCATGAGACAACAGGACAGTTAGCCTCCACTTTATGTTGGGAACAGAAAATGGGAAGAAGTATGAATCTGTTGTCAAAATCATGTCTATATGTTGCAAAGACTCAGATTTTAATAAGCAAAAGAAAGAACATAAATGAATGTGTTTCTGGAACCAAGTGGCCTGGACACATTCCTAGAAGAGGAAAGGCTTGGGTCCCATACCCAGAAAATTCCTGCATTTAACTCAAAACATTCAGTGCCTGAAAAAAAAATAACTAATGTTGCAAACAGGGACTGGATCCTTAGGGAAGATCCTGGAAGGCTTCTCTTCCGTCTACGGTGACTTTCTCTGGCCCAGTGACTCTTGCACCAAGGATGGAGACTCTACAATCTCTCTGTATAGCCTTTTCCTGTGTTTGTCCATCCTCACAGTGAAAAAGTTCCTTCTTAAGCATAATTTCCTGTATTTCTATTTGTTCCCAATGCCTCTTGTCCTTTCACTGGGCACAAACAAGAAAAGTCTGGCTCTGTCTTCATTTCCACCACCTCTTGTCCTTTCACTGGGCACCAAGGCAAAAAGTCTGGCTCTGTCTTTACTCCTTTCCAGTCAGATGGCCCCAGCATGTCCTGGTGCATGGGGTTGTTCCTCCCCAGGGACAGGAGGACTTTGCCTTTCCCTTTATTGAATTTTGTAAGATTCCTGCCATCCCATTTCTCCAGCCTGTTGAGGTCCCTCTGGATGACAGCAGACTCATCTGATCTATCAGCCACTCCTTCCAGTTCTGTATCACTTGCAGACTTGGTGAGGGTGCATTTTTCCCATTATCTATATCATTAATGAAGGTGTTCAACCAGTATTCGACCAGGTACTGACCTCTGTGCATGTCCTGTCCAGCAACGTGCTTAAGGCCCTGGAGGAGGCAGCCTGTGATTAGCCAGGCAGAGCAGTGCTATAAGTTTTAAGTGCTCCAACTGACTGCCACGTTCAGATCTTGTGTCAGGACAAGACAGGAAAGACGCAGCTTCTGCCTCACGTTTCTTCATTTAGGATCACCAGAATCATCCACCTGGATTTTTTTAACTGGTACTCCAGGTATTCCAGTGTTTTCTGCAGGAGGATTGGTTCCCAAACCAAGGTCTGGGAACATTTCCTAGTGCGTTTTTAAAGCGCCATTCCTTCTTTCTGGCTTGAAAATGACATCTGCTGGATGTGGTGCTATTCTGACTGTGGGAAAAACTCCTTTTTTTCCCCAGGAAACTGGAAGGAAGGCAGGAATAACTGATACAACTATCATTAAGCATGTCAGTTTCTTCATTCCCTCCTGCACTGATACACCCGGCACAATAAACTAGAGAGAACAAGTTGTTAAGTCTTGGACCCCAATTCTGAATTCCTTTTCAGACAAAATCTCCTGGACTAGACATTTCCAACACTAGTTGACACTGTGGAAGCTGCCCCAGGCAGTGGGAATTGGCATATTTCTTTGGCAGTTCTGCTGGCAAAGAATGAATAAAGCAAGATCGAAGACTTTGATGAAACTTTTTAGATATGATTCATTTACCTTCTTCCTGTACTACCTTATAAGTGACAATGCACAAAACTGCCTAATTTCCCCCACCACGGTACAATCTAATGAACAGAGAGGGACTGAACAGAAAAAGATGTGTTTTCCATACTTTTTTTTTAACACACCTTTTGGAGGAATCTCATTACATTCTCAAACCACTCCAGAACTGAAAAAGAAACTTCATTTTAGCAGCAAAACGTTTCTTCCTTCCATCTGGACTGTAGAGTGTTGTGTTCCAATGCCCTCTAGTGTGTCAAGTTAAATTTGCTGCTGATTATCTCAGGCTGTTGGCCTTCAACGACCATCCCCAAGCATGTAAATCTTAGCTTTTCTGGCTACCTCAATGGATATACTGCATTATATACTCCATTATATACTCCATTATCCCAGATAAGGGAGCAGAACTCTGTACTGTCTCATATGACAGACTCTGGAGCCTAAGCTATTTTCCCTGGCCAACAGTTAGAGACAGACTGTTTGTGTCCTGTAGTTTCTTTTAAGGTTGATCTCCTTCTTCACCATCATAAACACACAAACGCGTGAAATTGATGCCTCACAAACCTCTAGCTTGTCCTTCTGTGGATTGCCTGCTTGTACTACTGAACCGCATCTCATTGTAGCCTTTTTTCTCCCCCTCAATGTGGCTACAAAGAAAGTTCTAGGCTTGTGATAAAAACCAATTTTCTGTCTTACAGTCAAGCTCCCTGATCCTGGTGACACCAATGCTTGCCATGAGCTATCCATTTTCAAGAACCTTTAACAACTTATGTGGGAAAACAGGTATGTGACAAGAGATCTCTCCTACTGAAGCACAAACAAGGTTTTGCCTGCATTCTCACTCTCAGGGTCTGTCTATGCTGATATCTATCAATCTATTTGTCTATCCATACATCCATAGATGGTCTTTAATCTTCTAATACAAAGGAACTGTATGTAATAAGTTATTGGAATCACTGGCATAATTGCTTATGATTGTAGCATAATGCTAGGAGCGTAATTGTCTAACACTAAAACAAGTATTGGATGGTGGCATGTCTCACCGATTCTAACACTCACTAACTGAGCTTTGTTTTGAGCTTGATAATATCATGACACACTGCTCCTCAGTTCATTTACTGTTCAGGTACTCTTCACCACCTTGGGGCTGTATCTCTCCAAAGGTTCTCTGGCTTGTCATTTTATGGATGTCACCATTTTGATTGTGACTTTATTTTGCAAGAACTATTGCTGAAAATATGAGTAATTTCATTCCTAAGTGTGTAATCTTTGCATCCAACCATTTCTCAGAGAAGATAGTGACTTATGGTCAAAGTGGGATATGAAGGAGTTTAATGTAGGCAAGCAACTGCTTTTTAAGAGTGTGTTTATTAGTTAGATGATAATGGAACAAGAAGTTGGTCTCTGACTCTGCTACAGTAAGTTTGCATGAGTACACTAGCCAGACACAGAAGGCTACCACCACAAGAATGAAACATGCCCACAACTTCTTCCCATGCTGCTGCCACCTGAAACTCCCATATTATTAGCACTTTTGGGCACTGTGCACCTGGGTCTTAGTTTAGAGCCTTGTGGTCACAAAAGGGAGTGAGCTGGGATTCATCTCAAGAGCATGTGTTCTAGATTGCATCCCCATGCTCAAGGAGGACCACTAAGTCCCTCCCTTTGTGTGAGAAAATTACTACCCTAAGGCATGATCATCTGGTCAAGCTGACATATCCCGGCTGTCTCAGCAAACACAAAGTTGACTTCTGTGGTTGCTGGTATTGCTGTAATCCAGCTAGTATCAGGGCTGCAGACCAAGTCAAAGCCACCTGGGTCATCAGGACAGGTCTAACTGTCCTTTGCAATGCCAGCATACCCCAGGCTATCTGTCCTTATGTCTAACCACTATGCTTTGTTTTACAGGAAAATACAGAGTGTCTTCTTCAGAGCCATCCATCTCTTCCTCTGAAAACACTTCCAAGTCATATTCTTTGCTTAACTGAGGCACTGCAAATGCTAAATTATATAACTCTGAAAGGACCTCTGCCCTTTCCAAGACACATACAAAAAGTACCTGTGAGTCATCAAGAAGTGAACTGCTTCATTTTGGCTAAACCTGTGCCTTGGTGCATTCTTCTGGAGTAATCATTTCTGGTTAATGTGTAAGGCAGGGAAGCTTTGAGATGTGGAATTTTACAGGGACTGCCAATCCCAGAAGAGATGAGAAGATGTTTCAAACTTGGAAGGATTTGAAGGCCTTCAAGTGCTGGAAAAGAGACTGGAAGCGAAGAATTCTCAGCCTTTAAGAGGGTGCTTAGCACTATGCAGTACTGAGCCATGAATTGCAGTGCTATACACAGCTGTTGTCCAGTGGTTTTAGTATTTCCCCTATCAACTGTCTGAATGATTCCAAAGGCCTGTGTAGATACACAAGTACCTCATAGCTTCTCTCTTGCCCTCGTGTTAGAGTCTGGAAAAACCATAGAATATAGTGCTCTCCACTTTCTATTTAAGACTTTCTGGAACCAAAGATTCACAACTGAGAAGGTCCGTTTCAGATCTTCACTTTTGACTTAGATAAAATGAAGACCGTGATGACTCCTGCATGGTCTTCTTTCAGATGGAATGTACTGAAAGCTCCATGTGGCATTCTTTTTTTGAAGAAAAGGAAGCTTTATATCCTTAACTATAACTGTCCCTCCCTTGATATGTAACGTGGTAAGACAGAGATGGTTGCTGCCCTTTACTACAGAGGGGACTGCATTTATTTAATGCATAATAGTGTTAAGTATGCAAGGAATCTCTTGTGTAAAGTCTGTATGTTTGGGTCTCTTCTCAGAGGAGAATCACACTTGAAGGGCTCAGAGAGTCAACTCTGCAGTGAATATAAACCACCATGTGCCAGGCAGAATGAAAGGTTTTATATAAATTATTGCTCTAATACTACATTTGTGGAATCAGTTATTTCCAAGCCGTATACCTTTAAAGGCAGAACTCCTGTCTTAAGCAGAGGGCTATGAGAGAGCCTGCAAAGTATTTACAGCACACACAAATATTACAAAACTTAATATAAAATATGATAGATGGAATCATGAAGATTTAGATGTGAGGCCAATATCAAATACTGCTGTCAGGTGGTACAGCACCAGTTAGTTGTTGGGGAATCAGGCCTATATTTACCAGTGGTGAACCTGTTACCAAGACTTTTGATGAACCAGGGTGGGAAACTGATTCCTACAGTTACAGGCATGTGTGACGGTTTGGTATGGGCAGGTAGTGATGACTGAAGACAATAAACAAGCATCAATCAAATGTATTATTTATATTGAAAGCAATTTCTTTTTGCATGGAGATGTAGATATAACGCTAGAACTAGAACGCAGTTAGAGATTAAGAAATATTCAAAAATCTAGAATCTCTTTGAACTGGATGGCCGGTGGAAACTTGAAAATCAGACCTTTGCACATGATTCCAACCAAAGTTTGCCTTTGGACAGCCATTTGGTCTAACTCTCTGTGGAAGTAGCTTGTGCAGTTTTGACCTGCTGCAGAACCATCCGATCCCACTGAATTAGAATAGGTTTTACTACAAAGTATGAGTCCCTGTAGACAGCACAGTCCCACCACACCTTATCTCTGCAGACGTTTCATCTGAGGTTTCACCACACCTCCCAGTTTAGCTAAGCCTGGGTCTCGACTGTATGTGAATGAGAAATCAGGATGTGATGCCAAGCTGTCTGGCACTAAAGGGCCATCTCTGGGTGGATCTTCAAAGGCAAGGTCCTTGCCAGTGTTAGGAAAGCCATGACAATTCATGAAAGAGAAGCAGCTAGGAAATGAACTGTGCCAGTCTTAAAGACTTGGGGCCAAGGCTTCACTTGTATTTATACACACATCAAGATAAAAGGGGAGAGAAGAAAAAGTAGAAGGGAGTGCTGAATGGAGGAAGAAGAGGGAACACAAGGCAGCAACCACACTATACCCCTCCCACCCATGCCTAGGAGCAAGGACAAGGTCTTTGGCACAGGCAAGGTGGGCAGTGGGCTCACCAACAGCTTGCTCCCCTCAGGAGTTTTGCATTTTGGGCAGCTGGCTTTTTTTTTTGTCAGCTGGCCCAGTCCTTCCCTTTGTCCTGATCAAAGCCCAAATCCCTCTGTTCACCCCCCTTCCTGAAGTCAGGGCTGTCACAGGGCTTGTTTCCTGATGATCGCTGTCATTCTTGTACGTCCCACTGCTTAACTGCAAGGCACTAAGTTAAAGCACATTGCAACAAAAACCTACCAGGTTCACCTAGTCTCTGGAAAGTGTGGGATCTTTTCCTTACTCACCTTTTATAGCATTGGATGAAGCACAGTCACTGCGTTGGCATCTTCCTCTGATTTATTCCAGCTCAGGAAAAATAGTGAAGGAGGGGATTGTGACATACAGTTCTCTGAAGCACAGACCCGCCTTCTCTCAGACTCCCTGCTTAGAGTTTTTGCTTTGTGACAGCTGCTGAACAGCTCTTACATGTGCTTCAAGCCCAGATTTCACCCTTCATTCCTTAAAGACTTTGAGAACCTTCAATACAAACAATGCAGAGAACCCAGGACCATTTTAACCACAGTACAGTGGCCAGTGAAAATCAATGTGCCCCAGAACTAGGGTTTACAGGTGTGCAGTTCTGACAGCTATTCTTTAGACCATGAAGCCAATTGTGCTCTTATCTCTGATGTCTTCATGGCTCGGCAGTCTGGCCAGCATGTTTACTTCTTACATTGTCCCAGGAAACATGTTCATGCAAGAGCTGCATTTTGGAAAAGTCAAGTTAAGCAAGAATAAAAAGTCGCCCCTGTGGCCCATGTGCAAAGTGTCCAATATGTAGGTGTATTGGATCTGGCTGAGATGGAGTTAATTCTCCCCACAGCAGCCCTCGTAGTGTGCTCAATAGAGCAAGGTTATCTCCAGCTCTCTGTTTCCCTGTAGCACCTGTGACCTCAGTTTGGTTTTGTTAATCCCATGAGCAGAAGAAACAAGGTCCATTTCTTACAGGCTTGTGTCCCGTACCCATCAAACTTCTTCCCTTTCCAATCACCTGAGTTTCCATAGTCGTCCTCACATACCTCTGTCCCCCACGATTAGGGCCTCCCTAAACCTCTCCTCCCATACACACAGTGCTTTCTGCCCATGTAACCTCCCTCACCCGCGCTGCTGCCGGCAGCTGGTAGGAAACTGGGTGTGCTGTGTGGAGGGCAGAGCCACAGAGGTGATGGAGGTCTAGCTGGGGCTCACCAGGAGCTAGCATTTGATAGATGGAATTATGAAGATTTAGATGTGAGGCCAATATCAAATACTGCTGTCAGGTCACGTTCTGCCCATCCCTCTCTCGGTGGCAGCTCTAACAAGCTCTACTAACCATCAATACTTGACATATACTTGTTCTTGCAGAGAACTTCTCTGAGGCTTTTGGTCCTCAAGAGCTAACAGGGTTCAATGCTGTTGAGAAGACATGGGGCTGACGGGCAGACTCACTCAGGGACCATGTCATTTCCTTAGAACTTTCCCATTAGAAAACCAGGGATAAAGCATATGATACAATCTACACCAAATCTAGGATCAGTTCTTCTAATTTACACTCTTTAAAAGTTCTTTTCAGCTTTTTCCTCGGGATAAGTAGTGCTAATACTCCCACAGCCTCTTCTTGGATCACTCCTCCCTTTTTCCCACCTCTTTGCGGGATAACGAACAGTGTACACCTCAGCACGTCAGTTTATTGGTTTTTTATCGGGCGGGAAGGAGGCTTTCCCTTCCAACCCACGCTGCGCCGCGGGCTGGCCCAGGCCGCTTGCTCCCTTCCCTGTGTGGCAGCCCCCTACCACGGCTGCAACCTTTCCCAGGTGGTAAATAAAATAAAACAGCAATGTTTCAATGTTTTAATGTAGGCCAAATGAGAGCTCGCAGCATTTTTTTCTGGTTGTTGCCGGGCAGGAGCAATGACTCAACGCCATGCTCTCAGGAGAGGGTCCTGGTTGCCCCTGTTCCAGCACTGCTGCGAGCGTTGCCCGAATCTTTTAGCCTATGCTGTCCCCAAGGCCAGGCAAGCCAGGGTGGGAAAGAAGGAGTCTGTCCGCAGCCCTCCTTGCAGCAGTGATGGCCGGCCAGCCCTCCAGTGACAGCCTCTGCCTAACTGGGCGTCTGCACCAGCCAGCCACACTGGGAAGGATGAGGTGTCTTGAGAACAACAAAGAAAATAGGCGTCCCTGAGGACCAACTAGCTCCAGTCCCAGCCTTGGAGGAGGAAACCACCACAGAAGAGCCGGCCCACTGGGATGCTCTGAAGCGTTAGGAAGAGGCTCCACTGCTTACACCAGCAGAAGATCTGGCAGTGGGGTGGGGGAGCGGAGAGATGTGGGGTTATTTGCGAGCACCCAAGTCATTTGGATGAACTCTGCGCCGCCCCAGAAATCACTGCAGAAATATTTTCTACCCTTCTACTCCATGGAGTCTGGGCTACAGATCTTGTTTTGCCCTGGCTGAGGAGGTGAATGAGGCAGGTTCACACCCTTCAATGACACCATCGCTGATTAGAAAACCCACAAGAGATAGGGCAGGCCCCTTCCTTGAGAGTAACTGCTGTGACAGCTCTTCCTAGGGGACATCCTAAACTTGGGGCTGGGAACTGGCAAAGCTACACTTGCTTCTCTACTCAGCCAGCCTGAGCTGTGCCTTTCACATCTCTTCCCTGTAGCCAAGAGCTACAAGCAATGCTGACAACACTTGGTGGCGCAGAAGGATCTCCTGTAGGTTACACGGATCTTTTGCAGGATGTGGTGCCCGCCTTCCCAATGATCCAGGTCTCCAGTCTCCGTTACCTTGGACCGCTGTTGCTTCCAGTTCAATGCCGTGAGATAAAATAAGTGGGTAAGGCAGGCAAGGTATCAGCAGCTGCAAACCCATGCCAGGGTTGCAGGTCTGTAACCCAGCTCCACCACCCGTACAGGCCTGGGGCACACAAACAAGACTGATGTTCTGTACTGAAAGCCTGTGGGTGGAGGTTAGAAAGGGATTTGTCACCCCACAACAGAATCCTCACTTCTTGTGCAAGTTAAGCAAAGACAATTAGAAACACAGTTCTTTGCTTTTAGGAAAACAAATCCCCTATGAATAGGAAACAAAGACCTACACATGCTTTGGCCACGAGCAAAAACCACCAACACTTCAGCTACTGTTTATATTTGCACACAAAGCAAATTTTTTCCTTCATGCAACACAAGTATAAAAAAAAAATCTCATCTACAGTTTCCAAAAAACACTTCTTTAGAGAAATTCCAGATGGCAGGTCAGGCTTATTATAGTCCTTCTCCTGGGGGTTCAGATTTACGGGACCTTCCTAGAACTGACCTGGTATTCAGAGGCACAGACAAAACAAGGTCTCAGGCTGGAAACTACAGTTAGTCAATGCTTCTGGGCATCTTCAGTACAGGTCTATTTAAGGAGCCTAAATATAGATTTTAAGAGCCTTAGAAACTCATGCTTTCAATATTCTGCTCCAATGACTGTGGCAAAGCTGCCTTTATTAGACATGATATTTAAGAGAGCCAAGAGAGGCCGTCAGCTACATCCTATAGTGACTGAACACAAAAAGTATATGAGTTAATTGTAATGCAGACACACTGGAGAGAGGAACTATCTAAACCTACAGTGCTTAGCAGCTGACTTTTCCTAAGCTTGCAGCTCATGGGATGAGTGCAGCATTTGCACTTGGGAAACAATTTACACCCTGATGATTACTTTTATTTGAACTCCAGGAATTCCAGAACACTGCACTTCACCTGTGGCCATGGCAACTCTTATCCATTCCCATGGTGCTTTCCGGCATCAACTCAGAAGCAGGAGAAGCCAAAGATATGAACCGCACGCAAGCCTACGTTAAAAATGGCTGAGTTAACCCAGCTTGGAAACCAACACAGGAAAGACCAAACCGCTCTCCAAGGATGTCCTTCTTTTTGTGAGATGATTTTCCCCAACAGCAGTGAAACAAGTAGCTGGCCCAGCAACAACTGTAGTTGATTTTGCTGCTCTGTTCAGAGCTTTATCCAGCATTGGTCGGTGGCGTGTCTTGCCCACAATAGCCTTGCTCTTTTGCTAGTAAGTAACCAGGTGTCCATTTTCAAGCAACACCAACTGCCCAACATGGATTTTGCCACTAGTACAGAGAAATCCTGTATCCTGGAGACGTAGACCCTAGGAAATGAAGGAGCGAGCAGTGATATCTAGCTGCAAAGATCCTGGAAACTGTCTACGAAATTAAGTTGAACAATGTTTAGGGGGATATTTGGAGCACTTGTTGCAGATGATAGAGCATCCCAGTGCACCCAGTACGAAGCCCAATGGGTAGTAAAACAAAGCACTTTGATTGGGAAGCGAGGAAGAGCAAGGAAGTAAGCAGGCTCTGAATAGGTTCTTTTGGGCTTCTCCTTTGAAAAGGGGCAGATACTGGAATGTTTGTAGATAGTGACTGCAGCTATACTCTTGAGGTGTTTTTTCTGCACCGATGTGGTGCTCTGAACTGTTACTCTCAGGATGAGGAGCTAGTGGGACTAGGGTCTCGCCGAGGGGCAACTAGGATGCGTTCTTCCTCCAGTGCAAAAGCTCAAAGTGTCATCCAAAGGCAGCAGGGCCAGTCCCTCTCATCTTTCCCAACCATCAGATTCTGCTGCCAGCAGGTTCTGAAGATGAATGAGAGCAGGGCAAAACCACCTTCCTGATGTGGGGAGAAGAAATCCTTCCAGAAGGTCCCAGATCCAGCAGGACATGAAGGAGCATCCAGCAGATCCCAGCAAGGCCCTGCAAGGGGGTAGGACATGTCCCAGACATGGACTGGACAGGGGGGTTCTCTTTCCTGGAGGAGAGCAGCTCCACCTCCTTCTCTTGGGGCTGGGGACAGACTTTTATTCCCAGGTGTCAATAGGGAGCCAGAGCATCAAGCAGGGCCCAAGTGCACCCAGTATCACCTGCTGGGACATCCTCTGTGACTGGACACCATCACAAGTTCCCCTGGCAGTGTGTGGTTTGGCAGGGGGTGAAGACCGGGGTTCTGTCTACACAAGTAAACTGAACAGTGGCAGAGCCTACACGTATTTTTGGAGTGAGTGGTGACAACTTGCAGTCTTATTCTTGGTGTCCTTTTACTCTAGGGACACCAAAATTATATGCGGGATAACACTTAACTAGGACTTGCCTGGATCCTGTCTTTGGCTTCTCTGTCTCACACATTAACTAGCAAGCTGTAATGTGTAATTTTATTCATCTTTATAGATCTCCTGTCTTTCATTCCATAAACCTGTGTAATTTATAAGCTTGTCAACTTGGGTGGGAGACTCCTTTGACCCAAAAAGGAGTCCCCTAATCCAGCTGGCAGAAGGTAATAAGATCTGTAACTGCCTGTGGTGAGGTCCAGCCAGATGGTCAAAAATGTTCCAGGAAGTGTTTGTTTTGATTTTACTCTAGATGCAGAGAATAAGAGGGACAGAGTATTAACTTGCTGATAATGCCTTAATTAAATGGATGGTTTGTCCCTACTGACAGGACTGGTGTGAGCACCAGGATGAATCCAAGTGTAAAAACGAATGGAAAACAGCTCCCTGTGTACAACCTACTGCCATGAGAGTGCATTTTCCCTTGGCTGCCATGCCTTGTGACAGTTATCTGATAAATACAAAGATAGCTTCACCCTCTGCGATCATTTACCATTTGCATTCTGAATTCTTTTTGATCTGATAAGCAGACAAGAAGAAAATGCTTTTGGAGGAAACCTGGATAACAAAGTTTCAAGTGTGGAAACTGTTAGAGCACTGAAAACAGGGATCTTGGGACATACTAGATAGGTTGCTCCCTGCCATCTGCAATAAGTTGTAGGGTGTTAACACCTTATCCAGCACCCACCAGTATCACATACCCAGTCTTCATCTTCCTACACGCCTTCCCCTCTCCTTGACTTGTGATTTCCAAAGGGAGATGAATTTAATAGTAACCGCTACAGATCCAATCCTATAACTGGTGATCTGCTCCAATTTCATCCACTGCCTGCTGAAATCAAGGGAGCTTTATAGATGTTTAAAAGAACTTTGGGTTATGCCCAGAGAACAGATCTACACTCGAATGTTTGAAAACCTTACGTGATTATGCCATCTAGAAAGACAACTAGCTTTAATATGAAATTATTTCCATGCTAGAGAATTGGCCAAAAATATATAATAGTAGTTTACTATGAATTCTATATAATAGCTCATCAGCTTTTGTAAACCAGCACAGCTCCACGGAAAATGAGTATTGATGTACTGATTTACATAATTATGGATTTGTAGCCTTTAGATTTCTTGAGTAATTTCTACAGGAACATTTCTAGAATCTTAATATATGTGCTTCTGTGTGACTTTTTTCCAGTGTTTTGAGAGGTCCTACCAGTTGTTTAATCTAAGTTTGAGCTGTGGTTGAGAGTAAATGCGTGGCCTTTCAGCACTACCACTTGCTATTGGATGAAGAAATGAAACATTCAAAGAATAGACAGGAGAGGCAGGGTATGAACTTTCAGTATGTTCTTTAACTGCCAAGTCCTACAGAGTAAACAGATTGCTGCCAAGATGTTGATAGAGCATGTCATCCATTTGCTGACTGGTCTTCTACAAGTTGTATTCATAGCTTTTCACTGAAAACTGGTGTCTTACAAACTATGGAAAATTACCAGGCTGAGATTTATCCCGCTGCAGCTCTTTATCTTCTAGCCATCAGGGAAGTGAGGACAATGGTTAAGACAATGGTTCCAGCAATTCCACCAACTATCATTCCCAGGATGCTCCCATGGACCTGTCTTGACTGGCACCTCTCACCAATAAAGAAGAAGGCTTGTCCTGATGGGCACCTGGGAAAATAAAGTACAGATTCACATGGATCAGGACTTTTGTCCTGCTTTATAGGCCCACCTCAAGGTCCTCACACTCACTGTCCTGGTTGGGCAGTTCCCATTAGAGCAGTTCATGTCACAACATCCCCACCTTGTTTGGAGGCTTTTTACATCCCCTTGGAAGCACCGCAGAATGGGGTTTCTTTTCCTCCCCTTATGGCTGCTGGTAGAAACCAGTCACTGCAGTGAAGTGTTTAGTTCCTACTGTTCCTTTGCAAACCTAGTGGCTCAGAGCTCTGAGGTCTGTAGCTCTGAAGATTTATTAGCTGCATCGTTTGGTTCAGAAGAAAGTCAAGGCAAGCAGAGAGGAGGTCCGTGGTACCTGCAGCTTGCTCTCCCTTTCACATTCACACAGACTCCGTCATTTTGGCAAGGGTTTGGGTCACACGGGTCTTGCAGATAAGGCAGCCGGTCTTGAACGGGGTCCATATCCTGGGCTGCTCTCTTCTGCCTTTCAAGAATGAGGCCTTCCATGAAGGCAGATTGTTCCCGTTTGACAGGGACTTCGGTGTTGTTGAGGTGAATTAGATCTTTTAAAAAAGGAAAGAGAGGAGAAAGACATCAGATAACAGTAAGGGACGCTATATGTAGTATTCTTCGTATCAGGGGCTCACAGGGTACTTGTGGACCAGTGGCTACTCCTTGTCCATTTGCCCTTTACAGAGCTCTTATTGTACCACAGCGAGTTCTGCATATTTAAAGCACAAGATAGAAAATAATACTGAAATTATGGTAACTAGTTAGGTAAGTCAGTGGTGTTCTGTACTTAGAAAAATTATGCCAAGTGTGGCTGTTCTGTTTGAAAATAAACACCATGAGGAAGGCCTTTTAGTATGTTCAATGCTTAGAAATGGACATAGCTACTGGTTAGGATGCTTAAAGGTATCTATGAAGTTAATCTTTAGCAAATCATTGCCATTTAGATTCCTCTGAATTCACAGTCACTTTAGTCAACATCACCCACCTGAAGCTAAGACACAGAAATGCTTTTAAAAGCTGATACCCATTAGAAGATGACTCAGAGACAGGTGGCAATAGTTACTTGAATGTATGAAAAGAGATAGAAAGGATCACCAATTTGGTTTTTGTAAGGAGAATCAGGAAGAAGGTCTTTACCATTAAATTCTGCAAAAATAATCAAGTCATCATTTTTCAGGAAGCTTCTCTGTCTCATCTGTCTGTGGGATATGAAGTTAGTCCACCCCCATGATACACTTCTATAACAATTGCACGAGGCATCAAATTTTCCAGCAATTGATGGTTTCTCCCATATTATGGTTCCATTAGCATCTGCAAAGAGAATATGAGTGATGAATAAGAACCACAAAGTTCTGCAGCTGGAAGTATGACATGACTTTTTTCTGCATTTACAGTGTTAAAGAGGATTTATGCTGTAAAATCAAGTTCAGAGCTGAAATGCCCAAACTAATCACAGAGGAATGACAAATTATGGGTGCCAGCAGATGCTTAGATGTGGTCTGCATGAGGACTCCTAGTCTATGTGAGGGCACTGAAATTCCACAAATCCCCTTTCATTGAGGACTAGCCAAATTCAAGTTACCTCCTTGTTGTCACCAGCTAAGAGCTCCCTCCTGTGTAAGGACGCTCCCTCATCAGTTTTTAAGTATCTGTGGTTTAGAGTGTCACAGATCTTGTTCACTGCTATGGTTCTGTTAAACACAGTCATCCCTAAGGTTTAAAACCTCCTACTGAAAGAGTGTGTACTAAACTTCCACTGGAAAAAATAAAGAGGGATGGGAATTCATCCCTAGTATTTTATTCTATACCAAACCCAGTATTGTCCTGTTGTTCTTATTTCTTTAAATTAACACATCCATGGAAAATCCTAGGGCTGGATGTGGAACTACAGTGCTACATGCTATATAAGCCTGGAGTTAAAAGGTAGTCCCTTTCATAAGCTGCAGTGTACACCCAGCCAAGCAAGACAGGCTTCAAATGCTGCAAACTGATCTCGCAGGTGTTTTCAATTTTGTTTTTTTCTTAAATGCAGCTACAGTGTGAACGTTGTGCATTCAGACCATGTATGTTCAAGTTAACCAAGCCTCCAAAATGCAGTTTTAACTTAAATTATTGTTGATTTAGTAATGGAATACAGCACCCTGCTGGCATTGCACCATCCTGTGGTGATATGTCACCTACCATAATGGGCAAACCACAGGTAGAATGGGAATTGCCAGCTCTTAGGAGAACTCTGTATTTAGAGTCAAACTCAGATATCCCAGGGATTGTTCATAATAACACCAACCTTCCATGCGTCACTTTCCACATGAGATGATCTTTCACAGACAGGAATTCTGAGTCATACACAGGAAAGTGTCCCAGATTGGGAAATGTAGCCGAAATTGCCAGACTCTGAGCCCTACACTCAGCCCTCTGACTCAGATTCCTTGGGTTTCATTTTCCTCCTTCCTCCAGGCAGACCCCACTTACCTGAGCTAAGGTGGTCTTTGCTTGTGGTGAAGCTTTTGCTTGAGGACATCCTTTTCAAGACGTCAGGGTCCTGGTCCAGCACTGTGAGCACAGCTTGGCGGTTCAGAGCTGGCCACTCCAGAACACCATCGTTCTCTCCACTGCACAAGTGAAAGGCAACCCGAGCGTAGCCACTGGTTTTGGAGTGGGGATGCAAAGTTATGCCAAACCCGTAACCCTCGGGGCTATAAAACCGGGGGCTTTGAATAACATCAATTGATGTGTTTTTGAGGATTTGGCTGAAATTCCGAATGACCCACACAGCTGTGGGACAGGGGGTCTCTGTCAGTGTGACATCATCGATAGCAATCCCACCAGTTGAAGAGCTGGAGTTGCCCTTTAGTCCTTGGAAGAGGTAACGGAACTTCTTCTGAGCGTTGAGGGTGACGTGGGCAATTTTCCAGTTATAGTCATTATCCGCTTTGGTAAAAGGAAAGCAAAACTTTGCCATCAGCATGACTAGTGATGTTATGAAGCAGCTTATTCCTAGCCACCCATTCCAGCTGCATTTTTAGACAACTGGACCTCTCACAGAGTCCTGAAGGCTAGAGATCTGAAGTTGGTATAGCGATTACAGTATACTCACATTGCATTATCAGCTAAATGCTTTGGACACATTGTATTAGGAACCCAAAGTGGGAACTCAGTTCACATTTCCAAAACTACATATGTTTTTATATTTTCAACCATATAAAAATCAGGCTGGGATTCTTATTGATTGCAGATGAGCACAGGTATTTAATTCTGAACAGCTCACTGTTAGATCATACAACAGCCAGTGGAGATCTAGTCAATTATCTCCAGTAGAGTTTGGGGTCCCACACACTCACCAAGTGTAACATAACATTATTAGGAACATGGTGAACTCTGCTGTGGAACACCTAAATTACATTATTACAACCCACAGTTTCACTGCTAAATGCCCTCACGTAATACCGGAATCCTTAGCCGGATTGCAAGATATTCTGGTAGCTTGGGGAAAATCTTTTGATTTTTGAGCCAATCCACCGCATTCATGGACTCAGTAAGACAACTTTTCCTCCCCTAATATTCTACATATCCCTCATATTTCCAGGATTACCTTGAAAGGTTTGAATTTTCCTCATCTTGCGAACATTTCCAGTGCCATCATCCTCTTTAAGCCAGATGACCAGCTTGTCAGAAAGGCTTCCTGTGATCTTATAGAAGAACTGGAGGCACTGCTGCGTTCTCTTTGGATAAAGGATTCGAGACTCTAGGACTGCCACCTCACCTGCCTTGCCAGAGCTGGTGTTGAAGTACATGAAATAGCCAGCATCTGTGAAGAAAGTGCGGAGTGTCACTGTCTCTTTCCAGATTTCCTACTAGCTGCGTGGTGGGAATTCGTCATTTCAACTCCACTCTTTTAGTAGGCATAAGTACAGTACTTAACATGAATAGTAGAGGAAATGGTATGTGATAACCGTCCAAGACAGACCAGGATAAGAACAGGACTAGTAGTTGAGCGTATATATTGAACTCATTGCTGGCAGCTTACGTTAGTTTTGCATTAGTTAGTTTGGAAGTAGGATGCCTCAGGAAGAGGCATGTCAGAGATATAAGTCAGAGGATTCAGTGCTGACTGCAAGTAACTAGTAGACATAGTTTTTTTCCTGATTTATACTGAAGTTAATCTCAAGATGAGAGCTTAGAGAGCATATTCTATATTACCTTGTAAAGAGTAAGGTAATTTCTTATCAGTGATAAAGATAATAAAAAGGGGTTGGACACAAAACTAACAGTGTCCTGACCTTGAACATGAAGAAGCTGGTTTTTTTACAGCTTGCCGGAAGACATTTCAAAACTCAGCTTCTCAGTTTGGGGAAATTATTTAAGAATTCCTGCCCTTTTAGTTTAATTTCCCACTAACATTTTCTGAAGCATTCTTTACTTTAGATTTGAGGTGTCTACCTTTATCCTTATATTTACAAGGGATTCACCATTTGCACACATATCTTATCTTGGTATCACATGAACTTGCCAAGCCTTATCTGTATTCTGGTGCTTTTTAGTCATTCATTATCATCTACGATTAAATTAACAGGTGAAATTCTTTTAGCTATTGTGTGAAAGCTTCCACTGTTGGGGGCTGGTTCCTTGTACTCTTGTCCAAGCTAACATCTAGGGCATCATCAGTTAAACCTGCAGCTCCATAAACGCAGTACAGCCTCCTGCATGGTTACTGGAGTTGTTCCAGCTGTTTCTCATGTTCGCTCTAACCATGTCAGGGGAATATTCTCCGTTACCTCCCACACGGTAGCAATGCTTTGAACTCATACCCATAGAAACCTTGTCAAAGATACCCAATTGCTTTATGCACATGTATGACACTTCACCCTAAGTTAAATTCATGTTAAATTTAAGTGTGTTAAATACAAGTATGATCACTGTTGCTCCATGTGAGAAACAGGGCTGTGAGCCTTACTAAGGTGCCTAACTTTGTTGTTAAACTTATTATGGCATCAAACCCTCAAATGGTCGAGACTCTACCTCTTTTTAGGTAACAAAGTCAAGTAAAGGCCACATTAAGCATCTATGGTAATTAGAATATGGCCTTAGCAGTCTTCAGCATAAGGATACAGGGGTCAAATCCAGAGCCAGGCTGCGAGCTCCTCTCTAAATGTTAGGCTGTACTTTCCTTCAGTTTAGTCAGTAATAAGTCAAAAACCCAAGACGTCAAAACTGCTTGGGTAAAATACGGTCCATCAGTGTTAGAAACCTAAAATTTGCCCCCACTTGAGATGGCTGCAGAACCAGTTCTCCAAAAATGTCTAAATTCCTGGTGGAGTCAATAACCCTTTGAAGGAGTCCAAGGGGAAAGGCACTCTCTACTCATGCAATTCATTTAGACACCCTGCAGATCCAGAGACACCTACCCCTCTCCATTAACTCTTCAGATAAATTTGATATTTATTTTGTACCGAGTCACTAGATGCTAAAGCATAAGTGCAGGCTAAGTGCTTACTTTAGACAGATTGGATTTTACCTGATCATCTCAATTAAGTCAGCTGAATTATTTTTTATTTGCAATTATACTATATGGGGGGGGGGGGGGGGAGGAGAGAAAGGATTAAAAAATGCAGATGAGGGTTAGGAGCAGGTACTTCTAGAATTTGTCAGGTGGTTTTCTTGAGTTATATTGCATTCTTGGACCTGATCAACAAGTACCAGCATAATAAGAGGTTGAGGATTTGTTCTTTCCAGGGGGTGGATCACATAAGGGGAATAGTCTACTCCTGAGTGCAAGTCAAATTTTCCCTTTATCAAAGAGTAACAAAGCACAACTGAATGTTCACTCTGTACTTAGGCAAAATTTACTACAGAATTCACTTTTTTTTTGGAAGTCTGTAGTAGTTTACCCTGTCTAAATAATGACAAATCAGGCCCTTGCTTTTCAGAACTGACTGTTGAGATTTAATCTTTATTCTCACTTCTAAGCTATCACCCTGCAACTGACTGGGGCTGACTCCACCCTTTCTGAGATTTTGTTCCTTTGAAAAGTCGCAAAATTACCATGTGAAAAAGAAAATTATCCCTAAACTCCTATCATAAAATACTTTGCAACTGTCTTCTACCTCCAGAACCAGCTTAACTTATCATTCGCTTTGCAAACACAACATTTATGAGTGGCTATGAGTGCTGTTTCATTCTTATCATGGGGTAACATAACTCTTACTCATACTTTGGAAGTTTCAGTAAATCCTTTTCCAGGTTATAATTCAAAGGCCTCTAGTTAACGTTGTTCCTTGTCCCCTTTTATCTTGCTGGGGTAAACGTTCCACTATGTTGAAAAAGCTTAATGAGAGCACAAGTGCAACTATAAACTCACACTCACAGAACCAAGGCACGTGAAAAGTAAGGCTTTTTGCTTAACTAGAAACATTATAACTCTGATGTTTGCTGGGTAGTGTCTTAAATATGGTCATTTAATCCTGCGTTTTCAGAGTAGCCAGTGCTGGGTTTTCTCAAGGGTCGACTACAATGACAGGTTCAGAGAAGTTGTTAAAGACACTGTATTTAAAACACACAGACCAGTACAGGCATGCACAAGGGACCATTACTCCAGCTAACCCCTTTTCCACAGGGAAGTGTTCTGTTACTTCGTTTTACCTCTACAGCGCCCAGAAAGTGTGTGGTCTTCCTGCCCTGTAGCACTGCTCTTTTGATGGACCCAGTCTAGATCATCTCTGGTGCCCTGAATCATGCCGCAGATGTTTTCAAACTCAAAAGAACACTGGTCCAAAAAAGTGTGAGTTGAAGCTGAAAAAAAATGCACACACGGTTACCTCCAAAGAAGTATCTCATTAAAATTTCTGCTCTAATTTTGGGGGTTTTTGTTTACACTAGTATAGTCATCATGTAGAGAAGACAACCGACAGCAGATGTAAGCCCAAATACTCAAAAGAGGAAATATTTGATTCCTGGGGGGATTCCCTGCATAAAGATAACAACATCTGACCACTTTGCAGAAGGTTAACAAACTCCTACACGGCAGCTGAAACACAGTGACTGATGGTGGTGGTCTTTGTGCCTGCTTGTAAGCCTTGGAGAGACAAGTCCCTTTGTGAACAGTGGTGGTGGTGTATTTAACCATTCCTCGGCTGGAGGTTGTTGTTCTTCATGGCTCACTTGTCTGCTTGATGAGCATGAGCACTGTTCTTCCACTTCAAACAAAGTCCAACCAGCCACCTTAGGCCAGTTCAGCTGAGTTTGCCTGCAAGTAGATGCTTCTGTTGACAGATCCATGGGGACAATAACTTCTCACTACAATCACATGTGGCGGTAACATCTTCAACTGGCTTAGCAACCGACTACTGTGTTGGACTGTAGACTTAGCCAAGCTCAGGTGCAAAATAACTTAATTAAAACCAAATGTTAGTCAAAGAGGATAAAGTACCATTGCATTCATCTTACAAAAGCACAATGAAGCTGTCCACACACCAGCAGAACACAACCACATGTCTGAACCCCTAGGAGCAACATGGAAGAAAAGATGTGAATGGATTGACTTTCATTGACTAATTGGAGTTTTGCAAAAGCAATGACACTTAACAGAGCCAAAGAGAGGGATGAGAAGGGAATAAATGGTTTTGGTCTCTATACCACTGGTTCTCTCCCATACCTCCTCAAGAGCACCTGAGAAGAGTTTTTGTGGTTTTAGAGACATTAGGGAGGTGAACCAGCCAGGCTCAAGTATAAACAAAGAAAGAGTTTGCCACAGTTAAATTATTACTTACTGCAGTTATACATGCGATTCAGTCTTTTCAGGTCAATGGCACTGATGTCTAGACGTTGTCCAATTATGTCATTAAATTCTGGTATCTTCGCCGTGATTGTGGGCTTGCTTTCATTTTTGTTAAATGAAAATGGTTCATAGTGCATCAATGATTCGTAGTCATAGGGGGTGTTCAGATCAGTGATGAAGCTGTCATTGTACTTCAGAAAATTGTGCTCTTGGCCTGGTAAAAGAACAGAAAAGACCTTCATTTTTAGAGAGTGGAAAGGAAACAGCTTTAGCACAACCCCTTGGATACAGTTTTCTGAGGCAGAATTGATACACCTGAAAGCAATTGCTTTACAACAAAATATTCAAATTTAGCAAGATTTTTTTTATGAAGCCATTTGAACAACAAAGCAGTGTCTTTAGATTGCAGTTCTGCACCCTCACATGTGACTTCAGTAAGTTCAAAATCAAATATTAATGAGCTGTAAAGAATGGGATATATAGGAGGTCAGATTAGATGGGTCTAAGAGTAAGCATCCTGAAGGATTAAATTTAAGGATTAATGTACTCCATTCCAGAGCCTGTGAATATTGATGCAAATGTGTCCCGGGATATTAGGTCACATATGGACAAGGAAAGGCCCTGGATCCCTCCACTCATTAAGCGGACGGGTATGACATTCCTGGGGTGCCTCCAGGTTCTGTTCTTCTTTGAAGCAAAGAATACATTAGGAATAGGGGCGGGTGGGGGGGGAAGATGTTTTTACCCTAGATTGACAATATTGCTATGATATTTTTATTGAAATGTCTTTTGGAAACATGGTTCTCGGGGTTTCTTGGTGAAATAATTTGTCCTTACAGAAAGTTTTTCTTTATGAAGGTGTCTGCTAGGGCAGAGAGAAGGAACCATTTCACATACTTTGGTATGGAAGTAAAGAGAGATTACCAGCATCTCCAACTACAAGAAATATTTTTTGTATTTGGCAAAATACAAATATTCAGAATTTCAGAACATTGGCATTTTTTCTCTAAGAAGAAACAGCACATGACTGCGCTGGTGGATAATTACAGTTTCTCTGTGTAAAGACTGCCCTTCGCTTCTGCAAGTCCATTCTGGGCCCAAAGGTCTTCAGTCCAAGGCTTGAGATTGTATAAGAGCTTGGGATTGTTTTCTTAGAGATACTCGGATTACACCTTTTATCAAAAAGGGTGAGAATCTTGATAATTAAGTGCTATCACTTTTTATAGCTGGGGAAAAAAATCTTGGCAGGACACAGGAATGTGGCTTTTAAGATCATTGCCAGGCAAAGGGTAACTTCTACGTGTTTTTAAAAGAAATAAACCATACAGCAAGGTGGCAATTTAATTAAGCTGTCTTGTGTGTTTTCTCTGAAACCTAATAGGCTTATTAGCTTTTCTGTTAACAGCAACATGAATAGGGGATCTCTTCTCTTACCAGCCAGCTATCTGCATTGCAGTTTATGGAAATGCATTATGGCAAAAACTGCTACCATGCTATTAAATTCGGGGTTGCAAGTCACTAATGCAGGAACAGATGTGCCCAAACACACACACAGAGCACAATCATATCAGCCTTATTTCCCTTTAGAGAAGCAGACATCTTTCAAATGGCTTCAGGAGAAGTTTTCTACTTAATGAATTTGCTTAACTGGAAAAATGAGATTTTATAGTATGGATAGAAACCTACAGAATATAGGAAATGGCTGTAATGATATCAGTCCAGCCCCAGGACTCCATTCAGAATAGCATCACACTAAAGTCCAACATCTGTATCATTTTTCTGGTGTGCCAGGTTTGTGGCTACTGAATACAACACAGATAAGTTGAGAGGATTCAATGATATATTTTCTGGAGAACAACAAAAAAAAAAAAAAAAATAAAAAAAATTGCACAGAGACCTGTCACTGTTTCGTCGAGCTTTTCCATACCTCTGTACATCATGGAGCTCACAATAGTACATTGTAAGTACATTGTAAGACTTCTTACTTTGGAGGTGGTTAGTTACAATGCACGGCAAAAAGGGGCCCAAAGGTCAGAGTCTAGATACTATTAACATCCTCCTCATCTTCATCACCGTGATTCAGGATAAGACCAAGTTAGTAATAAGGTGAATTGTTTTTAGTGCTGTTCCTAAGAATAAAAATAATGGTCTGCAAAATCAATATCCACATCCCATCTACTACTCAGCCTTCCCCAAAAGACACTGTGAATTACAGGGTAGAGGCAAGTAGTAATATGCAAGGCCATTCAACCTGGAGCAATTCAAACTATCAGATACTGCTCTTAGAGATCAGCAGAAATTGCTTGTACCAGCAGTTCTTATCTATTGAAAAGAGAACACAGCATTCCCTGAATCTTGTTCCTTTCTGATGACTATTTTTCATGTATTTTTCACTTATTTGCAAAGGTGCTGATCGCATAGCCCTGGAGACTGAAGTGACCAGTTTGTCCACACAGAGCACGAGCAACGGCAGAGCAACTTTGCTGCACTGGCACCATCACTGACATCGCAAAGCACCACCGTGGGGAACAAGGGATTACACTTGTTATCTTTGCTAGCGTGCCTTTCAGAACTTGTTATAGACTCCCGTTCACTCTTTTTCAAATAAGCAATCATGAAGTAGTACAGAACCAGACCTCACAGGAGGCAGCTGGAGAAACTGCCTAGGGAGCAGGGGGACTGTGGAGGGTTTGCTGAAACTCGTGAAGCCACTGAACCTGATGATACTTAACCTGAAGGCAAGAACCTGCAGGAGAGAGCAGGACACAGCTCTATTATATGTGTCACATCTGATCTAATCACTTTGAACCCTCTTCATGTACAAAGTAAATCTTTCCAGCTCCAGGAAAGCCTGAATCTCCGAGTGTAAAAACCTTTCAGATTTTGAGAGGACCTTTGATTAAAGAAGAGCCACCTCAAAGCTTACCATCCCAGTAAGTTTACATGTACATTACATGGCAAGAGAAAACAGACTCCTACAGAGGGGAAATGATTTGTTCAAAATCAGAGCGCAGACTAGTCCTGGAGCCAAGGGAAAATAAAGTCCTCTGACTTCCAAGCAGGGCCTCTCTTTGCTGGCCTTAGACAGTCTCTGGTCTTTGACCAGAGAGGTCGCATCGAAATCCTGCTACATCTACAGATTGGTTTACAGTGGTCTCAGGTGTGGCCCAGTGTTTCTAAAATCATATATTTAAGAAGGTCTTAAAATCTAGGAGGGAAAATAAGATACTGATGAATCTGCACTTTATAAAATCTGACCTGAAGGTCAAAACCCACCTGCAATAATTTCATCCCACCAGATTGTCACGTAGTCATCCCGGTCCATCCTCGACTGCTCATGGTAAAATCCTAAAGCATGCAGGATCTCATGTTCCACAATTGCTCTGTAGTCACACCCTGCCCCAATAGAGAGGGTCTGTCCAGTCTGCAGGTCCCCCACCATGGACCAACACCTGAGAAAGAGAGCGATCTTACTGTCTGTTAAGTAGAGTTTTCTTCTCTCCATTTAAGTTCTCAGTCTGCACACTGGCTTTAAAGTAATATCAAAAAAGGTTTAAATATAAAAGGAGTAACATAAATCATTATTTAGATGCTGACCAGGTGCCTTGATACTCTACAAATACTCTACTCTGAAAGAAGACTAAGACCCAAAAACATACTCGCTATCACTTGCATGAGGCCAGCATTTTACTTACCCTCTACATTAGACAAGCTCATCCCTGATTTTTGATATCCACAGAAGTTTAGTCCTATATCAGATGCCATTTTGGCAAGAAATGTGCCAAGAAATAGAATACATACATAGAAGCAGTAAACTCATCAAGACAGACTGAGCTTTTTTGCAATCACTTGGAATAGCGAAAAGATCGAGGAGCATTTAGAATAGCGGCATTTGGTGCTTTTTAATGCAACTATGCAATGCATTGGCCATAGGAGTGAAATTATATTTTTCTGTGAAGGCCCAGCCCCTCATCCATGACTCAGCAGAAGCTGATGATGACCGAGGAGGGAAAGAGCTCCTCAGCCAATTCACTGGCAAATTTTGGGGTAGCCTGAGGGTGATGTGAGAGGCAACTGCTAAAGAGGATCTGCTTGGGCTGCAGCTTCGTTTGCACATCACAAAGCAGTGGATCGTTTGTTGAAGGAGCCCTGAACACACTAAGGTGGGTACTGAAAACAAAGAGCTTGGGCCTATTGTCTTTTGAATAGCTGCTACCAGGCTCTTCAGCACCAACTTGTCAAATATCATGGTGCTTGCAGACTTGTAAGAGAAGTGTCATAGGACATTCATTACCCAAGGAAGAGCTGAGAGCAGAAATATCAGCACCTATAGGCCTTTATGAAGTTCTGGGAGAGTGAGAAATATTCACAGCTGATACAGTGAGAAGATTGTTGTGCTTTTTTAGATGTTCTTTCAAAACATGTTTAGAGGTAGGAAATAAAATAAATCTTTCCAGTTCCTGAAAACCAGAATCTCTGAGTATAAAACCCTTTCAGATTTTGAGAGAACCTTTCATTAAAGAAGAGCCATGTCAAAACAATAGCAATATTACAATAAACTGGCTTTCCACAGCTTTTTTTGACCTGTCTTCCAAAGATTTCAAAACCTAAATTCTGGCTATCCACATCCTTCCTAAGTTAAGAGGATGTACATGAGGATTGTTTCACCCACCACTGAAATGGAAAACAACCCTAGGTAGGAAAATGGAAGCAGCTGATGAAAACCCAGCAATGCTGGGATTCATCTCATCAAAGAGTAACCATCCAAACATCAGATGCCGATTCCAAACTCATCATCTAAATATCCTCTGCAGTCAGTAGAGGGAGGCAGCTGCTTGCAAGCTTTGTGTCTACGGAGGTAAGATGGGCTGCTTTGTCGGTGGCCTCTTTTTTTCTGCTAACAAACTTAGACTAAACTTTTTGACTGCTGAAGTCAAATGGAATGAATTCCCAGCTGATTCTACACAGCAAAAATAAACAGAAATTGATATAACGCTTACCCAGTTTCTTTTTTAAAGAATATGTAGGTTCTTTCTCCTTCATATGGCTTGAAATCAATGCAAGACTTAAGACGGAACATTTCAAAAGCCTGGAGAATTACTCCTTTGGCATTCAGATCTGGAAAACATGCATCAGGAAAGCACCTTTAACACACTGCAGATCATTCCCCCTGGAGAGGTAAGGTATGCACAAAGACATACACATGGGACCAAAAGAAAAATGATTGAGAAAAATTATTGAATTTGATTAAATTGTGTTTTTTTAATGATAGCTGTAGAAGAAAAAAAATGGGTTTGATATAAAGAAGCCATCTAGTTGTTAGTGAATTTTAATGTGAGAGAACCAGTTCTGAAAAAGGCAAATTTTTTATCACAGTGACTGTAGTGCAAATAAGGATTGGAGCTAAAATCTGAATAAAGTATCATCTGCATTACCTAGGTTATCACCCAGAATATAGGGAATGGGGAACTTCCATCTGTAGATCTCATTTCTTAGGGCATTTCGCTGATTTTTCTGAAAAGGGAATTAACAGCTGGTGATGCATCTGCTGTGGGGAGACAGGCTGACTTGTACCAAAAATACAGTTAGGACAAGTGATAGATATAAAGTTTTTAATTACTTACAGGGAGCATGATATCACCCTGAAAGAGGTCCAGTCCAGCAGCTGAAAAGTAATTTTATGAAAGAGAATGTAAATGAAATATCAAATATCAAATGTGTTTCACCTCATAAACCATATTGAGCCTAGTTATACAAAATTAATGTCCTTGGGCATTTACAGAAAATAAAGAAGGACCAGCCTCTTTACACTGAAATATAGGGACAGGCCTGAAGATAACAGCTATTTCTACTCCATATTTACTACTTAGCAATGTCTGCATTTTTGGTGACAGAAATCTGGTGGCCATCATTATCAAAGTCTAGTTTGATAACCTCTTGCTTGCTGTCCAGCAGTGGCAACAGTCACACAGTGAGACAGTGCTCTAGAGAATATAATAATATTGAGTAATGCATCAGGAAGAATATTGTACAGTGCACCATCAAAAGATATATGGAAATTTGCATTACAGGGAATAAAAAAAAATAATAGAGGAAGACAGTACAGTGTGCTGTGTCTTTTCCATTTGATTTCCTTACCACTTACGCAGCTCAATAAACATCTAAGCTATTTTATACTTCGTAAAACTTTATAAAAATCATATAGAGATGGGGGGGGGGGGGGGAATGTGGGTTGGACTCCAGAGCCTTTCCAATTGATACAGTGTGTTACTGCCTTAACACCGTGGGTTTGCCCAAACTTCAGAAGTGAAAGACATCTGCATCCCTTGTTTACATAGGGTTACAGTCCTAGGAGAGATTAATGTGTCATAGCCAGAGGAGGGTAATTCAGAGCTCACTTAATTATATTTCTCTTGTTACCATGAACTACCTGACCATCAGTCACTCGCACCTTTTTTACAATACTGAAAACGCATCATTTTGCTCACAATTTTTCAGGCCTTATGAGAATTTAGACATGAACTCACCTAAGTTTATGTCTGGAATGTCTTTGATTATCTCACCAGCATCATCTTCTGCTGCTGCAAGACAGACATAACATTATGTTCACATGTGGTGGCACACAGCAAGCAGAAGAAAATGCTTCAAAACTCAAAACAGCACACAGAGCACTTACCAGCTTCACCGGAGAGGTGCCCGACCTGAAAGAGAATAAAATACAACCAGTATAAGGTATGAGATGTCTCTGGACTGAGAAGAGCCTGTAGAAATCAGATTTCTACTTACAGAGACCGGAGTACCATAAACATAACAGAATAGAAGTGCTAGGCAGAGTGAGAAGATGCTGGAGCCCATTTTTGCGATGGAAAAAGAAGCTGGTCCCTCTCATCTCTTGCAATATATAGGGCATGCTGCTGAGCTTTCCATAGAACATCAGCCAACCAGCTTTGAACTTTCCACCTTCGTAACACTGTTATAACAGCAAAATTTTCCTCCTAAATGGCACATGATGGCATTGTTGTTATCAATTACCTAAGTCCACTTTGGAGGAATGTTACAGAGAGGAATGTGATAACTTCATGTCTTCAGTGCAGCTGGTGAAAGGCTTACCCAGACTTCGTGTAAGATCTCAATCTGGTGAAAAGTTGCTGACTCCTTCCACTGTGCTTGTTAACTGTCAGCATTATGGTCTCAGCTGCAGAGGAGGAAAGCCACATGCTTAAGCAGAATTATTCTGGGTTTATAGCACTCCAGTGATATTAGATTTTGTCCCAGTGCTGTTCTCAATTAATAATTAACATCACATTGTAAAGATTAGAGATAAAAGAGATATGATTATGAATGCCCTGACAGTGTTTTCCCACAGCTGATGCCACCCCAGGACCAATGCCCTAGTGTACAACAGGCCACCCTCTGCCTCCAGAGACGGTCACATACGTCAGTAGATCCTTGGCCTTCCAGCTTGATGCTCCTTTCTTTTCTGGTGGGATTCAGAGATGAAGAACTCTTGTCCTGCACTTTGCTGTCATCTTTCTCAGGGGACATGGGTCAGGGAAGGCACGTGGGCTACCTGAGCCAAGGCTCCAGAAAGCTCTGGATCTCCCACAGGTCCTGCATCATATCTGTTATCCCCTTGCAAATGTCCCATGTGCCCTGGAGTGTCTCAGTGCCTTGAACTTAGGCAATTGAATCCTGGTCCCTCATTTCGTATCTGAAATTAGAAGTGATGAAGGTGAGGATGTCCTCCTCTCTGTTCAGCAATTAGGTAGGAAAAGGCTTGTACCACAGACTCTACCGCTCACACCACAACACAGAGGGCTTGAGCAGGAAAGAAGAAAAAGTTCTCTGGAGGTGCTTCACACACTGCTTCCCAGTAGTATTGGTGGGAGACACTGGACTTCAGAGTGAAGAAGCCTCGAATGCAAGTAGGTTTAGAGTAGGAAATGTGCCTGTGTAGAGTGACTACCCTGTCCTAGAAGGGAGTCAGTCCTGCAACCTAAGCAACATATTTTCCTCCAAACAGATAAAAGTAGGAAGCTATTTGTATGAGATCATATTGCAGAGGAATAAGTACAGGGATCTTATCTTGAGAAGAAGGGCCCCAGAGGACTAATCTTGCACCTAGCATACAGACAGGTCATCTTCAACACCTGCTTTTATGAACTATTATTTCAAAGGACACTGATACCTAAGCAGAACAGGGCACACTACTAGTAAAAGAGAAGAATGTCTCAAAGTACATCATGTAAAGGCTGTTTTCACAAGGGGGCAAAGTGAGTCAAAACACAGCACAAAGGCAATGATTTGCAGACATGTAGCAGTGGACTTGAGAAAGGAACAAAAAACTGAAGCAAAATCAGAGTAGTCTGAAAAACACTTGCTTTTTAGTCCCCTTACCTTAAGCATTGCCCAAGAAACTAAAGACGATGTCTAAAGATAAGTCATTCCATAAGCATATATTTGAGTTTGTAGAGGACAATGATTATGCAGCCATCTCCTGTTATACTAACGCAATTTAATATATTCATTTAGCACCTTGCACAATCTACGTGTCCCCAGATGCATCCTGTAGTCAGTTCATGTGGCAAGGTTTTGGTAGCAGGGGGGCTACAGGGGTGGATTCTGTAAGAAAACACCAGAAGTTGTCCCCATGTTGGACACAGCCTGTTTCAGCTGGTTCTAAGATGGACCCGCTGCTGGCCAAGGTTGAGCCCATCAGTGATGGTGGTAGCACCTGGGATAAGATATTTAAGAAAGGGGAAAAAATACTGTGGAATAGCAGCTGGAGAGAGGAGTGAGAACATGTGAAACAACCCTGCAGACCCCAGGTCAGTGCAGAAGGAGGGGAGGAGATGCTCCAGGCGCCGGAGCAGAGATTCCCCTGCAGCCCGTGATGAAGACCCTGGTGAGGCAGGCTGTCCCCCTGCAGCCCAGGGAGCTCCACGGGGGAGCAGATCTCCACCTGCAGCCCGGGGAGAAAGGACCCCACGCCGGAGCAGGGGGATGTACCCCAAAGTAAGTTGTGAACCCATGGAGAGCCCACGCTGGAGCAGGCTCCTGGCAGGACCTATAATGTTGACCTGGGTCCAGTCTCAGATGAAGGTAGGGAAGCATGCGATTCTTTTAGCAGTGACCTAACAAGTTGAATACTCGGGAGTGAGCATTATCAAAAGCTGGGCTTGAAGAAGTGATAACGGCCATGGGGAGAAAAGGGAAGTCCTGGAACAGGATCCTGGAAAGTCAAGCACTGGTTCTTCTGGCTAGGGAAGGCTTCACAGAGAGACTTGAGACGTAAGAGCTGGGAAGTAAGCATTGCCTTCAGCGAAGATAAACAAAAAGAATGAAACATGGGAATTAAAAAGACGATATAACTAAGAGAAGCACTTTGCTGCTTGGGCCAAAATTATCTTTGGAGGGTCTATGGGTTTAGGCTCTTAAAACTAACAGGGAACCTTAGTTCAAATTCTCAAAATACAGAAAACACAGAATACAGTTTCTTTAGTGAAGTAATATATTTTATCCATCATGGATGACTGTTCGCACTTGTAGTGAAGAGGTTGAGGGCACTTCATGGACGGACTGGGACTTCAGATGTAATCAAAGGGGTGAGATCTGCAAGAAAAGACAAAAAGTAATTCATTTAATACATGGAGTATATAGTACAGTTCTATTGTGTATTTTGGGATGACTTTCAGTCTGATTCCAGGGACAAGAAATGAAGCAACAATAATTCACCCAAATATCTCTAGAGGCTGCAGCAGTACCCGGTGAAGGAGGTGGGAGGGGAAACTGGAAGGGCAGAGAACTGCAGGCATGGTACTCCAGTCTGCGTCTCTCTCAGCCCCAGCCAGGGATCCTGGGATTACTGAGCTGGAGGGAGACTGGCGCGAGTAGAGGGCTTGGGTCAGAGGTGGTCTGAAGCAGGGCTGGGAGGTGAAGAGAGAGGGGGAAAGGCTTGTGGAGAAGTGGGAGGCATGGGGGAGACCCTCAGTGGTTATACAGAGACAACATCCAACTTTCATCAGAGGGCAAGGTAGCACTGCCCCTGAGTTTTTATGCACCCTGGTATGAAAATGAATATTCAAATGCAGAGACTGGAACCTTATAAATGTGACCGTATTAGATTTAATATTTAGAAATTAAGCTGAACCTGTTTATAACTGGAGAGTAAATGCAGTCTCCTAACAAGTCTTTCAATTTCTTAACTACAATTTCACCTAGCAGCTGCAAAGGTTTTTGGGACCACTGGCACCCATATGACACAGCGGGACTGAATTTCCCCCAGTGAATTACTGCCAGTACAAAGTCCTGTCAGGGAAAGCACAAAGAGGCCTCAGCTACTTTTCTTATGGTTAAAGGGGATTTGGAAGTGTTGCCAAACGCCCTACATAACCTGCAGAAAAGCTGGGCCATTCCGTATGCCAGAAACGTAGACTGCTCTTTGCATTTTTGTTAGGCAGCACACACCCCTGGTTAAGCATTGATGGGAAGCAGCTTTCCCACCTTGCGAAAGTTCTTGCCATTTCAAAAGTTTCCCCTTTCTCTGCTGGGATGAAAACAAGAACTTTGCATTTTTGTTTCATGAAGAGCAAGGGAGAAATCCTCCTGCCAGGAGAGTTCACAGCCTGGTGTTCTCAGCCCTCAGTCGTGTGGAGCGTGTCTGGATTATCACAGGGTACTCTCAACTATCCGAGACAAGTGCTCTGACCTCTGTACTAGGGTCAGGTCTGATTTAACGATTATTTACTTATACAAAGTGTTTCCACTTTCCAGGCACTGACATTTTCCAAAGGAAACCCACTTCAGAAGGGTGATAGGATTCATCTCACCCACCATTAGTCATCAGGGATGGATTCCTTTGCAGCTGGTGGAGATCAGCACATCAGAAGAGCAGTTCATCACATCTATAATGGAATGGGATCAGCTGCTCCCCAGAGGTACCCGTTGCTCTCAAATGACCCCCTCAAAGGAGTCTAGAAAGTTCATTTTTGGACACCTAACATGAGGTAAGATGAACACGGCCATCTGAAACGTGGCTGTCACAGAGGATGGGCACGCACGGTCCCTTTGCTTTGGCCTGCTCAGAGGGATACCTGCCTGCCCCGCTGCCCTCTGCACCAGACAGCTCTTCTTCTCTCTCGTCCCCTTCCCTGCTGCCTTCGGCAGAGCAGAGCGGCTGCACATGGTCTTGACAAAAATTGCAACCTCAGGAGAGAAGCTTTGGATCAAAAACTCCTTCTGCCAGTTTTTCAAGGTCTGAAAAGAACCCCTTCATTTTCAAACCCCAATTTTCTTAAGCTGGAGGTGATATAGGGGTGGTGGCAATTGGCGACACCATTAAGTGGACTGATCTTCAAGACAGGGAAGTATAATCTGTCCTGAAAAATCTGATTTTCAGGGACCAGAGAATCAAGGCCATCCACAGGGTTTCATATTGAGTATTCAAAACTCCAGACACCTGAAATCACTAGGCACTTAAAAACAATGTTCCTGAAATAGATTACTCTCTAGATGTTTGCTAATCACCCTCATCTTTTGTGCTTTCCTTACAAACAGAAGAGTATGTACCTGCTCTGTTCTGGTGGGTGTTCTAATATTATAATACTCTACCTTCAAAATCAGCAAAGATGAAAAGACTGTCATTTTTAAGGAATTTTTTCCAGTGCAGCTCCCTGTGGGTCAGGAATGTATTCCAGCCAACACCTGGGCTGATGTAGCAGTTGCAGAAAGAAGAAAAATTTCCAGTGATAGATGGCTTGTCCCACTGCAGGGTGTCATTTCTGCCTGTTGTGTAAAAATATAGAAGCAATTAAAGCTGATCTCCAGGCAGCCAAGTAGTGTTACATGCAGAGCAAATCTAGCCTGGTCTTTTGGCTTTCAATAATTTTCTCCAGCTTGAGCAAACCTCTGCATTTCTATATTCCTCCCTGGTGCACTCTGACTTACCATATACTAGTTGGTTTGGGTCTGTAGTAAAGCTAAGGCTGAGGGACATCCTGTGGATTACATCGGGGTCTTGATCCAAAACAGACAAGACAACTTGTCTGTGTCCAGCTGGCCATTCAAGAAGGCCATCGTTCGGACTGCTGCAGAGATGGAAAGTAATCCCCATGTAATTCGTGTAGGGTGATGAACTTCTTCCGTGAGGATACAGCTGTAAAGCAAAGGCATAGCCTTCCGAGCTGTAAAATACAGGGCTCATGACATAATCACCCTTTGAAGTACTGTTAAAAAGGGATGTGAAGTTTCTGATGTGCCAGACGTTGGTGGGGCAGTTTGTCTCTGTCAAGCTGGTGTCATCGATGGCAATCCCCCCTGCAGACTTGGCTGGATCTCCTCTGATGCCCTGAAACCCGTACCGGAATTTGTTTTGGACACTGAAGGGAATGCTGGCCAGTTTCCAGTGATGTTCTCCATCAGCTGAAGGGGGAAATACATATATGTGAGAATGGAAAGCCCAGTACTCAATCCCAAATCAAGCTGTGTCTTCCTCAAGCGCCCTGTGAGCCGTTGGTTTGGGTGGTGATTGGGTGATGCCCTGCACCCTCGCTAATCTGGGAACAGCCTTAAGGAAACCGCTCTGAGCCAAAGTCTGTTCTCATGGGCACTAACTCTGGAGTTACTCAGCTGAAGCAAATTAAGGTTAGATTTACGCTGGACACTTGAGCAAACTTTCATACAATAAACCACGCCAGTGTTGTCTCGCATCAAAGTTGCCAGCACTTCAGCTATGAAACCACACTTTCACTTACCTGTAATAGTGTGCAGCTTTTCCATCCGTCTAACATTTCCAGTTCCATCATCTTTCTTAACCCAGATAACTAGCTTATCCTGTGGACTGCCATTTAACCTGTAGAAAAACTGAAGGCATTTTTCCTTCTTCCTCGGATAAAGGATGCGAGATTCCAGAAGAGCTGACTGACCAGCATGTCCAGATTTTGTATCTAAGTGCATGAAATATCCTCTATCTAGGAAGCACAAAACACAGTTGTGTGAAAAAAAGTTTTCTGATCCATTCACTAATGAAATGCCAGTGCTAAATAAGCTTTAGTGCAGTTTTCAATTGCCTGAGCTAGAAAGTTCTTTTCCAAGTAGGAAAAAAAATATTCCAATAGGAAAGAATTCTCCTTAAATTGAAAATCAGTATTAAAATGAAAATGCATTGAAATACAGCTTGCAAACTAGCGTTTAACTGATTAAACGAGGCACACATTTGGTTCCATTCTTGAGAAATTAAGTACAAACCGTACATGTGCCAATCCTGCCAGCGTGTGCAAATATAAGTGGATGCACTTGGGCAGGGATTTTTTTGAAGACAAACTAGGAAAGTATTGGAAGGGTCCTGTTAGGTCAAGACCTTCAGTCTTCTGCTTTGCGTAGAAACCATGCCCTGTAAGCCTTTCATCAATAGATCAGGCTTCGATATTTTCATGGTTTAAGCCCCGCCAGCAGCTAAGCCCCACACAGCCGCTCGCTCACTTCCCCCTGCTCCCGACACAATCGGGGGAAAAAAAAGTAAAACTCCTGGGTTGAGATAAAGACAGTTTAATGGGACAGAAAGGAAGAAAAATACAATGATAATGTTAAAGATAATGATAATAATAACAATAATACGATGACAATAATAACAATAAAAGAATTGGAATATAGAAAAGTGATGCACAGTGCAATTGCTCACCACTTGCCGACCAATACCCAGTCAGTTCCTAAGCAGCGATCCCCCCCGCCCCAGCCAACTCCCCCCAGTTTATATACTGGGCATGATGTCCCATGGTATGGAATACCCCTTTGGCCCGTTTGGGTCAGCTGCCCTGGCTGTGTCCCCTCACAACCTCTTGTGCCCCTCCAGCCTTCTTGCTGGCTGAGCATCAGAAGGTGAAAAACCCTTGACTTGGTATAAACACTACTTAGCAACAACTGAAAACATCAGTGTGTTATCAACATTCTTCTCATACTAAATCCAAAATGTAACACTATGCCAGCTACTAGGAAGAAAATTAACTCTATCCCAGCTGAAACCAGGACATCTGCAAAAGTAGCTGAAGACATTTTTGCTTTACTTCTGCTACGGGTTGAGAATTTTTTAACTTCCAGCCCAATTACTTTGCATCAGCTCATGCCTTCTCTTACTAATGTGTTTGAAATAACTATTTCTTTTCTTTCATAGTTAGTCTGCAATTCTGTCTGTGGGCTTGAGTGATACTTATTCTTTGATCTTCCTGGTTACAAAGGCTGACCACTTGCACCCTCATCATCTGCATCAGCCCCATTATGTATATTCCAATTTTAAATGAGCTTCATGAAGACAACTGAGCAAGTGCATCAGCTTCACCTGATAGCCTCAATTCATCCTCTCTCTGTAGGAAGTGTCTCTCCTGACAGCAAGGACATTTTCAAGCTGCATCATACTGGGGGTTTCCAAATACCCCGTGGCTGCATCTATAGGTTTGCACTTTTCTGTCTGTCTGGGAGGCGACTGATGCAAATAGCAGACACCGTATTACAGAACGACTCTGAATTGCCACCTGAAGCCGTTCTGAGCTCCACTGCTGTTTCCAGCTTCATGCTGGTGCTTGGATGCGTTCCCATAAGCATCGCTGGCCTTCTGCAGTAAGTTCCCCTACAAATACCCAGTAAAGCTGCTTATTTTCCAATAACTGCTGACCCGTTTGCTCTCAGAAAACTTCAGAAGGCTGGCTACTTAAGTTTTAAACATTTTTTTTCTCCCCCCTGGTGGAAGCTGAGCAGTTAATTATCTGTCACGAGCCACAAGAGGCAGGAAGCTGCTGTCAGCTCCCCGGCCACATGCTCTGCCACCCACCCCGAACCTTCACAGTGTCACCAAACCGCACACCCTGCAAACTGCAAGCAAACAGCCCGTCAAACAACAGCCGAACGGACTTGTTCCTCTAAACCCAAGAAATTGTCTAACGATGGGACTTAAACAGCACCCCTGTTCATTTTGCTACCCTGCTCGGAGGATCTTCCAAGTGCTGGTTTTTGCAGCGCGCCTTTCACCGGGCGCACATCTGCCCTCTCAAAGCCCACACGTGGTGAGAACAGGAGCATCCCCTCGCCCTGCCCGCTATGTGTCTGCTCTCCTTCTCACTGACAGTAAATTTGGTATAGCTGCAGGATCTCCAAACTGTAACCAAACACAGCGTTAGGCAGCAAACACGATCTGTTACTGCCAAAAGCCATCTGTTACTCCCTCTTCCCTGGGAGCAGGTTCCACAGAAGTGGCTTTCTTTTCTATTCAGTATTTTTTTCCTCTCCCGCACCGTGAGACACTTTTGTGACTAACCACCACTTGTCTTCTGGGAAGCGGACGTGCCTAACTGTGACCACTTGTACACAGACCAGCAAGACTCATGCTAAACGTGACTTTCAAAAGAAACTTCTTTGCTGCAGAAGTTTTGGACTGTCTATGTGATACTCCTCTGCAGTGTTTAATTTTCTCCCCACTGCCTCTGAAAACAACAGATCCTACTCGATTCCTGTGTCCTGGCAGCAATCAAAATACTGCAGAACTCCATACAATCATGTTTGTTCAATGTGTGTTTAAATCAGTGCAGCTGGAGCCAAAGCCTCAGTCAAAAGGACCCCATGCAACACTCTCCTTGGAAGAGGAGAAATCACTGCAGGTTTGCTTCTCTGATAATGCTTCAGCCTCCCTGTGTGGTGTGGCTCGAACAAACTTTGAATTGCCAGCAGCTACACCCTTCTCATACGGCTCTGCATCACACAGCAACCCCTCCCTCAAAAAATCTCCCGAGGGTGGTTTCCTCCTGCTCTGTGACACATTGCTGAAGCTCAGCTTCCTATTTTAGCAATCCTGGTTTTGTTTCAATGTCTGAATTTGTCTACAAACAAGATTTGAGTATTGTGACATTTGCTTATGCATGTCCTTCTGCAGGGATGCCTCAAGTGAACTCCTGTACAAAGGGAGCTTTAAACAAAAACTAGAAAATTACTCAAAATCCTGTAACATATACATAAAAGGAGAAGAATCTCACCTAACTAAATTCTATGGAGTTTCACTAGAGTCAGTTGTGGCCTTCTGGTGGAGTTCCCTTCATTTTAATGGAGCTACCAAAAAACTTACAGCAGCTAAGTCTCAAGCGGTCATTTCTTCATGAGATATTACAATGTAGGGAGAAGATTTAAAGAAGGATTAAACATTTTAAATTAAAATTATTAGCCTTTCTAGCTGAAAATTCAAGAGTCATGTTTAGCATGAGGTATACAGTGATTAACATTAATAGAAGGGTATTTCTAATGTCTTATTTATCTCTGTACGTCTTCATCCTCACATCTCATAAAAGCATGGTAAAGTTTAACAATCATCTAAAACTACACCTGTTACCTGCACAGCTTCCCGCCAAAGTATGGTCTTCATCTCCTGGTTTCCCCAATGTGTGGTCCCATCTAGCACCATCTTGTCTACTTTGCACCATCCCACAGATGTTGATGTATTCAAAGGAGCACTGGTCCAAGAAGGTGAGGCTTGAAGCTGCCGGGAATAGAGTAACATATTTTACCATGTCCATTAATATCAAATAAAGCTCTCACTGGTAACCCCATTCCAGAGTGTTTGCATACAGCACTTAACATCAGCAAATATGTTCTTAATACAGCTGAAGACTACACAGACTTTCACATCTACGTCTGTGTTACCACACATAAGTGATGTTTCCTCCTGAAAGAAACATCTTATAACTTTCTCCCCTTCCCAGCTGAATATTTCCTTGTGGGAACCAGCTTAGCCCCTACGTACTAGTTTTCCCTTTCAGACATTCATCATGTTCTCTAAGCCCGCCTGGGATAGGCTCTGTGGCCCATTTCTCTCTTCAGGATGTAAATCAGAAGTAGTTCTGCTGAAGCTAGTGGAAATATTCAGGTGTATGTTAACACAGTACATCAGTCCCATACAGCATGTTGAGCATTTACTTTCATAGCTTTGCCAGTGGAGCTGGAAAGCACAATTATCGCCGTTTGTGCTCCTGACCTCAGTTGTCTTATCAAACATCATGTAGGCAGAAAAAAGAACTTGAAATACACTGATTTCAGAGAACCCAATTCCAGACGACTGTTTCTTGAAGATTTTATCATCATCAACAGCACGACAATCATCATCCATGGAGGAAACGCTAACTATTACAAGTAATATTACAGAAAAGTCCATGTGAATGAAAGGCGTTAGACACTCGATTCACTTCAATGGTATTCTATAAAGAAATGGGGATCTGGCTACCACGGAGCTTGCTGCTGCATAAGAACTACAGTTTCTCTCAGCATTGTGAGAGGATCCCAAGGGTAAATTGTTCCTGCTCCTCTCATGTGACTCCATCCATGTTATCATGAAGTCTGAGTAAGGATTTTCAAATACATGTATGAGAAGCAGGACTTACTGCAGTTGTACATGCGGTTCAGCTTCAGTAAGTCAATCCTGCTGAAATCCAACCTCTGCCCAATGATCTCATTAAATTCAGGAATTTTTGTTGTGATGGACGGAACGTTACTATTGATGTTGAAAGAATATGGTCCATAGTGCAGGACCGACTCATAATCATATGGGGTGTTGAGGTCATCAAGGAAACTGTCATTGTGTTTGTCAAAGGCATATGCAAAACCTAGACGAAAACATACACAAGTGATTAGGTAAGACCAGAAATAAAACTTAGCACGTAACATCTTTTCAAAATGCTTTACCTGTGACTAAATAATGGTCCAATTATCAATATGTAGGTAGCCGTTCTCAAACAGACACATTTTAGCATAGGAAAAAAAGGGACATGCATCTACAGATGATTCTCAATCATTTCGGACCTGCATCATACCTTCAATAATTTCATCCCACCATATCTGAACATAGTCATCACGATCCGTCCTGGATTGCTCATGGTAAAATCCCAGGGCATGCAGGAGCTCATGTTCCACTATGGCTTTATAGTCACATCTCTCTCCTATAGACACTGTCTGGCCACTCTGAAGGTCCCCCACAGAAGACCAGCACCTGTAAGGCAAAGACTTAGATATTGCACCCATTTTGCATAATACCTTCTATGATTTGTTTCTCCGTATTAACTCAACTGCAAGATCAAGGTAAAAGTAAAAAAAATAATATTTTTTAGAATTTCCCATCTGAGTTTTCCAGTCTTGCCCAGACTAGATTTGCAGTGCCAGAATACAGAGCAGCTTGTACCTTCAGCATCCTCCCACAGCCTGGCAAGGAGTCCCTGTCCCAGATGTGATTGTCCTTGTTTCGTTTTGCCCTCCCTGGAGGGCAGTGCATGCGTGTTCTTCAGGTGGATGCAGTGCTTGTCAAGGAGGTGGTGATGGCAAATGCTATTGCTCTTCAAATCTGGGTAGCCCCAGCTCAACCAATATAGGAAGGAGAGTAGCAGAAGCTGAGCAGCACAGGAAAGTACAGCAGGTGCCTTATAGCCTCATACACTGCATTGGCTGTTGCTTTGTGTATGTTTACCAAAGTATCTAAATAAGTGGTCCAATTTTCAAAGGTACTGAGCAGCCTCCAGTGAACTCAGCTTGTATTGGCTTCCCTGGTTTGGTTCCTAAATACCGATTTAAATCCTAACTTTTCATGTCCATTCGGAAGTAATTCATCACTGTGTGTTTTAAAAAAAAAAAAAAAAGCCGTCCAAAAATGCTGTGCCCCCATCTCCCCTCACCCAAGGGCAGATCTACACTGGATTCCTAGACACAGACACTAGCTGGTGTCACCAGCTCCCTGATGGTCCTTCCCAGCAAGCAAGGAAGTCCCCTAACTTCAAACAGTCACAGTGTTGGCATCTGCCGCTGAGTTAGCTTCCCCGGCACCTTTACGGTCCCTGGACAGTAACAGGCATTTGGGATGTGAGTCACCAAACCTATTTTACACTTCTATGTCAGGTGAGATGGTTTGTAGCCTGGAAGAGTCACCTCCTCCCCACTGAGCACAAAAGCAACCCGCCGTGACCTGCACGGTGGTAGAAGTTCTTGGCTTCAACATTTGGTCGGGTAAACCCAGCCATGCTTCTGACAGCAAGGAAGAAGCTACGTGCTAATGCCAACACACTAGTGACGTACCCTGCCCCTAACCATCACCAGGAGGAAGCTATTTGCTTGTTTTCCCTGAAAGGGTGCCAAGAAAGGGATTAACTTTAGTATCTAGAATGCAAATGGAAATAAAATAGTCTTTTCTTATATTAAGAGAACATCAAAATGCAGAAAATACCTTTGGTTAGTCTGTTTGCATTGGTTTTATCTCCAGTGTAACACAAATAAGCTCTGGGACAGAAACGTGGCTCAGGTATTTATGTCCTTTGTACTAGCAAGAACGAAAATTAATGTCTTCTGAGTTAGAAAAACTATCCTGTCAAACGAGGTGGTACAAACCAGATTGTTAATACAGAATTACCCGTCTAGCTTCTCAAATTTCAGGTAAGTCGGTTCCCCTTCGTAGGGCTTGAAATCAACACAAGACTTCAGCCTGAACATTTCAAACGCCTGCAGGATAACACCTTTAGCATTCAGGTCTGAAACACACAGCAGAGGATAACAATAGCAGTTGTTCTGCTTCTATAATATTATAAATATCTATAACTCTCGATAGCAAGTATGAACAAGCACGCATTAAAATTATGAACATGTATAAAAAATATCCAGTTGGATGAAAGAGCAGGAGGCTGTTAGCAGAATTCCCTGACTGGCATAATTTTGGCAGAGGCCATTAGGGAATGATAATATCTTTCATTAGATAAACTGATAGTGCTGAAGCAAACAAGCAGGCTTTTGGACATCCAAGGCATTGCTCAGGTTTTGCTGGGTAATTTTATTGCATGATATTATATAATTTCATGTATTGTAAACTTTGAGCTCAGGGCTAGTAAACACAGGAGAGATTCGTGGGATTCTAACACTGATTTACTATTAGTTTTTACTACTATTTTGTTCAAAATTTAAAATAGTGCCTAAAATTAGATGTAAACAAGAAGGGAGAATGCTCTAAACTTTTTTACTTATGAAATAGCTGCATTTCCTTTCTGCCTGTACTGAGCTGGGACTGTGAAGAAGAGAGAAGGCATGACGGGTGCAGTAGATCAACATGCGCGTTCTTGAGATGAGGGTTTCCTGACTGCATTATCCAGACATCTCAGCCAAATACACTGATACTAGTTAAATGGCTGCTCATCAGCATCCAGCTGCTCACTGGGGATGTTACACTGAAAACAACGCGGGCCGGGGCAGAGTTGCGTCGCTCTGTCTGGCCAGCAGTAACAAGAGCATTAATGCACCATAACTCAACAGCAAATTAAACAAAAGCAGCCCGGAGAGCTGGAAAAAAACAGAGTATATCTAATGCAAGTAACACAGTGTTACCATAATAAAAAGTCTTATTACCCAGGCTGTCAGCTAGGATATAGGGGATGGGAAATTTCCATCTGTAGGAGCTGTTTCTCAGAGCATTCCTCTCCAGCTGTTAATGAGATCAACATGCTTGTGTTAACATTTTAAGCCCAATCTACACTCTTGCTGATGTTCGTTTAGATCAGCAGCACATACCGGTAAGATAATATCACCTTCAAAAAGCTTCCTTCCCATTTCTGAAATGAGACAAAAAACCATTTAGGCCAAAGTAACATAACAAGAACTACAATATGGTTTTTTTCAAAGACCATACAAACTACCAGGCTGCTTCATCAACCAACCCATTTCTCTTTAAACAGCAACTGCCCAGAAACAAGCAAACAAATAACCATTGCCATACTATAACATGCCAGTCCTCCATCTGCAGCAAAGGAGGATTTGGGGTTGAATTAAGATTTCCATAACAATTTCGTAACAGCTGCCCAGAGAAGATGTTATTATTTTTCCCAGGCTTGTATCCTGAAACAGCTGTGGACTTCTGAACATTGTAGTTGATATATAGGTGGAATGGATTTGTCCAGAAGTTAGGCATTTAATAGCCTAATTAGTTAGCTAACCTAGGCTAATCATCTGGGATTCCCCACATGCTCAAAGGACAAAGACAAGGATTCCAGAGAGGGAAGAGGTTCAGTCCACCTTTTCAACCACATAAGCCTGAACCAAGCTCAGATTGAAGCAATTAAATCTTCGTGCTAAGTGTCTCAGATCCCATTACAGCTGTGTGTCCACCCAATTGCCAAACATAGGTGTCTGGTGCCATTAGAGATGCACAAGAGTATCCAAAAGATCCACACGGACTGGTAGATACAGAGTTTGAGACTCCTTTCCCTTCTAGAGTGGTGCTGGAGGGGATGGATTTGAACTGGCAACAGACACCTGTGTTTTAAGCAGCTGATCCATATCTTCCAAGCTTTAAAAACACAGCATTTGAGACTCTCCATTTTATACCTTTATTTTTTTAAAGTGCCAAATTCCCCGCCCAGACACCAGCCACTGTATAGTCCTGCTAGTGTAACATTTTCATTTAATGCCCTCGTATAAGCATAATCCCTGCATGGACAGTTCATCTTCAGATCTTTTGTTATAGAAATAACTTATATTCCTCTCACATACACGTGAAGAGAAGAAAAAAAAAAGAAAACAAAAAACCCAAACCAAACAAAACTCCAACCCTACACCATGGTTTCTGTTCTGTCAGCAAAACCAGAGGAAACCTACACCAGAGCATAAAGAATTTAACAGGCAATGTCAGGAAATGAAAACTTGCTCAAGTCAATGCCACTGAAACCCTGGGGTGGAGATGAAGGTACTTAAGCTTGATATCTTGGTCATCAGTCATGCGAAACCAACCAAGTCACTTAAGATAAACACACATCAGTGAAGCAGAAGTTGAATTAAAGCCACTGCCAAGGTTTCTCCAGGAGACGTATTGCAGAAGAGTGCAGTGGGGAGGGGTGCAGGTCAGTCCAGGGGTTGTTGACCCCTCCCCAGGAGCACTTGAGCGTGGTTCCAACTTTAAGATTAAGATCCTGGGCTTCCTACAAAATTATCCTTGTGGAAGTTTCCTGGCCTTTCCATCTTCCCTTTCCAACACCAACCTTTTATGGACCTTTCTGCCCTCTGCCCCGTGCCCTGCTCCTGCCCTACCATCTTCTCTGATTGCTACCAGACTCCAAAGCAGAGGTCTTCTCCCTTCTCTCCAGAAGTACCTGGGGTTCATCCCCCACATTTTTAACTGCCCCGCCCCTGTAGCCATGATACATTTGGGATTTTTCTCACATAGGAGGGAGCTTTCAGTCCCCTCTGCTGCCATCACATCTGCCAGACCTGTGGTCCCCAGAGGCTAGCTCAGGTCTCCGTAATAATTCAACACTCTGCTTGCTTACTGTCCTGACTTACCTGAGTTTATTTCTGGAATGTCCTTTCTAAGCTGCCCTCCATCAACATCATGAGCTATCAAAAGAAATAATACACCTAAGTTAGTGATTAAATGACATGAGTTGATATAATTCACCATTTGATGAGTGACAGACTTCCACTAACATAAAAATATTGCATCCTTACCTCTGTCTTCAGCAGAGTTTTGGATCTGAAACATAGAAAGTACAGTTTCAAAATCACAGACAAATGAAGTGAAATCTCACCCTGATCCCAAGCCAGAAAATGGAGAAGCAGGTGGGAATACCATAAAGGCAGAGGAGCAGGTAACCAGTGCTGTGAAGCAACATATCCTCCAGGAATCCATTTCCGAAGATCATCTGGTGCTACCTGCCTGTATAGATATAGTGTCCTGCAGGTGAATAGCTTTCAGAAGTACTGATAAGTATAAGCCATAAAAAAAGTTGAACTTTAAAAGGAAAAGCAGATTTTAACCTTATTAAATATTGTCGTAAGCCAACCTGATAAGCAATCTGCCTCCTCATTTTATAACTATTCTTAGCATATTAACCCTTGTAGCAATTGGGAGCTATTGAACTATTTAAAATTCCTGTGACTTCTTCAGAGATAATCTCACTCTTTTCTTCTGCTTTACAAACCATCCTGGCCCCATCCTGACCTGAGACTACCAAAGCTGTTGAGTACAGAAGTAACAACCTCTTCAAAAGAAGAGGCTTATGGTCTGCAACCTGAATAAACCACTTTAAGAGAAGGTTTGCTTGGTGTTTGGTTTTTTTTATTACTCCTGGAAACATCTCGGTAGATGTAAACAACTTTTTGTTTACATCTGGTTCTATGGGTAAAGCATCATCTTTAATTTAAAAATAGTGTTATTTTTGTAATCAACGAAATGCTAGCCATCAAGTTCTAGCAAAATGCGTGGGTTTGGGTTTCCTCAGGAGATCCTGAAGACTTTGTCTCAGAGCAGGAGTACAGCGAGGGGTCCTGGTTTGGTCCCACTCACATGCCTACGAAGCCACGTGCTCCCAATGTTTTGCACGGGAATCCCACCCAGGGCTTTCCCTGTGAACACAAGCCATGTGGGCCAGGGTGAAGCAGGGCAGGAGAAAAGCCTCTTGGCGAGAAGGCAAGAGCAGGGCTGAGCTTTGCCTCCGACTGTTCAAAGGGTTTCTCCTCCTGGCAGCCACATGAAGAGGTTTTTGCACGCTCTTGCAACTCTCTTGCTCCCACGCGCTTCCTGCACCTCCTCCTTCTCCCGTCTTCGCCCTACTGCTGTTACTTTTGCCTCTCCTTTGCTCACTTGCCCGGTGTCACACCGCACCCCTGTCCTGAAGGGGGCTGTGGCACCAGACTGCGGTGGGGGGGTGCAGGACTGGCCACCCTGAGAGTCCAGGGTCTCTACAGCTTGTACGCTCAGTACCAGCGAGTGCAAAGAAGGAGTTAATCCACACGCTTCGTCAGCGTCTTTCCCCTAAGAGGCATGGTCACAAACCATCCCATAAAACCAGGGCCACAAGAGAGGAAACCGACTGGATTCACCAAAAAGCAACCATCAGTTCCCAGCCCACCTGTCGCCAAATCAGCCTCCTGAAACACAACCTGCAGGGGAAGAAAATCCACTAACGGCCACTTGGCACGAGCCAGCCCTGACTCCTGGACTCGAGGGCACAGATCGAAAAATAGGAACAGATTTGCCTCCTTGCCACCCAGTCTGTAAAACTCCCACCCTCTTTAGACATGAAGGTCGTGGCAAATGAGAGACAGAGAGAGAAGTGGGTGATTCATTAAATGCTGCTTCTTACTGATACCTGCTGCAGGCCAGCGGCGTTGTGTCCAGCGCCCATAAGGTTGATCGTCACACACACACACACAAGAAGAGTCTGATCACCATCACAGTTTGACAATTTCATTCCTGACTTCTTGCGGGTCTGAAGGACCTGGAGATTATCTGGTTTTACATTAATTCTTGCATTTTTAAAGTCAGAGAATTGGGTTGTTTTCCTCAAGCAATTCTGTTTTGAGTTTCCAGACAATATCCATCCATAAGTGCAGCGACCCTCTCTAACATCATCTCAGTCAAGCATGACCAGATTTAAATGATCCATAATATTTTTGAATGAGGGCATCCAAACCTTGCTACGACATTAATGTTTTCTAGGCAATATGAATAATAAAGGGTGGTGAAGATCTCACTAGTATTTCTATTAAAAGCCACTGGGATATCTGAATGGATTTCATGGAGACATGTGGTAGGTACCACGTTTTGTTGTTGAGATGAACTCCAGGCGTTCTGTAAAAGCTTTTCAGTGTGTTAATGCTGCAGCAAGGTCCTTAGCAAAAAAAAAAAAAAATGCTAATAGGAGCATGTGATAATAATAATCAAAGAGTAGCGCTTGCATTCATATCCCCAGAAAACAAGTGCATCATTCCGAAGAAAGAAATTGCTGGTGATTTACTTCTTGTAGCTATATAGCTACTTGTTGTGATTTAAACTTCTCCTGATTACACCACAGCATCAGCCAAGATCTAATTGGTAACTGTGGTCCCAATGTGCAACGTCCAATGTGCAAGGTCCTCTACGAACCCAAAGCGTATAGGCAGTCCATGCCTTACAGAACTTAACACACCTCGCTTGTTAAAAACCCCACAGTTTTCAGGACTTAAAAGTCATTTGGAAGCTTGAGAGTATTTCAGTGTGGTGGGAATCCAGCATGGTCCCATCCCTAAAACACTTCACGTTGCTAGCAGATGAGTTTTGAACCCTGGCACATGGACTTATGCTTATTTTTGCCCTTTTCCTCCATATGCTTCAACTTAAACCTTTAAAAGAAAGCCCTGCTTTTCCTTCAGTGCCCTCCCCCTACCATGTGGATCTTCAGTTACGATTAAGGCATTACCATTGGGAAATTAACACGGACTTCAGTGCCCCTGGAGAATCAAAATGAACTCCAGTTTCCAGCATCTTGGTTGAATTTTGCAGCTCCTGGACTCTCAGATGAAAGAGGACGGTGAGTCCCCTGTTATTTGCTGAGCGCACCCCTCTGTGTGAGTATCATAGGTGACAAAGGGACAGAAAAACCCAGATCGTGAATCCCGACAGTGATCAAGCATGGGACAGTCACTAATCTCAACGTTGTCCACTACAGGAAAACTTCTACATTGTTTGTGTCACCCAACACAGCTCTTCTGAACTGAAATTCAGATACTGAAGACTGACGCTGATACCAGGTAAGGGAATACCCAGCACATTTACATTCCTGCACCTGCCCTGCTCCGAATAGGAGCAGCGCCAAAATCCCCACCACCACCAGCTCTGTAAACTCCTGTTCCCATACGTGACGCTCAGGGAACAGCGGTTGCCGACCTGCACTAAGCACTGGTGCAAGGACCTACTTCTCTGGCACAGCACTGCAACCCATCTTGGAGGATGTAATCTTATTACTCTCAAGATAAATTCAATGCCAATTCATATGATGCCATGGTTATGGTAATCATCCCATTTCAGGCATTTGCTGGCATTTGGATAAACACTTTCATTGTTTCTGTGGTTTGTATTGCTTGGGTCAGAAAGAAAAACTTTAATGAGAAGTTCTTGCTGTTTCTGGGATGCCCCAGATTTGGTATTTGTGCATCACATGGGTATATTCCTTTCTTTCAATAATTTATCCCTGGTGCTTTTATGTTCACCCCATACCCCAACCATGCGCAGCTATTCAAAGCTTTTTAAATTCTTCCAGCTTGTGGGTTTCTGCCTGTCTTTGTGGCTTTTATTGTATAAAAAATGCAAATTTCAGGCACACCTTCTTCATCTATCTGAAAGTTAAAATGTTGATATTTTATTATAAAAAACAAGTAATTTAATCTCTAATGCAACTCTCCAGCCAGTATAGATGATACAGATGTTCTATCTTCACCATCTAAGTTAAGAAAACATCATTAAAATTCTTTGAACTAAATTATTATGAGTTAAATAAATTAATATTATCATTTGATTTAGATAATTCTTCGAGCTAAATTATTGTCAATAACAAAATAATTCAGAGCTAGTACATGGGCTAACTGCAAAACGGGAATAACAATACTGCAAACTTTCTAAAAATACTCCGGTATTTGTTGATCGAAACTACTTAACTAAACAACACATTTCTATCCATTTTGTTTCACATTTATTTCTGCTGTGACTGTGAACTTTGTAATATTATGAGCTGTATCGCCATCTTGCATTGGTTTATAACTTATGCGTGAGTATGTTGATCACTACTATTCACTTGAGGTGGTTCCTGACTCCTAAACAGCAATGCAGAAATGGCCTCGGGTTGGACAGGTGGGGTGGAGAGCCCACTTCCCGTGCCAGCCTTACGTGGCCTCCCTCTGCCCCGCTTCATGCAAAAACATGATTTCCCCTACTCTGTGTGACTCTTTTTCCCCTATAAAGGAGAGGCAGTCATCTTGTAGGACAACAGTGTGAAGGACTCACTAATTTTTATGTACTCTCTATTAGAAATCAACCCAGAGGAAGACTTTCTGCTCAGAGAACAGGAGTGGCCCTGGGATGCTAATTTGAAAAGTTGAAGTGAAGGTGAAAAAAGTTTGTAAGCTTTTTATTTTAAGGGTTGCCTTTTCTGTGGACAAAAGAGCACCCCCTTCCCTTTTCCTCTCCATCCCCACAAAAGTGAAAGAGGAAGAGGTTAATGAGAAAGTATAAGAAAGTGTTTTCAAACCATTAGCTTTCATTCTTTTCTGGCTTTTCCTGAAGTAGTAAAGCAAAAAAAAATTACATAGATGTTGTTCCCCTAAAAAGTAAGGGTTTGAGTCATCTGATCAAAATTAGACGCTCAGAGCCCTTTGCCTTTAGCTGCAATTCAGATCAGATGCCAAACTCCACTTCCACAATAGGAGACACTCCTCGCCACCCAGATTTCCCAAGGGAGGCAGATCTTAAACATCTCATCTGGACATATATCCACAGCTGAAAGGCCTTTAAAGGACTGGCACCAGCACACCTCCCTTCTTTCCCTGCTTTTGCTCAATGCAGTTGATCCTTTAGCATGACGGTCCCAATTGCCTTCACAAAAAGACCACGGAAAATCCTTCTCACTCCCTACATCCCATGCAACATCATCCCTCAAAAGTCATATACCACAAGACTCAGCAGGCAAAGACAACATCTTGCAGATATTCTCACACAAAAGAATGCAGCCCCAGCAAATCATGCTGAAGACACCTTCTTCCATCTCCACGAAATCCCTGTGAACGTGGTGCCCAACACAACCTCACCCCTCCCACGCGCCAGCCCCATCCAGCTGGCATCGGAGGAGGCAAGTTACAAAACACCACGGCCACAGTGCACAGCCCACATGCTAAAGTTGCTCTCTGGGGAGATGGGATGGTGTGCCCAGCCTGGAGGAAACTGTTCCTCAACTAGAGGACACTCCAGCAGCTGGCCACAGGGTTAGAAACAGCCCTGTTTAGTTTATCAGCATGGCACTAGGCGCTCTGTCCCATGTATGTCTCCACTTGCACTGTCACTACTTCAAGAGCCAGGCTAACTACGGATGGAGTTGACATTTCACATGGCTTGGAAAGTGCAAATGACATGAGGCAAAGCCCAAACGTAGGCATCTCAAGTCATCTGAGAAGTCCTAGGGTATCTGAGACATCGGCACGGGGTTGGGAGCTACAGCACAAGATCTTCTGGAGACCTGCAGGGTCAGCCTGGGTACTCGAGAACATCTCAAGTGGCATTAGATACCTCTGCGTAGACAGCGGAATTAGTCCCTGGAAATCTTGAAGAGGGAGATGGATCAGAGAGTTGTTGGTTGTGATTGAGATGCCGGAGTCTTGTGGCTGTGGTTTGGGTGGTGGAGGGGAAGCAGAGGGGAAGGGAGGCAGACACAGAAGGGGAGGGGAAGCAGACACGTAAAAGATGGCAGAAGTCAATACAAATGGCTGCCTGGTAATGGCATGGCACGGAAAACTGCTTTGGGTCAAATTCACATTCTTTATGATTGAGAAGTGAAACAGTTAAAAATGCTTTTGCCATGGAAAGTGCTGATGAGCAGAGGGATAGCTCAGGAGTGGTTCCACAGCATTCTTATTAGCATAGACATAAAAATGGCTGGGGGCACTGCTAAAAATAAGGTAGTACTCTGACTGTCTTGGCAGCCACGGATGTCTGAAAGCAGTAACGAGGAAGCATGTTTTCCCTTCTGCTGGGCCAGCAATGGTAGATACAGGCTGTTAGACCCATGCGTCCTGTAAAAGGTCAACATCAATGTCTCCCCTTCAGCCAGAAGAAGCAACTACACCCCACTCCCGAAGAAAAAAAAGGCAACACCAGAGGCTACAAGCCCCTACAGAGCCTTCTGGTTGACTCAGGACCAGAACCAAACAAGCAAAAGCCACAGACATCACCAGAGTGAGCAGAACCACAGTGCCAGATGCTTTTGTGAGTCAGTTAGGAGCAAAACCAATTCCCTCTCAGACAATATGGGTAATTGCTGTCATTTCTGTAAATCTATACATTTCAGTGACTTAGAGTATTAGTGTATTTAAACATCTTCAGCCGTTTTCTGATATTTGAGATCTGATACACATAGACACACAGACAGACAGAAGCACATCTATCCTATTAATGACAGTAATTACAGTACATCACAAAGATGCGTTCTTGTGGCCATCTGCGTCTCCTGTTCATCCGTATTCCACCCTGCAGATGCATCTGAGGTCAGCCAGTGTCTTCGCTCTGCATTGCGAGTTGTTGGTGGCACGAAACAGGCAGGGCACACTTCTGCTTCCCCCTTTTTTTTTGATTTTTCTTTGGAGCGGAGGATGCGTAGTTCTCCCAAGAACACGGTGGGTTTCTCTCAAGCCCTTCTTTCTTGAGTTCCCAGTCTTCATCTCTCTGGTCTAAGGGGATTCCTTTCATTGCAGCTGTCCTGCGATAGTTTCTGCTCTCCACCTCTGCTCTGGGGAAGAAAGCAAGAGTGCATCTTCAGGTACGGAGCACAGCGCAGTCACATCACCGGTCACAAACAGCCCATCTACAGGATCAGGGGATCATGTATTTGTATGGCCAAAACACTGTCACCAGCAATACATGAGAAAACACTGAGGTTAATCCCAAACCTAACAGCATGCATCACCCCAAGCCACCAGGTACCCACTGAGAGTTGGGCTGAAGTGGGAAACCTTCAATAAGGATCTACAGCGAGATGGGACTTGTACCACTGGAATCATCTTTTTAACCATAAAAAGCTCTCAAATACTGATGCTGTGAATTTGTGTGGTATTAGACTTAAGCACATTTAATGCAATTGTATATGGTATATTAACTCACTGCAACTGCAACATTTCCATTTTCTTTTATTTTTTTGCACTGCTGTTTCATAAGTACTAGAAATTCTAAATACTGAAATATCAGATCTGAAGACAACTGGAATTCTGGAGGATTTGCACATAGTTATTCTTTACAGATGACCTTTTAACCTCAGAGATTGTCTAATCTTAATCCAACTCAGCCCTGAAATTTTCCTAAACTTTGCATTCAAATCCAGAACTAAACTTGACAATTCGTCCCCATTTCTGTTTTTTTAAATAACAACTTGAATCAAGCAATGTCATAGAAGTAAGGCTGTGCTGCGGAGGTTCAAATTTTGCGTGGGAAAACATTACATAGAAGATACCATTTTCTCCAGCCCAATATCTCCATATGCAAATCATTCACAAGTCTCCTTTGGTTGCTGGGTCTTTTAGCTGTGTTTTTCAAGTTGTCTCTATGATTTCAAGTGTGTGAAACCTGTTGGATGTCAGGCACTGAACCATCATCCATCCAGACCCTGGGATTTCCAAGTCAGCAGTGAATTTGCTATTGTCATCTGTGATTTACCAAAGTCCTCATTTTTTTTGTGATATTCATATTTTTTCTATTAAATAAACACAGACCCAGATCTTCACTGAAGGACGGTATACAAGCTGGTAACCTGAAAATAAACATAATTCACTGTAACTTTTCTGATAGCCTTGAAATATCAATGGTTTTCATTCCACTTCCCATTGCAAACAACTAAAGCAAATTAAAAAACATTTTCATCAAGACCAAAATGAATATATTCCTCTGAGCAGTAGAATTTATATTTTTTTATCATCTCAGTTATGGTTTTGTTAATCATGGCTCTTAAATATTTTTCCTATTAAGTGTTGCTAACTTTCTTTACAATCTTTACACATGCCTGTCACAGACACAGTCTTTTATTTTGGAAAAAAAGTGACCTGAAACTAGAAAATAGATAGCTACTTTCTGCATTTTGTAGGCACTGAGGATTTTTAAAAGGAAGAGTCCTTCACTTCCAAGTCATACGACACAGAATCATGGAATGGTTTGGGTTGGAAGGGACCTTTGAAGATCATCTAGTCTAACCACCAAGACTAGTCACTGAAAGATAAACTGGTTCTCTTTCAAAAAATAGCAAAAGCAAAAAAAGGAAGACTTTCTTTTCTTTCTCATACCAGCAGTAAGCAGGGGAAAGTACTGAAAAAACAGGATTCACTGCGGTGAGTGAACTTTGGCTGGCTGTCAGATGCCCACCCAGCCACTCAGTGCCCCTCTTCAAGAGGACGAGGGGAGAAAGACGGAAAAGCTTGTGGGTCAAGGTAAATCACAGGAGGAGATCAGAGGGAGATCACTTACCAATTACTGTCACAGGCAAAACAGACCTGGGGAAAATCAGTTTAATTTATTGCCAATTGAAAATAGAGTCGGATGGTGAGAAACAAAGACAAAACTAAACCACTTGCCCCCACCCTACTTCTTCCCTGGTTCGACTTCACTCCTTCATTCCCAACTCCTCTACCTCCTCCACCAAGCAGCTCAGGGAGGTGGGGAATGGGGGTTGTGGTCATTCCATAACACTTTGTCTCCACTACTCCTTCCTCCTCACGCTCTTCCCCTGCTCCTTCCTATGGGCTGCAGTCCTTCAGGATCAGACTGCTCCGGCATGGGCTTTCCACGGGCTTAGTCCTTCAGGGCACATCCAGCATGGGGTCGTCCGCAGGCTGCAGGGTAGCCATCTCCTCCACCACGGTGTTCAACGGGCTGTAGAGGGACAACCTGCATCACCATGGTCTTCCCCAAGGCTGTGGGGGAATCTTCACTTACCCTGATGAGGCAGGACTGTTTCTCATACTTTTTTCCTCATTCCTCACTGCCGGGCAGGGTTTTTTCCCTTTCTTAAATATGTTTCCCAGAGGCACCACCAGCATAGCTGATGAGCTGAGCTGTGTCCTGTGGTGTATCCACCATGGTGTAGCCCCAACATCTCCTCACAGAGACCCCCCTGGGTCCCACCACTGCCACGATCCTGACACAGGCACTTCAAGTGTAAATCTTGTCCAAGAGAAAACAAACCCTTTCCTCCTACTGCAGAGGTCTGAGTCTGTAGGTACTCAGTATTGATGCAGCTCTGCCAAAAATACCACCAAATATCAGGAAAAATCCTTTTTGCTGTAGTACAGCAGCTCTGTCAAATCAGTACAATGCTGTCCCAGCTGAGAGCACGGAGCAAAGCCAGCAGCTCCACAGAGATGTGCTGCACAGCATGGGCTTACTATATATATATATATATATATATATGTTTGAGAGAGATGGTTGATGCCCCATGCCTGTCAGTGTTTAAGAGGCATTTGGAAAGTTCCCTTAATAACATGATTTAATTTTTGATTAGCCCTGAAGTGTTCAGGCAGTCAGACTAAATGATCGTTGCAGGTTCCTTCCAACTGAACTAGTCTAGTCTATTCTATTAAATATCTGCTCCCAAAGGCAAGAAACCTCTTTCTGTACACTTTTTAATATATATAAATACATACACACATACGTGTATATATATATATATGCCCTGGGCTTAGATAGCAGGAGCCTTTCGTGCAGTTTCAACGCTCGGCACTTTGCAGAGAGGCTGGCAGCAGGCATGGGCTGAGGGTCTCTGTGCTGGCTCGGCACCGTCCTCGGCAGCTCGCACAGCATCCAGGATAAAGCCCTTCTCATGCAAAAAAAACCCCACAATGCAAATTATGTGTTTGTTATTCAGAAGCAGCTGTGTTTTGAAGGCTGTTTCCTATTCTTTGCATGTCCATGCAAACCTCGGTGAGTGGCATGGATACTCTGTAGCAGAATATTCCTAATATTTACATGTTAAAAATATTTACGTGTCGTACAGGTAATATTTCCGTGTTGATGCAAACGATCCCCAGCACAGAGCAGTGGCTCAGCCCAGGTAGGCAGGGGTATGTTCGTGCAGCCAGCAGCACCTGGGGTCAAACCACAGTGTGCAAGGACCGTGGCAGTGCTAGAGAGGGCTGAATTGGGATGTAGGAAGGATTTGGATGCTCATAGCCCTGTCTAGATATGCACGTCAGCCCTGCAGTTGGCACCCACTGTTATTTTAAAAATTGGCTTTTCTGTCTTTTTGCATGACAGGCAAATATCCAAAACTGACGGTGATGCTCTGTAACAAAAGACCCCTCATACTTACATACCGATACCACGGACACCGTGAGCAGAGGGCAGACCCACTCTGTGCCGCGCAGCATTGCCGTGCAGACACACACTTCATTTTCTGTCTGCAGCACCCATCGGTACTGCCCAGCTCCCACCGGAGCCGTGGGGCACTGCCTGACCATGGACACCACTTCTGGGACCTTCTGCACACCTGAAGGAGCAGAAGGTAATCGTGAATATACTACAAATGCCAGTAATTCCTCCTAGTTAACTCCAAGTTTGCTGATGCGAGGAGGTGGAACCGTTGCATGAGGGTGAAGGCATCCACTGTGGTTGTAAATTATAGGGCTTGGGCTTAAAAAAAGGGTTCCTGAGCCCCAGTGATAAACTCTTGGCTGCCCACAGGCTGCGTTATGACTGTGAGGTGATAATAGAGGCTTTGCGTGTCTTATAAAATGTCCTAGGCATGGGCATTCAAAACATCTTCCCAATTACTAAGTTCTCCCAACCACCCTCCTAGCTGAGCCACGCAGCCGTGGGGCGAGTCAGGCCAGCACGTGGCTCTGAAAGACAAGTTTTCCACCTTAAATTAGTCATTCACCTCAGAAAACCCTCCGTCAGCTACATGAGTCCCCCTAGGCTGTTGCCTAGGTGGCTCGGACCAGGATGTCAATCATCCTGTCAATCATGCTGTCCATCATTCTCCCAGCCGCCTCCACCAGTGCAGGCGCCTCCGACGCCGTCGGCATCATCCAGGCGATTCCCCCACCCTTGCTGTCCCCCCACCGTCACGGCAAATGCTAGACTTGGCAGGACTCGATAAGCAGGATTTAATGGTAAGATTAGTGCAAAAATGGCAGCGTTGAATAGGTAAGCAATTGCTATAAATGATTAATTGAGGGGAACAAGCCAGCAGACCTTTTACTCTCTGGGACAGACAATATTTACCTATTCTGATACAGAAACTAAGCAAGCCAAGAACTGAGAACAGTATAAAGAGAAAACTCTCCTCTGGAAGAAAGTGCCCCATTCTTAAAGATCTGGCAAACCTGAGCTTATCCCAGCTAGGGTCTAGGTAGTAAAAAACCTAAATAGCAAAGCTTAGCTATCAGCTGCTAGTTGTTTAAATGTCTTTAAACTGAAGGTCTAAGGGTAATAAAAGCCGATTCTTCTGTGTGGAAGGAAGGTGGTGAATAGTGAGGGTTTGCAGCGTGTCAGCTCCATAAACAGCGGGGCTTTAGCTACAAGGTGTCCTGGACGTGGGGTGGGCAGGTAAAATGCAAAGGTCCCAGCAGCTTCCATAATAGCCAGAGCTTAGAAACAGGAACATGTGGCTCCCTCAGAAAGTTTTTGGGGCTCTGTACAGGGGGATTTTATACACTTTGAGTGTCTCTTCCTACGGAAGGACACTGATGCTGTGTAAGATTGAAGGTGGGCGTGGTACAGCAAAAGGACATCAGTACCTACAGAAAAGTTTACGTGGATTAATGAAAGGTGGTATTTGGTAGGCACTGGTCATCTCAGAGATTTGCACAGCTACCATGCTTGATTTTGAACTTGGCAGCTTTTGTGCTGAACTCCTCAATGAAGGCAAGTTGGAGACTTTGAGTTGGGTATGTGTCTATAAAAAAATGCACGATTTATATGGTGCCAAAGCAGTCTTGAGAATGTGGCAGTGGTAAAAATGATGCCCGTTAAGGACTACGGCAGGACTGTAAAATCAGAGAAAAACCCAGGGGAGGAGAAGTCTTTGGGTGCTCTCAGTACCTCAGGGTCCGGCACGTGCAGGTTTCACAAGCAGTGTATTTAAATACCAGGTAACATGTGGGAACACAACTGGCACCGAACAAGCTGGTTACCCTCTGGTGGTCTGTCCCACCACTTTAGAGAGATGCAGGTACGGGACACAGCTCGGACCTCTGGAGGATGGCAGCCTGAGTCAGGGAAACAGTTTCACAAGGATGAAAATATCTATAAGCCAAATCAGTGGCTGACAAAGCAGGAATGGTAACTGGGAACCCTTTAAAAGCATATTACTAGTTGCATATGGCGCCTCGGTGATAACCATAAGAGCTAAGACAATACAGAGTTTGGAAGTAATATGTGGCCATCCTATTAACAGATCAAATGGTAAAACTTTAAATAATTATGTAAAAAAAAAAGGATGGCTCTGTTCTCTACTACAAGAAAAGCCAAATGGTGTACATACACTAACATTACCTCCTAAAGGGCTGTTCTTAAACAATTCAACCTGCGTATTCAGTATTCACCACCCTAAGGGGTTAATACTTGTTCTTGCTTTCATTTCCTTTGCTTAATAATGGCTCTGTAACATCCTTATAAAAACAATGATGTCATGAGGTGGGAACAATTTTGGAAACATACCAAGGCAAACTATAGAAAGGAGTGGAAGAAATGCATGTCTTCCCAATGGCTTCCTTGTGGCAAAGACCCGTATCTGCTTATCAAGCACTACTTGTGCTGGTTGACTTTGATAGGCTTTAGGTGGAAAGGTAACACACTCATACTCTTTCTGGTCCTCTATATAGCAGTCAATTTAATTTCCACCGCTGGAGCCCCGTCAGCTGCCGCAGTGGGACCGGCCATCGCTACTCACATTTCTAAGAACCTGGAGCAGTCTCGGTGACCGTAGATTTCCGCAAGCCTCTTGGGAGTGTCGCCAAAGAGGTCGGCCGCGTCCATGGCAGCGTGCAGGGAATGAAGGGTGCGAAGCACCCCCAGTCTCCCCGACTCGGCAGCGAAGTGAGCCGCAGTCCAGCCCACGTCGCTCCGTAGGCAGTGCCGGGCGCCGTGGTCCACGAGGAGCTTGACCAGCTCCGATTGCCCTTGCGTTGGGCAGCAAAACAGGGAGAGAAGATGCACCCGCGTTAGACTTTGTACCTTCAGGATGCAGAAGACAGTCACACACAGTCGACCATAATTCCCTCAGCCATGTAACGATGGATTTTGCCCACGAGCTGCCCATCTGATTTATCAAATAAAAGATGCTCATTAGAAAATGCTGATTTTTTTTTTTCCAAACTAGACTGCTTCCAGAAGCATTTTACAACAAAAACAATTTGGGGGTTTAGTTCAATGCAAAATAAAACTTAAACATTAAAAAAAAATGGAAAACCTGTGAACAGCTTTACTAAAACAAAGATTTGTTTGACAGGAGATAGAGAAATTGTTTTCATTCACCTTCATATTTTTCTAACTTGTGGAATTGCTTAAAGAAGCAAAAAAAAGTTATTTCTATCCCACTTCACACTGTCTTGACTGAGTTAGATTGTTCCCAATGGCACCTAGGCCACGCCAGTCTCTCATCATCGTTTTCCTAAATAGCTCGGTTCCCTTTGCTGCTGCCCAAACAAGTAATAATCCATCAGGGCAAAAGTAAAGCGATCGCACATTTGATTTCTGAGCAAAGACAGATGCCACGATGTGAGATCTCAACATGTAACAAACACCCTAGCACGGAGAAGTACAGGTCCAGTTTCCCATTCTACACTGTGTACAATTACGCATTATATATTGTTGCATTCACCTCTCTTCTGGGCTGCAAAAGCATATTTGAGTTTAACAGACACTTCTGATGGTGAAGGACAAAGTGGGAGCTGCAAACAACTCTGGTCCTGTGTTGTTCATTTGACCAGGTGGGGTAAAGGGAGGGCAAAGTAAACCACACTGTAATTATTTTGTTCTGTTTGGTTTGATAAATACCTGGTATAAACACAGTGGGTTTGAACTTGCTGCTCATTCATGCAGGTGTGCACGAGAAGTAACTCCTGTGCCCTGTATGAAGTCACCTCTTAGAAAAGTAATGTTGGGGACAAGTAGACATGCTATACGTTACATATCACGTAAATTGTAAATTTTCACGTGACGGAAAAAAAAGCTAAAAAATCACTTTGATGGTAATCCCATAAATTATTTTGGAGGCAAAGTTCCTATTTAAATCGGTATTTTTCTCATCATCACAAAATCATCAGATACAAGCTGTGACTATTGCCAGCATTAAGTGCCATCATAACGAGAAGTAATTACAATCAGCATCACCTTTTATGATGCTGGTTTGCAGCAGTAACAGAGCAGGGGATGCCCTTACCTTTTGCAGCAGCCCAGTGCAGCGGGGTCCTGTCATGCCAGTCGACATCCTTGTGATTTGGGTCACAGCGCCCTGTCCTCAAAATCTCATCCACCAGGTCATAGTCCCCCAAAGCCACGGCTTCATGGAGCTCTGTCATGGTGCCTGGTAAAAGAGCGATGGTCATTTAGTGGGTGTTCACTGATTTATCAGCTCCTCTCAAGAGCAACTTTAACACCTCAAGCAGCATCTGCATTAAAAATGAGATGTGCGCTGTGAGAAACCAGCATTTATCCAAAAATAAGGAAAAAGGAATGAGAGGAAAAAAATACTATCATTTATCTTCAAAACCGTGATCACAGACTGATGGTGATGTTTGGTTTGCAGTCATGGAAATCTGGAGCAAAGCGCAGCCCTTTGTATAAAGGACTCGTAGATAAAACCACATTGCATTTCTCAAGGATGTTGCTAACAAACAGCCAGCTCAGGCCAAACATTTGCCATGGGTCTGTTGGTACTCACCATGGAAACTGGCTCCTCCCTTGCCAATGCTGCAGATCCATTACTGGTAGTGTTTTATTGCGACGAAAGAAATGTCTGTGCAAGTATCTTCTGATATTCTTTGGTGCAAATAATCGAGCTATGGCAAGCTGCTTAAAAATCTAATCTCCATAGCCGTGCTTTGCACTTTCCACTCTCATACAACAGACCCCCGTCAAGAAATGCAAGCAGATCTTTGGCCCCCGCAAGGCTGTGGATTTCAATAATTATACCTCTGCTAGGGGATATTCCCTAGCTGCTTTGCTGGCAGGGAATTTAAGCAGCTTGCAAGGATCACTGCGCTACCACATCATCTTGAGGATGGAAACACTGCAATATTTTCTCCAGTCTGGCCAAACCAATGGGGAGAAAACAGTTATTTTCCTGTATCGACAGCTGGTCTTGAGCTAATTAGTCCAGTCCTCCTCATAAACTAGAAGCATTTTAGAATTTGGTCCAGCTTTTGCATTGCATTTACTTCATGGGGTAATTTTCACAGATTGAAAAGAGTGTGAGTTCCATGTTCAGCATGTTGGAGAGGACCAACACCGGAGCTTGCAGAGGCTGATGTGAGGGGAGGTTTGCAATCCTAGGGGCTACGTCCTGCGAGCCAGAGGGGGATGGGGCCATTTCCCTGCTCTCAACTCCCATATACGTCCCAACCACATCCCAGATCCAGGCTGGAAGGACACACCACCATCTCTACCCTGCTTTCTTGTAAGAAAAAGACGAGAATCAAAGGTCAGAGGGAATCACAGCCTGCTTCAGTAGGTGCCCTGACTTAGGTGGTTGGACTGTGTAGACCAGATCCACGAGAAAGACCCATACATGCCTGCTGCTGAGTTTGACTCCTGCGTATCTGGCAATATCTGAATATATTAAAAAGTATAATAAATTTTGGAGCTCCTCAGTGGGCCACAGAAGTATCATTGGCTTTGGCACGTCTCTGTTACTTTAACCATTCGTGTACAGCCGCCTCCTCCTCGTTGTCTCTCACTAACCTTGAAGGATTTGTTCCTTTAGATTAAGCAGAGGTCTTCAGAGTTGTCCTCCAAAACCTTTCATCAGCATTACATCTATCCTGAAATGTTACACTTTAATGCATCCAGCCCATCACTGAAATGAGTGCTGGACAAAAGTACAGAAAATAAAAATAGGTTTTGGACCTTTTCATACAACTTTCTTATTTTTTTCCGAGAAAAATTCAAGGTTTAAAAATATAACTTAAATTCCAAGCACTTTTGTGCTCTGCTAGCTTCTAGATCATACCCATACACGCAAAGGGAGAGGAAGAGAAGCCGTCGATCCCACCCCAGGAGCCCACCAGCTCTCTGGGGAGACAGTCCACGGGTGCAGCTTCATCAGCAATTTCGGCCAAATTGCCAAATTCGACCTTCCCTCCTTCCCCTGCTGCCTCCCTTTGCTAGCCTTGAAGCTCATATGGCTGTTTCATCATCCGGATCAACCTGCTGATCTCTCAGGAAACTAATCTTTTATTATGGGCGCTGGGTGTAGGGCTAATTGCCTAAATTCAGCGTTATCGAGGGGGCCGGGGCTGTGCGAAGGGGGGGGGGTGTGGATGCAGATCTCCCCCCATCAGCAGGATCTGGGCTTGATCCACCTTAAACCGCTCCAGAAGTTGCACCCAAAAGTGGGATCCGCTTCCTTAGGGTGTTGTTATCCCTTTCTCGTAAGGCTGGAGGAAAAGATTTGCATTTTTTATGGAGGGACCTGGAGCCAAAGGGCAGTGCCCCCCCGCTGAACCCCCCCAGACCCCTCGCTCAACCATAAAGGGTCGCGGCTTCTCCGTGGGACGTCTCAGCCCGACCGGGGGTGGGGGTGGATTTTTTGGGGGGTGGTGGGGGTTTTTTTGGTTTTTTGTTTGTTTGTTTGTTTGGGGGTTTTTGTTTGGGGTTTTTTTTGGGGGGTGGGGGCAGATTTTTGGAGGTGGTTTTGTTTGTTTGTTTTTTGTTTGTTTGTGGGTTTGGGGTTTGGGGTGTTTTTTTTTTTTTTGGGGGGGGGGGGGGGTGGCTTCATGCCCCAAACTTTTTTTTTTTTTCCCAGGCCCAGGGAAGACTGCCTCATCCGCAAACTAAGGCAGAGTTTGGTCCCTCCCCTTCGGGGAGAGCCCGGCACTCGCTCTGCCTCCCAGCCCGACCTCCTCCGGCCGGAGCAGCCGCCTCCCACCCGGCTCCGGGGGGGTCCGGAGGGGGGACACGACCCGACCCGGGGGGACCCGCCTGCTCCTCCGGCCAGCGGGACCGGCCGGCCGGGACACCCCACGGCAGGTACGTGGAGCGCCGGGACCTGCTAAAAAAAGGGAAAAAGGGGCCGGGGGGGGGGAAACACGGCGGCATGAGAGGGGTTTTAAGGAGCCGGGGGGGTCTGCGCAGTCCCATGCGTGGCTTGGTAGGGGTCCGGCTCCCCGGCTTCAGCCTGCTCTTCCCGAAGTCTGTCCCCAACTTTCAGGGGTTCGTGCTTCTCCGCTTCCCCCCCCCGACACACACACACTTCCAGACCCTTTATCTGGCTTTAAATCCCTGCGTGTCCCCGCGGAGGGGTGGGATTCGCTGCAGGGGAGCGGAGGGTGGACGTGGGAGTTTGGCCGGAGTTCAGGGAAAAAAGGTGAATCGAGTTCTCCCACAAGGAAAAGTAACCGGACACGGCAGTGTGGGGGTGGGAAGCAGCAGTCCCAAGAGAAACTCAGACTAGTTGGAAGGGGGGAACAACAAAAAAAAAAAAAAAAAAAAAAAAAAAATCACAGCGAAGGTGATTAAACTCTGCTTCAGGCATCCCAGCATTAAGACGGGCAAAACCCAGGCAGCCCCACGCGTGCGCGGCTTTGAGCAGGGGTTTGGGTTAGGTGACCTCCAGCAGTCCTTCCCGACCTAAATTCTTCTGGGAGGTTAAGAGGGACACAGAGCGGGTTTGGGGTGCTCTGCCAGCCCAGCGTTCATCTCCCCCAAAGCCAGCACACACACGCAAGGTGGACGCCTGCACGGGACCCTGTGCCCCGGCTGCTGTTAGAGCCGGTGGGGGTTGAGACGGCAGTTTTAGGATGTGGTTCCCGGTGGGTTTTAAGCCCAGCGAGCTCGGATAGAGGTGACAAGGCAGCGGACGGTAACGTTAGTCGGATGAACGCGCCGGGAGAGCCTGCCTGTACTTTACCCCGAGACAAAACTATCTGAGGCTCTGCGGGAGCTGCAGGTGGTGGCTTTTCAGGGTAGGAACCGAGGGCGGCGATGCCGTCCAGACGTGGGCTCACCAACCCCGCTGACATGATTTACAGCAGCCGAGAAGCTGTTGTGACTTTACTGCTGGGGACACGTGGGATCCTCTAACGGGCAGCTCTGGCAGGAAACCAGAGATGCTCAAATCGCCGTCTCTGGCTGTCCTTAGTGGTCGGCCTCCCCCTTTTTCTCTGCCTGCTGGAGGTGAAACGCTTTATCTCTTCAAAATCAGCTAATATTAGGGGGGAGGGACCTTTCTGCGCTGAGGTCGTGCTTGCAGGGAAGTGAGAGGGGACATTCCCACGGGAGGGGGGGGGATACACTTGGATTTAGCCTTTGCATGCAGAAGCTCCAGTTTATGGGAAGCCTGAATCCAAGCGCCTCCTCCTGCTGACTCCAAAGCTGCTGCCTGCTGTTTCTACCTGATGTCCGCATGTCCTGACCACACAGCAGACAGGTTTTCCACCACCCAGGTCCTGCTTCAGGCCCAAACCAGCAAGCAAAGGGTCAGGAGAGTTGCTGCAGTGCCTAAACCGGGGCATTTAAGAGCAGGGACCAGAACTAGGGCTCCCGGGTAAATGCCGTCATAACACTTAGGGGTGCTTTTTCCCCAGACCTAGTGAATGTTGAAAAGTTTTGGTATCTGGGGTAGGGACTAAGGTGATCCCATGCCCCGCTGATGAGAAATGGCTCTTCGGTTCAATCTCCAGTGCCAAATCAGGCAGGGGACGTACTTAAAAGACGTTACTCAGAGCTCAGGAAGGGGACAGTGACACCTCCATCTGCTGGGGAATATCTCACCGTGCTACCGAGACGAGTGCATGGAAGTGCCCCGAGACGTGGCTGGGAGGCCCTGGCCTAACCCAGGATGCAGGAGCATCACCCAAAAGGGTGGGAATCGCCCAGCTCCACCATTGCTTCTCTCCATCTCTGCACCGCATCTTGGCAAGGGGGTCGTACGTCCTTCCCCGGTCCCGTGGGCCATCCGTGCTCACCGTGATGTGCTATCACTGAATTACCGAGGTTGGCATCACCTCTGCACCAAGCCACGCCGAGATGTCAGATGGAAGCATCCTTTAAGACATGCAGCATTCTTGTTTACTGGGGAAAAAAAAGCAGCTCAGATCAGTGGAAAAATACACATTTGCATTTTGGTGACAGCCTCAGCCATTTGCACCCTGCAACACAAAAGGCGTCAGTGTGAAGGCCTCTGCTTCAGCTCCCCCACATTCCCCGGGCTCAGCTCTCTCGCTCTGGCAGCCTTCAAATAAAGGACAAGCCAAGGTCAGGGGAAAAGAAAAAAAAAAAGAGAAAAAAGAAACAAGGGGGAAAAAAAAAAAAACCCACCTAAAACTGCAGGCCCTGGTAAAACCTCTATGCAAGCGAGAGCTCTTGCGTGGAAACTACTCACCGTTTGCTGCCCAGACCCCCCTGCAGCCCCTTCTTTCCTCGCTGGAGAAGCTGGCAGCCCTCCAGCCCCCAGCTGCTGGGACGGGCACTGGTGGAGGCGGCAGAGATCAGGTTTTGTCAGGCGCGGGGAGATCTCGCCCCGACACCAGCACCACCATCCTCTGTCCTCCTCCACCAGTAACTTCCCGCAAGGTTCGTGGAGATGCTGAGCTGCCTGAGGAACAGCAAACCCACTCCAGAAAGTGCTGGAAAGAAGCACAGTGACACCCACGACCCCGTCCTGCTGTTCTCACGTGCATAAGCTCTCCCACTGCAAGCCCCCGGAGCGCGGGAGGGGAGAATTTGCAGGATCTGGCCCCAAACAGCGCAACGCCAGATTGCCTCCTCGTGCCAGCTTGCACGGACCCGCGGAAGCTGCTGCGGATTTATACTGATGTTGGATCCAGCCTTGGAATTTAAAAAAAGGCCCCGTGTTTATCCAAGCGCTGGGAAAGGCTGTCAGAGCTGCTTCCTGCGCCCTTTCAATCCCCGGCTCCGGAGCCACTGCGGGAACTGCCCGGCGGCAGCCACAGCACGTCAGCTCTGGCAAACAAACTCAAACCCCCGAACTAAAGGTGAAAACATCGTTAAAGACGAGGAAGCCATCATCTGCCTGACTGCATTCGCCAGCAAGGACGTGGGCGTGCTGCTGTCAGATGCAGTTTCCATTTTCAGACTGAGATGACACCCTTTTTATCGCACGTGAAGCGAGCCCAGCTCTTGTCTGAGGCATGCGTGGACTCCAGCTGTTAAAAATTTAGGAGCAGGATGCTGATTTCAGGTCTCAGCTACTGTATAACCAGCAGGGCTGCAGAATTGCAGACTGAAGACACCACACACAGAGTCACATAAATGCACAGCCTGAGGCATGTCTTAAAAAGAATGTAAGAATGTGATTTCCAGTACGGCAGGAGGAGAGCAGGGGTGGTGGATGCCACGGTATCTGTAGGGAAATCAATTCCCACTGTTTAATTTAACAGCCTACAGGGTTTTGGGTTGTTTCCCTTCTGTCACAGATGTTGGAGGTGTACAGACAAGTGATGAAATGTTGGTTTAGGACAAAAAGAACAGGCTGATGGTGTAAACCGCAGAGGCTAACAGGCTGGAGGTTTGAGATTTCCTTTTCTGCTGTTCCTTTGAGAGCTGGACAAACAACTGGGCAGAGCAGCAGTTTAGCATCTGAGTAGTAAACTGCCCTGCACACGGCATGTCACCGTGCTGTTATTTACATTCTCCCAGAAGAGTAAAGCAGAGCAAACGCAGCATTTTTACCTGCACCTGACTTAGGCACCTTCTGAATTTCCCAAAGAATGATGACGTTTTTCTGGACAAAAGCTGTAAGAAAAGTCAAGTTTCAGGTGTGAAACATCTTTTCAGTTTGTATTTCTTACTATAAGCAAGGTGCATGCCCCAGGAAAAAGGTTTTTAAGGTGTTACAGGTGAAGCAAAGGGGTTTCCCCACTTCTTTTGTGTCCTTTTCGTAATATCTAGTATTGCTTTAACAGTTAATGCTTTGCTTAATACATTTGGCTTATGAGCCTGGTAGGAATTTTAACATTTAGTTTGCATTTTAAAAAACAGCCATAATATTTGATGACAATTTCTGGTCCTGATTCGATAACCCCCAAACACCCGTCACCTAGACAGCTTTCCCATTCAGGAATGCCACACTTCCCTGGATGCTGGGAAGCATCCACACCCAGAGCGGTGGCTGCAGCTGAACTCCAGCCCTTTGGTCTTGGGACAGGCAGTCACAGCTCCGCTCCTAAACCTCCTGCCAAATCCTTTTGTGGCCCTGAGTAAGGGAAAGAAAGCATTTCTAGCAAAAACCACTTTAGAACTTAGTAATAGCCTTATAGCTATCAAAAAAAAAAAAAAAGTTACATAAAAGAAGTTGCATAAAAAAAAAAAAAAAAGGCGTTTGCAAGATGGTTTACTGGAATATTTGAAAATGAGAAGAAATGCTCACAGAAACTACATTGTAAAATAGCACACACATTTCTTCAGCAATTTAAAACAACTGTTTTATTTTTGCTCTTCTGCTCTTTGTATCAAAGGGGAATAAAGTTCCCAAGAGCCCCAGAAGGCTTGAGGCTCCCCTCAGGTACTGATTTTTGTTTGGCTTATATGCAAAAGTTCCCCCCAGATTTGCAGTTAGTTAGGACAGCTTTTGCTCCAACGCCTCCCCGGTTACGTCCCGCTCCGTAAACGATGCCTGGTTGTCAGCTGGAACCCCACACAGCACAGATGCTGAACTCAGAGTATCAGACTTCCCTTTACGACTTCACAGGAAAATAATGTTGGCTTCTTTTTTTTTTTTTTGGTTTGTTGTTGTTTGTGTTTTTTTTTTTAAATTCTGGTTTGGGCTAAAACTTTTCCAGTTCCAGAACTGCAGCACGTGGCCTCCTTGTTTACCGCTGACCCCAACCAACCACCCCATTTCCCCCGTACACACGTTCCTCGGTATCACGAGGAAACCCTTCCAGAAGCAGCTCCTCCGGATACCGCGCGCCCGTCAGCTGCAGGAGGAACCGTCTCTCTTTCGGGACAACCTCTTCGACAGCCGGCCGCGAAGCTGCCCAACTCGGTCCTAAAAGAGCCGCTCGGCCAGGCGTAAAACCCCTTCCGGCAGCCATTATCAGCAGCCGAGCGCTTAAACCGGATCGCGTCCTCTCCTGCCGGCGGGCAGAGACCCTTCGGAGCGCTTTTGTGCTTTGCGGGACGTACGCGTCGACGGAGGTGGGTGCCGGAGCGTTCTTCTCGGGGCGACTTCTGCGGAAGGGACGTTTCCCCGCGGGGCACGAACGGAGCCGCGAGCTGCCAAAGGGGAGCGGGAGGCTGCCGGGAGCGAGTCCGTCTCCTCCTGGCTCCCGCTTCGGGAGCGCCGGGGCGGGTCGAAGCCCTCGACGGCGGCCCCCGCGCGTGTCCCCGAGGGGGCCGAGCAGAAGAGCGAGGCCGGGCAGGGGGCCTAGGCGGCCAGGTCGAAGTCGTCGCGCTCCTGGTTGTAGTCGAGCACCTTCTGCCGGAGGCGAGAGGCGTCCACCCAGGTGACGAAGTCCTCCACGGCGCGGGGGACGAGGAGCGCGGGGTCGGTGACCACCTCGGGCCCCACACGGACGTGGCCCTGCTCCACGAAGGTGACGGCGTGCCGCAGGTTCTGCGCCATCCGCAGCTTCACCAGCAGGCAGGGCAGGCGCCGGCGGCAGAAGGCGGCGGCCGACAGGTTCTCGCAGACGGCCAGCGACCGCCGGCTGCTCACCAGCCCCAGCCCGTAGAGCTTCTCCAGCAACGCGGCGGCGCAGCGGGCGCGGAAGGCGGCGCTGGCCGGCCCCAGGTCGCGGAGGCGGCGGGCCAAGGCGCGGACGGTGCGGGCCAACGCTTTGTACTGCACGTAGTCCTCCCGACGACCCAGCCGGTACCGCCGCAGCGCCTTCACCTCGGCCAGGCTCCCCCCCGACGCCTCCCAGCTCACCAGCTCCAGCCGCCGCAGCAGCTTCTGCTCGTGGTACTTCAGCTTCCGCACCATCTTGGGGACGCGGCCGGCTCCGCGCCGCCGGCCTACCCCCCGCCCTTTCCGGGGAGGAGCGCCCGCGCTCCGCCCTGCCGCCGCCGCCTGCGCTTTCTCCGCCGCCCCGGCCCGGCCCCTCCCGGCCCGGCGCGGCGCCGCGGAGGCTCCCGGGCCTGGCGGTGCGCAGGGGGATGGCCCGCGGCTCTCCTCCAGGCTGCGCCGGGGGAGGAGGCCGAGGCCGCTGAAACACGCCGGGCCTTGAGGGGCGGGGGATGGCGCCGGCTGCCTCGTCCGGGATGCGGCGGGTTCCCCCTCCTGCGCTCCGCCGGAGCGAGCCTGGCTCGGAGCTGTCGGCCCAGGTACGGGCCGGGGGCGCTCAGGCCTTCCCAGCCACCCCTCCTGCACCGGCGAGCCCGGCCGTTTCTCCCCGGGGATGGCGTCCAAGGCCTCGGCGGGCCGGTTTGTGTCGACCCGGCGGCTGCAAAAACTTCCCTCTCTGCCCCTCCTGCGAGGAGGAGCGGCCCTCGGTCGGTCGTAGCCCGGCAGGGAGGGAACGGCCTTCGGCTCTCCCAAGGAAACTCGGCCGCTCCTGGGCTCACGCTTCCCTCCTGGAGCCGGGCTGCTACCTCGGCCTGCCCAAGTGCCACCGCCCCGTCCCCAGCCAAACGTCCCCTCCCCGGCTTTCTGGTGGGCGCACGGCGTTAACAGCCTGACCCTGGGGATTCTGGACGCCCTGCTCCAAGGAAATCCCCGCGGTGGAGCAGGTCGGGTTGGCGACTCGGGATTTCCGATTCTTGGTCGGGCTCAGCCTCGAATTTCCCGCTCCTGGGTGTTTAACGCGCGGCGTGTTTTTCAGGGTAGGCGATCTGGTCACGCAGGCCGTGGCGGTCTCCTGATTTGCTCCGTGTTTTTCCCCAGGTGTGTGGGTGAAGGCACCAATGGACATGGGGAGCAGCAGCACTGAGAAGTTTTACAGGATCCCCGAAGGAAAGGGACCGCACTCGGTTGGATGTACAGACCTGATGACAGAAAATGCAGTCGAGGTAAGTCTGTCCGTCCTTCCTCCTCTGGATTTGAGCCACGATGTTAGCGAAACGACTTGCTGTAGTTTTACAGAGGAATCAGACAGAAGGTCTGGTCTCTGTGCAGGGATGCTCCGCGGCTGACACTCACAGCTGAGTTTTCTGTCCTCTCCGTCCCAGTGTAGGATGTGTACTGGGCATTTACCAGACGGATATAACCTGCAAGCCTTCCCTGTGGCTGCTTCCTCCCTCCTCCTAATACCCTTGCCTTCCTGACTCCCTTACGCAAGATACTGCAGAGAAACTGTGTCCTTCTGGGACACGCGGGGTTCTTCCCACCCACCCCACCGCTCTCTTCTGCACCTGGGCTCCTGGGGAGACTCCACACGCGGTCTCTGTGACTGTAGCTGTTCTCACCGCAAAGATCCCAACGGGATTTGGCAGGGGTGGGTGATGAGGGTATGTAGTGTTTCAGCTGCAGGGGAAAGCATGAGATGTCTTCTCAAAGTTTTATCTATCTGAAAAAGAACAGGATGCCAATTCTGCAAGTGGTTAGCACAGAGAGAAGCCACGAAAAGAAGATGGGGCCAGGAAACAGCCAGCTAACTTCTGGGTTTCCATTTCAAATCCTCTTGCTTTTTGATTTTCCTATGGGAATACACCTGCATTTACACTGTGGTCTTACTCCTCAGACTAGCCAGGTGTGGTGGAACTTGTGATCAGTTTGTAGTGGTTATTCATACGTTTTCCTTTACTGAGTTTACTCTGTATTAGCAAAAAGAAGCGATTAGTTTCTCTTTGCAGTCAGCCCATGTGTTTTCCTTAGATAAGCAATCTGTATACTTACAGTTCTCTCAGGCATAGAGAATGAACGTCTTTTGCTTTCTGGGTAAGCAGTTAGTCACCTGAGGAGGTTCACTGGGTTTATTCTGGGATCAAATTAGAATCATTACCAGTATGGATGAAGGTTTGACGGTTTCTTCCTTTGTGTCAAAGGTTGATTTAAGTTTGATAAGTAAATAGAAACAAGATTCATTAAACGAACTTTTGGTACACATTGCGTATGAAACTGATAAATTGGTGTTCAAGAAACCAGACTTTATTCCAAAACTCACGTTCTTTTTGGCCCTAGACTTAACGTGTTAAAACAAAAGTACAGTTGGAGCAAGACAGTGAATTTGAATAGTGTGTTGCAAATGCCCTTGCAAACGGGGAAGTGAGAATGCTGATTACATACGGTTCATCTGCCAGGGGGTCTGCTTTAAGGTGTGCCGTTGGTACGTTGCTGCTGTCTGCGTAGGAAAAATACTGGCAAGGTGGTATGGAGGGTCCACGTGAATGTGGGAAGCTTGGGTGGTTTCCTGGAAGACCTGGAGTGCAGACAGTAAAACAAGATTCAAATCAGTGGTAAGAAACAGAGGCAGATAAAACAAAAGTTAACAAAGTGAACAAAAATTGTTAAAAAAAGTTAACAAAACTGTGTTTAGAAAGATGGACCATTACAGACTTGTAAACATCTTGATGAGGAGGAAGAACAATATATTGCGCTCCTTTGCTGTGCAGCTGCCCCAGAGCTTTGCTGACAGCCTCTTGCTCAGTTTAGCCAGGAACACTATAGCCATGTTGAGACCATGCCCCTGACTCTACCCGCATCTTCTCTGCTGGACCGCACTTCTAGAAACTAGTCTCAGGGTAAAACTTGTCTTGTTAACCTAGTGGAAAAATATACTTGTAGGAGGGTCTGTTTTTCCCCCCAGTCTAGCAAGCTGAATTGGGTCAGTAACAGCTCCATGAGACTTACTGGTGTAAGGAAAGCAGTGACAGCTCCCAGCTGGAAGCGTGAAGGGGACACAGTCACCCCTCTTAAACTGATCAAACTGCATCATCGTATCATTCCCCGAAGGGAGGCATAGTGAGGAAGACAGAAGAAAAGATCCAGCAAGATGTAGAAATGGAGCAAATAGGTAGTGAGTGTAATGATTAACTTTATTAAATGGAGCATTTTGAATTAGCCATAGGCTAACCTGGAGAAGGTGACATGTGTCTCTGCCTGGATGCCAACAGTCATGCTACTTTAAATTCACTGCAGGGACAAAAAGATAGTGACATAGGATTGGCATCAAAGCCTGTATAGGATAATAATTTTCTCAGGAGAGTCTCTTAATTCTCTCGAGCTGTCATTCCTGCATCTGAAGCCCTTGACAGAAATGCTTTTATCTTCCTTTTTCACTGCTATATATATATATATATATATATATATAAAAATACCAATCTTTCTTATTTTTTTTTTCTTCCCTCCTAATCCCAGGGAAGCTTCTTGCGCCTATATTATCCATCATGCAATGCCACAGATAATGAAGAGGCACCATGGATTCCAGATAAAGAGTACTATCAGGGACTCTCTGACTTCCTTAATATGTACCGAGTTGTAGGAGAAAGGCTTTTCCAGTACTATGTTGGTAAGACTGGTTTTGGTTTTATTCCTTGACTAATGCAAGGGCATGAGCTCTGTATGCAGGTCATTGCCTCACTGCTCCGTGAGTAGTGTGTTATTGCTGCAGGACAAAAAAAAATAGTTTTTCCCAAAGAAGTATGTTTGTTTGAGATGGGTTTGTGTAGGGAGGCTCAATGATGAATGTGACACAGTTCTCAGGCAGACCCGCAGACCCACAATCCCAAACTGCTATGAATAGGAGCGTCTGGGCAATTTGCTCTAGGAAGAGCTCGGGCGAGCTGCGCCTATGTGTTGGGCTTTAAATCCCACAGGGAAATGTGCAAATACATAAAGATCAGATAGATACTAAGGTCTGAATACCAACCTGACTATTCTTGAAAATCTGTTCTTGTAGGGTTTAAGAGGTGTAGGCCTTGTGCTAGGCTGTGGATGAAGGAGGAGAAGGAAAGTATCTTCTGCCAAGTAGAAAGTATTTTCAGAAACAGCTCTGTATTTGTCTTCTGTATTTTAAGGATGAGATTTGGTACCTTACCTTCAGATGACCGCTCTGAAATCAGCGGTCACCAGATTCTCGGATCTCTCCCACAGGAACAAATGCTTTCTCTCATTTCAGTAATAATGACATACACTTCGATTTTTATCTAGGTTCAGTGACCTGTCCTGCAAAGTCAAATGCTGCCTTTAAGCCAGGAGAAAAATACCCACTCCTTGTTTTTTCCCATGGACTCGGAGCTTTTCGGTAATTGTGCAGTTTGCTGACAAACTAGTTTTGTTGTCTATGGAGACAAGCAGTCTCCAAGGATGGTTCTGAACAGATTTTCAGTAGGGGAGTGAGATCCCCGTGAAGGTGAAACAGGTGTGAAGAACAGGCTGCTGTGTATCAGTATGCCTCCACTGAAATCAACAGCAGTAAATAACAGCAGGCTTGATTTATTTATTTGTGTTTTCCCTGTGTGTTTTAGGGGTGAAGGTATTTACCGATCCATAAGCATGTTGTAAAGATTAGCTAGTTGATTTTTGGACAGCTCTTTGAAGATGCAAAGTGTCATATGTGCTACTTTTAAAAATCATTAGCATTTTTCTTTCTGAATAGATAGTAAAACAGTAACAAGACTGTGTGAACAGGCTTTGGTGACTAGCATACAAAAGCCTGCTCTACTGGCTAGCAAATTCAAACAGAAGAAATAGCACATACGTAGTGTGGTCCACATTGAAAGAGCAGTGTAACTGGAATAATTATGTATGCACGTGTATCACTAGAGTGTGGTTTTAATTGCAGGACGATCTATTCTGCTATTTGCATAGAGATGGCTTCCCAGGGCTTTATAGTGGCTGCTGTGGAGCACAGGTGCGTATACTGCACGTTTTTGAGTTCTGATGGAAAGAAACTTTCTGACATTGAATAGAATGTTATTTATTCCAAAGAAGAACTTATGATTTTTTTTTAAAAGAAAAACTAGTATATCTTCTTCAGCCCTGCCCACACCTGCCATTTCTCTAGCTCAACTCTTACCTAATCAAAGGGGATTTGCTTAAATAAGCCCTTGAATGAACAGTACCATGGTAGATATTGTTCGTCATTCTTCAGGCATGCTGTTTTTCTCTCTCTTATTGTTAGAACCTGAAGAATATAAAGGAGGTGGGAGTTTTGGTGGGGTTATTGCGTTATTTAGAAAGTCTGTCTACGCTCAGTTGTGACTGCAGCAGCACTGGTTGGTAGCTTGGATCTCTTGAGATAAGTGAAATCTAAAACTTTGGCTGACTTCATCCCAAACCAAATGGAAAACATCCCCAGAACTAACCTTTTGTTGATATTACAGAGATGAATCTGCTTCAGCAACATATTACTGTAAAAAAAAGTCTGTTTCTGAACCACAGGAAGAGTCTACATCAAACACAGAGAAGGAGTGGATCTACTACAGGAAACTAAAAGCTGGAGAGGAGGAGCGTTGTTTGCGCCATAAGCAGGTACTCATCCTAGGTCTGTGCTCTGGGAAGTGAGGCAGGAGTGCTGTGTTTAGGACTAACTAGCAGACTCTTCCCTTTGGCCATGTCTGCAGTCTTCTGCCGTGACTCAGGGGATATATAAAAATACATCAAGTCCTATGTTCCTGAAGACAGGAAAGCCAACAACAGCTTTCTTCGGAGCATAAACTACTTCTTCAGCAAAGCTTTCTCATGAGGTTGCACTGTGGAGCTTAGTCAGCTGTTTCTCCTCTGGCTCCACTCAACTTTCTGTTTCTTCCCTGTGTCTTCACGCTTTTGCTGCCCAGCCCAGTCTTCAAATGACACAGAGTTGAATTCAGATGTTTGTGTGGTCTTAGGCTTGCTCCAGCTTTTGTTTACTGTTGGATAGCAGGATGAATCATGGCTGTTCTAAGGGGGGTGTTTGCTTCATCGTCTCCAACACACTTGAATGTGGTTTATAGCAATGTAAACAATGCAAACTTCCTGATTATAAGCAGTATCCGTGCTAGATGTGATACGGCCGTACTGACGAGCTCCTCCAAGCATAGACTTGACCTTTAAAATATGGGAGTGTTTTCTTCCAGCTAATGCAAACTCAGCCAGGGAGGTGTTTCTCTTTATCTCCCTGGGCCATACAGACAGCAGTACCATTGTCATTTCCTGTGTGCATACAACATCCTACTTATGAGTATAAATATGTAATGTCTGAGCTTGCAAATAACCTCCAGAAGCTGTTGACTGCAAATTTTACTAGCAGAGAAGTCAGGAGATTGAGATTTATTTGAAATTCAGTGATGCACAGACATCTTGCTGGCTGCCTACATGCTGCGGTTCCCAAGGACGCTACTGGTTTTTGGTTCTTTTTGAACCTTTTCTTTCACTGACACATCAAAGTCAAAAAGACTTCTTACACTGAACAATGAAAATGTTTATTTGCAACAGCTTTACTACAGTTTTTCAAGAATATGTATGTATATAAAACAGGAAGGGCTTCTTGGCTCTTTCTTATTTTGGGTTTGTCCAGTGTAAAGACCATTTCAAAGCTATTGTGCAGATGGAGCAAGTGATGTAATGACATTTGCTCATCAGAGTGAACATGAGGAGGAGCAGCAAGTCAGCCTTCCTTGTAGTTGTGTTAACTTAAGCCTTTGCAAATCCCAACAGCCCCTTCTCAGAGCAGTGACAGGACGAAGGAGTTGAAGGTCTTTGGCGCATGTTATAGGGATAAATTCTTCCACGTGCAGAGGATCTATGCAAGAGCTTAAACTCTTTGGACCTCCAAAAGTTAGTTTTGTTGTTGGTCAGACCTTGTCAAAGTTCTGTTTTACAGCTCCATTCTGCAGTTCAGAATAGTCATTACTGTATCAGACACTTGTGGGGGAAAAAAAATATCAGACTAAGGTCTTGTGTCCAAAGGTCCAGCAAGCCTAGCAGTTGTCTGATAATTCCTTCCACTACTCTCCCCAGGTGCAGCAAAGAGCACAGGAGTGTATCAAAGCTCTCGATCTCATTCTTAAAATCAATTCGGGAGAGAAAGTAATGAATGTACTAAATTCAAACTTTGACTGGAATAGCCTAAAGGTGAGTGAAAGGTGGTAACTGCATTTTGTTAAATGCCTAATAATGCTTCTGGTTTCCCTCTTCCATTTCTAAACTGGTTCCTGTAAACTGTTGTCATGGTTTAACCCCAGTGTTGTCGTGGTTTAACCCCAGGCGGTAACTAAGCACCATGCAGCTGCTCGCTCACTCCCCACCCACCCAGTGGAATGGGGAAGAGAATCGGGGGAAAAAAAACCAAAAGTAAAACTCATGGGTTGAGATAAGGACAGTTGTAATAGAACAGAAAGGAAGAAACTAATAATAACAATAATAAAATGACAATAATAATAATAAAAGAATTGGAACATACAAAACAAGTGATGCACAATGCAATTGCTCACCACTTGCCGACCGATGCCCAGTTAGTTCCTAAGCAGCGATCCCCCTGGGCCAACTCCCCCCAGTTTATATACTGGGCATGATGTCCCATGGTATGGAATACCCCTTTGGCCAGTTTGGGTCAGGTGTCCTGGCTGTGTCCTCTCCCAACTTCTTGTGCCCCTCCAGCTTTCTCGCTGGCTGGGCATCAGAAGCTGAAAAATCCTTGACTTGGTATAAACACTACTTAGCAACAACTGCAAACATCAGTGTGTTATCAACATTCTTCTTGTACTAAATCCAAACCATAACACTATGCCAGCCACTAGGAAGAAAATTAACTCTATCCCAGCCAAAACCAGGACAACTGTTCTGAAGATTACACCGTAGATCTGTGAACATATTTTCAGGTCATCCCAAGCTGGATAGATAGTAATGGAGCTGAAAGGATGCTCTTCCTACTTCAGTAGGATCTATTGCCTAAAAATTTATTCCCTTTAAAAAAAAAAGTTTGGGAAAGAAAGTTTCTCACAGCACCTGATTTTTTTTGACAGGATTCTGTTGATACTAGCAGAATAGCTGTGATGGGACACTCTTTTGGTGGTGCTACAGTTATTGAAAGTCTCAGCAAAGAAATAAGATTCAGGTAAGTATGCAAAACAAGGTGAGAGACTTCTGGCACTTGAGAGGTCTGAAGCAGGGGACCTCACCTGAGATTCCCCAACTACTAATTAGCTCTTGAAGAACAAGTTTTGTTTGGCGTGTCTTGTTTTTTCAAGTCATGCTTCTTTGAACTGTGGGGATGTGGTGGAACATGATAGCTGTATCATATTATATCATGATACTGTGGGACCCTGCAGAAGCTCCTGTGCCCAGCTGCACCTAGCAATGGAGACCAACAAATGCAATAATGGATTAATTCTCTTCCCCCGGAGTAGAAATCATCTTGAAACAAAATGATTCATTAACCTGTTGATCTGTTAGGTGTCAGAGAGTTTCACTTTCCCATGTCTCCTGCAAATCAAAGCATGCTGACAATTTCCATACAAAGCTTTCTGCTTCTGTGACAATATCCAGTTGTTTTTGACAGGTGTGGCATTGCCCTCGATGCATGGATGCTTCCAGTAGGTGATGACATTTACCAAAACAGTGTCCAGCAACCGCTGCTTTTTATCAACTCTGAAAAATTCCAGTGGGCTGATAATATCTTAAAGATGAAGAAGCTCAGCTCCAATGACACAAACAAGAAAATGATCACTATCAAGTAAGAGTCCAAGATCCATCACTTCTGTGGTTGAGGATGAATCTTTACTCTTATTAGAGCTGTTCAGTTACACATAACCGCAGAAAGACAGACAGTCCCTACTTCCTCATGGCCCAGGTTTTCACTGCATGTTTAAATTAGATGGCAGTACGTCCCCCACAGTGGAGACAGAGACTTCCCTCAAAGCAGCCAGTAACCCTAAGTTTAAGATGCTCCAAGGTGTGCATTCTGGCCCAGGGGCACAAGTTTTGCTCTGGGCCTCATGCATCCTCTGCGTTTGAACACTTTAAACAGCCTTTTGGCTGCAGTGATGCACTCACTTAGTGAAAGCACTGCGTAGCAGGGAGTGGGTGGCTCTATAATCCACCTCAGAGCAGAGACAACTTGAAGTTTTGCCAAGCCTACTCTTTGTTGCCGTTGCAGTTGTAGTTACTTACAGTAAGCATGTACAAAACTTCCTCCCTTCTGTGGTTAGGACAGAATTTACTGCTGTGTATGACTCTTTGTCTTTGAAGAAGTCTGTGCAACCCATGGCATCTTTTGATCAGATGACTGCATTCTGATGAGCCTGTTGATCATTGTTCTATTTGCAGGGGGTCAGTACATCAGAGCTTTCCTGACTTTACCTTTGTGAGCGGAGAAATCATTGGAAGATTTTTCAAATTAAAAGGAGAAATAGATCCCAATGAAGCTATTGATATAAGCAATCATGCTTCATTAGCCTTCCTGCAGAAACATTTGAGTAAGTATCTATTTACATCAAAGTACAAAGTTAAATTAACACTTAATTCCTATGCAGCTTTTTATATAACTGTTCTGTTTAGAGCAAGATCAAAAGTAAGTGTGTCAGGAAAGTTTAAGTAGAAGAAACAACAGTCTGACTCTGTTTCTAGAGGTTTGTTAGTTACTTTTGTAATCTAAGCAACTCGGAGGAGGAACATTGCAGTTTTGTTCTAAAACGTAAAAACCTAGAGTGTCATTTTTCCCTTCTTAAAACATCATGCCTCCCCTACTTTGCCAGGTTGATTCATCTGTCCAATAGTTTAATTTTTCAGTGTAGCTTTACAAAAAGCTGACTGCTTTATTCATTACCATTTAGGGATTTTTTCTCCATTTCATAGGTCTTAAGAATGATTTCGACAAGTGGGATTCTCTTGTGGATGGCATAGGACCCAATGTTATTCCTGGTACCAATATTGACTTATCTCCAGCTGAACCGGAATAAGGAATACAAAGAAGTACTGAAAATGCCACAGACATCAGGACACTAACACTGGCCACCTACACAGCTTTTGGGATGTGGAACAACAACAAAAAAAAAATAAGGCATTAGGTTACATTATCATGTAGAGAGATTTTAGTTCAAATGAGTTAGTGGGATTCTCTGAAATACTGCAACAGGGGGGGAATCAATTAATGGCAATTTAAATGCTTTCTGGTTTTGACTTAGAATCAAGTCTGCAGAGAGAGAGATTAAGCTCCAAGGAATTCAACTGGAGTTCTGCTTACTAAGTTTTAAGTCAGTTTGCATCCAGCAAGCCTTTTTTTCAATATAAAAAAAAACCAACTTCGTTATTTAATTACTTAATATTTCAGCTGTGCTCTGACAACAGCTGCAAGTTGGAGAAAGTTTTTCCTCCTGCTAGTCAGTGAGGTACAAGTGGAAGGTGATCTTCAAAACTATCTTATTTTAATAAGAGTCATGGTAAAAGGTACAGGAAGTAGTTTAAGGTAACAGCAGAGAAAGGTGTTTGTTCGGACACAGGACTTCTCATATGAACTTAATCCACTTATATTTAAAATGTGTTTACTGCCATACTTGGAGGAGGTTTCCATTCCAAAAGCTGCTGAAATGGTCACTCTTGTTGTAGCAACTGTGATTTCCCTTAGGCAAAGCTCCCAGCAGTGCCTCTCTTGTTAATCTCTGTATTACCACTATCTATCAGTCATACTGTTGTAGGTGAAATTACAGAAGAGATGTGTCACTTCTACCACTCCCTTTAAAAAGGGGTATGTAAGCATTGCTTGATCATCTTGATGTTGCTTATGGTTACAATACTCTCTAGACACTCATCTTTTTCCAGGTACTAGCATTGCTGTCTGTATCTGTAAGTAGAAGCAGTTGACTATGTGGTAGGCTAAAGGCGGCTCTGATGTTTAGAGCAGAACTCTTTAAAGCTGCCACATGGAAGGGTGACTTCTAAATGAATAAGCCTTGCAAAAGAGGGACTACTTCTTACTGTAGCCTGTTTGTTTCAAAATCAGGTTACAAAAAAAAACCTGAAGTGGAACAAGGAAAGCAGTTAACAGTGTAATAAATATTTATATAATCTGTGATCTTAACATGAGATTGCAACAATATCTAAGACCTGTTTTCAGAATTTAATTAAATTCTCTCCAGCCTACCACCATGTAGTGTCTCTATTAAGGGAATAAACATGCAAGTGTTTCTCTTGCTGACTATGCACTAACAATTGAGATCTGCTGTGATACTCACCCAGACTATCACACTCAGATCTTGGGTTCATCAGTCACTATGGCAGCATGACAAATCCATAGCCTCTGAAGAGGAGGAAGCAGCTATGTTACACAGGAACATAGAACAGGACTATAAAATAGAAGCCCCTTTTCAACACAGGAGGAGGAACACAAAAGGTGAAATAACACAGCTGCAGCTTAAGGAGAAGTCCTTACCGCACTGTACACATGCAGCAGCAAAACCATTCTAGGTGGTCTGCTTCATATATATAGGCAAAGCTTCATCTTTCATTAGTGCAATTAAGACCATGTCATAAATACAAGTTCTGTTTTGTACATGACTGTATGATGTTTCAAAGCATTCACAATACAATAGCTCACAGTGCTCTAGAGAGCTGTTTAGGGTCAGACCCAGTAACTGCAGAATGTGCATAGCTACATCTAACTGCAGTAGTACACTTGAAGATACTCAGTACGTGCACAGCATTTGGGCTTATGCATAGGGAAAGAACACATGTCATTAACAAAACACTGATCAGTATATGCCAGCCAAAGCTTTATTGCAGCTTCTTCCATTGCTTTGTAACAGCACCAAATGCAAGACTTCAACACAAACCAACTATGTTCCCCTACAGAGAAAGAATTCCTCCCCTCCCCCAAAAAAGATACCCTCGACTTTTCTTAAGAGGAAAAAAAAACCACTTAACAATGTAACTTTTCAAAAAGCAAACAACAGAAAGTAGTATTGTGCAACACAGTAGCCTATACAGCAACTCACAAGAAACCTGTGTTCAAGAACCACCCACCAACAGCTAGATAAAAGTTAGTGCACACACATATTCAGTGTGGAATGCCAGTCAAGAGGCAAATTCTTACGCAAGAAAGTACAGCTCTAAGAAGCCAAGCTGACAGTAACAATCTACCAACAAGCACTATTCCTTGACAAGGAAGTATGATAGTGACAGGCATTTGCTGAGTTGGGTAGAAAAAAAACCTCTCCATGCTTCACTTGTATTTGTGTTCCCACAAGAACAGATTTTCATGGGAATCTTCATGTACACAGGTACTTGTTCAGCTTTGTATGGTGAGCATGTCACTTGGTTTCAGGAATGTTGGAGGACATGAGGATCTTCAGGCAAATCTGAACTGCAGCCAGTTTGCTTTTCTACAGGGAATAAAAACAGATTAGACCTATCAAGGTATTCAAATAAACATGTATAAGTGCATTAGTATCTAAAGTCATAGCTCTACAAGGCTTCAGACTAAATGTCATCAACATATTGGACCATATTAAAAGAATAAACTTGCAAAGTTATATACAGATAAGACAGTTGAAACAGAACTGCCCAAGAAGATGAAGCAAGCAGTGCTCCCAGATTTCAGTTACAAGTTTAAGCCACTCCATTCCTCAGTGGGCTTAGCATAAGCCTCTGCAGGAGAGTTTTTGCATCCTGTGGATCAGGTACCTTCTACTCAAACTGCCTTTCAGGCCATGGCCCATGTGCACAGCAAGATCCAGTTCTGTGCCCCGTGGTTGCATGACCTTAGCTCACTTTTTCTGCACTGTTGCTGCAGTGCAGTGCATACACTAATACAGTGCAAAGTATTCAAGAACACAGACAGTGGGCAAGTTTGGGCAATAATAATTAGCTACCAAAGAGTGGTAAAAACTGTAAAAGTATTATCAAAACCAGAACCAGCAAGATCAAGAATAATCCTGCATTTGAGTGATGTACTTGAGGGAGGATTGAGTTTAACATTTTAATCAAGTTCTTTTAACTACTTTTTTGCCCAACAAGTAACTAAATTTCTGTTGCAAGCTTCATTATTTGTTACCCGTAAACCAATCAGCTTTCAGTACAGTTGAACTGAAATACAATAACCAATTCAATCACTGAAAACACAAATGCTATCTCTACTTCAGCTTAATTCAGTCTCCATCAGGCAACACTGGTCAAACACAGGAACAATTTGCCCAGAGAGGTTCTGGAATCTCCATCCTTGGATAGGTTCCAGACCTGAAAGGAAAGTCCTAAGCAACCTGATCTAGTTGACCCTTACAACCAGAACTACTCTGATTCCATAGATTATACAAATTGTATATAATCAGAAAGAACCTGTACTATTTTCTTTGGTACACAGAATAGGTGTTTACCAGTAACACCTCAAAATTTTTAAGTAACAAACATGTACATGCACTATTCACAAACTATCCTTAAAACAACTGAGATGGTATCATTATGGGTTTTGATTCATAGATCTACTAAGGGACTGGGGCATCCAGATCCCAAACTACAATGTTTAGTAGAGTCTGCCTAGCAGTCGCTCACCTTGCCTCAGAAACGTGAGCATGCTGGTGGCCAGTGCTCAAAACCCTACCAAAATCTGTAACTTTGGTGTACCGCCCCAGCTTGTCCAAGAGGCTCAATCCACTAGGTTGAATAAATGAATACTAAATTGATTTCTAATCAAGACAGAGTAGCAGCTTCATTGCATGTATTCACCATTAAACTTACAGTACATAAGCTAATACTACTAAGAAAATTACAATGGTATTAAAAAGTTTTAAAAAGTGTTTCAGCTGTATTTTCTAAAATATTTTCTAGAAAAGTAGAAAGCATCCAAACACCAAGTACACAACCTCTTTGAGAGCTTTAAGGTAGTCTTACCTTGAAGTAAGGACTCCTCTGGTAAGGACTGCAAGTTTTCCATTACAGAGGTTATTGCCTAAACAAAAGGGGATTCTGTTAGGGAGCTGACACTATTGCAAAGATAGTTTTCCATTGAGGTGCTTCCTTTAATACTAGACTGTTTACATCAGCACTGCTGGGCTCTTATTTACCACTGTTTTCCCCCCTTACAACTCACTACAGAAGCCTTCTGCCCACTTTTTGCTTTGATGCAAAAACTGCATGTGAAGGATGAACTGGAAATGCATTCTGTTACCATCGCCAGCAGCATGGCTGATGACCTGAGTTTTGGGTTCCAGACATGACTTGTTCATTTATTAGTACTTCATGAAGAACATTGGTGAAAACCCTACTATCTTTTCCTAATTACTTCATAATAGAAGTATTTTTCATGATTTGCCAGTTAGTTACATGCTCAAAATCCACGTATCAGCATTGTTCTACAGTTCTTGATTAACAGTAGTCCTTCAGTAACATTTCTTCCTTCAAGCTGTTTTCATTACTCTATTCCCAGACTGAATTCACAGTCCTCAGGCCAAATGGCTGACAGTCTATATAAACAGTTTACATAAATTACATCAATTATATCATGTATTTATACAAGTTTCTATAGTCTCCATAGAGATCTATTAAAGGAGGACAATGTGATGTCTTAAAGAAAAGAAACCTGTGCTTCTAGCAGTTGGCATGAATGCACAGATTTAGATTAACGCTACTTTGCCTTTATATTTTCATGGTGACACAGGAAGAATCGCAACTAAACTCAGAGTGCCCTTTCTAAAAATCAGTACTGTCCTGCCCAGTCCACTACCACACCGCCATACCTCAGATGATCTGCAAGCCCAGTCAGGAATACAGTTCCAGACATTCTCAGGATCCACAATCTCCTCATTGCCACTGGAGAGATTCAAGACCTGTACACACAGAGCCAAATTGTACCTAGCACAGCAGTTGATCCTGAGAATACACTCAGCAAATAAGACATAGCAGTAGGAAAAAAAACAAGTGAGGACTCCCTGCCTTTGAGAAGGCTTTCAGTCTGGATCTTGTAAGGAAGAGCAAGTTAACCTCTAATAAAGCTGAATATCACCACTGAATCTTGATCAAGGCTCTCCTGGGCTTCTAACCCAAGTATGGCAAGAGGGAAAGGCTGGAAAACACCTACTAGATCAGAACCACTAGGAAACAGATGAATAAGGATATCACTACATACCTGACACTGACATCTCAATACAGCTGAGGTTAGCTTTAGATACCCAAGAAATCTACTAGCAAAAGAGCTGGCTTCCATGATCTCAGGCATTCAATCTTCCACAAAGTTACTTTTATGAAATGACCTTTTGGATTTGCAACCTTAAATCACCTTCTATGTAAGTATAAACCCTTCTATGTAAGTATAACACCTGTGCATATGTGTACATACACACACACACTCCCCCTGAATAGGAGGAAGGCTTCTCATTTATCCCATAGCTTAAACAGCAGTAGAACAAGGCAGCCCATTAGATTATAATCTACTGTTAAAGTTAACTCCCACCAACCACTAATTCAATACGTATTTCACTGAAGTAGGAATAGTTCTGTATTCATTATTAATTACAGTATAAATTAAGTTTCTTCCCAAGTTCTAGCACTAACTCCTCAAAACATCAGTAAAATAATACCAAGTTTCATGAGCATTTAATGGTAACACAACTCCATAGCAGAACATTAACTTGCAGGCCAGACAGAACCACAAACATATGAGTATGTATCTCAAACTGGAGCCAGATCCAGTCTTCAGTCTTCCCACTCAATGCAGGGGAATAAGATGTGAAGGGAATATCAAGCACTGACATATAACATCTGCTTGGTTTGAGACACTGCTGTTTCCATGTAGCCTGTAAGTCCAGAGCAGCTTTTGCGATACTAAGTCTTAAATTCTTTAATACACTCCTGTAAAATACTCAAAGTTCAGAGAAAGATCAAAAGAAGGACAAGATCTTAAAAATGCAGAAAGTATTCAAACCATACTTACCCTGGTACCTTTTTCAGATACCTCCAAAATACGAGCCTCGCACCATTTTAGAGAGGTCCACACCACACACTTGGAACCAACAGCAAAGCCTTTCAGATTACAAGTATACTCATTGTGTTCTACAAAAATGATGACATATCAATGAAGAAAAAAATCCCACACACCACAAAAACAACCCCTCCAAAACCCTCAAATGCCTCACAACCCTGCTCCTGTAGTCCCCTTCCCCCTCCAAACTACTTAATAAATATTTGAAAGTTAAAAATTTGTCATCCTGAACAGTCTTGAAAATGCAGTTCGTGTTCAGAAATAGATTTCCAGTCATAATATCATTAACCTCTCAAAGTAAGGCTACTTGCTGTTAGACTGCTACATTATCCATAAGATACTTACACTTAGTCTTATATCCTTAACCCATCAAAGCATACCAACATTAACACTAACACGGTAACTTATTAGGAGTAAAAATCAGGTTTCTACAAGAAAGCTATTCTCATGTTTGAATGTACACAACATTTTGATTATTTAACTCCTTAAAACCAGATACTTTACCTGCACCACAGTCAGCCAAGTTCTCGTTTTGCTTTTTTTCTAGTTCTTCATCCCCAGACTTACAGTCTAAAGACTGCACACATGCATTTCCACATTCTTTAAGCAAGTCAGTCAAGTCTTGTTTCATCCATTCTTCCACGTAACAGTCATTGTTCTTCTTCTGCCACTCCTTACATTTCTCAACTTTGCAATCATGTGATTTTACAGTGCAAACAGGCATCCGATTTGCTAAGCCTTTTGTAAGAAATGAAAATTGACTTCCACTGTTTGCAGAACTTTGCAGTGCAGCACGTTCCAACCCTAAAGAGCCCTCCTCCACATCTTCCCGAGATGGCTGTGCTTCAGGCAGCACCAGTTCCAGAAGCTGCTCGATTTCAGCACCTAGCATTGACAGCATGTCATGGGTCTTCAGGTCCAGTTGTTTCTCAGGTCTGCCACCAGATGAAGACAGCCTTAGGGGAGGAGGCTCTGCTTCCATCCAATCATCTTGTATAGCTTCTGCCTTATGAATTCCAGGCAAATTCAAGTCCAGTTTCTCTGCCTTCTCTCCCAAAGAAAGCTGAACGTCAGACAAAATCAGCTCTACTGTCTTCTCTGCATCGCTAACGGAAGGCACCAAGTTCTCTCTCTCATTAAGTGATGGTAAGCTCTCAAGAAATTTCAGAGTTGCCAAATCCCCCATCTCCTCACTCACAACTGGCAGCTCAAACGATTCCCGTTCCGACACGCTCTCTCTCGCTTCACTGCCCAAAGCTGTCTGCATTTCAAGTGACTCTGTTTCCAGAGCTTCCTTTGTTTCTTCACCAAAGGAGTGCTGCACTGAAAGGCCCTCTAGCTCCAGTATGAGCTCCTTCAGATCATCATGCAAAGAGTGCATTTGTAACGGATCCAGTTCTACCAACATCCCCGTTTCATCACTTGAAGACGACTGTACCTGGAGCACTGGCAATCTTTTCAGTTGTTCTTGTTGGTTTCCTAGGAAAAGGCTGGCTGCTGAAGCACTGCCTGTCAGTCCAGCTTTCAGCTCAGCATCCTCGTGAAACAGGACTTCAGATAATTCTTGTTCTGCAGCTTTCACTTCACTCCCCAAAACATTAAGACTGCAGCTTCTTGTTGGTTCTAGTAATACATTGTTATCCTTCTCTCCTTCACATAGAGGTATCTCTTTGATAAAGTTGCTTTGATGCTCAGCTGTTTCACATCCATCATCAGCCCTCCCAGACACATACTCAGCAGCTCCCACTGACATATTTGCCTCTACAGTATTTAACCACTCAGAAGTTACATCCAGGAAAGGTTCAGAACAAAGTAAAGCACTTTCACTTTCTTCTTGAGCTAATCCACAAACAGTAGTAGTTTCTCTTTCAAGACAAAGACCCATATCATTGTTTGAACGTCTGCTTTCCTTTAAGGGCTTCTCAAGGTTTGAGAAAGCATTGTCACCAGTTCCTTTATTAGCCTTCCAAAAAGGCTTCATCTCTTCATTAATACTCTTGCCAGAAGCTTCCAGCTTGACAACAGACAGAGGGACTTCAGAAGCTTTATCTTCCCGAGTTTCTATTACTTCAGCATCTAATAAGAGGCCTTCAGTCATATCATAAAACTTCTCTTTTGCTTCACTGAGCCATGAGCCCTCTGAGCAACTGAAGCCTGACAGACAGCAAGCAAATGCTTGATTAGGTACTTTGAGCAATTCACATGGAATCTGTCTGACCATCTCCATGCTAACAGATTCCTCACTTCCATAATCCACATGTCTAACAACTACCTTGTCACCTTTTACACTGCTGACTTTAGCTCTGTAGAACTTTCCATCTTGACTATATTTTGCTAGACAAATATTACCGCTTTTAATACAATATCTGCAATCGCGCCAAGAGTTTAGTCCAAGGTTTTCAGCTTCCTCTATTTTTTCCTCTATGTAGTTTATGTCTTTTGTATCAGCACTGTGACTCCAAAAGTATTCTGGACCATTGACCACTGTGACATAAATTTTTACAGTCTGACCTGCCTCTGGAAACTTCCAGATAAATGATTTACAATCACTTACGCAGGAAATTTCATTTTGTGCCTGCGGCAGCAAAGGCTCACACACGGCTATCACGTCACTGTTCTCTCTTCCATCAAGTATTCCTGTTGAACAAGATCCTTCCCTACTTGCAAGATTTTCATCAGCTAAATCCACTGTTATTATACCTTGATGGTCACTGAGAATAACTTCCCATTTATCCTCAATCTTCTCTACAAATTCACACGTTAGCAGAACTTCACTTGTTCTCTTGGTGAAGTTAAGCACTGCTTTCTCTGCCCAGTTTGTATTTTTTTTGCATTTAAGTCCACCTAGGAAGCAGTGAATGCTTATTGCTGGAATAGATGACAAGACGTCAGGGAGTCTGTGTGCTTGATCAACATTAATTACTGAAGTATTACCATAATCAATATATTGTATACTTATCAAATTGTCAGAAGTCTTCTCTTTTACTACAGCTCGATACCACAGGCTGTCTTCTGAATAAACAGCACTGATTAAGTCTCCTGCTTGGAACAGTTGTCCACAAGGGTTCTTTGCTTGTGTACCATCGTTTAAGCTTTCCATAATGCTATTAAGCTGAGCCTCAGCGCTTTCTAGTTGAACATAAAAATCCAATGGATCGTTTACATGAGACACATACACTAACACTTTCAGAGCTGGCACTATCTTCTGTTGCAGTGGATCAGATACATTTTTAAGCATTATACACCCGCCTTCAGCATCAGATTTAATATCCGACTGTGTACCCATCTGGACAGATAGCAGAGACTCCCCCCCCGCTTTATTTAACAAAAAAGCATCCTTCTTACTGCTAAGCATTTCAGCAGATTCTAGTAATCCAGCTGCCACATCTTTCTTCATAGCAGACTGGAAAAAGTTTACATCTTCTCTGAAGTGCCTTTTGCTACTCTCCCCTCCTCCCTGGGCTTCAGATCTGCTTTTTTTTCTTTCAAGAGGCCTACCTGCATTTAAAGGGGACTCTGCAGTCTCATTCCTCTCACTCACATCTGTATTTCTAGAGCACAAAGTTTCATTTTCTATATGCCTACACAGTCCTGTATTGTTTATTAAGTTTAATTCCTCCTTCAGTTTCGCATTAATTTGAGTATTACCATCAAACAACTCAATCAACAGTTTACCATCAGATTCCTTTGCTACTACTATCGCTTTTAATTGCCTTTCTAGGACAGCTTGCTTAAACCACATAGTAGCTTCTTTGGGAACATTAGATATATCAGATAAGGAACACTTTATGGCCTGCATTGGCAAAAGCAAGATATCACAAGCATCACTGGGTAAAGGAAGCAGATGATCTTTCTCTATTGTCTCTGTGTTCCCAAAATCCACAAAGAAGACTTCCGTATTAGGTTTTGTTTTCATAATTACTCCCCTGTACCACTGATTGTCAGTATACTTTGCTAGACACAAGCTCCCAGACTTTTGCAAGGTTTTTAAGCTGGTCATTTTTTCACTTAGATGACTGATGTTATCAGTAAGCTGTGCCAAGATATCCGCACATCTTTCAAGTTGGCAGAAAAATGTCCCTGGATCCTCAACATGCGTAATATAAACATCTTCCTCACTCCCAATTTTGATATCATGCATAGAATAATAGTAAGAATGAAGCTGAACTGAGGAGACCAGAGGCTTTTGAGGAGATAAAGGTCTGGCCACACCTCTCTTGGTCAGAAACTGGCAAGCACTCTGAAAAGGTGTCATTAAATCTACAATGTTAAATAGCTCCTTATTGTTTATCGAAGCCAAGGCAAATATTGTACACTTCAGTTCAAAGTCAGATGAAGTATCAACAAACTCTTGAAAAGCCTGAATCGCTTCTTCATCCCAAGCAAAAGGATCCTGACCATTTGGTTGGATTAAGTTGTAAAGGCTGCACCTGAAAGCCTGAGCCTCTAACCTAAGAAAACGTTCATTAGTTGAGCGGAGGTTTGTTAGAGACACCATCTCTCTGTTGCCATAGTCAACATATATGACCTCTACTTTTTCTGCAGAAGGAACTTCACTAATAATTAAAGCCCTGTACCATTTTTCATCCTCTGAGTACTGGGCTAAACATACAGCATTTGGCCAAGCAGGTGGGTGGGATGAATTTTTACAATACTCTTGAATTTCAGCCATTAATACATTAAGGTCATGGCAATTTCTACTTAACTGGCACCAAAAATTACTAGGATTTTCAACATACGACACAACAACATTAACTGTACTTCCCACTTCTAATTGACCTCCGTAAGAGGAGCCTGGCTTCATTTCCACATAATTCTGTCTCCAAGAGATGGGCAAGTTTTCTTTGCTCTCACACTTCTGAGCAGGAAGAGAGTCACTACTTTTAGAATTGTGAATGGCTGCAACGGGGCCCTCTCTGACTGTCACAGCTGTGTAAGGATTAAGTGCTCTATCACTTCTCTTTAGATCAGAGTCTTCTCTGAGCCTCTTCTCTACATTTATTTGTTTTTCCTCCCCAGCACATGCTAGGGAAGAGGCCTGGCTCACAGTGTTGTTAGATTTCTGTAGAGTCTTAGGTATTTCACACCTCTGGTATTCAGCATAGCCTCCCTGGACCATGAGTTTACTTACACTTTTCTCTCCTAATTGGGACTGGTCAAAAATTTCAACCATGTATTTGTGACCCTGCACACCCAAAAAAGAAACCTTTAGTGTCTTGTTCAGTACAATCTCTCTGAATGCAGACACAGATGCTTCACTCCAACTCCCTCTCAGAGGGGAGACACCGGCCAAACAACACTTCAGAGCTAAAGCAGGTAGTTCCCTGAACTGAGGGAGCAGCTCCTTTACTGCACACCGATCTACAATTTCAGTATTGCCTCTGTCCACCAGGTGTATTTCTACCCCACTGTCCAGTACACTGGTGATCACCGCTCGATAAAAGACATCCTCTTTCCCACTTGCACAACAAAGGGATCCAGGCTGTAGGACCCACCCAGCACCATCCAGCTTTGTTGCATCGCAGTAAGAATTCCACATGCTCTGCCTCAGCTGCCTGAAGAGCGGGTGATGCTCGTGGAGCTGCAGCCAGAACTCAGATGGGTCTCGGAGGTGGGAGACCTGTGCATCGTGGAACACACCCAGTTTCAGGCGCACACCACCTACAGGAGCAGAGGCCAAATCTCTGTGCATTAAAGCAACAGGAGGTGCTCCTGGTGGCAATTCCAGTTCTTCAGCAGTGGATTCTTCTAATTCCAGCTGCTCCTGAGCCTCAGTTTGGCTGACCTGCATACGGCTGCTAACTAGGCAGCAAGCCTGCACCCCAAAAAGATGGTTCAAGTCGACACCATTTTCCCCATACAGGCTCACATAATAGAGATGCTCAAAGGAGTTAAAGGTCGTGATGCAAGCACTCACTCCTTTGCCTAGCACCAATGCTTTCAGCTCATCAATCTGCGATGGGGACCAGCCACAACCCCCATCTGAGATACCCTGAAGAGCACATGGGTAAGTCACCACAGGTATATGAAAACACTCAACAGGCAAATGGCGCAAGTTAGCTCTGGTCACAATCTCCTTCCTGCCATAGTCCACAAAGATCACTAGAGCCACTTGCTGGTCCTGCTCCCCAGCAATAAGCTCCAGCAGCAGTGCACGATACCACCGGCCATCTATGCCACGGGCAGCATAGGGTGAACCCACTGTGGGTGATAAATCTTGCTCACACTGGTCATAAGCATGGCACATGGTATCAGAAAGGCAACTGATCTCCTGGGACAGGCTCTGCAACTGGCAGTAGATGCGGTGTGGGTCACAGACATGGGTCACTAGGACAGGCTCTGTCACACCCAACTGAAGCTGCGGGTAAAAGTAATCCAAGGCAGGTGACACAGGCTGGCACGACAGCAAAACATGGTGAAGCTGTGGCACAGCAGACGTTACAGGGGAACATGCTGGAGGCTGCAGCTTGAGCTGGTTCCTTAAGGGGCCGTAAGTCAGGCAGCGCCTGAGCACCTGGCAGAACCAACTGGGAGGGACCTGCCTGGCCAGGCCCAGGTGATGCATCTGGGCCACAAGCTGAGGCAGCTCAAGCACGACGAGCTGCGGCGTCATCACCTCCTGCACCAGACCAGACACCTCCTTGCCATGCAGGCAGCTGAGGAACTCCATCGCCTCCACGGTCCAGGTGGAGGCCGGCGCATCCCCACAGGCTACCACCCTGGGGCCTCCAGAGGGCATAACATCAGCCACAACGCAGCCCAGCACCTCCGGGGGCAGGCGGAAAAGCTCCTTGCAGCCCCGCGCCAGGTAATAGGCAGATGTGACCACCGTGCAGCCCTCGTCCAGCAGGAACACGCGGTAGTCCTGGCCGCGGCGACTCACCACGCAGCAGCGGTACCACAGTCCGACCACCTCTACCAGGCCCAGGTCTCCAGTGCGCAGCTCAGCCCCACCGGCCTCCAGCCTGCCGTGACCCGGGGCGGCCGCCAGGCGCTGCCCCGCCGCCTTCTGGATCTCGCGACGGAGGCGGACATAGTCAGCGCTGCGCTCGCCCAGCAGCCCCCACAGCCGCACGACGGGCACCTCGGGACGCAGGCCCACCGCGCAGACCCGCAGGGCCACGGTGGTGCCGGGGCTGAGCATCCCCGGGCCGGAGCTCACCCCTCGGGCGTCCGCCTTCGCCGCCCGCACGAAGCCAAATGGCCGCCCCTCCCTGGCCTCATAAGGCACGCGCCGCCCACGTGACCCGCGGGGAAGCGTTACGCGGCCGCCCAAGCGGTCGAGTCCATTTTCATCCACCGCGGGGGGGGACGGGGGACGGGGGGAACACGAGGGTCGGAGCGGGCTGGTACATCGGGCCGGTCCTGCTAAACCGAGAGTACTCGGAGGCGCCACACAGAGCGGGGGTTATCGCTGGGGCACGCTGGAGACGCCGGGCTCAGCCCAGCGCTCGCTGGTGTTGCCCTCGTCCGGAGTGGAGCGCTCGGCGCCGACCGGGGGGGCGGGGTGAAGGGCGAGCCCTCCGAGCCCTCTTAGTCTCCATTGGCCAGAGAGGGAGCTCGGGGCGGGGCGTAGGTGCAAGGGCTTGGCGGCTATTGGCCAGCGTGGGGGCGGCAGTGTGAGGGCGGGGTGGGGCGCTGGGGCGGCGGCGGTCTGTGAGGGGCCGGGCGAGGCGGTAGCCGTGGCCGCGATCGGCCGTTTGGAGCGTGGGAGAGGGACGGCGGGCTGAGGGACGGCGGGCTGAGGGACAGGCGGGCTGAGGGACGGCGGGCTGAGGGACGGCGGGCTGAGGGACGGCGGGCTGAGGGACAGGCGGGCTGAGGGACGGCCGGCTGAGGGACAGGCGGGCTGAGGGACGGCGGGCTGAGGGACGGCGGGCTGAGGGACGGCCGGCTGAGGGACAGGCGGCTGAGGGACGGCCGGCTGAGGGACAGGCGGGCTGAGGGACGGCCGGCTGAGGGACGGCAGCGTCCGGGGCTGTCCTGGCGATGATGGGGCAGCCGCAGGCAAGCACCGTCTCTGAGGGCCTCGGGAAAGGGGCAAACGGGGGTGCTGTGTTCGGTGGCCCCCTCCGGGTAGCCTGGGCTGTCGCACTGCACCATTTTGTCTGTTCGGCTCTGGAAGCGTGTGGTTTCTCCCCGGTTTTGACCGCCTTTTCCCAGGCAGACCTTTGAGGTTTTGAGGGGGCTGCCTTCTAGCCTTTAGGAATGGTCAGAAGCGGTGGGGTGAGGAAGAGGAAGGCCTGGGGCTTCACTGAGCCTTTCTTGGGCCACAGGAGAGGCCAGCTGAGGAACCTCGGTGCCGTCCTCGGGCTAGCGCTTGGCTTCCGAAACTGAAGCTGGTAAATCTAAATTAATACGGCCAAGTGCTTCACAGGGTAGAAACTTCTGCTTGAAAAGTTTGGAATTACAAAACTCTAAGAAGTAATGCAGAAAGTGGCAAGTGTTGCTATTCAAATTGTTTATTTGTTTTTTAATACAAAATGCTAGGAATCGGCAGTGTTACAAATCTCTAGTGTTTCATGCTCAAAAAAAAAAAAGAGCTTTATTAAGAGTTAAAACAGTTTTTCACTACAAGACTTTTAAAATTACTCTTTTTTTTTTAACTCAATAGATCAAGTACTTCTGCATGTCCATCGTCAGGGTTATCTGAGTAACAGGATTGCAGGCAGGACCACTCAGGATGTAACTGAAGGAGCAGCTTTGACTGGTGATGGTGTGCAAGAGGGAAAGAACTCAGAGTAGTTTCTCAGGCTGACAACTAGAAGAATAACAGTATTTCTAAACAAAAACTTCTGAGTCCCTAATAATGGTGAGATGATTTTTTTTCCAGGCTGAAATCACATACCCAAATGCACGCAGCCACAACAGATCTACAATACAATCAAAAAGTACAAGTGCAAGCCAAGAAGATGCCCAAACTGTATTTAATCAGAAATGGGCACATTGAAGATACTAGTTGCAAAGACTAGTCTAGAAGAAATCCTGAGTATTTACTCAGAGAACTAAGTCTCGTACAGTCTTTTCATTACTAGATATTGCTAAAAGCCAGCTTTGTTCTGTCTACATTATGATTGCTTTTATACTGCCTTTTTGCCTCCTGGTTGCCGAAGATAAGCCTAGTGACAAACAGCAGCAGTCCCCTTTCCTATGAAATCTAGAAAGCTTTAGGTTGTAAAAAAAAAATAAAAATAAATCACTCATATTCAAACAGTTTGTGTTTTCGAAGAGATCATTATATTTTCATCTAGATTTAAAATGGGCAGAGTGCGTATCTCCATGGAAAAGTGGTACCTTAATGACCCAGTCTACCACGTCAGCACTGGGGCTCTCACAGGACAAGTAGTTCAGCTGGGTCCTATGGACAGCATGTGTATTACAAGTCCTTCAAGAGGGGAATAGCGAACGAGGCTTTTGATTTCCTGGGAACAGGACTGCATTTCACTCATGGATGTTACTCAGATGGTTGAGTGAAGAGGTCAGGCAGTCTGTAAGAGGAACACAAACACTTCCACCTTTTGTGTAAAGCAAATTTGAAATTAAACTGCTTTAATGTTTTTCAGTCCCTAGCACTAAGGCTTGGTCTGCTGAGGCATCAAACTAATAAGCAGTAGTTCTTTGTGTGCAAATGTAATAATAACAAAAATTCCAAAATAATTTGATGCACTGCTTAGCCACAGATGTTCGGTGCTGCATTTTTCAACCTGTACTTGTCCTTAACGATAGGAACCATCTCTATTACCAAACAAGCAAACAGTATTATATTCTACTTGCTTGGTAGATTTATTTTTTTTTTTACCTCTGTTTACTGTTTCTGAAAGCTGATGCTGGCTGGCAGTGGAAGTATTATGGTGACAATTTTATCCTGTGGATAACTTAAATTTCATATCGCAGCCTGACAAGCAAATAGTATCCTTAAGTCATGGCTACTCCTAACCAGTAAGGACTGGATTTGGGGCAGCAACCTGTACATGTGATCCTACTGCCAATCTCCTAAATGCATTAGTTCTCTGTGGGGTCGGGATGCCTTGTGGAATGAGAATTAAGCTTTCCGCTTCTTCTTTGTTTTGTGAAAATTGAAGTGGTTTCATGATTTTAAAAAGAACTAACTCCACAGATCCTTCTGATTTGTTCATATGTAAGCCAGAATACCAGTGACCAAGGAGCCTGTGAAAGCAAACACTGAAGTTAGAGGTTTAAAACAGAAGTGACCCAGTAAATAAACCCACTAGGTTAAGCTGTCTCCTCTTAAGAATCATATTCTTAAGCTCAATCTCATATTATGTCTTTCATACAAAAATCATAGTGTCGCATATGGTTAGGGCTACTCAGTCATTCACAAGACACCTAAAACTTTTTTTTTTCAGATTGCCAACCCATAAATGTTTGACCTGAAATATTTCATCCTCAGGGACTACTTCAGGCTGAATGCTTTTTAAAAAAAATTTTAAAGGGTTTACTTGTTGTAAAACTTTAATCAGAAAATTACACGGTTCTCCTAGCATAAAATTTATATCCGGCACCCATTTAGTTGAGACGCTCTATTTATTTATTTTTTTTTGGCAGTAGATTGGTGTTTGGCAAAGGGCTGCCCTGTGCCTAGGAAACACCTTTTCCTGCTCCTCTGAAACACCCACTAAACATCCCCGAAAATAGAAGCCTTTGGGAAATTTAAGTTGGCATATGCTCCATGGAAATTTTTAGCTTAGTAGTAAACTCGCAAAGACCCCGTCAATACTGAATGTTCTCCTGCTCAGGGACACAGGGACTGGGCAACTGAGCAGAACCTTCCTACAACTGCGGCCACTGTTGTGCTCAGTTAAATTAGAGAAGGGAGGCTTTTGCCTTCGATCTTAGTGCTCAGTCTGGTGAATTAAACAGTGTCAAGACCTCGAAGCCAGCTGGCAGAGTCTAGATGTAATCATACTGTTAAATTCTTAGAGATTTAAATATAAAAAAAAAGGTTGTCACATCTAAATTTGCTATTGGGAATTGTCCCTTGCCCAAACTAACAGTCTAGACAGCCCAGTTCCAGTTCCCAGGCTCCAGCTGCTGCTTGGCTTAATTGTACAGGTGTAGCTTTAACGGCCCAGCAGTATGCAGGAGGCAGCCGCTAGCCTGAATACAAGAGGGGCAAAAGTGAGATCCGGGATGGAGCGGTAATAAAGCAATTCTGAGATCAGGAGAGGAGGAATGAAAGCAAGAGGGATGCAAAGGGAGTCCAGGGCTGGGAGCAAGAAGGGAACAAAGGAGAGTTTAGGAAGGGAGAAAGGAGGGAGCCTGCAATTGTAAAAAAAAGCAAGGAAAATCGCAAGGAAAATCACTAAGCAGGACAGCATTTTCCAAGTTAAAGAGATGCAGGAGCCAAGGTGGGGGAAGTGACACTGCATGCAATTGTATGCTACATTCAACTATGCTAACTGCAATTAAATAAATTGAGACACCCAAATAGTTTTGGAAAATTGTTGACACAAAAAGAACTCCTTACATTTTAATGCTACATTGTTCAACTGTCTTGTAAAGAGAGTTAAAAAGCACTTACCATTCGCATCCAGGTTGGTATAAAGCCTTTGTATAGAGACATAAACCCTTCACCCTGTACAGTTTGAATCAAGCAGTCTGTGGAAGACTTATACAGCAGACCTCTGGCAGTGTGCAAGGAGAACAAATACTGTTAGGATTACAAATATGCAATTTAAAAAAAACAAACCACCCCCCACCCCCACCCCCCCAAAAAAAAATAATGAGGTGAATTTGTACAAGCAAGAGCTCTTGTAAGCTCACTGGAGTCTCATCAGAACTGAAATCCACTAAGTAACTGGGTATGCTTGGGTGGTCATCACAACAAACCTCCCTGGACATGCAAAACTGAAACAATGAAATTATCATCAGAAAGATGAAGAGCAAATTAAAGACTTAGCACTTCACTCCCAGTGAAATCAGTGAGACTCAGGGTTTCAATTTTCTACTGAAAAGTTGGTCTCTGAAGTGTCTGTACCTTCCCTGCTTATCTCTCGGCTGGTTCATTATCCGGGTTTTGACCACGTCAGCAGGAGTTCCCAGAACAGCAGCTACCAGGCCAGAACAGCAACTGTCAGCAGCAACAGATACTTAAAGAAGAAACTAAGATTGATCATGACAATTTAAGCATCATGGTTCCAGTTATATATAATATATTAAAACAGTTATCATAAAGTCATGACTAATGCCTCATAACTTAACATAAACTTGATTTGGGAGGAGGCTTGCTGGTATTGCTCTTGCTCAGATGTCCTCCCAGCACCAGCTTCCCTCACCTCTGTGTGCAGTTCTGAGGCAGGGATAAAGGACCCACAATAGGAAATTTATGATACTGTTTACATAAAGCAGATTTCATCATAATTTGAGGCAGTAATAGAGGTTGTTCTGCAGAGTTTATATTGCTCACTCTTACGGTTTGCTAAAATTAAAACTAGGTTAGATAAAATAGTACCAATTCTAGAAAACCGAAAATTCCTGTGCTCTCACAGATGTGTGAGGTGTTTAAATGCATCAGCAAGGCACTTCTAGTGCGGGCAGTTTTGTAGCAATGGTTGCATCCTTTGTCTTGTGTCTTTTGTACAAAGATGTCCTCTCAGGCAAAAAAAAAAAAAAAGTAGTTATAAAGGTGCATTTTATCAGCAGTATCATGGCACAGAGAGGCAGATCAAGACAGTGATGCTGGAAATGCTCCGCAGCGGAAAAGGGGTAATTGCAGAATACTGCACCTGGCAACACTGTGAGTCACACTATTGTCCACAAGTGGCGTGTTCAGGAGCAAAAAGTGTTTCACCGAGTCATAAGTGGTCAGATCTGTAAAGAGGATAATGAGAAAAAACAGCATTGTCAGAAGGAAATGTCGCCTGTGCTGTTCATCGCTGACATAGGATAGAGGCTTGGCAAGACCTAAATTTCCAGTGCAGCTCCTCCCATTGGCACAGCTTGCACTCTGCCCCCAGTTTCTGATGGCGGTTGTGGCACCTAGGTCCTGTTGTTAGACTTGTGAGTATGTGCTCCCTTCTGCTACCGTCTCCTCTGATTTACCCTACGAATGATAAAATGGATCTCAAATGGAAAATTCTGCAAAATAACTCATTAACCAAACCCTGAAACATCACAATAAGGATGGTTCTACCTCTCCCGCTTCTGTGCAAGTGTTATAAAAATGTTAGAAATGTTAGACAAAAAAAGTAGATGATGTTATGGAAGTTATGTTCTTCGGAAAGCAGACATGAGTTATGGCATCTGTGCATCTGAATAAAAGCAGTGATCTGAAAGTTAATTAGCAGATCTGGGTTACATTTCCAATGTCCTGACCTTAAAACTTAAGAGCTCAGCCTACTAACCAGGATGACCCTCCCAGTACTTTGTAGTGCTTTACAGCCCAAACATATCCAGTGCAGATGATCTCCCACTCGTAAAATAGTTTGCTTCTTTAAGTTTACATGCAGAGACTGCACGTTAACGTTGTGTATGGAGATACATACCTTAGTTAATAGTCATTCTATAGCCCTTATTTAGCAGCTCCTGCTGCAAACATTACCCATCCAGTGATTCCTTTACTGCTGCTTAGCAAGGTGTAAGCTTACACCACCTCTGATTTTCTATCTTCCAAGGTATTTTTTGGTCATGCTGCTAACATATCCCTGTGCTGAATGACGTAGAAATCAGTAACCATCATACCAAAGAAATTGAAACATGCAAAATAAAAAATTGCCAAGGCAGTGTTATAATATGTGCCACCAAGCACAGAGCAAGTGTTTATGGTGGGCACCCACAGGGAATGTCTTTTGGTCCCAAAGACATCTCCCTCCTTACTTTATAAAGGAAGCAACTTTATAATGTTGAGCAACTGATGTCATCTACCTTGACTTGTGTAAAGCGTTTGACACTGTCCTGCATGACATCTTTGTCTCTAAATTGAAGAGACATGGACTTGACGGATGGACCACTCAGTGGATAAGGAATTGGCTGGATGGTCGCACTCATCATAGAATCATAGAATGGTTTGAGTTGGAAGGGACCTTAAAGATCATCTAGGTCCAACCCCCTGCCATGGGCAGGGACACTAGACATTAAACAGCGCCGGTCCCAATACCAACCCCTGAGGAATGCCACTCATCACTGCTCTCCTCTTGGACATCAAGCCGTTGACCGCAACTCTTTGCCCCATCCCTGGAAGTGTTCCAAGACAGGCTGGCTGGGGCTTTGAGCATCCTGGTCTAGTGGAAGGGGTGATTCTATGATATGATTCTATGATAAACAGAACCTCAGGAAGGAGAGCAAAGACTGTTCAACATATCCCAGCAGTTTTGGAGAGGCACAGGGAAGCTCTATCTGTATGTGGATGGACTGAGTGCTTGGATCAGCCAACCACTCGGGCAGCCACTTCAACTTAGAACCCTCAGTCCCTGCCTGAACTACACTGTAGGCGCACCCGTCTGTGGCTCCATCACACCATGCATGGGCTGTGGACCTTGTTGGTCTGGACACTGACCGATGGACCATCTCCCTAGCTCAACCTTGGACCTTTCTTATCACCACAGACCTGCTGGTGGTCACTGAGCTGTGTCTGACCCTGGTGACCCTCACCAGTCATGCTGGCTCAGCTTCCTGGCTTGGCCTCAGACCTGCCTCATCACCACACGCTTTCCTGAGGATCTGGATCTCGGTGGAACCTGGCTGCCTTCGCTGGCTCTGCCCTGCTCACCTTGCTCGGGCACCAGGGAGCTGGGTCATGGCTGGTGAGATCCCTGCTCTGCTGGCCGTGGGACCCCCTCAGCTCCCAGCTCACCATCCCTCAGGCACAAAGTGTTACTTTTAAGAAACTTGATTTCCACAGGAACAAAATGCTCAAGGTGGAAGTCACCTGCAGTGCACTTCAAACAGATGCCCAGTGTAGATAACCAAGAGATGAAGACCAGGGGAGTAGCTGACCTCTCCTTTCTTAAAGCTTAGATGCGACCTTAAGCGCTGGAGACCCAAATTATGAAATTTACCTCCCATGTTCACCAGGGCAGCTCTCTGGACATTTGGCACCCATCCAGCCCAAAGCCCCCGTATTCCTCCTTCAGACAGGATCTTCATGAACGCATGGTGCACTCCTCGAAACCTGAAATCAATATGCAACTAGTAGGTAGAGCCCAGCTATGGAGAAATATTTGCATATTCCAGTGTTTCGCTGCACCAGGTCCTCACACAGGAAAGGTGATTTATACCTGCAAGGATCTGGCCCTCCAGATCCATTTTTTGATCCATTTTTGGATCCATCTTTGACTTTCATGCCACAGTATTTTACCAAACATAACGGTTGCTGTGGTAAGCAGCAATCTGGTCACTAATGACAGATGACCCTTTGATCTCCCAGCTGGGTTGCAATGCTAAATGTACGAGATGCAAAAAGATGCCAGCAGTTTTGGATGCAAAGAGCAGTGTGTCCTGGTATCTGCAGAAGGGTCTCTAGCCCTGCTGTCTGGAGGTGACCCAGCCCTCCCCCGCGCCTGGGCATCCTGCATGAGCCATTTCCCCCATCTTTTCTTCCAGCTTCCCTTCTTCAGAAATCATCCTTCCCTCCCCCAGCAGAGTGCTGGCACAGACATGCTGTACATGTGGGATGTGTGAGGGTTTGTGGTCTCTGGGACCAATACATCAGTGTTTTGGGTTTGTGTGGCGGGGGGTTGGTAGCAGGGGAGGGGGCTACAGAGGTGGCTTCTGTGAGAAGCTGCCAGAAGCTCCCCCAGCTCCAAGACAGACCCACTGCTGGCCCAGGCCAAGCCCATCACTGATGGTGGTAGCACCTCTGGGAGAGCAGAGTTAAGAAGGGGAACCTGCAGGGAGTGAGGGGATCGGAACGTGAGAGGAACCCCTGTGCAGACAGCGAGGTCAGTGAGGAAGGAGGGGAGGAGGGGATGGCCCTGCAGCCCGCGGTGAGACCAGGCGGCAGGCTGTCCCCCCCCCAGCCCCTGGAGGGGAGCGGGGGAGCAGATGCCCACCCGCAGCCCGGGGAGAGAGGAGCCCACGCCGGAGCAGGGGGATGGATGCCCCCCAAGATGGCCGCTGCTCCCTGGGGAAGCCCGTGCTGGAGCAGGCCGTGACTGAAGGACTGCAGCCCCTGGGAAGGACCCACGGTGGAGCAGGGGAGGAGTGAGGAGTCCTCCTCCTGAGGAGGAAGGAGCGGCAGAGACAACGTGTGATGAACTGACCCCAACCCCCATTCCCCATCCACCTGCGCTGCTGGAGGGAAGGAGGTAGAGAAAACCTGGAGTAAAGTTAAGCCCGGGAAGAAGGGAGGGGTGGGGGGAAAGTGTTTTTAAGATTTGGGTTTACTTCTCATTATCCTTGTTTTGATTTGATTGGTAGTAAATCAAACTGATTTTGTTTTTTCCCCAAGTTGAGTCTGTCTTTTGCCCGTGGCCATAAGTGGTGAGTGATCCCTCCCTGTCCTTGTCTGAACCCACGAGCTTCTCTTTATATTTTCTCCTCCTCATCCCACCAGGGGCTGGGGGGCGGGAGGAGTGAGCGAGTGGCTTTGTGGTGCTTTGTTACTGGTTGGGCTTAAACCACGACAATCAGGATAAGGAAGGTGAGTATAAATGGAATAAGGAGGAAGTCTCGGATCCCCCCACCCTCTCCGCTACCCAGAGCCGTTGTATGCCTCTCAGGCACTGCTCTACCCCCAAAAGGGCTTCCAGCATCTTGGGAGAGAGGGTTGCAGAAAACAGAGAGAACCACATCCTTGGCCAAACAGTAATCATTAACAGGAAAAAAACCACCAGCTTCAAGAGGAACTGACCGTAACGGCTTTCCTTCCAACTTCCTTTTTCCTTCCATCTGCATCTGCACCTTCACCAGATCAGTTGGGCTGGCAAAAAACTGTCCGATGGCGCCCGCAGACATGCCTCCGACTACAGCTTTCCTGCGAAACAGGGAGAAAAAAATGTGCTCCAGAGTACAGTGAAAATCTTCACAAATTGCAGTACCTGAGCTGAAGAGTTCAGCAGCACAACCCAGGTGAAACAAGTATAAATGATTATTCCTTATACTAACAGCCAAAGTTAAGGTAATAATTGTGGCGACTGCGGGTAGTTAAGGTAGTCAGTAATACTTCTGTCAATTTTTAAGAAAGGGTTAAAACTTATCTGGGGGAAAAAATCAAGTGATTATATGTCACCAAGATGCTCTGCTTCGTCTCCAGGTTACATTATGCTCCTCGCTTGAGGTTTAAAGGCAGGATGGCAATGTACACAAGTAAGGGATGGTGCTACTGAATGCCAGTCAGAAATTCTAAACTGCTTGCTGATATATAAAACTTTTCTTTATCTCCTAATGCTACTAGATGAGTTGTGTTAATATTGTGGTTCTACTTATTTTAGAAGAACCAGAAATTTCAATATTATCCATAGTTCCCCCTACCCATAGCACCAGGCATGATAAGTATTTTGTATTAGATTTTATAAATGCCATCCTAAACCTGGTTACATTTTGGACCCAAGATTTGATTTTGGAGTAAAATACTTGATTGGATGTGATAAAGTGTATGATTATAAAGGTACGTGACCGACATTTTAACAGTAAAGATTTGACAATTAGAAATAACCAATTTTTGCAAAACTTCTATAAAAATCTGCTCATTCCCCACAGCCAGAGACTTAATTCTGTGGCTGTATGCCACTTGCATTGTCAAAAAAGAGACTGAGTGAGATTTAACTGTTGCTAAATTAAACTTGCAAAACAAAGACTTTGGGTTTGCTTTTTATGGGGATCATTTGTCTCCTCAGGAAGGATGCACAGATTTAACTTAGGCTGACATCCATCATACACACATGAACAAAACAGCGTTTTTTCCTTCATCATCTGCCTCTTCAGTAGCCAGGAAATTTCCATCTCTCAGGCTAAGATACAACAACAGAACCAGCAAACCTTCGTATTCCCCTTGCTTATAATCCAATGGCATAATAACTTCTTACCCAGGCAGTACGACAAGCAGCAAACAGACAAGCGTTGCCATACTGCTGCTGCACAACACCTAGCAGGACCCATCCCTTCAGCAGCTGGAAATCTGAGATGTACCACCCCTCACTTCTTTTCTGGATATTTGAGATGTCCATCATACCTTTGGAAATGTATCCTCACCCCGTGTGGAGCTCATCAAGCTCTCGGGTGACCTCGTAGCTGAGCAGGGCACAAGCTGCAAGTCCAGCTTGGCTCAGCTGAACCTCTGGTTTGCATTACCCAGGCAGCTGTAGGATTAGTCACGGTTACTCACGCTGGTGTCAGGTTTGTGCAATAGCTCACAGCTTCTCCAGCAGCCATTACACACAGCTGTACGGTCGGCCACAACTCACCTGCACTTCGCAGTATCGCCTGGCCCACACAGAAATAAAAGAGTTGCTACTACATCGCAGACCTTGAGTCACAGTAAAGCTGCCCTGCCTCCACTCTCATCCAGGCTAATCCCTGCCAGCCCAGGACAGCTGCTCCTATCCATGCGGTTTATCATGTTTCTCCATCTCTTTAGCAGAGTATCTTTATTGGTCCTAGTTAAGCCTCTGAGACACTTATTACAATATTTCTTAGTCCTCTTCCCAGCTGAATGAAAAGATACTGCCCTGAAACTAAAATCAGAATGTCTGTGTCTGTGCTTAAACCCCTGCTTTATATTTACCCTCTTTAGTATAGGCGAGCCATGAGGAAAAGACAGCTTTTAGGGCTGCAGGATTCCCCAAACAGGGGAATCCCCAAACAGGCAAAAGCATAAATATGCAACTTTACCAGAAAGGAAAGCTTTCATCCTCAGACCTGCCAAGCACGGAGTCACGGAGATGTTCATACACAACCATCCGAACGCCAGAGTACACTGTGGAAAACAAAAGCAGGAGACAATTCTTGGGTCTGCCATTTCTGGAGGTCACGCTGTGATAGAGAGGCCAAGAGATTGGTTATAAAACACTCCAGAGCTTGCCTGGGTCAGCTTGTCACTGCTCTCACATTCACCATCAAAACGGGGAAAGCGAGGGGGCTGCCTGGTAGCAATGCTAGAGCCAGAACTTTTTTAGCATCAGAGAATTTCTCTGGCTGAGCCATGAGAGACAAGCCATGAGCATGGCTTATGCCCGCACGCTAAAGAGACACGACAACATTGCTTCCCTCTTAGCTGGTGCCAAGCAGAAAACCTCCTACAAGTGCTTTTGAGGTTTGTTGCTGTGACCATATTTCTGAATAAAACATAGAAAGCTGTTACCTGTGGCCAAACCACTAATGTGTTTCTTCATCCTAGTGCTTGCAACCTTATCTTTTTTTCCCAGCCCATCCCCACTTCCCTCAAATAACAGATATTTATTGTTCTGAGGACTCTGAGTGCCTGCTTGAGCTGAAGACCTTCCTGCAAAGACGGCAGGGAAATTATATTTTGTTTTCCAAGAAGCCAGAATAAGGCTGTGAAGGAACAGGCAAGAGAGGGAAGAGACAACATTGAGCCAGAATCCCATATATTTTGAAGTGGGATTGCAGGGTAGACTGAAGAGGTCCTCACAGATATATTTAAAGTACAAGCAGATAAGGCAAGCTCACTCCAACAGGCTGTTGGCCACAGAAGGCAGGACCCAAACTTGTCCCACCGTGAGCAGATAGTCACCTATGTGGCGGTAGACGGCCGGTGTGGCTCCTTGCCAGAGCTTTCGTACGCCCTCCTCTCGCACAATGCCAGCCGCGGTGCGTAGCATCCCGCGGTAAGCGACCGCCTGGCCGGCGGCAGCCGCTCCATTGCGGTGAACGGCAGCTTCACCTTGGACCTGCAGTCGAGTTTTCGTGAGATCCAGGGGAAACGTCACTGAAGGGAAAGAGCAGGGAACAAACGTGAATGCAAGTGCAGCTGCGGGGAAACCTACCACGCTGCTGCCGTTCGTGCCGCAGCCCCCCTGCCAGGCGGCCAAGGGGTCTGTGTAAGCACCAGCAGGGACCATACCCAAGGGGGGGTGAAGGCGATTCGTGGAGAACAGGAGATGCACGTCCAGATCTGTTAAAAGTGGCTCTGGGCATGGGTAACCAAAATACATCCCTGTCAAACACCAAGTCTTTCTCCCTTATTTCCTTTTGCAGATTTGTTGTACAATACGTGTACTTTCCAAGAGACTCTGGATTAAAAATCCTGTTCCAGTTACTCCCACAGAATAAAGATCAGTCACATCTCTTATCGAGCGTGTGGCCTCTCCAATTCTGCCCAGCATAGTGGCAGCACACGTTACAGTCAAGAACAACCCCACAGTGGCCGTTGTAATGCAGACACACGTGCAGGTGAGCATCTATCCTGCAAACCACCCTAAACCATGCTGCTTTTCTGATGCAGACACAAAAATTATGTTTAGCCTGTTACTTCTCTCACTGAAATAACTGGTGGCTAGGGAAGGTGGTCCAACTCGATCTCAGCTTCCCAGGGCTGCTCCTGAAACTGTGTGGGTACATATTTGCTGCCCCTAATTTCAGTTCCAGGCCAAAAGTGTCTCACTGGGTGATGGACCTTCCCAGGCGGTGAGTGCCCAGGAGCAGGGGTTGTGTTTGGTTCAACACCTCTGTGACACACCATGCTACACGGTCATTCCAGAGCAGGACTCAGAGGCAGTAGGGGAATGCAGTCACCACTCAAAGCCTCAGCAGATTTACGGTCTATTTGTGCATTAAGTTTGGTATTCATGTTTAAAGAACAGCAGAGATTGGGAAGTTGCAAATTATTAGAGCAATGCAACAGACATGCCTGTAAGAAGAGCTTGTAGAAATTATATAGGGTATGCTAAGAAATTCCAAATCAGTTACTGATCACAAAGTAGTGCTGCGCAGATCCTGGGGTGCTTCTTTCCATGCATTTCAGCAAGCAGTTTACTACACTCCATTTTTACAGACATGTCCACTGTAACCAGCTATGTAAGGTTCGATTTTTCTTTGATTAATCTGCATTAACGTTGAAAAGCAAATTCCTGAAGGAGTCAGCCCCTTGCTACTAACTTAGGCAACAGATCATCCTGCCTCCTCAGTCTTCTTCCAGAAACCCAGCAACCACAAAGCTTAAATTAGTCACAACTGCTCTGTGTTAATGAGTGCAGCCCTTCGGTCTCAGAGACGAAGATTTCAACCTGAAAAACCCCTCCCTCCAGCCACAGTCAGGCGGCATAAAACACTTGCAAGGGTTAAATTATTGAAAAGTCACGACAAGCAGAGTGGAACGAACAGATTTGCTGGAGCGGAAAAGCCAGAGCAACACTGAGGAACAGAGTCTGGTGACTGAAGTTCCCCCTGCCCCCCATAAGTAAATTTTGACCCCCTTCCCTCTCAGAAAATCAGAGTGAGTTGTACCTAGTTCTGCCACAGCCGCTGCACAGGCGGACAGAGCAAATTTGCTGGCTCGGGGCCATCTCTCTGGAAGAGGTAAGCTCTTCTCTTCTTCCGCGGGTGACATCCAGCGTCTAACATGAAACAAGGTTAACCAGCCACCCTGCGAGGAGGGTCTGGAGCAAAAGCAGACCCTAGCTCAGCTCTGTTCTGGGTCGTTTAGGAGGCAAATTGCTGAAGGTCATGTTTCTCTAGTGCCAGCACCAGGAACCGCAGCAGCCCAAGTGCCTCCTGCAGAGCTGCGAGGTCCTTGTGCAGCGACACAAGAGACTCCTGCGTAACAGGCTCCTGGGAAATGTAGTCTGTCACCAACTCTGCCAGCGAGCCGGCAGCACAAGTACAGTCACACACGCAATTTTGCCCATTATCTATGTTAAAAAAAAAAAAAAAAAAAAAAAAAAGATTAATGAGAACTCAACATTATGAGAACATGTGTGGGGTCTGTTTGCTTTATGGGGTGCTGTCACTGACAGCAGTTCCTCGGGAGCCCTAAACCGCATCCCCACGTCAAACAGCTGCACAGGCATCCGAGATGGATGAAATCAATGCAGATCTGGTTTAACGAAAGCTGCATTACCAACAGCTACATGCCGAGCTGGAGTGCTTGCAGCAATTCACGTCTCCTGGGGATTAGGCACAGAGCAGTGCAGCTTGAGCAAGGGGCACAGAAACCTGGGAAGACAGAAGCCAATCTCTGCCCAAAGCCCCGTATGTGAAAAGTTTAAAGCTTTTCCTAGCTGATTGCTGAAGTCCTGTTAATTGCGTGCCAGTCCTAATTTTTCTTAAATTACTGTGGGCATATTTAGGTTGTAATCAGCAAAAAAAAGGTAAGGCATCGCTAAGTTAATCATTAGCCATTAATCACTAACCCTCATGCTGAGGATTTGAGGATTTTTTAGGTCACAGAAACTTATCCCAGAACACCTCCGCACACCCCTGTCTGACTGCCTACCATTTTGGTGTGCAGTCCCGGTCACAACGATTCAGACAAATGAAGGGCGTAACGCAGATGAAATATTCAGCTGAAGTCAGATGAATTTATCTCATCGGTCACCAGTGATCAGTATTAAATTGGATCCTTCTTTGGGTTAGAATGCATTAGAATTCATGCAGCGATAAAACAAACTACCAACAAACCCCTGATTAAAATGGGAAGAAGGCATATTGCTATTTAATGCAAACCTGCCTGGTTGCAGTGAGGGTACAAGTGGTTCAGAGCCTTATTCTAGACCGTTTATGCAATCTACTGTTGGCACTTTTGTGCCTCCCTCCATAGCTATTGTCCGGGCTTGGGTCAGCTTGTACCACTATCAGCCTGTATATTATTGATTCATAATTTAGGTTGGAGAGGACCTCTAGGGGTCATCTAGTACAATCCTCTGCTCAGAGCAGGGATAGCTTCAGAGTTACATCAGGTCGCCCAGGGTCTTGGTTTGGTCACCTTCTGAAAACCTCCAAGGATGGAGATTTCACAACTGCAGCCTGCTCTGGTGCTTAACCACTTTGTGAACATTTTTTCCTTATATTTGGTCAGAATTTCCCACATTGCATCTTATGTCCATTGCCTCTCATCCCTTAGATGTACACCTCTGGGGACAGTCTCACTCTGTCTTCTTTATAACCATGCTTTAGGGGGTGGAAAACAACAACTAGATCCCTCCTGAAAATAAACCCCATAACACTGCGGCATCCTATGGAGAGAGCAGCTCTCTGTGGTCATTTTTAGTCTGGGGAAATAAGTTCTTTTTTAAACCAGACTGATTTGAGGATGGCAGTGAGGAAGAATTTTCTCTTCCCACAGGATCTTTGAAATGACCCTGACCTGGAGACGGACGCTTGTGTGGACAGCTCTGTCATTTGTGGAGCAGAGAAGGGCCAGTGCTCACGGAGGTCGATCAAACAGCTGGAGTTTATACATCCCCAGATCCTGAGGGACGCAGCTCCAGCAGAGAGGACCCTTCCTATTTATTTATTTCAGTTTTCAGTGAGACAGCATTTTCTGGTTTCTGTCCAAAGCCAGTTTGATCAAAGGTTGCATATGCAGGGAGGGAGTGTGGACTTCAGATGCGGTGGAAACACAGCAGCAGGGTCTGGGAGGGCTGTGTGCTGCCAGAGAAAGGCAGCCAAACTGCCCCGGTCCTCTCACCTGCTTCCCTCAGTGGTGACTCTGTTAGTTTACATTGGAAAGACCATTAACTATTATCTGCCCAGGACTAGGACCTAGTCTGAGGAAAGACTATCACACCATCGTACTGATTGTGTCCTCCTCCCAACAGTGCCTTTCAGTAGTGTCTTGTGTCCTTCACCAAATTGTGCCCCGGAAGCAGAAGCTAAACAAACAAACAAAAAATGTCCAAACCAAACGCAAAAGGCTTTAATGAATGTCTTTCTCCACAGAGGCTTAAGGGCTTGTTGTACCCATATACATAGATCACGTTAAACTCAGTAATCAGGCTGTGTGTGTAATGAAAGTATACTCCAATATTACAAGGCCTTTAGCTCTCTTATCACTTTAGCCCTTTGTAGGAAAAGAAAGAATTTAATGGGTAAAATAAAACCAGGAAATACACATACAAATGGCTGTGATAGCTAAACACAGAAGTGTAGTAATATCACAGTTAAAAGTGATTTATCTGTTCCTTCAGACAGTTTGCGAAATGGAGATCCACATCCTACTTACAGTTCACACATTTGGGCGTCTGCACCTATGACCAGCGTAGGTAACATCCCAACGTATTTCAGCATGACTGTTTAATGAAGGCCACAGAACTGTTTTTCATAGCTCTTAACCTCCTACCATCAGGTGTATTTCTGCTGTGCTACTTTTACTGTACTGTCCACAGGTACAAAGGTTCCTGTCTGTGCAGCTATTCCTGTATAGGAATGGAGACACTTTTAATGGAATAATCGTCTTTGTACAAACTGATGTACAAATTGTGCACCATACAAACAGTGTGGTGTTCCCATGCTATGGTCTTACAAAATATAATAGCGAAGAACGACAACCTTCTCCTAGTAAAACACATAAAGCTAGTGAGTGGGTAAGGCTTCTGGGTTAGTACTTATTGACGTTTTATAAAAATATACATGAGGACAAGTTCAAGCACAGTTCAGGTCTACCTCTTACTCGGGCACCAGCGTGGTTTTATTCTGGTGAGACCTGGGAGCACAGGTACAAAGAGAATGGGACAGAACTAGGTAGGGTTCAGGAGGAAGGACATGGGGAAACAGTTTTGGGGGCAGAGCCAGAGAGGCTGAGACTGATTAAAAAGGAAACACAGGTGTGAAGGTAGTATTTGAGTAAAGGGAGACAAGTAAGATGTGATGTACAGCTGGATGCTTGTCTATGGAGCAAACAGATGAAGAGCTAGAAAAGGCTGAGCAGGGCTTGTTCAACCAAGGAATCTGGGCCTGAGGATCAGGTCCTGGGGACTTAGCAGAAGAAGACATTTTGACAAAGAGCCAGAGCAAAAGAAGACAAAATCACAAAAAAAACCCCAGCTGAGGCTGGAAGGGATCTGGAGACTGGCTAGTCCAACACCCTGCTCAAAGCAGGGTCACCTAGAGCAGGCTTTCAGGGCTGTGTCCAGCTGGGTTTTGAATGTCTCCCAGGACTCCCCAGCCTCTCCATGCAACCTGTTCCAGTGTCTGACCACCATCATGATAAAAAAATAATTTTAAGTGGAATTTTCTGTATTTCTTTGTGCCCACTGCCTCTTGCCCTTTCACTGGGCACCGCTGAAAAGAGCCTGGCTCCATCCTCTTTGCACTCTGCCTTCAGGTGTTCATACACACGGATAAGATCCCCTGAACCTTCTCTTCTCCAAGCTGAACAGTCCCAGGTCTCTCAGCCTTTCTTCATAGGAGAGATGCTCCAGCCCCTTTATGAACTTTTTGGCACTTCACTGGCTCACTCCAGTCTGTCCATGCCTCTGTTGCACTGGGGAGCCTACAATTGGACCCAGCACTCTGGATGGATCTCTCCAGCCATGAGCAGATGAGGAGGATCACCTCCCTTGTCCTGCTGGTCACGCTCTTCCTAATGCAGCCCAGGGTGCTAGTGAGTGCAAAGGCACGTTTCTGACTCATGTTCAACATGGTGTCCACCAGGACCCCCAGATCTGCAAAGCTGCTTTCCCCCCAGGTGGCCCCCAGTCTGTACTGGTACATGGGGTTCTTCCTACCCAGGGGGAGGACTTGGTATTTTCCTTTGTTGAACTTCATGATGTCACTTTTTTGCCAAGGAAGATTGGACCAGATGATCCTTGAGGTCCCTTCCAGCCTGGTATTCTATGATAAGTCCCTGTTTGCCCATTTCTCCAGCCTGTCGAGGTTCCTCTGAATGGCAGCACACCCATCTGGTCTATCAACTACTCCTTCTGGTTTTGCATTGTCTTCAGACTTGCTGAGGGTGTGCAGGGGTAGGCTGTGAGAGCACTTCCTAGGTTTTTTTATACTTAATCAATTCTGTACGTATTTTTGGTGTGCCACTTCACTCATGCAAAGAAACCAATCTGACCTCTCTGAAATCTTGTCTTCTGACATTGCAGTGATATTATAGGGGCCACCAGCAGGTTTTGAATTGTCAGTTCAACCTCCGAAGCCTTTCTCTGCTCCTCAGACACTGGACGCACATCTAGCCTTTAACGAGATGGTCTCAGACAGGTGAAAGATACCTTTCATAAGGCTTACTGCTTCAGGTGACGCCTGCAGAATTTTCTTGCCATCTGCCTTGCTGAAAGCTATATGTCTGCAAATCACAGCCTCTCTGCTTTATAATCTTGATATTGCCAAAAAAATAATTTTTTTAACTGAAGAAAGCGATGCACTACTTTGCCACGGTGTGCCTGGCTGCATCCCTGGCGGCTCGGGTAGCCTTCCAGCAGCTGGTGCAAAGTTCAAGGGTTTGTTACAGCAACATCTAAGTTTTGCAAGCAGTGGAGTTGGCACTCATCCCAGAGCAGAGGAGGATTGCCTCTGCTTTTTCCAAAACAAGGGCTTGTCCCCTGGACTGCTTGGTGCTTTGACAGCTTGTCTCCTTGGCAGTGATCAGCTGGCAGGACTGATAGAAGAGGCCGTATTCATTGACTTGGGTAATCCAGGCCAGCACAGCCGTGCTGGGTGCTGTGTCAGGCGGAGCAGCCGCTGCGGCAGGCAGCGAAGAGGCAAAATGGCTCTTGCTTTCCTCTTGGCAGCAGTCCTGGGACTTCTTATTGTCAAGGCCGTTTTGTTTCAGCTGAAAAACCTGAGCTCCCCTCCTTGCATCAGGAGCTGGATCCCTTGGTTTGGAGCTGCGTTTCAGTTCGGGAAGGCTCCTCTGGAGTTTATAGAGCAAGCTAGAAGCAAGGTAATGGCTGTGGTGGCATGCCTGCTCGTGGGTGAGTGCTCGGGCTGGCTGCCTGCAAGGGGAAAAGTGAGGGGAAACTTCGACATTAAGTTTGCCCCTTTCCTGTCACATTTTGTGACATCAGGAGCATTTAGCGGGTGAAGGATTGGCTTTGTAACAGTAATGTTGCTAAGTTGTGGATCTGATCCAGGCATGATCTCTGTGCTGTGATCATCCTGTCTGGACCCAGCACCTCTGCTGTTTTGCTGTTGCAGTCTGGCTACGTGTTAATCTTGGTTTCAGATAATGTGGAAAGCCCTGTGCCAGGTGCTGGGACCAGGAGACTAATTATTTGGATGCCTAGAGTTAGGTGAGATTTCTGAGTACCAGCTGGTGTCCCTCAACATTCGAGAGACACAGGCATGCTTGACAGGCAACTTTTTCCATCCTGAAAAACTTACCAAAGAAAGATGGGTGTGAGGATTTACCCCCTGGACATGCCTTCCTTTCTCTATGTCTGTCTGGTAGATAGAGCCGACATGATTAATTTAGATTAGATGTTTAATTTCTAAGCAGCTAATACAAACTAGCGTAAACCCCACTTGCCCGTTTTCATCTAGTGATGATACCACCTAGTACTGATGCAATATATTCAGCTTCAAGTGTTCAATACTGAAGGATCGCACAGCCCACTACTTGCAAAAACTAGCTAAAAATGAAACCAGTCAGTCTTATCAATGGAGTCTAAGGGCAGTTCAGCTCAGTTTCAAAAACAGAGGTATGCAGTAGCTGGTCAGATGAATTGGTTTGTAGGCTCCCCTGACTGCATAGACTCGATCTCTATTGTCTATAATGGGAGCTTAGGCATCTTGCTCACATGTAATCATCTAAAATAAAGTGTTCCAATCTTTAATTGAATGTGACCTTAATTGAATAATTACGTGTTATTGCAGGTTGCTATTAGTTCTTTAAGCACATTGTAATGTTAATTTAAAATTTAAAAAATCTAATTTAAAAACAAACACAGTACAAGTTCACTGATTTTTATCCAGCCTGATGATGAGGACATGCTGTTATCCATAAAAAAGCAACCTTAGCAATTCAGCTGTATTAAAACAATATTTTATTTATTATCACCCAGAGAGTTTAAACCGTAATTCTTTCTTTAATAATTTACAGTTGAAGGACACAATCAAAATTCAACTGATGTCAAGAGGAATCTTTTCCTCAGCTTCAAAGAGCTTTTGATGAAGCAGGCTTTACAATACAGACCCAGACAACAAAAGAAATGGTTAAAGTCAATGGCATAAACTATGTGAGCAAGGTGGATTCAAGGCTTTTCAATATTCCAAACATATCAACAGAAAACTTTTCTCAGCCTTGTCAGCAATGTATCCTGAAAAAGAAAATCAAGTTCCTTGATGTGTCTAGAGACTTTATGAAAGCCTTAAACCTTTCCATATGTACAACAACTTTGCCAAAAGAAGGTGGTGTGCATATAAATCTAAATGCTGGGCTTTTGATTTCTAAGGCTTTTGCCTGTGAGCAGAAATTGCCTTGACTAAGAAGAAGATGTTAAAGGTGCTTCATTTCCTAATTTCAATTTTTTATACCTACATCTGACAGCCTGTAGATGTTGCATATTTGTTTGCTTGTTTAGAGTCTCTACAAATATCAGTGATCTTTTTCATAATGTAGTGTCCTGGTTTCAGCTAAGATAGAGTTAATTTTCTTCCTAGTAGCTGGTACAGTGCTGTATTTTGGATTTAGTATGAGAATAACATTGATAACACACTGATGTTTTAGTTGTTGCTAAGTGGTGGTTATCCTAAGTTAAGGATTTTTCAGTTTCCCGTGCTCTGCAAGTGAGCAGGCACACAAAAAGCTGGGAGGGAGTGTGGCCAGGACAGCTGACCCGAACCAGCCAAAGGAATATTCCATACCATAGAACGTCATGCTCAGTATATAAAATACAGGGAGTTGGCCAGGTCAGTCAGCAGGTGGTGAGCAATTGCATTGTGTATCACTTGTCTTTTCCTGGGTTTTATTTCGCTCTCTTTTTGTAATCTTCCTTTTATTTATTTATTTATTTATTTATATTATTAAATTGTTCTTATCTCGACCCATGAGTTTTACTTCTTTTTTTCCAATTCTCCTCCCATCCCACTGTGGGTTGGAGGAGTGAGCGAGTGGCTGCATGGTACTTAGTTGCTGGCTAAGGTTAAACCATGACATGTAGGAATTCAGAAGTGAATACTTACTGCTGAAAGTTTTGAGAGGGCTCTAGGATATTAGAATAAGGGAAAAAGAAATAATGATTTATGCATCAAAAACCCTCCCTGAACATAAGTCTCAATAAACTCCATCTATTCTGCTTAAAGCTTGTTAGCTATTTTGATATTAATTTTTAAACACCTGTACAAGAAAGAAATTGTTGGTATTAGCAGAACCTTTAAACTAGAGAAGAAAAGGAAAAAAAAAAACCAACAGTAAAAAGATGCAGGAGTGGGAACTTCTTGTCAAAAAAAAAGTAGATTGAAATAGGTAGGATTATATATTTTTGCAATGTAGGTACTGTGCTATGGCAGCCAAGAGATGCAGTAGATTTGAGTTCTTTAAATCTAGGTAGGTTGTATTGTTTGAACTGTAATGTAATTCAAATATAAAATGTTAATCTCAGAAAAGGAATCTCTTCTACTCTGCAGGAGGTCAGACAGGCCCCTGTGATGTTCCCTTCTGGTCTGTAAGTCTACAAATTCGGGTCTGATTCATGTTCATCTTTGTGCACTTCTGAGCCAAGGTGTATAGAGAGCAGGAAGGACCAGGTCCTCCCTCCTCCTGACCTCGCAGCAGCACTGAAGTCCTGGGGGTCCCATCAAACATGGTAACAAAACAGTAATATGAAATCTTTGTCTGTTCCAGCATGGGCCTATATTCACAATATTCGCTCTGGGAAAACGGTTTACCTTTGTGACTGAGGAAGAAGGAACTGAAGTATTTTTTAAATCTAAAGACTTAAATTTTGAACAGGCAGTACAAGCAGCTGTCAAGAATGCAGGTAAATGAGACCTAGCTCTTTTTTAATCGAAATCAGATCTAGTTACCCAGGAACATTAAAGCCTAATCCAAAGCCCATGGGCTTTTTGATCATGCTTGAAATGCTTATCTTGACCCATGACCACGCTACAAAATGAAGGTGAAATTAAATTCCTTTGTGAAGATCCAGCACTGTAAGCCTGCAAAGTGATTTGGATTCAGCCTCAATGGATCAAAGCTTTCTGAACCAGGGACTGTTATTACTTTTATCATTAGGCAACTCCAGTTTGAGATCAGGTCCTTTTCTGCGGCTAGACACTCCACCTATGTGTACCAGGTCTGGAGCAATAGTAAGTTGTCCTATCACTTAATTTGAAAATTAGCTTGTAGCAATAATTAGCTGTTACCCTGTAGTACAACAGTCATTAGAAAGGTATGAGGTATATATCCCATCCACAGTGGCATGCTCCGTCAGCTCCTGTGCTTATATCCACGTGGAATCACACAGACGAGAATTCTTTGAGTAGTTTGGCAATTTTGGACTGTGAGATGAGAGAAAAGCAAGTTGGCAGAAAGATTAAATCACAGAATCACACAAGCCCTGTGGCTGGAAGGCACTGCTGGACATCGCCTAGTCCAAGCCCCTGCTCGGAGCAGTGTCAGTGACAGCAGGTTGCTCAGGGCTGTGTCCAGTTGGGTTTTGAGTATCTCCAAGGGTGGAGACTCCTCAGCCACCCTGGGCAACCTGTTCCTGTGTTTGACCATCCTCATAATAAAAACTTTCCTATGTCTCTGTGGAATCTCTTGTATTCCCATTTGTGCCCATTGCCTCCTGTCCTGAGAAAAGATTGGCCTCATCTTCTTTACTCCCACCACCAGATTATTTATCCACACTGGTAAGATCCCCCTGAGCCATCTCTTCTCCAGGCTGAACAGTCTCAGCTCTCTCAGCCTCTCCTGGTGTGACTGAGAGGATGCACTACTATAGCATGAAGACTCAAACTGTTTTTCTTGGATTAGTTTATTTTTCATTTCAGTCAGTTTTGTGGAGTGCATGCACCTCTCTCTACATCCACACTGAAGCTGGGGGAAAACTCTGCGTTGTTGATTCTGGCACTGAAGCTTCATGAGACAGGAAGATGTTACACAGACTGGTAGAAGCAGAGGGCTCACCAAAATCTTCATAGGATTAGAAGAAAGCTTTCTGGGAATTTTACTCTAGGAAAATGAGGGTTAAGGCATTTAAATTAGAGTCACAAGTTACGTGTAAAATTTTTCACTCTATCTTTCAGTGAAAATGTACTTCATCTACTTTCCAAAACATTTCTGTTTCTTTTTGTATTTAGTTTCTGTCCCTGCAGAAGCATTTTATCAGAACTATGGTAACCTCTACATCATGATGAAGGGAAAAATGGGTCCTTCTAATCTGCACATGTTCACGGTTACTTTGTGTAAGGAACTAAATGAGCACATGGCACACCTGGGCACGGAGGGCACAGGTGACCTCAATGACCTGGTAAGGTAAGGGAGTTTTGCAGCACATCTGTAATGCATGGGTATCCTATATGGGAGCAGAGATGTTACTGTAAAGCAGGTGGAGGTCAGGCTCTCAGGTTTTAGAAAATCTGTGTCAGGATATTCATTGCTGCTTCACAGTTTCAGGTGGCTCACAGAGTGGGCAGGGTTTCATCTAAAGGTCTTTCTCCCAGCTAGGAGAAATGTCTATATTACCTATTTGGAAGAAAAAAGAAGACACAGCATCTTCCAGCAAACCCTGTTTCCCAAAAGACGGCATAAAAACTTCACATGTTTATAAAGAACTTAAGAACAGACAAAATGCTTGATCTTCAGCAGGATGAAAACTTTGCCTGTGTGTTTTGGGCCAAGCCTAGCCCAAAATTTAAAGACCTCTGCAACTGACTTTGCTGTCAGAATTTCATCCTTCATTAGGAAAAAAAAAAAAAAATCCCTTTACTGATAGTTTCACATGACAACAACAGAGCTTTTAACTCCTCCTTCTTCCTGATCATCTGGGACAAGACCTGTATCTTGCCTGTCCATCAGGACTACAGGTTGAATATTACCTTTGGTTTGGACCTATTTCTAAGACGTCACATCCAGATTGTCTTCTGCTGACTTTTGCTGCATAATACATCTAAGATGATACAGCATTTTACTGCGGCTAAAACACTGGGCATCTGTCACTTCAATTACTGCAGTTTGGATTAACTGGGGAAAAATGTGGGGGAAAGGGTCTTTGAAACCTCCCAGCCCTCAGTCCCACTGGTCTCAATAATGGGGTGCAAACCCCCACATCCCATGGTGTTCCCCCACCTGTCTTCTGAGATCAAAGTCACATCTGCTTCTTGTGAAAAAATGGACAGTCATCAAATCGGTAGCGTGCTACACCGCTGCCTGCTATGCTAATATTGGCTCACGTTTTCTTGTTATTTCCCTGTCCAAATCCATCCATGGTCTTTTACCTGTGCTCAAGTTTCTGAGGGCACGGATGGACCTGTTTTTCTGTGCTCTACTAGCACCAGCACAGACTGTGGGCCACTAAATGGCGTGGGTGCCCATGGTGGCGTGGGTGTACAAGTCATGCATGAAGCATGCATGGCTCCCTACTGCATCCCTGATGCAGCTGTGGGGAACAGGATGTTCTTCCCACTGCCATGGCTGTCACGGACACTGGTCATCAAATCCGAATCAGCTACTCTTTGTCTAAAATTAAAAAAAAAAGTCATAGGCTAGTTGATAAACTACAGAATCCCTAAGAGTCATCCACAGTAAATCTGTGCTGAGTGTGATCTGTTCTTAGGGTTTTGCCAGACAACACAGGATAGAAGAATTGGACTGTAATGCCTTGGATACTTTTTATTTAGCTGACCCAAAATAAAATCCACAAAGCCAGCAGGTGGCTCCACCTCCTTTATGATCTGTAGAAAAGCAAGATCGTGAAAGAGCCACTGCCTGAAATACGTGTTGAGCAGCGGCTGAACCCAGCAAAGACTGCATAAGGGTTTCTCAGAGCCCGAGAGTACAGGTGAAGAGGCCTTGGAAACGAGAGCAGAGCTTGAAGGGTAACAGAGGAGCAAATAGGGAGGGAGGGAGGTAGAAAGAAAACAACAAAAAAAGCATTGTTCAGTCCAGCAAAGCTGCAGCCAGAGGAAGGATTTCTTGGGGTGTCTGGTTGCAGAAGGGGTTGTCCAGTGCCTGCAAGGTCCATGTGGGCTAACCTGAAATAAGAGGGGTGGTTAATGGGGAGAAGGAGACCTCAGCACCCAGAGCTTTTCTGCCACTGCTCAAGTGACCAAACGCTAGCTGATGAAGTTCAGCCAGATGCCTGAGGTCTGTGTATTTCCCAGCCTCTGCTTAAAATCTGCAGTGAGGGTGTGAGCGAGGTATAAGCCTTGCGCCAGCCCTTCCATACTGGCATGACACTTGAGTCCCGCACTTCTAATGTTGGCAAGTCAACGTGCCACGTCCTGACCTAAAACTGCTGCAACGGCTTCCCTATGGCCTGTAAGTCATGGGGATCTTGTCCTTGCAGGCATGTCATGTATCCAGCAGTCGTGAACACTTTGTTTGGGAAAGACATCTGCCCAACAAGTCAGAGTGAAATCAAAGAGTTTGAAGAACATTTTCAGAAGTATGATGAGGACTTCGAATACGCTTCTCAGATGCCCGAGTGCTTCCTGAGGTAACAGAGCAGAGATGATGCACATGGTATATGCATTACAGGCGTTTTGCTTGCTGGGATATCAACAGAGAGACATCTCCCCTGGAGGATGATGTGCTGTCTTTATCAATGGTACACCCTTGGGTCAGGCAGGCTTTCAGCTAGGTGCTTCAAAAAAGTTCTGACCTCACCTCATGCATTTTCCTCGCATAAAGCAGAGACAACCTTGCTTAGGTGGGTAGGGTCCAGCTTGGACCTGTCAGGGAGAAGCAGAACTGGGCAAAGGGCAAAGGCATGAGCCTAAATGTGAGTCCCAAGCTGAGGCAGTCACCAGCGAGGCATCTCTCTGCTCCTTCCAACACCTTAGCTGTTTTCCCAGCTGACTGATCCCAGGTTATGTGGCTGCACTGTCTCAGAGCTGACCTTGAGTAGAGGCAACCAAATGCCAAGGAAGGGAGCCTGTCAGTGCTCTCAGGGCCATTTCAGCACCCTGAGCACCTGAAAATAGCCTTCAGAAAGAATTAAGGATGCTCTAAAAATGTGGCCTTTATTTTCTCAGGGGAGGTCATTCTTGAAAAGATTGACCTAAGCAATTGTCCAAAGTCACAATGAAAACCTGCAGTGGAATAGATATGAAAATCAGTCACAGGTCCTGGCTGCAAGATGAAGTCTGACCAAGGTGAAGGTCTCAGACGTGCTGTTCCTCATGTCAGTCAACACTACTGTCAGCCAGACTGACACTTGACTATTCATCAACCAACTGCTGCCCAGGGGCTTTTGGAGAGAAACCAAGGAGTGCTTCTCATGGAAAAGGAAATATTGGTTTGTGCTGCCTCAGTTAAGTGCTTCTTGTTTGTTGCTTTTCTTTACAGGAACTGGTCTAAATCCAAAAAATGGCTTCTAAAATTATTTGATAAAGTAGTGTCAGATGCTGAAATGACCAACCCTTCAGAGACCACATCCAAGGTAAACATCCGAGGCTATGAAATAAGATGACGTCGTTGTATATTCTGACTGAAGGAATGGAGGGCAGGAATTATTTCAGTACTAGAAGAAATAAGCCAAATATGTGAGCTTTGATAGCTGTACTTTAATTGTCCAGTATTGCTATCACCCACATTAGGACAGACCCATTATTTTAAGTCCTGCTCCTCAATTTAGTTTATTTCCTACAATTCCGAGAATTGGCATCTTCCTCTGGGGAATTTTAAGCCAAGGGTTCAGAGCTACGACCTGTCGCCAGCCTCTGGTATCGCAGTTGCAGTGAGCAGTTGAAAGAGGTGAGAGAAAGACCTCTTCAGTTATGTCTCTGAGGGCACCATGCTGTGAAATTTCAAAACCTTACATGTACTATTTTTAAACCCTGGTGTAGAGTGAGTAGATCCTCCAGCAGCCAGACTAGTAGAAAATAGCAGATTACTGGATTGGAAGCCAAGTACCCTAAATATTGATTGTGTCAAAGCTGTGATAAGCTGTCCCCCTGGTTATTCTCCTTAGCTATGACAGGAATTCTGTCTATACGGCTGACAAACACAAGGGCAGACTGGCCTGGAAATTCTGACTACCAAATTATTATAGAACGGACCATTAAACAAACCAGGTTTTATTTAGACTTTAAAGGCTTTACATACCACAATTTCTTTCATAAAATAAACCAGAATAATGACAAGAAAGAGAGGGCTGGAGAGGGGATGGTGGGAGGTAAGAAGGTGCAGGAAGTGCACCAAGCACGAACTTGGTGTCTTAGATTGGGTGGGAATTTGGAAAAAAGAGCAGTCATTTTTTATTCAAGGGCAGCCTTTTCCCTTCTGAAAAATAGACAGGAAGCTTTGCCTGAATGCACGGTTGCCCTGTATTTAAGGAAATACTATAAACAAAAGCTGATCCTAGAACATTACACAGTTGCTATAGTTTCAAAGAATATCAAGCCATTGAAGTAATTGGTTAGGTCACTAACAAAACACCTGGAACTAGGGAGTTCACTGATATGCCAGACCATCTCTTCATAACAAGCACCTTTTTGGCAGGAACAGAGAGAACATTTTCTTCATTTCCATTCATTCAACTTGTTCAGTCCCATTTTCAGGTTCTTTAAAGTAGAGAAGTAGAGCAGGAATTAAAAAAGAATAGAGATTTCTTTCTTCTTTCTTCCACATACAAGCAACAATGGGGAGTGAGGGAACCAAATCCCATAAAAACTTTAAGAAAATGGAGGGCAGTGTGAGTATTCAGTAGGGATTCATGTGGTGCAGTGACTTCTTCCAGCCCTCTGCCTAGGAGTGAGTCTCACTTTCTCTTAACAGCTGTCATCTCTAGTTTGTGACTGCAAAAACCCCATAACTAACATCACTTCTCTTTGATAAACTAGTCTTACATTATATCCTTCAATTCTAGTAAGCCCTACCCTAAACTAGATTTTAATATATTTTTGGAAATACACATTATTATCTTTTATTTATAACAGACACTACTGCAACATCTCCTGGATAACTTGCAAGGAAAACATCTAGCTCCCAATTATGGTCTCCTAATGCTCTGGGCTTCCCAAGCAAATACTGTCCCTGTAAGTACATCAGCTAGAGAAACACCTTCTCTCTATCCTGTTCAAAAGCCTGTATTTGGGAAGCAAAGACTTTGAACCAGAGGTCACACACACTGCATGTATTCCAAAGAAGGGATTATCACGCCCACATGCATCACTACAAATATACCCAGGCTGCAATGTCACAGAAGCAATGACAAGAAAAGCTCTTCTTGTATTTTTCCTTAATTATGATGTCCTCTATCATAACATTTTGGGAACATAAGTCTCATAGCTATTAAGATCACAGTCTTAAGCTGTGAAGAGCATTTAACTCTATTTTGAAGTACTGTGGCTGTATTATAGTAAAGACTCTATTTTAAATAGCCTGGTGTTACCAATTGTAAAGAATATCAAAAGCATAATATAGAGTAACTTCATCTATTTGTAAATCCTTGAGTGAATTTGGCTCTTTCACTTTGGGGGATCTGCTGTACAAATGCCAGTGTTGCTTCAGGGGAAGAAAAGCAATAGTTTGATTCTACTGCTGCTTAAGTTTTGTCTATGTTAGAAATGGATTTGATGGATTAATGATACAGATATATGCATGCTAACAAGCCTGATATATCTAACACAGTTTAGGCTGACCAAAGACATTTATAGGAATTTCTCAGATGAAAAATCCATAGCAACAAAAACATCCTTTATTTACCATGACTATTAAGCTCTTTCCAGCAGAGTTATGTCCGTTGCAGATGTGATTTAGAAAAAAATGATAGTGAGTTATTTTTATTTACTGCTGGTGGATATATCCATGTTTTTTCTAGATTGGATATTACTACAATTTACCCTAAAGGAATTTCAGCCATTTCGGTGAGGTTTCTGTGGATTCACATGTTGGTATAAGTGAGAGGCATAGCCTGCTGTCTGTTATCAGGATAACTGACATTCCTTCCACAACACTATCATTACTTACTTCTGTAATATTCAGCTGTAAATAGACATACAGATACTTCATTGTTTCTCAGAATAGTCACAACCACTGTTCTGGTGACTGGAATGATGAAAAAAGGCCTTGCACCTTCCAAGGGGATTTTTTACAAGCATGTTAAACCCTTTTATCTGAAACAATTCAGTTATCCCTCTTTAGCCCATGGGGTGAAGCCACAGTGTCCAAGTGCTGTACAAGAAAACTAAGCTACCAGATTTGTTTTGCAGGAGGGCTGCATCCACGTGGGGATGTTTGGGAAATAACAGTAAGAGTTCTCATCCCTCACCAGCACAGATGGCCCACGACCAGATCTGTGTGCAGACTGCATCTCCCACTAGCTCAGCAAGAGGAGAGAGACTCCTGGCAGTGCTGCAAGTCCTTCTGGTTTCATCCTACTTAAGAGGATTTTCTCTTTTTCTAAATTTCTTGATTTTCAACTTCATTGCATAATCAGTTAGCAAATTATTTCTAAAGGGGATATACTAGTGCTTGTTTTTCTGTTAATTAAAACTTTTCCTGCCCATTTTAGTATGACTCACTGTGACAATGCCCTGCAAATTACTTAGCTTCATTTCTGCTAATATTAGTAGGAATTTACTATTTCATTTTTTCCACTCATGCAGCTAAATCTAATCAAACACAATGATTTAGTAATTCATTTTAACACCTAGTTATTTGAAATTAAAGAAAGGATTCTGTGTTTCAAAGCTCAAAGCCAAACCTATATAATGTTCACTAAAGATAAGTACACAGCAGATGACGAGACATAATCTCCCAGGATCTGAGCCCTTAGATGTGGATTTACCCGGGAAGCACAGCTCTCTGTGCATCCCAACTACAACAGGCACATACAAAAAAGTGCAAATATTTTCACCTGCCTTTGTGATTTGCTACAAAGATAATGTAATTCTGTCCCATATTCCTGAGTTAAAGTACTTTCATTTCTGTTTAGACTGCATTTTGGACCCTTGTTTTCATACTCTCTTATCCTTCCATTTACAAGAAAATCATGGAAGACCTGGCTTCTGTTTTTGGCAAAGCAGGTAATAAATCCAACAGTGTCCTTCTGGAACCTAGAAATGATTTATTCTGTGTTGGCCCAGCACACGGCACACTTGGTCGATGGCTGGGAATAATGAATGTTGCTGCTAAGGGTACTACTGATAACATGGAGTCCAGCTCTGAGTTTTTTACTCAGCATATGCTCAAGACATATTTTTAAGCAAAACCACCTTTGATGTTAGCAAAAGAAGGTAGAAAAAGAACCATATGCATTTGTCTTTTCATTCCACACCTATCATTTAGACCTGTATTTGTATTAACCGGTCTTGTGCTTTTTTCATGCATCTATGATCAGGTCAGATGAGGTCTTTCAATTCAGCTGCTTTTCATGGTGTGATGTTCACCAGAATTACAGCTATTCTGTGGAAAAACAGGCCAGGAACTGTTCTCTTTTCTCTCGTCTGAGGCCAATTTGTCCAGCATGATTCACCCACCCCAACTAATCTCTTTCACTCAAAAACCAGTCACCTACTGGCAGCAGTCATTCACATACACAGTCCCCTAACCAGGCTTAGACTTTCATGGAAGACTCTTAGTTGACATGGGTCAAAACCATATCAAGGAACATGTCAATAATTAACCAACAAGGTAAAATATGAACCAGTGCTTAACCCTTTCTCCTGGCACCGTTTTATTTACTTAGTTATTGAACACTTTAGTGTTAACATAGCCCAAGAGCTCAGCCATGGCTTCTTGTCTTGGTGCCTACAGTCCCTGAGATTTCCATGCAGTGTCCTACTAAAGTACTGAAAAAGTCCACGGGCTCTTAAACTTCCAAGATGGCCTTTGTTTGGCCTCTTCTGGCCAATGACATATCTACACCTACTTTAGAGTTATTAAATTAACTTCAGTGGCTTTTCTTAAATTGTACTGATTTTGGTCCATTTATTTTCTTTGAAATATAAAGAAAATTTCTGGGTGTAAACAAGGTCTTGAAGTCTTGAGTTATTCTATCAAAAGTTCTAAAGCAAGACATATCAGCATGTATCAAAACACGTATGAAATCTGATTTTTACACAGAGTCTTCTTTCTCATTCCACGACAGGTAAAGATAAGATAGAAGTCTCTGAAGAGGACCTTAAGAAGCTCCCTTTCATTAAATGGTGCACTTTGGAAGCCATACGGCTAAGGTCTCCAGGTGCAATCACCAAGAAAGTAGTAAACCCAATAAGAATTCAGGTGAGATTTGGGGTTTTTTTCCCCCCAAACTGATGCTATATGATTTGTCTGGAAAGGGGCCTCCCAATAGATCTGGATAAAATTAAAATAGTAGAGATATTCCACAATCTCACATATATCTTCTGTTTAACAGATTTATTCATCGTCATTAATTTAATAATCATTAATTTAAGAGTGGTTTTGCTTCTCTTGCTCACAGTCTTACCTTCAATTTTGAATTGCTTTTAGATTGAATTGAGCTGGAGATACTGGGCTGATGGTATATGAACTAGTAATCAGACACAACAAGTATAGTAGAAGGGACCACAATTTAGTAACTGATAATACTCCTTCTTTTCTGTTTGTTCTCTTCGCTGCCATTCAGAAGGGAAGTGTCAGCATTCAGGAGTCTAACAAATAAATGTTTGGGAGAAAAACGCTCTCTTAAGGAATCAGCACTCATGCTTATTTAAGAAATTACTACAGTCCTATAAAGGTCTACTGCATTATAAGACTTTCTATGAATTTCTTTGCATTGAAGGAAATGCTTAGCAAAAGATTTAGAAAAAAATACCAGCTCACATGGTACATCAAGAAGCAGGAAAGACAGAAATAGTGTTTCTATTATTTTAATACCTGAAAAAACAAATTAGAATGAAAAAAGTCTTTCCATGTTCTCCACTGTTTAGGTCTTTCTTGTGGAAAAAAATGGCAACAGCAAGAAGAAGCTTCAAACATGTGATATGCCCACGGTGGCTTTACCATCTTCACTTGTCCTCTGCTAGGACCTTCTGCTGATGGAAGAGATGTATTAAGGAGGGACTGTTTTGTGAGTTGAACTGGTGATTTTCTCTTTTCTTAAGAGTTTTTTCTCCTTTTCAGAATTTCACCATCCCTGCAGGTGACATGCTGATGTTGTCGCCGTATTGGTTGCACAGGAATCCAAAATATTTTCCTGATCCAGATGTGTTCAAACCTGTAAGTTGTCACTCTTAGCATGGGTATTTTGCTGTCTTTTCTCCTCTTCACTTATTTCACAACAAAAGCACATGCATAAATTGGCTTAAAGCTGGGTATTCCCCATTGTCTGGGGGATGGCCTTGTATGCAGAGAAGATGTGCACAAAAAGGAGGAGCCTGTAGGAGTAAGCAAGACTTTGAAGTTCAGTTGTATGTTCCAAATAATATGGTACTACTTTATATCACTTTGTTCTTGATTCAAAGCTCACCATGGAAAGACCCCACTGGTTGAACCCACCCTGTTTGACTAACCTGATCTCCTTCTATGACAAGGTGACCTGCTTAACAGATGAGGGAAAGGCTGTGGATGTCATCTACCTAGACTTTAGTAAAGCCGTTGACACTGTTTCCCACAGCATTCTCCTGGAGAAACTGGCCGCTCATGGCTTGGATGGGTGTACTCTTTGCTGGGGAAAAAAATGGCTGGATGGCTGGGCCCAAAGAGTTGTGGTGAATGGAGTGAAATCTGGTTGGCGTCCAGTCACAAGTGGTGTTCCCCAGGGCTCAGTATTGGGGCCGGTTCTCTTCAATATCTTTATCAATGATCTGGATGAGGGGATCACGTGCACCCCCGTTTGCAGAGGACACCAAGTTGGGCGGGAGTGTTGATCTGTTGGAGGGTAGGAAGGTTCTGCAGAGGGATCTGGCCAGGCTGGATCGATGATCTGAGGCCAATTGTATGAGGTTCAACAAGGCCAAGTGCCGGGTCCTGCACCTGGGTCACAACAACCCCATGGAACGCTACAGGCTTGGGGAAGAGTGGCTGGAAAGCTGCCTGGTGGAAAAGGACCTGGGGGTGCTGGTCAACAGGCGGCTGAATATGAGCCGGCAGCGTGCCCAGGTGGCCAAGAAGGCCAACGGCATCCTGGCTTGTATCAGAAATAGTGTGGCCAGCAGGAGCAGGGAAGTGATTGTCCCCCTGTACTCGACACTGGTGAGGCCGCACCTCGAGTCCTGTGTTCGGTTTTGGGCCCCTCACTACAAGAAAGACATGGAGGTGCTGGAGCGTGTCCAGAGAAGGGCAACGAAGCTGGTGAAGGGTCCAGAGCACAAGTCTTATGAGGAGCAGCTGAGGGAACCAGGGTTGTTCAGCCTGGAGAAAAGGAGGCTGAGGGGAGACCTGATCGCTCTCTACAACTACCTGAAAGGAGGTTGTAGCCAGGTGGGGGTCGGTCTCTTCTCCCAAGTAACAAGTGACAGGACAAGAGGAGGTGGCCCCAAGTTGCGCCAGGGAGGTTTAGATTGGACATTAGGAAAAAATTCTTCATTGAAAGGGCTGTCAAGCACTGGAAGAGGCTGCCCAGGGAAGTGGTTGAGTCACCATCCCTGGAGGTGTTTAAAAGACGTGTGGATGTGGTGCTCAGGGACATGGTTTAGTGGTGGCCTTGACAGTGTTAGGTTAATGGTTGGACTCAATGATCTTAAAAGTCTTTTCCAACCTAAATGATTCTATGATTCCAAGTACTCTCCTCACCTTGTCATTTGTTTGTATAGCTTATCTCCATGTATTTATCCAGGTTCATTGGTCTTTCCAGCCAGATGATTTCTGGTATGTATTAGCTCTGCTAATTCAGTAGTTCATCTAGAGTTTCTTGATTATTATTCCACTCCAGGTGGCTGTGTGGGCAGGCTTGTAACTGCTCTTTTTAGCACCATCCGATATAGAACAGTTTGTCTTTTTCATAGAAATACATCAAGGAGTAATTTAAACAAAATTTTCCTTCTAGCAAACTCTTCACCAACTTGAAATCCCTCATAACAATTCCTGCCTGTTTGAAATCCAAAGCAGAAACCCTGATGCAGCAGCTTATTTATTTAGTAACTTTATTCATAAAAAGCAAGCTAGCTTGGTTTTTAGAAACTCACCCTTTTTCCACGAGGAATAGGTGAGTGCCCCTTGGACACTGCCATTCCAAATGTATTGCCTTGCTTCATCACTGCTGAGATTTTTTTCTTGCTTTTATTGGATTTTGATGCTAACCGGTTTCCTCTTCAGAAAGGTCTAAACAGCCCTAGCTGAAAAAAAAAAAAACCCAAAATAAAAACCACAAGATTACCTCTTCTCTAAGACAGCTTCATCAGAGGAGTTAGCCATCATAAACTTGACAGGGTGTTACTTGAACGCCTTGGTAGAGTTGCACTGAGTTTCTGGAGGCTGGTATAGTTTGTCACCCAGCATTCAAGAGATTTACTTCTGTCAGTGTCACCCACCCAAGCTGCCCATGTTGCCTTGTTCCTTGTGTTGTTCCTTTTCTCTTAAACCAACTCAGGATGGAGCAAGGAGCCCTCTGGGTACAGACAACCTGTTTTTGATGAGAATAGTTCATTTTCTCACACGCTGGCTGGCACCTGAGAATGAGGCTCTGTGATCCTTGCTCTTCTCTTGTGTTACACTTCATACCTCATATTTGTCTGTGCACAGCATCTTAGAAATGGTTTGTGTGCAAGATATGCATGAGCCATTTGTGTGCCGTGATACAATTTTGTGGCTGAGGGTAGGTACTGGTTGAACATTTGCTTTGAATGTGCATATATTTAAAAGGATAAAGTTGCATTTTTATAGGCATTTCAATAATTCAAGATGCAGGATTTAGAAAAATGGGGAGGTATAGGAAGGATGCTTTAGGGGTGATTTTGAAAACCTCTCCAGCACTTTGAGGCACCTAAGTATGTTTCAAATGGGACCCTCATTTCTTTCCCTGAGTCGGTGCTGACTTTTGAATCCAGACTCTAACACTAACAGGTTGAATGCAAAAAAATGGCATTAGTGCAACTTTGTATTGAGGATTAGCTGTCCAAGGTCATTTTTAGCCTGGAGAAATAAAGTTAAGCTTTATTTATATAAGGCTGATTTGGAAAAAAAAGTTTCTTCCCACAGGATCGTTGGAAAGAGGCAAATTTAGAGAAGAATGCTTTCTTGGACAGCTTTGTGGCATTCGGAGGAGGGAACCATCAGTGTCCAGGAAGGTCAGTGAAACAGCTGGGGTTTATTTATTCCCAAACCCTGCAGAGAACAACTCTCTTGAACTGGGCTCCTCTTACACTTGGAGATAAAGTGTTTTCATTGCTTTGCTCTTTGTCAGTCCCCTAATATTCAGTATAATCTGGACCTTGTTTAAACTGATTTGAAAGTAGTTTCACTCCTGGAAAAGTTAAGGTTAAGTCACGATGTAAAAGCAGAATCTGAGACTACTGTATCAAGGGATATCCCCCAGAGAGGAAAGCCAGCCTATCTCTGCTGCTGCAAAGGCATCTTTTCATCAAGGGAGAGTTGCTCCACTTACAAACACGCCAGTTTACAGACATAGGTGTTTAGGTTGCCATAAACCAGTTCTAAACTAACCTAAAGAACATTTCTTTGGTCTGAGACTCTCTTTCCATCGTCTATGATGCCACTGACATCTTTGCTAATCATTAAATATCATAACTGGTTCCTCACTGTTTGAATCTTGTCTTTGCATTAAGGCGCACACAACTGTATGATGGCTTCAATTGCAGATCCTGTCTCCCTTCACTCCTCCAGCAATGCCAGGCTCAATGCTTCCTGCATTCCTTCTGCTGTTTTCTCTGCTGTCCCTCTTTCTGGAACAAGTCCCAGGGAGCCAGCTGCTCCTTGTTTCTGTGTTCAAACATCTCTATGCTCAATTCTCTGCCTTCAAAACCTGGTCTCCTCTAAGAAGCAAGGAACCAGGAATCCTTAAAATTAGCCAATTTAACTCAAGACTCGCATGTGGGGCAAGGAATCTAGAGGGTGTTGCAGAGAATCTGCATTTTTGAATCTGCACCCTATAGCAGGCTGGACATGAGTGTGAGATAAACTTTGTGAAGGCACTAAAGGCATAAACAAAATGAATAAAACAGCATTCACCATTTAGGCTTGCCAGAGCTCACTCACTGCTGTACCTCTGTGGTTTGTACCATATTCCTGAGCTAAATATGAGCACAGCCTCATTCCCAGCAAGAGTGACAGCAGAATTCACAAGAGGAATCTGCAGGTACAGGACAAGCTGCAAAACAATGTTTCTGAAAGCTGCTTATTTATATATACAGACCTATTTCTTTGTTCAGGCTGTTCTCTGGACTCTGATAATATCTTTAAAATAAGTTTGTGGTTAGAAAGAAAATGATAACATTTCTATATAGACAACAGATGGAGAATCTTTTTCTTGTTGACAGACAAAAAGTCCTTTCAAACCCTTCAGCAGTCTACATAGTAACACACACCTTCACATTTTTCAGCAATAATTCTAAAAGAATAATGTTGTGGTCTTGGAAGAAAGGAAATTAAATCAAGGGATGTATCTAGATCCCAGGTTGCAGATTTCCTTGGTATGACTGAATGAAACAATGATATTTCACGTTTAAGATGCATTTTCATTTGATTCAGTACTGGGATTTATAAATGAAATGTATTAAACATTTAATTTTGCTACTGCAAAAGTTCATTGTGAAATCAAAAGCTAATTTAATCAAACTGAAAGCTAGAAAATAACTTACTTGTCAAATATTCTAGCAAACTGACATGGGTAGAGCTCCCACAAAGCCATGTCTGTGCTGTCTTTTTTACCTAAAGGAAAATTTTGATGGCAGTGAAGCTCCTTGTGTCTAACCAGGTGACTATAGCCTGTGAGACTGTGCTTATCTTGCATAGCTCTTGCCTGTTGTCTCCTATCTTTCGTTGACATTGTAAACCCCTCAGCACAACGGTCGTGACTTCATTCTCGGACTCCACTTATTGCAGGACCTCACTCCACAGCTGGGGTCCTGGGTTCCAGCACAACACAAATACGTAGCAGTGCATTGGGGGCAAGATTTCAGAATGCACATCTTTGTCAAAACCCCCTGTCACTAAATAAAATGGGTAGGCATCAGTGGCTCAGAGTTTTTAGAGGAAAACTGCTCTAGGTCTCAGTGATGAATATGAAAGACACGTGGGAACTAAGGGGCATTTATCTGCAAGAAAGCTCATGGTTTCTGCTCAGTACAATGTGCCATGGGAGAGAAAGATGCACTGGGACTTTGCAGTCCTGCCTTTCACTCCTGGACCGTCCCTCTGGCCACCCTCAGACATCAACAACCCTGTGTTGCTTATCATCCTTGCGTCTCAGCCTCTGTTTGCAGAGCAGAATAACAACAGCAGCCTGTTGGGAGAAGCACTTCGAGATTTAACAGTGGGAAGTGCTGCAGTCAGTTATCAGTTATATCCATTGCTGCTCAGACAGATTGCAGATGAACCCCACTGCGGGTACAGAGGTGTCAAAGCTGGTCAGCCTGCATCTGGCTGTGCTTGTGTTTGAAGGACAGCCCTCTGTAAATGCAGCATTTCCACTTCCAGGGCAACCTAGAGGCATTTTGGCATTTGGCTGCATCATGGTATACCCGTGCCAAACCAGTGAGGATGGCTTAGAGGCAGGACCTCAAGCACCAGGGCTCCAGGGCTGCACTGTGCAAACAGTGCAGTGACCGTAAGGAGCCCACCTTCGTACGGTGCTGCCGGCATGGAGTTTGGGCTAGTAAGTCCTCCCTGACCTGAGCTAATTTCCACTGAAATATCTCTGCACTGCATTCCCCCAAGCTCAAGGTCACCAAAAGCTCCCTATCTCAAGGTAATTGCAATGTGAAATCACAGAGATAATTTGGGTCTGAAGCTATGCCAAAACAAACAAGCATCCTCCCACTCCGGAGCACAGGGTGGCTCAGTACACAGATCTGGATGGCTCTGCAGGAGTTAGCTTGGGTCTCGGGGGGCTTATTAGCTTCCTCTTCACACCTGCCAGGCCAAATCCAGGCTGACACCATGTACAGTCATGTGGCCTTCTCCCCAGTGAATTCTCCAATATCTGTTTTATCCAAGTTTTCCAGCATCTCTCAGATAATGGAAAATAAACTGTGTAGAAGAGCAAGGTAGTATTACTATTTTAACTAGGTATTTAAGACTTATGTCTAAATCCTGCAAGCAAGTAATCCCATGACCTGGCATAGGTGCATGCTGGTGCCTGAATGCAGAAAGCTCTTGTACATATCAACATTAAAAAAAGTAATAGCCTAGAGGAGTTCACCTGCAGATCTTCTCTGGACTGACTAAGAAAGATCTTTCTTGAGAGTTACAGGCAAACAATCATGCCCTTGGGTCTCATACTGCATTCTAATGCTGATGCATTAAATACTAACTCCTGCTGTCACAGCTACTCTGATGTCATCAGACTCCCAGCTGTATTATATAACTTTATATAGCATAATTAGTCATATAGCCTTTTCTATATTTGACTGTCTTCTCACTCCTATGAAGTTATTTCAAGTCGGCAAGCGTTAGAAGAACATAAATGTTTATACAGTGGAAAAAATCATAATGATAAGGGGCTGTTTTAAAATAGGGTGTCAGAGGGATACTGTTGGTCTAACATTTCACCGGAAAGAAGGGGCAGCCGCTACATTCATGTTCTTCGCTGAGTAATGAAGCTGAACAAAGCCACAGCATATTTTCCTACTTGAAGATAAACCTTCAGGCAGAACTAAAGCATGGAATGTAAAATGTGTCAAAGACACCCTGTTTCTTATCTGGTGATAACACATGTGTGATTGTCAGGCCAATGTTTTCCTCCCTTTTCTTGCAGGTGGTTTGCTATCATGGCAATCCAGTTGTTTGTTGTGCTATTCCTATACAAATATGAATTTGTGCTTTTGGATGCAGTACCAAAGGAGGTAAAAGATCCATGTATTTATATAGCATTCCACATCTTTATATCCTTTGTTCATCACGCTCAGCTGAACAGCCATGCTCAACTGTGATTATGTATAATGAAGCAAAATTTTGAGAGGAGTGTTAATAAAACATGTAATGAATAACTTGATCTTTGTTTTAACTCAGAAAACCCAGAGTAACTCTGACAATCTTAGTAGGGCTGCACTGTCTATAGAAGTGCCTACAAGAGTATTTTCTCATCATTGGCTAAACGCTACAAGAGATTTTATATTGCTTTCTGCCACTCAGAAAAACAATGAATATGGAACTGGATTATTAATACTTTAAAGATATTAAATCAGATGCAGCTCTTGCATTGCTCTTCTACTACATATTCAGTGGTGGAAGATAAATGATTAGGGTAAGACTGACAGAGCAGCTGTGGCAGAGGAAGGTTTTACCATTAAGGGAGAGTGGCACAGTCTCCACTCTCAGCAGTAATTTCCTTGTCCATTTGCACTGTGTTCTTTCTACTTTCCAAAAATCATTGTTCCTCACAAACACAGACTGCCACTAAATAAGCATGTCTACCTGTCATAATCTAACCATGACATGCATGCCCTATAGCTAAACTGCCAAGGAGCACAGGGAGAAGTTTAGAGCAGCATGGGCTTTGTATGGTTGCCCTTTAGCGTGGAAGTTGGGAGCTCGGAGAACTTAGTTCCTCTGCTCTCCTTGAAGAACATGAGATGTTGATCTCAAGTAGTGGTAGAGAGTCCACCCAGAATATGGAGGGAGGTTGCCTCTTCCTGACTGATGGTGTGTTGCCATGCCAGCTCTCACTGGAGTTGATTGTAACTTGGGTCTGCACCCACAAGCAATTATGCAGGTGAAGATATTAAAAACCATTAGAGTTTCTTAAGATCTCATGTGTTACCCTCTGTCAGAGTGAGTGGAATAAAAAGTAACCATGAAGGCCCTACTCAGTGGCTTCGGCAAAGCCAAGAAATACTGTCAGTGTTTGGTCTTGGTTCTCTAAGACCAAAGCTCCAAGAGTATGTTTATATCTTAGTATTAAAGCAGGATGATAATACCATTAACTGAACTAACTTAAATGTTTCTACGGATTTTCTTCTTTTTGCAGAGCCCTTTACATTTGGTGGGGACACAGCAACCCATGGCACCATTCCGGGTCCAGTATAAATGCCGGGAATGAAAGCTGCCCAGCACTAACTTACCTTCCTTTGCCAGCCAACCCTGGATGGATGGACCACTGAGCTGCTTCCCTGTCCTACATCTTCATACAGGTTCTCCGCCTTAACAATTCTTAATTTCAACTTTAAATGCTGTACATACTCTGCATTGTGGTATGCCATACCAGTATAGTCATATCTGTGCTCCTCACCTGATTGCCTACCTCCTACTGTTTAAAAATCAAGCTCTCCTGCTGCATTGATAATTTGTGGGCCAAATTATTCACACATTTTGCAGATAACTGATATACTAAACTCACCAACCAGACACTCAGGACAAAAAGCTGCTCCATTTGGAATTCCTGCATGGATTTCCTGCATTCCCTTGGGCCAGGTCACTGCTTCCTGCAGGTCTCTAAACCGAGGCCAAAGTGGTGCCTTGTGCTAAGAAACCAGACTGGTAACTCCATATGGCTCCCTGGTGCTGGTGTGCACAGAACACAGGACAGTGCTGAGCAGAGACCTCCGGATCAGATCCACAGCCATGATAAATTAGCATGACTTATGTAGCACTGCCTGTGTAGGTAGATAAAGATCTGGCCTGCTCTGCCTACAGTTGGTGGCAAATTTTGCAAATAAAATGCATTTGTAATGGAAAAATTGCAAGCATGGGAAACACTGGGGTCTTGTTCCACTGGAGCACCTAAAATTTCTACTGAGCTTTATTTGCTCCACAGGATTCAGAATCGGTCTTTGTATGTGCAATGAAAGTTTGATCGTGATGTTTGGCTTCTAATAAAAAGTGATTGCAAGAAAAGCTATTGCTATTCATTAGACTGGTTGTCTAATACCTACAACATTTTTGCTTTCCCTTTAACATGACTGATTTACAGAACAAATTGCACAAATCTAAAAATATTTAATCCTAGAAAGAATATCTAGTAAAAGCTGTTCAAAGAAGCTGTCAAATAAGTTCAGATACCAACACTTTAACTGCTGTCAGATTTCATATACGATAATAGCTGGCATGTATTTTTAGTCTTTTAAGTAAAGATTATTCATTATTTTAGAAGTATTTGTAAAAAAACACAAATGGACTTTCAACAACAGTAAAAACTACAGGAATAACATCCATAGGAAAATAACACATTGTATAATTCATTAAATGTTTGGCTTACCTCAGTTACAGCTACAACAATTTAACTAACTTTAATGATTTATATGGCTGGAAGATGATTTGTTCAACTTCTAATTTAGCTCATACTGGTTAACTCTGCAAGTGTTGCACTCTTATCTGCTGTTTCAGACGCTCTTCCATAACTCAAAACTATTCCCTTGGTTTTCACATGTGGTCATTACCCAAAAGTGTATATTTTAATTTTAAAATTTGGAAATGTCCACAATATTTGTTCAGGTATCTTGTAGTTTTGCAAAGATATTTTTTTTTCCCCCAATGTGCATTTATTTTTATTTTTCTGTTTAATTACTTTTGGGTTTGGGGTTTTTTTTTGTGTGTGTTGTTTTGGTTTCGTTCATTTTTTCCCAAGAGAGGTAACTCAAAAAATCGAAATTCCATAATGGCAAACTTGACTTTAAACTAAAAAGGTCCCTAAAGGAAAGTATAACCTGAAGGTAGCATCAGTTTGGTTAGAATGAATAAAAGGCACCTGAAGCCAACTAAAACTGTGAATATTTAATAACACACCACTGCACATGGTTTCCGATCTGTACGAAACACAAGCACAACTCTGGTGTAGTTTCTACATATTGCTGAGTTTTTCAGACTTGGTGTGATCTTGTGTCTGGTGAGAACTACATTCTGCCTCCTTCTACATGCTGCAAGAACAGCCTGTGGGCAATGTTAGGGTATGTGATAAAAACCACATTCCCCCCCTAAAACAGAGGAGCAGAGGAGCAAAAGCAGGTGGGCACCCTGAGCAATGCCCTGCCCAACACCTCCCAGGGCTGGCCACGTGCAGGGGTGACACCCAGCAGCGACAACAGGAGCAGCTCCCACCTTTTGGGCTGAGGAGGCAACACTGCCTGTGGGTTATGGGACACATTGTGGGATGCAGGGGAGAAGCAGCTTGTGGCTGCACAAGACTTCTTATGGGATGTTTAGGGGGGGAAGCAAAGGTGCGGAAATGGGGGGATCAAAGTGGCTTGGGGAGGAACAAATGTGGAGAAAAAAGAGGGATAAGGGGATAAAAGAGGTTAGTTGCCTGTAAACAGGCTGTTGACCGCTATGCTTGTCCAGCTGTGCCCTGTGCCTGATCAGTGCAGTCTGTCCTGTCTTCTTTTTACTCTCCATTTTCACATCTTTTCCTGTGGGATGGTCTCTCTTGTGTGTGCACATGTGGGTATGGGGGTGTGAGTATCAGGCCCAGCTGCTGGAGGGATCCATATTGTACCCGTGTATTTTTACATACAATTCACGCTCACAGACCTTCACCCTGATCTGCCCGAGAGGGAAGCAGGACGAGGCTGTTGGTGCTGCTTGTGTGATGCTGAGTGTTTCTGTCTGTGTTGGCCAGTGGGGCTATCAGTGCATACAGACGTTGCATGTGTGTGTTTGTGCATGTGCCTGCTGGGAATCTATGCTCAGCCTCGCTGCACGCTGGACCCAGGGGCGAGGAGCTGCGGCAGCCTCGTCTCTGTCAGGCTAGCAGATTTAGCAACTCCCTAGCGATCTAGAATTAGTCATGAAAATGTTTGTCCTGAAAGACAGGATGTATTTTTATTAAAGTGTAGGCTTTGGTAGGAAAGAAGTACCTGTTCTAGACAGCCAGAGACACACCAAACAAGCACGTGAAGAAAAGTGGGCTTCACTCTGGGATCCTATCACTGTGTGACTGCCCTGTAGTGGATGACAGCTCCATGCAGTTGCCATACTTTCCTAGGTGGAAAAAAACAAGGGAGGTGGATTAGTAAAGCAATGTGGTGGTCAAGTGATAGAGCTAAACGGGGTCTTCTACCTGGAAATAATTCAGAAGCTTCTGGCGGAAAAGACAGCACTTTCCCACTGTGACAGGGTTAAACGGGTATTAAAAGATCATCACGATACTGTACTCACGAGTGGATTGACAGTATCTAAATTATTATTCTTCAAGTGTTTGTCCAGCCTGCTTTTAAATACGGAAGTGCTGAATTTCCATGGGGGATTTGTCCTCTTACCTGACTCTCCCTACTGTTAGAAAGCTTTTCTACATATCAGTAGCAGGAGTCAGAATGAGGGTTTATTCATACTGCTACCACAAGGCTGTATGAAGCAGGAGATTTTTAAGCCCACAAAGAAAATAAAAAAGTGTATTTTGACCTATCTATGTATTTCTACCTTCTGTATGAAGTATGGACGTTAAAGGGAATGCAGTGGGGCATCCCTCAAAAAACATCTTAGAAAATGCAGTTGTTCCTCCTCCAGACATACCATAGGCCAGATCTATCTGAGCAAAACTCACAGTTTGTGCTGGCCAGGGCTGTATGTTGGTATTCATTTATATTGGGATAAGTAACTCCCATGTTTAAGCCAGTGAAACAAATGATAGGAGTCTTCTTAATGAGAGAGAGGAAATCTAGAGTTATGAGAAATGAGCAATAAAACTCTTTAAAATCAAATTTCCTTTAATAATTTTTTAAATTTATTGTATATTAAAGAAGAGTTTCAGGGAAAAAACCACAGAAACTATCACACTGCAACGTTTTTTGATACTTTTCAGGAAAGTATAAACATTTTCCCTGAAAACATACATTTCCTGTGGAAATACAATATTTGACAGAAAACTCATCAAAACATTTTGAGTTAAAATTGTTGACATACTGCAAATGAATCTTCTCCATTCAGCATGGTAAAAAGATCACCCATTGTATCAGCACCCACCTCCCAGAATAATCATAACTTCTTTTATGTCTTCCCTCTAATGACCCTCACTGAAGGCCCCTCTCGACTGTACTTAGCAGTCAAGTATTTCAAGTGGTCTCTTTCTTTATGCTAGTAATGGTATTCGATATCTTTTCTGTGCCACTGATTGTCACAGAAACAAGAAGTTTAGGCTTAGCACGTATACCTTCTGAAAATAGATATCTGGGGACTAAAAGATATGGCTGTAGCCATTGAGAGGTAAGCTAAAAATAATGACTTACTTTCAAAAAGAAATTAATTCTAAGGCCCTAGCTCTGTGCCGTGCCTAAGCACTGTGCCAAGCAAAACTCGGCTTAAGCATGTGTTTTGCTTTAAGCAAACACTTAAAATGGATTTGCAGAATAAGAATGGATTTCAATTTAAGCACATGCTTAAGTGCTTTGCTAAACCAGGGTCCAAATGCCTCAGTCACTAACCCGTTGTTTACAGTTAGTCTTGGCATCTGTGTTGTAGTATTAAAGACACACAAGTGTTAGTGGAAATACTGAGGTAGCTTTGCTCATTTTAGGTGACACTGGCAAACGTTAAAGGCTTTTAGAAAAAAATTTTTTTTAAACGGTCACATTTATAGAATAAACCAGTAGGCTTTATTGGCAGCAAGCATCTTTCCCAGTTATTTGGTGCATTCTAAATGTGTGGCTCATCACATGGCAAGAAATATTTCCTCTCCACCGGTATGCAGTGGAAGGGGAGTTAGACACAAGAAAGGCATTCAAAAGATAGCAAGCGTTTAATTGAAACAACCAAGGAGAAGCTTTCATCATGTAGCCATTCTGAATGACATTGGACATGTGACTGATTGGTGCAGCATTATTTATTTTTTTCACTTTGATCATAAAATTACTAGGAAAGGCTTAATGGAGTTATAAATATCTTGTTTCCATGAGAGTCCTGGGAAGATAATTATAGCACTGAAGTCTTTACAAAGATAGAGCATTTATAAAATGATATTATCTGAGGACTCCAATGGATAATGCAGGGAATTCTGCACTCTATTCCCAGCTCTCCTATTGACTCATTGTGCTCTTTGGGTGAATCACTTCATCCCTCAGTGACTCAGTTTCCTCAGCTATACCTTGGGGTAATAATGGTAATTACCCACTGCTGCAAAGTCCGTATGGATTAAAATTTGTAAGTATGGCTCATACTCATTAAAGCCCTCAAGCCTGCTTATTGATAGTATGTAAGACTTTGGATAAGTTATGTGCTTTCCTGAATTGGAACTGTCATACTTGTGTTACTGGTAAATTACATTACTTGTAGAGTTACAGTCAAAATAATCAGAAGAAATACTTAAAATCTCTTAGTTCACAATTTTTAAGATGCTGATGAAACAGCTGTACCCCAGATGCTTCAGAAATATTTTGGTTTTAATGCAAAGTTTGGAATTTAAAGACTACAGACAAACTTTTTGTTGAGTAAAAATACAACATCCTTTCATAAAACCAACCACTACAGAGGAGCGTTACCTAGAAGGTTGTCTACCAGCTACCTGTGAGACAGGAACTACATCTATAACTTTCCTAAGTTGTATCAGGCTTTTTCACTTGTGTACTGCTTTTACTGCATTAGAAATTTGATACATCATCTTTCCCAAGTACCAAGCAGAGTATTGGACTAACAAGCATTGAAAGATCTTAATGTACAGTACAGTGCAACTATTACTGCTAAATCTTTGCAGCTTCGAAAAAGAGAAGTAAGGAAGGAGTCATGGCACATGAGCAAACAACTGGGCCCGAGCTCCAGTGGGATATTATGTCTGAAGGGAATAACACAGATTTTGGAGATGAAAATGAGGACTTCTGTGCTGGAGAGGAGATACTACATCTTCCATTGATAGCACTGTAACTGCCCTGGCTGTAATTCCAAAAGGCTGCTGATAAATTTGAGAAACATCAGAGCTAAATCAGAAAGTTGAAAATGTTGCTAAGCCTGCCAAGCCTTGGAGTCAATCTGGTTAGCTTAAGCAAGGGAATGCTAGAAGTGACTTGAGCGAAGACTGAGGATACCAAAGTTAAACCAAAGTGAAAATGAGCAGATTCCCACCTGAAATAAGGTAAAAATGCAGAACAGTAAATGAAATTGTTTTATCAAGTACTGAAATTACATTTCTATATTAATAGTCCTGAAAACAAAATTGCACATTTTTCTGAAAGAAAAGCTTTTGATCTGGTGTGTGTACATTCCTGGGGTAGAGAAAGGAGGGAAAGGCAAGGTGATTACTTTTCAGGAATCTGCAAAACACAAATCAGAAAAGTCTGAAGACCTAAATTCTCTATACAGGCATTCCGTTTCCAAAAAGCAACTTTTAGGTAGTCTACAAGGGCAGAAAACATCTTTTCTGAGGGTATAATACCCCACACAAGGCAGATATCAGATTAGGTAATCACAGCTGGCCAGAGAAGCCTAAAGCTAAGGAGGATTGTGTTCTTTGCAAAGTGTAATTAGGGAACGGCAAGATTTGGCATTCCCTTTTTCCTGGGTCCTTGCTCAGAGACAATTACCAGTGATTTCTGTGAATATCTGACCCAAAGAAGAGCCTAACAAGGCTCTATGGATGTAGTCCTTCAGCGCTGCATTTCCAGACTCCTCTAACTGTGGGGTCTTGCACTGGTAAAGTGTGCTCCAAGCTGAAGATAGGGCTCTGTCACTCTTTCTCATGTCAAAGGTCTCAACTGTTGCTAGACTTGACTCTTCCGAGTTAAACACGAAAGTTTCAGTGGGTTCATAGCATTGGTCTTTGTTTACTGCTGACACAGATCCAGGGGCAATTTCAAGTCATTGGCCTTTTATCTGGCCTTTATTCTGAAAACCATCATTGCTCAGAAAAGCATTAAGTGTGTCCTTCTGTTTGCTTGATACCAAAAGAAAATCAAGTGCATTCCAGTATCGTGACATGGCTGCTCAAGTGTGATTCCCACATTAAAATGAATAGATGAACAGTGCAAGATACTTAGAGTTCTACTCTTTAAGTAATTCATTACAGCTCAAGATACTGCCTTTGACACTCTTCCTCTGTCCAAACCTTGGTATTATAATTTACTATTTTAAGCTTGTTTATAGAACTGGAATAATATACACATAAAAAAGGATTATTAGAAGGGTGTTTTCAGGCATTAAACCTGAGGTTTGAAGCTCCTTTTTCTGAAAAAATAAACCAATGAATGTTTTACTATCTGAAAACCTGGCAACTGGTCTTTGCTTACCATGAATGGAAATCAAGCACCACTTTGTTAAAAGCCAGTCTCATCACAATGATCTGGTTGTTCCTTAAATTAATAAAAAGACCTGAATCAGCAGGAGATGGTTATATTCTGTCCTTTGGGTATTAATCAATATATTCAGCCTTGCTAAATCTTTCTTACAGACTCTGTCCTTGCAGTCTGGTTCAGAGGTTTTGTGGACATGTGCAGTTTGCACATGTAGGCATAGGGGTCTGTAGGAAGAAATCGGGTAGTAAGTTCTCTACATACCCACAAGCCAGGACAAATCCAAGTGACAGAACATAGCAAAAGTTGCAATCACTAAAGCATTTGCTCTGAGCTACCACACCTGCCAGCACTGATCTGCACATGACAAGACACATTTACCCCTCCACACAGAGACATGCCAGTGTTGGCATCTTTGTACAGGGGCCGAAGGTGGAAGCTGAGTAAAGGGTGGGAGCTGGGGCTGTCCTACTTTCTGGACTCGAAGCATCTCACAGCCTGGGAGCACGCTGTGCCTCTGGATGTCTTGTTGGGCTGGTTGTCTGAATGGGACATCTCTAGCACAGGCTCTCTCTGCAAACAGATTTACCTAATGAATTCACAGCACAGCGAGCTTCTTCCAGAGGTAGCATTGGAGCACCCCAAAGGCAGAATCTAGACCAGAGGTCCTGTTTCTTCTCTCCCTTCCCTTTCAACTTCCCTTTACTGTTCCTGTCCTTCCTGGGAACTTCACCAGTACCCTTTTTCCCTCTTCCCAGCTCAGCTGTAAGCCCAGCTTACTCCATCCTTCAGGATTTTCAGATAGCCAGGCTGCCAAATATCTGAAAAACTCAAAGTTGGAGCGCAACTCTGCAAGGGTACGACTGGCAGATCAGTGCCTCGGTAGGACATAATGCCTGGATGGACTGGCTATCTCTTTTGGAGCTTTGTCACACTGCTGGGAGAGCAGGAGGAAGGGGTAGATAGTTCGCTCTGGCTGATGTGAAAGAAGAACACTCTTCAGAGGTTGCTCTGCTGCAATGACTCAATGTCGTAGAAGCTATGACTGCCCAAGAATATCTGTGTCACAAAGACCATTTCTGTTTTGCCATCTCCAGTGTTCACCTTGCACAAGGGCTGGCAGTATGTAGGCACTGGCACCATCTAGGGGCCAACTGTCAATCATTGATGTATTTCTAGATTTCTAGTGCCATAATATGTAAAAATAATAACATCTACAGGCATACACTAACATAATGTGTCTAAACAAAACATGTCTTAGTAGAAGTGTTGAAAAAGGCTGTGTGTGTAAGTTTTTACTTCTAGGCACAATTCAGGCACAAAAATATAGTCTCAGTTGTTACTTACCTGCTTGAGCTGCTTATTTTCTATTAACTGAATGTGTATGTGGTGTCATGTGCTGACTAAAAACTCATCATTCACACTCTTCTGCTTCCAATGATATTCCAATTACGCCTGCAACAGTCACCTAAAAGTGTCAGAATAATGAACGAAGGTTTCAGAAATAAAAGAAAAACACAAAAATCCTTAGGACTATGGATCACACTTTAAGAGAATGAAACACATAAATAATTTTTTATGATCTCTCAATATAAACAAAACTCCTTAAGCTGACATTTTTGAGCTTTTCTGTGTCAATCTCTATAATTATGGATAAAGATTAATAAAAGGCAACTAAATCTAGTACAATGGATTTCTCCATCAAACCTGTCTAGCACTGCTTCAGAACTAGGGCTCCTGAATTCCACTTCTCAACAATTAATAAACAATAATTACCACACTATTTGCTTTATAGGAGTAAATTGTGTCTTGCAGTTGATTACACCCTGTGGCCTTCTAATTAGCACAGTAAAAATAGTATTTGTAGTACCTTTGTTTTCTTAGTTGTTTACATTCTGAAGCAGATCAAATAATATATTCAGAAACTCAGTCTGTATTTAGATACCTAGATAAGCATCTTGATTTTTCAGAGCACCTACAACTCTCAGAGTTGCACAGTGCTTCTAAAAATCAGGCCATTTATTTAGGTGTCTATATTTAGGTACATGAGTTTGAAGCGTTTGGCTTGAGGTCACATAGCTATGGCTCATTGCATTTTTTTTATTTCCATTTGGGTCACAATGGGCAAGTCACTTCTAATAATTCTCATCACAAATCTAAGAAATAGCAGGAGAGGTGGTAAGAATTACGTACTAAATACCATCATGATGCTTAGCACTTCCTCAAATACATGAAGTTTCCTTCCTGGAGAATTTCAGTCTAAAAAAAGATAAGAAATCAGTGTATCAGAAAGGTAAGACGGTATTTTTAGAGTCTGAATTTATGTTCTGGTTAAACTGTGCTCATTTCCTGGATTTTATTTGTCTGGCATCTTTGTCATTCCCTCTATAACCTTATGATCATCTTGACAAGCCAGATGTTTTAGCTTCCTGTATTTTGATTGGGTAAATCCTAGAAACCAAGTGCTTCTACTTGTTAACACATGGCAGCAAACCAATTTATTCCTGAGGAATTTGAGCTGATGTTATCAGTCATGCTGTTGAATTGTGACTATACCTCCAAGACTGCTTTTGAATTTGCACGGTACCTTGCACAGGCCTTTACCTTAGTGAACTACTCCATGATAAAATAAACAGTCCAAGACTCTGCAGAGAGAAGACCACTGGGAAAAGGACACCAAGAGGAAACAACAATCTTTTAAAGAAACCAGGAAATCAGTTTCCTTAACATCCTACCTCTGCAGGTTGTCATCCCTCTACTTCACGAGATGCTTGTAGCTTTGGTAGCAGGTATACACGCAATCAGCAGTTCACACAGCGCTGCCTTTATTTTGCATAGAGATGGTAGCTGAGAAGAAACAGGCAGCCCATAGGTGAAAATAATCATCTTAAATACCTCGTATATTTCAACAAAATGAAAACCTCCTCATCTTTCAGCATCCTCATTCAAATGGGAGAATTTAAATCTGGCCATAATATTTCAGATTTGAGAGAACTGTACTTGTACTTTAAGGATGTTACTTGTTACAGAAAAAAGGCTTTTTTTTCTTTCTTGAAATGAAGATTGTTTTAAAAGTCAATGAAACCCATTTTCCCCCTTGATCTATCATGCATCTAGGCTAAAAAAAACCATTTCCTGGTTAAAAATATTCCTTAACCAGAAATTGGGGCATGCCATTTTTGTTGTCTTCAAAACTGAGGGTTAGCTGTAAGATAATAAAGCTCTATTTTGTGGAACTTTATGTTAGATATGGAACTTTTGCAATGTCAAATCAAAAAGACTTTTTCCAGGCAACTCTCACTCTCAGAAGTGGATGGAAAATGTGAAGACTCTCTGTTCCTGTTCTCATTGCCTTAAAAAACACGAGCCTCCTCTTTGACCTCTGTCTGACCCTGAAGATGCTCAGAAACAACACGGATATACCAGAGAGAGGGTTTAGTGAACAATAGAGCCAAATGCAGGGGCTGTCCCACTGCAAGGTTGGGAGCTCAGGGGTTCCCAGAGCGGTGCCACAGGTTCTCCCCTCTTGCCTGACCCCCACATAACAGATTTGGAGAGAAACAGCATCCCTGCGCACAGCTGAAACATGTGTTTCTCTGCATGTCCAAATCCCCAAAGAAGGAAGCAGCCCTACTCCATGATCAACCTGCTCATGGAGCATCATGTGCAAGGGCGTTACAGGCACTGAAATTTTACAGCAAGTGAAGGATACTCTCCTTTTCTGCAGCATTTTTTAATTGGTGTAATTATTAATCTTGCACTCAGAACAGTGCAAAATGTTCTGTAGATAAATAACAAAAAAAGAGGCGGTCTTTCCTTTGCACATTTTTATTTAAACATCTGCAACACATTGTATCTAAGCTGCTTTGCAGTTGCTATACATGTACAGGATGGAACTGAAGAGGTGTCGAGGCAACAGTGTCTGACTGTACTGAGTGACTGGGTGATAAAATAGCAGATGAAATTCAGTGGTGATAAGTAACATACATGGGAAAAAATAACCCTAACTATACATACACAGACACTGGTTAGAGCTACTGCTTTTGCTGCAGGATGTCTGGAGGTTGAGGTGGAAAGCTCTCTGAAAATGTTAGTGTGGGGCTAGGAAGTGGACAAAAAGGGGAATTGAATGTTAAGAATTAGTAGCTCCCCCCTTAGGTGATGAGGGGACCCTCAAAGTCATAGGACTCTGTCGCTCATATGCTCAGAGTCCTTCTGAATCCCTCGGCCATACAGCTTTTCCCATTCCAGATCCAGCGAAATTCAACAGTCATTTTAGTAGAATCTAAGTCTCAAAGAAAGTAGTGTTTTCTAGTAAAATTATAAAGGATAGAGAGGATGGTGATAAATTTTCACACTGGAAATGGAGAAAAGTACATCAGCTTGAAAGAGGGACAGCTGAAGGGAAATCCAATTAAAGTCTGGAAAATAATGATGGTGAGAAGATCAAAAAAGAAATTTCATTTATTGCCTCTATAACAAAGGAGCACTTAATAAAACAATCAGGAAGAATACTTGAAATTGTTTTTACACAGTGAAGAATTATCACCGCATGGCACATTCTGGAAAGCAAAAGCACAAATGGGCTCAAAAAGACTTAAGACAAACTCCTAGAGAACAGGACCACTGGTAGCTACTAAGCATAGTAGCTTGGGAACAACCCTGAGTTCCAGAAGTCCCTACCTCACTAGTTGCTGGAAAATTATAAGGTAAATAGGAGAAGAATACATAGTCTATTTTTACACTGTTTTACTAAGCATCCAGTCTTGACTGCTGGAGACAAGATACAGAGCTAGATGGATCCAACTGTGTTTTTATATTCTAAAAAAGTAACAGAAACAGTCAAGGGTATGCTAGTGCTGATACAGTCAACATTAATTTTACTTGCTTTATCCACTCTAATCTCCAGACTCAGCCATTTGCAAGAAATCATAATCCATACCTGGCCAAAGAATTTTGGATTATCCCAGTGAGCAGAAATGTAAAAGAAGCAGCGCTCACTTATTGAGAATCTACAGATTTTGAGGCATCACTTATTTCTTCTCAGAAAAGAAAACTTTGTCACCAAAGCTCCTGCAAAGGTTTCTTCAGGAGTGAGGCAGTGTTCACATTTTAATGATCAGAAATCAGCATTACATAGGGGGCCAAAGTCTTTTGGTTACAGCACTTTAGTTGCGCTGAAATTTACCATTGTTGCTTCAGTACATTTGAGAGGCCACTTGTGCTTACAGATAAAATCTGTAGATAAGAAGCAGGTGCAGCCTGAAGATAATGAGCAACTCAGGATTTGGATGAGATAGGCTAAGCCTGTGCTCTGAGATATCAGTAACAAAACTCCCACTCTGTTCTGTGGGAGCAGGACTACAGCACTGCTTGCAAATCTTGCAAGTAGCAGCTGTTTTATCACCTCCTTTGGTATCCTTTCCAGAACTTCAGCTTCCTCCAGATTTTGGCACTCTACAACTGCTTGGGTTGTGGGAAGATGCCCACAGCATTTAGGAAGCACAGGGTGCCTACTCAGGCTGCATGGCCTGAATAGCACTGGGGCCTAAGTGGGTAAATGGTGTGACTCCAAGAAGGACGTTCTCTCAGTTGCTCTTACTCTCATTTTCACAGCACGACTTTTCCATGTTTAAATAATATATTATTTTGTAACCTTTCCTAAGAGAAATCTTCAGTGTTTACAACAGGGGATATTAAAAACCCTGCAACTGTTGCTATTCTCATTATTATCTAATTTGAACGATGTTTTTACTGCAAACAGTGGAGTTTGGGGTTTTTTTCCCCCTTCATCTTAGCAATAATGTCTGGATGCATATAAAAGCCAAAATACTGACTTAGGCGTTTCTGATTTTTCCTGAACATGAATTAGCTTGCTTTCATAACTGTAGAGATTCCCATTTTACTAAAAGGGAAGAATATGCTAGGGCAACTTCATCACAATGAAAATATTCTTCCCAATATGAAAATATGTAAAAGAATAAAACTTGAGACTGGCTACTGTGAACAAGACACAGTTAAGAGGTATGGGGATAAGAAGACACAAAGAAATTGTATAACAAAATGTGGGACAGAAAAAGCATGGCGGATGCTTTTCCTACTCAGAATATTAAAATAAGACATCATGCAAAGGGAACGCATGTAAATGCAGACAAAGGAAGATATTGTACCAGGTTTAATTCTTAAAATAACAAAAAAAAACCCAACAAGCATATGATTTGATTTAAAACCTGATTAGTTTATATTGCGATATCTTTGGTTTCATAGCCTGCTTTCTCTTCTGCATAGTGCCTAAAGCAATAAGATCGTGGTCAGGGGTTCATATTTTAGGTACAAGGATAAAACAACAAGAAATAATAATTACTGCTATCAGTTACCTATTATATATTAAAAAATAAAAGTAGAACCAAAGAAGAAAGCCTGGAAGGTGTCTAAGCCAGACATGCATGTCAGTCCTTAGTTAATGGGACCAGGGAGAAACTCCTCTGTTCCAAATACAACAATCTACAATGCATTGCTCTTAGGTATTTGCAGAGATGAGGTGGGATACACTATTGATTTCATTCATTACAACAGTTTTTTCTGCTATTATTGGAAAGTGCTGCTTTAAATGGCACGCATCTTTTTATAGATTTTTAACTAATGGAGAATTATTCCTTCCATGGATTTTTATAGGGTATTTAATAATTATATGGGACTCTTCTAGTTCTCCATTATATTCTATAGATTTTCAAAGCCATCTTTACAGAAACCTATTTACATTTCTATATCACCCTATTGATTAAATCCCTCTGTATTACATTCCAAACCGAAGAGAGCGCAGAAAATCAGCATTAGCCTCTGACGCTTAGCAGTCTCAGACATACAGCTGGAAGAGAGAAAATAGCCCTTCCTTTAATAAAGCATGCCTTGGGGGCATATGAATGCTTTCTCTTCTTTTTAAAATCATGACCACGATCAGCCTTTTTCCGCTGTAACCCTGACGTTCCTCAAGAGTCCTACAAACGCACCTTCTGGCTTCATCTGTAATGGTGAGATACACCTTATTCACCTGTTAGTCTGAAGAAGAGATGAACAACAACTGGATCCATTCCAGATGGAGCTCACTTCAGGGGTCAGTTTGCTTTTCAGTGGTCAGAAATGGGAATGGCGGTTGGGAGCTCTGTTCCCCTACAAAATCACCACGGGGGGGATTAGGAGGTTTGTCACTAAAACCATGGCAGAGTGTGCTGGCACTCTGTGAGCATCCCACCCCACCTCTGTCCATCCCATCCCATCCCCTCCCGTCCCGCCTCTCCCCTACCCTACCCCATCTCACCTCTCCTCGCTCCCATACCATCGCACATCTCCCGACCCCATCCCACTTCACCTCATCCCACTTCACCTCACGCCACCTCTCCACCTCACCTCAGGGCAAGGGGGTCGACACCCTGAGGGAGGGAAACTTTGCCACGCACTAGTAACGAGGCCAGAAACCGCTTCCTGGTTCCTACCGCTCCCTGGGTGCCGGGGGAGACGCGAGACCCCCCCCCCCCCCCCCGGCTCACCCGTCCCCACACGAAGCAGGGGACGCCGTAGCCCCTCGCCCCCGCCGCCCACCCGGGCAACCGAAATCGGGCGCGCAGCGGTGGGAGGTGAGGGGCGCGGCCAGAGGATGGGGGAGGCGGGGACAGCTCGCTCCTCACATGCTTATTGGTGGCTCCCGCCCGCTCGTTTGGGCGGAGGGGTTCGCTGATTGGGTTGCGGCGTCCCCTCACTCCTCCCGCCTTGTCCTCCACCTTCGCCTCAGCGGCGCGGGCAGGCGAGAGGTGCGGGGCGCTCGCTGAGGAGTCGGCGGCGCGGTCCTCGGGGCTCGGCGGCGGCGGCGACGACGACGACCACAGAGGGAGGCGGGCGCGGAGGCGAAGGACGAGCGAGCCGCAGCAGGTAAGGGAAGGGCCGCCGCCGCTGTGAGGGTCTCCTTCCCCGGCGGAGCCGCCCTGTTGCAGCCCTGCCCCGCCGACCTGGCGCCGTGCGCCCGCCGTGGCGGGGTTATGTAACCGCCCCGCCGGCTCTCCCTGCGGCGCCCGCCGTCCTGCTCCCTCCCCGGGCCCCGCTCTTACCTCGGGTCTCCTTTCACCCGTGGCTTTTCGGACGCGGAGGGGGGGTCCCGGGCTTCCCCGCGGACGCCCGCCCTCCGGCCGGGGTCGGTTCCCGCCGTGCAGCCGCGGGAGGGCGGCTGGAAGCGGCCGGTGGCCGGAGGAGGAGGAGGAGGTGTGCGGTGAGGGAGAACGTGGTGTCGGCTCGTCCTCCGGGGCAGGGGGTCGGTCCGCCGGGGGCGGAGAGGGGCTTGGTGAGGGGAGGGAGCATCCCGGCGTGTGGGGAAGGCGGAGGGGAGGTGGGAAGGGGTTTTTTTCTGCAGCCGTGCGGGAAGCGCTGGCCGTCGGCTCGAAACAGGTGGGCGTTTGCAGGGATGCAGACCTGTCCCGGCTACTTGTAGAACTTCGGGCTGGCGCGCAGGAATGCGGTGAAGCCCGTATCCCTGGGAGAGACTCTTCTTGGGCTGATCTAAGGTTAGCTGCAGCATCCCGCACCGATGTTGTTTGATGCTTATGTAACAGGTAGCTCTCCAAAGTTGTTGGTTTGGTTTTTTTTCCCACCTTTCCTAGATTCTTTTGTATCTCTCCAAAATATTTTGGTCCCTTTCTTGCTGGAGTTTGGAGTTTAATCTAGTTTCCTAAAGGGAGAATGCAGGATGGGTTTATACAGCCGAAAGAATTCGTACAAATGAGAATGCTTCTGTGTTAGGCTTTCAAGTCCTGCACTTAAAAATTGGTTTGCTCTTTGTTGTTTTCCTAGTTAGGATAGTTGCTCTGGAGGAGGAGAGGGAAAACTCTTTTTCTATGAAAATACATAACTACTGTAAAGAAACTGCGTTTATTCTTGCAGTAAAACTACATTACATGGTTACACATCATTCCTGAACAGAGGGAAGTCTGACTACTGTGAGAATATAAAACAATCGGAAAAACTACAAACACATCTCAGTAAAGAAGGACAGAAGATTTTCTGTAGACTATTGACTTTGTTAACTAGTAACTGCTAGTGCCTGACAGTAGGAACTGTCCCATTCACCTTAAACTTCTGAGAAGAAGTTGTCCTAGCTTGTCCTCTTCCAAATATTGTAGTGTGTATTCAGATTCAGTGTCTTGGTTTGCCATTGTCTGTATTGAAAATGTTTGTCATTACATTGGTGTCCTTAATGTTTTTTAAGTTACAAATTACTTGTGTGTACCAGCAGAAAATCCTTTTCAAGGAAACTTTGAAACTATATTCCAAGTAATCATGGTGTCTTGAGTATCTTCTAGGAGTTCAACACTGTGAACAACTCCTGTTGCACATAGCTCTGACATACATGGTTTCTTCCTTTTTTCCTCCCAACAGGGAAAGGGAAAGTAGGTCTTGGTAAGGATTGGGTATGGTTATGAATTTTACATTACGAGCTAGAGGGCTATTAAACGAGTGTTCCACTGACCCCTGTGTGAGGTGACAGATCTGGGTGAAGGCCAGTGAAGTTGTAATACTGTGTGCCCCTTATAAAACTGGTTCGCTTTAAATAGAGTAGCGTAGAGGCCAAGTGAAGGTAATCAGAAAGCTTGTTCTGTTCTGGTTTCTTGGGGTTTGGGGATGGTTTTTTTTGTTCTTTGAATACCTTAATGTTACCATGGTAACTTTAGTGGTTGATTAATTGTAGCTCAGCTGCTTGATCTTAAGAAAAGCATGCAAAATCTTCAACCCTGGCATTGGTTGCTCAAAGTGTCATCTTCCTATTGTGGGATGGGGCTGGAGTCTTGGCTTAGTAGGGTGGAGCACCAGTGTCGGCTGGCTTGTTTTCTCCAGGGCTGGAGATACAGATTGCTTAGCAAGCCACCATGCCAACTGAGTTTCTTTACTGGTCATGGGATACATCCCTGGCATGGGAGGCACAGCTGAGCCTTCTGAGCAATATGCAGGTCTTGAATTGCTTGAGCTGGCCAGCCCTGCTTTAGATGAATAAAAGTGAATAATAGTCCCTTTGGATGCTAAAAGCTTCCAAAAATAGTTACAAAGTCTCAGCTAAATTTAATACGGCTAGGATGTCAATGGAAAGGATTAGAACACTTGGGATTTGCACCAGTTAGCATTTAAAAAAAAAAAAAAAAACAAAAAAACCCCCAAAAAACCCTCTTCCTCATATCTGCCACTTCTGTAAGAGGCATAGTGGAGATTGACACTGTTTTTGTGTAGTGCTAACCAGATTGGAGTTAAAACATGAGTGGACTTCACTGTACTGGAAATCTTTATTACTGTAAAGGGAATAGTTGTTGTCCAGGTGGGAGATGCAGGGGTGCAGGTTGAAGGAAGTGGTGACTATAGTCTATATGGCCTTTGAGACTGCAACAGTTCATTAACCCTGTTAAACAAGGTCCTGTTCTGCTTTTTCTAAGTAAGTAAAACGTCTCCATTTAAGTCCATGGGAGCTTTCCATAGTGAAGAATTAGCACCATATAAAAATAATACTGATCTCCAGTGTTCATTTTGCAGAATGGAGTGAAATCTCAGCAGGCTACTACTATGTGAACTTCCCTGTTATACTTGTGCCTTCTGCCAAAGTCTTCAGTGTGGGTCCAGTTGACTTCAGCAAGCAGTTGTTGTATCCTTAGGGTAACGCTACAGAAATTGGTGACTCTGCTTTCATTGTCAGTGACTATTTTAAGTAAAAACTGACTGTTTCAATAAAATCTTACTCAGTGGGTTTTATTCCTCCCTGTGCTGCCCCCCCACCCCCCCCTTGAATTATGGTAAAACTTGCCGTTTGGGGTTTTGTTGGTTGTTTGGGGTTTTTTTTTTCAGTAGCAGCAAAAGTAGAATCCCTGCATTTTTTCTGGACCCTTCTAGAAAAACAACTGCAACTTTTTTCTTGCTTTGTGTCTTTCCCAAATTTTCTTAATTCCTTAGATTACTGTTCCTAGGTTTGCACTTGGGACTCAATAATACTTTTAGTTTATAGTGATTATATTTAAAGCTTCTATTTGTAACATTTTGTTTGCTTTATTCTATTTTTAGTCATGTTGTTTGTCATGGCAAGCAGTGTTTCATAAAAAAAAAAAAAGCAAAGTTTCCTAGCAATTTCAAGAGATATGTGCCTGTTTCTTGATGTCCCCCAGGGACTCTTTTTTAAAACTCTAAGACAAGAAAATGGTCACCAAAGAAATGCATTATTAGTTTCCATAAAAACAATGGATAAATCTCTATGTGCTTAGTGATATATAAGTCATTGATCCATTCAAGCGCTTCATGTGCTCAATTTGTATTCATTCAGCAAAATTTCAGCTGCAGTTCTTTGCTCTGTAGGGGTCTAACTTCATAACAAAAGGAACATATTTGCCCTTCCAGTTTTACACTAAAAAAGTAATACTTTTTCATAACAATTTTTCAAATAGAAACTTCAGCAAGCTATTGCTGTTTGCCAGCGAATGTAATTTTCTGCTGATCTCTGTTAATTTTAATTGGAGGTGTGCCATGTCTAAAAATAGTGAGGTGACAGAATGAATATGTAGCTCCCACCTGGAATCTCTACAGAGCTTTCAATTACAGTATCTACAGGGTTAAACACTGACATGACATAGTCTGTTCCAGTGGGAAGGATGTTTGCTTAATGTTTTGAACTATGACACATTACAAGCTCTGCACCCCTTGACTACAGGAGGAGAAATTTGAATTGACATATATCAGTGTAAAGTGATGCAAATTGTGTGTATGAATTGCACAAAAGAAGTGACGAGATTCCACATAGGGTCTGGAAGTGTAGTGGCTGCTATGGTTTTCTAAGGGTTAATAGTACTACACTCTTGGGGTACTCTATGTAATGTATTTTCTGACTTGGAAGTTTAGGGTCAAAACCCTACACCAAATTCAGAAATAACATAGGAACACTGATTACATGCGGGTGAACTTTATTTAAAAGGGATAAACAGATGTGAAAAGCAGTCGGCATTAGCTGGAGGTTACATGAACTTGGGCTCAGGTTTGTTTATGTCTCAGTATGTCAGCCTTCTAAAGGGAACAATCCTGCTATGGAGTTTACTGGTGTGGTCCCAGGTAAGATGTTGCTGAATGAATTTAGCATCGTTATTGGTGCTGGATGATGCCTTAGTGTTACTGTATTTTTTTTTTTTTTGTGGTGTTGCCACTTCTGAAATTCTGTATGACCACTTCTGGTATTTTAAGTATTTGAAAAATTTCCTGATTTGGGAATGGAGAAGTAAATGCATAGGTCACTTTGAACTCATTACAGTTTAAAAGTAAGATGAGTACGGTTTACTCTTACGTGGATGTCTTTCTGTTTTTTCAATAATATAAAAGGGACCATACGAAGGGGGAAGCTAATTTACTTTGTCAGAAGCTGTGGAAAGGAGCTTTAATATAAATGGGAACGTGATTCAGTGATAGTATTACAGTTACATAAAACATGACTTTGAATTTAGTTTATTTTATATGGCAATCCAGTTCATGGATTATGCATGATTTAGAATTAATTGTTTTAAGGTATTTGAAGTGTAAATTCTTTTGTTCTATATTAGCAAAATAATTGGAAAGAATATTTTTTGACAGCTGATTGCCTGAAGTGGCTAAGTAAATTCAAAGAAGCCACAAAACACTACCAACAACAAAACACCTGAGCCTTAAGGTGTTTGTCAGACAGAAAAAATTGTAACTACATATCCTTTATTATGTATATGTGTAACATTATTTATAATGAAGAAAAACATTAGATTTCCAGCTCATAACAGGTTCAAGGTAACTTCTGATACTGTGACTTATGAAGTTCATGCAGAGCTGTGAAAACTCAGATTATGGTTTCATGAATGTTTTAAGTAGGTTTAGCTGCTGAAAAGTACAATTGTAACCTTTGCTGTTGCCAGTGCATTCCCAAACTTTGCCCTCTTTTTTTTTCTTTTTTTTTTTTTTTTTTTTTTTTCCCCTGGTTACTACAAATATTTATGTAGCCATGAAGTGAATCAGTCAGGTCAGTTATCTACCTAATGGAGTTAAAGCCAAACTTTTTTCCTTAGGCCTGGTCTTTTCTTTTAACTGAATCAGTTTGTGCAGTTGTGCCATGAATCCGAGCAGGAGATGCTTTCTCCACTAAAAAAGGTGGCATGGGGCCTGTCTCTGTGTAGGGAAGTGTCTGGTGTTGGAAGTGAGAAGCCTGAGGTGCACGACAGATAATGTTGCGTCTTTTGGCAGAAGTGCTAGTTTGTCCAGTCAGAGTCTGAATTTACAGCCCAAGGGTTTGAAGTGTGCTAACAAATGTTGATTCAAGTATGTTTGGCCTCTCTGATTACCACTGAGCTCAGGCTTATAGGCAGTTTACTTTTTCTTGGGGAACATAATATGTCTTAGTGAGATTTCCATTTTAATTGTGGGGCTGGGCTTAATATCATGCAGTACATGGCCTTTGTATAGCAAAGTAAAATTTGTGAAACAATAGTTATTCCATACAGATATTCTTAGCTGTTCAGGTCCCATCTTAAATTGGGCAGAGGATTTAATAATCAGGGTATTGTAAGTTGACTTGCTAGTGGAGGCAACACTGATCAGAATTCTGGGTATATCTTAAGTGTAGAAGAGGCTTGTGCATGTATACACCTACCTACAAGTCTGGAAAAAAAGATGGTCAAAAGGCATGTGAGACAGTGACTTTAAGAAGACTTGGCTAATGCCCAAATCCCACTGAGCAAATCTCTCTCAAGAATTGTCTGAAAAAGGAGTAAGCTTTTCTTGTTAAAGAGCTCTAGCAGAGCAAAACTACTGCCACATAATGTAAGAGTATTAATTTCTAATCTCAGGTAGAACTTTGAAGTCTATACATAGTAGAATCGCATGCTATAGTGTATGCTAATTTCCTTATTTCAACTAAGTTGGTTAAAAACCTGAACTTCATGGTTGTGACTTGTTCTGTTGCTTGTCATAGTGGTTTTGTTTAATTCTTAACTTAAAAGCTTCCTTTCTTATCTAGTACCTTATAATATGGCTATCCCAGGAGAAAAAATAAACAAACAACAGTTTAGTGGAGAAACCTGGAGGCTTCTCTGACTTCTGTCGATATATTGAGACTCTTTACTTCTCTGCACACCCTGACAGCTTTGTTACGCACTGGGGAACAGAATGTATGAAATTTCTTAGCTACCATGAAGTTATCTTCAACATTACTATCATACTTACAGTGAAAGTGAAGCTCATTTATTAGACTAAAAAGTACAGCTTAAGAAATTGGCTAATATAAATAGAGATGTATATGGAAAACAAGTTGGTATACTGTATTGCTTCTCCTGCTCTACTTTGACTCTTAAGTTCCATTCAGCCAGCAGATTCGTGTTTCATTATATCCTAGGACATTCTTGTACATCTTAAACTTCACTACGCCCAGTTCCATTTAATCTCCCCTCTTCTCACTGGAATGCTTATTGAATGTTAATTCATAATCCAGATTCCTACAACTTTTGAATATCAGCTTGTGTCAGCTTTATCCTCTTGAGTCTGTTGTGTAAAGTTGGCTTTGAAACACCCCTCTCTGCTGGGTGGCCTCTTGCAGCTTAATGCTTGTGGGGGAAGAAGGGTTTTGCCCAGCGTGACTATAAAATAGTATCTTTACTGACTGCAAGTAGTTTGTTGTAAATGAAATACTTCATGCTCATGGGCAAAAGTATGTTCTGCCATGTAAATTATATTTTGTAACATACTAGGCTTGAAGTTTATTTTTCTAAACCTAAAAGCAATGAGTCTCATCTTGACACAGGCTAGAGATGATGGCGAAAACATTTAGAGATGATTGTATTTGGAGTAAATGATCTATTAATATTTTCTGCTTGAGTGGTGATACATTCAGAATTGAAGTTTCTTCCCCAGCAGTGGCTGCTGTGAGGATTTCTGTGTAGTACTTGCATGGGTATGTTTAGCCTGACATGTAGAGTAATGCTAGGCTTAAGTGAGTTGGCTTAAATACCAGAGGCAATATTGCTGTGATACTGAGTTCCTACTACACTAATGTATATTGTTGAAGTTGTAGCCATCTCCTCTGTCATCTGTTCAGGCTCTTTTTTTCGGTTAGAATTAAATTCCTAAGCTGAAATTAGTTGGAGATAGTTCTGCTAGTGTGAGACTGAGCTGGCAAAAATACTAGTGTATATTTGATAGTCTAAAAACCTGTCCTCAGGTTGACACTGTAAAAAGAGGTAATTGGCCTGAGGTTTTCATACTACACCTGCACTGCGTCCTTGTTTGTTTTAAACCCTTCCCTCATAAATTACATGCATACAGTACAGGACTAGGAAACTATTCTGTTCTGAGCTGTGTAACATACTTTAGTATCTGGAAAAGGAGGACAGCTAAGATCCTGTGACCTACCAGCTCTCTGGAAATCATTATATGTACTATGAGTGGTATTGCGGTACACTTACCTCTGGACAAGGTCCTGGATTATCCTGGTCTGACCTTGTGTTTCAGACTAGATGACCTCTGCAGGCCCCTTCCAACCTTAATTGTTCTGGCTAATAAATCTGTCTCTATCACGTGATTTGGGAGTGTGGCAAGTGTGGACTCAGTGCTCCAAACTGATACTTTTGGGCATGACTTTATCTTGTTTTCTTGAGGATTTCTGTTGTTAGCCCTGAGACTTCAGCGATAACAATTACTGCCGTTTCCGTAACATAAAGTTACAGAATGACGTGCTCCATCATCGGCCAAATGTCATTTTAGAGCAGCAGCAGGATTGAGGTTATCTGAAAGGCACAGACATGGCAAATTAGCTCCATAATTTAACTTTGCTTTACTGAGATTAAGTGTAATAAACCCATAGGGTTTAATTTTGGACACAAGTCCTAAATATTGTATTTGAGCTAATATTTACAACTATTTATAGAGAATAGCAAGTACGTAATAGAGCAAGGGCAAATCTGAAATGGATGAACACACTGTTTATGTTAACACTCTAACTCCCTATGTTATGAGGAGAAAAAGCAGCCAATGATTGCATATTATTACTGAAAGAAACAAAAATACAAGGGAATTAAATTATTTCCCTGCATAGCTTCTAGTCAGCTTACTGGAGCTCTATAGATGTTGTAGTTTGATGTCTAATACACCTGTACTAAGGACTGATAAATACCTGAATTTATACTACTTAACACATTGATAATTACTTGGACCTTTACTTATTTCCCTTGGCTGGTATGAAGTTTACTCTTTTAACAACAGTAGGATACTGTTTGATATATGGGCTTTTTACTTCTGTGTGTCTTAAAATTATCTTTCTGCTCTGATGGATTTGAAGTAAAGGCTCCAAAGTCAGCAGGATTTTCCCAAAAGGTGGTGAGAATGTTCTCTTGAGCCCACTCTTCCCTTTTTATTTGCTTCCTAATGTGATTAAGATGCAAACAAAGAAATTGCTAATGGGCATGGAAAAACAGGGTACGTTCTGTCCTTAAACTATAGAAAAAAAATTGGCTTTATTCTTTATAATAGTAATGTGTTGTACTGTTTTTTGATTGTGTTCATGCTTCATTCTAACAGTCTCTTTTTCTTCCTTTTTTTTTTCCTTTGAGTTGATATCTGGTATAATTTTCAAAGTTATTTTAACTTTCTTCATACCCAGTGCATTATACTTTCTTTCTAAGCTGACTGCAGGCTCGGAAGCACCAGCCTGCCTTTCCAGTAACAAACATAACTCTCAAACCCAAATGCAATATAGTATTCCCTTTTAGGGCAAGGGCCACTTAAGAAATGCCTTGCTTCTGGTTGTGTTCAGCAGCTTGTGCTGATAGGGTTAGGTCTCTTCTGTTCTAATAAATGGAACTAAAGCAAAGTCCCTATTTGAATCTTGGTGAAACTAGTCGTAGTGCCCTGTTTCAGAGGTCAGTTGTTGTCTTAAAATAGTGTGAAATATACTTTCTACAAACTAAGCCCCCAAGCTAAGAATTTCTGGGTTAACTTGTGTATGTGATATTTTTAAAAGTGTAGCGTAACTGTGTGTCTCTTCTCCATGCTGCCAGGGATGAGGGGAGACTCCTACTTTGGAATGCGAGGCCTTGGTCGCTATGGCTGCATCCCGGAAGATGGAGGACAGTTCTTACTCTACTCTCTAAATGGAGACAATGATTTAAAGAGATGTTTTGCAGAAGAAGACTTTCATGAAATAATCGACTTCAATGACCTCCCGAATTCTCTCTTTGCTTGTAATGTTCACCAGTCTGTGTTTGAAGATGAGGACAGTAAGGTATGATGTTGGTTTCCTTATTTTCAATGTAAAAGAAACATATGCCTTATGTTTGTGTTTACTGCAGTTTCAGTGAAACAGATCAATAGTCTAATCTGTTTTGTACAAAGAAACTGGATCACAAATATGACTTCTTCCTAAGGTGACAACAACACTCTGCCATAATGTTTATTGCAAGAGTTCAAAAGCCTTTTTGTCAACTACAGTGAACAAAAAAGTTTTTCTTTTGCTCAGAATTGCAGAATACTGAAATATGGGTACAGATCTTCATAGCAACCATAGTTGCAGTCATGATGGAGGTGGCAAAGTTAATCATGTGAAAGTGTCTCCCACTTGCTGATCATGTACCACTGTGATGGGAGGCTGCCTTTCTTTTATTTTCTCATAGAATCATTTAGGTTGGAAAAGACCTTTAAGATTATTGAGTCCAACCGTTACCTTAACACTGCTAAGTCCACTACTAAACCAAGTCCGTAAGAGCCACATCTTCATGTTTTTTAAATGCCTCCAGGGATGGTGACTCAACCAGCTCCCTGGGCAGCCTGTTCAGTGCTCAATAACCCTTTTGGTGAAGAAATTTTTCCTAATGTCCAATTTAAACCTCCCCTGGTGTAACTTGAGGCCGTTTCCATTCATCCTATCACTTCTGAACTTGGGGGAAGAGTCTGACACCCACCTTGATACAACTTCCTTTCAGGTAGTTGTAGAGAGTGATAAGGTCCCAAATATTTTAAGTTACCTGAAATACTCTTTTATCTGGAAAATCTAAGATGAATGATAGTGAGAACAAAGACGAGAGGAACTGGGTGAGAATATTTTTAAGTCTGCAATTAGTCTAAAACAGAATGTTGAAAACAATATCCTTTTCAAATTAAAAAAAAAATAATCAAGTTTTGCAGGAAGTGTTCAATTCCTGTTTCTTAGCCTGGGATTCTTCCTGATGAAGAAGTTGGGAATATAAAACTGACAGCTTGGGTCTTTGATGAAATTAGTCTAGGCTAATTGTTACAGGCACATCTGAGGTTACTTGAGTGTCTTGTCCAGAATTTTCAATTTGGAAACAAGCTGGCAAGTGGTAAAGTGGGTTTTGGCTGGAACTGGCTGATGAAGTATCCAGATAAAACTACAGATTCACTGGAACCAAAGCTAGCCTGGATGGACAAAGGGTCTTTAATGGGGAAATTACCAGATGAAAGGGAAATAAAACAAGACTTCAAAGGATACATGCTTCCTGTTAAAGGTACTGAAACAGGTATCTGTTGAGGCTGCACAAGAGGAATTTTTTGGGTTTAAGTTTTTGGGCATGTTTGTCTTCCATAATGATGTCTTGTGTATGTTTGAGTAGAATAGATTAAAAGAAAATAAAAATTCATACCACAGCACTAAAATGGTGCACCATTTTATTGTATTTAAGTCTTTTTTGCTAATAAGCATCTTGCACTTATGTTGTGCCATTTTGTAGAATTTTGTAACCATCTGGTAATGAACTTCACTAAATATGAAGGGGTTTGAAAGTCCAGTTTTAAAGGAAAAAAATGGAAGCCTGCCTAGAACTAGAGAATCTCTCTTCATGCTTTAGAGATTCTATCCCCACTTGCTCCTGAGCTTTCCCTTTTGAGAGCTGTATTCTAGGATTTAGCTGATAGCTTAGTTAGAAAATGGAATGGGTGATTATGTAAGTATGTGGGATAGCAATCCCCAAAGACTTGCAGGACTTAAGGATGTGTCTTAAGAATAGCAGCTGGGTTGTGAAGGTGGATATTCTGTTCCATGTGCATGTCTGTAAACTATCTGTCAATAACATGGATTGAACAGCTCTGTTTGCAGGTAAGTGGTTACTCCTGTAAGTCTGTATTAAACTAGATGGGATTACCTTCAGATTTCTCATTAAATCCAAGGACCTAGGGAGCTGATTATGATTTTTATTATTCCTGTAGAACATGCACTTGTGCTCCCAGTTGATTAATACCCGTAATCCTTTCTATTATTAACTGTTGCTGCAGGATAAGAGCACACATGAATTCAATATAAAATATTGTCATGTTACTAAGCTAAAGTTCAAAATATCACAGAATCACAATCAATAAATGCTGCTAACACTCGTATCTTCAATTATATATTGATCCAATGTATATGTAGTGGTACACTAAACTTCTTAAAGAACATACTACAGTAATGTTTATAACTACAGTAGTTCCATGGTGTTATCCATTCTACAGAAAGTAAAGTTTTTGCAATGTATCTTTTGACTTTTATTCCTGACCTACACTTTTAGGAGGAAAATGGAGGTATGACTGGTTTGTAAGTTACAAGTTAGCTAACAACAAAAGCTAGAGAAACAGGTCATTGGAAATGGTTGTTTTGATTTGGTGTGTGAACTTGCTGTGTAAATAATATTTAAATATATAAACTTCTGAGTGATTTTGGCATGCAACACTATTAATGTAAACAATTCATGCTGACAGCTTTAAAGTTACGTTACCTGAAGTGTCTTAAGAGGCTGAACTGTCAAGTTCAAATTTTTCACACAAATATCTAAGCAGTATGCTTACTAAAGATAGGTTTTTGAAAGCAAATGCCTTGAATATTTTTGTTTTAATTTGAAGGCATTTAACTACTTTGTATCAGATATAGGGTAAATTCCAGTTTGTGCATGAATATATGGGCTTGCACCAACCCTGAGGGAACACTTTGCTGCACATACACCTGCACCGTGGATAAGCTGACTTGCTTTGTCTGTTCTTACTGCATCCTGTATCGGGTATACTCTTTCACCAATATCATGTGGCTGTACAGCACTTCTTAGAGGGGATTCTGTGTTGCCTACCAAGAGTGGTGACGGCATCTGTAAGGAGCCTGAGTTTGGACCTTCATTTTCTGAAGAGGAGGAGTTCTTGCAGCTGAAGGCCATGTCCTTTACAGACAAAGAAACTCTTATCAAGTCAGGCTTGAGTTTTCTCCTGGCTGGCACCTTAAGGCCTCAACATAGTGAGTTGGAAGAGTTGTGGGCTCTGGGATCTGAGGATGAGTGTTGCCATCTGGATTAAAGGAAGCTGCTCCAGAGTGACTGCCTGATCTTAAAACACTGGTGGAAGAAAGGGGAAATACAGATTATTACTATCTACGTGTATCTAATTTTGCTATAGGAACAAAGCAGGAAATACAGATTAGTACTATCTACATGTATCTAATTTTGCTACAGGAACAAAGCATCTGGTCAAAAAATATTTCCCTACCTTTCAGACCTGTGTTCTTGGAAAGAAATCTCTACTTAGGTCAGGAGAATGCCCTGGATAGCTAGGCCGATAATATGGGCATTTAAGGATTTGCACAGGATGGCTTAGCAGCTTCAATGCACTAACAGCTTGCTACAACTCAAGGGAGGTGGTTTGGCTTATCTCTCCACTCCCATCATGGACAGCCTGCTTCTTCATACAGAAAATGTGCCTTCTTTACAATGTGGCTAGAAAATGCTGAGCTCTTTAGTTTTTAGGGAAGAACAAAGGCATGGAGAAGTAGATTATCCAACAGGCCTGTTGCAAAGCTGGGATCACATTCAGCTGTGTCCCTATCACTGTCCTGTGTTCTGATCGTTTGTTTTGGCATATAACCTGTTAATGGTAGGGGCAGATTTTGGGGTTTTTTGACTGTACAGCACTGACTTGCTTGGGTCATGGAAGTCTTATTGTAGAGAAACTAAAAATAAAATTATTCTTAAACCCTGGGATTTGCCACATGTCTCTTGGAAAAACTGATGGGACTAGTTACGTGAGCAAGATATGGCAAAATTGAGACTGTTAATTTTGGCTGAAAGTGTGACTGAATGGGAGGTGCTATTCCTTTTATCTCTCCTGATAAAGCAACTGTGGTGGCAAGCCAAAGGGTATGACTGATTACTCCTAAGGGTGGATATGTGTGTGTTTTAACAGTTAATTGCTACACATAGTCCTCAGGCTTTCCGGATAGTAACCCTTTTGTTGTGCTTATGTTATGCATAAATCACTGTTTTGTAAAACCATCCTTTCTGTAATATGACTGTGTAGCTTCCTTCAGGCTGAAACTGGTAAGCAGACTGTCAAAGTAAAGCATCCTTGTCTCTTAAGATGGTTCCTTCAGATGCCTCAGGAAATGCTTACACAAAACTGTCACTATTAGAATATGCTTACGTGAGGGAGGGATGTGTTTCCTCCAGCTGTTTAGAGGCTGTATGCTCTTCTTTTTTCTGCTATTTTGGCTCAAATTGGAAGGAACACCTATTAAATTTAGTAGTTATATTTCAGATAAAGAATGATTAATTGGTTTCTGAGCATTTCAGTTATGGTGGAGCTGCCTAGGAGTCAGAGCCCATTAAGTGCTTTTTCTTGCCAGTGTAACTCAAACCAATAGGAGATATTATTTCTGTGTGAGAAAATACAGTGACCAAACATGTGTCCAGTTCTGGACTTCCCAGTACAAGGAAGACATGGACATACTGGAGAGAGTCCAGTGAAGGGGCATCTTATCAGTGTGTGTTAACACCTGAAGGGAGGGTGCAAAGATGTCGGAGACAGGCTCTATTCAGTGGTGCCCAGTGACAGAACCAGAGGCAGTGGGCACAAACTGAAGCACAGGAGGTTTCTTCTGAACATCAGGAAACTGATGTTTTTACTGTGAGAGTGACTGAGCACTGGCACAGGTTGCCCAGGGAGGTGGTGCAGCCTCCCTCCACCAAGGTCTTCAAAATCTGTCTGGACGTGGTCCTGGGCAGTTGGCTCTTGGTGTCCCTGCTTGAGTGTGGGGTGGGGGCAGGGTTGGACAAGATGACTTTCAGAGGTCCCTTCCAACCTCACTTATTCTGTGGTTCTGTGAACATATGTTGACATGTATCCTAATTCCTCTGATAAGGAGGGTCAGTGTGTGAATGCAAGATTTGGGAATGAAGGTGATTAAAAATACATTTCCTGAACTGTGAGCTTAGTGGAAGTGGGGTGGGGAAGAGAGGAAAAAAGTCAAACTAGCAAGTTAATGGAAAAGATAATTCTGTTTTAATGGAAGGACTTTATTATGAAAACAGTTACTATTTCATGAGGGATTCTTTCACATTACAACTTTATTTACATATTGGATGACTACTTGCTTTTACTACAGAAGCCAATGCTAGACTTCCTTTGACTTTTTTTTTAAAATGTATTATTGAGCTTGGGCCTTGAAAAAGATTTAAGGCTACCTCAAGCGAGTGCTGGAATATTTGTTCCAAGGATGGTGCTTTAAGAGAGCTCTGTAGCCTTACTTGGAAAGGCTTTTTTTTTTTTTTTTGTAACTTGCATTTAGCTTTCTCAACAAAGCACATCTTCATGCTGCTATTTTTATTTTTAAGGTGCAGTAAAAGCCACTGGACTGTTCAGTGGTCTGCTGTGTTGTCTTTAACTTTTATATGTTGGTTCTGGAACTGAAACTTTCTACTGATGCATTGACTCTGAAGCATATAATTGAAATGTGTCTGTCAGTGCTCCTTTTAAACAAAGTGGAGCCGGTGTGTCTGCTGCCATGTGTGAAATGTTTCTTTGGTTCCCTTTTCCCACAGGCTAATTCAAGAAGATGCTCTAGGAAGCAGGCTTTGTTTCTGCAGGGGAAGATCTGTTTCTTTTGACTTCCTTTTAAAAAGATCTAGATTGTGAAGTCAGAACCTCTTTGGTCATATGACATCACTAAAGCCTCTAGGTGTTGAGTCATCATTATATTTAGAGGGTGGCACACTTCTTTTTAGTCTAATATTAGTATTCAAGCCTGGACTCAGTGGAAGGTCACCCTAGCAAAGATGAAGTCACCGCTCCAGGGCTGGAAAGGAATGCAGGCTTCATTCTGCTTTCCTGGTACACTTGCTGTTGCTTTGTTTTACTTTCAGTTTTTCTACCTTTTAAGGTTAAGGTTATTGTCCGTTTATAGGATAACATTATCAGAAACTGCCACTTGAAGCAGACTGTGACTTGTGCTGTGGAATCTCTGCCTACTTTTTGTTCTGCTTTATAAATGGAATGAATGTTACTGCCTGTCATTCTATCAAAATTGAAGTGTTTCTTTACTGTGTATGTATTTCCTATTAGATGTAGAGAGCTTGCAAAGAAAGGCTGCAGGAGCAGTGTCCTTCAGCACTTCATGAATTGTAGCTGTCCTCTGGGAATCCTATCTTGCACTCTTCTCTGGGGTGGCAGTTTAGAGACATCTAAGAAATACTTCTTTGTATGATGGAGTCAATAAAATATAGCTGTAAGAGGCTGTTCTTGCTCTGAGAAGTATGCAGTCTAAAAAAAATTCATTTTCTACGGCATTTATTCTGTAACTAATTTCAACTAGTTTCTCTGTGAACTGTATCAGTGCAATCCAGTATTTCAGCTGACAACACCTCTGAACTTTCAAGCTCTGCATCTGAGAGTCCATCTGACTGCTGGGGTGATAATCACAACTTTTGCAGCCTCATTACATAAGTCCTCTTTACATCCTAAAAGAGCTGTTGATATTTGTCATTCATAAACCTACCTTAGTTTACTTTCTACAGTATAGCTGCTGGCCCTCTTTAGTCAACTATGTATTGACGCATGGAATGGGATGTTGGTGTAACAACTCCTCTGTATAGCTGTTGTTTCTGTGCTTTACTCACAGGTCAGTTGTAAGTTATGTTGAGGAGCTCAGATAACAAAAACAGTCACTTCATGAAGTCGAATATACTGTATCATATGAACTACCTAAACATGACTGGCATGATGTCATGGTTTAACCCCAGCTGGCAACTAAGTGCCACACAGCTGCTTGCTCACTCCCCCTGATGGGATGGGGGAGAGAATTGGAAGTGCAAAAGCGAGAAAACTCTTGGGTTGAGATAAAGACAGTTTAATAGGTAAAGCAAAGGCCATGCATACAAGTGAAGCAAGACAAGGAATTCATTCACCACTTCCCATGGGCAGGCAGGTGTTCAGGCATCTCCAGGAAACCAGGGCTCCATTACGTGGTGACTTGGGAAGACAAATGCCATCATTTTGAACATCCTCCTTTCCTTCTTCTTCCCCCAGCTTTATATGCTGATCATGATGTCCTATGGTCTGGAATATCCCTTTGGTCAGTTGGGGTCAGCTGTCCTAGCTGTGTCCCCTCACAACTTTTTGTGCCCTCCCCAGCCTGCTTGCTGGCAGGGTGGTGTGAGAAGCAGAAAAGACCTTGACTCTGCGTAAGCACTGCTCAGCAATGACTAAAACACCCCTGTATTATCAACACTGTTTTCAGCACAAATCCAGAGCATAGCCTCATACTAGCTACTATGAAGAAAATTAACTCTATCCCAGCCAAAACCAGCACACACCAAGATGCACAAAGCATATGAATGCCTAGAACTCCCTAGGACTGTAGAGCCACAGTAACAGTAAGGTGCTGAGGTTTTACTGGAGAAAGGGCAGTAGCGAAGTTAACCTTCATTGACGTTTGGGATCTATTGAGTGTTTGTTCTGATCGGAGGAAGAAACTGAATTATTTTGATTGGTGTGGTTTGTGTATTCAGAATTTTAATACATCTATATGAGATTATTTAAGGTTGCTCTTGTCACTGTTAACAAGACGACTTGCTGAGGGTACTAAAGGCACCTCACGTATTTATGTATGCATATAGGGCCTGACACTAGTATTCTCTGAGGTGATCTGCAGAATTTGTAATGGAACTGTAAGGAGTCTTTAGTCTAGTCTGATTTAGGCATTCCTTCTGTCTTCCTTCTTAGTTGGTTCTGGCAGTTACTAAAAGGCTTCAGTGTTTCTGCTGTCTTTCTGGAAATTGTATAAGCTTTATGATTTGATAGCCTTTGAAGAAACAGAAAGGGCATACTGAGATTGTGCAGTTGTAACAGTATGGTTAAGTTAAATCTATGCGTATGCTCACTTCATCCCATGCATCCCAAGGTATACTTGGCCATGATTATCATGTTGACATCCAGGAATTGCCAAGCTCCAAGTATTCCTCAATTCAATCAGTGTTCAATTTCCACTCTGAAAATGCGTTTTTTTTTAAAAACAAGCAAACAAAACCCAACCAACCAAACAAAAAAGGTAACGAGTATTTCTGGGCCTGAAATGCCACTGTCTGTAACGTGGATGCTGTCTAATAATTTATACAGTACTTGGGCTTATTTTCCCATACATGCATGGGGAGCTTGGTAGCACAAATGCCCTTGTTTCGATAGGAGAACATGCCTGGCAAAAGACCAACTGGGTTAAAGGTAGGCCTGTATTTATTGCAGCTGGAATTTGGAGTAGTGCTTCAAAGCATCTAAATACTAGTTCCTTGTAAATTACAAAAATAAACTGATTAATGTTCTTTCCAGAACACACAAGACAGCAGTTACTGTCTGCTTTTTAAATTTGGAAATGTACTTTTCTCCTTAAGAGCAACTATGGAAAACTTCTCGTATTGCCTTTCTGTGGTCATGATCTGCTCTGCAGTCTAGAGGGAACACGTTACCTCAAGGAACCACCGTGGGTGGGAAATCTTTCCTGGGAAAGGACTGTTCAGGGTACGTACTTAAACTTTTTTTTTGTACAGGAATGTAATTTTCTTATCAGTTCTGCTAAAATACACAGAGTTTCGAATAAGGAGATATTTTAACAAAGGGGTTGGTAAAACCATGCCAAGGTTTATGAAGACCTTCTGTCCTGGCATGAGAAAACATAGGCTCTAGGAGCCAGAGGGAATTGCAAGGTCTTATCTGTAAGTCAGGAAAGAATTGTTCTGTTATTACTCCTTTCTCTAACACAATGGACGTTGTAGGATAAACTGTGGGTAGGTCTGACTTGGATATCCCTAAACACTCTACAAATTTAGATTAAGATTCCACTTTGCAGTTGTCTGTCTCCTGTAATAGGTTGAACTAAATTCCTGGACTTAAATGCCTTTTGATCTTTGAGGAAGTTGAGATCTGGCCTGGAACACTGAGGCTAGTATGCCTTTCCTCTGAACTCGCTACCAGTGTTAGCTGGGACACGGGAGTTCAACCAAGGACTTCTGCTGACAGAAAAGTTTTGTTGTTGTTTTTTTTTCCTTCTGATTATCCTACTTGAAAGTATTTGAGAGTTTCACTGTGTGTACATGGAATACGGAGCCTTTTTTTTTTTTTCCAGGATGACAGCAGGATATGTTGCTCCCTGGGATGATTACCAAAAGAACCTAGCAGCAATCTCTCCATGCAATTTTATGGTATTTCATATTTACCAAGTTTGAGAGGGCTGGATTTATTGTAACTGGTGGTACTTGGTACTCTTGATGAGGGTTACTCCTGTTTTGGTTTTCTTGATTTTTTTTCTTGTCTGGCAGTCTAAGGTATAGCATGTTTTTGTAAAGCAATATAAAGCCAAGAACATAAACATCGGGTCATCCTTGGAATAAACCACAGCAATGTATTCTACAGGAACTTCCTTGCATCTAAGTGAAACTTCACTTGGCACAGTGCATATTAAAGCAAGAAGTCAACCCTTCTGGTATCTGCTGACACAAGCAAGAGCTACATCTTTCAAAGGGAAAAGCTGCCTCTGTGTAGTTTATAGAAGACTCTTTGGTTTGTTCTATTAAGTAGTTCTTATCAGCTAATATCTGTTAATAATCAAACATGGTTTTTCCCTTCTCCCTCCAACAAACTGTCATTCTGAAGTCAACAAAAATACTGTTTTTCTAGCTGATAGTAATCAAAAAGTGCAGCAAAGCCATTCTAATGTGGTTAGGGCAGCAGCTGTTCCTTATTTATTACCATCAGAGGTCCTAATCCATCCACAAGTTCCGATATCAGTTTTCTGGCCTAAGGAAAAAGCTTCTAAATGAAGGTCAGCCTTAATTACCAATGCATAAAGACATTGCATTTACAGAAGCTACATTCTGGCTTAATCGCATTCAAAACAGTAAATTTACAGCTCTAATTACTAGTTATTTAAGGGAATTCTCAAATGTTTCATACAAAATATATGTTAAGAACTCTGCACCAGAGTTTAATGTAATTAATAAATCAATTCATGCTTGATAGAGGTAGGAAAAAAGTAATGCCTGAAAAAGATTGTAGTCTTAGAAAATGAGGGATACTGGAAAGTGATTTGAGGTAATACAGAGGAGAGAAGAGAGAGACAGCAGCTTTAAGATTGTGGCATTGGTTAAGACAAATTCTGCAGTGGATTTGAGCACAAGGGTAAGAGATCATATTCAGAGTTGAATCAAGGTGAAATGAATTATCAGTTACTTCTGTGCCTTTGAAAACATGTTTTCTTCTGTGCCAGATAAATCCATGCTTCTTTGTGGTTGATGGAAGTTTAGGCGTTGGCTGCAATAGTGCAAGGATTTCTCTATGGCTGTGTTCTCGGATCCAATCATCAGGCAACAGATCTGCTGATAAACGATATCATTTTGTCTGCTGAGGAGTTTGTTCAAATTCTTAGTTTCCCATGAGTACAAGTTTTAAAAAACAATGTATCTTGTATTTTTTTTATTGTCTTGCTTTAATGTGATTTCTTTTAACTGTAGGTTCTTTTCCTCTAATTTGATTGCATTTTGTAGACGCTTTACCCTGCTTAAATTACATGACTTTTGTACTGGGCTTTGAAATTTAATACAGAAGTAGAGGCACTGCAAATATGGTAGATGTAATGTGTATGTCTCGGAGGGATAAGAGAAATTTTTTCCATGTGATAGAGACTAATGAGCTGGGAGTTAAGATGATAGTAGGATGGGAAAAAAATTAGAGTATCCCTGGCAAGAGAGCAATGAAGGTGTCTGTTACACTGCAGAAGGGTGGATTCAAATCAATGTGTTGTCTTTAATTGGTTTTGCATTTAGTCTAAAAAGCATAAAGACATTGTAAGACTGCTGCATGCAATCATTTAGAAATGTTGCATTTAATGTTACTGGAACAAGTAATGGGGAGAAATCTGATAATTTCATCCCTGCGTTTCCAGTGTGTGGCTAGCTTACAAGGGAGGAACAAAACTGAAAACTTCAGAATATGCTGAGGAAATGAGGTAGCAGCCCCTGACTGAGTGGGAGTTGGCCCCCATTTTAAGGTCTCAGTAACAGACTGGTGTGCACCATGGGGCTGACTTCTAAAAGCCATGATAAAGTCAAGCAATACATGTCTTTTCTGGTTTTATCCTTCATGACTCTTCTGAATGGTGATTGTTTATCTATTTCTCAAGATAGTTCTTCTTGAAAGTTGTTTTTTTTGTTTGTTTGTTTAGTAGCTGGAGTTTGTGGTGTCCCTGACTGAAAATACAGTCTGTTCATTCAGGCTGAAATACCACCAGTGCTGAAGTGAAGGGAATGGGTATTTTACATGGCTGAGATTGTGTTGCATCAAGCCACAGGGCTATCTAGATCAGCCTTCTGCCAGTTTGGAAACTGGAGTTATTTTTATGTGGTTTTCCTTCAGTTGCTGGGACAGAGCCATGTACAGACTGAGGGCATTGACACAGCACAGGCCCTGATCCAGAGGTCCTATGCAATATGAAACATTTTTAACATACACTAGCAAGTTTAGTTTCTTTTGGTACTGGTTGCTTTCACGTTCTTGCCTTTGCAAAGCTTTTGGGTGGATTCTTCCAAGAATGTCTTTAACAAGAAAAGAGTAAATTCAGGTTATATAATGTTATATACTTAAATGAATAACTTACAGAGCTGTTCTGTTCTTACCTGCTAGTGATCCTGTTCCTCTGAATAAATGTGTGTGGCTGCTTTTCACCATCTGACTTAAAGGTTTTGGATGTGGACAGTTCCAAATTCCTTTAAAGTCTGCTGCTGTCAACAGGAACTGCAAAAATGTATCACAGGATGGTGTTATGCTGTCCTTCCTTCCTGTGCCCTTCTGTAAATCCCCTTATCTTCTGTATCTGTAAGTGCAAATCTTCCTTGTTACTATGACCATTTCATTTCAGGTGTTTCTCTCAACAGTGTCGAGTATATCTGCTGTGTGCTCTGTAATACAGCTGCTTCTGATATGAGCTTTCTAATTGTTCCTGTTTGTCTTGTAGAGGGAGAAACACATAGCACAAATGGTACAGGAGTGTTTCTTAGGAAGATAATAGGTCTTTCCACTTTCAAATTATTTAAATAATAAAGTTTATACCTCTTAAGTATTTCCCAAATAAATAGTTTTATTCATTACTGGTTGTCTTAATGTCACCCTCACAGTTCTGAAACTAAAGTTTTTCTGGCTCCCTGCTGTTTTATGACCTACATATAGCACATGCAGTGTGTCCTGTGTATGTATTTAAATTTTGAGAAATTTTTGTGGAGGTAACTGTCACTTACTGAAGCATAGTTCAGATTATCTATTCAAAACCCTACTGCAGTGTAGTCTTTCTGTTCATCTAAAATGTATGATCAGATTGACATTATGTAGTGACGATGAAAACAACCATTTAAAATAGCTTGTCCAAACTATGTATCTGCATTTCATGTATTTATTTCAGGTCTAAGAATTCAATCCTTATCTGATCTTTGTCAGAGTTTTAAACCAGAAAAAGATGGATGTATGCCTTACCAATACCTTTACTGAATACATTACAAAATAAGATGAGATTTTTCTGAAACTCATATCTTCCATTCCGAGTACAATCCTGTATTTTTCCTGGTCATTCATTTTTTTTATTTTTTTTTCCTCCTGCTAGTAGGTCTTGCACAGATCTGCACTTTGAATGAGAATTATTCCAATGTAAAAAACAGACTACCATCTACTCTCTTGTAGTGTATCTGAAGGGTGGGGAATGAAGTCTGAACACTAACAGATGCTGGATTCTCAGAAAATTCTTCATAAGCTGAAAGTCATGTGAAAGGCAGTGACTGCTTTAGAATTTTGTGTGGTTTATATGCACGACAAATAATGCGGTATAGAGTTTCTGCATAGGCTGATCTTGTTGAAATATTTGGTACCTACCTTGCTTTTTCTTCTAATTCTGCATTAGCAGTTAATGCCCTCCATACCTTACTTTGTTTTTGAAGGACATTCAGCTATCCTTTATCCATGTTCTTGTAGTGTATGGACTGCTACTAGCCCTAGACCTATAAAATATAGGTTGTGTGTCACTATTCTGTGATACTGATTTTGGGAAAACTTTAGATTCTTGTTAATGCCTTCTGTGGTTTTGAGCTTTATTGTAACCTGAATCACCATCTGTATGTGGGGTTGGTGGGTTCCCCCCCCCCCCCCCCCCCCCCCCCCCCCCCCCCTTAATATATTTTTTTATTTTTCCCTAAGGTCATACCTTAGGTGTGTGTAGGGTGGGGTAAAGGAGGGTATTTGAAACTGGGGTTCTCGCACAGATGCATCACTTTTGAAAACTGGGTAGAAGTATCAATATTGTGGAATTTAAGATTACAATTATGAAAGTGAAACACACCGTTCCACTTCTGATCTCTCCTTGCACCTAATAATCATGCAGCAAGTCACCTTGATAGTGAAGATAAACTTAATTTATACGTACTTAGACTATTTACAGTGTATAAAGGAAAATCCTGGCTGGTGCAGAGAAAAGTCATGCTTACTGTGAATAATCCACTGTGTGTGAGGTAAAGGATATCAGAATGTGTGTGCTCTGGTTGTATCGAGTGCCATGGGTGCCATCTGCTGACTCCTTCATGTACCACATAGCTCTTCAGCTGTGGGAAGAAGGAAAGATAACATATGTTAGGGAATGTAGTTTTAAATACCCTGCCACTCGAATATTAAATACAAAATACAAGTTTTAATCCTTGCTGATTTTGTACAATATGAACAATAGTGTTCATCCTAAATGTATTTGAGTTTCATTTTAGCCATGCAAAATAGTTTTGCAGAGTAATTATTATTACTATTAGTGTTCTTTTGCAGTGTTTTTGCTTATGGTGAACCTAGGTCTTAATTTTTGCAGTGTATTATGGCTCATTTTCTGAACTTAGCTTCTAGCTGTGCACTTTTTTATCTTTTCAACTTCTTTACATTCTGAACTCTTTCCTTATTCCACTTGTTATATTCCCTTTATGGTATCCTGTACATAGCTAGGAAGTAAGACAGAAATAATTTCTTTATTGTGCTTGCTTGCAAACCTGGTAAAATAGATTCTTTTGTCCTCAGTAGTGGACTGTACCAGCAGTGCTGCCAGGTGAGGTGATATAAATAGTTGGCTATACCTGATTTAGTAACAAAGCTGAGAGAAGGGGCAAACTGGAGGAGTACAATTTAGCTAGACCCTAGAGTAGTTTATAGCCTATTTATTAAATTGGTTTTAAAGGGAAACTTCTGCTTTGTCTTGTTTGCCATAGTTTTCCTTAAAACCTAAATTGATGTATTGCTTTGGCTCACTCAATGTCAGTGAGTATCTACTGAGAAGAAATTCAATCCTAATAAGCATGAAAGTATAATATCTTAGGCTGTGTTGCTGATGTAAATCAAATAATATTATGGCAAGAGTTCCAATGCTATAATGTGAGATAATGTTTTCAACTGAATTGTTAAAATGGTCTGTGACATGCTTTTGGCTGAGGAGAAATAGTACTTTTCCTAACAACTTCCAGACATAGTCTGGGAGTCTGCATGGTCACAGCAATCATTCCCAATAGCCATTTCAGAAGCTAAGGGTGAACAGTTTCCTTGAAATAATTTAATTATCACTTATAGCACAGATGTGGCCAATACATGTCAGTTTGTGTCAGGGTCCCAAGTGTACCAACAGGCTTTAGTTACTGTGACAAGTCTCACCTTCTGTTTATTGGTCCGGGAGCTCCATTAAAGCTCAGGATGGGGCCTTCATTCCTGGACTGAACAATTACGTAGGTCTACCTTTCTCCAGTCTTGTCCTTGGCCACGCATTGTAGCCTTGGACTTACATTGCAGTCTTTCTAGCTTTGGCTCTCGTCCCATCTTTTTTTCCTCCTGACTCCCTGGATAGACCTAGACCTGTTTCCATTGCTTTCTGTGGCCAGGGCTGTCAATAGTTGCTGTCACCAGCACCCTGCTCTGTCTACCCTTTTCAGCTGCTGTGGACAGGCCCTGGTCTGTGAGGGTACTGCCTGCACTGTGGTCACCCTCACCTTCCAGCTAATCCTCATTCATGAAGCAGCTTTGCTCTTGCTACTCCCTGACAGTTGGGCTCAGGACTTGGGAATGGGCCTTGACACCACTTAACCTCTGTCATGTGGAAGTAGCTCCAGTGGCCTGATACCAGCCTAAGCCTGCTGGATTAACTGGAGATTTCTCATATGGCATCTTGGGATCATACTATTAAACATGTGGTCAGGGTTTAGGCTAGTTACTCGTGGAAGTATTGCGTATGAAATAGGGACAATAATTCTAGGAACATCCAGTGGGGGACAAAGAACACATTTTGGAGAGTTGTGCAAAATCAAAGGTTGGGTGCACCTTCTTTATGAGACCCTAGTGTAAATCAAGCAGTGCTCCAAAGAGACTCAACATATGTGAAAGCAGAATGCAAAGGCAGATCCTGATGGAAAGTAGTGCAACTTCAGTCTTGATGAACATCAGCGCCAGACATGATGTGCTGAAGGTGCTTTGCTAGTGTCTGAACCCACATGTGGCTAGCAGTAATGGGGTGAGCTTGAAAGTGCAGGTAAGTCACAAATGGGTGTTGAGAGAAGTTTATAAACATTCTTTCTTCCTGTTACTTGAGCTTCCAAACCACAGTAGAAAATATAGTATCTATAGAACAGGATTATAGTTGAAAACCTTGGAATGATACCATCAAGACTCCTCTGTTTCCTACCCAACTTTATTTGCATGTAGCAAGACATTAATATTCCAGAGTTGTTTTCCTTCCTTGTAAGGACAAAAGCAAAACATTGGGAAGCCTTTAACACAAAAATGGGGTCACTGAAACCCTAATACAGAAGTACTGTGAAGGTATGTGCTTGGGATACAAAAACAAAGAATCATTTTCCAGCTTTTTTGATTCTTTCACAGAACTTGAGGCTAGTTTTTCTGCTTTGACTGAAGTTCGAAGGAGCATGCAGCCTGCCTTTAAAATTACATTTGAGTCTTCCATAGTTGAATGAGAATGAAACTAGTATTTTTTTTTTCCATGTATAATTTGGTTCTTGATTACCTGAGGTTTTCTAATGAAATCCATTTTGACTGAACAAAAAACCTTATGGAGTTATCATCATGGCCTCCTCCTAAATACTTGAGATAGATGCCTGCCTACTTTGTCAGAAAGATTGGAAAAAACATCTGAGATGGGAGTTCATACAGTTCCTTTGCCTTTGCTTTTTTCCTCATGCTGTTTGCTTTCCTCTGGATCACAGTCTTGCTTTGTGCAGATTATAAAATCAGAGCGTGCTGCTGCATATGTATTCTGTCTGTCATTTCATGATGTAGGTTCTAATTTTCAAATTACTTGCTCTTTAACTAGAACAAACTTCTAGAAGATAATCTGTTTTCTAAAAACTTGTTTATATTATTGATGCGTGTTACCATGATATGTTTGATGGATATGTGAAACTTGAGTTATGTTTATATAGTCACTCAGACTCCGAATTAAAATACTGCTAACTTGTACATTGCAGTCGAACTGAAGCTGAGTAGGAATTATCTGCAAGGTTTGAACAGAACATTTTATGCAACTGAAATTTAAGTGCTCTGCAGTGCTGAAGGCAGTCTTCCAAAAAGCAAGTATTGATATAAGCACCACAGGAAACCAATGGCTTTTCGGTGCTCTACATTAATAAATTACTTTTAATACTGCTTAATTGTCTGCTGAGCTCAGAATCCTAATATGCTTTTAAATAACCAACGTTTTATCTCTGTGTGTGTATATATATACAACTTGCACTTTCGTATTTGTTCAAGATTTTATGGGTATCCTAGTGTGCTAGCTAACATTTGATGAAGTAGCTTCATGTCTGTACTGATAACAGGAAACTGAATCTAGAAGTGTGACAGTTTTTAGACAAACACTGAATACTGGGTTACATAGTTGATCTTTATGAAGTTAACAATTTTTCAGTGCTTAGAGAAGATCTTGTTCTTCTAACTTCAGATGAATGACCGGTATTTTGTAGCCGATTCCTTTTAAACAGGTGGGACAATGCCTGGAAAAAGATGTCTAGAATGGGTTGGAAGGGTTTAGAATCTGGCCCATGGGGAGTGATGGTGGAAATCAGTGCCTGAAAACTTGAAATACAAAAAGAAGAGGCCTGAGGCACAAAACACCCCTTGGAACAAATGCTAATCCTGTTCCTGGAGATCTAGTTTTGCAGTCTTCCTGTACTCCCAAGAGTGTCACTGATGGGCATGTTAGTTACAATAAAAAAGGTCAACCCTCCGCCCCTGTTGAAAGTGGAAGCTTAAATTTCTTTTGCTTTCTTGCCCCATGAACATGGCTACACTGCTATGTTTAAAGTAGTTTCAGTCTACTACTTACCTTATGTACTTAGGTAAGCAGTAGGTTCTGTGCAGCCTAAGAAAAAGATAGTAGCTTATTTTCATGAGGGAAGCTACTGATACGGTAAATGTGAGCTTTTATCAAACTTTTAGGATGTTTGCCTTTTCACTGTTGGAATCTCTCATCTGTCTAAATAGACTCACCAGAAGGTGGAGATAAGGAACTTTTTATAAGCTTGGAAAGGAAACATGGGAGCTTTTTGTTTGCACTTCTGCTTCTTACTGGTACTTTAAATTCTCCACTTGATATATGCCAGTAATTCAAATCATAAAATTGTGTTTGGATATGATTTGACTTACTCTCTCAACTACCCTCACCATGATTTGAAAAAAACCCACAGCCAAGACTACATAGGTAAAACGGCCTTCAAATATCTCTTTCTAGGTCTTGTGGTTTGGTGGGGTTTTTTTCCCTTCTAATCCCCATCTATTCTTTGTCAGTGTTTGCCTCTATCAACCTGTTTAGCTGTGAATTGCATGTGCTCTGTTCTTCATACCAGCTGACACAAGGATACCACCTCCACCTACAACAGAAATGATCCAAGATACATACTAAGTGGAAGATCCTTAGTGGATAGTTTGGTATTCATGCTGTGGAGAGGAAGCATAACCAAATGATTACAGACGTGTTTGGGACTTGGCACCCAAATTGTGTTCACAGATTTATCTTTCTCTCCTGACCAGGCTGCTTTATATGTGTATCAGAGGACTCCATTACTATCCCACCTACTATAGCAGGGATGTTGTTAGGATAAATGTATCATGAGAATTATTTAAGGCAATTAACTTGCCTTGCTGTTACAGGTAGCCCTTGACCATTTTTAATTTTTTTTGGAGGCAATGAGGGAGGGGAAATAATGTTGCATTAAGATGATTAAAATCTGACTCATTTTTATGAATATTTGTTGTCTTATTTGGCAAAGCACTACTGAAGTATACAGATAGGATTACTTGGAAAGCAAGGTAATACATAAGATGGATAAAGTTTCAGCCTGGCTTAGATGAATGGGATCAGCTAAAATATGCAGTAGTAAATTATTTAAATAAATTTACAGTATGCTTTGAACAAAATGGGAGGATTGAGTACTTGTGCTGTACATAGCTCAGCCTTGGTAAGAAGATTGGTTTTGTTAAAAATAACTTGATAAAATATTCTAGTTTTATCTTTGTATCTTCTAATTTTAGAATATACTGCTTGTGTCCTCTCCACTTGACTGCTTATGGGGGTGGGGAGAAATCTTTGGTATTCTGATCTTTATGGGGGAGGGAATATGTCCTCCAGCTATACGCAGAAATACTTAGCAGAGCTAATTGGTAACTAATGGATACAGTTGCTATCTAATGCATGAAGATAGTTAAGTAAATGAATGTACTGAAGAGAATGCTTCCTGAAATATTTGAATACATCAGTAGTTTTAAATGCATTGAACATAAAAATATTTTTTTCAAGCCTTGCAAACAGAAGGGCTGATCTCTTTGACCAATGATATGATTATTGAATTTTACTTAACTGTATCAGAAGATGGTAGGTTCTGCCATTTTTAATTCCTTCCATTGCATGCTCATTTAGTGCTGAGTGACATAAAAGACCTTTAGATGAGCATGCAGTTTGGGATATATTCACTTTACAGATGCTCTAGAGAAATTGTTTTCATAAACTTACTCTGGTTTGTGTGTGGGCCTGGGGGAAAAAAAAATAATCACTTAGGGTTATCACTAATCCCCTGATACTGCACTACTTCCTACATGAGAGCATTTTCTTAAAGAAGGATGTAAGTTCTTGATATCAGATTCTGTCTTTTGCAGTTCATTTGATATGAATTGTAGTTACTTGGGGGGGGGAAATTATTTTTTGCTTTTGTAACTCTCTATTTGGAGCTAGATTTGATCCCCATATTCATACTGAATGACAGCTTTCCTCCAGTAGCAGTAGTCTGTTGCATGAAGCTTTTAGAAGTTTATGCCCTCTTAGCATATTAAATATAACAACTCATTACTGCCAAAGTTACTGTTTTATTTGTAAAACACTTTACTCTTCTTTCTGTTGGCAGTACTGGAAGAGCCTATAGGCCAACTATAAGGTAAAAAGATGGCTTTGTATACTCAAAAGCCACTGTGATTAATTACATTGTAATTCAAAGTTTGGATAAATGTAGTAAGGTATTTAAATGTACTTAAAATTATATTTAAGTGGCACTCAAGGAGTCGGCTTGACAGAGGATTGTCAGACAAAAGCAAGGGAGTCTTCTAAGCTCTTGGCAATGTAAAGTATGTAGTATTATTACCATGTTGAGAATTTGACTTTTCTCTATATGAGATTTTTTTTTGAGTCTACAAGCAAGCAGACCTCTCTGCTTTTCCTCATGCAAATAATAATGAAAAACCTGTAATGAGAAGGTCTGAAACTAACAAATCCCTTTTTGAGTTTGAGTGTGGTAACAAGTATCCATTTACCTGAGCAGAATGACAAGCATTTTATTTGGTGCACCCACTTAGTGGACCAATATATGCTTTTTTTTTTTCCCCAGGAGTGTTCCCCAAATTATCATTGCTGTCCTGACCAATTAAGTTCCTGCACTGTATCTTCACAGAATCAGAGACATTGGTTGGAACAGTTCTCTGGAGGCCATTTGGTCCAGCCTCTCACTCAAAGTTAGTACTGTTGCCAACACTAGGTAAGGTCAGCTTTGACTTCTTTCATCAGCGCTTGAAAACCTCCATGAAACTCCACAACTCCTCTGGGTAGATGGCATCTGTGCTTTGTTACCCTTCAAGTGAAGAAATTTTTCTCTAATGTCCAGTCAGGACCTCCTAAGCTGCAACTTAAGGCTTTACCTGTTATTTTACTACCTATTTTACTATCATTTGCAATTTGTATTGTTGTCCAGAGTACTTAAGAAGATACTGAACAGTATCTGCCCTGATACTGACCCTTATGATATTCTGCTTGTTACTTGTTGTCAAATGGATGCTGAGTACTTGATTCTTAGCATTTCAGCCTGTCAGTTCAGCAAGTTTTCAGCCCCTTTTAACAGTCTGTTCATGTAGCCCATACTTCCTTAGCTTACAAATGAGATCATTGGGTAAGGATTTTGATAAGTCGGTCTTACTCAAAGCTCTTTAAAGTACTTATGAAACGGGTGATATTTGCATTATATTGGAATGCTTAGTATTAGCATGTTATTTGTTGTATGTGTGGTTTTGTTTTGTTTTTTAATGGCTGGGACTAGCCTACAGAAAAAGCTTAGTTTGCCTTCTGTGAGCTACTGGACCCTGAAACCTGAGCTGCTGAACAGTCAGAGGTGTTATTTCTTCCTTGGAGGCAGCTGGGCACTGGGAAAGAGAGGCTTCCAGAATGCGAAGTAGGAGGGAAGAAAGGTTAGGAGAGGAAAAAACCTGCAGTGCAATGGAGTTTTGGGAAGAGCTGGGAGCAGAAACACAAACTGCAGGGATATTGGAAAGAGACTTCCCAGGGAACCAGGGGCAACGTGTTGAGTTTCCTGCAGTGCAGGAAACCAGTTTATTGCTGAATGGAAGGCCACCCAAGGGGTAGCACTTCTATCTATGAGGATGCAGTAGACAGTGGGAGATTTGCTTCCAACTGCTTTTCATTTCTATTTCCTCACTGTGAGACTTCTGTATTTTCAAATGTTCAAATTCTAGTCTTCAGTCACAGGTAACTGCGCAATGTGCTACGTCGGCAGGAGAAGAGCCAGCAGGCTGAAGGAGGTGATTTATTTTATTTTATTGTGAAGCAACATCTGGAATAGTGTGTCCTTTTATGGACTCCCCTACACCAAAAGGATGTAGACAAACTGGAGGGGGTCTGAAGAGGGGTGATGAAGGAGCACGTAACATGTGGAGAGGCTGTCTGCAGGGGCTGGTTCTGTTCAACCTGAGGAGAAGACTAAGACTCAGGAGAGATCTAGTTGTCCTCTACCACTGAATGAGTGTAGAGAAGAGATAGCCAGACTCTTCTTGCAGGTGCACAATGAAAGGGCAGAAGGCAGCAAATATAAGTTGCAACGTGGGAAATTCTGACTGGATATAAGGAAAAACAGTTGTCACAGTGGATAAGTATTGAATCCCGCTTCAGCCACTGAAGGAGGCTGAGAAATCTCCATCCTTGCAGATTTTTTTTGAACTTGACTGAACAAGGCTCTCAGCAATCTGATGTAACTTGGAAGCTTTCCCTGCCTTGAGTAGGAGGTTACACTAGATGACCTCCAGAGGTCCTTTCCAACCTAGATTATTCTACTGTCCTATAAGACATATGGCACTTTATTGGTGTATCCTGGAAGGTAATGCAGTTCTATGTACATGGGTATTCTTCTGCTTTTTTTACTTTTGGAGATCATTTAGCAAAGTCAGTAATTTTTTTGTGCTGTGGTTCCCTTAGTATTGGTTTTGTAAAGCATTTAATCTTTACATGTGAACACTGGCAAATCTGCTGAAGAAAACTGATTCACTAGATATGTCTGGTATCAGCCTTTTTGTTGTCTAATTGACAAATGTAGAGCTTCCTTGCCTATAAACTGCCATAGATGGAACATGGTTGGTTGGAGGCCTCTTAAAATCATGATTTTATTTGGACTTCTTCCTGGCCCTTTTGTGTACTGTTGTTATTGCAGATCGGAAGATATCATTCTTCACATTTCTTCCTGCATGACTGTGAAGAGATGGAATATGGTTAGTATCATTCTGACACCAACCTAATCTTTTTTGCATTGTTGATAAATTTTAATTTTTTTCCATATAGTGGTTAAGTTCTGTGTGCTTAAGTTCTTATTTTCTGACAACCTCTGCGAAATGAAGCTGTCTCTGGACTGAGATCTTGAAGGTGTTCACTGGCTGTGTCTGCATTAGAAAGCAGGGGCGGGTCTGTAGAGGAAAATAGTTTTATGTGTGTTGTGTGTGGGGATGTGGTATTTCAGACTGCTTTTTAGTTTAGTTTAAGTTCTCTGGACTGAGCATGCTCATTATGCTCCTGGAATGCCTCTTGCACTTCAGTTTTGTCCAAAGAAACACAATTTGCACACTCAGCCTGATCACTGCTGTAGAACAAAGTGTGATAGGTGGGGGTTGTCAGGAGGCTTGCTTCAAAGGCACAATCCTGATCTGAACTAAATACAAATATATATGTACCCATAAAATACTGTTGTGTATGGGAAAGATATTGAAGTTGAGTTTCTCTCACCTGCTTGGGGAGACTTAAAACAGATTAATAAAGAATACCTGGGACCTTATTAGCATGATTCTTAGTCATGTAAAGAAGAAAAACACATTTTTGGTACACAAATGAATATCCCATTGCTATAGATTATATTCTGCTCTGTGCATATCAGTATTGTGGAGCTACTGAACAGCCACCTGCAAATAAGTTATATTGTGCTAGGATATGCTTAGTTGAATTTCAGACATGGAGACAGAATAAAAAGCAGAAGGGACAGAAAGGCAACAAATGTGGGGGGAAGGGTTAAAAATGGTGTTTGGTTCATTCCTTAAGTTATAGTGTGAACTATGTGGGAAGGCATGCTTGACCAACCTGATGGTGATCTGCAATGAAGTGACTAGCTCAATGGATGAGGGGAGAGCAGATATTGTTTATTCTGACTTTAAGTCTTTTGACACTGTCCCCTGTAACATCCTTGTACACAAACTAATGAAGTAGGTACGAGGTGAGTAGACGGTGAAGTGGATTAAAAAAGTGGCTTGGCTGCTGGGCTAAAAGGGTTGTGATCAGCAGCACAAATTTCAGCTGGAGGTCAGTCACTGGTGGTGCACCCCAGGGGTTGCTGCTAGGGCCACTAGTGTGTAGCATCTTCATTAATGACTTGGATGATGGGAGCGAGTGCACTCTTAGCAAGTTTTGAAGACAATACAAAATCAGGAGGAGTGGCTGACAGATCAGATGGGTGTGCTGCCACTAAGAGGGACCTCAACAGGCTGGAGAAATGGGCCAACAGGACCCTCATGAAGTTCGGCAAAGGGAAATACCAAGTCCTGTCCTGGGAGAGAAACAGCCCTACGTGCCAGGCTATGTTTGGGACTGACTGGCTAGGAAGTGGCTTGGTGTCCACCAGGGCTTCAGGGCCATTTCTGCCAAGTGGAACATGAGCCAGCAGTGCATGCTAGTAGTGAAGAAGGTCAAAGACATTCTGGGCAGTGTTCAGAAGAGTGGCGGCAGTAGGTTGAGGGAGGTGATCCTTTCCCTCAGTCCTGGTGAGACCAATCTGAGTGCTTTGTTCTAGAACTAGAGTTCTGGGCTCCCCAGTACCAGAGACACAGACCTACTGGAGAGAGTCCAGCAAAGGACCATGAAGGTGATTCAGAGACTTGAGCATCATGTAAAGAGAGGCTGGGAGAGCTGGGACAGTTCAGCCTGGAGAATAGAAGGCTTGGGGGTATTTTATCAGTGTGTATAAATACCTGATGGTGGGGGGGAGTGAAGAAGTTGAAGCCAGACTCCTCTTGGTGGTGTTCAGTGAAAAGAAAAGAAGTGGTGGGCGCAAATTGGGGGGGGGGGGGGGGGGGAATTCATTTAAACATTTTTTTAAAAACATTTATAATAATAAAAAGAAGTTTTTTATTGTAAGGTGGTCAAGTGCTAGCATAGCTTGCCTAGAGAGACTGTATACTTTTTATCTTTGGAAATATTGAAAGCCTGACTGGGCATGATGCTGAGCAACCTGCTCTAGTTTGACCCCGTGCAGAGCAGGAGGTTGGACTAAATGATCTCCAGACTTGCCTTCCCTGATTCTTACTTGTCTTTCTCTCATATAAAAAGTTACAACTTAAGACTGGTCTTATAAAACATTCCCATAAAAGCTCTGTAGGAAGTAGAATTTTCTTAGTGGATTCAGGAGTGTTGGTATGCTAAGACCAGACTGCTGGTTCCTGTTTGCCCACACTTAAATTAATCATTTTAGACCAGTTAATTTAGAATGATCAATTGCTTGTACTGATTTAACAGTCATTAGAATAATTTTATTGCACAAATTTGGGCACTTGTTTGACTGGCACTTCTTGAATTTCTACCCAAATTAAAATTGGGCTTTGTGGAAGTAAAACAGCTTCCAGTATGTTCTTAGCTTAGGTTATTAATGAGCGCCGGTTAGACTTGGATTTGACACTATATTCCCAATTTACTGATGAGACATAATCCATTGTTGCTCTGTGCTTCATTGTCTCTTTTGGTAGGAACCCTCTTTAAGTTGCCTTGGATCATTCCTTTTTTTCACCTGAATTCAGTCATCAGCACAAAAGCTGGAGGTGATTCAGCTTCTCAGTTCTTCTCTGGCTCCTTAAATCCAGCTGGCCTGTTTTAATGGACACTTACATGTGCTTTGCTGACAATGTAAAAACTTGAATGACTGAAACCAAACTGCTGTTCCTTTTCTGATGTCTTTTTTGTTCTTTTATGCTGAATATGTCACAATATCTTTGCCCTGATTCCAGGTGACAGACCCAGACAATCAATCTAATTTTATCTATGCTCGGCAAGCTCCAACTTTAAGAACTATTCTTTCCCCGTACTTCTATGGCTGAAAGAATGTATCAGCTGTAATAATCTCTTAGCTGAGCTGACCATGTGCTTGAGTTTCATGACTCCCACACTTCCATTCATTTCATTATTCAACATTGCTGTTAAGCGTCTTCCTTATGAATCATTGTGACCATGATTCTGATGTAGTGGATGATGCAAAATGGTATGAAACAGGAGCAAGCTCAGGCTTCTTTTTTCTTCTCTCCAGCGCTGACACTCCTAGGTATTCGTGCAAGTATTTTACAGTTCCATTTCAAGTTTATTGTGCTCTCTGTTCTGCATTTCTTCCCTCTCATACTTAACTTAAAAATCTTTCAAATTACTCTTGTCCTTTTCATTGCAACAGCAATGCCACTCGTGCTGTCCTGTTAGCATTCCCACACACATCTTGGAGCTTGTTATTTTATGACAAGTGTGTATTCATTTGCTATGCCACCATCATCTTTTATCTCTCTCTTCTTTAAACTGTACTGAGTATTGAGCTGAGGTGTTGTGAAGTGACATATTAATTTGTCTGTCTTTACATGAAAGTATTCTGCTGCTGAAACCTGGGATTGCATTGGCTTTTTCCAAATGCTAGTTATGTTACCTTACCCGTGCTGCTGGTCTGCGATAAACTTGTAGTCCCAATCTTGATCTTTCTGTGCTTTGAAGACTTAAGCCATTGGCAGTCATGAGTGCCTGCCTGTTGCGTAGGTTGTCATGGGTCGTGTGTGGGTTGTCATTAATATGCCAGATAAAATTACTGCTAATAATCCATTTCAGTAGAATTGGTATTAATAGCCTTCCCCTGGTCTGGTACTTCCTCTGTTGGCACTGAAGGCAGTGCTATCCTCTTGTGCGCTTAGCAGTTCTTATACCAGTCTTGTCTTCTCTGCATTAACAAACAATTTGCTGTCCAGTCCTGTATCAGGTGATTTATTATATGTGATGCCCCATTTATTTGTCTGAAATAAAATATGCTAGGCAAAATCTATTAGAGACCCTCTTCAAAAAGACTAACTTCAAACTTTTGCTGCCTTTTTTAGCATTTAAATGTGTGGTTTGCAATGGTGTCTTTCAAAACCTCTTCAAAAAATCTCTTTAAGTTGTGTAAGCTTGTGCTTGCCTACCGCACTTGTACCTATATTTAAGAAAGCTGTATTTATTCCCGTCCAGTCATGTGTTTTTATGACTTGGTGACAGAACCCCAAATTCATCAAATTTGAGGTTGACCTAATCCCCCCTGCCTTTGATTTGAGGTGAAAGTTTCAGATGTTTTTATTAGAATTTGTAAATAATGCAGTAAAACAAGAAAGCACTCAAATAGTGAGATCTCAAAAGTAAAGTAAGAGACAAGATGAAGTGGTTAGAAAACTTTACTCTGCAAAAACAGGATGTAGAGGGGACACAGGAGTCTCTTTTTCCAGTTCAGCCATTTTTAGTGGCTTCCTGGGTTGCACCAGATTCTGTGCAGTCATAAATGGAGAAGGTATGAGATAGTGGAAAGAAAGGAGCTTGGTTTTGGTTCTCTGTTATTTGCCATTTTGAAAACTGTCAGTGCCTTGAAGATTCTTTGTAGCATGTTTGTGTACTTGGTAACTACTCTCTGTTCCAGAAAAGCTTTTGTTATCTATGTGTTTTCAAAATACCATTAGATATTTGCCCCATCCCTGGAGACATCCAAGATCACGTTGGATGGGGCTCTGAGCAACCTGGTCTAGTTGAAGATGTCCCTGCTCACTGCAGGAGGGTTGGACTTCCAACCACTGTATGTTCCTATGATATTTAGGAGCTTTTGAACGCTTATTTTAAGGTTTTGTAGCTAGGCCCACATATAAGTGGATCTTAATATAGAAAGTTTTCTGTCTGTCATCCACCTTGTCTCTTGTATCTTTACAGGAACAAGGCAGCAAGTTGGGACTATTTTTATGGATGTCAGAATATGTATCTTTTTGAATGAATGTCTTTTTATTCCCTGTTGTTTTATGTTGCTGCTAAGGTAGGATAAGTGTAAGATTCTGACTATACCTTGCCTCTATTTCATGACCACTGTGCTTCCTGGCGCATAGCCAGATGGTAGACTGATGGGAGTGTCTTTTGGTAGTTATCAAGATGCTCTTTTAATCTTTTATGTGCAAATTTTTTATACTATGGCCATCACTACAGTGAATGTGATGCCTTAAAGACTCCAACGGCCTTCTCTTAGGGCAATCTAATATGGGGCAGACCTCTGCCCTGCAACAGTCTGCAACCTGATATAGGAATTGTTTTGCTGGGGAATTTGTTCTTTTAAAAATCTGCTTACTGTATATGGTCTGGTACATGTCACTTCAGAAATATGGTTGCATTCTTTGGTGTATGTAAAATATTTTGTAAATAGCAACCAGACATTGCAATAATATTTTAAGATATTAGAAGAACATTGACAGAACAGGAAATATATAACTCTTTCGCTTGCTCTGTCCAAAAGATAAGAAATTATTTTTTGTTCTAGTTCTAATTCAGTTATCTTCAAGGAATGTTTCTTGGCTTGTGACTGTCTTCAATTACTTCCTTTTGTGATAGAAACATAAACATGCTTGAGATATGCTTAGCAATTTAGAGTGGGAATAAAGCTGTATTAGCTGCAGAACATATTGTTTCTGTGAGAAGTGCTTGCTATCACTTGATATCATCCAATGTAAGAATACTTTTTAGCAGTCTTTATGAGCTAATTAAAGAGTTGTGACCTTCCTGGGTTATGTGCATTTCAGAGCATGGATTTCTTCTTGTTCAAGTTGATGAAAACAGTGCCATGAAATAAAACAATGTAGTTCTAAGTACTCCTTTGAGAGCAGGTAGTACACCCAAGATGCCTCTTGCTATGTGTTGTAATATTTGAGCCTAATTTTATCTCTGTGGCCAGAGAAAATTGTAATATAATTGGTGATATCTCAGGTGAACTGAAGTAGAATTTTGCTTGTCCATCTTAACTTGGAAGGGTGAGTATGAAGTTCTGACTGTAAAAACTCAGCCTATGGCTAAAATTTATATATAGTATTTTAAAGTTACATATTGAATTACGAAATAATACTTGTATTTTTTGTCTTTTCAACAGTGAGCAAACTGCCTTTTTACTGTAAGTTCTCCTTGCTTTATGCTGCAAGGAAAAAGATTCCTTTACAGAGGAAAGCTTCGAAACAAATAGTGACCTTCAAACTAATATAATCTCAACTTCATATTTTACAGTAAGTGTCAGTATAGAGCGCCTTACATCAAAAGGTATAGGGTGGAGAGGAGTGTTTTGGGATTTTTAGGAAGACTTCCCCCCTCCCCCCCCCCCCCCCCCCAGCTGGAATCCTGTGCTTTATATGAAAATTGAGGCTGTTGCATTAACTCTTAGTGGTACAAATTTTTTTATTTTTGTATATTTCAGTGCTGGCATTCTCCCACTTCATAACTTCTTTGCATTGTTCTAATTTAACTGGCTAAAGAGAAAATTCAGTCATCTATAGCTATGTGATAAACTTTAGTTCCCTGTATAAGGGAAAGCTGTAGATTCTGTATCAGAGCTGTATCCATAACTGTTCTATTAATTGATTCATATAACTAGAACAGAATATTACCTTGAATTCTTGGTAACAGATTACAGAAATAATTAGCAGATTAAAGTTAAATCATCAATAAATATTCTCAGATAATTTGAAGAGCTTACTTGTGAAGAAATATGAAAATAACTAAATATACATTGCTTGATTATGAGGTGAAGTAAGCTGTGATAAGGTTGTGGGCAAAATTCAGAGTGGAAAATAACTGGGGCACAAGTGTTCATGATTAGAAATGCAGAATTGAGTAGCAGGTAAATGCATATTGTCCTAACAGATGATTTTAACTACAGTCTTTGTTAGAGAGACTCTTCACTTGGATGTTTAAATCTAGCTTGGACAAAATTACAGATGGACTGCACTATAGAGAACAACTCCACATCAGATTAATAGGCCTGCATCTTTGTGTATTGACATGCAGAAGTCAAAAGTAGTTGATTTGGGATTCAAGTTATGACTTTGTGGCATTTTTACGTAGCATTTTCTGAGAACTAGCAATTTTTTTACCACCTTTGTGATTTGAATGTTTTAACATAATTTTTTTTTAAAAAAATAGTGATTAAACAGGTCCATTTGGCTCTGCAAGCTATCTTTAACTGTTAAAGTCTGGCTGGGAGTGGGGGCAACTAAGAAGTCTTAAAAATGGCATATAACAGTAAGTTCAAGCAAGCTTGTCTATGTAAATGTGGCTAGTAAATTGTTAGACCGGCCTGAATCTTGCTATGCTAAGTAGTGTTTTCTTCTAGCAGTTCCTGGGCAAGGTAAGGCTTCACAGCAGTTGAGACATTCCCTGTGGGCAGGTTGAAGACAGATTTCTTGTTTTGTAGGCCAACAGTACCAGCACAGATGTGGACTGTTGTGTGCTAGTTGGTCTCAAAACTATGCTTAGAGTATTCCTGGCAGACTTAGTTTACTGGTCTAACTGCAAGTACAGTTTAGGAATTAGTCCTAGGTTCAAATGTGTGTAGCCACTTAATCTGAAATCTTCAAAAAATTAACCAGCACATTCCCAAAGTCAAACAAGTTCATAAACTGGGTTTGCTTATGATGTAGTAACTGGAAGACTCTAAGAAGCTATAAAACAATAAATACATAAAAATCTGAGGCTGAGAGAGTGTCCTGTTTCCAAGAAAACAAGAAACGTCACAGAACTTCATAGAACAGTTGTTTATGGTTTTTCAAGTTTTCACGGGGATTCTTGATTAAAACCAAGTTACTTAAAGTTAAAAGAAAAAAGCCAAAACAAACAAAACCCAAAAGCTAAAGTAACAGCTGAACTGCTCTAGGTTAGTTGGAGCCAATATTTGGGTTGTCCCCCTCCTGCCTTTGAAAAAAGCCCTTGAAAAGTCACTGTTGTCTAGGCTTTTCTATGTGATTAAGAGGCTTTACAAAGTAAGGTGGTGAGGAATAACATGTATACCTAAAGTCTTAAGACAGTTTACAGCTATCATAGACTTTGTATGGTGCACACAGAACTGCTGCCTCAATTGCAAGTATGGCTGATACCATTGTTTGAAAGTGGGAAAAATCCGTACTGGTAGATATAGAGGCTTTCTCTGTGCTAGGCATTTTAGTGGTACCTCTAATTTGGCCAGAATATCTAGTGCAGAGAAGACTTCCCATGGATCTGGATGACTTGAATCAGAAATACTTGAGGGTTTTTTCATGAAGATCATCAAAACTAGAATGACTTAGAATTTCTGTATTGAAATGTTCTTCTAATAGAAAATGTTTTGTTTTGTGTAATAGCATACATTTGGGTTCATTGTTCACAGCTCCATGTTTCAGAAGGAAGCTGATTGTTTAAATATAGATAAATTGCTTGGAAATAAGATCAATTTTTCTGTCACTCATATTTTTTTAATGTATCTGCTACTTAATTACTGTCCATTTAATATTGACAATGCATTGTAGTGCCCTTTTATTAGAGTGAACCAAAATATAGAATGACTAAATGGTTTAGAACTGTATTAAAAATACATCATCTGAAACCACTGTACTGATACTTCATGTGTGAGATGACTGTATGGGAACTAGCTCTGGTTTAACTTTTTTATTTTGTTAATATCTGTTTAGAGCTGTATGACACTCTATAAAAACTACTGAAATATTGAGTAAACTGAGAGTACAAAACAGAAGAATGGAAGACTGGTTCTGGTCCTTTCCTGGGCTGAGTCAGTGGAAGACTATTACTCAAGTTCTGGCTGGAAAATAAGTCTGGGTTTTAGTGGGAGGAAAAAGGGGAAACTAAATCTGATCTCTTCTATCCTCATGTAAGATACAGGCTCTTAAATGGGTCATTGTGGTCTCTCTCTTCTGTTTGTGAAATCATGAAATCAGCCTTGTGGGGAGGGACTTCGATAAAACCATTTATAAATATATTATAATTTCACTAATATTTTAGAATTACTTGGACTCACCCCCCCCCCCCCCCCCCCCCCCCCATCAGTTATATGCTCTAGGGGAAAAACTCCACAACTTCCTCAACAGATTTCACATTTCACTTTAGAGCCACCGGAGAAGCTTTATATCTGACTTTTGTGTCCTATATAATCTAATCTCCATCTGTTCTTTGAACATAAATAAAAAAATAATAGCAGAGAATTTATCAAAATGGAAGACTGTCTTCTGTCTGTAACGAAGACAAGAATAGATGCTTGTATATGGTAAATTTTAATTATCAGCACATATTTTTTGTCTGTAGTTGGATCAGGGGATTAACAGGAGAAGAGACTATCTGTTTAAAGTGTTGCAGCAAAATAAATACCCACCCTATAATATCAGGATAAAATAACAATTACTTTAAGAAATCTGTTATTCATTGCTTCATTATTTGCTGTCTGACTGCATGCTGTTTGATGGTTCGCTTTTTTTTTTCCCCTTCTCCTTTGAACTGGACTGCTTTTGCTGGCTTGGCAGTACGCACTGTTTTCTCTCAGCACAGCCATTAAATCTCTCACCTGTGTGTCCTGTGCAGAGCTGCAGTTGAGAGATAAGGTTGGTCTCTCACAGCAGTAAGCATTGGTATTCCAGGCTCTTCTTTCAAGGGCATTTTGCTGTGATGAAGCACCTCACATGACAAGGAAAACATACAGGCATGTTAAATACCCTTGCTAGTGTGCAAAAAGTAAGGGTAAATGGAAATGATTTAAAAATACATTTTGAAACTGTAACAGAGTTCATGGATAACTGTAAATCACATTTTTAGGCAGGAGTATTACAGGCCTATCCCAACCGGCATAATCCATTAAATAACATCTAGTAATTGAGAGTACCTGTCCTGCTCAGTTTACACTTAAAATCCTAATAAAACACAACGGCTCTGAGCCCTTAATGTATGTTCCTGCATGTTTTTCATCTAAGGTCACATAGATAGTTCTGTCAAGAATTGAATCCATCTCTTCACCATCTTGCTCCTGTGCCAGCCTATGAGTACCTCCATCTTCCCAATGCGAATGGAGAAGGTGCCTGAGATCTCAGCTTCTTCTAGCTCTTGGAGCATTGGCCTGGCATCCTGTGTGTGTGGCAGTTTCTTACAGAATCCATGTATGACCTGGTTCTAATCCTGTTTTCAAGTCCTGCAAGAGTAAATACATGTAGGCGCTTCATCTGTTTTGTAGTCTTTGGTCATTCTATCATTTTTATAAAATTAAAGATAACAAAAATGTATTGATTAGAAATTTGCCTGGGAAATCTGTTTTACACATGCTCATTAACATTGCCATACACCTACACAGTAGGTATCACTATTTCTGTCTTGCTGTTGAAGAAATTGAGGCACAGTAGTAACAATACATGTAAGATTCAGTTCAAGGTCAACACTTATGTACAAGCTGACGTTCAAATTTATGCACTATATGTTTAAGTTTCTGTTGTAGTTGCTGGAAACCTAGTTAGCAATCAGTGGAGGTTAGAGAGCAATTCAGCCCAGCTTAAAATATGCATCATGTGACTGGTCAGCAAAATCCCACTCTAGAGTCCGTTGAGTGTATTGAACAAGAAGTATTCAGTTGCCCAAATACAGGTGCTTAGTGCTAATGTAATTATCTTGGAGCATCTCTCGGGGCCTCTGGCTGGATGGTTCAGAAGAGAAGGGTCTGCCAGAGGTCCTTTATCACGTTTGTTGACCCTGTGCATGTGTCTTGGATACCCTAAGGCAGCTCACATTGCACTAGCTATCCATGCTGAAGCAATGAAATGAAGTCCCAAATCTGTCACCTAGAATGGCAATGTATATACCAGGATGTGGAGACCTATGTTTAGTTCTCTTAAAACTGAAACCTATGCAATTTATCTATGATACTGTGTAGACAGACTGCAAATAAATTTAGCTTACACTGCAGGGTTATGATCCTCTTCTGTTATCAGGGATTCATATCTGTGTGTTACGTATTCTGTGGGTGGTCATCTGTTCACCGATTGAATCGAGGACGTCCTGACTTTTGAACTGCGGCAGCTCATTTTATGGGAGAGAGGGTTCTGTAGTCTGGAACCGTAACAGTTATTCTGTGTGGATCTGGCACAGAGAAGGATTTGTAACCATTTCCAGTAGACAGAAGACACATGCACTGATGATTTCCACCCCCTCACACTTCCCCGCATATACTTGGAAGCTAAGGACTATGAATGATAATGCCACGTTAAAAGTAATTGAACAATTCTGACTCAGAGCTTAAACTTGTATGTAGCTAAGCGAGACAGCAAAATGATGTTGGCTAAATGACATGGTCATTTATTCAGTCACTGAAGTATTCTCACGTTATTGTATGCAGGTCTTCGAGTTGCTTGATATTATCTGTATTAAAGGAGGGAGAAATCCTTCATAATGTTTATGATTTGTTTTATTTTCTGACTCTTGGACCCTCAGATTCTGAGTTCTATAAGCATGACTAACAAAGTTATTACCTTCGGAAAAGCAAAATATCACTTATAATACAGAAAAGTTACCTTTCCAAAAATCAAGGCCAACCAAGGTGTGGTTCAGCTAAGGATTTTCCAAGCTCTAGACTTCTGCACATATGAGAAACTTACTGATTTAGGGTTATTCTAAGTTCAGTTAAACTTCCATTTTCTTTTTTCTCTGGCCAAAATTCTGTCTTTAAAAACCTTCAAACCATAGGAATGTTTATTTGGTATGAGAAGGGGTGAACTGGAGTCCTTTTTTGCCACAGTTGTTGCCAATTTAGAATTTGTAGAAACTTTAGCTTGGGAGGCAAACTCATCTTGGGAAGATGGATAGTTCATTGTTCCTTATTTACTGTAAATACCAGTTAAATTTTCTGTCTAAAAGATATTGATGTATAATTCATCTATTTATCATCTTTGGGGGGTTCAAAGATGGTCTAGATGTTCTCTTTTATATCTTCGATATTGCTGTGTTCAGTAGCGCCTGAAAGTTCATGAAGTTTTGATAGTAATTTAGAACTGACTAAAGAGTAAGTTAGTACAGATAGGCTTCCTCAGGCTTAATGCATTCTTGTTGTGGCTGTTGACTGTTCTTGGAGAAGTTTGCTAATGGACATTAATAGACTCTCAGGCTTTTTCATCTATTAAAAAGGGTATACATATGAGTTAAAATTCTCACAGCATTGTTAAAAGGGGCATAATTTAACAGAGAAACATTTGGTGGCCATTCTGTTTGGGAATGATGAGTGGGAATATTATTTCCAGGTAACAGTGAATTCATCTAGCATGGCAATGTTAGCTCATAGCATCGGGTAATGTATTTTATCTCATTTGCTTTCACATCTCCCTCAGCTTCAGACATCTCTGAATTGTGTCCTGGAAGTGCCAGCCTTTCACCCTTCAACATACACAGACTGTAAACTGCAACATAGTTAGAGACGAGGATAACTCCTCCCCTCAGTTCCCACTTATTGGCCCAAATTCCCCTGATGTGATGGGTTGGGCTGGATTTATCTGTTACTTCCATCCTTTTGGGAGTAATCTACTTTAGCATGAGACAATGCTCACTGTCATAACTAAAAAAAATTTACACGTTCTTTTTCCCTTCTATGGCTGAGCTGAACCCTACTTAATCTTCAGTATTCCTCTTTCTTTTAAGGTCTTTATGAAAGACCTTTTTGGAGGAGCTAGCTTTGCTCTTGAAGAATGGACCTGGTTGGCCTTTCTTATCTTCTGCTGCAGACAGAAAAACTGGAAGAACTGTCTTTTTTTCTGGGCTTTTTTTCAGGGCTGTCTCTTATGTTACTAAATTTTTATGAGTTTTTAAAAGTATTTATCTTTTATAATTCTGTTAAAAAATAGGATTGTATTTGTAAAAGTGTGTTCCTAGCAACAGGTATATAAGGGAGCTTGGTTTTAAATACTTTTGACTTGTGTAGTGGTCTGAATGAGGTCAATAAAGATGCACATCATTAAAAACATTTGAGTCAGACGGTGGTCCATTCAAGAGTCAAAAGGTCATTGATGTAGGGTTTCTTTTTATTGTTCTTGATTTCTGTAGCACCTTGATATGGTTTGCATCTGCAAGCAAAGCTGTTGCAGAAATAATCCCTCTATTACTGGTAATAATGAACACAAGCTTTATCCAGTGAGCAAAAAATGTTCACACTTGCTTTTGAATTTGGCTAGTATTTTTGGTTATAATGTGGCTGATGTTACTGTGAGGTCCAGATACAGTGAAATTTCCCTAAGGCTAAATCAGGAGTTGTTTGCTTGTAAAAGGAGGGTCAAGATTTTGCACAAGTTGTTTTAATGACTTGACAGTTGAGCTTGAAAAGTCTTAAATCTGTGGTACTATTTATACGTATCAAGCTGAAACATAGCTATAACTATGGTAACGCTCTAGAAAAACAAAAACTCCACGCATAGGGAGTAAAGGTTGTAAACTAGGACTCTGCTATCCCAGGCACTGTACAAATCCAGAACACGAGATTGGCCCTGGCTTTCAACATGTCAACATGACTTATTTTCTTTCTGATTTTGGAAACTTCTTGTCTTTTTGGAGGGGTTTGCTGATTGAAGTGTAAGACATGATCATGAAGTGTTAATCATCAGAGTCTAGTGATGCTGTCACCTCATCAGAAAGTAACTCCCGAAACACACAAAGTACGTTTGGAGAGGAGACATTGCTTTATTCTGTTCGAGGTGCAAGGTGGAAGATTTCCACAAATGGAGCACCCCCACTGAGGTTTTCAGGCCATACTTACACACTTTAGTTAAAACACCACGCCTAATACATATGTTCCACCTAACTATTGCATATTCATTATGCTGAGCAAGCATGACATGGTGTTCTCTTGAGCAATCATCCCAGAGTCTTCTATGCCTGCTCGGGTCTCTGGTAGTCCTTTGGGGAAGAATCCCCCTCCTCCTTTTGTTCTTCTGTAGGCGTGTGTCATCTGAGGACACCAGGATCTTTGTTTCTCTTGGCAACCCCTCATTGCTCAATGCCAAGGAGGATGAAGGTCCTTTATTAGCAAGTCTGTGACCCTGAAATGTCCGTTATCTGGTGCCTTGACTAGTATCCAAACACTCCTTAAGCATCCTCTATTGTAAGCAGAATCTTAAACTAGATAAGATTTACCTTGAGTACACATAATCTAAACAGCCCTTGAATAGCAAACACATCAAACTTCTCATGTTTTGTTGTTGGTTTTTTTTTTTCTTTAAATTATCTGTCGTGGTTTAACCCCAGCCAGCAACTAAGCACCATGCAGCTGCTCACTCACTCCCCCCCATCCAGTGGGATGGGGGGAGAAAATCGGGAAAAAGAGGTAAAACTCATGGGTTGAGATAAGAACGGTTTAATAGAACAGAAAAGAAGAAACTAATAATGATAACACTAATAAAATGACAACAGTAGTAATAAAAGGATTGGAATGTACAAATGATGCGCAGGGCAATTGCTCACCACCCACTGACCGACACCCCGCCAGTCCGCGAGCGGCGATTCCCCGCCCCCAGTTCCTATACTGGATGGGACGTCGCATGGTATGGAATACACCGTTGGCCAGTTTGGGTCAGGTGCCCTCGCTGTGTCCTGTACCAACTTCTTGTGCCCTGGCTGGGCATGAGAAGCTGAAAAATCCTTGACTGTAGTCTAAACACTACTGAGCAACAACTGAAAACATCGCTGTTATCAACATTCTTTGCATACTGAACTCAAAACATAGCACTGTACCAGCTACTAGGAAGACAGTTAACTCTATCCCAGCTGAAACCAGGACACTATCACTGCCGCCTTATTTGTTAATCAGTCTTTTGAAGGCTTGAGGCAACAATGCTACGGGATTACTTTGCTTCTTAAGAAGCAACACTACCACCATTATGTTTGATCAGTATTATTCCGAGTTCTAGAACCTGTTTGATGGCTTTACGTGTAAAACTGTAAAAACTTGGTATTTCCATACTTAGCCTAGATATACAAGTGGGTCTCAATTGTTCTTAAATTCACTCCCCTGAAATATTCACACATAGTGAATAGTGCCCATTTAATTCCATGCATAATTGTTACTATGGGCAAGACCTTAAACATATTGAGAAACTTCTGAATGACTGTTCAAAACTCTTTCTCCATTCTCAGAATTGGTGGTTGTGGTATTAAGCCCAATGTAAAATTGGTAGGGGACGGCAATAGAGTTACATAGTTTTGGACGCACTTACATTAACACTCTAGTTCAGGTAATTTTCTTCTGAAATGGTCACCCGCCTTCTGCGCTTTGGCTCACATTGCAGAGCACTCCGCATGTGGATTCCCTTCCGTTGAACCTAAAACAGAGGATGCCTCCAGGCTTGCTTCTGCTGTGCTGCTGCTGGGTACCAGTCCTTGGGGCATACTAGAGCTCGCTTAAAATAATCACTCTTGAAATAGGTATACTGTTGATGTCAGGTCGTCAGCACCAAATGTTTAACTTGAAAAAAGATCTGCTTGTATTGGTGAGTATTAATGTTCCATATATTGTCTAGCCTTTAACTTTCAGGTGAAGCTTTAAGGTATCTATGTGATCCACAAATCCTCTAGCTTAGCACCCACCAACAAGAGAGCAGCTTTCCTGTGCACGTTAGTACAAAAGCTGCGATTAGTAGCAGCTTGTGATCTGGAGAACCTACTGAAAGAGTAGGTTCTTTGAGTATGCTGAAGTGCATATCTGTCTCTATCAACTTCTGTTTATTAAACATGATACTTTAAAATATGCATGAAATATGGCTTTATTTTTTCTTGCGAGTTTCGTGAATTGAATTTAATTTCTGAAAAGAAAAAACAACTAGGTTGGCTCTATAAAGAGCTCACTAAAATATCCTACTGAGCTAGAGTGGATTTTAAGGGGAAAAAAATGGGTTATGCTTAGGAATAGGCAAGAAGAAACACAAAATTAAAGTAATTGTGATCTCAGTAACATTTCTTTACTCGGATGGAGTGGAAAAATTGCAATGATTCTGTTTTTAAAGGAGATGAATAGTAGAAGTGCAAGAATAATCATGGAGTGGAACAGGTCAGTTCGTACACCATGTACGGGGTTTTCATAAGAAGTTAAGGAGATAGGCTATTGAAATTGATAGGTGACAGTTTTAAAAATGGAAAAAGTAAATTATGGAACTATGCAGTGGAGCTCTGCATTGTAAGATCTTTTTTCTGTTGCTGCTATGAAACCACACTCAGGCCAGGCATCGCTTTCACTTCGGATGCCTTTCTAGACCTTAGTGATCAGCATTGTCCAATTCTTGATATTTTCCTTTTTCAAATGCTCGTTATGGTTTTTTGTCCTGTTGGTCCATTACTGCTAAAACTTTCATTAGGCTCAGATATACATGACTCGTCTTTGCTTTCAGTGTTTCCTTCCAGCTCTTTGATAACCACTTACTAACTTCTCAGTTTTCTGGTGACATGATTTTTCCATTGCTGCCTGCTTAGAACTTCAATCAGGCATCTTTATGGCTTTTTTCTATGATATCACATATATATGATATTCAAACGTATAAATAAAAGTTCCTCTAAGCATGCACAAAAATCTTAAGTTAATTCTTTCTAAAAAGTGTTTTCCTATGGTTTATGAAAAAACTTGACAGTGATCAAATGACTGGTGTGCAAAATAATTGATTATCATGATAAACCATATTGATTCATTTGCTGCCTTGTACTACCTCATCCATTTCTGTTGATCAGTGTAGTCTTGGTTTGTAAACTCTTTAGTGCTGGGATATGTTTCTGTCCTGGTTCTGGATCTTAGCTTGTGATTACTGCTAATGGGGGCTGCTATAAATGCAATTTAAAAAGTGGGCAAATAATTTAATGGAACTTGGAAAAGAATGTGCTGGTAAGAGATCTCAGCTTTTCTGTATCAGCTTCTAACCTTACTGCTGACTCACAGGCGTAAAGAGTGGATTTCTCAGCGGAGTTTGTTCTGTCTTTGGCTAATCTGGAAATCCCTGCGCTTAACAAATTTATGGTGCTGGTGAAAGAGTAATACAGAAAGCTGGGTGACTTGAGTCTAATCTGAAGCTGCTTCTGCTTTTAGGTGTCTGAATGCACAGTTTTGGTGCAAAGAACTCAATATATTTTCCCCAGGTGTCTTCATTCTGAATTTCATTAAGGGTGTGGTAGTCTGCAGCCCAAACTGACTGCGGTTCAGCACACGTGTCTGAGATAGTTTTAGACAACCTAGTTTAAAAATCAGTAGCAAACTATGCGCAGCATCACAGAACATGGTACAAGCTGCAATATCTCTGTCAATGAAGCGGAGTTAAGCAGAACAGTCTCTTACATTGAGGTGTGTGCTGCTGCTATAGGTTTATATCAATAGTTTAATAAATATTTTAATTCTGCCTGTTAATCTGATTTACCCACACATCTCATCTCTAGGCCTGCAACAATTAAAAGTAATTTATGGATGACAAGAATGAAACATTAGAGGAAAAATAATGGTGCAGGTCTGGAATAAAGATCAACTTTAGAAGTCCCAAATTTGTAGATATTTTATTTCTATCATTAAAAAATAAACTTGCAAAGAATAAACAGATCCACTGAGTCAGCTGGTGTAAAATATCTTCACTTTACTTAAAAATATTTCTTTCAGTTGAATACTGTTAAATTTGTGGAGTAGTAACTCTAAGGACATATGGTATAAAGGCTGCCTAGTGCGAATTCCTAATTTCAAGGGAAATTTTCGTGTTCTGTTCTTTGAAGGTATATTGACTTCCAAATCACACGCAAGACATGCCTCTGATCTTTATGAAGATGAGTCATAGTGCAACTTGTATGTCTAAGTACTGGGATCAAATTTGCAGTGTGTTGATCACTCCTGATGCTAGGACTAGATGTTCTCTAATCTCATGTGTAGGGTTATATAGTGTGCTTTATTAAAAAAGAAGACATAGAGCTATTAAAAGCAGAGTGCTGAGGTTTTGTTGTTTGGGTTTTATTTTTTTCCTTAGTGCTCTGCTGTAGATTTTAAAGTATAATGAAGTAACAAATGTTACCTTGAGCTTAGTGGCTTTAAACGCTGGGTTAATTTACACTCAGAGTGGAGCTTTCAGTGTCTGGCGATCTTTTTTGCCAGCATAAGCACTCAGCTGAAACAACAGCTATGACTCAGTTGCCAGTGAACGCTGCTTGAATTGATTTAGTCCGAGTTCAGATTTAGCACATAATCATGTTCAATTTGATCCACTGTGCTGCCTAGAGATAAAAGGGTTGAAAAAATAGATTTAGCTTATGTCAGTCTTTGTGGTGATGTCATTGCCATGAGAGATGGAATAGCGCTGTTACTATGCTGTGCCTGCTCAGTTGGTGGGTGTACGAGGGAAAGGCAAGGAGCAACTCAGTTAAGTGCAAAGAGCTTGCGTCGGAAGCTTGCAGTTATTGTCAGCATTGAAACAGAATTCTGGACTGTTCAGTTACAATACTGAATTGAAGATTTTATTTTATTTTTTTCTGTTCTTCCAATCATTTGTTACTCTGAGGTTGCCTAACTCTGTGTACAGAAGGGGGGGATGCCAGCCCGTAGCATGGACTGTGATGTCTCCACTCTGGTTGCCTGTGGGGTTGATGTGGAGATTTTTGCCAACCAAGAGGTTAAGGTATGCGCCTACAATTCTTTTGTTACAGATGCTTCTTAGAAAAGCCTTTGGGAGCAATAGGCATTTGTATGTAGCAATTCAGAATAAGGAGGCAGATGAGATTCTGCTGCAGTAGTAAAAGACATGCAGTTAAAAAAATCTGTTAATTAGGGGAGAGAAATATGGGAGAGAAATGTGCCTGCTTTTTACTGTGTTTTGATAAGCTGAAAGAATAGGCTAGTGTTTACTCTTTAATGATACAAGGAAAAGGTTATGTAACTGGCATCTGTGCATATGCATGTTTCATATTCATAACAAATCATTCATTGTTAATTTTGTCGAGATATTTTTAGTCCAGTGTCACTTTTTTAGATCAGCCTTGCCGTAAATGTTATTTATCAATGTTGATATGATAATCTTAAGGTATTTTTACTCAGTTGAACGGTAGCTGTTTCTTTCTTCAGATCTAAATAATGTATACAAGTATAAATTTTTTGTGAAGGGTTAGAAGTTTGTAGCAAGTATTTTGGTGCATCTGCAATATAACAGTATACAAAAAGTTGTGCATCTCGCATATCATATGAATACATCAAAAACAGTGCTTAAATCTAAGGCTTGATATGCTGGGCTCATAGTCTCTTAATTAGACAACTGCTGTAGAAAAGTCATTGTGTGTAATTGCTTACTGTTGAAATCAATTATCTTTTTCATTTATTCTCATATTACTGCAAGAAAATCACTGCAAATTAAGTTTGAAAGAGGAATTTCAAATATGCTTTTCACAGATCATCTGAAAGAGCTCATAGGCATAATACAGTGATATTCAGCAGTTTATTTAAAGGACAAAGATACATTAGTTTCTAATCTGATTGTTCTTAATATTGAAAGAGTGGAACAGGGAGAAGAAGGATTTACAAATTGGAGGTCAAATTTTGATCCCCTGTTCTGTTTAATTCTGAGTCAAATATTGAAGCCAATGGAAATGTCTGGAAATAAACCCACTTTCACTTGCAAGAGGTTATTACAATTTTTATTTCTCTGTTAGTTTGTTACCAGGTGATATCATGTATACTTTGTACAGATGCTTTTGTGTTGCCAGCAAGAGATTCTTCTTAATTTAAGAAGCTTTTTCCTAACAGTTTAATACTGGATTTAGAGATGAAATAGTGAATAATTCAGAGGAATGGTTCAGGTGAGCAGTCTTGCCTGCATTGGGACATGTTTCCTGTAGCATTTTGAAGTAGTAAAATGTTCATCTTCTTATTCCTTTTTTTCTTCTTTTTTTTACTTAAGAACGTGGTTTTTTAAAATTTAGGAATTATACCTGCATTGATATGGGCTTGTACCTGAAGCAACTGTCTTTTAGTGTCTGGTCTGTGCTCAGCGTAAGACTATGCAAGAAATTAAAGTTGTAGTAATTTTCTGTTATCCTTATTCATGTGGCAGTAGCAATGAAGAAGCAAAATTTTGGCTTGCATAAAATCAGCAGAAGGCGTTCCATTGACTTTGTAAGACTTGGATTAGCCTGATTTAAGCTGCAGCATCTGGAGAGTGTGGCCCAGGAACATGCCATAAAAGAGAACAAAAGGGTTACAGAGACATTGCAGGAATTGTAATCCCTTTCATGTTACTTAGACTTTCTGTACTTTGTTTGCTTTGGTTAAAACGCCCTTTTTTTCCTTCTTTTTTTCTGATGTCTGAATTAAAATGTTGACTGCAAAGACTTTAGGTATATTTACAATGGAGACTGCACTGCAGACTGCACTGCAGCTTAGAAACGGTAAGTCTGTTTAGAAGTTGGCTGGCTTAGATGCTAGAAGCAGTCTGTCCTCGGTGACCCACAGCTCACTGCAGGCTAATTTTCACTTAGTTGTCAACAAACTCGGTTGTCGGAGGCTGTGTGCAGCGCTACCGCAGCTAGGCTGCTTCCAGTGCACAAGCCTGCCTAGCTCCGTGCTGATGCCCAGTCTCTCTCTACGCAGCAGGCTGCAGCGTGGGCATCCTCTCTGTGAAAGTTTCAGCCCTACTGATATTTTGCAGGTGGAGAGACCTACTGCTTTTTGCTCGCACCCAGGAGAACTGCAGCAAAGGAAAAAAAGAATGTTTTTTTGTCTGCAAAAAAGGTTCACTTCAAGGTGGTTTTTTTGTTGTTGTTGACAGTATGGTTGCTGTCAACATAAAAATGTTTGTGTTGACTTCAATAAGATGACAGGAACATCAAGCTTTAAGGTTATAAAGGAAGGAGGCTGTTTCTGAAAAGAGATGGGTGTGGAACGTGCAGTAGAAGAGCAAACGCAAGCACAGAAATCCTGCCTTCTCCCCCTGCCCTGTTCTCCTGTGTGCACCTACCTCTCCGCCCAGCCCTTCTGCAGGTCAACTGGAAGGCACAAGTAGTATTGAAAACTGAAGTCTAGGCTACTGTCCTTTCAGTTTTCTTCTGCTAGAGCTTTTCACATAGGGGAGAGTTTTTTGTAGGGAGCCTTCTGGCTGTGTGAAGGGAATGCTTCTTCAGTGGTAGAACAGATACATTAAAGATTTCATGATACGTGTAGTGCTTGATGAGATTTGCTAAAATGAGCTATTAGTCCTGTAGAAGTAGTTCTCTAATGTCAGCAAGGATTGTGGTTTAGGTTTTAGGATATGCTTGCAGCATAGCTCACTATTTCAAGGCTTTGGAGCAGGATGCTCGCTGTACGGAGCCATCCCTGTCCCGCTTACAGCATGTGGGTTGGACGCACCTGGGAGGCTGACAGCAGCCAGCAAGCTGAAGAGGGGTGTGGAGGTGTGGAAAGGAGCTGCCCTGTTTGCCAGGCCTGCGGTGGAAGAGCTTGGTATGTATTTGGGCTGTAGAGCAGGAGCTCTTGCAGCAAGTGGCAATGATGCCTCCTGAGGCTGTCACTCCTCCAGGGCAACAGCCCTTCAGTGCTGGGGCATTCTTACGGAGAGGCAAAGGCTGCTACTGGGCAGCGGTCTTGGAGCGGAGCGAGCTCCTTAGCTTATTGCTGCTTTTACACCTATGGAAGTGACCTTATTCTGTAGGCATTGTGCTCTTAGCATCTGGCAGACAGGCTTGGAGATACTCTTTTTTCCATTTGGCCTCTGGAACAGGAGAGCTATTACTTAGTACTGAAGGCAAAGCTTTTTAGTTTCAGCATTTGGAGTGGCTCGTCCTTTCAACAGAGGCTTGTGTGGATGTCCTGCAACTGGCAGCTGGCCCACAGCACTGACACCCTTGGTTTACCATCCATGAACCCATCCAACAGGCCTTTCGGTTTTGATCAGTTGCTGCTTTGAAATGTCTTTTATAATCCAAAAACTGGGTCACACTAATAAAGATGCTACTGACTGTTCAGTGTTTGTGTATCAGGAATTGGGAAACTTGAGAAGAGAACTGTAGAAATCATGAAGTACAGTTCTGCTTTGAAGTTCACCTGGATAATTAAAATTCTTCTTCCGGTGCCTCTAGATGATAACTTTATGTAATGATGTTTGTTACATAAGCAATTAGTTAATGAATATCTTGTTTATTTCTAACAGAAATTCCAGACATCACTGAAACAGTGGAAGAGAATTTAAACTCATACTTCTTACTCTAAGCAAGATATTCTTATATTATTAATTCTTCATGTTCTCTCTTCAATTATGTTCACATGCACCATTCCGTTAGGCAGCAAGGTATAACTGGGGCCACTGTAGCAGAGCAGAAGTACTAACGATCCAGACTGATTGAATTTGTATCAGAAGACAGTAATGTAAAGTAATGAGGAGAAGAAAGCTATCTTAATACAAGGAAAAAAACAATGTGGACGTGAGCCAGCCAGCAAAGGGAAATAGCAGAAATAGTTTCCCTGTTGTCACTGTATTGTTTTGGGGGATTAATCCCCATTGGGGCAGGATCTCTTGTCAATCTGTAAACTCATTATTCAGTTCAAATGCTCCAGTAAGCACACTGCTAATCCTAGTTGTTTGGGATCAATGATTTGGAGAATAGTTATTGCCCTGCAGTTGCCTTTGAGAGGTTTAGCAGTCTAACATCGTATCTAAACTTCTGGGGTCTAGAGTACAAAAGCATACTAGCTTCTTGTGTTTTTAACTCTCCAGTTCTCCGTTTGTAAAACCAGCTCATTCACAGAGATGTCCTGAGGTTTAAAGTTTAAGTGCTCTGAGATTAGAGTCAAGTGAAGAAAGCTGTAGAAAAAGGGAGGAGTGTTACTGCTCCTCTGGATACTGCCAGCTACCCAGTGCACAGAAATCTGTGAAATCTTCAAGATCCAGCAAGCTGAGAAATAGATATACATGTCTTTTGATCTCTGCTTACTGTCTTCACCTAGAGTAAGTAACAAAGAGGAAGAATGAAAACACTTAGCTTCTTGCTCATTTACTCTATTAACACTTTTAAAACAGGACTGTTTGGTTTGGAGAGCAAAGTGCAACCTCTTTTTCTACAGTGTGCAAAAAGCTGTAATATTGATATAAATGATGTAAAATAAGGGAGTTAGATGAAAGATGTCACCTTTGTTTTAAGAGGCTTGTAATATCTCTATTTTTTTATATAAAGCACTGGTTGCTATGTTGTAAATATGAAAAAATTTCAACAGCAACAGAAATATTTAGTACCTAAATAAGCAGGTACATGTCCAGAGAGATATTTTCTGCTTTTAATTTAATGGTAGCCCTGTTCTCGCTGTTCTTCTAAAGGTCCCAGAAGCTGTAATGCTGTTTCCAGGAAATTGACCCTGCTGCATGGCTTCAGTCAGCACTGAGACTCTCTGAGTCCAGCAAACCTGGGTCTCATTCACCCAGTGCTACTGCAGACTGAGGCACTGCCAGTAACCCGTGCTACAAAAATAGTTTAGGCTTTGCCTTTGTCCTTCTAACAGACCCTGTGTGAAGGCAATTGAACTCTTTTAAGAGGTTTCCAAAGAAGTGATAAAATGGTATGGCTTCTAAGGGTCACGATGTGCCCTTCAAGCTTACCTTCAATTATTTGTATTTGCTTTTTTCTTGACTCAGAAGAAGGGAATGCTGCTGTTTCACTGGAGGTCAGTGGCAGCTGCAGGTGCTTATGCACCTATGAATATGGCATGCTTTCTGTTTCCCATTCTTCACCCTTTTAATACTAAGAGTGAACAGCAGAACAAGTCAGAGGTTTTTGTATTCTTTTTGATCCTCCTTTCTGTTGGAAGTCACATGAAGATATTTCCTTTTAATAAGGATAACTAGACAATGAGCAATTTGTGGTCAAATGAAAATAAATAACAGCTAGAATGTGTTGCTAGAAGGTGCAGCATTAATCCAAGGCAGGTAATAAGGTAAGATGGACCTTGCAATTATACTGATAAATGGCCCGGCCTGTGTGAGGAGCAATGAAGAGATGATGATTTTCTTCAGCAGATTTGAAGAATTAATCAGTACAGCTACAGATTGCGGTACTTCTGCTAGAGATGCAAGTGCAATACTGATTTTTCATTAAATAATTACTTTGGTTAGAATTCCCAGAAGAACCTAGAGAGTTGAAGTACCCAAATTCTTTCAGTTTTTCTCAAAAAAGTTTTTCAAGGGCACATTGTGTTCAGGTCTATAGTGGTCTAGTCTCATTCTTCTCTGAAGGTACGGTATAGGTGCACTGTTTTGTCTCAAGCTTTACTGATACCGTTTGCTGCTTCTTAGCATGATCTAAGCTTTGATATTAAGAGAAGTTGCAGGTTTTGAGGTAGAGGTCTGCACCAACCTTGTGTGTATCTCTTGAATAATTTTTTTTTGCACATAGACTAATGGATATCTTTATGGTTGGACAAGTCTTCCTTTAATATTTTCTAGGGGTGATTCTACCAAAGGCATTAGATAATCTACTTAGTTTTGATCGTTCATGTGCTAAACAGCGTATTTGCATTGGAAGATATTATCTAATCATATGCTAGAATGCAAACAACCATGACAGTGTGGTCTCAAGCAGTGAATTCTTCCTTGGCAAACAGATGCTGAACAAGAAGAGTACCACAGTTTATCAAACACTTGGCTAACACACAAGCTGCCAAGGTCCAGAAACTGGCCAAGCTAAGCCTCTAGTCAGTGTTCAGTTGCTGCAGGATTTTGTGTTTTCCATCCACATATTTATAGTGATGCCAGGACTACGTGCATGGGCTTTTCCTGAAAATTTCCCCCACTAATGGTTAAGTGTCAATAAGCACCTTCCCCTAAATGCCAACAGAATTAAAATTTTCCCCACGGGAGACTTCTGAGACTGTACTGTCTAACCCTCCTTGAAGTATCTGTATTTACTGACTTCCTAGTGTTGAGTCTTGACTCTTTTGTTTGGTGTAGATCATATAGATGAGCCTCAGTTACTGCTAGCTTGAGCCATAGGAGTTTAGCTGCCCTCTGCACCATCTGCAGTATAGGATAGTATACCTTTAATTTTTTCTGGCCAAACGGTAAACTTCTCCCCTTTTTTTCCTCATTGACAGTGCTTCTGAAATGCACATGCAGCCATCAAGTTTGGCTCCAGCCTATGCTTTCCACCTAGAATTCAGGTTGATTTCTGCTTCGTTCATGTTAATTCCTGAAAGCACAGATCCCCTCCTCACAACATCAGTGTTCTTGTGATACATTTAACTGCCCCCATTTGGAATTTCTGTTGGTGCTGAATCAAGGAGAGGCCTTTGGTTGTAGCAGCTCTGATGGAGTAAACAGCCCGACTGTCCTTGCAGGGTGTCTGCAGAGCAAACCGCAAGAGGAAACCAGCTGGATGGGCCTGTGCAGAGCTGGGTGCTGCAGCAGCATCTCCATGGCAGTGTGTCTATTCTGTACTCCTGGAGTTGCTGAAAAACTTCGAAGTGTTGTTAGAGATAAAAAGTTCTAAGTATTCTCACTTCCAGATGGAGAACTAAGGAACTGGGAAGTAAGTTTTCTGATTAGGAAACTGGATTGGAATGTATCACATCTGGTGTAATTAATAATCCTTATTTTTAACAGTCAGGTTCTGTAGATGTTCAATCTCAAATGCTGTTTGAGCTTTAGATGTTTTCCAGAGAGCAAGGGGCTTTGCTTAGTTACTAGCTGGTTTTTTGGGTGTTTTTGGAATTAGCCCAAACCTGCTGCCTTTCAGAAACTGCCTGAGATTCTGGCAGCATCCGGAGGGAGAGATGGACTTTATCTTGCAGGATGGATTCATATTTAGCAGGAGAAATGTACTGCAGCATGGAAGAGCCTCCAGTTTTGCAGCACCAGATAGTCCTATCTGTTGAAATAATAGTCACTGAGCTGAGAAACACAATGAACCTATTGTGCTCAGAGCAGTATCAGCAGGCAGCTGTACACGGTAATTTCTTCAGCTCAATTTGTCACTTGCGGAAGTATCTGTCTGCTTCATATATTGCAGTGAGTAATCTTGTTACGTTGGCCATAAAAGGCGGAGGCATTCAGACAGCTGAATCATGCAACATCGAGTTCTGCTGTGTTATACCCATGTCATGGCCAGAGAATGGTAACCTTGCAGAAATCTCATGTGTCCTTTTGTTCATGTAGGCCAGATGTGCTGTTGTGCAGGCCAGGCAGATGAACAAATTATGGTAAAAGTACTGCTAATCCTCTCAAGAAATGATGTTCCTTTTATGGAGGAGATAAGAATAAGATTGTTTCATTTGCTGTATAAGTCTTACTCCAAGTTTACCAACCTTAAGTTTCATCATCCTTTGCTGTGTATTCTCTTGCTTGATGACAAGGTTAATTCAGTTTTGGTTACTTTTCCATGTTTCTCAGAGAAAACCAGTAACTAAACCAATAAGAATACAAACTTTTTCATTGTCTAAATAATTAGAACTATACTGGGAAATTTGTTTTAGCCACTACTTGTCTGTAGCTGTTGGTTTGGTGTGGGTCCTTTTTGGTGTTTTTTTTGCGGGGTTTTTTGTTTGTTTTGGGAGGGGGGTTGTTTTGGGGTTTTTTTTGGTTGGTTTTTTCCCCCATCAGAAGTAGCCTCTGTGGTGCAAGACCAAGTATGGAGAAAACTCTTGTGGAGGCTGGGGCAGGGAGGTAGGTTGTGGCAGGCCTTCTAATTGAGTGGGTGACAGCAGCAGAGAAGTTGGGATGGAGGGAGAATTGATGAAAACAAGAATAATCAATGGAAGACCAAGGTGAGAACAGATGACTTTGACTTCTCATGATGTAGCAGAATGATTTAAGGACTTTGAGAGCAGAAGCTGAGACAAGATGCCGGAAAAATCCAGTGATGGTCAAAAAAGGAGGACTTTGTGAAAAAGCTTTCACCAAGCAGGTGTTAGCATGATTGAAACCTTAGGTAAATTAATCTTGACAGCTTTCTACTTTCCTGAAAGCATCTCCCACAGGCTTCCCTTCCACCTCCAGTTAACAAAATCCCTTTGTGAACTCTTACTCTGGGCTGCTGCTGCTCTCCTTTCAGCTCCCACCTCAAAACTTTTTGCTGTTAAATGTCTTACAAGGAATTAGATGATTGAATGTGGCTAGACTAAGACAAATAGGCATGCATGGAACAGGAAATATTTTGTAAACCCTACCCCCCCCCCGAAAAAAAATTATCTATTTTCTTTTAGTATGACTTATTCCTACCTTCTCTATCTTCCTTTCTGCTTCATCCTTCTGGAATGCAAGAAGGAATTGTGTGTTTTCCATATTGTTTTTGTCCAGTGTGGTAGATGATACTAGAAATAAATAACTATTATTTCTAAATTGTTAAAAGTATCCAGCCAGTAAATGATACAGTAAGATGTGATATATCAAAATTATGAAAATGTTCTGGGCACGCTTCTTTCAGCAAATGGAGGTGGGTAATTTGGTTTTGATTTTTGATTTTGATCTTAGCAATTAAGGAAGAAATTAATAATGGCAAGTACTTTTGGTGAAAATTACTTTGAAGTAAGCTTTTGAAATAAAGTAAGTCTAAGATCAGATGAACAAGGAAAATTTTTTTTTTTTTTAAGTACTTTTCAGCAACCTTATGGAGCTGGTAAATAGTGTCTCCTAAGAAGATTATCTGAGAGACAGAGAAGTGCATGAGAATTAGCAGTTAAGGAGGCGTGTTTGAACGCATAATGGAGATTATCTGTCCTGATGCAAAGGACAGATGGGATGTACATTAAGAGACTGCTATGGCCAGATCAGATACTCCTTTTGCTTTACAACAGTTTAAGGATTTATATATAAAGTGAAAACCAAGTGTGCAAAATCATAAAATGAATTTCAATTAGCAGAGGATTTAAATAAGAGCAAGGAAAGTCTTGTGATGCATAAAAAGAAGAGGAAAACAATGTGCAAATCCATTAACGGCAAGATACATACATAACAAACTGTGGGGAGGGTTACAGTATGACTGATTTCATGTGTGTTATATAAAGTGCTTGACAGATAATGAGCTAAATTAACAGAAAAAAACAACCCTAGTAATGGTCAGAGCAGAGAAAAAGTGCTAAAAATACAGAGGTAAGACAGTTATTCAAGTGTACAGGACCTGATAAAATCTATCAAAGAATGCTTTATGATATAGTTGAAATAATCTTTCTACTATTTGAAATGATCTTTGGGAATTCACAGGTTACAGAGAGACTGCTGAGGATGGGAGATGGAAAGAAATAGCATTTCTGTTTAAAAGGAGGAGGGGGAGAAAGGCCCGGATAAGTACAGATATTTTTATCTAACTTGAATTTTGGAAATAAGTTTGTAAGTACTTTGGAAGTAATTAGGCCTGGGTTGTCTAGAGCAAATCATGTCAAATCAATATGCCTGCCTTGTTTGAGAGGGCAACTGGATAAGTGGGATAAAGGAGACGTGGAAGGTGGGTATTTTGACTAAAGCTTTCAGGCTGTTCCAGTAATTTTCATAAGTGATCTACAGTCTAAATATAATTTCCATAAAGTGGGTGCATATTTGTTTGAAAAATGTCCAAAGCAAAAGTGGTTCCTTCTCAAACAGTGAAGGCATTTAAGTAGATAAGCTCACATGTTTTCTTCCTGGAACCAGGTCGAGATTAATGAGGCTAGTCAACAAAGAAAAACCTTAAAAAAATGTGTGGATGACACCGTGCTGGTGGGGCAGGGTCAACATTCTGAACAACCTTTAATTAAGCAACAGGATGAAATTCAGTGCAAAGGAGTACACCTGAAAAGAAATCAAAATCACAACTGTATGAAGAAATTCATGTGTCTGAAGAGTTGTGTGAAGCAAATCTCTCAAATTCTAGTGAACTGCAGTGAGTAATAGTCAGCAGTATCATGCTTTTGTGATCAAAACAAATGTAGAATCACAGAATGGTTTGGGTTGGAAGGGGCCTTCAAATATCATCTAGTTCCAACCTCCCTACTATGGGCAAGGACACCTTCCACTAGACCAGGTTGCTCAAAGCCCCATCCAACCTGGCCTTGAACACTGCCAGGGATGGGGCATGCACAGCTTCTCTGGGCAAACCCGTTCCAGTGTCTCACCACCCTCATCATAAAAACTTTCTTCCTTATGTCCAATCTCAATTTGCCCTCTTTCAGCTTAAGACCATTGCCCCTTGTAGTGTCACTACAGGCCTTGGTAAAAAGTCTCTATCTTTCTTACAAGCCCTCTATAAGTACTGTAAGGCCACATAAGGTCTTCCTGGAGCCTTTTCTTCTACCAGCTGAAAAACCCCAACTCTCCCAGCCTTTCCTCACAGGAGAGGTGTTCCGTCCTTTTGATCATCTTTGTGGCCTCCTCTGGACCCGCTCCAACAGGTCCATGTCTTTCCTGTGCTGAGGACCCCAGAGCTGAACACGGTACTCCAACTGGGGTCTCACCAGAACGGAGTAGAGGACAATCGCCTCCCTCAACCTGCTGGCCACCCTTCCTTTTATGCAGCCCAGGATACGATTCCCTACAGGTAATTTCCAGACATATGGATGACAGTGTGTATCACTTAGAGTCTCTTTCTCTGGTACTTTGATGCTGGGCAGGTTAATTCTGTTGAGTGGCAGTTTATTAGTTTGGATTCTGTGCTAATGTGGCCGCTGGTCAGTCTAAGTAAGCTTGCTATTGCAGGTGCACCGTTTGCCTCTTCAGGCTGGTTAGACTTTTCAAATGCACATTTTTTTGTCTAAAAATGAGATTTCATGTTGCTATCTTGTTTACAGATCCTAAGAAGAAAACTACTGAAGTGTGAAAGGTAGTACCTTTATGTTTAGAAACAGCTGATTATATTAGAGTAATTCCAGGACTGTGCGACCAGCCAGCTTTCTGCAGGCGACTGCTAGTCCTTGAACCATAATCTGAGAATCGTTGAACTAAAAAAAATTCTTATTAATCACGACAGCTGGGAGCAAAGCCAAATGCTGGGCCATAACAGTAATAAGTATGCTGCTTATGTTTGAAGTAAATTATTGGCATACTTAAAGTTTTAGAGGTTTGGGAAGTTGATGCATTTTTGCCTGAATTTTTTAAATAAATGAATAAAGAGGAAAGATGTTTAGATATCTATTTCTTGCTTTTGTAGCAGATAACTAGACAAACTGTTGAAAAACTGTAGTGATCAAAGCTTCCTGCCCACAGTTTTAACTCCCAAAGTAGTGATATTTCTTGGGGTAGGGCAAAGAGCTAGGTGTCACTAAGTATTGCTGAATAAGAACATTTGCTTGGCGTACAGTAGCAGTCCCAAAACAGGAGATTATACAATGCATACTGCATCCTAGAAAACAATGCAGAATATTTTTGAGTGTCATTGGCTCGGTGTTTGCTAAAATTTCTGCTTAAGCTTTAACTATTTTATATAGGTTTATAGTTTATACAGTTTTATAGATTATATAGTTTTATAGTGAAACAGAAGCAGAGCAGATGGACTTTAAGAAAAGGTTTAAAATGTCTTGGATAAGGAGAATTTACTTTTGGAATGTGGTGGGTTGACCCTGGCTGGATGCCATGTGCCCACCAAAGCCGCTCTATCACTGTTCCTCCTCCACTGGACAGGGGAGAGAAAATATAATGAAAGGCTCATGGGTCAAGATAAGGACAGGGAGAACACTCGCCAGTTACCATCACAGGCAAAACAGAGTCGACTTGGGGAAAAAAATTTAATTTATTACCAGTCAAATCAGAGTAAGGTAATGAGAAGTAAACCCAAATCTTAAAAAACACCTTCCCCCCACCATTCCCTTCTTCCTGGGCTTAACTTCACTCCCGATTTTGTCTATCTCCTCCCCCCTCCAGCAGCGCAGTGGGACAGGGAATGAGGGTTGGGGTCAGTTCATCACACGTTGTCTCTGCTGCTCCTTTCTCCTCAGGGGGAGGGCTCCTCACTCGTCTCCTGCTCCAGTGTGGGGTCCCTCGCATGGGAGACAGTTCTCCATGAACTTCTCCAACGTGAGTCCTTCCCACAGGCTGCAGTTCTTCATGAACTGCTCCAGCATGGGTCCTTCCCACAGGCTGCAGTCCTTCAGGCACAGCCTGCTCCAGCGCGGGTCCCCCACGGGGTCACAAGTCCTGCCAGAAAACCTGCTCCAGCCTGGGCTCCTCTCTCCATGGGGCCACAGGTCCTGCCAGGAGTCTGCTTCAGCATGGGCTTCCCACAGGGTCACAGCCTCCTTCGGGCATCCCCCTGCTCCGGGGTGGGGTCCTCCATGGGCTGCAGGTGGAGATCTGCTCCCCCGTGGAGCTCCTGGGCTGCAGGGGGACAGCCTGCCTCACCAGGGTCTTCATCACGGGCTGCAGGGGAATCTCTGCTGGGGCATCTGGAGCACCTCCTCCTCCCCTCCTTCTGCACTGACCTGGGGTCTGCAGGGCTGGTTCTCTCACATGTTCTCACTCCTCTCTCTGGCTGCAGTTTCTGTGTGCAGCAGCTTTTCTTCCCCGTCTTAAATCCGTTCTCCCAGAGGCACTACCACTGTCGCTGATGGGCTCGGCCTTGGCCAGTGGCAGGTCCATCTTGGAGCCGGCTGGCATTGGCTCTGTCGGACGTGGGGGAAGCTTCTAGCAGCTTCTCACAGAAGCCACCCTTGTAGCCCCCCTGCTACCAAAACCTTGCCATGCAAACCCATTGAGGGAATAAGTTATTGGTATAGGTATGGTAAAATGGTAATTAATAGGAGTGTATATCTCTGTGTAAAATAAAGTATGTGGTTGATAATAGCTGCAGATTGGTATATATTGAACTACTCTATTTTGAGACCACTTGTCTATAGGAAGGTACCCTTGCTTTCAACCTCTTTTGATTTATTCTCCCCTAAATGTTTTCCATCAAATTTGAGGTTTATAGGTAGCAAGTATGGATCTGCTGTGTTTCTGATTTAAATATCTCTTGGCAGGAGTCTTTGGACTGCACTAAGGGACTTGCAGGATAAACTTGTTCACTTTTAATTGATAATTTGTTCTTAATTAAATATTAGTATCCCATACTGATTAAGTAAACAGTTCAACTGAAATTGAAAAGTGTCAATTCTATTCTTGAGGCTACAACTGACACTGCTTCTGCAGTGTAGTGATTTGCGCCTGGATGCAGGTATAGTCCGTGCATCAGGTTGAGTGGTCTGGGAGACCCTCTGGCATTTGAAGATGTAACTTCAGTAGTGAACAGGTTGCTTCCCTTTATTTTGACTGACTAGTTCCCCCCAAAATCAGTAGTCCCACATCTTCTTATGTCACTTAGAATCTGTTTGCACCAAATAGATCTCAATCGAAAACCTCACTGACCTCAAAGCCAGACTCCTCAAGTCTACATGTTTGTCTCCCACTGCAGATACACAGATTATAAACTTACATAATGGCATTCACAAGGCATGTACCTTTCTTTGACACAGAGACAGTGTGAAACAGTGCTGCAGGGCAAGAAACTGGACTCTACGGGGTACTAATTATTTTTATACGTCCTACTTATTTTTTAAAAAACTTGTTCATAAAAAGAAAAAACCTACATTTGGTTAGCACTCTGCTTGCCAGTCACTGGGCTTGTTGCCTTCTTACCAATTGCTCTGGATACAAGCTTCTTTGAAGAGCGGCTTCAGTTTCATAATGCCAGTCCAGTGTCATTTTAATATCATGCTGTTACTGCTATATTTTTCACATCAGGAAATGAAAATGATTTTGATGAAGAGCAGTGCTGGGTTTAGCTGTAAGATAGGATTAGTCTACTTTCCAATTCTTGTTTCTAAACAAAATCCGTGCCAACTGGAAATTATCCAGTTGGTTGAAAAATGACATGGGAGCAGTTTGGTCAGGAATATTTGCTTTTTCACCCTGGGGTTTCTTCCATCTGCCTAATAAAACAATTATATCACTGTAAGACTGAAATTCCTTTGTCCGTATCCCGTCTAGTAGTGGACAGTACTAGCGGCTGTTGAGGCACATAGAAACCATTGCTTCATCTTCTGCCCTTATGTACCTGATACAGAGCCTGGCTCTGTCATCTCGGAACCCCTTCTTGGGTGCTGGGAAACTGCTTGCCAAGTCTGCCCCAAATCTCTCTTCTGGCCTACACAAACCCAATTTTCTGACATGTGCTAAATTCTTAATTTCATTAGGTACTGTAACACTATGAAGTTCTAGAGGCTAATTAAGCATTGTGGTATATACTGGAAATGAAAATACGCTGTTGCAATTTTTTTAATTAGGCAGGTAGACCAATGTACAGCATTTCTTTGATATTTCAGCATCTGTGCAGCTTGGGATCCTGGAGTCCTCTAACAAGTGAGACATCTGATGGGGGAGAAGACAGCCTCTCTTAAGTGTAAAAACATTTCAAGCACATTTTTTTTCACTGAAGTTTATTCAAACTGGAAAGCATCTTCGATTTTTTGTAGGACAATGCTGAAATGGGTGTTACAGTGACAGTATAGAAGAAGCATGGAGGGAAGAGTGCCTCATCTCTGTTTATGCAGATACTTTCCATCTATTTGCTTCCATGATCTGCAAAATCAAAATCACAGTATACTTTTTAGAGTGATAACAGCATTAAGATCATTTATACCCAGCAGATTATAGTTCATCTGAGGCTCCTCTGAGGGCACCAATCAGTGAATGTGGGAGAATGATATACTTGCAATGCCTTATAATTGCCTCTTTGAGTGCAGTATCATCATTTAGTCTATGGAATTTCTGCCATTTGAAGTTAGGACGAACAGACTGTTACCCGTAGTTATCCTCTCTCTTACTTTTTTTTTTTTTAATAATAGAGATATATATATATATATATATATATATACACACACCCCCACACACACTGGTGTCTTCCCATTTTTGGTAGCACAATTCCTGTTATTAGAAAAATCTATATCCTACGTAATAGTAAAAAAAAGATTTTTTTTCCCTTCAAATAAATGCATCAAGCTCAAATGTTTTCATATAAAGAATTAGTGAAGGAAGGACTACAAAGAGCAAAATAGGTTAAAAAGAAAATATGCAAAAATAATTGATGATGAAGATGGGTTTTCACTGGAAAGCTACAGAAGGAGACTTCATTGAATCATAAAAGCCTTTTAGGATGATTTTTTCTTCGTTTTCTTTTTATCTCTTCCTTGTATGTTTATTTCTGATACTTCTTTTGTATACTGTTAAGCTTGAAATGCTATTCACATGTAGTTTATGTAGGTTTGCTACAGACTCCACTCAGTCACTCAACTGGAGATAGTGTATTATTGTCCTCCATGTATCTTTATTGTATAAAGACTCCAATCTTGGAGGCTGTAGCTTTTAGGAGCTGTTCAAATGTATACAGACAACAGACCTGCTTGAGTAATTTGCAAATTAAGTGTAAGACGGCAAATGACAGATGGTGGGGACAGACTGGCAAGAGTAAGAAACAGACAAGTAGTACAACCAGAGTGTTAGACGGTGGTCACAGTACTGCAGATTCTGCCCACTCATTGTGGGCTGCAATGGTGGGGAGAAAGGCAAGAGAGAGTAGTAAGAGGCTCTTTGTTTTATGTTTTAGTGCAGAGGTGCAAAGTAAGACTAACGCCTTGAGTGAAAAGTGACTTCTACATTTTTGTCTCTCAGTAGACTGTTTTCCTTTGTATTTGAAGCTACATTTTAGCAGAGATTTTTTTTTACTAAACTTCTGCAGGTGTGTATTGGTGGGTCAATAGTTTTCCCTTGTACCTTTTTTTGACAGTTAAATAACATTTATGGAGAAGCACAGGATGAGATTCTCTTCTACTCTCTTCTTTGTTTTTTTTAATAGTCACTTTCAAAATTGTCAGTGTCCTTTCTAAATCCAGACAAGTTCAAACTGTATTTTTAGTCATGTTAGTGCAGTTTGGAGTTGTTGGGGGAGAGAGAAGGGAAAAAAAAATCCCCATGACCATGATGAGAAACAGCTGAACTGCTATAAATGTTCATCACTGTAGGCAAAATAGTAAATCAGGAAATGGCAAGGCAAGCACTTTATTTGTTTAAACTGTCCCATGGCTTTTTCTTGTTTATTTGTCTAGTTTAACTGGGTTGACAGAGACAGGGAATGAATAGTATGTATTTTATGGTTGTTTTACAACATTACAGTTCCAAGAGTATAAATAAAACAAGGTTTCTCAGCTCTTAGCATTCTCTTTATTATATTTCATTCTTGTATTTAGCATTCTGTTCAGTGAAGTCCTGATTCTGCGTCACAGACGGCGACAGACGTGTCCCCTGACACTTCAGCAGGCTCAGTAACAGATTTTTAAGAGACTGAGCTTTCTAGATGCTCTGACTTGGTTTTTGTATGCTTGTAGAAGAAGGATGCTCCTGAATGAGTTAGGGAAACACTGGCTCTACTCCCATGGTTGCCCGAAAGTGGGCACTGTGACTATAAGTGACTCTGTCCTCACCTCAGTGTCACCACACAGAAGACGAGAGTGGTATACCTCAGAAGGGTTGAGCAGATGAAACTTACGTTGTCAAAGATCAGTGCAAAATAGTGCAATAAGAAGATGGATATTTAGGTAGCATTTCTTACAGTCCCTTAGTTTGTACAGTTAGTATGAATATTCTTCACACAGCTTCTCATAATGCATAACTTTAATCCTAGTTTCGTGCACAAGTTTGACTACCAGTCCCTTATTATTGTCCCTAGCACTTGATTTGGTCTTTTTTTTTTTTTTTTTTTTTTGGCTTTTCCAGGAGTGCCAGCTAACTATTCTTATGAGAACTACTTGTGTGTGTCTACATTAGCATTTTTAGTCTAAGCTGGGGATTCTCATGAGGCAACTTTCCTGTTGATCTTATTTAACTGTGCTTTTTGTTCACATCACAGAGCAGTTCATGAACTGGATATCTTTGAGATTAAATTAATATAGAAGATGCTCTCCAGTAGTGTGCCTAATATGCTCCAGCTCCTAATGAGCATTCACTCCATGGCACCTAATCAGAAAGTCCTCAGCACCAGTCTGCTCCTACTGGAACACCCTTAGTGATACAAACATAGCAGCTATTGGTAAAAACTAATTAAGGTTGTTTTTCTTCCTTAGTTTTGTTTGCTAAATTAAGATAATAGGAACTTTAGGAATTACTGAAACAGGCTAAACATATACACAGTAATTTTTTCCTGTGCTACCAATTAATTGTTGGGCTTAAATGTTTGCAGCAACAAGACAAAATTGATAGCTGGTATTGTACTATGTACATTCTTAAATCCAATGCAGATGAGCTCCTTGGACTTCTTCGTGTCTTTGTTATTAGCATTATTTTTATCATTCTAGAGCCAAAATGTAAGCTGCTATTTGGAAAACAGAAATTGCATTAAATCCTCCACAAACCTGTTCTTGCTTTTTTTTCACTGCCAAATATGACGCAAAAGAGAAAAAAAAGACAGTATTGAGTGATGTTGCACAAAATGGTAGCTAGCACAGGAATCAAAAGTAGCTTCTCGGAGAACAAAGAACGATGTCTCTGCAGAATGCTTCCTAGTACTTGGGGGGGTGAAACTAATAGATCTAGTCCTATAATGTGCACTTGGCCAGCCGGTTTGAAAGAGCACTCCTAGTGTTTCAGGGAGCTAATATGGCATCTGGAACTGGAGTACTTCAAATATGGAGTGCTCAGAAAAGCTGTTGCTGGTGATACAGTAAAATAGCAGTGCTCATATAAAGAAGAAATGTAAAGTGTGGATTTTTCTTTTAGCTCAATTGTTGGGTGTGAAATTGAATTGAGAAGTCTCCAAACTATATTAAATCACCCCCTTGGCATTGCCACAGGAACAATTTATTTCATCTTGAAGGAGCCTTTGGTTTCCAGATCAGTGGAGCTAAGCAGGAGGAATGTGCGTCACATTGAGGTAAACAGGGATGTGAGCTGGTTAAAAACAGAAAAGGCAACGCAGCAAAATTCTGTGCCCCTGACATTTGTCAGCCTCTTCCGAAATGTGAATGCTGTTTCCATTAAGCTTTGGGGCAGATATTATCTCTGTACTTTTTGTTGTGCTGATGAGTTGGAGCTGAACATAAATGTATTTATTTCAGCTGCTTTTTCAAGAGGCGAGTCTGTCTTGTTTTGTGTACCAGGAGGTTTGCAGTGCTATTGCAGTGCTATCATGCCCTGGTGGACTGTCTTCATGCCGGAGGACTGGTAATGAGGGATGGCTCTTGCTGCCTCAGTCCCAGTGTGAAGTGGAACTATCAAGCTTCTTCCAGTTTCCCACCTATTTTTGTCATCACAAGTTTTTGTGAGATGATGAATTACAAATGTCTACACCACACTGTGCGATGTCTGTTACACTTTCTCAAAGCCTGTCTCTGGAACAAGACACTGAATCTGTAAGCATTATATCAAATATTTCTGCTGTCAGAATGATTTTGGCACAAAATGAAGGCAAAGTCCTGGATGTGGCCTTCAGGATCTAGAAGTTCTATGCAGATGCCTCCAAAACAGCCCTGGTGTGTAAGGGTAACACGGCAGCATGTGTGAGCCATGGACCAGGGCTGTGTGCTGATATGCTTTGTGGCCAACGTGTGTTCTGTTTAGGGTTGGTTCACTACAAAGAGCAGAGCAACAAGATCACTTAGCATCACATCTGGAATACAAAATGTGTATTCGTTATGTAGTAGAACTTAAAGGTATTAGGATCCTCCTTAACATGAACAGGATAGCAATAGTGCAAGCAAATTGGTCTTGATTTAACTGGAGAGAGCAAGATTTAATGCATTTTTTTAACCTGCCCCTCTCTAAGTCCAACTTGTCCAATTTTTTTTGGCTCATACTGTTTAATTTCATCTTTGGCTCACAGTTTACCTGACCTTCACCTGTTAAAAACAACAGAAAGCCAAGCACAGAACAACAAACTGCATGAACTGGGGTAGCAAACCTGGGTTGATTTGTTTGGGTACTGAGGCAATTGTGCAATTTTGGAAGAGGTTAGTTAGTTCTGTGTTTAATGTAAATAAATAAACCTAAGCTCTTTTCACTCCTATCTCAGTGCTCTAATCTAACTTCAGGAAGAGATGAGCAGAACTTTGCACTGAATTTCAAGGTGAGAAACACACTTTAGACAGTACGGTAACCAGGCGGTCATTGCAGACTACTTTGTAATTCTGGTAACCTGACAAAATACCTAGTGTTCCCCTCTTCCCCCCCCCCCCCCCCCCCCCCCCAATTTCTCACATGTAGAAATATTACCATCTTAAAGTGTACCCTGATGAATGACAGGTGGAAGGACACATTTTTCTATTGCATTTTTTTGTTGCTCTTTCCACCTGGGATTGTATAAGGGATTCCCTTTGATAACAGAAGAAAATTTCTACAAACCAACATTCAGACAGTCGTATTCAGTCTGAATATTTTATTCAAATAATACCCTGTCTCACTGGTAAAGAGGGAGTAGGCAGATCTGACACTCTTGGCTACAGCTACCTTCAGTGAAAGGTAAAATAAAAAGCTATGAGGTGGAGACCTGTGCCTTAAGGTGGTCTCTGAATGATAAATTTATCTTTTATTCTCCTGCCATTTCTTAAAAGTATGAGAACAGGACCATGGGAGCTCTTTATTGATGATCGTCATAATTGGTTTAAAATATTTTCTCACTTCAGCACTCCTGGAATTTTAACTGAGAATCAATAGTGCTTTTTCATATGTGCTTCCAAGTTTCCTGGTAAGTTTTACCTTTTTAAAAGCAGATAATTTGATCATTGATTAGGCTGTTGTTTACACTGGCTACTTGCAGGAGTTCTTGCCATTTAAGGAATTTTCACACGTGAGTTATATCAAGCTGCTTGCTTGTTTTCTGTCGCTCATGAAATAATTATTAAAAGCACTTGAGGTGAACCCAGTTCTTTAAAGTCCTAATGAGACAAATCAAGCCCTTTTTCTTTTTTTTTCTTTTTTTTTTTTTTCTTCAGGACTACAGAAATGCATACTGCTGTCCTGCAATCTTTCCTTCCTGTCCTTTTCATGAAAGTAATCAGCCTTTTTGCTACTTCTGGGCCAATGGCACTTTGAAATTTTATGACTCTAGTGCTAAATAACCTCCTCAGTTTGAGCCTAAATCTTTTAATGGGCAGTCTTCACTTCATACCAACGCTATTGGTTGTTTTAATTTGGATAATCCCTTTCCCTTCACATCATTTACTGATTTCTTTATACTTAGATGTAGCACATCGTACCTTAGTTTCTGTTTCCCAAGGCAAGATCATCCACCTTACCTGTAACAAGCTCACCACTCCTCATCATCCTTGCAGTCTTCTTCTGTTGCTCTTCCAGCTTGCCTCCATCTTCCTTAATCCTGGATGAGAAAAGCCATACACAATATCCACACTAGGTCATTACAGTACCTTTCATGTGGCATTGACATATCCCATTCCTGAAATTACTTCCAGCTGATATTTTCTAGGCTTCTGTATTATTATTTTTTAAAAAATGTGTGCCACTTTAGTTACTCCTTTATATCGCCTAGAATTAACCAGTGTGCCCATCCTCTTTGCTATAAATGGGGAATTAATCTGTTGGTAGAATGTTTTTGTTAGAAGACTTTGGTGCATGGCCTCCATATATTCTATGAAATTCCTTCTTTCTGCAGTGTTGCAACCAGTGTGGCTATGTGGAAACAGAACTGAGATGAGTTTATTTCTTACAGAGAAATTTATATCTGGTACAGAACAAATTTCAGGGAAACCATATTTCATAATTGTCAATTATATCTCAGTTTCCCTATTGTATACAGTTGGTTGCTTGGATTATCTTTTATATACATGAACAAGAAAAATTAAAATGGGGAAAATGCTTGCTTTATTTGCTTGCAAAACTCTAGGAAAAAGGATTAGACTAAAGTTTTAAATCGCAGCCATCTCCTAAATCAAATGTGTAACAAGGGTGATAATGAGCGTAAACACACTGAACAATAAAATGTAATTTGTGTTCTGAGTTCTAGGGCTTTAATCCAAAGCTCACTGATGTCTGTGGAAAGACTTCCACTGATTTGAATTAGGCCTTGGCTTTTGTCCTGAATGAACACAATACCAGTGGAGCTATTCATGAAAGAAATGTTTGGAAATAAATCACAGGAACTTGCTGTGTCAGAACCCAATTCACTTGCTAATTCAGGCAGTCATGTTTTACAATGCTTGTTGTGTCCATAGTTTGTCATAGTCCCTCACATGAACTAACCAAATTCAATCTTAAAAAAAAAATCATTCACCACTGCTGCTGTAATTGGAAGGTTGTTTCTGGATCATTACTCTGATGTTTGAAACCTTCTTTAACTTATAGCCTAAACCTATTTATTATGCCAATTGTTTCCACTCGTTTCATGCCAACATAGTCTTCCAGTCTATAGAGTATACTTTGTCTTTATTCTGTACAGTTCTGGTAAACTACTGATGATTGTCCCATCTCCTCTCAGGCTTTGCTTTGTTTTGCTAAATAAGCCAAGCATTTTCATTTCTTATTCAGTAAGTTATTCATTCCCTGTAGCCTTTATCTGAATCTATTCCCGTTTGGCTTTATCTATCTGGGATACAGGCAACAAAACCTGCATCTTTAATGAGGTATAATAGTGCTCCATATAATGTTGTTAATACTTTACATGCTTTACTAGAAATACTTTTCCAAATGCATCCAGTATTTTGTTTGCCTCCGTATGGCTGCATTTCACTCATCACTTCTGTCATGTGACTTATAGGATCTTGGTTCCCAGGTGAGCTCCCATTTAGTAGTAGAAATAAGTTTTTAGTCCATGAGTGCACAGCTTTGACCTTGTACTCCAGTGCTCACTTCTTCCTTGGATGGTGCTCTGTTTGTCCTCTGCACTGGCTGTCGTAAATGATAACAATCAAGCTTGAGTAATCAGCAGCCTTAATTAGTATGTTCCTACTTTGTGCTAATTTTGTTAATTAAAAAAACCCAAAACAAACCTCTAGAAATTGCTAGAGGTGGTGAATGATGGCTGATGGGAGCTGATGGAAGGTGACAGGAAACAACGGGGGAAAGGTGCCCAGTGTTGGACAAAGAAATAGTGAGATGAAGAGAGGCCATGCAGCCCAGGAGGGAGAAGTGAGAGCTTCTGCAGTACTGGTCAAATGAAGGCTACTCACATTCTCCAGAGTGTTAATTGGGTCTCACGGAGACATACCTGGGATGGATGAAGACATGCCAAAATCCTAGAAATAAATGCATCGCTCATGACTTCATGCATTTTGACTTTTTAAGAGTAGCAACACTGCTGCTTAACTTTGGATGTTCCTTTATTTTTGGGGGGGAGTTTTCAAAGTATTCTGAAAGTTTGAAGACCTATTTTCTAAAAGCATCTTAAAAAATACTGAATCCTAAAAGCGCTTTAAAAGTCTTGAATTGAGGGGATTATGAGTCTTGAATAATTTAGCCGCAAAACTTGAAAGGGATGGAATTTGCTTAGGTCTTTAAAATGTATATGATATATTTTCTTAGAGATTGGAATGACTCTGAGACTTTTATTGAGATAAGTACATTCAGCAGATATTAGAAGTCACAGGCAATAGCAATTAAGACATATGGGAATTAATATCAAGCTGGGAGGCTCAAGATGCAGCTGAGGGCCATTAACTGCAGTTGATGATTAATGACCTCTGCTGAGGTCATTATTATTATCAGCTGAAAACGTGGAAAAATTCAGATGTATGAATCTTTTTTAATGGGAGATGCAGTTTGAGTCAGTGCAGTAGGTGCGTCTCCACTGTGAATAGATTGTGCTGTATTAATATCAGAGGGCTTCATTCCCCTCCTCCCCCTTGGCATTTTCAGGAGTGTTAATCAAAGCTGGATCTCTAAAGCTGCTCCAGTATCAAATTGAAGAGTAAGCAGAATAAAGTCCATAGTGCTTTAATGTTCTCCCAGTATTACATTTGGCGTCCAGTACTTAATCAGCTTTATTTAGAGATATTCCCATCTGTCCCTTTCCGTGCCTAATGAGAGTACGTCTCAGTATTGTCCCGAAATGTGCCCAGAACATCCCTTGTGCTCACTGTTCTTGGACCCACATTTGAAATCTTGTTCTCCCTTCTTTTGCTTTATGGCCCTAACGAAGATCTAGGTTCCACATTGTCGTATATGCTGTGCAAAAAGAGGGCCAGCCCACAGGACTGGCCGATGCAAGAAAATACTGCTGTGTTGATACAGGGAGAATCTGTTTCCTAATAAATTGTCAGTTGTAATAGATACTTACTTCCTAGCGTTCAGACAAGTCCATGCATGGTTTCTTCCACTGTTGGTGAAATACTTTTTTTATATGATGAATTTCTAGATTTATTTTTTTTTATTGTTGACTTGTAGGGAAACTGAGAGCTACTACAGGGGACTAGGAAATGTTCACCTTGCTGCTTATTTTTAGCTTATGTGAGTTCTATTACAATACCTTGATCATCTCTCTCTCTCTCTCTCATGTATGTGTATGTATATAAATAACTTGTTCTCTCATACATATATTTATGTATTTAAGTTTGTTTACTTCAAGGTGCTTTTTTAAAAAAATTGAAGTCTGAAATAAGTAATATAGGTAACATAAAGACATAAGCTTAGTCGGTCACTATTATCTTTTATTTAGATTATCCACACTACTGCATGTTTCTGAACGCTGCATAAGTCCTCCTTATATGCTGGTCCCCTGTCCCTTTCTCTCCCTTCCCCCAGCCCTCTTTCCCTGGTCATTGTGAAGGTTGTAGCATCAAAATTCCAAGCAGGACAGGACTGAGATGACTGCTGCTTTTGGCTGACCTTTATACAAATGTCACTGGATGTAGAGTTCTGCTCAGGAAAATGGAATTTTGCAAAACTGTAAGCAAAGCAGTTAAAAAACATAACTCAGGTGTGAAATGTCAGCAATTTGAACATTAGGTGGTATGACTAGACCAGCTTGTACAAACCTATCAACTTCACGCTGTTTGTGGGATTACTGCGTGCCTTTATTCACCCTCAACCAAACCACTGAGCTCTCTCCTCTCTTTTTTTTTTATTTTTTTCCCTCCTCCAAAGTATCTCCTGTGGTGAGAGGAAGAGGTGAGTGAGGTCAAGCAAAATGAAATGAAAATCATGAAAGCTTAATAGACCACAGGGAGGTTCCTTTGAAAGGGTGCCAGAGATGGACTATCAGTTATGGGGAAGAAGACCACAGAGTTGGCAGTGAATGAAAGGAGATCTGCTACATGCGTATTAGTGTTTAGTACTCCTTGCCACGAAACTGGTCTGTTTCCCTAGTTAACTTTAACAAATGTATCATGCTGACAGTGCTATTGGTGCTCCCTGATGCAGCTTCACTGTGCTTCAGTATACATTTTTCTAAGTAGTTCTGGATTCTTTGTCTTGCTTGTAAGATCAACAGATGAGAATTGAAGTATTGATGAGATTACATAAATTGCATTTTCTGTTTCATCTTTCTGCAGCCTCTGCCAATTATCCACTCTAAGGGATAAGAAATTGTTTTCCTGGATGAGAAGGAAAGAAGTGCTTACTTGCAGATATATCAAAGAAAACGTCAGGTTACTGTAATTATGCAAACACCTGATATAATAGCCCTCAGCATGTGGAATGATGTGGCCAATCATCTCAAACACTGTTTTTTTCAGGTTAAAGAACTCTTAAAAGAAGGGGCTTTGCTCTGGCTGATTATCCATCTTCTAAGACTTCCAAGTCTGGGTTGCAGTAGTTAAGATACTAGGACTCACTGGGTGGTAGTCTAAAAACTGAGTAAGCACAAAGGCTAGACTAAATGATAACGGCTCCCTTTCAGTCTTAACATTTTATGAATCTATGCTTGTGTGAATGAAAAGACCTGTGCAAGTGTCAGAATTGATTTAAGGACTCTGGTTTTATTTGATGATGTGGAACTAGTCCGCTGTGTGCACATAGTTTACAGAGAAATTGCAGAGAGAGTCTGATCCTCCAAGGCTGCTAACGTACCTTGAATTTCTGCTGATCTCTAGGTCCATAGATGTGGTACATTTCAGACCCTTCTTTTACAATGTTGAAATATCCGTATTTGTGTCATGTGCTTTTGAACATGGAGTTCTACAGCTGAACATTTTTAAGCCTGAAATTTGTCTTTGGGACAGGTCACTGTTTTCAGTTATTTACTTTTTCCCTGCTGCTACAGGAACTCTCAAGGAACGAGTGTGTATCTGCACTAAGTATGTAAATGCCAAAACATCCAGAAAAACATACCATGCAATACAAAATGACCCTGCAGTGTTGATGTGAATGTAACCCTCAGTTACAGTGCACCTGACTCTGTCTGCTGACTCCATTGTAATTTAGCACAATGTTTGCTTTTGTACAGATAAGACCACAGTTGTCTGGTCTTTTCAGTCATATGCCCTTTTCAGCTTCATTTCATAAGTCACTGTCGCAGTTTTGCTCAACTTTTAGGAGAAGTTCAATAGCTGCTGGGTTCTCAATTTGAAGACTCCTTCCCCCAAACATTTTGCAGAGTTCAGCACTTCCAGACCAGTGCTTTTCTTAGTGTCTTTTTACACAGCCCTTATTACTCTGTGGACACCCACCCCCAAAGGCCCCAGGCTGAAACCTCCTAGTTAAACAGTTGTTGTCAAGTTTCAGATTATCCTTGGGCACAGACTGATGTGACAGAGCACAAAGTTAATCTTCAGCATTATTTTTTTTTCATTTGCAGGAAAAATTTGAAGGCTTGTTCCGTGCCTATGATGACTGCGTGACATTCCAGCAGTTTAAAAGCTTCAGGCGTGTGCGGATAAATTTTAGTAGTCCCAAATCAGCTGCTCGTGCCAGAATAGAGCTGCATGAAACACAGTTCAGAGGGAAGAAGTTAAAGTTGTATTTTGCACAGGTAATGAAATCTGGTATCTACTTCTATGTTAGCGCATAGCTTTTATAGAAACATTGTGCAGTAACACTGCATAAAAGTGATAAAGGTTTCTCCCATGCCCAATCTCTCTGCTAAAAGATTACTCAAACATCCTTATGTTGCCTGAGCTGTACCTGCCCAGTGGGTCTGCAGTAAATCTCAAGGACCACTTAGGACCCAAGTTGCTTATTCAACACACAGAAGTTATATAGCTTAGAACTGATTTACAACTGATTGGGTATTTTCTGTGGGTAACTCTCTAAACTAGCTGTAAAAAAAGCGGTAAAGTATCATAAGTTCATAAAAAAAAGTAGGGCTGAATTATTTGACTGCAACCCATAGCCACAGTCAGCCTTCCTCCTGCCTTTTTTTTTTTTTTTTTTTTACTTACTGGAAGTATGTGTGAATTTTCTATTAAGTTCAAGTAAAAGGGAGAAGGTGGGGGAGAACAACACCCCTTAGGCTGGGAGCGTAGGTGATTATATCCATCTGTTGGAAGTGTCAGGTGGGGGTTCAATTCTTGGCCAAGGGAGAGAGAACCCAGATCTCCCACAGCCTGAGTGAGTACTAGGCCCCAGCCAGGATATAGAAAGGTGAGGGAGGTTGAGAACCCGACCACAACCTCTTCTGAATGTATTTTAATAAATTGCTGTGGCCACTGTGGCTTATGGGATATTCACTAGTGCTTAAAAGCAATGTAAGTGTGCTTTAAGCTGCCAGATTGGTCCCTCAGAGGTCTTAGGGTAAAGGCAGGGTCATCTGAAGGTATCAAACAAACCTAGGAGGCAGTTACATTTTGAGCCTCTACAGCCCGGTCAGAATAGGAGCTGTTTTGAGCTTAGGCAGAGCAGAACCTCAGGAACATGGGAAACTACAGTTGTGAAATATGCTTAATGGGTTAGATGAGTTCAGAAGATCTTACAGTTGGATTTAGGTGTTGACAGTTACCTCAATCTCATATTATATGCCTTAATCTCCTAGATCTGGCTCTGATTTTTTTCTGAAAGGTTTCCAAACCTGCTGTTAAGCAGATCTCAGAATCATTTCACTCTAACTGCACAATCAAGAGGTTAGTAGGAAACTTAGGATAACACAAGAAAAAGAAAAATGTGCAGAGTAGTGATTAGTCTCCATATCTAAGCTGATTTCCTACAAAGCCATTTAGGTATCTGCACTATGCTCTCCAGTACATGCAGTCTTAAAAGAGCTTGTTAGCTGTGTCCAGGGAATGAGTATGTGGAAGCAGCACAGTGTCTGGAGCAGTGTATGTTTGTATGGGCCTCAGCCAGACTGAATAAGCACTTCAGAACTAGAAGATGTGGGGAACATGGAGTTGAAAAACCCAAACTGGCTCTTTGCAAAACCCATTGTGGTATAGCAGGGTGCTGTCTCAGGCTTGCTGTCATGCAAATGCAGTTTATTGCTTCTGGCTCTGAGCTGGTTGTAAACTTGCTCAGGTATGGCTGTAGTATAATTCATTTATGTTGAGACTTCTTTAATATATCAGAAAAAAACAGGAATTAAACTAGATAATTTAAGATGGAAATAAAATGAGAACACTTAGTTGCAAATTACTAAGGAACATGATAGGTTCCTTTATCACTTCAGCTAAAGAAAACAAATCTTCAGAAACCTCTCTGAAATTACTGATAAAGCCTTGGTGCAGGACTTACTGGTTTCTTGTTTAATGTCTGGTTTTATTTAGGAGTTTAGGCCAGTAGATCACAACAATATCTTTTCCGCCTCAAAAATCTCTGAACTAGCAGCTGTGGATACCAAAGCTTTGCATGTATCCTCAGAGAACGTATACAATAGGCACAAACATTGTAGCTTTGCTCATATAACAGCCCCCCACAGTGTATTTACTGTAGAGAAACCATCTGTAAGGTTGAGATGAAATTCATCTCCAGGCCTTCTCTGCTGAGACTGACGCTGAAACCCTGCCTGGGTGGCATTTGGTATTAGAAGTGTATGATTTGAGTAATCATTCCATTTACCCATCCTATACTAAACAATGTATTTGTTATGCTTTAAAGATTCAGACCTCTGAGACAGATGGAGACAAGCTTCATTTGGCACCACCGCAGCCTGCAAAACAGTTTCTCATCTCGCCTCCAGCCTCCCCACCTGTAGGGTGGCAACCAATAGATGATGCAACACCTGTCATCAACTACGACCTCCTTTATGCAGTTTCTAAGCTAGGACCAGGTAAGCTTTTGGTCCTTGTGTGAAAATGTGTCAGAAAAAGCAGACGAGAGAGTAGCAGTGTAGAGAATAACCATAGAGGAGGTTGAGGTAAAGCCTGTAAGTTGCATTAAAGCTTTAGATTTAAGTTGATGCATGTCAGCTGGTTGTTTGCTTAAGAATGAGTTTTACCATATGTATGTTCAGAATTAGATCCTATCTGCAGCTCATGAGCGTGAGTTTTACCATATGTGTGTACAGAATTAGATCTTATCTGCAGCTAGTGAGTGCTATTTGATTGAATAGCAGATCAGAGCTTGTTTACACAATTTATTGTGCTTGGATTTGTGCTTAGATGAGACAACTGATGGTTTATGTGGGGACTGGACAAATGCTTTTCCATGAACTTGAGGAGTTTTTGGTTTAAATCACATCTGCTTGGTACTGCTTTCCAAGATGCAGAATACCTCTTCAAATGTTTAGGCATCACTGCATCTCCACCAGAGTGGAGAATCTCTCACGTTAACAAGTTTGTCGAGACAGAACTACCATTCCCCAATCCTAGCGGGATTGCTCTGTTGAGACTGCCCATTTTCTGTTGAAAACTGTATGCAGAAGGAATGGGATAAGTTGTAGCCTCTAGCAAAATAGGATAGATGTCAATGGATAATGCAGATAGACTTTCTTCTGTGTTTCCATCTTCAGCTAATGCCAGGAATTGAAGCTAGCTGGGATTTTCAAAACAATCCTTTCCCTAAGAAAATGCTCATCTGATGAAACCGAAACTTTTCACAGGAGAGGATTAGTTTTGATTTAATTAAGTCATCTTTACAAATAGTTTTCTTTCAAAGCTGTTGAAGCATCCTCTTTTAAAATTTTCAAAATGGAAAAGGTTCCACTTCTAGGTCTAAGCAGTATCATTTAGAAATTGTCTAATTTACATTTGTAAACGATAAGAAAAAAATAGCTTGTTAAATTATTTTCATATTGAAATAAAACACTTCAGATCCAATCTAATAACAATTGGGGGGTGAGCTCATGAAAACTTATTAGAGGGGTTTTTTTAAATTCTTGTGGGATGAGAGAATTTTTTTCTCCCCAGCTGTACTGAAGATGCTGCTCTCTTGTTCTAAGACTAGCTTCCAAGTGCAGACATCTTATCACTGGGGCTTTTGTGTAACTGCACCAGAGTAACCCAGAGCTGAAGTGCATGGGGTGCAGAAGAGATGAGTCATGATTCACAAGGTTTGCAGGATCACCTCATATCTTTTTCACATGGGATCTCTCACAGGGGGAAAATATGTATCAGCAGAATGTCAGAGATTCCTGTGTTTTATTCCTCTTCAGCAGGAAAGCCATAGAAAAGGGCTGTCAGGTGTAACACTTTTTACTACATTGCTTATTATTTCCAGAATTGATGCTTTGCTTCTAAATTGCTGAATAAAAGAAAAACAAAAAACTCTTTTTTTTTTTTCCTTTCCTTTGATGCAGCAGTGTTATAAATGGAAACATGTAAACGAATTCCCTAGCTAGCTGGGTAATAAATCAATTCCTGTTCTAGAGCAGTGGAATGTGAAATATCACTCATTGTCCCACACTCTGGGACAGCTTTGCGTGAAGGTCATATTCACCCGTATTTAAGGAGCCTGCAGGGAGCAATATGAAAAGTCATTGTGTGCTCTCTTCTTTCTATTTTTAGCCCTTGTTAGAGAGATCAATTTTAGTTAACTGCAGAGGCGGTTTTAAAATAGTGTTGCAGTTCTCAGTTGTGCATTTACTATGTTTAGAATTTCATTGAAAAACAAATCCCGCCAAAACTCATTTCTCAGTATCACATCAGTAAAACTTACTGCTGTACATCAAATGACACTTAGTCTCAGCTAAGTTAGATTTTTTTTTTTCATTCAGAAAACACAATTAAAAAATATAACTACAGTTTGTCAGCTATCAAAAAAATACTCACTGGCACAGTTGTTTATGGAACTCTGAATGTTGTAACCCAACTTCTATGTCTTTAACTTGTGAGGAATCTTTCCTATATTAAATACACTGATTTGGTAAGATTAATATCTGAGGACCAGGAAAACTCATTTGAGCGTGTGAACAGTTTCTTTTATGTCCTCAGTACAAGATGAGTTTTACTGACCTATTTTGCGGGAATGTAAGATACACCACTTGGACACAGACCCATGCTACTGTCCCATTCCATGAATAGAGGTCATCTTTCACAGTACGCTGCCATAATCATCATAGCCACAAAATTAGAGACTAAAACTGTCCCTAGGCACAAAGGCTGGGAGATTTGCTCCAGAGTAAAACGAATAGGCTAGAAGCTAGTTAACAGATTTGCTGTGTGTTCTCTTTTTCCAAGCTCAGTTTTGGGACAGTTTTGGGGTTTTTGTTTGCAGCCTTGTGGCTGCAGCAATGACTGTCTTGGCATCCGAGAGGTCTAACGAAAAGATTTCTTTTTGCTGTGCACAAAAGGAAGCTGTCTTATGGTCATTTGACATTAAATTGAGACAGGTAAGGGTGCGTTTACTTGTTAGGGAAGACCATGGCATGTTTAATTAAGTTTCTGGTTGATTGATGTATATTCTTACTTTCTGCAGATGTAGACATTGAGCTTTAAACGAGGCATGACTAGAATGCCGTAGACCTGTCAGAGCCAGCGACTGTGACTGTGCCTGGTTCTGACCACCAGCCTACAATTTTTTCAATATATTGCAAATAAAGAAGCGTGATCATTAATCTCTTTGATGAAGAACACTTCTATTGTCAAGCAAACTTCCAGTAGTTTAAAATACTGATGAAGATACAAAGGCATTGCACTGAACTAGGGTGGTAGTTTGGCTGTTTGCCTATCAGGCCCAGGTTGTGTCTCTGCCTGGCCTGACTTGCAATGTACCAAGCTGTTGGCTCGTGTAGGCCCTCATGTCTTTTCCATAACATTTTATAAGGTCTTAATTTCATCCCGCTGAGGAATACAGGAAATAATTTTATATGAGAAATGTTTGTAAGGGGGACGGGGGGAATCTCCAGGTCTAGGCTATGTGTATGCAGCAGAGCTGCTCCTCTCAAAGTTACAGTTTATGAACCATCACCATCTTGCTGGCATTAGAGTAAGTCCTTATTTTCTGGAAAGCAGTCCTACCCCTCCTCCCTGTTTACCCCCAACCTGCATATTTCTTCCCTCCTTCCCCCATGGCCTCTTTCAAACCTGTTACCCCAATTTCTTCTCGACAGACTGCCCTGTATTCCCTCACTTTCTAAGTCCACGCTCTTCAGAGTGCCTCTCCCGAGGGTCCCAGGTGCCACCCTGGCCTCCCCTTGCCAATCTCAGCCTCTGCCTGCTGCCCACACAGCGTTTGCCCAGACAAAATTGCCTTTCTCCTGTGGCTTTGATTCACAGATCATGGCTCCACTGATGAGATCTGCGCTATGCAATAACACATAATGTAGGTCAGGGTCCTGAGTGCTTAACTGCTCCATGTGCTCCCCAGTGCAATTTCTCCCTCTGTCACTTAGCACTCGCCTCCACAATTTCAGGCACTATTTGAAAACCAGTGCAGGCTGGGCACCATCTCCAGCAGCCCATAGAGACAAATTTGTACCAGTTTCAGTTCTCTCCACATTTCCCACTCCTTCATCAGCATTCCAGCAGGCTTTGCACCTCCTGAATGCCTTCAGGCTACGCTCCGGGTCATGGAAAATACATTTTTCACATTATGAAAGCACCATTCTGAAGTGTTACAACACATGATGGCTCTTAGGTCCACAGTGGTACCTCTTGGGACACAAAGGAGACCCTGCAACAGTCTGTGCCACTTGGCTGCTGGGTCTGCAAATGATTAGTGGTCAGAGGAGGGGTTGCGTCAGGGTTTCCTTTTTGTCTCCGAGCCATTAAGAGGTAGCCGTTCCTGCCATGCTCTAGCTGGGTTTCTTGAGGAGGATGTGTAGCTCTTGCCCCTGCTCCGCCCTTGGTTTGGCTCACCCTTGCAAAGGGGAGGGGAAAACGGGGAAGAGCAGGACCCTGTCCAGTAAATGCTGCACGCAGGGATTTCAAACCATGTCTCACACGGCAAGTTTTCTATGCCCAGGTGTTTTCAAACTCTCTTGTTTGTTCTCACTGATTGAAAGGAAATACTAAATACTTCACATGACTTCCAGAGAGGATTAAAAGGGAGTGGAGGGCCAGGCAGATGGGTGATAGATAAAATTTTCCATCCCTGCCCTTCCTCTCCCCTGTGTTCTGTGCCTGCTTCTGCCCTTCCCTCTCCTTACCAGGGGCAGGGTACAGGAGAGCTGCTGGGTGTAGTAGGAAGCTTTCCCTCTGCCTGGTTCTGCCAGTGCAGAGAGGAGGGTGCCCTTCACCTGCAAACATCAGTAATGGACTTCCAGAGAGCAACTCCTCCATATTGCGCATGGCAGATCCATCCAGCAGAGGTATTATATGGGATGGGTTGTAGCTCTTTCAGCATAAACATGCACCCGTACAAAGGACTACCCATTATTTGTACCATATTTTTTGTAAAGCACTTGGATGAAGGGATTACAAGGGGAAGGTATTTTTATGAAGCTGATGACACGTTTAACACGGAATGGACAGCTCTGAACCCATTAACCTTTCACCATGAGTCAGAATCAGGGATGAGGTAGCTGCAGAGTACCATTACCATTTCTTCATTATTAATTAAGTGTATGAACATTCTCTTTGCTGGACAAAAGTGCCTCATTAGACGAGAGATGCACCATCAAAGTTCATAGTACTGATTCACAAAGGGATAGAAAATCACATGCCATTATTTTTAATTCTAAAATACCCTAAGTTGCTTTTGTGCTGTTCTTGGGGTCATCTTATTTGCGTCACCTGAGGCTGTGGGTTTGCTTGTGGTAAATGTGGTCACAGAAGGTAGTGCCAAGTGACATAAAAGCAGCTAGGCCCACTGTTGAATGGTGAAACTTCAAATTCCTGTTTTTTTTCTTATGTGAAGCAAATGAATAGAGGGACATTGCTGCTATTTTCAGGGGTTAGGAACCTTTTCTGACAAACCTATATGGTGGAGGTGCCACAGCTGAATTCTTCCCTGCATTATATCCTGAAGGCAGAGTTTAGATGTTCGAGCATATTTGATAAATTTTGTGATATTTTTCTGAGTAAATTTATGTGAGCTTCCATTGTTATCTCAGCTTATGTGAATATTTAAACAACTTAATAATAAGGGATAGAGACAGCCCAAAGACTGCTGGAGGAGAAAGACACCTCTCCCCAAGAATCCTTTGGCTTAGCCTGTAAGAGTTCTCCAGGCAAGCGGGAGAAGCAGGAGCAGTGGGGCAATGTAAGGCCTGAGAACGCAAAGGAGGCAGCATCAGAGACAGCTGAATGAGATAGCTGGAGAAATGCTTGAGTGGTATTAACTACAGAAGTTGATGAGTCTTAACTATGCTAACTTGACTTGCTACTCTTAGTTTGGGACAACCTGTATGTCTTGTAAACCTAACTCAATTGCAGCGATTCAACCATTACTCCACTAGCTTAACTGCTGCAGATTTAGCTCAATTTTTTTTTTATGCTGGAGGTGTTGTTTAAGAGGAAAGAAAAAAAAAAAGCAGAAGGGAAGGGTTAATCTGGCTGTTATCTATTGGATTTTTATTTTGTACTTATTACCCTAGTATTTTTCTGCAAACAATGGTTACATTTAGGAACAAGACACGGCTGTATAAAAGTCCCATAGTTACTGTTGTCCTGTTCCTAACTCAGCCATAAAAAGGTTTTATGCAGTTTGAGCCACAGTTCTGTAGGCATGAATAATTGTGAGTACAGAACTGAGTCTGCAGCTCATTTATGCTCAGAAATAACTGTATGCCTTAAAAACCTGATTTATAAGTGCATCACATTTTGATTTGCAAAGTGACATTAATTGCTGTTGCAGTTACTTGTGCCAGAGGCATCTGAATATTTTTTCCTTGTGTCTGTAGTTATTTCCACTGTTCTTTTTCAGGAGAAAAAGTCCTTCTGGGAAGGATTTGAACAGTAAAAGAATGTGGCATTTGAACTGAGATTATTACCTTTTAAGAGGGCAGTGAATCTGATTTATTTCATGGTGCTGGTGTATGAGGCAAGGGCCCAGCATTGTGTGTGTGCAGCACTGCAGAGCTGCTTGTAGCTGACAGTGACCAATGTAGCCTTCGGTGCTGGTTGGCAGCATTGACGTCAGACCATAGCTGAGAAATTAGCTGAAGCCCGGAGGGAAAATAAGCAAAGAAAAACCATATAATTTCTCAATGCAGCACAACCAAGCTATTTCTCTTTTTATATTTTAGCCTATCAGCAAGACCTGTAATGCTTTGCTCAATTTGGATTCAGAGGAAAGGTTGCTAAAAATAGAGCAGTTAAATGTCAACATTAATGGTATCACAGCAGTAAAATATTTCTCACAGCAAGATGCCTGACTTATAGCTATTATTCACTAGTTGCTGACTGTTTTTTAGGCAAAAATTCAGAACGTCGTCTAGTCGCAAGCCACCCAGTCTTATTTGAACGAAGAATTTGTCAGCACAAATACCATGCGATGACAGTCCCAGAACTGTGTGTGCTAATGCAGGGCCAAACCTGCAACCCCTTCCTCACATGAATTAATCTGCCACAAAGTTGCTAATAAATAAAAGTCCAAATTAGCAACATGAGCAAACTGCAAGTGCTTTGGGGTAGGGAGGGACTGCCATTTTACTTTCATCGTACAACACCTAGCCCTGCCAGGTTCTGCCAGTGATGCAGGCGTTCAGGAGCTGTTGCACCATGAATACAGGTCAGCTAGGTATATTAGGCCTCATCTTCGTCATCTCAGAATATTTTTCAGGAAATATGCAGTGGTTCTGGACCAGTCTTAGGAAGAAAAAAACAAACTATCAGGTGTGCGTGTGGTCACTGTAAGCCTATTTCAATTTAACTGAGGCTTGTGGGTCTTGGAGATGAGAGTGATGAGAAATAGTCCAGAAGGGGGCAAGCACAGTATCTGGAATGGTTTCTAGTTTTCAGTGCTGTGAATGGGTCTTTGTCACATCTGAAAGACCAAGTCATCCTGTCAGATATGTCACCATTGGGACTTTTTTTTCTTTACTGTCTTAAACTAACTCCTTGCAATTTAAGAACCAATACCTACTTACATCCTGTGTACAACCCAAAACACATGTAGTGCCAACAGACTGAATGCAGGACTGGAAGTCCAATGACTGATCTTGATTTTCCTTTGTTTGCTTGTGGACTCTTGCAAGTAACCACTTAAGCCATATTAATCTTCCTCACAGGAGTACTGGGTGGAGATTTAAATAAGGAATGTATATTTAGAAAATCTAATTACTGTTTAAGCATTTAGCCTGCTAGTGAGCATTTATAGACTGTACTCTGTAGTCTCATCTGTAGAGACAAAATTTGTTTCAGTCTCAGCTAAAGAGCTTTGAATCTCAAAATCCGTCTGGAGCAGATACATGTATTTTTTTATTTCTGGAGCAGTTGGACCAAGTGTTGATGTCTGTCTGGAGGCAACAAGCTGCAGAATCTAGTGGACTTTAAATGGGACTGGAGCCATGCTAGACTGAAAGAAAACAACAACAACAACAACAAAAGAATAACCCTAACCCAACAGGTGTGACATGACTTCAGACCAAATGTTTGATAGGTTGGATTCCAGTCCTTCTTCTTAGCCATGAACTTCTGTGTTCTCTCTCCTCTTTGTACTTTTTTTTTCAGTGCTGTTGGCCACTAATATTGGTGCAAAACACCATTATAGACACCAAGGTATTTTATTATGCCTTACAGACCAATGATCACTGCCCCCCAGGGGCAGGATCCCCAGAATCTGTTGTGACAGCTGATATTGTCTAGCCATGCTTGCCCTCACCTACATTTAGGAGCAGCACACGCTCATCTGCCCTATCCAGGTACAGGAGTATTCTGCAGTCCAAGAGCGTCATGGTCTGCACTGCTACTCAGACTGTTGTCTTTTGATCTAACTATTTTTCTCTGCTTCCAGGGGAGAAATATGAGTTGCACGCAGGAACAGAGTCCACTCCCAGTGTGGTAGTGCATGTCTGTGACAGCGACATGGAAGAAGACGAGGACCCAAAGAATTCTCCAAAGCCAAAAATCATTCAAACTCGACGCCCTGGTCTGCCACCTCCTGTATCTAACTGAGCCTCTCCGGCAGAAGCAGCACTTCTCTCCTCCAGCACAGCTCTTGGTTTTTGTTTGCTTTGTTTTGTTGAAAGGCAGCCATTGCCTTTTGAGTACCAGACATTAAACTCATTGAAATCCCTTTACAGTAATCAAGCCTATGTAATAAAAGGGCTAGGAAAAAGATCTTTGTATATGTAACCATATCACACACCAACTAATAGATTTTTCTGGAAAGGACAAAACAAGGCTGAAGAAAACAAGGGAGGGTTTCAGTCTGAGGATTTTTTCACAGCTATAATTTGCATGCTGAAACACCACTACCAGAGAGATCATTCAGGGTGGGCAATTAGGCTGATAGCAGGCTTGATATTCAAACTCCCAGAATACTTGCTATTGCCCTTCATCAAGCAGCCTGCTCCTCTGACCTCCTCAGTTCCCCACCAGACCTTAGTCTTTTCCCCTTTTTTTTTTTAAAGGGGGGCATGTGTGTTGGTTTTAATCTACTAGCAGCTTGGTGGCCTTTTCATCCCCCTGGAGTTTTCTGTAAGGAATACTATCTTTGCAACATTTTTAGAAACATCAGAAAAACACCCTCTTCCACCAACAGCTGTAGAGTAAACTCATCCTTAATGGTGGCAGGGATGTGAGACAGAGCTCTCTGGGCTGAGAGATAGCAGCTGGCTGGAGGGTCTGGTGTCTTTCAGTCCTTCTCCCTAAGGAGGAGGGAGCCAGAATATCAACAGGGATTGTCATTTTATCTTCCATAAAGGTATGAGTGGTACTTCTGAGTTTGAGGCAGAAGGAGAAACTGACTGCTTATTTAAGGAGGGATTCATTGCTCTCTGTCGTAGCTGTAAGTTCTAGTAATGATATAGGCTGAATGCTTTCCTAGTGGTGTGTTGAATAGCCCTGAAACTGTTAGTAATTACTCGTACATCTCTAATATTCAGACCTTTTCCTTACCCACTTCCTGTGCTTTAAAGCCCTTTTTGAGCTGTATGCAGTTTGGGTTTGTGGAGGTGAGGAGAGGTTAGTTGGTGTTCTTTTGTTGTTTTTTTTTCTCTTTTTTTAGGCCAAAGAAAACAGGACCATAATTACACACTTGAAATTAGACTGCATGCAATTGAATCCCCTTTTTTCACTCTGTCCTGCATGTTTCTTTCACTTGCAATGTATACTGGGTTACAAAAATTGTTCTGTGTTTTCATCATGGCTGACAGCAGGCAGATACTGGATTCGCTGTCTGGCAGACCTTCCATGATGATTTTTTTTTATGCATACTTGTCCTTTTGAGAACATATTTTCTAGACATTTGAGCTCAGATTTTGCATATATTTAAGCATGCGCTTAATTTATGCACATGAGTAGTTCCACTGAAATTAATACTGCAGAAAACTGAGCATATGTGTAAGATACGGTGGGATTTTTAAGCTAATTAGCTGCAGCTGTACTCCCAAAAGTGACTATAAAATGGCACAGTGAGATTCCACGGTTTAAAATCCTTTACAAGTTAAAATAAGTAAATACATCTTGGAAGCTCATTTTAGGATCTGAAAAGTCAGCTTAGGTTCTGTAATCAAGATTTTTGTCATAAAACCTAATGATCTGGTTTCTGAGGGAGGGTTCCATTCTACCCTTAATTAGCAGTGAGGCTACAAGCTTCAGCAGAGTCAAGTCCCCCTTGCTGGGGTATTGGCTCTCCAGTACTTCCAGGAAGAAAAGCATGTTGCTTTGTCAGTGAAGACAGGAGATGCCATTCTCAACATGCACGGTGAAGGACGTTCTGAGAATGAGGACTTAAGCATTCTCATATAGTTCATTCTGCGACCACCACAGGCCCCTAATAATCCTGTTGAGATGTAGTGCTTTACTTAGCGTATATCTATAATGTGATACTTGTTACTGCATTATGGACATCGTTGTGCGTGTGTTATACTAATAGAAGCACATTAAATACAGCAGAGACTGAACAAAAACTGGGGCTTTAGTATCCTCATGATATCTGTGTAAAGTTGTCTTAAAGTAACTCCTTAGAGGTTTCACTTCAATTATTTTTTCAGTGATGCATTTAGAAATGGTTTCAATAAATAGTCACTTACTACCCTAAGACTGTAACCTGATGTTCCTGTTGAAAACACCGTCATAGGCCACCTACAATATTTCAGAAGTAACACCACTGTCGTTTTTGAGAACATACAGAACGCTAAGGTCCATGGGTTTTAGACCAGTATAAACAGGGAGAGAAAGATTTAAACGCCTAAGATTTTTTGTTGATATATGCTGTATAGAAGAATTTACTGGCCACATCCTCGATTGATGTAAGCAATCAGACATCTTCTCCAATCAAAGTTGATACTCTGGATTTTTTTCCATGCAGAAGTGTTGGAGGCTGAATCTAGCCCTTGTATCCATGTACTCAAACTTTGGAGACTTGGTTCTGAACTACGGACTTTGGCCTCAAATTATGTAAAACTATACTGCAAATTAAAGCATTGGATCTTAAATGTTCTTTCTTCAAAGTGCATTTTCAGACATTTAAAACAGGCCCCTTTCAATGACTACTCTTTGTCTTCACAAAACTATCTAGTACTACCCAGGAGGGCGTGGAACATGGCTCACTGGTTAAAGCACAGAAATAGAAACACAACTACAAACCTGAAAACTCAAAGAAGCCTGTTGTAACTATGGTCAAAGCTTATGTATCACCTTTATGTGATAAAATAATGGTCATCAAGGAAAAATGTTTCAAGTATTACGGAATAATGTCCCCATCATAAAAGTAACAGGATTTGTGACTTAAAGAGAACCTGGTATTTTGCTAAAGGCTGGTTCTTGCCTGGCACAGAAGAAAGGCTTCTTTCAAAAAAATGCTGACCATCTGGAACAGTAAATGCCCTATTTAATTCAGTAATTCACAGGCAAGAGTCCCTACTTACTTCAGTGGGAATTATCTGTTGTGTAGCATCTATGAACTCAGTCCCTCTGACTTGCACTTTTCACAGGGTGTCCGCAGTGCTAATGTAGATTTCTCTCATGTCGTAATAGTATAAATAAGAATGAAATCTCTGTGTTACATTGCAGCTTCTGATGCACAGTGACACAGACGGCATCCTTTTAATTTCCTTTCCAAAGTGGGCGCCCATGGGAGCGGCTGGCAGTGATGCCCTGGGGCCCTCTTATGGGTGGACATTGCTCCTGCTGCTGCTTGGAAATAGAAGGAGGAAATCAGGGGAGTACAGTTGCTGTTTCTGTTGCCTGCTGCCTGCTTGTCCTTTCTGACCTCTTCAGATATGAAATCAAAATTTTAATTGCTTCCTAAGTACAGTTAAAAGGATGAAAACATTGACAACACATGGAGAAAGGTTATTTTGGAATCTGCTCTTTTGGAACAAAAGAGCAAAGAATTTTTGTGGCCTTGATTTTTGTAATTAAGACAAGATAGTACAAACTCCCCCCTTCCTAACGTATACGTACACACTCAAGTACACTTTGTTTTCAGCGAGAAAACATGGCAAGAGCATCAATCCTCAACCATAACAAGACTACAGACATAGTTATTGTAGAGTGCTTTATATTATAAAAATGTGGCCCACGCATAAATTGTTTAACATTTATTTAATCCTAAATAGGGTGGGAGAGGTGGGTTGTTTTTATTTTGGTCTTTTTCCCCCTCCTTCCCATTCAGCAACAGTGAAAAAGCTTTCTGCAAAAAGAAAGACTGTTCTTTGTACAGAGTAATGGACTGAACCATCTTGCAAGACTTGATTACAGTGGTATGTCTGAGCACTGTGACAGATTATGTTAGCGTTTCCATTATATTGTACATACTTTTGAAATATTCTATTTAGTCATATTTTATAGGAGTATTAAAAAGCTGTTGGCTAATTAATCACTTTTACACTTGTATAATTCAGAGCTTAGTTTGAAAAATAAATATGGCAAACAATATTTTTGTGTTCTGCTTGCATTGGCATGTTGAAAGGCAACATTTAAAGAGTTAAGCTCTATTAATAAACTGACTAGTGTGGTATATACCGCTGCGCTCTCAACTGGTAGAAGTGAAAATGCTTAAATGGGTGACATAGGTCAAACTGTTTCAGTAGAAATTAGGGGGGGGGGGAATAGCCCTCTTATTGGCAGGTTATGCCGTGTTCCATTTTAAACTGCTGCAGTTTCACAGAGTCATGCGAACTTGCACTGGTTTGCTGTGGATTTGGCTCGGTGTGTGCAAAAAAAAGAACACAGCGCAGTCCCTGATGAGCAAAAGCACATCCCTGACAGCTAATGTGGTTCTTACTGTGCTTTTGTAATAATGGCTAAATACAGTGGGCATGAGTGATTGAATAAGAAACATTGTAGCATCCAGCTACCATCCAGGCTGGGGAAAAAGTTCTATTAACATTAATTATTACGAAAATTGAAACTAATTGTTTGTAGTCTCTTGTGTCAATTTGTACTGGATCTTGCAAAGGATTGGAAACCAGGAGATGAGTTTGCTGATTAACCGTCTTGTGAAATTCTTATATTTGATCACTGAGATCTGTATTTGGAAAAATGATTTATTTTTTTTCTGGGTGTGTGGCATAAAAGATGTGGTTTTCAAAGGACCATTGTTCATGATTCTGAAAATTAGATCCACTTAAGAAGCCTCGTTGGAAATGTAAGCTCTGAGCTTACTGATTTCTTTTGAAAAGACAGGCCTTGACCTCTGTGTCTTGATTAGAAAAAGTAATAGTCATCTTCTTACGGAATACTTGAGAGGTAAAATGCACTACAGGAGGTCTGATTTTTTCTTCACTGTTGAGCAGCAAATGAGCTTTTCCCAACTACAGTAAGGTTCTTCCATCTGATGGGACTGAAATGTTGCATTACCAACATGCCGATTGTGGCTCTTCCGTCTTGCTTGGCACTCGACACAGCACCTGGAAATAAGCTTCAAGGCATCAGCTGTGGATGGTAGAGAGCTGTTTGTCCCACAGGATCTCAAACTGGTCTTTGGTTGAGGATGTGACTCTATGTGTGTAACTTCAGTACACACTTAATTTGTACACACAGATAGGCAATATTTATTTATTTATACTGGGCATTTGTGCATGCAAGTGATAACGTGCAACCTAACCCTGCACAATACTGAATAATGGGAGTTAAAAGTATTCCTCCCAGCTGCAGCAGGGGCCCGAGGCTTCCATGGCTTGTGCCTTGATTACTTGCAGCTGAGGCTCTCTACGACTGATAGTCTGGCTATTGCTGTTCCTTGTGCAGCCTCATTTTTTTCTCCTGAAGAGAGAGAAATGGTGATTTAAGAAGGACGAGTTGGAAAGTGCAGAGCAGACTCCCGTGCTGCAATTGGGTCTGTAGTTAGCAACTCTCTCCCCAGTGATCGGCCCAACTTTTTAAAATGGATTCAGCAGTTCACAGGGGTTGGGTCCTTCAGTATTTTACTGCCCAATGATGGAATGTAGTCAGTTTGGTGGTGTTAGAGATAGACTTATGGGAACACCTTGCTTGAAGACAGTTATCTGTCACGAATCTGGGGAGCTGGAACAAGCTTTCTATGGAAGAGGGGATTCAAGTAGGTTATTGTGGATATCCTGATTAAAGCTACAGTGCTTTCAGATCACATCCTCTAAAGAACCTTTACTAAATGTATTTTTGTTCCTTTTTTGGTGGTAAACATTTTACCACTAAACATTTAGCCACTTAAGACTTTCTCTCACATACTAGGATGAATTTAAGACCTTTGCATTTTCTTGATTCCCGTCTGCCTAAGAAATCTTATTTTATATCTGTTTTACCAAAAGGCAAAACCAGGTATGGATTAAAGTCCCAGACAGACCCTCATTTATACTCATCCTCATGCAATGCTCTTGAATAACTAGTTATGCTAACAAAAAACCAAAACCCAACACTGCTTTTCCTGCTTTAGTGCATCTTCTGGGGGGAATACAGCAGCTTTCAAATATCCTAGCCTCCTCTTAAAAGCAGTTGTTTTTTCTAACGTGAGCTGTGCTCTCTTTTAAAATACACGTAGACTGTGGCATTCAGAGGTAAAATTACAAGGGAAGAAGTGTTTTAAAAGCTCCTTCCCACATGTCGAAGGGTCGAGTGTATTTGCTTTGGCTTGGAGGGGAGGGAAGCTTGCACTGTTAGAGGTTAGAGCAGCAGCAGCACTCCCGACTGAAGGGCACGAACCCCGAATGCCTCCACGGCAGAGATGCTCAGAAAGCATTGAAAAATAGCCTTAATTCGTCTCTCCCCTTTTGTCAATTTGTTCAGTAGCTACACGGAGATTCTGGGGCTACAGCAAGAGTCATCCGTGGATCCTTTCAATATAGGATTGTGTGCCAACGCAGCAGCTACAAAGCCTAGAATTGGAGACATTTGTTAGTGAGGTTCTTGCTGGAGTAAGGCTGGGAAAGCTGTGAAGGGTGAGCAGCCTCAAAGTTAATGAAAAAATGAGGATACTCAGAACCTTAAGACAGACGTTGGGATTTAAACCCATGTAAATGAGAGCTGTATGAAGAAGGGCCCGTTTGCTGCTCCTGAGTCAGGGGCTTCTTCACCTGAGTTAAGAGTACCCAGCGAGAAGGATTAAAGTTCTCTATTATTATACACCAGAAAATCAGCCTTGTTTTAACAAATTCTTGTAATTGATCATTTATCTAGTATGAGAAAGTTGTGTCTACGTTAGTGCCACACAGATGTGTTCTCTTCACTATTTGGTTAATGAAGGTAAATGTTTTGAATCCATTTTAGAGCAGAGTTCTTGTTCAGAAACTTCTGAAAGAAACGCCATCTGTAATGACTGACAGATCCTTAAGTGTCAATTTGGCAAGTTGTCCTACTGTGGGTAGCTGCAGAAATATTTCGTGTATGTCGTTGTAGATTTAAAAACATTACTCATGTTTTCATTCAAGTGTCTGCATTTCTGACACAGATGTGACATATCTGTATATATTATAAATCAATACTATTTTTAACCACGTATTTTGTACAAATATTCACATTAGCTCTGTACTTCAGTGAAAATCTATTATGGTATTAAACATTTTGGTGGAATTAGCAGACTCCTTGTCCATGCTTTGTTTTCATTTTATAACAGTTTTAAGCAGCTGAGCCTTTTCTTACATCCAAGGTAAATACTATCATTTCCAGCTATTTAGAACAGTGCCTTGAATCCGTATACACCTATACCCTCTAGTGACTAATTCCAGCCACTGCAGAAGCATGCAGGTCACTACTGTGGTTTCTGAGACCTCTGGATCTCAGTGATGAGAGGCCAAGATTAAGTTGAACTAACAGTAAATGTACTATTTTTCCTAGCTAATGAGAGTAACTATTAGCGTGAGACAACACTTTGCTGTTGAAGGGCACCCAACTAGAGATTTCTGTGCACACAGGCGCAATTTTATAATGGCTTTTTTCTTTTTACCCCTTTCTCCAAAGCTGCTGTTGTGCGTCACTGTTGGGAAACAGATGACGAACTTAGTGCTACAGGTGTGGTCTAGTTCAGCTTCCTGTGTACCCAATCCACATCCACACAGCTTCTACCAATCACTGCAGCAGTATATATTTCCAGTTTTGTACTAGTCTCAGTCTCACCGCTCTAACAAAACAACAGTAATGGGGGTGGGGGTGATATTAAGAAAACGACTAAAAGAGCCTTGACCCCTACTACAATTCTTAGAGCTGGGGTGAGGAAGGTATCACCCTTGCTTAAAAAATTTAGATACGAGGACCAGACTTTGCTACTGCCCCAGGCTTGAGTGAGTCCCTTACTGCATGAGCCTAATCAGGTCAGTGATCTTGAGCTCATGAAGCCAAGCTGTAACTTCACAGAAAAAGGAGGGGAAGGAGCCAGAATCTTACCCAGATTACAGCCTGTACACAGGTTTTTACGTAACCCTTTTCTACTTACTTACCAATAAGGTACTATGTTGGAGATATGAAGCCTCCACTAGCTTGGCATCAACAAAAAAACAGGCTTATCCTGTATGGATTAGGGGAGAAAAAAAAAAAAAAAAAAAAGGAAAAAAACCACAAATTTTGTTTTCTTTGCATTGCAATGCTTGTTTGCACCAGAAGGATGTGTAAGTTAGCCAGTGCTGGCTATGAAGTGACTAATAAGTAGCATGTTCCTCTGCACCAGTAGAAGTGCAATGCTTTTTCTACACTGCCACAAAGTGGGGTACGGTTTGTGCATGTACACAAGGCATGGGCTTTGGACCTCTGCGTAGCACAGGTCCTTGCCTCGTAAAGGCAGGAACCCAGCTCGGCCTTTGTCCCGTTTCAGCAGTTCAGTTTCTAGCGAGATGAGGAGGGATAAACCAATTTTCCTCTTCATTCCAGGGTATACCTACAGCTCTTGAGCACCACAACACGGGAAAGCACACCTGCCAGGAACAACATGGAGAACGCAGAGCCGCAGAAGACAAGACGAGACAAAAGGAAAAACCGCCTGACTCAAAACCAGTTTAGTCTGGGGTTTGTTTTGAACTGAGGAAGCCCTTGCAGACGGATACCCAGGAAGCGAACTCTGCTCCTTGCCTTCACAGCCAGGTCACAGCACAGCCTGCCCGGCCTGGGCCCTCCTTCTTCTCCCTTTAAAGCAATCCCACGACACCCAGCGGCCCACCTTACAACCTCCCCGGCTCTAGACCCGCCAGGCCCCGCTCTCCCCGAGCCGGGGGCACCCGGGAGGCGTTAAAACCCCCGGGAAAGCGGTAAAAAAAACCCAACAAACAAACCCGACCGCAACGCCCGGCGCCTGAGGCGGCGGCTCCTCCCGGCTCCTCCCCTCCCCTCCCCTCCCCTCCCCTCCGCGCGCCCTGACCGTTATCCGGCGCTGACTGACAGCGCCGCTGGCCACTCCCAGAGAGGAGGGGCGGGGCGGGGCGGGGCGGGCGGCAGTTACGTGCGGGCTCCGCCGCCGCTGCCCGCTGAGGTGAGTGCCGCTCCGCCTGCGCTGCGGAGCCGCCGGCAGGTAACGGCTGGTCGCGGCTCCTCTGAGGGAACGTTCGCTCCCTTCCTCCCTGCGGACGAGCTGGGGGAGGACCCCGCGGCCTCGCTCCTGCGCTCCCCGGGCCGGCGGCGGCTGCCCGGCCTGGAGGGAGGGAGGGAGGGCTCCGGGGGCGAGCGGTTCGTTTAGGCCCGAGCGGGCCTCGGTGAGGGCCGCCGTGGGCGTCGCGGTGGTCTCTCGCCTGAGGGAGCGTGGGTTTCGTGTGTCCCGGTTTGGCTTCGGGTGGCTGGCTTGTCAGGGTGAAGTGAGCCTTCCACGGAGGTGTCCGGCCGCGGTCGGGGGCCGCTGTGTGGGGGAATGCCGGCCTGCCCTTGGCGTTCGTCTGTGTGCTGGGCTCCTCCGGCTGCTGAACAGGTCCCTGGGCACTTTGTCTGTCTGTCTGTGTGGCAGGTCCCTGCCCTGGGCAGCTAGATGCCTTCGTCCCACCAGAGTCCCTTCAGGGCCCCGGAGCCGTGCATTGTGGTGCTGGGTTTCTGGAGAGAGACGGATCAGCCGGGGTGCTCAGGTTGTCTACAGTGAAGACTGGTATAAGAAGGCCTTGAAAAAAAAAAATCCCACACCATTATTTATTAAAAATATGCGATTAAAGGATTGGGTGATGCTGACATCATTAACTGTGTAAAGTTGAGAAGTAAGGACCAAATTTCACTTGAGAGGACTTAAATTCATAATTGTCGCTCTCCAGAAGGGGGAATTTGTGACTCAGCCATGGGCTACACTTAGTTTGGCAGATGGGGTTCAGATGGACACAACAGCATGTTATCCCTTTCTCCCTTCAGATTCAGCTGAAAGAAATCCCACATTGGGTAAAACTGAGTGACTCTGTGGCCTTTGGGTCTGTGGTGTTGGCTGAAAGGGGAGTTATGCCTCCAAGTGTCAGTTTATTCTTAGCAGGACTTTAGGCAAGGATTTTAATTTTGGGAGACACACAAGTTTGGTGTAACATTTGACTACCTGCAAGTCAATGGTGCTTGTGCTGTTTTCCAGTATAAATGAGAGAATTAGCTGGGGAATTAGAATATGAAAATTTCCCGTAGAAGTTATCTTGGGTTCTACCAAAATGACAAATCCTGTTCCTTCATTGCAGTGGTATTCAGGTGCTTGTTATGCTATAACGTTTTATATTAACTAGGATATTTAAAGTATTCCAGATATTCATATGGATTTATTGGTTACATGATCACTGTTTTCCAGCTGAATTTCAGTAGTGACTTGTTCCAGAAGATTGCTGAGAAACGGGAACCTAAAGGGAACTGTGTGGGGTATCGTTTCAGTCCACATGCAGGTTTGGATTGAACAGTATCTGGTCTTGTGGTTAAATGATGCTGTTGAGCAAGAAGTGGGGAGTATTAGCATGAAATTTTAGGTCAGTTACAGATAGGGAAATCCTGTGTGAGGGTTCTTATAGGGATCTTACTTTGAGTTAGATAACTGAATTTTGAACAAGAAAGTGTTTGCGAAGGGCAGAGGTAAACTGAGGCAGGGGAGTACAACCCAATACTGTATGAAATTGTGTCCTTTATGTCATGCTATTAGATAAGGAGTGCCAGTCATAGCTAGGAATAGTCAACATCCTTGAGTCATATAATCAGAATTAGTGCTGAATGTTTATCTAGGGAGCAAATGCTTTAGGGTACGGTGTGTAGTGGTCACCGTCTCATGCAGTTCGTGGATGGGATTTGCATTATAGTTCTTGGGTCTTGCGGACTTCAAGCTGCTTGCACTCTGGTTGTAGCAGTATTTGACTGGAAAGGACAGATGATGCTTGCTTGAAAGATATAGTATTTCCAGTGGCTCGCAACTGTACCAGTGAATCTTTCAACCACCTCTTTCCAATCCATTCAGAGACATAAGTGTTCAGTTAGAACTTAAACTGCACACTGACTTGTATGACTTGTATACATTCTTGTCTGTAAAGCTGTCTGTATGCTAGAAGTGACCTTTGGTAGTGTGTGTCAGAATTAGCTGATCAAGAAGAGCTTAGTTATGTAAGGAAGCTATGATCAGGTTAGAGATGTGACAAAATGTTGGGAAACTGATGTTCCTGCTCTTTGTTTGTCTTAAGTCTTGATCTGACCCCTTTTAGGCAGCAAAACCTTTTCATGGATATACTGCTGTATCTGAAATTCAACTCTTATTTGCTAGTTTCTCCACTAGAAATTGTACTTGGCATGTTTAGTAACACTGTACTGAGTGTTGGGGCTGAGAAGCTGTAATGGTTTCTAGCTGCCCTCCCCCTCCCCAATGGGAGCTGTGCAGGCAGAGTCCTCCAGTTCCAGTGTGTACTTCCTGCTCCCATCTGCTGGTCTGCCATGTGATGCTAGTGTGTCTGTGCCACACTCGCACAGAAGAGAAGTAATGTTCCAGAGATTTTAATGAGGGTTATAAAGCTCTGGTAGAGATGGACCTTGTTATTCTGAAGGTGAGAGCTGCCCCTGTTTACATCTTAACAAGCACCAGCTTTCTCATAGGGCAGTTTCTTACAACACTGAGTACAGAAAATACTCGAAAACTTGTCAAATTGGAAGAGCAGGAGTTCCTGTGTATTGGGAGCTGGAAGAAAAAAAAGGAAGAGGTTGGGCAGTGGTGTCGGTTAAAGAAGTTGCCTTGTGAACTTCAACAAATCGTAGTGTCTCACTTCCCATCTCTGGGATATCAATATAACTGATAGGTAAAAGGTCCCGTTCCTATGTTTGGAGTGCTCAGTGTTAGTAAAGCAAGCTGTATAAATACATAGGGAATATTTTAGCTACTCATTCTTAAAACTGAGTTATGACTTTGACAAACAAGCTAATGCAAACAAATCTTCTGTCTCTGCTCAACAGATACCATGCTGCCTCAGAAGAGGGGACAAATACCTTTCAGAATAGCCATGAACTGTTATTGGAAGATCCTGGCAATTTTCTTACTGTTTCTTCCAAGTGCATTGTCTTTCCAGCCCAGAGCATTGCTAGTATCTTTTGATGGATTTCGATGGGATTACATCTATAAAGTCTCAACTCCCAATTTTCATTATGCCATGGAGAATGGTGTTCATGTCAAACAGGTCACTAATGTGTTTATAACGAAAACATATCCTAATCATTATACAATGGTGACTGGTCTCTATGCAGAAAGCCATGGTATAGTTGCTAATGAGATGTATGATCCTATTCTGAATGAAACTTTTTCTCTGAACAAAATGGATATCCATAACTCCAAGTTCTGGGAAGAAGCCAGCCCAATATGGGTGACGAACCAGAAGGAAGGACATAAAACCGGTGCAGCTATGTGGCCTGGAACAGATGTGAAAATACATGGAGTCTTTCCTACACATTATATGCCTTACAATGAATCTGTTTCCTTTGAAGATAGAGTTGCTAGGCTTATTGACTGGTTTACATCAGAAGAACCCATAAACTTTGGTCTCCTATATTGGGAACAGCCTGATGAGATGGGCCATATTCTGGGCCCAGAAAACCCACTTATGGGTCCGATAATTAGCGATATTGACAAAAAGCTGGGATATCTTATGTCTGAGCTGAAGAAAGCAAAGCTGTGGGATGTGATAAATGTCATAATCACAAGTGATCATGGAATGTCACAGTCCTCCTCGGAAAGGATCATTGAACTTGATCAGTATGTGAATAGAGAGCTCTACGAAGTCATTGACCATTCTCCTGCAGTAGCTATTTTGCCAAAAGAAGGTAGGAGCTATAGCAGTAAAATTCTCTGAAGAAAATACTTGAGTATCAAAACTTTATAGACTTGTTCCTTAACTGAAGTGGTGGTAGCAGCACTGATGCCAGTAGGACATCAGCCTTGAACAAGGACTACTTGCAGGATCACGTCTTTGTTCTTTTTGCTAGCTCTGTCAAAAGCCCGGATTAACTTTCTGAAATGAAAAGTGAGCAAATCTATTATTGCCAACTGTCCTTTAGTCCTTATGAGAAGTAAACTAATCTAATGGCATTATCAAGGATGAATGGCGTTCTAGATGGATAACAACTGAGTGTTAACATATCTTGCCTTCCATCAAGATGCTAAAGCCATAGTGGAAGAATTAGATTTCCAACTCAGTAAACTGAAACCAGATGCAGACCTTTGATAAAAAGAAAGCCTATGTTGGCTATTTGATTAGCTGCCAACTATTGTAGTTCGCTTCAGGTTTTTTTTCCCCCATCATGCTGAACAGCCAGCCAGTTACGTTCATACCATATGTTATGTTCATATCCTATGTGATAATGCTGGGCAAGAATGCTGTTGGAATTGGAATCTGAAGTCTGGTTGCAGTCATTGAAGGGTTGCTTGAGTGTCAGGTGTGTGTTTAGTGTCACTCGTGTACAGGTGCTGCTCTTTATTTTGATGATCAAAAGCTAGAAGTATTTGGTGCAAATGTGTTAACCTGGAAAACAGCAATTTTTTGTGTGGGCAGGGGTGCTATTTGGAAGTTGAGTTTTAAGGTGGCCTTCTGAAAAGGTGTGTTTTTAAGATTTCTGTAATATTTCTTTTGAATATTATCCAATATCACTAATGGATAGCACTCTGATGCCCCAGCAGGTAGGGTATTTTGCAGACGTAAGTGACCTTTAAATATGTAAACAAATGTCTCTTGTCATTTTTAGTTTGAAGAATATTCCAGACTAAAATGTTAGTATTTCCAAACTGAGATCATTTGCTGCCTGAGCACACTCAGGTGCTTGTGGCAGGGCACTGTTTCTCCCTGGTGGTAGAAGAGCTGAGTTCGGGAGCTCCATCCTAATGGAAACAAATACAGTTGTCCAGGATGCTCTCATTACCAAATAAAGGAGTTGTAAAAGTAAACGTTAGTGCTGAAACATCCCTAATAAAGTAAATGAGAACTTGGAGGTGTGTAACCTGATTCTCCTGTCTGCTAAATGCTGAAAAGAAATAGTATCTCTGCAGCAATTAGATAACAGAATAGTAAAAAAGTAATTTCAGTGGATTTCAGGAATAGCTTGGATTTGGTTTTGACAGAGGTTCAGATATTTATTACGCTACCAATAAACAAGAAGCAGTTTTGAGCACAGCTCAAATTCCTTCCTTCCCTGTTACCAGCTGTAATTTTTATTATAAACCAGTGAGCTTCAGTCTCAGTTTAGCTATGAAATAACATACACTTAAGTACATAAGACCGATTCTTCAACAGTTAGTCTATTCATCTTGCTTAAACCAAGGGAATGGTAAAACTTAGTGAGACATTGAGAAAAAATTTCATTGCTTAAATATGCAGCAACTTCTGCTACTTAAACTGTTTGGCTGCATGTTTCATCCCCAAGAGATGGATTAAAGCCATTATTTAACTATGCTTGTGTATTAGTATGTGTGGAACTGATTATATGTTCATGAAGATGGTACCTGTACCACAGCTGGTGATGCTGGCCTTTCTTCCATTCAGTATAAATGTGTTAATTCAAATAATTACTTTAGTGTAAAATCATAGTTTGCTGTATTTGGGGCTTCTCCTCCCTGTTACCCCATATAGAAAAGTGGCATAACAAAATTAATTTTGTTACTAATGTAGTCCTAGAAATGCTAGATTGGACTCCCTTTTCTTGTTTCTGCAACTGTCTCTATCCATATATGGACTTTTGCTGTCTCATTTTGACCTTTATTGTGTTTCTTAAGTTTAGTGAATCTTTTAAGTCTTTTTTTTTTTTCAATGCCAATTTGAGATAAGAAACATTATGCATCATTCTATTTCTATATCGGATCCTAGGAACTGAGGGAAACTGAAGATGGTTTCTTTAAAGACATTGGGCACCTCACAAACATTTTTTTTCCTGAGATGTATTCAAAACTTCACACATGCTCTAAATGGTAGACAGGAGTTTATCTTTCGTTTACTTCAGGCAGTGTCTCGGGTCAAACTAAGCACTTGTTCTTGTGGTCATCAAGGCAATGGTTTTTTAGGACAGAGAGTCAGAGAAGGGCTCACACGCAGGAACGCCTGCTGCAGGACGTACAGCTAGCTGTGAAGGCAGAGCTAGCAAGAAATAAGTCAAAATGACAGGATGTGCTTAAGTCCCACTCATCTACTAAAACCAGAAGTGTTGGCCACAAAGAAAATGTAAACATCTTCCAGCTGTGCTTCAGACCTTGTAGCGCTGAAAGTGGCCTGCAGAGACTAACTGTGAACTCGGCTGTCCAAGTGAATTGCACATGCGTGTAGCACAAAATACTTAAGTCATGGGGCTGAGTTATTTGGTATATAACAGAAGTCTCTTATATACACTGCATAGCCCTCAGTAGGAATCTGTGCTTAAATGGGGGCTGGGGAATGACACTGAAGAAACTTGCTCAGATGTAGGCTCCTGAACTTGCTTTTGTGTTCCTGTCTGGGTGTCCTGGTTCCTCATTTCTGTGTACTGGTGTTCCAGCCTGTCCAACTGCTTTCTGGCTGTTCAGTGATTTTTTTTTTTACTGGAAAGAAAAGCTCGGAAACTGAAAATAAGCAAATAAAGAATTGTGGGTGGAAAATGCCTATTTACTTGGTAGTGATAGTACAGCTCTTAAGGATTTATGCCTGTTATGCAGCAGATGACTAGGGAAGGGAAAGGAGTAGACAGAATACAAAGGAGTAGGTAGTGCTGTTAGCCGTTATTGAATATACAGAGTGGCTGACAGTTCCAAACCAAAAGTGCCATCTTTATATGCCGGTCCAACCTGTCCCTTTGTATGCTTGTCCTGTGTTCCCTACTTAGGACTCTGCAATCTTTGTACAGCTCCTAACGTGTTAGCGGCATCTGGACTGCAACTTGAGGGCTTCCGCTGAAAGATTAATGCAAGCTAGTTTTGCTTTTCCCTAGGTAATTAATTGCTAATACTATGATGTTATGTGGTGCATAGCAACAAACTAGCTACTCTTTCTAAATTGGCTAAACTTGCCATCAAAATGGTAGAAGATCAAAACTGGGAATCAAATGAGGTCACATATGTAGCTGTTTATTGGAGCATCTTGCAGAAGGAGAAATAAACAATTGGGTTCACTCAGAAGTAAGTTTTCAGAGATTCCAAGAAACAAAGTGGCTGCTCTCTTTGGCCTTTTAAGGAAAGCAACTAACAGTTAAACTGCTTAAAATAAATAAAAAGTGTCACTTGTCATCATAGCCAACTGGGAGAGAGACAGAATATGGCCTTAATACGCACATTAACTCATAAACAGGTTTAGGAGCCATCTTCTTGCTTTCAAGCTTTGCATGGAGCTAGGAGGAGCTGGTTTCTTTTCTGTGAGACTGAGCTGAATGCCTTCTAACTCATTCTTGTGAGAAGCTTACATTCTGATAACTATGAAGTGAGGGATTTTTCTAAAATTAGCAAGGCACTTACTGCTTAGGAACAGGCTGTGAAGTCTGATGCCAGGTGTGATCTTACTGTGAATGACACTCTGGATTTCTCACAGGAAATTCTGTGTGCATTGTAATCCACTGTTGTTTCTTACAGCTATAATTAGCTTTTGGGGAAGTGCATTTTGCCCTCTTCTTTCAGTTGTATTTAAACTACTGGTGAGTTCAGTAAACATATTGGTATGTTTAAGTTTTGTCTTTTGTTTCTTTTGTTTGTTTGAAGGCAAACTGGATGAAGTATATGAAGCTTTGGCCAGTGCTCATCCCAACATGACTGTTTATAAAAAGGAGCAGATTCCGGATAGATTACATTACAAACACAACAGTAAAATTCAGCCAATCTTAGCAGTGGCTGATAAAGGATGGGAAATTGTATATAAGAAGTCTGATGGTTTTCAATGTAAGTATTCTGTATTTACAGTGTTTTGCTATATCTTCCTAGTCGGAGATCTTACATGATACTTTCTCTTCCAATCTCAACCAATGTTAGGGTTGGGTTTTTTCCCCTTTTTTTAAGACTGGGAGGGAAAACTCTGAAGCTAAGTGTGTAGAACTTGTAATTTCTTTTTCCTGATGGGATGGGAAGCACCCTACTGTTAGGGGAGGGGGACTGGATTTACAGTTTCTAAAACTTAAACTTACCAAGCTAAGATCACTTACATGTGTTAGTGGTCACATACTTGAGGGAGCCTTGCAAGATCTACCAAACTGACAAGCACTTCCTGAGAGATTTAAAAAAAAAAAAAAAAAAAAAAAAAGTTGTAACTGGACTTGTTGCATACAGGATGAATAGCATTGCTTTATCATGTACTATTTATTTACTGGAGAAGGGTTGGGTTGGAAATAAAAGAATGCTTTCTGGAAAGTCCTCAACTTCTGTGGATGCCTTCACTTACAGTAACCTTGTTTTATTGCTAGAAAGAGTCTTTGAATATTGTGTTACTCTACACCAGTGATTTTTGTTTGTCTTATAGGATAATATGCACTCTAGGTGATTTGGAGGAAAAAAAACCCCACTTTTAAGTTCCTTACCTTGGGGTTTTGAGATTTATTATAGATAGAATGGAAACAGTAAACTGTAACTTTTGGTTAGCTAGGAGAAAAGATATAGGTGTCACATGGTCAGTTCTTAAGTTTCTTAACTGAAGACCTTTTCAACTTTGCTGCTGGTTATGAAGCTGAACAGCATTACCTGCAAGACTTAACAAGTTTCTCAGTTGTTGATAGATGATGGGAGCAGCTTTTTGTGCCTGCATGTTTATTTACTTGTTCAGAGTTTTTAGTGCCCCTGTAAGGAAGACCCACTAGTGAGATCTGTAAACTTCTTTGTCGATGAGTAAATAGTGCACCAAATTGGACAAAGTGTCAAAGCAGTCAGAGCTTAAGTTCTGTCTGGTACTAGGTGTCAAACAGTCTATCTCTACGTGGATTGTTTTTTGGTTTTTTTAAGAGATCTGGTCCAGTTGCAAAGTTGGAGTTTTGACTTGAGGAAAATCAAGGAAACTTCAGTGTAGCATAGCATGCCATTGACAGTGCTGTTACTACCATGTGAGCTTACTACTATTTTTTTTTTAAATAGTGCTCTCCATTCTTTTTTTAAGGCATCTTCTCTTTGTAGTTCTGAGACTTGGTATTTGCTAGGAAACATTTGTGCTGTTGATCAAAATGATTCTTCTAAACCTTTGCAAGAATAAGTGATGGCTGTTCCTTTTCTGTGTTATGCTAATTCTAGGAAAAGGTTCATTGCTTGTTTTGTAACTTCAGAATATTGACCTTTATCTATCTTTTATTTCTAGTTGGTAATCATGGATATGACAACATCTTACCAGAAATGCATCCAATTTTTTTGGCAGTTGGGCCTGCTTTCAGAAAGAATGCCACCAAAGAAGTCATGAATGCTACAGACTTGTACCCCTTGCTGTGCCATCTACTTGGTATTAACCCACTGCCAAACAATGGTTCGTTCAACGCTGTGAAAGATATACTTGCTGAAGAAGCTCCTGTAGCCTTTGGAGCAGACACCTATGCTACTGTTGTAGGAGTCTTTCTGGGCAGCTTTCTTGTTATGGTTTTTATTGCAGTTTTTGTTAAGCATTTTATTCTCACCCAAGCAAATACCATGCAAATGCAACGTACTGAAGCGGCCCAGCCACTGTTGCAAGATTAATAACATTTGGTACTATTTCCTGTTTGATGCTTAAAATAAGGTTATACAAAAAAAATTAATAGAGGTGGATCAGCATAAATATGTGGACTAAAAGGAAATGGATGCTGATCCATTGGTACCATGGTGTATGTACGTACTAGGTATGCGGAGAAAGAGCATGTTTCTGTTTCACCCTACCACTGCTAAATCCTTCAGAGGTTGAAAATATTCTAGGTAAACCCGGAAAGCTGTGTATGTATGTAGATGTGTAGTGACAATAGACCTTGAATACCTCATTCTGAGCTACTTTTAGGGAAATGACGTCAACTGAGGTGCACTTCACAGACTATTATGTGGTGATTTAATTTTCCATCCCCTCTTCTTTTTTTGAGAGGCTTTTTTAAAGTCTCTTACATTCTAACAAGTCACTGAATGTGAATAGACTTCCTTGGGCTTTTTTTTCTTCCTTGCCCAAGGAAACTTTTGCATGGATCACCATTACACATAGCTTGGTGGACTAAATCCTGCAGAAAACAACATTATTATTAAGCTAGGTCATGCAGTGCTAAATGTCTAAATTTAGAGTTAGACATATTTATTTAAAGTACTGTGTTAACTGTAGCCCCAAAATATGAATCTAGGTGGTATTGCCTTTAGCAATCAGCATTAAACTACTTGATTCTTTTTAAGGTGGGGTGGGTTTTTTTTAGGTAAATATAGGTCTTTACAATTTTAGGTATGATTTTTGGTAAATGTAGGTCTTTACTTTTTCTATTGTTTCCTGTACACTGGACTAAATTTTCTAGGAATTCCATGTAGCTGGCAGTTTAAAGACACATATAAGCACAACACCTGTATATGCTAATGGAGTCTTGTATTTCCGAGGTAAGAGGGCTCTTTCAGAATAAGGCAGATGAATCAGTTAAGGAACTTATATGTACAAGCTGGTTTCAAGAGTGCTTGTCACTGGGTGTAACATCTGACCCATTGCTGGAGACTCTTCTCTAGTGTGAGACTTCTCTAGTACGAGTTTGGCTTGCTATCTTATGTTTTATATGGTATGTCTGGGTGGACCTTAGAATTTGGTGAATAGGATTAGGCACACAATTTAAGAACAGCCGTATAAATCCTAAGCCATATATATTCTTAAATCTGAAAAAGCACACTTTAATATGAAAAAAGGTGTAAGAGGGAGTTTGTTCTTCCAGAGGAAAGTCTCTGTCAGGGAAAATTATTAATTCTGAGTCAACAAAACTATATATTACTCTGTTTCTTTTGTGTGGGGCAATCAATCTTCTTGCTATTTGTGGTTTTATTGATAAGCTCACTTAAATAGTAGTTGAGAAGCTCAGGTTTGTATGAAAAACATGGTATGAAGTGAGAAAAGTTGTCTAGTTGTCAGACTTGTTCGAAAGCTGAATTTTTTTTTTCCCCTCCCTGTGTCAGTTAGTATTTCTTTGCACTTTGCTTCTGAGTACAATGCCTGAAGGAGAAAGAACGTTTCAAGATTCACACAGTCAGGTACTTCTCTAAGTGCAATTTATTGCTTTATCCACAACACCCAGCAGAGGGCAAAGATGGGAACATCTTGGCCTTGGATGTGCTCTGTCAAACTAATGGTGTGACTAACAGTCTAATACTGCAATTGGGAGGGTTGCTAGCAGACCTAGCAAGGAGCTGCAACAAGCTGACTAACTGTGAGTACAAGACTCATTTTGCTGAACTTAATTCCAGACTTAATGAATGGTATCTAGGTGAGTTCAGAAGGGAGCTTGCTTCTTGCTGCCTCAGTGATGACTCTCCAGTGCCATGTTCTGAACTGTCTGGTGCTCACTGCGTCAGAAGTAATCTGTTGGATTCCTCTGTGATGGCACGGACACTTGCTTAACATTAAGCTGTTTTGCAGGCAGATGTGGGAGTTTCCAGAGACCACAACTAGGTGCAATGAGTGCTTGAGAGGGAAGGCAATGAAAGACTCCAACTTAAGGTATATGCTGAAAGTCTAGCTGTAGTAGTAGCTTTAGGGAGGCAGGAAACTAGCAGATCTGTTGGAGGACAGCCCCTTAATTTGGGGGATATGTATGAAGTCTTGTGTAACTTAATCTGACTCACCTCTGCAATTCTGCTGTTACTGTTCTGCATATAGCCTTGTTTTCCTACCTTGCCATTTTCTTAAGAAAACACTGAAGGAAAACATCTGGGTTAGGTGTGCCTGATACTGTAAAGCTCATTCTTAGTGGAACTGACGATTAGGTATGTCTTAAGTTTCATTTGCTGATGCCAGCTAAAACTGAATGCTGCAGGGGCTTTTCAAGTTGAAAGATGAAAGCAGTAATGATGTTCACAGTAGTTTCTAGAGAGGATGGGGAAGTCTGAGTAGAAAACCTAAACCTCTAAATTGTTACTAATCACTTCCCTAGCTGCCTTCCAAAAAGTGGATGGCAGATAGCAAATTGATTCATTGAGTCCACCTTTTGCTTATTTGAAACTTAGAAACAATTGTACTACAAGCTTTGTGTGTGTTTTAAAGAAAGATCTACAGGCTTAGTTAAGGGAGTAACACTGAAAATTGGAGATGCTGTAATCCTCTCCTGTAGCTACTTCAGTTGCACACTTTCTCACTTTGGAACCTGCTGCTTTAATAGAATTTTTTCTTATTGCAGTATTTTCATAGCAATGCTTATGGCAGATGTAAAAATAACTGGATTGTAACCTCAGAGGTGTTCATTAAACTCCCACTTTTTTAATTGTGACAGGTGTAGTTCTATCATCAGCCAAACTGACCCTTCATTTTAAGGAGGGGGCAAAGTTGGTCAGTGTTGTTCAGTCATCCTGGGCCTTAGGTTTGCCTGCCCAAACATGCAAGAAGGGAAGAGCAGTAGGCTTTCCCTCACAAAGGGTGTGGGAACAATAATATTCAAAATAGATTGGTAACAGAAACATGAGAATTCTTGATATCGTTGTTCTGTATTGCACTGTAAGGCCCTTCTTTGAGGAGGGTAAAATGAAACTTTATAGAAAACTGAAGGGAATCTTTCAGCATTTGGGTATTTCAGTTTAGGTGTAAACATGTTTCCTTTATTGCTTAGGTCTATTTGCAGGTACCTCTTGAGTAGTTACCTCGTTAGGGTATTTGCCTAGCCAGTGTTAAACACTGTTTTAAGTTGTTGGGTGTATGCTTAATCAAATTGAAAGCACATATAATGTCACTGGAGAAAAATACCAACTTTTTCTCTGATGTGATGTGAGATTTTTTTTAGACTATGTTTTGGTTGGGGAGGAGGTGTGATTCAGTTCCTGTGTATGTGATACTTTTTATGATGTGTATTAGAAAGTGGACTTGAGTACACTGTATACTACTTGTAAGTTAAGCTTGGAAGCTGAGAAGGTTGCATGATTTTGTCTTTCATTATTGACCTATGAAGCATAGTTTGAGATGTCAAACCTTTTCTTTGTTTCTTCCTGTTTGGAAATGCTGAAGTTGAAATACATCTTTGCTGTAGTGCTATCAAGCATTGAGTGCTTGCTTCATTTAAAAACACTTCTGGAAAAAAACTTGACTTGTGGGGGGATGGCTGGGGGAGAATGGCCTTAACTCGTATGTATCCCAACTATGTCTTTTACTCTGCATAGTGTATGCCTTTATTAAAAATAACTGGAAGTGTGATAGAACTTTCTTACATAAAAGGCCTCTTGTTTCCCACCTTGCTACTGTATGTGGAAATAACAGTTTCTTTAATAAAAAATGTCTTCCAGACTTTCTTGGTAAAGAGCTGCAGTAAAGCTGTTAACAATAAATGCGGTCTCAAAAAAAAAAAAAGGTGCAAAAATGCCTATTATCACATGAAGGGTTGTGCAGTGTGACTTTTCAGAAGCGTGGAACAACACGAGCTGTGTGTGGGCAGAATGACAAACGCGCAGTTGTTGAGTCCTGCTGCTTTGTAAAATGCAAATATAACAGGCTTACTTCCAAATCTTCTCTGCTTAAATAATGGCCATGGATGCTGTCTTGACCATGCCTCTGCTGCTGTACATATCTTTCAAGAAATGCCATGTTTGTACTACAGTAAAGGTAATGGAAGCATTTATTAGATGTTAGACTACAAAAACTGTTGGATGCACATGGAAGTGGCAAGTTCAATAGCAGTATCTGCAGCATTGCAAATGGACAGCCTTCCCATAATGAAATCCTAATCTGAATCATATTAACAAATCTCTATTACTGTTCTTTGCAATAAAAGGTGGTACCGTGCATATTTAAAGCAAACATCTGTCCCTGTGGTCTGATCCTTGGAGGTAGATGGTGTTGTTTGTTGGTTTATTTTCACAGGCAGTACATTCTTTTCAATTTATAGGAAGTTAAACTTCCCCCTGAAACATGTGTTTTGGACCTATAGTTAGTTGAAATTGCCTCAATTCTGGAACCATTTCCTGGTGCTAATGGACAAAAAGCATATAAACCCAGAGGGGTGGATGGTTTAAGGCTTCCTTACCCACTGTTGAGAGTTCCTTTTTGGAGGCAGTCAATATAGTGAAACATCAGTCTTTACTACTGGGAAGTAAGTGTTATGAACTTCCCCTATTCCCTTCTAAACTTCAGTGCTAGTTTAAGTGTTAAGAAGTTCTCCTAAACTAACATGCCCTGTATGAACATTGCAGAGTTGTGTATATTTAGCAAGTCATTACATGTTGCCACAAACTGTTGTGGGATGTCTCCTTTATCACAGCTTTGAGGAAGGCGGAAGCTACAGCTTCTTATGTTGTCTTGAATTTGCTATTCAAAAGGAAATCAGCTGCTGACTTTCACAAGCAATAATTCATACAAACTGTAACTAGGTAGTGGAAATATTTCATCATGTTTAAGGCACTGTTTTTTAAAAAAATAATCTTTAAATATATCAACTTTGTCTCTAAGGAGAAAGAGGTGTTTTTCTAGATTTTGTACATGATCTGTATGAAATCCTGGATGTACAAGAGCTACTTTGAAACCCTCCCTGCCAGCAGCATAGAATTGTGCCAGGAAGAATACTCAGCCTCCTATAGACCATACTGCATCTTTAGAATTGAAAATAAGTAGCAATGCAATTGGCACATAGTTTATCCTATTTCTTGATTAATACTTAAACTTTCTCTTTAAACCCTTCTCACAATAGCACTGTTTAGTCTCAATGCTAAAGGGAGGAGTAGAGGGTAATAAGGATCTCTGCTAGATACTACCACTCACTTTCTGGTTTGATAAGAGCTCAGTTGCCTATAGCAATTCTTACCAGGAGCTAACCAGAGCTAGGAGGAGAAATGCATTTAGACCTAGATTTCCCCATCTGTAACAATATTTGTATTTGAGATTAGAGTGCTGCCATTGCACTTCAGTCAACATTTACATTTCTGGTAATTAAAATTTTGGTGGTAACCTTGACACCTGGCCTGTGGTAGTGATGCAGAGAGGAACTGAAAGCACATCAGTCACACATTGTATGACAACTATTTGGGGGAAGGAGGAAGAAAGGAAGAGTAGAGTGGAGCATATACTGTGCTAATCAGCTTTAGCATCTAGGAGAAAAACCTTCACAGGTAGAGGACAGTACAGTTTGGTCTTACCACATCTGCCAGAAAGATAAAGATAACTTAGCTGAGTCAAGCCTTTCCATATATAGATGATGCAAAGCAGCTCCTGGCAAGTCTGCCACCCTCTGAGGATGGCAGCTGTTATAAGCAAAATCAAAAGAACCTAACAGCTCTCTCCAAGCATCCTCCCTTTTACAGCATCTCTAAGCCTGGGTTCTACCCTGCAAAACATTCACTTCATAGTTACTTATTAACCTGACCTCTTACTGTATCTAATTAATTACTTTAAATCTTCCAGCAGGATAAGAAAGTGACTTATGTGTTTGGTCTAGTTATTGCTCTATTATATCAACAGCCTAAAATCCAGTATACTGTCAGTAACGGTACAGATTTTTCAAGGGGCCTGAGCCTCTTTCAAGTTCAGATTAATCCAGAGTAAAGCATTAGTCAATAAGTAGTACTAGTAGTTTAAGGGGGGGGGGGGGAGGGAGGGAGAAAAAACAGAACAGGTTAGTTTTTGTATTGTGTTTTTAATCAGTAAAACAGAATCCTCAAAGAGAAAGATACAAATTAGTAAAGCTTCCACAAATCATTTTTAAAACTCAAATGTATTTTTTTCAGTGGGCAGTTAAAAGTAACCCTTCCCTCTGAAGTCCATACTTCCTTCCAGTTGGATCACTAAAAGGTAGTCCGTGGCTAATACCAAATTGCATGGAATTTGAGCTTGTGAACAAGAAACCATGTTGCATGCTACCAGGTACCTCAGCTCTCTCATTTCTTAAAACCATCAAACTTGTAGGAAATGGACTTGGTAACTATAGTTCTTTTTTTGGGTTAGCATTAACAATTTAACTCACATTCTTTCCTCACTAAAAGGTAAGGTACCACTAAGGCTTTCTAAATCAAATTATTTTTTTCTTATGGCAAGTTACTAGACTTGACCATTAACAAGGAATTGGGAGTTTCAATTAAGAGAACCATTAGCACTGGTCTTCACCAGAACTTTACATCTATAGAACTTAGTACAGGTGACAGATCTTATCTCAAAAAAGAAGTTACTTTTTTCCTCTTAAATTTCCAGGGTTTAAAATAAGAGTTTGGAATCCTTGCTTGATGATTGTATGTCAAACTTTCAGTTGTTGCTTTTTAGCACATGACAGCCTTCAAAAGATAACTATCAGCTGGTACACAGGTCAGAACCACCTACAGCAGAGTTTACACCTGAAAAACTTTTCACAGGGTTTAGAAGCAGTAATTTTACTACTACAGCCCATTAAACTGAGTAATCCAAGGATTCTCAGATTAAATCGGCATCCTTGAGATAAGCAAGTAGTACCATCCGAACTCTCCGAGTGCAGGAACTGTGGAACTAAGACATCCACAGACACACATCTAGAAATGTCAGAGCCATCTGCCCAGTGTTGTAACTGCTGAACCACATACTTATTGCTCAAAATAGAAGTGATATGCACCAATTCTTTCCTCACCAACTTCTGTTTTCCTTCTCACCAGTTTCTTGTCATATTGCTGGCTTAGGGTTGAAAAAGAAGTACTGGATCTTCTCTACACCCTCTATCCCCAAATTTAAGAACAAATCAGAACATACTGTCCAAATACAACTTCCAACTCTTACAAAAAAAAAAAAAAGATCTTCTTTCCAATACAGGTACAAGAACAATAAAAGAAGTCACCATTAATTTAAATTTAATAATACAAAAAAACAATTATAATTTACAAATGTGAAAATTCACTTAATCTATCCTGGCTAGTTCATACTCTGGAATTTAATTTGGAAAATGTTCAAAGGCTTGAGGGAAAAACTAAGCATCCTTATTTTGTTAAGCATCTCCTCCAGCAGAAAGCCACCTGTTCACCCTTTTGTTCTGAAAATATTTTTACAGGACTCCTAGTCAGGTAGCACATACAAACAAGTTAGCAAGATCTGGCTGTACAGTATTTTATACAGATACCATTAAAGTGCATCAAAGAATGCCATCCAGTGCAAGTTCAAACTCTTTTTCCTGAAATCGCTACTTAGCAAGTGAGACCAGGCTCCCTGCATGCTATCCAATTAAAGGATCGTCATCATCGTACTGTAATTGAAGTCGGGAAAATGGCCGTGGGGGAGCTACTCTATTCTTTGAGATTATTATAATGCAGGTGAAAGTAGTCAGTATCATAAAAGCCCCGATAACTATCCCAATAGCTTCTGGAATATTTGTGCACCGCTGGTCAGCAAGCAAGCACTTGGCGTTACTGAAAGTGCCATTGTGGGGCTGTGGTGTCAGTCCCAGGATGTGGCACATCATGGGGTAAATATCAACGTTGTTCATTGTGCTCTGCTTGTAACCCCGATGAAAAGCAGGCCCGCGAGCAGCCAGGAACGGATGCATGCTTGGGAGGGCATTGTCATAGCCATGGTCACCTACTGGAGAAATGCAAAGTAAAGAGTTAACGTCACAGTTTGCATTTGCATATCAAATATTCCCCTCCCCATCTCTCCCCCACCCCCAAAAGGCATATATTTTAACCAGGAACTAATGCAGAACATAAAGCAACTGTTGGATGAAACACTGAAGCAACCCAGTGTTCCCTCCCTCTTCCTCAATCCCCAGAAGTCTTTTCCCATACTGGTCTTCAGCTGTGGTTCCCCCCCGCCATTATCTCTCTTCCTTTTGGTCATCAACATTTTCAGTTTTCCCCTTCCCACTCCTCATGCCAAAGTTGAAAAGGATGTTGCCACTCCACGATGAGTCCGTAGCTGGAATGCAAATTGGTACTTCTCAGATTTTTGGAAAGACATCTCCCCCTTGCAAAGCAGACACTTTAATTACTTCTTAAAAGCCAAGCACTTTCCCCTTGATAGTGTTCGGTTCAAGCATATTAAGTACCCTGAAATCATGCTTATCAGATTAGGTACTTCAGGTGCAGGGACACCCAAATAGTCAACCCCAAAAAAACAGTCAAAGGATAATGATGTCTGTGACAGGCATACAACAAAACGTTTGTGGCTACAAAGCCACCAGTACATGAATGTTTGGTAGGTTTTTAAGACCGACTCACTCCAATTTTTGGTGGAATATAAACAGCTAAAAAGCAGCCATAGTCAAATTTCCTAGTAACATGGCTGAAAAATCTGTCCAAGAGGCCAAAAATTTCTCATAGCACACGCAGCACAGTATTTGAATGACTGCATTTAAGTTTTGAGTTCATTTATTAGTAAGTTTGACAAGTTTCCCTGAGAACTGTCCTCGACTGCTGCTTCCTTGAAGTTTCTGACATGAAACGTCAAGATTTCTGTTGATTACATTACACTCATCACTTCAGTATACTTCCAATATTCCTTTTTAATGTTTTCCACCATTGTGTTTGTTACCACAAAGATACTACCACACTGCATCTTGCTTGTTTGCTTTAATGCAGTCCAATGTTTCCTGATCACATTTTTTTTAACTTCTACTACTTGCTTGTTTTGAACAGAGCTGTTCCATGTCCCCTCTCCAATGAAGTTTCCTATATTTCACCTCTGAAGTAGGAGGGCTGGTGCGTGCTAACATTGCTAGATACAGTACAAGTATTGGTACCCTTGCTAATCATTACACTGCCATTTTGTCCATGAAGACAAGTACAATAAACATTTAAATAGCCTTTCAGGCTAAAACCTCCCCTGCCAGCTTCTGGGAAGCCTTGGCTAGCAAAATTGTTTTGAAAAGTGATTCACTTTGACTGATACAATGCTGTTACTTATAAATATACACTTACTAACTGGTTTTGGGACACGGAATTGGATCTAACCATAAACAAGAAAGAGACTTCTATTAGAAAACACCTCTGCTAAGTGTTGTCAATTTGAAGATGATTGTAGCAAATCTGGAGGAGAATTAAAATATATCTTACATTAAAAGCAGTACTTTTGTACAACTAATGAGAAAATTTGAACTTAGGTGTGCAAAGGGCAGACAGGACAGCCAAACTGGGTGAAAGCGGGAGTTTACGCCACCCAGCATCATGTCTCTGACGGCAGTCATAACAGGGAGTCTGGGAAGTATCCAACAGGGTTAGCCCTGACATACCAACCAGCCTCGAGCTGCTGGCTACTCAGAAACTATCTGGAAGGTGGCACCTTTGTATTTAATCCCTATTAATGAATTTTTCTTCCAAGAATTATATATACAGGTATGTATGTATGCATATACATATCTATAAACACACACATCCACACATATATATACACATACATATGTATGTAATTTGACATTCATAGCATCTAGCAGGAAGAAAGTGCACAGCTTAGCAATGCACTGTGTGAATTAACATCTGTTTTGTTTTTTGTCTTTAAAACATGCTATTTGATGGCCCTAACAGGAAGAACTCTGGCTTCTTTGACCATTATTGTTGTGTTCCTATTATTTTTAGTATTTCCTCCCATTTGTTTTTGTTTCCTCATATATGTACTGTAACATTAAATGTTGTGTCTTGCATTCTTCAATTTGAAGAAGATAACTCTTAAAAGTGTACCACAGGCTATTAAGTTGAACATGACAAAGTGCTTTAGGCAACAGAATATCCCCCATCTCTTCCTCATCTGTTAAAACACTCCAGGCTCAGGCTGAGATGTTACAGAAAATGCTGAGATGTTCCTAAAGATACAGTGCCAAGACTCCACTAGCTAAACTAGGACCATTCTACAGATGGCTGGAATAAAAACAAGACAGTTTACCAACATAACCCACCAAGAGCACAAACGAGGAAAAAACACTTACATTTTGAAAGTGACTCATTTTGTACAATTGTCCAGCCTTCGTCTGCAACCAGAATTATGGGCTGAATTCTCTTATTATGACGATAATGAAATCTGTCTGGAATTTCTTCTTTGAGATATACTTTCATGTGAGGGTCACATTTTTTCAGTAAGTTATACACGTCCCTTTTGTCTGCCAATGAAAAAACTGCATGTGAAACAGCTGGAAATTATGTACCCAATTTACTGCAATTATCTGTCTTTAAACCTAAGATCCATTTTTTTCAAAACAATTATTTTTTTAAAAGGCATATAGAAAAGAATTTTTTCATGTCCCCAATGAAACATTACATGTATTGAGGTGGATTTCACAATTTGCTCTCATTTTAAATCAGCACCTCACAGCTATGGTTTCAGACCTACAGTTCAACTTACCCTCTGGGCTTGCAGGGCAGGAGAGTAAAATGCAAGCACAGAAATCAAGAGAAAGCAATCGCACACCAAAGTAGTCAATATTTTATCCAAAGCAGTAAGTGTTAAATTTTGTTACTGTATAAATCACTGTGTTCATTAGAATTGCTTCAGTCTGGCTACAGTTGTGGAAACTGAGACCAGCAGTGTCATGATTTAAGACATGCCTGTTAGTAACCACTCCAAAATACAAAAACTGAATTCACAGTATGAAAACTGAAGTTTCATTCACAGAAACAGAAGTGGTAAAGCAATCAAAGTTGGGTTTCGATTTTTACTTGGAAGTTTAGACAATGACATTTTTCATTGTGAATAAACATGAGAGTTTATTTCATGCTCACTGTGAATTACAACCGTATAGACTTAGTGAGCAACAAGACAGCGGGCATACTAAGTGCCTATCTACTTTCTCAACAAACTATACCAGGACCATCTTTACCACCATGGCAATTTGACAAGAAACTTTCCTTGGCCCATTGATTACCAAAACAAAGTAATATCTAAATAAACAAACATTCTTTAGCTCATTCATTAAATGATGTCAATGTTCTACAACATGAACTACACAGGTTTTGCAAAAGATGTGAACAGTCTACCATAGTGTGTACTTTTTAGCAGTAAGACAAACAAGATTAATTCTCAGTGTACAACTTAAAACAACCAAAACTTACTCTGCCTTGGCAGCACTGCAGCAACTGGACTCTTGTCTATCAGAGTATAGTTATTGCGACCAATGCAGTTATCCAGGATAATTAGTTTCTTTGCAGAACAGGAGGCCATTCCATGATCACTTGTTATTATGATATTAATAGTGTCCCACAAACCAAAAGCCTTCAATTTATTAGTCAGGAAACCAATATGGTTATCCACTTCTTCTAATACTTTGCGCATGTTCTCAGTGTCATCTGGTCCATACTTGTGCCCACTTGCATCTGGTTCTTCCCAGTATAATGTAGCAAAACTGACTACTGGATTAGAGCTGTTCAGCCATGCAACAATTTTCTCCACTCTCTCTTCAAAAGTTACTGAAAAGTTATACTTCAAAAAGAATTGAGGGGTCGTATCGTTAATTTTTACATCGGTACCAGGCCACATTGCAGCAGCACTTGCTCCATTTCCTTGCTGTTGATTTGTTACCCAAATTGGAACTGCTTCATTCCACCAGAAGGGATCCGAATCATTAAACTGTGAAAACTTTTTCTTGGCATCTGCATCGTACATGTCATTAGCCACGATGCCATGGCTTTCTTCATACAAGCCTGTCACTATGGTGTAATGGTTTGGAAAAGTCTTGGTGATAAAAGCATTTGTAACTTGTTTTACAAGCACACCATCCTCAATGAACTCCTGAAGATGAGGAAGTTTATAGGTTTCCAAGTAATCAGCCCTGAAGCCATCAAAGGACACAAGGAGTAACTTGGATACTGAATCCCCAGTAGAGTGAGCACAACAGGCAACTATTCCAGAAAAAAGCAATGTTAACATCGAGTTCATTGCTGATACTTCAAAGTATTTCCAGCAGGTAATCAGATGCATCTGAAAAATTTAAAAAGATAAGGCATGTAACACAAAATAATTGTACTGGAACCAGTTTAACTAGCTATACATTATGGAAATCTTCCTTATCGAGGTTAACTGCAAAATAACCAGTCTAAACAACCACTGAAGTCAACAGTCTATTTCCCTACTGACTTCAGATGTTTCTCATATATCATACATTAAAACCAACGAGCAATGAGATTTTTTTCCGTTCCAGACTAAACGAAAGGAAGCATTGTTTTCTCTCTTTTAAGCAATTATTCCATCATTCTGCGTGTCTGATTACAATTCTACATTTCAAGACAGACAATCAGTATATTTTCCTCACGTTCAAGCACAGGCACCTGAACAACTCTGGCTCCACATTTAAGAGTCCTCTGCAAGTCTAAATCCTGCGTATACATCATTGTTCAGACCAGAAGTTTGTTTTCTACTATAATTCTGATTTTTCTTTTTCATCCCACCTTTCTTCTTCCACAGTTTCCACCCTCTCGAGTTGCTGGAAGACTTTTGAGCCTTTCAATATTCTTATTTACTCATTGCTTACTCTATACATGGAACTGCCAGGAGTAACTTCTACTTCTGTTTTCCTTCTAAGCTGTTGTACATCTACCATAACAGTATTTAAACCTGTTCTTTACATATCATATTTCTCTCTCTCTCTCTCTTAAAAACCTATAAATATCATTAGTAACCTTGGCCATGAGGCAAGTATTTCTCACCAAGGAATTCATGACTATTACGAATGCAAAGTATGATTTGTAAGCGGTATGATTCTCCCCCCCCCCCCCCCAAACTTATGATGTGTGACAGGAGTACTCTGTCCAGGAAGGTCCAGAATTATTCTATAAGCCTTTAAGAAAGAGGAAGTGAAGCTGCAGGTTCCACAAAAACTTCTGCAATATCGCTACACGGCATATTTACTTCTCAAGAGCCTCACTCCAGCAAATTTCTCCTTTATCTCGCTTGCACAAACGAGGGCGATTGTAGGAGGAACAGCAGGTATTTATTTTCCTAACTGCGGTAGCATCTTCTGGCCTATCTCAACCTTTTCCCCAAAACTCTTTAAAATGGTATTATTTTAAAAGTGCAAACAGCTTTAACGTTAGCTAAAGCTTTAGCAGTGAGAGGAATACAAAGCATGGGAAATCACCACCACCCCCCCAAGCAACAGTTAAAATTTCTTTAGAAGATACAACTGTTAGAAGAAAGCCTCGTCAAAAACAGCATTAAGATATTTCCTGACACAGAGGACTTGTAACACACAGCCCCTATAAAGGGGGGGGGGGGGGGGGGGGGGGAGAGAAATGAGATGAGCAATGGAGGAGGAAATCGCCCGTTTCGTGTCTTCAGGTGCTTAAAAAAGCAGCACCAGAGTTTTCCAGGGCGCGGGGAGACCCAAGACCGCGACCTTACCCCCCGGGTACCGGTGTTTCCCCACGCGGGACGGCAGCGGCTCCACAGACCCGTCACCCCCGCGGCCCCCCCCCGGCTCCCCAACCTCTCCGCCTCCCGCCCGCGTCTCCCAGCCGCTCCGTCCGGTAAAGGAACGCGTTATCCCGGCCCCGAAAGCTTACAGCCAGGCGGTCCCCGGGACGAGGCCGGTCCCGCGGCCCTGTCCCCGGGCAGCCCCAGTCACCACAGCCTCCCCCGCCCTCCGCTTCTTCCCCGCCGCGGTTCCGCCCCCGACCCCACCGTGAGGGCCCGCTCCGTGGCGGCGCTGGAGGTGACCGGCGGGGGGACGGGACGGGACGGGACGAGCAGAGCGCCTGCGCACCCGCCGCCCCGCGCGCCCTCAACTGCCATTAGCGGCTGCCGGAGCGAGCGGTGCCTCGGCCGGGGCGGGCTGCGCTAGCGCGGGGAGCTCGTCAGCGGGGCCGGCCTCCGCCGGGTGCGATTGGTCGGGGGCCCGCTGGCGGGAGCTGCGATTGGTTTCAGCGGAGTGGGCGTCGCGCTGTGAGACATGGCCGGGGGCGGGGGGGGGGGGAACTGAGGTGGGATGTAGGGAGCCGGGGGGGCTGAGGTGAGGGGGGCTGTAGGGAGCTGGGGGGGCTGAGGTGAAGTGAAGGGGAGCTGAGCTGAGGTGAGGGGGGGCTGTAGGGAGCCGGGGGGCTGAGGTGAAGTGAAGGGGAGCTGAGGTGAGGGGGGGCTGTAGGGAGCCGGGGGGCTGAGGTGAGCTGTAGGGAGCCGAGAGGGCTGTGGTGAAGTGAAGGGGAGCTGAGGTGAGGTGAAGTGAAGGGGGGCTGAGGTGAGGGGAGCTGTAGGGAGCCGGGGGGCTGAGGTGAAGTGAAGGGGAGCTGAGCTGAGGTGAGGGGGGGCTGTAGGGAGCCGGGGGGCTGAGGTGAAGTGATGGGGGGCTGAGGTGAGGGGGGGCTGTAGGGAGCCAGGGGGCTGAGGTGAAGTGGAGCTGAGGTGAGGGGAGCGGAGCTGTAGGGAGCCAGGGGGGTGCTGAGGTGAGGTGAAGTGAAGGGGGGCTGAGGTGAGGGGAGCTGTAGGGAGCCGGGGGGCTGAGGTGAAGTGAAGGGGAGCTGAGCTGAGGGGAGGGGAGCGGAGCTGTAGGGAGCCAGGGGGGCTGAGGTGAGGTGAAGGGGGGCTGAGGTGAAGGAAGCTGTAGGGAGCCGGGGGGGCTGAGGAGAGGTGAGTGTGATGGGTTAACCCTGGCTGAACACCAGCTGCCCACCAAAGCCGTTCTATCACTCCCCCATCCTCAGCTGGATAGGGGAGAGAAAATATAACAAAGGCTCGCGGGTCGAGATAAGGACAGGAGAGATCATTCACTATTACCGTCACGGGCAAAACAGACTCAATTTGCAAAACATACTCAATTTATTACAAATCAACCAGAGCAAGGTAATGAGAAGTAAAATGAAATCTCAGAACACCTTCCCACCACCCCTCTCTTCTTCCCGGGCACAACTACCCTCCCGGATTTCACCACCAAGCCCCCCCAGCGGCACAGGGGGACAGGGATGGGGTTTATGGTCATCACACGTTATTTTCTGCCGCTTCACCTCCTCAGGACGAGGGCTGATCACACTCTTCCCCTGCTCCAGCGTGGGGTCCCACCCACGGGAGACAGTCCTCCACCAACTCCTCCAACGTGGGCCATTCCCACGGGCTGCAGTTCTTCACGAACTGCTCCAGCGTGGGTCCATTCCACGGCCTGCAGTCCTTCAGGAGCACACTGCTCCAGCGCGGGTCCCCCACGGGGTCACAAGTCCTGCCAGAAAACCTGCTCCGTGGGCTCCTCTCTCCACAGATCCGCAGGTCCTGCCAGGAGCCTGCTCCAGCGCGGGGTTCCCACGGGGTCACAGCCTCCTTCGGGAACCCACCTGCTCCAGCGTGGGGTCCTCCACGGGCTACAGGTGGAGATCTGCTCCACCGTGGACCTCCCTGGACTGCAGGGGGACAGCCTGCTTCACCAGGGTCTTCACCACAGGCTGCAGGGGAATCTTCGCTCCGGCGCCTGGAGCATCTCCTCCCCCTCCTTCTTCACTGACCTTGGTGTCCGCAGGCTTGTTTCTCTTACATGTTCTCACTCCTCACTACGGCGGCAGTTTCTCCCCGTCCCAACTTTTTTCCTTCTTAAAAATGTTATCACAGAGGCGTTACCACTATCACTGATTGGCTCGGCCTTGGCCGGCGGCGGGTCCGTCTCAGAGCCGGCTAATATGGGCTCGCTCTCTCTCGAACACAGGGGAAGCTTCCAGCAGTTTCTTACAGAAGCCACCCCTGTAACCCCCCCCCGCTACCAAACCTTGCCAAACAAAACCAATACAAGGTGAAAAGGGGCTGAGGGGAGGTGATGGGGGCTGAGGGGAGCTGTAGGGAGCTGGGGGGAGAGGGGGCTGAGAGGAGCAGGGCTGCGGGGAGCTGCGGGAGGCGGCCGTCCCAGGCAGGGAAACGTGGTGGGTTGCAGGGGAGCGCGGGTTCTTACGGGAGGCGTGTTGGCCCCCTCCTCCCTGGGCTGGGATGCGGGTGGGTTGGCCCCCGAGGTGGGACGGTGAGGCCCGCTAGTGAGGGGCACGGGCTGTTTGCTAGGTCTGCTGGGGCCCGCCGTGGCTGCAGAAGGAGGCGGTGGGGTGAGGCGAGGCTGTGCCGGGCTGCGTTGCTGGGGGATGTAGTGCTGTGCCCTGCGTTCCCCGGGGGTGCCTGTAACCTGCCTCCTTTGCAGGTGTCGCGGCAGCCCTGGGCTGTGGTCTTCACAAGGCAGCGGTGGTTGTCAGCGTGACTGCAAATCTCCTGCTCTCCCTGACTCCTGCTCCCTTTTGGCCACACAGCTCTGAAAGTTGACTTCATACTCTTTCCTGCATATGACCTTTTTGCGCTCTCTTGTGACAAGGCCGGTTTACCCTAAAACTTAGAATACATGCAGGAAAATGTGTGTGTTGGTTAACGTAAGTACTCTGGATGCCAGTGCTGCTTTCAGGAAGGCAGTGTGTGGTATGATGGGTTGAGGTCTGTTTTGGGTCCTGCTGTAGGCTTGCTCCATAAGTTAAGGCAAATAGTTTACATTCCCTTGGTTTTCCTTTTTATTATGAAAAAGGATTAGTAATTCTGCAAAACAGGTTAAGTTACTGGTGCTGAATAACAATGAAATCAGCTTTGTGTAAACAGAGTAAATAAGTGTCCTTTAACAGCACAGAGAAGAAATCATCACTCCATTTTAAATTTCAACATAAAAACGGAGAAAAAGCCATGGCTATAGCTTCATGATTGACTTAGGTAGAGGACCTGAATTTTATTCTGTGTGTTCACTCTGAATGCTGCATAGCTTTGAGCTTGTTTCTTTCTAATGGCTTTTACATATGTATGATTGGCAGATTTGGCAGATTATGCTAACTGTGGAGTGGCTCTAAAGATGCGGTACAGTAGGCTGAATAGAGACACACCTCTGATTGACCTTGATGTATGGAATGTAGCAGGTGTGGCAAAGCACAGGATTGTAAAAGAGGAAAAAAAAGAATTCCAGGTGAGCTAGATAAGACTTCCTGCAGTTATTTACATGTTACATGTCAAGTTCAAGTCAAGTTCCTCCCCTGTTTCCTCCCCTGCTTTGTAAATATGCACATGACAGTTGATCATGTGGGGGAAATAAGTGTCCTTTATGAATTACTTTATTGTATTTCCTTCAAAATATTTATTACACAGACTGAATTAGAGGTCAAGGAAACACATAACAGGTGCAAGCTTTTAGCCAATTTCATCAAATTACAATGGAGTTCTTTTTACAAACTTTATGCAGAGATACACGCAAATTTTAAGCATCAAAGCTCTTTAGCTAACCTAGTTTGGCAACATACTTACTCAGCTCTTCAGTCCAAAAAGGTATGAGTAATGTCTTGTTTACCCCTACCGATGTGCTTTGAAACCTATTTGCAATATTCACCTATTCATGAGCCCAGCCTAACATAATGTGTCCAGTTTGACACATCATAAAGGCAGCATACCATGCAAACTCTGGACTTTGAACTGGGCTAGCCATCATGTATAATGTATTTCATACAGCTCATACAGAGTATGCCTACAAGAAATGGGTGAGTTACTTATGTTAAGAGAGGTAAAACTGGGAACTACCAAGATGTTTGCCTTTCCTCACCTTAATCTCTCCCTGTATTGTATTTTACCCCATGTTTGTATAGACTGCAGTTCTAGGCACTAGACCATACTAAAACCTGTCAGAAGCTGTACAGACTTACTGCTGTAGTAGAATTGAGCATTTGCAGCTCGAGAACCATTGCACACGTTTGTTTCTGTCAGTGGAATTTAGTTAATGACAGGAAGTAAAGGGTAGGCAACCTCTAAATATTCTCAGTGTTTGGCTAGGTTTAGTAAAACCCTTAATTTCTAGATGGGAAACTATACCCTCCCATTGGCCGTGTTGTGGAGGGGAAGCAACTCCTCATTTATTCAGATTAAAACTAGATGTTGCACATGAATATTTCAGATACCTGTCTTAAGTACTTTCTTAAGAAAAAGCAGGGTGTTTTAATTACTTAGAGTTAAAATAACTGAATATTGAAAGAGAAACATTTTTCTGTATTTTTCCTTTTTTCCCCCTCAATTTTATCCATGTGACAGATCTTTGTGATCTTTTTTGCTGACTAGTTTTTTAATCCATCATTTACTGTGTTTTGATGCATCTTTATATAGTTGAGATGAAGAAAAATAGGAAGACGTTTCATAAAACCATAAAAGAGCTAGGTGACTAACAGCTGTTAAACTGTATTAGACTTTAAGCTTTTAGTGCCCATTTAATCCGAAGAATAGGTTGTATATGGAGGCTGTACACAAAATGGGGCTCTTAAACATGCTGTTTCTCAAACTGTCTGTGGAACGATGTCCCTAAGGCTACATGACAGGGTGATACAGAGTCGTGTAGTGTCTCTGCCTTCTTTATTTTGGTTACTAGAGCCTCCACTGTGAACAAGCTTGAAGCCAGGTTGCTGGGCTTTCTAAGAGTGCTTAGTTTCAGAGGTAAACAATGATGTTGAAATGATGCCAGATTTTAGAGGCAAACAAAAATGTCTGCCTTGGAGCAGTTGGGTGAATAAAAAGTCAATATTTCTTAGGCTCTCAGGTATTCTAATGGACTTTCCAACCATGGAGTTGGAGAGCAAACCAAACAAGGTTTTTTAAAAGGTACTGGAATGCCACAAATAAAGGGCTTTGAAACATCCAAATCAGGAATAATTGTTTAGGCCCTGCAGCAGGTAAAGCAGGTTTTCAAATGTCTGTTGACAGTGACTAGTCCTGGTATTTTTAACAACTAAACAGTGATGATAATATGAGAGTTGAGTGTCCTGTGCAAAATAATTTTCTGTTGTTTGTCTAGTTTCCAGTGGAGAAGTGTCTGTCTTACGCAGAGTCAAATTTACTGGTGTGTTGGCTTTAAATATGCCTTTTATGAAGTGTCAGTAGAAAAGCAAAATCTGGCTGAAGGTCAATCACCCTTATTACGGTGGGGTCCTGAATTCATGAGCCAGCCCCTCAAGACTGCAGAATCCAAGTCAGTGTTATCTGAGCAACAAACGGATATCTGGAGGCCTGCTTCAAGGATGTGCTGACTCTTGCATGAAACAGTGTGATGATCAAAGTCTTCCACCAAACCACTGCCTTCTGAAATGTTTTTTCTGTGTGTTTGATTTTCCTTAGTACATCTTAAGGAGAATACAGAAACTGCTATAGCTGCACATGTCAACAGTTAATATGAAACAGCTGAAGCATGTGTTTCAGAAGAGGAACTAACTCCATATGTACACATAGAATGCAGATAAAATTGTCAGCATACCTATGCAACTTCTTGTCCTTCATAAGGTAGCACTTCATAGCAGCATGGTTCCAGTGATCATCTTGGGTGTCCAAAGGTGACCATCCAAAGGCTGGAGCAGAACAGGGCCATACTGAACAGTCTTGTTCCTCCTTCTTACCAAATCATACCCATTTTGAAAAACTGTGGTGAGCTGCAGATGCTTGGACCTCTAAGAGTGCCGTTTTTCACAGTCTGTTCCTATTATGCAGGTCTGTGAGTGTTAATGGCTGTAGGAATAACTGGGTAGGGGAACTTTAGACTCTCATTCTTGTGGAGAGCACAGAGCCAAACCAGAAAAGTACCCTACATGGAGACTTCCTAAAAGATCTGAATGCAGGATGAAGGTCTTTTCCTCATGTTGTTTAGTGCAAGATTGGCAGAGAATAAATAAGGCATTACTATTTATGAACTGTGAAGGGATGAGGTGTTGCTAACCATATAAGTAAAAGCTGAGGCTGGAAACAATGCAAGAAAATTTGCTTGCAGTTGATTTCATCCAGGTATTTAATGCAGTCAGGAGTGAATACAAAGTGGTATGGTTTTATTGCAACTCCCTTGTAATGTGCCTGTAAACCATAAACAGTCTTTCTCCTGGAGCCAACAGGGTAGTTTTGGTAGCGTACTTGAACTACATGTTGCAAAGCTTTGGAAATGTTTGAGCTTTACAAAGAAAAAAGTTGGTTTTGTAAAGCCAGCATCCTGAATGGCCAGGCACATTAATGATTTTTGCATAGAGTGCTCATAAGTGCAAACGAATGCGGGATCCTGTGGGATGCTAAGATCCCTTAGTTTCTACTGACATAAAAACCATTCACCATCATTCAGTTTTGGGTTCAGCTGTTTCCAAGAACTCTGAGTGTTTTAACTATTAATTTTTCTTGCTTCTCTTATGGCTGGAAAAAGATACTTTACAGCAAGTAACTGAGGGACCTCAATTTGTTTATGTTATGAAGCAAAGAGCTTGTAAATCTTTCTTAAAGTGTGCAAGTATCTTCATGGAGAACAAATAAAACTGAAGGACTCTTAATTAAAACACTAAAATCATAGCAATAACCAACTGGAAATGACCTCCTGAGAAATTCCAATAGAAACAGGTTGCTATTTCAAAACAGGGCTATTAACTACTGAAGCTACTCATGGCACTGATGGATGAGTTGAAGTTTCCCATACTGTGGAACGTCTAGAAGACATGCAAGTTATTGTCTTTAATAAAGGGGCACTCAGGTAAAAGTCTTGTTGTATTGGGAATCTGAATGAAATAGTGTAATGTGGCTTTTGGCTTTTAATTATTAATCTCTTAGAAGATGTGAGGTATGCTATTTAGGGGTCTGACATTCTTGTTACTATTCCTTCTTTCCACCCTTCTCTTCTGCTCTGGAGGTGATGGATAACTGACTCTAGCAATGCAGGAATTTCTTTACAAGCTGATCTTCTGCTTGACATTTTAAAGTAAGTCAAAGCTGGACATGGTGATTTCTTTTAGGGTTACAGGGTGAACAGATAAAGCTTCAGTAGCAGCTTCAGTGGTCTGATTTTAACGCACTATTCTAAGTGTGTTGCGGCCCTGACTATATTTGCTGTCCTTCAGATAAAATCAAGTTGGTCAGCAAACAACTTAAATACCAATGAATGGCTGTGTGTGTTTGGGCTACTGAACTGAGCGAGCGCTGTGTATCTCTGCAGAGTGAACCAGGCAATTATCTAGGTTCTAGCATGAGTTTTGATGTCCATTTGTAGGCTTCTAAGTGTAGGTGAATTCCAACCTTGCTGTCTAAAAAACCATCTATTTTAGGGAGCTCAGATGACTGAGTTTTGCAGTAGTAAAGACCATCTCCAGAATACACTTAATCTCCTTCTGACATAGTTCTTTCCACCTCTTTTTATTACATACTCTGAGATGTCCATTGCTGTCTATTGGACTGTAGAAGGAAACAGTGATTAGCTTAATCTAGGTGCTGAACAGCAGCGCGCTGAACTTAAGTATAAACAAAGTTTCTAAAAATGAGACCCAAGAGATCTTGCTGGTTGACTGTAATTTGTGTCTTATGTATACTGACTGAAGTTATGGTCATGTTCATTCTGGTACTTCTTGCTTTAAAAAGAACAAGGTTAGAGTAAAAATAGAAATTCAGTCGTGAAGTAAAAAATAAACCTTGAAAATTAGGAGTTTGGTTGCTCATGTTCTATGTCCTTATATGAATTTTGCTGCTTATGGTTTATGTGGTTATTTGCATTTCTGGAAAGCAAGTAACTGGTGTTATCAGATGGCTCGCATGGGTACGGGTGGTACACACAACGGTAAGTGACACAACTTGAATTACATAACTAACAGCCGAAAGTATTGCTATTACTAACTACCACATTAATTCAACACCTTCTAGATTTGGGACCAGAGGAATTTAGGGCATGGATGAAATTGGTGATCTCTCTGTTTTTGTTATCTTCCATTCTTGCGGCTGTGGGGCTGGGACTGCTACTCAGAGGGCTTCACTTTCCTGTGGAGAATGGACCACAAAGTGGTGCCGAGACCTTTTTCTGCTCTCCTGCTTCATACAACCTCTTTCCTCTCACTTCTCTGCAGGTGGAAGTACCATTTCACTGGACACACATGCACATGGCTGCTCTGCCCTGTTCCTTTGCTGGAGCAGAGCATTTTTGGCTGGGGAATAGGGAGGGAGCAGCACCAGACACAGGGGAGCAGGCCAGGTCACTAGTATCTCAGGTCACAATGCGGGTGCCGCAGTTTTGATCTTGTTTGTTATCACATAATTTTTGTGCCACAGTTCAAAAGTTATTTCTGTCTTCCCTGAAGATGAAATGTAAGGGTTGTAAACCAGTGGTGGGTTCATATAATGTGATTCGAAATGCACCTGATTTTCACTTGGATAAATTCTTAAGGGTGGTCAGGTATACTCTGGGCCTTTATCTGTCACAAGAATGAAGTCTGGATTTTGGAGCAGAATGGTACTTTGCTTTTGGAGGGGGGCAGAGGAAAGGAGAACTTGGGTAACTCACACTTCTGACTAATGAAATCCACATCAACTGTATTTATTTATTTGTAAATGATACTCATATGTTATGCTTTTACTCCCTATTTTACCTGTGATATTTATACCCTCCAGCAGGTGCTGCTGCAACTTGCTAATGTCGTCTTTGTGGAGGGGAAAAAAATAAATAAATCGGTCATTTGATTTAATACCGTGCAACTGGACTTTGCTCTTTGTTTTGTGTGCTGAATATGCCTCTGTTCTCTTTTCTTCCTCGAGTTATTTGCCAGTGGAGTGACTAAGGAGGGAATTTTTATGATCCCAGCATATTTGATCCTGCAAGCACTCTTTGTAAAAAGGGGTTGAAGATCAGTGGGAGTTGCTTATCAAGGCCATGCTCAGAGCAAGTTGAACAGACACAAGTAGAAATACATTTGTATTTCTACAAAATGTGAAGAAATGCAAATGTTTTCTTAAAAGTAAAAAAATTCATAAAAAAGATTAAAGTTATAAAAGTTTCTAGTTGGCTCATTGGTTTTCCCAAGTTTCTTGAGCTTTAGTAATTTAAACTCATGGTTTTAAATCTTATCATTAGCCTAATAGCTGGTCTTGAATGCTAGAAGTTTGCAATACAGATTACACAGCACGCGTTTCAGAGCTGTGGCTGAGTTACATGCAGAAAATGTAAAGAGGAGATGTGCTTCGTTCTGTTTGCTGTTGGACCACTTGTGCCAGACAGAAATTTGTGGGTACTAGTAGTTGAAATTAGGCTTTGATATGGGTTACATATCCTTGAAGTCCTTGAGTTGCACCAGGCCAGAAATGCAGTCGTGAGCTAAGAGATCTCATTGATCTCTGATACTTACCTGCATCTTTGTACTGTATTGCTGGTTCCATGTAGGGAATTGAAATTCTGCTGTAGTGTTTTTCCTCACGGTTACAGTGATTAAACTTGGTTGTGACTATGATTTTTGGCACTTTTGGGGTTATCTAGGGGCCTTAGAAGGTGAATCCAATTTTAACAAGCTGAAGTATTGGTTTGCTTTTGATATTTATTAGTAGTCTAAAATGTTCAATGTAAAAATAAGGACAGTAAACTACAATCATAAATCTCAGGCAGGCAACACTTGTTCTGCCACGTGAAACAATATGTGTCCCCCGGTCATTCTGTTTGGAGATGGCTGGAATTACAATCTCTCTCTCTAACATCTCTCTTCTATGTTTCCTTTAGATATCCAGCCTGGCTGTGGCAATTACCTCTCAGGAAGTTCTAAGGATGGATCAGGAGGAAAACACCTTTATTTTTCCTTTTGGCTCAAAACCAAAAGGTTAAATTTAATTCATAGAATCATAGAATGGTTTGGGTTGGAAGGGACCTTAAAGACCATCTAGTTCCAACCTCCCTACTATGGGCAAGGACACCTTCCACTAGACCAGGTTGCTCCAAGCCCCATCCAACCTGGCCTTGGACACTGCCAGGGACGGGGCATCCACAGACTCTCTGGGCAACCTGTTCCTGTGCCTCACCTCCCTCACAGTGAAGAGCTTCTTCCTTACATGTAATCTAAGTCTACCCTCTTTCAGTTTAAAACCATTACGCCTCATCCTATCACTACATGCCCTTGTAAAAAGTCCCTCTCCAGCTTTCTTGTAGGCTGCTGTAGATTTTAAGATTAGATTAGATTCTAAGAATTCTCATAATAATCTACATAATCCAGATGCAGTAAACATACAGATAAAATGTCTTTAGTCAATAAGGTCTGAAGTGCTCATAAAGAATTAAAATTCAGATTTGGATCTTTAATGAGTTTCAGCTCCGTTGATTTCAGATGCTCTGGAGTGTGCATCTGTCTTTAAGAGGGCAGTTCATTTTATGCCAAAACTGGAATTATTAATCCGCTTTAGATTCTGTGGAGTTTTGTGTGTCTCTGCATTCTCTAGAGAAAAGGAGCTATACAGACAAGGTGGCTAACTAGGTTGCTAAAGTCAAGTGGCATTAACCCAACTTTGGCAACCTGGGTCTATGTCTTATGACATGGAGATATATAACCTAAATATGATTATAAGTCATTGATATATTAAGTATATGTAATAATAGTTAATGCTTATTCAGTGCTTTCTTTTCCTAGATTCCAGGGCAGCTCACAAAACTTTTTACAGTTTTGGCCCTACTCTATAGGTGAGAGGATGAAGTTGCTAAATGTGAAGTGAGTTGTTGAAGGTCCTAAAGTGAACCAGTGGCAAAACTGGAAAGAGTTCAAGTTTGATGCCTTTTTCTTGTGGATATACCACTTTATAATTTTTTTTATTTCTAGTTTTTTTAAAAACGATCATTATTTGTTGATGAGGTTGTAAGTAACCACTGAAATGTTGCAGATGATTGCTTGTATTGTTGAGGCAGTTTTGCCTTGCTTTTCCTTGAAGCTAGGCTTTTTTGTGTTGAAAATATGAGTAAATGGGTGAAGTTTGTTTCTGCCTCTTTTCACAAAATGCACATAAGATTTCCAGTAAAACTGTTTTTTACTTCCTGTGAAAGAATACCTTTTTTTTTTTAACCATAGCTTTCTAGTACTGATAGGTGCTTCAGCTGTTTTTCACTATACTTGGCCAGGATATATCTGGAAGAACAACAAGTGATTACAGCTCGTAAGTTATAGTTACCAGCAGTCAGATCGACAAAAGGGTTAAAAGTGAGACAGCCCTACCTTTTACCTCGGTGGAAGCGTAGTTGTTGATTTAAAGCTCTCAGTAAATGATTGTTGGAGATCTGCCATGTGTAGCAGAGCATTCAGAAAGCATACCACAGACTCTGCTTCCTCCTGAAGAGCATTTGTCTGTCAATATCTCACTTCAACTGTAGTCTTCTAAAGGTACCAGAAGGCACGCAAAACTCACCAGCCAGCAGTCATGGAAGATCAGGTCTTTACCAACGTTTATCAAAATGTTAATGACACCAATATCTATGAGATTCCAGACTCTGAGGAAGACAAACAGGGTAATCTTTATGATTGTGAAGATCCAGCATCATCTTCTTCCATCACTACTATCCCAGAGAGCATGGATAGTAGTCAAGAGAGCTCAGAAGATAGCTGTAGTAATTCTGTGGCCTCTCAGCATGAGGCTGATGGGGAGGATGGTTCTTCATCTCACCATGGTGCTGAAGAAGACCACACATACCAGGACGTGGATCTAATGAGCCCAAGTCTGGAAGATAAACACACAGAGGGCATGATGTTTGAGAGCAACGTGCATTTTCCTCTGGATTTCCAGTTGCGTCGGAGCCAGAGCACCTCTTCCAACTCTCCAACTTCCCTCAAGTTCCCCCTTAACAATAACTTCGGAGAAACTGACAACTTTCAGGAAGATGGTGAGATTTTCCTGTTTGTAAAGGTAAGAGCTTGGGTGCTCCTAAGAATACACTACTTTTAAACCCCAAGTCAATGTACATGTCCTCCAGACCAGTAAAATACAGCTACCCACTGCTTTGTTCCCAACTCTGCTGCCTGTGTGCTGCAGGGGGCCGATCCATTCACTTACCTCTTACATCTTAAGGCACAGGAGAAGATTTGTGTTGTGTGGAGATGCCTGGGATTTCTTCACTTCAAGTGGAAGTATGAGTATGGTGAAAGTATTCTGACTGTTGCTGCAATTTATTCTGTGAAATCTCATTGCTGTTACAGCTAGGCTGCTACTACTTGAACTAAATTAGTTCAAGTTTAGTTAAGCTAGTTCAGCTATTCCTGCGTTTCACTATCTATCTAGTAGCTAATAGGTCAGAAGTGATAGTTATTAATGCTATGAAGAAAACTAAATACATAGTTTAAATAATGGCAATAAAATTTCCATAAATGCTCATCCCTGAAAGAGGTCTGTCTTTTATTTCTTTCAATATTTAGATTCATGTCTTTCTGTGATTAGTTAGATTAATGTAGTTCTGTGACAATTTTAACATGTATTTTTCATTAATTTCAAGTTAGGTATAAATTACTGAGGGGGCTTTCACACATCTCTAACCTTGTAAAGTCTTACTTGAATTTCTAAACCATAAACACCCGTGTCCTTAAATAAACACTGTACTTCCCTTCATAAGGGCTCTTGTATTCAACCATTCTCAATATTTATTAGGCCATAACACAGACCTGACAGTTCCTCCTTTCAACTACATGAGAGAGAAATTTTCAAGTTCTTGTATGGCCCTATTGAAGGGAAACACCTTGAGTGTAATACTCTGTTATTTCAACAGAAGTCTTGTGAAGTTTGTCACTTCTCAGCATAAGCAAGATTATCAGGATCTGTTCCTCAGTTCCACATGTGCTATGAAAGCAAGATAAGAGATTTTGTTACCACACGCAGAAGTGTTTTCAGCAATATCTGTGTTTGGTTAATTTAGTTTATTTAAGAAAGAACACACTATAACCTTTGCATTGGTGTGAGATGCTGATTATCTTGTATGAGCTAGGGGAGATCAATGCCTTAGTGGACTCTCCTAATACTTCATTTGGTTCCTGTTACAAATCTTGGATTTCTTGGAAAACTGAGTTAGTTAAAAAGTTATCCTACATTTACTTGTAGGATCAAGGAAATTACTTCCATAAAGTGTCAGCAGAATCTTGAGATCCTTTCCAATGCATTAAGAAAGTTATGATTTAAATATTTTTATTTATTTATTTATTTATTTGTGTCATGTCTTCCTGTAGATGAAAAGTTGTTATTCCCCCTTCATGTCTCCTTTCTCAATGCAAAAACCCTTTGCGATTGCTTTTCTAATTTTTGCATAAAGATAGATAATTTAAGTTATTGATAAATGAAAAAACCCAACAAACAAGAAAAGGCTGTCAGGTTACTTAGTCTTATTCTGCACAAGACAAACTACAAAACTTCAGCCATTTCTTTTGAATTTCAGTTTAACTGCAGCTACTCTTCTAAAAAGGTGTGTCTCCTTTGGGAGAGGGAGTATCTATTAATTGCTGGGTCATGAATTGTTCTGGGTCCATGTGTGCTGCCACAAGGGTTTTTGCTACTGATTCCTGTAGAAGTGGGCTGTGAGAGCCATGTGAGGGGGCACTTGGCCTTTTTGTTATCTCTGTATGGCTCTTTGAAGTGGCAGCTGTCCTGTTTCTCTGACTGCATCATGGGCATTGCTAAAAATACGTTAATTCTATGGACAAAGCAATATCTATGGTGTTGGTTCTAGTTCATATCTCTGCTTGTAGTCCTGCATACGTGTTTTAAAAGTTGCGGCAATTGAGTATATTTTGTTTGTTAGCAACTTCATGGTGTTAGCAACATGAGTGTTGTATTTTGGCTTTAAAATCATCTCTTTCTATTCCTTATTTTTTCACGTTCCTCTCGTTTCAAAATAATGGTGTCCTCTCTTACTGTGCATGAAAAAAGAAAATGCTTGCAGCTGCTCCCATACAAGCAGAGATGATGGGGTTAATTTGAATTTCTGAAAATGGGGAAGAGGGGCATTTTGAAAAGAACTGTCACGGAGAAGGATTGAGGAAGTCCTTTTCCTTGCTTTTGTTGTGCAGAGTAGCCGAGTATCCTATAAAGGGGCCTATCAGGGAGTCTAGAGAGAAGCACAAACTTTGGACTCTATTCACTTGCCAAAACACAAGTGCCTATTGCCTTTGAGATGTCCTTGAGCCCCAAGACATCCCTACCTGGCTGGAAGATGAGACGTGAGGCTTTCAGGTGATCCTTGCTGTGATCCTCCTCCAGCAGGAGCTGGAGGCCCAACGGGCAGGGCACTGCATACTTCTGGGTGGGTGGCTGAACTGAACTCCTACGACAGCATTTTATTCCTTGAGCAATTGATGACATTTCATTTTTGTATTTTTGCTGTTCGTTCTTTCTGGTATCAAGGTAATAAAGCACTAACTCCATGGAGTGCAGATCCAGCTTTGCTATTTTTAATTATCTAGATAGCAAAAGTCAGCCTATAAAGTGGAAGGTCATAGAGTAATCTATAACAAGAATTGTGTAATACCTGAGGGCTATCGCTCCTTGCACATAGGAACCAAATCTCTCAGTTGTGTCAATGGCTATCATTCATAGACAGTTTCCTTCTCATGTGGTCTGTAGTCCACCCGAGGCCAGTGTTACTTTGAAATAGGGTTCATCTGGATTTGCTCTTTTCTGCCAACATCAACAGTGACTTTTTGCTATGGGACAATAGTGGTAATGACAATTCTGCCACTGTTTACTCCTTCCTTTGTTTGTAGCACTAAAATATCTCTGTTGCGTGGCTGGAAACGTGAGTGTCAGACAGAGGTCGCTGCTGACTGAAAACCAGAGAAAGTGGAAAGATTAAATGGTGTCTAATTTACAGTCTAGCTGGCTTAGTTGCAGTGCACTGCCTAGAATCAAAATTTAACGTCATCAGAATATTTTATAAGTGCTGTTGCATTAGGACCATAGTTTCAGTCAGACTGGATAATCTTTTCTGTAGTCTGTTCTGTGTTTAGAGACCACAAACATGTTTAAATCACATTAACTCATCTTTCACTGATTATCAGTACTTGGTAACTATGTCATCGTCAGTAGACTGTTTCAGGATGTGCCCTAAGATGAAAAATTTTGGCTTTCATCAAGGAATTCCCTGTACCTTTAATAGCAGAATCTAGCATGTACCAACATGTAGCATATACCAACATGGATATGTTTGTGTCAATCCAGCATGTCCAGGCTTGTCACAGCCACCTTAATGCCCTTTCAATAACATTGTAATTCTTCAAACAAAAGTCTTTGAAATTTGAACAGAAATATGACTGACATACAGGCTATGTTACTGAGTGCATAGGAGAGCTTGACCTAATTGTAGCTGTTGCTCAGAGGCCCACCTTTTCATTTGTATGCTGCATTTCCCTGCTTAGCAGTGTGTTTGTTCTGAAGGCTGAGTTTCTTTGAAAATTTTGACTTTTTATTTTCCTGAAGCTTGAGTTGTTATTTAAAGAATAGTCCCTCTATTTTCTTTTCAGAAGAAAATTATTGCCCTTCTGGCTTATTGATGACCTGAGACTGGCTACAGATTATACCCTCTCTGTACACATTTGTGCCGTAGGAACACAGTTCCCAAAAGAAGGAAGGTAATTCTTTACCCCAAGCAATAAACACCTTGTGTTATGCAAACAATACAAATTTAATACAGTGGTTTAGCATCATGAACATGCATGTTGGATCACTGCACTGGGGTAACAGAGTTAAGGATGCTGGAAGGCACCTTTGGAGATCATCTAGTCCAACCCCTTACTCAGAGCAGGATCACTTCAAGCAGGTTGCTCAGGGCTGTGTCTGGTCAGGTTTTGAATATTTCCAGAGATGAAGAATCCACAACCTCTCTGTGCAACCACTCCAGTGTCCTACCCTTATGGTAAAAATATGTCTTCCTATATTTAAATGGAATTTCCTGTATCTCAGTTTGTGCCTGTTGCCTCCTGTGCTTTCACTGGATACCAGTGCTTATATTTAAGAATGCATTTTTAAGAAAGATACTGCTTTTAACGTCTCTGTACATCAGAACTTAAACTTTTAGCTGTTTACATTGGGATTATTGCATCTTTTAGTAAAACTTCATTAAGTCAATAGCTGGGAAAGAAAGGATGTTTCTCTTCTGCCTGCAAGATGCTTCCCACTCCCTTGTTTCCAGTTCAGGAAGGTCTGAGGGCTCTAACTTGATGGCAGAACCCTGTGCTAGCTCCCTACTGACTCACGAAGTTGAACTGAACTCTTATAAATGACAGACTGTGTTCTTAACAGGGACAGTAAGATTAATCCCTTGTATCACTGCAAAAATCATGCTCTTTCCTATTGAGTTGGCTTTTCTGTTGTTTTATGGAGCATATTGGTATCTGTTGAGAAAGTTTTGTTCAAAACTGTGTATTAATAATTTAGAACACGAAGTAGCAGGACATAGCTAATTTTTAGCATGTATTATTTGAAAAGAGCAGAACCAAATCATAATGTAACCACATGGATGCCCAGTCTTAAGTTAGTAGTTATGTTGCTGCTTTGCTGAGCAGAACTGAGTATTTTGCAGAAGCAGATGAAAAGTAAAAGAGTACCTAGCATAGATGAACATGTCTAGAGTTCAGTAGGAGGTCCTGCAGAGGGGTTCAAATAAAGGGATGGATATGGACATTAATGACAGTATGAATTTTTCAAATTCTCAGCCATTTATTTCTTACGACACTCATAGTCTACAGAGTAAAACAACCACACTTGCAATTTTGGGGTGGTAGATATTTGCAAGCATAATTTGGTGTCCAAATACCTTTAGCAATGCAAGCCGGGTAGTCTTTTAATTGACTCCAATGTGGCACATAAGGCTTGTTAAACAATATCTTCTCCACTGAGGTTTGCAGGTAGTAAAACGAGTTCTGGCTGAAGCCAGGTGGCAGGTGTAAGTCTCTATATGTACATAAAATTATCGTAATTTGGCTTTTTATGACATTTCAGCTTTTAAAAATATTTTTTTTATAGTAAATCTACTGGAAGTAAGCAAATATTATTTTGGTCTTATGAATAAGCTTGGAAAAAGGTTAAATGATTCATGATCCACCTTTTAAATAGTGTTAACTGAGCAACTTGAGCAAGGACAAGATCCAAGAACTATTTTCAGAGCTCTCCAATCATGGCAGATTTACAGACCAAGATGCAACATGCTGAAGTTAACATGCACTAATGACTAATGGGGAGCCAATATCCTAACATGATACCTTTTTTGATAATTTTAATGGAATTAATGGATGTTTTTCGCTGCAAATAGTCTTACTTAAGATAATTTACAAGTACAATTAAGTATAGAAATACAAGTCTGGAATATCAAGTGATAAGATGCGTCCTCCTGCTCTCAGTCTTATTTAGACTACCCCTAACAGTTGCTGCTTTGAAAACATTCAGTGATACAGGTTCAGCACCTATACCAGTTAGTCTCTGTCAATGCATAATTATTTTCCTGAGACAAATATTTTCCTTTATCAAAATTCTGTTGCTCTGAATTATGCTATTTTTCTTTTTAATAGATAGGTCCTTTATGTGTTAGAGGACAGATACCAAATTTCCTTCAGTCTTTGCTTTCCTAGACTAAACGAATTCACTTCCTTCAGCCTGCTTTCAAGCTCGAGTGATCATTTCTAAACTTTGGTTTGGTGTGTTGTGGGGTTTTTTTGTTTGTTTGTTTTAGGCTTTTTTTGACCTTTCCCAGTTTCTCTCCAGTTAATATGTATATTTCTTAAGCTCTGGTTTTCAGGTACAGGTAGTGGATTTAGCAGTGCCAATAAAAATTACTACAACAGGTCCCTCTAATTCATCATCTGTCCAACTCTCTAGTCGGGACACTTTATCTGCTGTATTTTAGCATATTTGTGTATCCTTTAACATTTTGTTTAGGATTACAAAGTTCATCTTCCAGCCCTGGTATTTTCACAATAATTGCTTCTGTAATGGTCTCAACCATTTATTACTCACCTGTTTGCAAGCGGCTGTAATGCAGTACTGTTGCACAGTTCGCAAAGGCCATTTGACTTCAAGAGCATTAGGTTTCTCCGAGTGATGTGATCAGACTGATCACCTGTTGCTGAAAACAGTATGGGTTTGAAGTTGGAGAATTGCTCTGATATAAGTCCGATGTGGAGCATACTATCACTAATGCTTTTGCTCTACTAACTCAGAAAACAGAGATACACCTGTAGTATCTCCGCACCATACTATGCAGACACAACATGGCTTTACAGCTACCTCCTACACCTCACTATGTATAGGACACTGGTAATCTCTTAAGTGTTAACATATAAACCTAGCAGCTGTGTAACCCTCATTTCTGAGGAGGAAAACTGTGTTGTGGGTCTCTTCATAGCTTGATTTATGCTTATCTGAATTACTCTGTGTGCTTGTGTGAAAAGATTAGCGAATGGCAGTTCTGTTAGCAGATAACATCCAGTTCCTTGACTATCAGTCATGAACAGAACATGTGCTTTAGCAGCAGGGCATAGCAGTTTGCTTAATCTTTTGGATACAAAGAGTAAAAGGTCTTGCTTCTGACCTCTGCTGAGTCTGTGCCTTGCTTATGCACCTTTTCTGCCTCCAGAAAGATCCGTGAATCAATTTTCAGCTGACACTCCTGTGCCACCTTCAGCTTTTGGCTCCAGCAGCGACTGTGGCTGGGTATAGCACAGTAGCGTAGCAACAGCTTCAAAATACGGACCCGTATTGTCTAGGAAATTGTTACTGCACAGTGATTGCAGCTATAGCAAATACAATGTAATTATGTAGGTCATACTGAGGGAAAATTAAGATGGGATTTATTTACTTGTTTCTTTTCCGTACAATTTTCTTTTTGTGACTCCCTCTGTGATGTTCTGAAAATAAGACTGTTATCCCAGCCTGGTTTGTTGTTTTCTTTTGAAACATCTCGGTTCCTTTTGTTACATTTTAGGAATGGAAAATGTTTGGATTTGTGGATTGATTACTCTTTTGCTGTCCCTGACAACTTATCTATGTAGCAGTACTGTCAGCTGTTAAATGGTTTCTGTTCAATATAGAGGGATATGTTTTATTTTTAATTGTTTATTGCAGAAGTACCTAAAGAGCAGCTCTACCGAGACTGATGTTTTACAAACACAAAGTAATAGATAGTCCCTGCAAAGCAACTGGTAATGATATATGTAAATTATTTTGGAGTCTACAAGAAGAAAGCTGCTTTTCTTTTCTGCTCGTTGTTTTCGTCAGATATCAAGGGTTAGATTTGGCTTATTCAACTTAGGTGTGTCTGTAAGCTAAGTTATTAACTACATCTCTGCAGGATATCTAGGCTGCTTTTGCAGCAAAAAAGCTATCTGAAATAGCGCACTGGGATGGTAACTCATGTGGCCAAGCGTAGGCATCAGCTGTATGGTGGGGTTAGTTGATCTGTAGACTCTATTTGTTGAATCAAATAGGGGCCTCATTCAGTTTTCCACCCATAGGCATCCAGTGCTGTTTTAGATGCCTTAAGGTTTCCCTCCTGGCCTCCAGCTGCCTCTGCAGAAGACCATGGGTCTCCCATAGATCCTTTCTCCTATAAATTTACAGATTTCCTCAGCTATCCTAGGGCCTCTCAGATGGTGCTGGATATCTAGGTTTAGGCAAATGAATCAAGCTGTAAACTTTCACTGCATACAATGGCATGGTCACCTGAAGTTAAATAAACTGTATGCCACCAGTGACAGTTTAAATACAAAGCCTGGATTACTAGATTAGACTAGAAGCTAATTCTGATAATGGGTATCTGGAAACAAACTCCAGACAGATTTCCACCCCCACCTCCCCACCCTCCGCAGGCTATTTAATTTTCCTTTTTCTTTCAGTGTCCACACTCAGCAAAAGTTGAAGTGTAACAGTGAACAAACATTGCAATGTTGGACAGTTTGGCTGTTCACTGGACAGTCTAGCTTAATCAGATAAAATCATCTGATACATCTCAGCATCTTTCCAAGAGTGAGAACCAGGACTTACTTTAGCTTCAGTCAATAGCAACCCCCATATATGTTTCTTTCAACTCTATTTGTTTTGTAGTTACCTTTTTTTTTTTTTTTAGACACCATAGTAGAAGAGGAAAGCCAACTGAACTTAAATTCCTAGGTAGCAGTTGAAACATAGCTTAATATTTTAATTGTGAAAAGAAAATCTGCTTTGTTTCTTTGGGTGATAAGACCTTGTACTGTATTGGAGGGAAATTTTCCACTGACCTGCAACTGTATTTCCTGGTCCTTTAGAAGTATTTTCAGTGTTCTCTCACAGACTGTGATTATGGCTGAAAAGGAACACCTGAATTTTTCTGTATCAGTGGCAACTTTTTAAATACTTAAAACTGCTTAATGGTAATGTTACGAACCTGTATGATACTACCTTCTGGGGGGGGGGGGGGGGGGAGAAATGAGGCGGCATGTCACTCTAAAATGAGTCATTGATTTGTTATCTGCAGGTGTGATTTTTATATTTAGACCTCTAGATGATCCTTTTCATATCAATTAATGATACAATTATGGTTGAGTCTTTACTGTTGGTACATCTCTGATAATGTTATAAGGAGTCGGTGACCTTCATGAAGTTATAGCGATACAATTAGGAATAGATGAGAAGTGAATTGGTTAGTGCACAGATCTGGTTTCAGTACAGGCAAGCAGTGTTTGAAACAAAGGTAAAAATCTTTGCATGCTCACCAAGATGTTTTTTGGGGGGATTCCTGGTAACCTGAAAAAAAAATGCATGGGACTGAGGTGACCTTTTGGGACATGAAATAGAGTCCTTTACTGTCACAGACAGCCTCATCATATAATAAATAATTCATAAACTGATCAAGGCCGATCTAAAAACTAAGTGGCCATTATTACTCATTTTGGTAATATCTTTCAGAATGTCACTGCTCTGATGGTTTGACACCTTACTCTAATTTCCAGATGACATTTATTCATGTGCAGCTAATAAATCCTTGTTCTTGTGCCAGCATGGTCCATTAGCGTTCATTCTTTCACTTAGCACTTTTTAAAATCAGTTTAGGCTTAGGCATCCTCAGATGTTTTGAGGCTAAACCAGCCAATCCTTTTTGTCTTTTGTTTCTGCCAGTCGTCATAGTAATCCACTTCTGCACATATCTTCTTTCCACAAAAAAAGGTGCCTTTTTTTTTTTCACAGCTGCATCCTGTCTCAGGTTGCTTCTACTTTTATAGATAGACTAAACAAGCAGCAAAAAAGATTCTTTTAATAACCTCCTGGTTTAAGATACCTATGATTGTTTAAGTAAACACATAATTCTATTTGAGGTGAAATGTCCTGATATAAACATGTTAGAGTCAGTCAGAAAAAGTTTCATTAATTTCTTGTGGCTTTCACAGTTTTTCACTTATCCTGACACCTGTTTGTTTTCCTTCCAGCAACAATAATGTTTATCTGACATCATTGTAAGGTTTCCTAGTCTGCCTGCAGAGCACCAGCAGGGCATAATTCCCACTGTCCCATTGGCATTGAGTGTTCACAGGTACTGGTCGTGACTCTTAAGTTCGTCAGCTTCAGAGGGCTTCTCTCTGGATCCTTAATTGACATTTAGATGGGGTTGTTCACTTGACTATGTTACTGCTTTTTGGGAAATGTTAGCATCTGAAGCTCAACGCTATATGCCCATAGCTTGAGGGCTGGTTGAGAAGCAAATGGAAGAAGTGGAAGCTTTGCATCTGAATATATAAGTAATTAATCCCTCTTCTGACCTCTGCTCACATGTATTTGTACCATTTTTTTAATTTATTTTAAAATGTATTTTATTAAAAATCTGGCCAGCAGAAGTGTTTTATACTTGCCCCACATTTATACTTGCTCTATAAATATGTGCATCCTTATCTGTAACACTGATACTTTTGTGGCCCCTCATTGCAAGAGGGTCACTGTTAGCCAGAAATGGCATGTGACTGGTTAGTGAGATGTCTAAATAATACTGGCAAGTCCTTATTAAACAGGAATACCAGGAGAAATAATTTAAAGTTATAAAGATTTTTTTCTTAATGCCATTAGAAATTCTTTCTAATTTTAATGTCTGTTACCTAGGAACTTTCCAGATAAGTACTGGAGAAAATAATTCAAGAATCCTGAATTTCATAGAGTAGACTTTGTGACCTAAGAGTTGGTTTTTAGCTTTTTGTTGTTGTTGGATTTATTTTTTTTTTTGTATCACACTGTGATTCAGGCATGGAAGGTAACCTTTCTTGTACATATCACGTTTTTTTTCACAGGCCATCAATAAGGCCTATTAAGAATGAAGACTACGCTCATATCCCAGTTGTTTAAAAAAAAAAAAAAGTTGTCCAAGAGCTCAGTGCTGGAGCATGCTGAATGCTCAGATGCTTATCCATAAAAAGTATAAACCACATGCCTGATGTTTCAGCATATAAGAAGTTTAATACGCATTTTTCTCAATCATTTTAAATCAACAAAATTATGTTTCCACTTAAATACTTCAGTGCTTTAGGAAAAGGAAGAATAGAAAGCAGGACTTTTTTAAAAGCTGATGAACCTTTAGAGAAGAATCATAGTGTTTAAGAGGAAGTTCAATGGACAACACTACAATGCCGTCCTTTGCTTTATGAAGATAGAGAGCTTAACTAATTTAAAATGTTATCATATAGAGAAATCAGAGATGAATTTAGATGTAAGGTATGAATCTATAAGAAAGTAATTGCTATATTTTAATTTCATTATCTAATTTTTCAGTCTCATTGTCATTTTGGGGACTAAAGAAAATTCAACTTGTCAGTTCAGATGAATATGATAAAGGTCTATAGGGCAAGTATTTTTAATCAAGTGATTCAATACGGATCATGGTTAAATGCTGTCTGCTCAGTGGCCTCAGTGAGATTTCAGGGATATTTCTAAACAATAGCATGCTCAGGCTGAAAATGTAAACTGTGCTGAAATTAGTAAGAGATTTGCACTGATTCGGTGCAGACAGGATATTACTCAAGATAGTTTGATGCATACTCTGTACATGTGGTTTGAAGGTTGTTTTGATTTGGGGATTCATCTGTGTAACATTTATTAAGCCTGTTTTAATGATTGATTTCTTGAACGCCAGTCTGAACTGCTTACTTTTCTCTTGTTTCGACAGTGGGATAGACGTTGGATATGGAGAAGAAGTAATTCTTACTTTGGCTAGAAATGGCCGTTCAGGAACCTCAGAGACAATTTCTTTGAATTAAACACCCTAGGACCCAGCATAGACTGTCCTAAGGAATTTGTCCAGTCTAAATTTCTAGGAGGTCAGTCTAGGGGTAGATCAACTAATGGGGAACTCTGACCACCTGATAAATCTGACCAGGCACTATCTGAGAAAGAGAAGCTTTCTCAGCTGGGGAACTGATTCAAGTGCTTTAACATGTTCCTGTGAAAAGGAACTGTGGGAGGCTGGGCAGGATACCCCAGGGCATCTAACATGGCCCGAAGGTCTATGTCGGAGCAGTCTAACCCTGCCATCAGTTTCTCAAAGCTTAAAGTTACTGGACAACGGTATCCAGTATCAAAAACTTGTTATATACCATGTGGCATATTTTGAAGAGGCACCTGTCTTTCTTCCCGTTGGTGAGTGCATGGATTTGTAAATAGTCAGCAATAAGTAGTTTCTAGTTACATAGCACATAGTTACAAGGTGACATAAAAAAGAACACCTTTGTAAAAACCACACAGATTGTTTTATATATATATATCTATCATACTGCAGGATTGCATACTTTATTGGCCCTTTTGAGGCACTTCAAATTTACTTACTTTCACCAAATGTAGGCAGGGTGCTTATCTGTTGAATCAGTAACTTCATCGTGATCTTAACTATTCATGTACTTTGGTGTGCTAGTCCCTTGCCGTGCGTTAATGAACCTGTATAACCAACAGCAGAGGTCTGGAGCAGCAAATTCACAGTCATTTGGCTCCTCCCTGTGAGATTGCAGAGAATGAAGTTTGGACGGGAGCAGAGTTTCTTGCAGGCATCGGGCGCCGATTGGTCCTGTACACTGCGGCTGATAACAGCTAAAAATAGCACCGGTATAAAAGCCCAGCGAGCAGCACAGCTGCCCTGGCATTCCCTCCTCGACTGCCAGCGAGGGAGGAGACGGTGTTCTCCAAGTCCCTGCAAATATGTGACCAGAGAACATTCTGCTGCTTAATTCCACTTAACAATTAACTCATCAAGTAAAGACACACACTGGACTGTGTGACTCATGGGGAAGTAACCAAGTTCTACTTTAAAATACAAAAGGGACAGAAACTGAAGGCCAGATTTTTCAAGCAGGTTTTCAAGCAGAGTGTGACAGGTGGGCTGGTGGAATGTCTTTGGAAGCGTGCCTGCAGAATATCTGTATTTTTGTGTACAAGAATGTTGTACTTGTGTATATACTCACACAATCACCTGTATGGGGAGCATACTGCATGACGATGGAATTCTGAACACTTGGAAAAACAAATGTGTTTTTATTTGGCAATGGTTTAACTAAGCTGGCATTGAGGAGTTCAGGAGTCTATTCTTAGGCTTGCTGTTGATTCTGGGGAAGCCAGGTCACTTCCCTGCATTTCTGTTCCCTTTCAAGCTCTGCCTGTCTTCTGTTTTTAAATTATAGACTTTGGGGGAACAGTGACTTCTGTGTTTGACTGCATTGGAAGATAAACCTTTGGATGTCTGGAGTCCTTTGGATGAACAAAGGCAGACACCTATATTGAAGAGCTCCCCTTTTAAGGTCCGGCAAAAGTTACATTGAATTGAAAATAGGGTGTAATCAGGGAAAGCATTAGGAAGCCTTAAAAATAGGTGGCAGTATCAGCCCTATCAATAGTAAACTATTCCCTCATGTATTAATTCCATTTGCTCTGAGTCCTTCTCTTTGATTTTATGAAGCATTTCACTATGGAATTTATATGGCTGGATTTCCTTTCAGTTTAGTTATAGTATTTTAATTTTTTTTCTGGTTTATAATAATATATACTGAAAGGTTTATAATATCCTGCACGACTGACAGACGACCTGTCTAAGTTGCCTCCAGTTTTGATTCAATATACTTAATTTTCTGAAAAGATCACTTGTAACTGCTTAGCCATTTTGCCTTTCATAAGAACATTCAGTTACTTTTAATTTATTTTTTAATTGAGACATCTCTCATGGTGAATAAGGTAATTGCAGAGGATGTTGGTTTGGTAGTTAAGTAGGCTAAAGTTGTCTTTTTTTGGTCAGGAGACCCAGCATGAACAGAGCTGGTAGAAGCTCCCACACAGTGGCTTCCACCTAGTCAAGATGCAGAGCTGAGAGGAGTCAATCCTTATAGCACACCTAACTTCACCCTTCTGAAATCTCTGCCTTTTCCTCTCTGAAAGTCAGTTTTTTGTGTTAACATGCAGCCAAGAGAGGACCTGAGAGTCTCTTATTGGTGCCATCCTCTGCAGGGGGATTTAGACTTTCTCTCAACATCATGAGATACCTTTATATATATTTATGAATTAGCCCGGCATCAACTCTCACTTGCTGCTTGGCTAGGAATGGGTAAAAATTGCTAATAATGAGTAAAGGGCTCCATATCTCATTAGCACTTTTCTAACTGATGTACGTCTCCCAGGAAAACCTCATCCATTTTCTGCAGAGTTGTGTCATAGTTGTCACCAAGGTCAGAGCACTGCAGACAACTCTGAGCTTCAACATTTCAGTGATCTATGAAGTTGCTTCCAGGTATTGCAGCTGGTGACCAAGGGCCCACACCTTCCTTATAAAAGTGATACCTGCTACATGCTCTGTGAAAATCTTGTGATTTTGGGAAAAGATGAAAAATTTTTGGAAAATTTTCCATTTAACAGGAAAAAAACTTAAATCTTTCTAGTTAGACTACCCAGTATTCCCAATTCTTAGACAGACTTAAACGAGACCCCATCACTATTCGGACTGTGCTCAGAGCTGAATTTCACACTAAGGTTCCCTTTCAGTCTTAAGCTAAGCTCCTCTTAAAGAATTGCCACACCGTCTTTCACTTAAGGATGTGGGATGTGGTTTTTAATAACCTGCACATAGTGGTCACCAGCGAAAATCTACTAAATTGAAAGTGTAGTTGCAGCAGAGGGGTTCACATCTGTGCTTAATTAACCACATCACTCGGACTCATTGTGGTTGTCTGCATTAACTCTGCAATGGAAAGCATCCTCAAGCAAAAAAAAACTAAAATGAGATATCACCAAGTCAATGTCAGGTGCTTCAAGATGAACTCCTATGTTGAAGAAGGAAGGGGAAAAAACCAACCCACCATTCATTTAATAACGGTTATGCACTAAGGAAATTGAGCTTGTTCTCTGGCAAACTTTGTGGAAACTTTATCACAGAAGTACCAAAAGGTGAAATGAAAAATGAATGAGGGCAATTTTCTAAGGAGAATGGAAGAGTTCTACAGTTCGCTGTAAGGCTCAAGGTCAGCCAGCTGCATTAACCTAGGCGTACAGCACTGCCACTGATGAGGTGGACCATAATGTATGCCGAGGTTAAACTTTGCTGCCATAAGGAGAGATGTAAAGATGCTGACCCCTGCTATTTCGTACTGAGCAAGCGTGGGTTTATCAGGGAGCCAAAAGCCCTTTTCTGAAGCCAAACAGTACATACACCATAGAGGATCCTGTAATCCGCTGTGCAGATCCTTGCACGTAACCTGCTGTGCAGGTACTTTATGGCTTCATCTGGCACAGCTAAATGTCACTGATGCCAACATTTGAACCCACAGGAGCTAGTCTGAGTCACAAGTAATTTCAAACTGAGTTGTTGAAGGCTTTATCTTTTAGAAATAATGGGCATCAGAATATAGAAAGTAATTTCTGCTTTCAGCCAAATTGTTTGCTAAACAACAGAGTGAAACACAAATGTATCCAATGAAATCAGCAGCAATTGTGCATTCTTTGGGCCTTATTTATGAAGGAGAATTGAAACCTAGCCTGAGATTTGCATGAGTTGTACATACCATTTTGAACACTTTCTGTAAATACTAATTCATAAATTGGGATTGGAGTAGTGTGTTATGTGCTAGTCTTTTGCTTGGGGGGATTTAATCCCAGTTTGCATGTACATGCTTCTAATGCTAATTAATTTAGACTTAATTTATGACAAGGAGCATACCAAGAAATGAACAGAAATAATCTAAGGGACTTGCACTAAGAACACTTGTAAATTATGACAGGGATATGCATTACTTTATCTGTTGCAGACTTGTAAGTAAAATCATGTAATTTTAGTTCTGTGACAGCAGTGAGTCAACAATAATGGGTACATCATACTTACCTAGTGTTGTTTTTCTTCATCACACTTAACAGTATGGAGGATTTACTTTGAAAAGCAAGGGCTGAGGATATCTACATTCCTTCTTTCATCAGCTACTTTATGGATATAGCCCACAGTTTGGGACAATCTGTAATGCTCTCCATTGTATCCCCTACAATACCGCTTTCCAAAGCAGTCTCAGTCCTATTTGGAAGTATCTTTTGTTTTTAATTGAAATAACAGTTTTGAAATGATAGTAAAATAAAGGAATAAACCACTGCCCTCTAGAAGCCTCTCTACTGAATGCTGCATTGGTAGATGATTTTGTACCTTTTAAGTGCCACCTCCTTATGAATGGTTAGCTGTGACTGACACAGTGCGAGTGTTGAGATAATTATCCATAATGAAATCCTTCTTCACACTGAACAGCAGTGGGTTTTTCTTTTGAAGTTGTTAATGCTTATTAATGTTACAGCAAAGTTTGATACTGCGTCCATGTGAAAACATAATTATATATAAAAATCATTTCATGCTTTTGGACTAGAACTTACTTTGCAGAACGCCTGCCTGAGCTGATTCTAGTGATCTACCATTCTGTTAAACAGCTGAGTTTCATCCAGAGACATTTAGAGCTAAAATAATGCATTTTCATAATAAGGCATAGGAGAGCTGCTATAGCTCATGGCTATGATGGATTCGTAACGTCTGGGGGATGGATATAGAGTGGGCTATCTCAGATTTGCCAGTTAAGGGAGTGCAAGGTTTTCTGGCCTAGGTTTTGCCATCCCATCCCATTTCTTGGGACATTCAGGCTGTGTACACCTCTTGTATCACTTGATGGCTTTTGTTCCATGGACCTGAGTGTGGGGCAATTTATAGGAAGGAACAAAATCACAGTTCTCATTCCATCAAACCAACATGTTTTGAAGCACTGTATGTCTCTGGAGTTGAGGGAAAATATCTGCTCACCTAACCTTGGCATGAGGCTGATGAGGAGAGCTTTGTACATCCTTGCATGTCTTCTACATCTGGGGAGGGGAACATGCAGTCCGACCCCAAATATCTGCAACAAATCCCTTTTGATTTTTCTGAAGATTAAACAAGAACTTGATAGTGACGTGTTGTAATTCAAAAGGAAATTAAAGCTATTGGATTGATTCCTTGCACTTGTTAAATAAGTAGCATGTCGAAGCTACTAGCATGCAATAAATGCAGTTGCAAACTACCAGTAATTCAGAACTGCCTCTGGAAGATACATTTTCATAACCCATTCACACATGCTGGTTTACTACATGGTTGCTGCTTAATTGTGCTTTTTTAGGCAACTAGGCAGTTACATAATTCCCAGGTAACATCGTAGCCCCAAATACCGTTTACTTCAGCTGCACCAAGATTTTACTTCCTCTTTTCATCCATGATGGAAGTTTATTCGCAACATGAAAAACGTCACCTGTGTCACACAGAACTTGTAATGCCGCTCTCGCAGGATGGGCTGGGTGGCAGCACCAAGTGAGGTCGAGGGATGGATGCACTCTGTGCCCTGATCCATCTTGGTAACTCCGCGGTCTGCTGGAGAGCCACGATAGAATTACATCCTGGATGCTTGGCCTCTGATTCACCCCCTCGGGACAAATCTTTACTGGAAGTGAAGCTTGGATCAGGCCTGTGAAAGCTGATAGTGCGTCAGGGTTCACCTACAATAGAGGTCTCATGTGGAGATGTGGCGGTTCCTTTTCTGAAGCTGTCCTCTTCTTTTATTAATAGGGTGACGTGCTCATATTCACTTATATATCTCATAAACCTCAAACTATAATGACTTGTCTTATGAAGAGTTCATAATTCAGCGTCTAATGTTCTTGTACGTAACTCAAAGCCTCTGCCATTTCTGACTTGTGAGAAAATGATAGGCCAAACTAAGCAACTCATTCTTTGCAGTAAAATGAGAGTGTACTAATTATTTATCAGTATCTTACCCTTAATTTGGCTGAAGAAAGACCTGATTTAATAACACAAAACAGAGCTGTGTAGATAATAATAACCATTATAGTGAAAAAGGTTCCACCCAGATGTAAGTGATAAGTCAGTTTTATATGACAGCAAAGCAGCAAATGCATGAATAGATTCCTGAAGCAGTACTTACATATATGTATATATTTCCTCCTACTCACTGCCTCCTACAATGTTTATCTTAAATCAAGCTTTCAGAATCTATTTTAAAAAACACAGCATTTATATGAACAAGGACTCTGTTTTGCTTGGTCTCTTCTAGGGCTTCCAGAGGGAGACTTTTGAAAATCAGAGAGTTTTTGAGGTGGGCTGGGTTATTCTCTCTGTGGATACCTAAAAGCACAGCTGGAATATCAGATGTGTGGTTTTCACACTACAGCCTCCGTAACCTCTGAGCATCCCATATCAAGTCCTGGGGCAGGGGATGAGTGCAGGATGGTGCCTCATGGGTGAAAGCGGATGGGGAAGGGACCTTCCAGGGGCACTGCTGCCCAGAAGTGTCTTGAACCAGACGGACTCTGGGCCATTCCTGCAGTAGCTTTTATCTGGGTCAAGATGGAAACAGCTTCAGGGCATCTTAGCTCCCTTTCCCTGTATTGCAGAGTTTCCCTTCTGCTTTGCTGAGCCTCGGCACAATACTCGCCGTCTTGCAAACTAATTATAATACACCACTAAGCCCAGACAGTAATTGGGAAGGAAGGATTTAAGTGTTTTGACATGTTGAGTCTCTACCGAAATTGCTGCATCTAGAGTTTAACTTTCAGAAGCGCAAGGCATGCACAACTTCTGAAGTGAGAGATGACATGTGCATAGAAATCAGGCACTAAAGCCACAGATTTCCTTTACTTAATAATTACAGCGGGATTTGTCTGACCATTATAATGTCTTTATCTGAGCTTGTTAACCCTGGGCTCCCTTTATTACCAGTGGAAAAAAGTAGGCACTTCTAGGACATGTTTTTTCATTCTAAAATAGACATCTAAATAGGTCGCATGCATCACATCTCGTAAGTGCTGGTATCTTGAATGCTGCTTTTATTTCAACATTTTGGTTTAGCATTAGCGGTATTACCTCTATACTGTTCTCATAGCTGGCAGTATTTTCTCTTCCAGAGCTCATATGTATGCTCCTGTGATATAAATTCTTCAAAGCACTTGCGTATATCAAAACTGTTTTCTGTGGGGCTGGAGCTACAGGTAACCTCAGTCAAGATGACCCACTTCCCATTGTTTCCAGGAACCCCCATTAAAGGGAAATTATGTTGTCACATGAGGTGCTAAAGCAAAACCATTTTTCAGCAAAAACAAAAGCTTATAATCATATAGTTGATAATATATTATTTAAGGATGCATTTTAGAGATATGGTGAACTACAGTTATGTTTCTGGCAGACTTTTATAACTGTAATATATAATTACAGTGCAATGATTCTTTTTGCCATATGTAAGCACACTTAGCCCATGTCCTTGGAAGTTTGCCGGTAGGCCTAAGAATAATTATACTATAAATGTTTGGTAATTAATATGCCAAGTCCAAAAATTACACGTAAAAAATTTGAAATCAAAGTAGTAATAACACTTAATTCTCTTATAGTTAACCTTCCAGTTATTTGAATGAGTGCTAATTAGATCTAAAAACCATAAGCACACTTTTACACTAATTATAATGTTGATTATGTTGTAATTACAGTTGCAACAGCATAATGAGATTTAGTTGTTAACCATTTCAGTGCTTCATGGAGTGCACGCGAAACAGCTGTTGTGGGAAATTCCCGTAGAATTGCCCGAAGAGGCAGAGCTGCTGCTACTGCTCTGGATCCATGTCAAATGCCTAGGGGTCACGGGAGAGAATTAAAGATCATCGCGAAAGCACACAGCTAAGAGCACTTTCAGGAAAGGCGAGTGTTTGATCATGTCAAAACCGTACCCAAAAGGCCTCTCTATATCAGAAGGAGAAGGTAAAGCTGCTCATGTCTGGCGGTGCGAGCCACAAACAGCCTGCGAGCCGGAGCTTCGGCGGTCCCGAAACAGGAGCAGCAGACAGGGAGGGCAGAGGTGCAGGAGGGTCTTCCCCAGGGCGGGAGGGCACGAAGTCCCTCGGGGCAATGATGGCAGTGAGGAGGAGGTCCCACCCGACCTCTTTGCCTTTGTCCCCTCTCCCCTGCTGTGCCAGCACTCCTTTCCTCCATGCCTTTTAGCTGTGTCAGGCCTTTCTATCATGTGTCACCTCTCGCTTAGGGTTGCTGTGTGGTGACCTCTGAGTCACGCGAGGAATGCAGGGCGAAGGAAGGGAGTATAGAGGATGACAGTACGTCAACAGCAGGCTGAAGCCCTTGAAAGTTTTCTTCTGAACTCCACCCCAGCGTATCATCACTCTCCCGCCCCCCCCCACAACCAGCACCCCGCTGGACACGCTGAGAAATAGTTATGGGACCCAAACTTTTTATTTTCCCAGGGCCCTGAAGCTCTTCGTTCTCCTGCGTAACCCCATTCCCGTTCCTCTGCTCCCGAACTCTACCAGGAGTGGTGGCACCACAGGTGCTTTTCTCACCTAAGAGTGTTCAGTTTTGGCTTCTGTACCACTTTGTACCACGCACAGGGGTTTTCGCTGAGGCAGGGCTCTGCTTTCTGCATGCTCCTTGCACTGATGCAACAGCCAATGCACAGGGTGAAGAAATTTGGCTTTTTTTTCCCCTTACCATTCCTGGCAATAACAATATTAGGATTTCGAACAGCTAGAAGCAGGAAAAACACCCTTCAGAAAAGAAGGAAAAAACATCACTGTTGCTTCAAGCAATGAAACCAGCCTGCTGCAGACCTTCCCTCTTCCCCTGTCACTGGTGCTCCCAGCCAAAGAACAAGGGAGGGAACAACAGAAATGCTGAAAATGGGGAAGAGCAGAATTATTTGCTCAGAGGCTGATCCTGCTGTAGGTACCAGGACCTTGTCTCCTCCCCTGTGAGTTAACCCCACCCTCTTTTTTTATGCTCTGGGCTATTTTGGGCAGGCAGTGAGAACTGCAGCTCTGACAGATGAGGATACTGTACCAGAGCACAGCAGCACTTGTTGCTCTGAAGAACTACACAGCCGTAACAGGGACTGCTGCTCTGCTGCCTGCTTTTTTTTTTTATGATTATTATTTATTTATTAACCTGCAAACTTGTTTTCTCTGCTGGTTTTGAGCTTTGTCGTTATGAATGATGTTTTAAAAGCTTGGTGAGAGCTGTTCGGAAGGGAAACCTACCCACTGTGCAGTTGTAACCTCCTTTTGCTACTTAATAGTGGGAGATCAGCTGGTAGTCTTGGGGGTGAAAAATGACAGACTCTGTTCCTGCTAATGGGGAAGGAAAGGACCCTGAAATTGAGCTCTTTGTGAAGGTAAGTTGCACTGTGAACTGGACACTGGTGAGACTCTCGGATCAGCTCGGCTTCTATTGAATAATCAAACTTTAATTTTCTGGCGCTGAGCAGAAGCGGTGCTTTGACAGCCTGTTATCTCTTGCACACACATTCACACTGCTTTCTTCTTCGTGACATTAGGATTAGGTAATGTTGTGGAGGGAGAGTCAGGGTTCCTGTGTTTTATTGTTATTTCTCTCCCTGTGAGTTTGTCCTGTTATTCTTAGCCTGCTGCCTGCAATGTACTGTGTCCTAACTTCAGAGTTTAGGCTTTAGAATTCAGGGTTTTCTATAAGAATCCTGACTTGCTTCTCTGTTTTTGGGAAGAGAGCATGAAGAGCTGAGGGGTACCATTATTGGTACCTTGGCAGAGGCTGTCAGGTCTGAAATGCTAGCGGATCATAAAACAAAAAGGACTGAGATAAGCTGGCAGTCTTCTGATTATTTCCTGCAATACTTTTATTTTTCTAAAAAAATGAAAACTAAATCAGTTTTTACTCTCAGTTTCCTCAGCCTGAAGCTCATTCTGATTTTATACAAGTGTAACTGAGAACAGAAACTGATTTAATGAAAATATAGAAAAATAAGTACACCTGTTATATGGTAGGATTTCAAAATGTTTCAAACTGGGTACGTCTCTTGGTCTTGGGCTATGAAAATCTGACCATTAAAATTAGTGGCACACTTCAAACCCATTACACATTGAACCTTACTAACTGCAAACTTCATGCAAACTCTGTCCCAGTGAACAGCTCAGATTTTTTGATGTTCAGAGCATGTTTCAAAGCCTCTATGTACGTTGAGGCTAAAATCCACTATGCCCATATAAAATGCAGGTGTTTGGTCTTGCTGAGCCTAAACCATCACTGTAAATCAGTAGGATTATTATTAATATGTGGGAGTTATATCAGGCCCATTGCAAACAGAGTACTGAATGATTGGGAAAGCAAATTCCAACCCCTCCTTTCTGTCAAGTTGAGGGTATATCACTGCTTTGTACTCCCTAATGGGTACTTTGGGCTGTAGGTTGAAATGTCAGCCACCATCCATGATGTGTATACATGGCTTCTTCACACATCCTCTAAAACCCGTCAATTCATGTGCAGCCTTTCTCATCAAGCCAGCAACAACGTCTTTCTCCCTAGCAAACTGATTTTACAAGAAGTCCTGGTTCATAACTGCCTAGTAGGCCTTAATGTATTAAAAGGGACCTGCGTGTGTCCATACATCCCGATACCTTTCCTCTACAAGTTGTTTCTACCAAAGTGAGTTTAATGGAGATGTTTGTGGGCTAAAAAATAGGTTAATGGGATTTTTGGGCACTCTGTCATCAGAAATGTATTCTGAAATGCAAACCTTTAACTGGTGGTTTGTTTTAGTGCCCACACTATTTTATTGAGGCTGATACTACGGATGTTTGTGATATATGGTCCTTTGACTGCATCAGCTGTTAAAGTGAAGGTCATTGCCCAGATTCATTGTGTGAAGTTCTGGATCTGTAAGTTACTGGAAAAAATTTGCACTGCGTTCAATTCGGCCATGCCATCATTTGAAGATTTATAACTCCAGAAAGAACATTTTTAGTAATGTGACTTCCTGCATAATGCATGTTACAGAATTGCATAGACACTCTCACATAAAACTCATAATTTGCAGAGCTGGAGTAAAAGAATTAATTGGTGTCTGCCTGGAGACTTTCCATTTAGGTTGAAAAATTGCAATTCCTGATATTTTGGAAAGGTGCCATTAATGTAATTAAAAGTCTAAAAAGTTGTCTAGTAAAGCATATAACCAGAGTATTAAATTATACATCTCAGAAGTTGAAAAATAAGTAAGAGAAGAACATCCAAGCAAGGGAGGAACTAAAAGTTGAAAAATAGGAGCATATAAGAGAAATATGAACAGGTGAAAACTTGCCAGAGCGTGAAATTTAAAAGAGTAGCATATTAGTAAGGGGAGAAAAACAGGAAGGCTGATCCAGGAGAAAGTCTGCAAAGGACAAGGCACTTGCTCAGTCTGTTTTAAAACTGGAAAGAAGAACTGAAAGGTGGCAACTTGTGGATGAGTATGTGATGCTGGGACAAGTGGCAAATCTAAATATACTGGCCCACACTTGAGGCAAGTTCCAGTAATGGGAGATGTTGGGGTCAATGAGCATTTCATCCTTTGGTTTTTGTGGCACTAATATTTCCCTTGAAAAAAGTTCTGCCCTGCATCCTCGAATGAACACAGAGCCAGAAAACACACAGAGATCAGTAAGAAAAATGCAGGGCAGTAGACACGGCCTGGAGAAAACTCTATCTTCTACAAGCCCAAATAAACCAGAAAGGGCTGTTTTTCCCCAGCCATAGAGTCTCTAATAAAAGCAGTTCCTGTCTCAGGTTAAAAAAAGAAAGGTGTTACACAATTGCTCTATTTCCCTTTTTATTTAACAACCAGGAGAGCAGGAGCCTTAGAAAGACAAGCAGCGAGGTGACTGTAGACAAAAGAGCCGTGCTGTAACCTAACGCAGGTCAGCTACCATCTCCTGAGCTGTGCAGGTCAAGCGGTTATCACACCTGGTGGCTACCGTCCCCCTCGATTTTACTCTTTTTCTAATGGTGCCCTAACCTGGATCTGTGAGACTTTTTTTTTTTTTTTTTTTTTTTTGGTGAACGAGTGTTTGTTCTTGCAAGGTGCTTGATTGAGAGATCTGGGGCAGGACAGGAGCAGAGTGACGATGAGAACGGGCAGAGCCGAGGAGCGGTGAGGTCCGCCGGGGAGGTGGTGCCGCCTTAATCGGAGCTGCAGTTTGTGTAAGCAGGCCTTTTGTGAACGCTGAAACTCTCCAGCAGCAGTCCCCTCTCTAAACTTGTTTGACAGGGAATTGGAAGAGGCTGCCAGAGAAAAAGGCTTGATACGCGGTAGTGCGAGACACTGGCAGCAGCAGCTCTGGGGAAGTGAGCATCGGGAGGTAGTGCTTGCTTTGTGCTTAACCCGGCTTGTTGTAGCACAGGTTAATTTTAATTCTTTGTGTGCCGGAGGAGCAAAGTGCTTCTGTATAAATGACACCCTGATGGAAGGTATATTTAGCTTTTTCTGGCAGTCTTGCACCTGTGACTAAACTGAATGGTGCTCTTCTTACATACAGACTATTAAAATACACACGGGAGGATCACAAAACCGTTCTGGTTTCTTTCTGTTTGCAGTGGAAACGGGTGTTTGGATGTACATTCCTTGCATTTCAGAATTAGAGTAGTGCCTAATATCCAGAAAGTTAATTTGAAGGGAGATATATTGTAAACATGGAAAACAAAGCATGATACAAATAAGACTTGAGAGTACAGCTGTCTATTTGCATTGGTCAGGATGAGTGCAGTCTAGAAAGCAAACAAACCACAGGAATGGTCCAAAGTACATTTCATTTTAAAAATCTTCCTGCTTTAGAAACACTCTATAGTGAGATATATGTTAATCCATATTTCTGACAATCAAAAGATGGTGGTATCATCGTGGTAGTAGGAGAATGAGTAGTGAGCTGGCAGACAGTCATTTCTGCAAGGAGTCATCGTTGTGGTATTGAGTAATTAACATTCAGGATACGTTCATCAGCTCAGGTGTGCAAGAGCTTTTGCTTAAAAGGCGTAAGGCTTTACTTCACAAAGTGTTCAACTGCAGTCACACTGAACACCCATCTAGAGAAAACATGAAGGTGCTTGCAAGTGCAAAAAGCAAGAGGGATCGCTCAAAGGCCTTGATCTTCCACACTCACTGATTCAGACATCGAACGTATTCCCGTCTGCCAGCTGAAGACTTAAAGGCGTAAAACGCACTGAACGCCCTCAGCCTGTGCCTCCCGTTAGGAGCTGAGTGTTGTGCACGACCAGGCACCGTGATGGTGTGTTTGCCATGTCTCGGGTCTACGGTACCAGCCAAAGAATGGTTCAAGGACTGACAGCACTGAAGTATTTGTAGGGCCCCTTACGGTCATTTCTTGTTCGAGGATTATCACAAAGAGAAGAGCTTAGTCCTGGTATGCTCACAGTCTCCTGGAGCAGCAAACACACGTACAAGGAACCTGCGAGCCTTTTGTCATCTCCGACGGTTTCATTTCGGGGAGTTTTAGCTGTCTGTTAGGAGTGTGTTTGAAAGCGATGGCAACATTTGGCACCGAAATTTCTATCCCTGAATGAATCAGTCAGTCAGAGAGCCTGGGTGCCCAGGACAAAGCAGTCATCCTGCTGATTTAGTGTGCTCTGTCAAAAGCCCAGGAGTCACTGCTCCCGGGAGGGTGTTGCTGCCCCTCTCCTCTCCGTTGGACACAATTATCCCAGAAATCATCCCAGGGAGGTGCAAGATTTTTATGCACTCTGAAGTTTCTTCTTGTGCATTTTCTGATTTTGTGTTTGTTTTTTCTTTTTAAGTTGTCTCTGCTGAAAGGTGATTTCAGACTAAGCCTGGTTTGGATTTTGGTGAACTGCTGCAATGTAGCCTTAAAGGAAGATATAAATGTTACTCCTGGTACAAACAGTCATTCCCCACTATTGAGGCTTTCGTAGTTGTAACATAAGAGTCACTCTGATAAGAAAACTGATTTCAGTTTCAGAATTTCAGGATTATCAAAACCAATAATGGCTTTACAAACTGGGAGAGAAAACTTGACAGGAACATTTTAATCCATTATAAGAATACAGGCTCTGTAATTCATTTGATTTGTAGGCTGCCCTCGAGTAGTGTTTTGATGATGAGTAGAAATCACAATCGGATCTGGAAGGTACAAAGTTCATTTCCATTTCTTGAGAAGTAGGGGTATTTTACTGGGTATTATGAACTCAGCTTTTGGCTTCCATACAAAATCATTCCTATGTTCAGTGAAACTTTCTAGGTAGAGAGGAAATAATAAAGAGAGAAAAACAAAAGGAAGAATAATGATACTGAAACATCTGGTTCAACCTGTCTGGTGCTCCAAGACCGACAATAACATTTTTTTGGATCCTTGGTCATGAGGTTGGCCAAGCCTTTCACATTTTGAGAGAGACGTAGCCACCCTACAAAGCAGAAACATATAGTGCCTGCAGTCTCTGCCAATTTTCAGCTGTCACCCTGGAAGTGCTGTGAGCATTGGGGCTTCTTAGGATCTTGCATTTTTCACCTGTTCAGAGCTGTTGAGCAGATGGTGGGCACCACAGTTCATGTATCTTCCAAATCTCTTTTGGTGAGGCAGTGTATGATCAGCATCCTAAGTCTCCTCTTCTAGTGTACTGGCCCTTGTGTGTTAATATTAAGGTTACCAAATTTACAAGGGTTACCGGTAGTCTGGACACCAGCATATATACCGGGAGGAAGATAGTTTTACTAGGTTTGTTTAAACACTTATAAACGTGTTTCATAAGCTCCATGCAGGGGGACTCCGGTATTTCAGTGTAATTCTGGTTTGGTTCCTATCTTGCTCAGATCTTTTCAAATCAGGACTGACTGGGTTGAAGCCCATAGAGTTTATATATATATATGTATATATATAATGAGCACAAGAAGAGAGCCAGGCCTCCTAAATTTGAATCACAAATTAATACTAACTCCATACAGACCCAGTTAAATCAAGGAAATACTGCCTGGACTGATAGTTACTTATCTGGTCTTTTTATTAAGCATTTTCAATAAAATAATAAAAAGAACAGTCAAGGGGAAAACATCCATCTTGGCAAGATGTAGTTTTGCTTTAATCTTATGTTGTTAAAAGAAAATAATTCAATAAATTAACAAATAGCTGCCTAGCAAATGTTTTAAAATCACAAGCTGCTTGTTTTGCCTTGTGATGAAGAAAACCAATACTTTAAAGAAGCTTTAGCCAGAGTTATACAACCCAGAGTCTGTATGTCTGTGTGTCTGTTTTCTCTCTGAGCATTTGCAGATTTTGTTTTGCGTCAAGACAAGTGCCTCATTGGTGGGAATATGAGAGGTGGACAGTGAATAGTTTAAGCAGGCCAAATTTATAAAAGGACTTGGCAGGGTTGTAATCACTATCCCTGCCACCTTGATCTTAGTCTGGAATGCTTTTAGGATTGCTTGGAAAACTGGATCTCCAATTAAGAAGCGATTTTCAGCTATGTCTCCTTCTGCCTGAGTTCACGTTCTAATCATTAGTTTATGGCTAAAGGTGAATGACAGCCTTATCTGGCATGGTTTGGTTTTTCCCCTCATATAAATGGCTGTGACAACTTGCTTTTTATTGAACTTGATGGCATCAATATATATGTTAATTGTCATCAGAACATCTGATTAAAATGAAACATATTCAAATGCTTTGTTGAATATGCATAACTTTATTTCCTTAAATGCCTTTATAAATTGGATCCATAATTTGAATGGATAAGTCTTCAGAAACATTCAGCATTGGTCATATTGCATGGCCATGAAAGCCAGTCAGGTTTGTACTGCTGAGTTCAGTGGCAGTAGAGTTAGGCTAGCTTAAGTGTATTTGAGATCTTCTGTAAACTCCACCTACTAACTCCTTCCTTTATTCCTGCTTTTCTGAGCCGCAGAGTCAAATCAGGTAAATACAGTGTTTTAATTCTACCATGAAGAACTGGTGATATTCGTAATTATTATTGCTTGTAGTTAGAAATAGCCACTGGTATGCTTTGGATGCTCTACGTTTAGCTGTAGATTGTTCTTTTTCCATCTCCGGCAGCACGTGTCGCGTCAGGCTCACGGGTTGTTGTGTCATGGTTCAGCGATGACAGCGGAGCTCCAGTAAGTGTCCCCAGGAAACTTTTATTGGCAATATATAACTCTGCTGCAGTTATTCAGAACAGCAAATGTCACAGAGATCATTTGACATAACATCCCAAAAATATACAGGGATCCTTTCCAAGACGGCCAGGAGGAAGTAAGTCTGCCTGTGCTCCAGAGTTTAATGTTAGTATCAGTTCATCTGGCTATATCAAATATATTTTGATGGAGGGCTGTGTAAGGATTGTTTAGGATAACATACTGATCATTACAGCAACAATATTACTTAGTTCTTGTATGACACATAATTCTTCAAAATCTGGCAGATACCAGCAAAATAACCCCAGCAATGCTGCAAATAGGTAACATAAACACTAGTATTTCCATTTTGCAGCTAAGAGCTCTGGTAGAAGATTTTTCAAATTACTCTTTTTTAACAGAGTCAGACGGATGTTAAAGGGCTGTGAGTTTGTGTGTTAGTTTTATACATGAATAACAGAAGGTTTCAATGATACTTTTTTTTTTTCCCCCCACAAAGGCTGACTGGAAGTCGTAGGGAGAATCATTTGGAATAAGGAAGGTTTGGTTTTGTGCTGGATTCATACTGGATTCAAATCTATAAATCTTACGTGAACTAGGAAATCGGAGCAGGTATCTAAAGTGCTATAGTAGGTACTTTGAAAATAGCTTGAAGCAGTTGGTTTGACACAGTAAAGTTTAACATGATCAAAGTCCAGAACAGATCCTCATTCCCTGTCCTTCCTTGCTCCTTGCTCTCCCCATTTGTTTGCACTTCTGTATTGCTGACATGCAGTAAAACTCATCTAGATGCGATAACAGTAATATATATGTACATCTGGAGCTATGAGTTAAAAAAATCTTTGATTTTTGTAGGTCTGATGAGTTTAATCAGCATCATGTATTCCTGGCATGATTTTTATATCAGACCTAAGAGTTGGAAATTATTACAGTGGAACAAAAGTAATTCAAAATGTATTCACCTGTGTTTTGAAGATCCAAAGCCATTAATTTTATCTAATAATACCTAAGGGTAGAACTTTCTGTAACTGATTACATTTACAGCACGTCATTGCTGTTTGCTACGCAACTTGATTGCAAGTTCACACATAAATGTAGAACGGGTCCATAGGATGTTTTCTCTGACTCTGTTAAATGATTCTTTGTAAACGAGTATTATTCTGTCCCTCACAATAATAATTCCATAACTTACCTTTTAGAGTGTTTATGATTTTACCCTTCATAAGTATCATTTTTTAAAGGTGGTGTTCACTGGCTGAAGTGGATCTTCCATGATAGAACACAGATTCCTCTTTGATTCAGTGACTCTGGTGCGCTGCAGAAATCACATGGCTACAGTGTCATAAGAGAAGATGTGCTCAGAAAAGAGACTGGGACACGAAGCACCTGAGATACCATTCTGTAACACCATAGCAAAGTTTTGCCATGTTAAAATGGCACCAGTCAAAATGCAAATCAACATTTTTTTTTTACCTTCCATTCTATGAACAAATCATTGTTTCAGCACTGTATCTTAATACAAAGCAACAGCAACAGCTCCCACCAGCTGTAAACTCTGATTTTCATTATTTTTTGTCCAGCTCTAATCAAACTATGAAAAGGTCCTGCCGTGCAAATTTTGCAATGTGTTAAGCTCAGTAAAATTACTAGATTTCTACGCAAATTCTTGGGAGGCTTTTTTTACTTTTTTGCTTTTCTGCCTCCTTCAGCAACCCAAGGCAAATTATTCAGGCTCTCCTTACCTTGATAAAATGCTGATACCACTCCCTTTCCACCACATGTGGACACATCGTGGGAGCAGGGAACATTCTTCACCCTTATCCCAGCACAGCATCCTGAACACCACTTAAAATAGAAGAGAAATACACAATGGGATGAGGTCTCTGATGTAGAACTGTCTCCTGACAAAGTATATCGAAATTCTTGACTTCTTGGACATAAAAGAAATGAAACCAGAGGAAATTGGACATTTGTCTGCTCTCAGGTACAGGCTGTTGGGTGCTTTATTAAGTGTCTGGACATGAGCTGGCTCTAGCCCAGAGTTTGTGCAGCCGTGTTAGCACCGCACTGGGCCCAGCCAGGTCGTGGGGCGGTGGGGAGCTCAGTTTGAGCTGCCTCCCACAGCAGTTGAGCCAAAACTCCTCTCTGCTGGCACCCTGCCCACTCTTTCCTGCCTTCCTTTTTCCTTCTTAGGGTCTTGTATCTTCTGTAGTACCTTCTTTTTCAACTTCACTGTTTTTATTGCTTGCTCTTATATGCATTCAGGCTCATAAATTTGTACCGGTGTCCTAATCTCCATGACTTTTATGTTGGTCTCCAGGGTACCCTGGTTCAACTTCTGCCTAAGAGGTATTGTATATCTGGAGCTTGGGTGCTTCTCCAGTTTTCTTCCCATGCACCTGATTGCCAAAAGACACTGAAATATCTCCTTTATATGTATTTCTGGCAACTCTGCATAAAACTGAGATAAAGCACTAATTGAAATGTATTTCAGGAGGGTTGTGTTGTAATAACTTATTAATGCCTCTGTAGGACAGTAGGAGTCGAACCTATCCCTGCTATAGCTACTTTGGCATAAATGTCATTATATTAAGGATGAAGTTGCTCAGACAGTGATAGTTTGCTCTTCTAAATCATCATTCTTGATAGTCGCTAATTTTGTGTGCAGAGCAGATGACAGAAGCCCATGGCATTCACCTGTGGGTGCCTGATGTAAAACGTAATAACAGTGTTCAAAGCCTAATATTCAAGGCCAAAGCTGATTTTAATTTACTTTAAATTCTATAAAACTTGAATTTGACATATTTAAAACTTGCAAAGATTATATATGGGAATAGTGATTTTTTTTCTCCTCCTTATGTAAGTTGGGCTGTAAAATAGCCATTTCTTGACTATTTTTGTTGCTTCTCTTGCATTTGTTGGTTTCCTCTGGACTAAGAAAAAAATATCATGACTCAGTTTGCCATTTACTAATATTTCAGGTGTTAATACCTGTTCAGGATACTGGGAATGGAGTTTACACACAGAGGAAGTTCACTTGATTTAGGTATGGCTTTAGTTTCCCTTTCTGTTAACCATGAAGATGCCAAAGCAGATATAAAATTTTCTAACTTCTGCTGCTAATAAAGACATAGAAGTATAATGCTTTACTGTTTGGAAAAGGGCTAATCACCTCCAAAGAGTGTGTGCTGCTGCAGGCTAGCAGTGGAGTTCAAAGTATGATGAGCTAATCCATGGAGATGTATGCTCCATCTCAAAAACCATTTGACAGCTAAGGTCAGCAACTGTCTGCAATTTAGAAAAGATATTTTAGCATAGGTTTTAAATGTTCAGCAGTTGTGGGGTTTTTTTGTTGTTTTTTTTTAAACACTTAGTAGTAAAACACAGGGTGATAATAGAAGATCCATAACCTGCCTAGATGCTGACAGCTATTAAGCATACTTAGACCCCAGTTCTGCAAGGGAGAACTGCTCCATGCTTTGGCAGTCGTCTCTGAACATGATTGTCTTTGCAAAACCCAGTCTCTGAGATAAAAAATACAAAGGCCTTTTTAGAGCAATTCTGAAGCACTTTACAGTCATGATCAGCACTTTATAGGTGCAGAAGCGGAGAAGTGGTGGCCCTGTGGAAAGAGGTCCAGCAAGAACACCACTCTGGTCCTGTGCTCCATCCTTTAGGCATAGCTCTTGTGCCTTTTGGTTTTTTGCACAGCACTTAGCACGACTAATTCAGTGTTCATGTGCCCCACCTGCTTCATAATTTGCGGTATTCCAATAATAAATACACAAATTATACTAATAACAACGATGCTTTTAAATTTTTTTTTCCTTTGCTATTATTAGGGAGGGGTCAAGGTTTAGATTATCTTTTGGCTGGCTATTTTAAATGCACACAAAGCTAATGTATGTTATGATATTGAAAGAAATGTAGAGAAGAATAATTTAAGGTTTAAAAAATACTTCAGATTGCCATCCTTAAGGCAGTCTTTCTCATTTAAGTAAAAGACCAAATGTCACTTGACTGCAATATTAAATGCATCTGTAGCGGGCTTTTTAATATAGCGGTAACAAGTATAACAAGACATACTAATAGTTAAGGTCAGATATAGTCAAGTTAGAAATAAGCTTAATAATAACTGTAAAGGTGATTAACCATTGGAATGACCCACCAAAGAAGTCATGCCCTTTCTTCTTCTGGTTCAGATCAGACTAGATATGCTGTAATGAAACATATAGTTTGAGTCAATAAAGCCATAAAATCTACAAACCAGGAAGGCATTGCAATGGAGGGTATCTTGGCAAACAAGAGCAGGGCTTGGTTCAAGTACAGAAGAAATCTTTGCCTTCTGTGTCTCAGATAACACAAACTTGGCCAAAGTCAGTCTGATAGAAACGATATTCAGAGGCTGCTTGCCTGTCTTAAAATACCTCTTTGTCTCCAGGATGTGATTAGTTCAGGTGGTGGTTAAATATGTGATTGCATATCTTTGTCTGGATATGCAAGGGCCAGACTTTGGAAGGGCCTTCAGAGGCTGAGCAGATGCTGGCTTGGCCAGGGCTCTGAACGCGGCGTCAGCGCGGGTCAGAGCCTGAGGCTGATGAAGAAAGAGCTAAGCTGGGAGACAGCAGAGACGCGTTCTCTTTCTGTCTGTCATTGTCTAAGCCACGCCACATCCCTGTGCCTTGGCTTCATTTTCTATGAAACATTTGCACCAACATTCATTTTCATATTTGTGTAGCCCAGTAGCTTCTCCAGCTAAAATTGCTTTCCTCCTTTTTCTTCTTACATAGAGGAACGACTGTAAAAGCTGCTCAAGCATTGTGGTTTAACTCCTTACAAAATACTGACTTAATGCTCAGGTCGGGCAGGTGCTTCTCCGTATCAGTTGCCAGGCTCGTCCACCCCATCACATTTCAACACCCAAATAAACATCCTGAACCTTGCCACCCACTGCAGATAGCTATTGTTTGGGTGCTGGTGCGTGTCTGTACCTGTGTATTGTCCGAAACAAGTGGAATTCAGAGAAACCGCCCCTGATGGATCATCGCTATTGTTGCCGGTGTTTTTCTAGATTGTGATTCGATTTGTGTGGGTCAACAGGCACGCTGCATTACTGCTTTCCTTTTGCTTTTAGCTGCTGAATGGGCAGCTTCAAACAGATACGAATGCATATCATGGGAGGAAATTATTTTCTTTCACTGCCCTGTGTTTTGTGATGAGCCATTGCTGCTGATTCAGTGTGCAACTGGAGACCTGTTTTGTTTGTTTATTTTATTTATAGTATTTTTCAAAAAGCTGTTCCTGGATGAAGAGGGGTAGAATCATGGAACATTCTTGCAGGTTATAGGATCTCTCAGAATGGCAGTTTTAGTTGTTTTTCTGTCCCCAGTTCTTTTAAATGTTCGGGACATACCAAGAAGATCCAGTGCTCTAAACTCCTTCATTATTAAGCCCTTTTTTCAGACATTTGGATCATTTTAATTTACTTTTTTTCTCTGTCTGTTGACTTGCCCATGCAGTTTTTGCCTTGATTTACTGAGTTGCCCTTTCTTGTATTGAGGTGTTCTAACTTTGAATTTTTGGGTTTTCTTTTTAAAGTCAATATATCTGAATCTCCCAGTTAAACTCTAGATCCAGTTCTAGAGCTGGGTCTTGTTTGAGGTTCAAAAATGATCTGTTGCTTCCTCTGCATTAAGCACACACCCTGCTCCAAGATGGAGCTGCAAGGATCTCCTCAGAGTGCATGAATATAATCTTTTGGGGTTTAGTTCATCTCCAAGTGTGCATTTCTCTAAACACCCCATAAGTCTTCCTTCTCACTAATCAGTCTGTAATAAAGGCAGATGAACATACACGCAGGAAGATTTGTTCCAGTCTGGAAGGATGTGACCGGGGGGGGGGAACTTAGAGGAAGCGCAGTCCCATTCCCCTGACAAAGAGACAAACTTTGAAATGTCAATTTTCTTTTCCAGGGGAAGGAAATGCCTCTCTCCCCTGACCTCAGCCACTGCTCCCACCCCCATCTGCACATGTGGCAGGGGCATAATTAGCCCCTGGACATCTCTTCCACTCTGGGCACCAAGGATTATTTTTTCAAGATTTATTTAAATATTTTATTTATTTAAATATTTTATTTATTTAGCATTTATTTATTTAAAGCTATATCCAGGACCTTTGAGAGTGAGTGCAAACAGTAGTAATCATGTTGTGCCATGCTGTCAGAAAGAGGGGTTTTGTGCTGACTGATGTTTAGCTCTGCATTGGAAGTGTGAATTTACAGGATTACTTTGTATTTGTCGTTTTTCAAGAAGCACTTGTGTGCTTGGCATTTCACAATAATAGAAAAAAATCTCCATTTCAGAGAGAATTATAAGTAAACATGACAAAATAGCTAATTCTTCAGAGCTTATTTAGGTACTTCAGTGAATTGGGCCTGGCTGTACACAAATGTATAGAAAATGTTCAGAAATTCTCTAGCCAAATGCTAGTTTCTCAATTACCTCATTAACCTGGACATTCCAATAAGCTTTTCTCGGTGGGTGCTTTGTATATGGAGTTCCAATGGCATTCTGCAGGTTGCGGTTGTCCAGGCTAACAGCTCTCTGACAGCCTGCAAATGGAAATGCTGCCTTCCCTGAGCAGGACCACAGGATAAAACAAAATGCTGCCAGAGAAACTTTGTAAACGAAGCAGGGGGTGAGATGACTCAGCCCTTCTCTAGATCTGATTGTTAGGCTCAATTACCTGTCTAAGATTATAGCACCAGAAAATCGTAAAGTGTGAATTATAATTGATTAACCATGCTGGGAAACAGATTAACCATGCCTCTTAACAGATTGCCCAACAAACTGTAAATATAAAATAAACCTGTAAGTATAAAATATAAAATAGTTTATATAAAATATAAAACTGCAAAGATAAAATATATATAAGTGATGTAGAAGACTAGAAAGTTTGTAGATTGACAGCATGAAGTCTGTGAAATCTGTGTCTAATCCATCTAGAATAAAATCTAGGTCCGAAGCATGAGCATGGCATAGGTTGTACGACGTGCTCCTGTCACAGCACAAAACCCAGCTCTATCAGCCCAAACCTGAGTGTTCAGATTAAACTGTAGTGACCTATTTTAGTGACCGTTAAGTGAACATTCTCCTGTAGAACAGACAGTAGGATCAAGAAGGTTCAGGTGATATTTTGTGTCTATTTGTTAAGCCTGAGGGGGAAAACTGTGAGAAAGTTCTTGTTTCTAAGAGTGTCAAACGGCAATTAGGTCTGCAGTGTTGCAGATAATGAAAGGGTCGTCATGCCAGAGGAAAGCAGAATAAAGATTTGACTTACAGAGTTTGGTTGGAGACTGTCTTCAGAGGAGAAGAAGGTGGCACCCTCTTATGAACTTAATGGGAAATGGGTGAGGGGATTTACAGGGCATGATCCCTGTGTCCCGCTCCATTTCCACCCTACCAAATGGGATTTGTTTAATTTGAATAAGGCAGCTGAGTGACAATGTCAGAGATGTGGAGCGGACAGTCAGGGGAAGGGACAGGAGGTGGGGGCAGATTTCGGTGGTGTTGTCACCGACTTGGTTGGTGAAGCCAGTGAACAGAGTATGTGGCTGAAGCACGAGGGGCATAAAATGAAAGTAAATCAAGAAAGTGATTATTGGGGGGGGGGGGGGAAGTGAGCAAGACACATTTGGGGAGAAAGTTACTGATTTCTTCTGAGACAGGTGTGATAGGAAAGAACAGGCTGGAGAAGAGTTTTGCTGCATGACCATGCTGGGGTCACTGCTGGTCTTCTTGGACGGTGGTCCACTTGGAGCATGAGAGGCCTGGGTGAAAGAGGGAATCAGGATTGATGAGAATATAAAAAAAAAGATGATACTGGGAATGGACAGCATGGTCAAGGATCCCAGAAGCAAGAGGACAGTAAGAGGTGAAGACGTACTAGAGAAATTGCAATCGCATAATTATGTACGATTTTGTGTAAAGGGAAGAAACGTAACTATTATTTTCATAAATAACATTGAATTAAACTTAATTAAGTTTGGGGTTTTTTATGCTGGATAACAGGATAAAATGAAATTAGAGGAAATTCAGTCTGAGCATCAAGTCGAAATGTGTTTTGAGAAAATTGTCAAAACTGTTTTCTATGGGAAGTTTGTAAAGCAGCATCACTGGAGCATTTCAAACTGACCCAAACAGTATAGACACAGAGATTTAAGAGATCATCCTGCACTGAGATGGCAAGTAGACAAGAAATGTGATCCAAACTCCACTCACTGATCCAACTATTTTTTCTATTCACAACATTTATCATACATTATTAGTTTCAGAACTCCATACTGTAAAGTACTAGTAAATTGTACTTCTACTAGTATACACACTTACTGAAAATATCTCAGTAGCTTTTGGAAAGCATCACTGCTTTTTCTTCTTGAGCATTTGATATTGAAAACGCAAATTGTTTTGCTTTTAGGTGAGTCACAAGGAATGTTTCCTTGCTGTTTGTGTACCTCTTAGACTCTTGTTTTTGTTGCGGGTATTTACATTTACAACTCAGAACTTGCTCTCTCTTTCTTGTTTAATGAAATACTCAGCGAAAGTTGCATTCCCTTCCTTTGTAGACGGCTATCAGAAAAGACTACCTTGTAGTGTAACACCCCCTTTAACAGCTAAATTTGACTGTATGTCTGTGTAAATGATGAGATGAACAAATACAGCAGTTTTGGCAGGTAAGAAAATATTAAAAAGTGAAAAAATATCCCCTGAACACTAAACTCTCTAAGTTGTTTATATTGCATTTGTATTCTCATGGCAGTAAGGCCTGGTCCGAATGCTGGTAATATCGTATTGATAAGTAATTCTTTTACTGAAGATATTGTGGGTTGCGTTGGGAAGTCATACCATGATGCAAACATCAAACCAAAGACTAGTTTTAGCCTACAATGTAGTGCTCCTTTGCAATGCAACTTGATCTGCTTTCAGAGAAAGTTGTAAACATTCATCGCATCTCGGGATGAAGCTTCTCTCATAGCCTCTGCAGCACCGTTAACTTTGGAGATACAAAAGGAGATAGAAAGACAAGTTCTGCCCACTGCAGGATAGCTCCTGACAGTTACTGATTGCTCTTTCATCCCATTTAAAGTCACCAATGAACAGTATTTTTATGATGTTAAATAAGATACAGAATGAGACCATGGAGGGCAGATTATGGCCTGTGCTGGGGTCAGCTGATGTGGTGCTAAATGCCCTTCTCAGCAGCACCCCACCATTCAGACCTTTATTTGCAATGCCTGCAAGTGACTCTCTCTTCTAATAGGGAAAATAAAGTCATGGAATTTCAATAAATAATTCAGCCCTGGATCTGATTTCAGGTTCAGCATTAACTTTCAGCACCTGGCTGCTGTTATTATTTGTTAGTCCGATACGCTGCTTAGAGGCATGGAAATTTGGCTGCAATTCATCAACATTTGCAGAATATACTATATGACCAGATTACTGTCCCTGGCTCAGAGATTTTTAAGAGGCATTCAAATTCCAGATGTGCACAGATTTAGTTCTTACGAGAAAAACTGCATGCAGGATTCTGGTACTGTAATGGGAACCTGAGCTCTGCATAGAGCTTGTTTTGGAGAAACGACTCCTTTATTTGCACCTGATCTCTACTAGAAACAGGAATAATTTAACTATAATTTGCATTGCCTGTGACACCTTTTGACAATGATCTATCTCTCATTTTATTTTCGGCAGCTTTCCTGGGGGAATGATTTTTTTACATCTCTAATTAGCTCTCAGGATATAGAATCATCAATATTTGAAACACTTATAATTGGTGCTTTGTGAATAGCAAAACCAGATTAATTTCCAGATTCTTTCTCCAGAGTCCATAAAACCACTTGTGGTTTTAATCACTTATTAGAAAGAAACTAGTGAATCCAAAGTATGACTCTGCTCTCACTGAAGTTGGTGGAATATTTGTCATCAGTGGGAATATTTTGTATGAAAATTGACTGTTAAGGAATTAGATCAAGTGTATTAGAGTATAATCCATTAATAGCTGTGGCACAAAAAGGCCAAAACCAGAATATGACCCTATAGGCATAAGCTTCCAAAATGTAGGAGCTGCATTCTATATATGCAGAGCATTAATAGCTATCCAGTATGAATATGTTGCAGGACAAGTTTATTTGTCTTAAAAAAGGATTTGTGGCTTTCTTGTTCAAAGTCCTTACCTCTTCCTATGAGATGCACCGTTGTATCCAGATAACCAAGCAGTAGCTGATGCTTAAGCATCTCTATTAACTTTTACTAAAATTGTGACGATTTTCTGACTACTGCTGTGGCCTGACTCCCCCAATCCTGTGACTAAGGTTCCTTCCAGCACTTAAACCCACATACAGAAATGCAGCTGATAGATAAGAAAAAAAATCTACATATATAAGTTATGGGGCAAGTTAGCTACCTTTAGCAGAATCCTACAAGTGGTATGTTTGTGGCCGACTTCCACGGGAGTGAGAACTTCACCCTGCAATGCAAACATACACCACTAGAGGGGATTTTACTACCACTCTATGTCTAGCATATGTCTATCCTGAAAACCCTTTCAAAACATATGTTCTAGTTCAACCACAAGACGTTGGCTACAGGCTGAGTGAAATCTATGGTTTGTATTACGCAAAAGGTCAGGAAAGATTATTATAATTGTCCCTTCTGGCCATTAAACCTATGAGTGAAATTCTGGTCCCGTCAAAGTCACGGGCAAAATTGCCATTGACTTCACTGGGGCCAGACTTCATCCTGTGCAGGTCAGAGGAAAGCAAAAGTCTGTGCCACCAAGCATCTAGCACTGACAGGAAGAACAACTTCATTGTCAAGGTCACTAATATCTACTGTTAGAAAGGATTTTTAAAACATCCTATGCACCTTCTCCGCTCTGCAGCAGGATGAAATAAATCGAGACCAGTTTTACCAACATTTTCTTTTGATTTCTTCAAAGCCTCCACTAATGCAGATTAGACAACCTCCTAAGAAAGCCTGCTTTGTGTTTCAATAGTCCTATAATTACACGGGATTTTCTTTCCCCTAAATCTTTATTGTTGCAAATTAAGCAAAATACTTAATCTTATCCTCTGTGGGCATGAACAACAATGGGTCATCATCCTCTTTGTAAAACAGTCTTATACATGCTTGAGGACTGTTCTGTGGTGTAGAACATCGCATATGTGTCACATTATCTTGTTGCTGTTGCTTGTAGATGCATACGCTGATGATTCATATTGTTTGTGATTTACGTAAAACCTCCTTCACTTCATCCTCGAAGACTCACCAGCTATTCCCCATCCTGCATTTGTACATTAGATTTTGTTCTTCTTACATCTTATACCTTAAGGTTTACTTTCCTAAATTTCATTTAAGTGATTTCAGACACTTTGTTCCAACTTCTTAGCATCACTTTGGAGACTACTCCTCTCCTGGGAAACACCAATAACTTCTCCGTGCTTACTGCTGTCAGGAAATTTTGTAAGGTTCTCTCTATTCCTTCTTCCATGTTGCTAATGGAAACATTAAATATGATTCATCTTGTCGTAGACCTTTATGGTACCTCTGTTATAGGTTTCTAGACTAACAGAAAATTTGATTATTACTACTCTATAAGTATTTTTTCAACCACTCATACAAGCACTTTGCTGAGATTTCATACAGGTCCTATTTCCCTACTTTGTTTATGAAAACACAGTCTGGTGCTTATGTCAGAAATGTTACAGAATTCAGCTTCTAGATACCTGCTGCTTCCTTCCTACCTGCTGTGTGGTACCCTGTCAGAGAACAAAATTTGCTTGGTTTAATGTCATTTTTTCCTGATAAGTCCATATTGTCTTTCCTATCAACTTTAGATTTCCACACGCACTTGTGAGCTTACTGTTTAATGGTTTGTTCCAGTATCTTGCTATATTTTAAGCTTATATATCTGTCATTTCTTGAGTTCTTTTCTTGTTCCTATGGCATCTCAGTCGCAATTAATTATTGACGAGTCCCCCAAAAGCAAAGCTTTAAAAAGCTATTCTCTGTGGTTACATCCAGTGGGTAATGTGGGTACACAGAATCCTGTGCCATGATACTGGTGAGTGATGGGAGCACAGTTGCTTTATTAGGTTGGAAAAGGCTCAGGAAGAAGTGTAAGTGTTGATTGCTATTTGTCTGTCAAGCCAAGAAAGAAATATATATTTCCAGTCCACGATGTCCAAAAGCACAAGAACTTTGTGCATAATGTGCTAATGAGAGCTGTGATGAGAATGATAATTTGGGGTTTTGAAGAATTTCAAGATTTTGCTCTAAATTGCTCTAAGTCTAAAAAACTTTTCCGGCATTATTGAACAGAACCTGTGGGTTTTCTGCGAGGAGGGAAACTGAAATAGTGTCAGTAATTTTGAAAGGAAATTTTGGCTGGTGGGTGCGTGGCTGGGCAGCCAGGAGCCCTGTGAGTCCAGTCTGAGCTGCACGCTGCGACCCCGTGCTCTTGTGGCTTTACATGGTCCCAGCACCCTGCCCATCCTCTGGCTGGACTGCGGGGGGTAGCCAAAGACCAGGACTCCAGGCGTAGTAGGGGATCTGCAAATATAAATGAGAACAAAATCATTTCTTGGTCTAGGGTGTTGGACCAGTCTGTGCTTTTCTACTCTGTTGATATTTGTCAAGTTATATACCTTTAGTTCTTTAAAGAAAGCAGAAGAGGTGATGGAACACCATGAATCGTTTTCACGTGATAAGACTATTTACCTGCTTCTAGTCTGTAGTTTTCTAAATCCAAACTGCGCGTGACTTATTGGAGTTCTCAGGCATCGCAAGGTACATTTCAAAGCAAAACGTATTTCATGCAGAACATATGCAGTGGCCAGTGGCTTTAACAAAGCCCTTGAGGAAAACGGAGACTTACTTGTGCGGGTTGATCACTGTGCATACGGCTGTTCTGCTACCAGGACGTCAGCTGATGTGGCAGAGGAATCTGCTCTGCACCAGGCACATGGACCAGCTTGAGTCAACCGATCTTTAACTGTGAACGTTCTAAGCCATCATGAAAGGATCCCTAGGAAGAAGCTGACCTATATGACTGATGCCTTCCTGCCCGTGCTGCCATTCATGTGAATGTAAAAAGTTGTAAAATAATGATTTACCAAACCTAAAGAACATATTTGTCATGTCTTAACTACTGATACCCACGCGATCTCCAACCCGCAATTCCATCTCCTGAAAATCCTGAATGTCTCAAGAGTACAAATGCATCTCTCCCAAAACTGCAGAGATCTGAGAAGTGCAACAGCAGTTCCTTGGAGATCCTCAACTCTACTGACGTGCTGCTCAGCCAGTTTGAACCAAGTGTAACAAGCCAGCTCCCTTCAAATTGGCCAGCAGTGCAGACCAAGTTAAGCTTATGTGCATCTATAATATATGTCTGTATGTATGCCAAACTTGGACAACATTTTGGCTGGCTTTTGGGGAGCTGGCTAACAAATTTCACCACTTCCTTTTTTTTTTTGGTGTTTGTTACTACCCTGACAGTCTTTCTAGCAAATGCTCTATTTTTATTTGACATATATGCACATGGTCCATTTCCATGTGCGTGTGCTTAGGGATATATTTCTGCTCTATCTTGCCCTCCCTTGGAAGGCTGCTGCTCAGAGTTTCTCCTAGCAAAATGAAATCTAGGAAAAAGTCCAATGAAGTTAAAATGCTGCACAGCAAATTCATTATTGTTGTTGTAGGCCCCCATTCAGGAAAGTACTTAAGTATGTGCTTAAGTCCCATTGAAATCATCAGGACTTAAGAACATGCTTAAAGTCAAGCATATACTTCCTCTGAATTGGGATGTATTTCAGCACATGCTTAAATGCTTTCCTGAACCGGAGCCACAGTCAACAAGAATGCCCTGTGATACACAGGACTTGTGCTACAAGATTTACTTCTTAGTTGAGACCAACCAGTGCTGCTCTATGAATATACACTTCTTAGCTTGCGTCTCTGTTGGTGGCACTCCAAATACCTTACTGGCTTTTACATTTGGACGAGAAGTTGTGAAAGAAAAGAGACGAGAAACTGGAAAAAAATGATCCTTACTAAAGCAATACCTTGGCATGTCTGATCTCATGTTGCAGCCAATGATTTTTCCCTACAATGGAGATTTGTGCTATTGTGTGTGTGGTATAATTACTAAGACAGATTTTTTTTTTTTTTTTAATGGCACAATAAATAGGATATTTCCTGGCCTGCTCTGCATTTCGAATAGGATTTTCACTTCCCCTTTGGGTTCTGAGCGTAAGAAGAGTAAGTGTCAAAAGGCAGGCGCTTTCCCAATTTTAAAACGGAGGGTGTAACCATGTGTAATGTGAGTCTAGATTTTGATTGTAGGGATGATGAAATCAAATCCCTCCTTAATCCTTACTGGGAAACATTGAGGTGAATTAGCCTGCCTGCTTTTGCTAACTTGTTAAAATCCTTTTGAAAAAGAAATGTGTTTTAGTGTCATCAAAAATATCTCCCTACTTTACCCCAGAGTCTAAGAGAGCACTGGTCCACTGTGCAGAGTGGCCTCAATGCAATGAAAAATGAAAGAAGAAAGAAAATAGGTAAAACCAAATACATTATTTTACTGGAAAAAACACAGTGCTTTCCGATATGCAACTCTTTCCAGCACTGCCATTTTTAAGCTAGATGCTTAGTCATTATTAATGACAGTATATTTCATTAAAGCTGCTATATTTGGGAATAACTGGAAATGAAACTTGCTTTTTTTTCCCCACTTAAGGTTAGTTAAAATAATATATAGTTGTCTGTGTGCATTGCAGTCACTATGCATGTACCAGTTAGAGTATTTTTGGAACAAGTGAGGAAGTTAATTTCAGTTATTTCATTTATAGCAAAGTATTAGCTTGAACTTGAGAAGAGCTCTCTGTTCACGTCATTCAGCTGTGCTGTTCAGTTGTTGCAGGCTCTCGATACTACCGCTACTTTACAAAAATACTTGGCACAAGCTCATAAAATCACTGAGACTTTTTTTCTCCCCTCCCTCCCCCCAAACCTCCTTAATTTTATTCCTCGGTAATGTGTCTGTACATCCCCCACTTGTGCACATATATATCTTTAAGTTTTAATTAATTTAGTAAAAATAGCTGAAGTATTTAAGGAGGAGCACCTTATAAATAATAAAGAACATCTTGTTCATTCTTGCCATTACTTGGATAGAGGCAAGCAGCTGGTATGACGGTGAGATTTTCCTGATGTGATTATACTGAGTTCCAGGGCAGGACCTTTCATCAGTTGGTGTGAAGTACCTAAACAGAGGGAGATTAAGTAGAAAAGCCTATTTTTTTTAGTAGGTAAACTAATAAAAGTAAGCTTGTGTGAAGCAATGGGAGCAGCAAGTGATGTTTCCAAGATGGACCAAAATAATTCTGTAGAAATTCTGCCTCCATAAATTCCAGGCTTTTCTGTTGCTGGGGTCTGCATTCATTCCACCTAAATTCAGTCACTTGTTGGATTCAAAGTGAAAGGTGGCCAGATTAATCTTTTGGATGTGCATCTTGGCCTTGCCCGCACAGGAGACCTTCCCTTAAGCATCTCAATTAAATTTCAGTGGGATGAGCATTGGCCAAAGAGTATCACCCAGCAAATCCTCGAATCTGTTTTACTCTTCCACAGTCACTCTGGGAATTTGCCTTTTCAGGTGAGGTTCTTCTCCATAGGGGGAGGGAAGGTCTGAAACCCTTTCACAGCTTTGGGACTTACAGCGGACTTTAGAAACTCTATTTCCTTGATCCTAGTGCCCACAAAGCCTCAAGTCTATCCCTAGTTGCAATGATTAAATCAGAAATACCTGGTGTTACTGGCAGGGAGAGTGCATATATCATCAACTTGCTCTTTTTTGTATAACTGCTTGATCACTTTGCTGTGCTTCAGGGAGGCTATGTGAGAAAGCTTTTGTGCTCATTTGTGAATAACAGCAGGGATAAATGGTGTTTCTCTAGCTTGTCAATTATTTGTTCTTTTCTTTCCATCCACTGTTTGAGTTCTTGATCTTGATGAAGGTATTATTTAATTCCTGCATTTCTGAGCTCTTAACCTTGAACAGATATATAATAGGCTTGTATTTAGACACTACTGGGGTGCTTTAAGCAAGCTGTTTCTCTTTGAAACTAAGAGTGACTAAGCCTGGGAAGTTCTCTATTCTTCTTCATCTCCTCCTGGTAGTTAATAGACTTCACAAGGGATCTCAAGACGCTCTGATAAGCCTTTGAAGTTATTACCTACTAAGGTTTTGCTCTTTCTGAGTGCTGAACATTGAATTACTGACTGCTGTTAGAAGCAATGAGAAAAGATTCACAAAACCGACAGAGCCTTGCCTATAATTTCTGCAGAAAAAGAGCTGAATTTAATGGATAAATTGTGTTGCTGGGGAGATTTTGTTTCTGTTCCCTCCTCTGTCACCAATTTGCCTTGTGATTTGTGGTAGCGTTTTCAGTTATGGCCAGTCACATGAGATCAAAACCCATGAGTCAGACTCCACCCAAATCATGAGCCTGGCTTCCAGATCCAGGAGCTTTGAACAGAGATCATACCGTACTTTTTCTTTAGTTTATCTTTTGTTTCTGGAATTTCCTCTGTCTATTCCCAATGTGTCTCTAGCAATTAATGTTTCCCACTCTTTTGAAAGTGTTGGGAAGATATTTTGACCATTTGGGGCTGCTGGAGGCCTCGTTTGACCTACACAATTTTATTTTTGATCTCCAAGTGAATCTCGTTTATTCCAGACTTCACATCTTTCTCCTGTCCCCAGTGACTTCTGTCTTGCTTAGCCTCATACAACTCATCACTTCTGTTTCTTCCTTACCATTCAGCTGCTCTGTCCCCGCTTTAGTCCTCTCTGGTCTTGAGAGAACTTTTCACCATTGCCTTGCAGGACAGAGAACCTGTAAAAAGATGCAGATCTGGGTAACTCTTAAGCTTTGTATGAGAATATAGAATTGAGGAGAGCAGGGAAATGGTCTCCCTGACTTTTTCTCCTGAAAAAGATGAAATTGTTACTTGCAGCGCAAGAAGTGGGTGCTGAGGACAGGCGGGAGATTGCCTCCATGCAGGATGGAGATCTGTAGGAGGGCTGGAGCTTTGCATGTTATCGTGAGGCAAGACCCCTTTGCTCGCAAGGTGTTTGCAGGACTTGGCAAGCCAGGGGTTTACACTCACTTTGAAGGGAGTCAGGTGAAGAGTGAATCAGACTCAATGAATTTATAAGCCAAAGTAAATGCAGAGAAGGTAGGATGAGAATCAGCCCTTCTGTCTGCACTCTTTTGCCCTCTAATTCAGTCAATCTGTTTTTCTTCAAATTTTAGGTTTGTAATATATTGTGTGTAGACTCAGTTAGCCAACTCCATTATGAAGGATATGATTATGACTGAGATGGTGAAAAGCCAAGGGGAAATTTGGTGTCGTATCTCTGTTTTCTTCTATAGCACTTGACTCTTTTCAGGAAGGGTAAGAAGTTAAACGTTCTTGGCAATGGTTTAACAAGCCAAAGCCAAATCAACGAATGTCACTTTGCAGTAATTATTGCATTTAATACAGTGGTGCCTGGTATTCCCATGGCAACATTGTTGTTGTTTTGCCATGAAATTTGTGGAACAGAGCTAACTATTTAAGAAATAAAACTTTTCAGAACTAGGCTACTCACACCTCAGGCAGATGGGAAAATGCATTTTCTCTTGCTCATCCTCATGCCATACCACTCTTTCACCCACATTGTTTGCTGATTCTTGCATACGCCATGTGCCAGGCATATTGCTGATCCGTAACTTCAGACAAACTGTACCCCCATATCCAAATACCTCTGAAGTCTGAGTGTTTGAAACAAAATCTGGACCCATAGAAAAACTCTTTACATAGCCCTAAACTTTACGACGGGTATCTCCAAGCCTTGAATCCACACTCCCTCCATGTTTTGGTGGATAGGAATTGTGGAATTTGTTCATAAACCCAGAATCATCAAAAGCTGCATTCAATACATGAGAAAGATTCACGACGCTTACCAGAAAATCTCTCAGCTAAACATCTCACATGCAAGGCCTGAGTTTGTAGCAACTGGACATGTCTCAAAATGTTTCTAGTTGTGCTGTGAATGCTTCATGGAACTGCGATGATTAGAAGTGATTCCTTCGTTAAGACAGATAAATGCTACCTCACATCTTGAATATTAATAAGATCAAGTTTATGAGAGAAAACAGAGTAATGTAATATTTTCTCCAAATGAAAAGGTCATGTATTTGCTTAGCTCTTTCATCAGCCATTTTCGGTCACACACTGTGTGCTTAAAATACAGTTATGCAACCCATGTGGGTCAACAGCGGAAGGTTGGTTGCTTCACCAGGATTATAAGAATCTTTTAAACACAATGGTACCACAAATTAAAATGGAAATCTATCAAAACCATTATCGTCCTGAAAGCTTTGGCCACAAGCATAATTATTGCAGAAGGATGTTGTCCTTGGACACAGCTTTGGCTCAGTTCAGCTAGTGTTATTTGTATCCCTCCATGGCTCAAAGTCAGAATTTGCATGGCTAAGGACCATAAATTTTTAGAGGAAAAAATAGGCTGTTTCCTCAATGCTAACACTAGCAGTTTTTTATTGTTTTGTAGTGGTTTGTAGGCAACTCATTAGGTACTAGAGATAGGAACAGACTGAATGCAGTGGCTGAAACCTGCGTTGAACCTTGGAAGGATTCAGATGGAGATTTCTGTCTGGATCTGGTCATTTGTGTCAGAGGCTGTTGCTTTAGTGGATGTGAACATGAATGAGTGAATGCCTGGAGTGCTTGGGTTTAAATCTAGATCTGAAATCCATATTTTGGATAGTAAAACAGTGAAGCAGATCTTGAGCTGATATAAGCTGCACTCCACAGACTTAAATAGAGCAGAAAACCTGTCCTGAGTTTTCTAGCATGTCCATGAAGCAAGCAGTCCTGTAGGGATGAAAATAATTGAAAGAATATACAATCCCCTGGATGTTGCCTGCCATCAGCAAGGGACACACCTCCTTTACCCAGAGCTGCCCTCAGGAGAGGCACCAGTTTGCTTTCTCAGGCTCCTGATGAAGGCTGAATCCTGGAGTAACTCCATTCTTGTGTTGATGATAAACTATATTAAATGACCGGCACTGCTGGTTATTTTTAAACTGGTTATTTTTCTTTCAACATCCAATTTTCCATCTTGAGGGAGGTAAGTGACTAACAAGTCTGAAATCTATTTTTCCTCTCTTTCCATCCCTCAGGCTGGTATAGATGGAGAAAGCATTGGGAACTGCCCATTCTCCCAGCGTCTCTTCATGATCCTGTGGCTCAAAGGAGTTGTGTTCAACGTCACCACTGTTGACCTGAAAAGGTAAAAATTGTTCCGTTTAATTGAAAATAGTTATATGATCCAGTGTTTGCCCTACTGAAAGGCCCAACCAAGTTCAATCAGATTTGTATCTAGCCTAGAAAGTCTGTGGTGCACAACAAAATAGTTGGGATTCAGGTTTGGTTTTCTTTTTTTTTCACTTGTGGAATGTTTTTATATTAAACAGGGTACTTGGGGTAGTTTCAAAGTCTTCTAACCACAAACTACAGAAAAAAAAAGAAGGGCAAACTGATTTTGTAGGAACTATAAATATCTGTGAAACTACCTGACCATAAAGATTAGCAATTTCATTACTTTTTCTCTCTCTGCAGAAAGCCAGCTGACCTACACAATCTGGCTCCTGGGACCCACCCACCTTTCTTGACTTTTAATGGAGAAGTCAAGACAGATGTTAACAAGATTGAGGAATTCTTGGAAGAGACTCTTGCACCTCCAAAGTAAGAACTTGGGATTTTTTCAGTCAATATTCCATTTCCTAGGAATGAAAGATGTCCTAAGAGAAGTTCCTAAAAAGCATTCCCTCCTACAATCTTTACTTACAGGAGTAATATTTATTTATGAAACTTGCTGGCTTCAGTGAGATGACTTCCATGTGTGAAGGTTACTTGTATGACTAATAACTGCAGAATGTTTTCTCTGTACACATTTCAGGATGCCCTTGTATGCAGAATTAAGGAGACCAATTCTAGAAAAATTTTGTAGGGGTCTGGTGTCCACATTTTACAAAGCTAAAAATAACTTGGAATAGATGCCGAGAATTGCCACACAAAATATCTGTGCCAGGAAAAGCATTTTACAGCGAAAAACTGGAGGTTTCTGAGCTGTGTGGTGTATTAGAAAGGTTGGAAGGGGAACTGATTACAGAGTATGAGAGGCTCTGGAGGCAGAAAAGTGCTCATTATTCTAGTCAAGAAATGACAAGAGCCCATGACTGGAAGTTATAACCAAACTAATTCAGATCAGAAATAAGGCACAGATTTTTTGAGTATGAATGATTAACCATTGGAACAAGCTACCAAGGAAAGGTTTAGATTTACCAGATATGCCTTAGTTAGTCAAACATTTTGGACTTAATACAAGGATAATGGGGGAAAAAAAAATTGTTGGCTTGTGATTTGGACCTTAAAATCTATGAATCAATGAAAATTGGCGTGGTTCCTTATGGAGTGTTTTACCTCCAAGTGAATCAGCAGCTATAGGCCAGTCCTGAGGCAAGAGATCAGATATTTAAATTTTCTATACTCTGGTCCAAGACCACTGAAGTCAGTAGGAGTCGTTAGTTTGTGTTGGTCTTTCAAATCGATATATTCTTTTACACCAGATGTCTATAAAAAACAATTCAGAGACTGAAAACTTTATGTTCCTTCACCTGGGTAATACGAACATGCCTTGCTATTACATCCTGGAGTACATTTTCAGTGTAGGGAATTAGACACGACTGCCATTCATAATAGAGCGAGCTGGCTGCCAAACTCCCCTGCACCTTTCTGGAAAGCTATGCTTCCTTCTGATTTAAGGCCACTGTATCTTGGATCATGGTAACATAAAGCACCAGTGCATTACCTCTGTCATGAATCCATCCCTGTGTAAGTATCCAAACGCCTGCCGTGACGGACACAGCTATTATTAAGAAGGACTTGCCAAGCTGTTGTTTTGAGATAAATGACAGCGTTAATTGCAGTTCCTTGTACAGGGCTTTTTTCTTTGTTCTTGTAAATTGTATTTGTAATCATCACTATGTTGCTGGTAACAAGATGTTACTCTCCACACTGCTTCTCCCTTTTCAGGTACCCCAAGCTGGCTGCTAAGCACCGGGAATCAAACACTGCTGGAATTGATATCTTTTCCAAATTTTCCGCATACATCAAAAATACCAAGCAGCAGGACAATGCTGGTGAGTAGGATCGTTACCAAATGTGCTAGGGAGTTTGTGTGCTTAGAAGTGGAATAATTTTGCTATTCTCCCATCATTTTATTTTAAACTCTGTTCATATGACATCAGGTACTGTTGCTGATCAGTTTGAGATGGTTGGTTCAGTGGACTCAGTTCACATGTCTACAGTTGAATTAACTACAACTATACTAGTATACTAGTAAAACAGGCCACAGAGTGTTTAGTAGCCCCTTTACCAACTGTCAGGACATGGCTCCTGTCCGTACAGCCCAGCTTCCTCTCCAGAACAGGATCCCATACTGCTTACTAGAAGTGGCTGGTGGCCCGTGCTACCTTCTCTGCTCTGCCCAGGCACTGCTTAGAGGACTGTGTGTTGACTGGACCCAAAACCATGTTGTACTAAAAATGTAGCAGTGGATGACTGGGTGAGAGCAACTTATGCCCTGACCCTTCGTAATTTGTTAGATGTGGTCATCAGACTCTTGGCCCGCTTATCTCATGATTATGTTATGCTGTTATAGCGAATTTGCTCATATAAACTGAGTTATATCAAGACATTAAACATAAAGTAATTAAATGAAAGAAGTGACTTTAAGAAATGTAATTGCAGTCTGTAAGCTCCAGCCTTTCCCTCACATGCTTGTGTGTCAAAAGAAATACCCACCCCCCAAAGTTGGATGCCATGCATATTTACATGCATCCTACACTGTCTTCGTAATGAAATTGCTTTTCTTCTTCACATTCCTTTCTCCTCAGAGAGGCAAGACTTCAGCTAGTCTAAGCTCCTGTTGCTCCATGAAAGCTACTGGATTTACACTGCCATATCCCTTGAGATGATTTAGTAGAATATTTGCAGTCACTCACTGGTGTACATCTTGCCTTATATTACGAGTTTCACAGACAGAGACCTAAGGCACGTTAAACACCATGTGCTCCTATTATATCATTCAGAGAGAAATTAGATTTTTTCAGGTTCCAGCTCTGCCACAGATTTCATCTGTGTGATTATATTTCATTGCCTGGGGCTGACCCATGAGATGAAAATGGGTAAATGATGATTTATGTCAGATAACAATCTGCTCCTTAATATTTTTGTGTTGTTAACAGAAGGAAATAATTACAGTGCTTCACTTCTCAGAGATGCTAAAAAGTTATTTTTTTTGTCCAATGCTAATGGGATGCTCAGCTAACCTCTGTAGGAAGTTGTAAAAGGAAGATAAATTAAGAGTTACACTAAATAGATGTTACGGTGAAAATAAAATATCTTGGCCATTTACAAGGAATTTTTATGGTCTGTTCCGCAACTGTAAATCTTAAATTCAGCTGTGCTGCCCCTCGCATTCTAAAACAGCCACGGGTATCTGTCCACATCCCAGCGTGTTGCTTCTCAGTGACTCTGCAATATGCAAATCCCTGGACTCATAAGGGCTGGCAGCTCCAGCCAGTAATAAATGGCTGTCCTAGAGGCATCTGCATCTGGCCATAACCAGAGCTGGAATTCAAGGTCGGATATCCGCCACTGTGAGATAAGGAATCTAACCCTCATGATCGGGCCTCCACGTTTTTACTAGCTTCAGTGTGATTAATGGAAGTTTTCCTTAGTTCTGCATAACAAGGTCTTGGTTTAGGTACTCTTGAAAATAAAAGGAAAATGCTTCCCAATGGCAATTAAGCGCACCGAGGTTATAGAGGAAGGATACGTTAACCTGCAGGAGAGCAATAATATTTGTTCCCTGCAAACATCCTCACTCCATTTTGTTAGCTGGTTCATGCTCTTGTGATATCCAGACACACTGCAATCTCTGAACATACTGATACTCAACTCTCCTCTTTGAAGAAAAGTTTCTGGCTTAATCTTCTACAGCTGGAGTGCTGCAGTGCAAGGAGAATAAAGCCGAGATGAGCAGAGTATAAGTAGTACCTATATGTTCTTTCTAACAATGGAGTAAAGTACCTGAGGACCTCAGAGTTCTTGGGACTATCAGTGCGGACTTATGCAGCGCGGGAAGTAGACCTCAATTTCAGCAGAGTAGTTGACTTTCAGCTTTCAAGGGCTAAGCATGAACAGCTTTTCCCTTATCCCAGGGACATTTTACACACTTCTCTATCCAGCTCATCTGAACCTGCAGCAGTTATTCTGAAGGCTGATTTGGATGGCAGATAATCAGTTAGTTAAAAAGTAGTTGTGTTAGATTTCTTGAGCAGTGAAAAGACTATGTGCATAAAGGACAGCACCACTGTATGCGTATTTCCTAATGAACCTATTTCTTTTTGTTTAGTATTTTTTTAAATTGCAACACCAATCAAAAAGGGATCTGGGGCTCTAGCCCTGATCTGGTACGTGTCATTTGCAGCAGGTTCTGATGCACTGGTTTTCCTGTGTAACAGCAGCAGTAGTTGTGTATAGTTCTGTAATAATAAAAAGCATTTTATAAACTTAAAATTTATATACTTAGGAGAATGTCCCTTTCCCTGTCTCCATATGAGCATATGAGAACACAGATTTCTGCTTGTGGTTATCTTAAATGGTTCCTATACATCCCAGCTCTCAGGTAAAGGTAATACATGTCTCATAGTCATCCTCTATACCTGCTCCTAGCTCCAGCTGACTCAAGTGCTTGGGTTAATCTGGAAAGCCACACCAGTGACCAGGACATCAGTTGCACATGATCAAAATACACAAATAGAAAAAAACTTGTTAATAAACCCAAAATAGAACGGAGAACCCAGACTGTTACATAAAAAATAATTGTAATTTATTTTAGTTGGGAATAGGGGAGTGCTGAATACCAAGTAAGCTAAAGCACCAAACATCACGTTGTTTAAATTATGTTCTCTTAACTTGGGAGTCAGGGAGGCGAATTCATTAGTGCGTGGGATATCAGACTGGGAATTTGTAGCATCAGCCTATCTCTAGCTGTGAGAAGTGTGGGTTAGGTGTGATTATATATGATTATTCTTCGTAGCATAGTGGTTTAGCAGAGATCATGCGGTCTACGTAACATGAGCTCTCACTACAGCCTGTGGCTATTACATTTTTGCAGAAAAGTGCCATGAAGTGGTTGGAGTAATTAATGAGATTTATGCAGTATGAGGATACTGGATGTGAGAATTAACGAGAACCTAATGCACACCAAAGATAAGCCAGAGCTGGTGTTCCTCCCAGAAGGGTTTACAGCCAGGGTCATGCAACAATTTCAGACTTCCAAGTGGTGCCATCACTTGGCTATGTCATTGCAATGTTTCCTATCATGAGAGAGGTGGTGAGATGGCACTGACAACAGAGTCTGTAGCCTTTAAGTAGCTGAAGGATTTTTTTTTTTTTTTTCCCCCAATAGTGGAAAAGTTACTGAAGAAAATGAGATTTGTAATTTCTTGGTTTAGTATGCGTCTGAATTTTGCATGTAAATGAATAGACACGATGATACATATGTCTGTTTGTTTCTAAGATTGTGATACCCTCTGCTGGCAAATATGTGAATATATAAAGCAAGCAGCTTTACAATCGGGGCTGAAACACCCCCATAACAAAACAGGTTTCCTTCTATCAAGACAGTTTCCTCTTGCAAATGCAACATCGTCAAAAGCGAAGTGTTTCATAGTAACCTATCGATTTTGACAAAGTTTTCATGGAAAAAATCATGTTTTTTCTGGATGAGTTAAAATTACTTTGAAGTAAAATGCTTTAACGTTACAGAGAAAAATAGTACTTTTTTTCTGGATTCATGCAGTACTTCATTAGCCACACACCGTTATGTTTCATGCCTGGCACAGAAACAGGTGATAACCTTCTCCTGTAAGTCTGTATGGCAATATGTTATTGATCATGATTCATTTACTTACCAAAGGTATTTGGCAGCTAGGCTGCCCTGATTTAATAGTTCCCTGAATTTCTGATTCTTTTTTTCTGTCTTTGTTTTCCTAACTTTTCTGTCTTATAATATAAAAACGTTGAAAGGTTTGGAATGGGCTGGCGAGGGCTGTAAGCCCAGAAGCAAACATGCTCATGCCATATCAAAGTCCCACCACTTTTAAGCGTCTTGAAAGGGAAGGAATTGATTCCAGATTCTCAGGATGTGGCAAGCTGTGTTTAAAGAAAGTGTGTGCATTTATTATTTCAAGTCAGTTCAATTACAACGGGCTTGATTCCTTCCACCCCCCGTGTCACTCGATAATTTTATAACAGGCCTCTCTGAAGGAGTCGTCATCTCATCGTGGGATTAGATCCGCGCCTCCCTTCGGTAGCACAACTGGGTTCTTCGGTTCTCCGGCCATTGCCGCCGGGCTTCACCGCTTGCTCTTGAAATGGCAAGTGCTTGTTCACACAAGAAGAGGAGTCTTTGGGAGAGTTTAGTGGCAGTAGTCTTAAAAATTATTCCCTGGATGCTCTAGCTCAAGTTTTCATGGCCAATTTGAGAGGTTTTGGTTGCTTAGTGATTGTTTAATAGCTAGAAGGAGATCTTGTCTGAGCACAGGAAAGTAAACCGAGATCTTGTGAGTTTACTTTGGTTCCTTTGGTTGATGCTGAGCAAGTCACTCAAGCTCTGTACAGTAGCCAGGGTAGCAACAATTTATGTATTCATTGCAGGAGGATGAAATTTAATTAATTGGAATGCTGTGTACATATTCGGTATCCTGCTTGTTATTTTTTCTTGCGAGACTGTATACTGCAAACCAAGGGGACAACTTATAGTAACCACCCATTAACTGTCCCGCCTAAAATTGTAAGTTCTTTGGCTCATAGAATGAGCCCTTTGATTTCATTTATGAGTTTAAAAAGTTGTTCTTGAATTGAGTTCTTAGGGGGGCACCAGCTCCAGTGTGGGTGGGCGCATTCATTAGTGGTACGGAAGGATATTTCACTGTACGGCTCTTCAGAAGGCACTGAGCCGGGAGACCACCAACATGATTTCATGCAGAGGAATTTCCAGCCGTCTGACCAGAGGACTCCGCTTGTCTGGTTTGGATTTACATCAAGAGGCCAAAAATAAAAGCGCATTTAAATCATTAACTTACATGTGATTAAATGCCATTCACCTCTTTCAGTAGCTACATCACACTTTGTGGTTAAGTGTGTGAGGTGGGAAATGTCTCTCTTCGTGCGCTGCGTACGTATGTATACAGTAGATATGCACACACACACACACAGAGGGCTGGAATTAAAACAGGCATACATCAGTTTTATGCTGTGGAGTTGCTCCTGCTAAGAAGAGAGTCAGACCCACGGTATAGGTATGTGCACAGGCTGAATGGTGTGCTCTGATCCTTTCTAGAAACCATCGCGTGCCTCCTTAAACAAGCAGAAAATCAGTTCACGCCAGAAACCTACCTGGAATATTTACAGTAATAACAGCTCTGTGCTGCAGACCCTTTGTGGCACCTGAGCTGATGGACGTAGCTGGGGCAGGAGCTTCTTGATGTTGTGGGCCAGCCCGTGTCGTCCTGACCAGCGTGGTCTGGTCTGGTCTCCAGCAGCAGGTCGGTGTAGGAGAGCAAAACATGCGTTCCCAAAGCATCTCGGTGCTTGGTGGGGAAGGGCTCGGGGCCACTTCTCTTCCAGTCTGGCTTCTCACATCCAAAGGGGTCAGATTATAAGTGTAAACGTGATACAGCTTGTCCTGAGTCTTTGATCCTTCTGGCCTATTTTGTGCCTAAAGGCTTCACCCTGTGCTCAGCAAAGTTCCTGGCAAAGCTCCTCTTGACTTTAACAGAGCAAGTTTTAAAAGCTGTTTGAATGTCCTTGTGTCGATGGGGAGTTTCCTCTGACAGGGATCTTGGAGCAGGCTCTAATCCAGGACCGCCATTAGTGCTTTATGCTTTTTGCACAGGTTTTCAAGGTGCCATATAAATATATAGGTATAAATATACGTATGTATGTGTGTGTGATGTCTGTGTATCAACTTGCAACTAAAATTTTTCCTTCTTCAGTAGCAGAATTTCCCTTTTCCACTACAAAAACCCACACCTGTCCAAGGCCCAGCACGAGTCACAACTTGTCCTATGCTATGACGATACTAAATTTTCTCTGCCATGCAACCAGGAAGGACTAGAAATAGCTTTTAAAATAGTTTTAGAGAAAAGGACTTGCTTTGTGATGGAACATATCAGGATGACAGTTCTTTAACTTTGGCATTTTGAAGCACAAAAAACTTATTTCAGAACATTTTAAACAAGTTTTTATGGCTCCCTCTGAGCTGAATACTGTTGGGCTTGCAGTAGCTAAAGTGCCTGGCAGCTTTACAAAACCAGGCCTAATATAAAAAATACCTAGTCTTTAAAACATATGTAAAATAGCTTTTCTGCAACATTTGTGGCACATAAAGTACCAAATACATGTTGGTGAGTGTGATATAAAGCTTTTATTGCCATTCATTTGGGATGACCCATATAACTCACTCATGATATGTTAATAAAACTGTTCTCCACTCTGTCTCTTTATAAAAACACACATATAAAGACCACTAAAACAGTGGTGATAGCTGTGTGCTAACTTGCTAAGTAGTGCCGCAAGTTGCGTTTATCATCCGTCCTAAATTGCTTTATCTGCTTTCTGCCCGGTAATCAAAGACTGATTCTAAAATGCTCAGAAACAGCAGTGTGCAAAATAAGTTTGCTTGAGAAATAACTTTTCGAAAGTTCTCCTCAAAATCATGCTGGCTGGAGGCCCGGAGCCATCAATATTCTGTCTGGTACCAGTGACAGCTTTAAGGACCTATATCTTTTGACCTGCCAAAACTAAGAACTGAAATTTTATGCCATTGGAAGGAAGAGCTTTCCAGTTCTCTAAAATTATGACAAACCATCATCTTAATCTCAGAAATATGTACCTTACTAGGGAATGTTTCTGAACCTTCCCATCATTTAGGTTTCTTTCCTTCTTCTAAGACCTTGCTAATTAAGGTATGAAGATTTCCTGATGGAAATGTGAAAAATACTATTGGAAAACAATACAAAACTAAAACTCTGTGTAAGTCCGGAGGTGATCAGACTGCAAGCCCTCCAAGGCAGGGACTTGGTATGACTGATTAGCAGTGTTAGATGCAGCCATTCCAGGAACAGTAAATATTTACAATTAATGCATTAGCAGACATAATTTTCTGACACAACTGTGCTGAAGTAGCTTTGAAGCCATAGCATATCATAGAGAGGGAGAGAAAAAATGAAAGAATATATATATATTTATATAAGTTTAAGACACAGAACATGCAAAACCCTGAAAAACAGTTGACCATATATACTGAAGTCAACGAGGTTAATGATATGCTCAAATTAAGGCATGTTCTCAAGCCTTTGCTGAATCAGGGCTTATATGCACAGGCCAGGCCTAGACTAAAATACTTGCAATGGGAACTAGTTGGCAGATGCTCTTCTTTAAGAGGGAATTATTTCCCCTGTGTGTTTGAATATTCCTCCAAGTGCTGCTGGCTTTACTGGGATGCTTTGTTCTGTTTCCCAGCCGAGCTTCCATGCTCGCACACAGGAGCAGTAGCACAGCTGGAAGTGGATTAGAGCAATCTGGCGGCAGCAGTCCTGGGAGGAATTAAGCGCCTCGCTGCTGGAATGGGAGGCCTAAATTACATTATTATTTAGAATTGAGTTTTAACTTCATTGCTCTATGGTTTCGCACTGGTGGGTAACTCCCCTCATTGCAATATACTTGGTGCATCTGAAGTATGTTCCCCACAGCAAGGACTTAGATGAAGTTATGGCCTTAGTAAAGTGTCCAAATCTTAAATAAGCAAATGTACAGATTTAAGCACCCAACTGGTCTTATTGTCCTGAGAGGATTGTTCACAGGCTTATATTTAGGAATTCTAGAGCAAGCTATCACATGACAGAGAGCCCAGTGCCTGGCTCCTGGAAGTCAGTTTGCAAAACTGTTGATGACTTCAAAGGGAGAAGGATTGGCCCAGAATCTGTTTTTCCCAAAACAGATTTTTTGTTTTATGCATGCAAATGTTCTTCATCAAATAACAGGGAAGAGAAGAATGAGACATAAATGAAAATCAATGTTGCTAATTTTCTTTATTAGATCAGATCCTAAATAGTTGACATTTAGCTTGAAAACAGTGCTGGGAATAAGGTGACTAAGTGGGAATTGGAGACGTGATTCTTGTCCAAATATCTTGATTCTTATGATTGCAGAAAAAAATATCCGAATTTCATGGAGCTTGACGCTAGAAGGATTATTTACTATGATCTCCTGCAAATCACATCCCAGTCAGTTTTGCCCACTGAGCAAACTTGTTAGTATTTCAGCCTTTAGCATAGAAGTTGTTTTCCATTAGAGCAGAGAATAGGAGAAACTGAAGTGCCTTTGGTGCACAATGCCCCTCTAAGGGGGAATTTACGGGATGAGAGATGCCCAGCTGGTGGCAATAGCTGGTCCATATTCTGCACCGCAGGGGAAGGTGAATCCCCAGTGTTTCAGCCAGTCAAAGCTGTAAAACAAATATTTCCTGGACCTTAACCTGGAATCTGGATGTATCTGAACACGTGAGGAAGGCATCTACTCAGCAAGACTTTCTGCGTGGCTCCAAGGCATTGGTCCAACCATCCCGTCTCTAGCATGGATAATCCCCACAACACATCTGATTCATTTCATATTGGGAGAAAAGATACTGTGATCTTTGCAAGCATCTTAAGTCTCGAAGCATGAGATTTAATTACAGTCATTGTCTTAATGTTGTGTAGCAAATTCTCTGTGACACTGATGGTGGTACAGTCAGCCAACCACGGTCCTTGTTCCAAGACCTAAAAGATGGTATTAGGGATTTTAAACTACCATGACCTTCCCATGTGACTCCATTGCAGTTTCTCCTATTTCTGCCAGAACTGGATTAAAGTCTGCCTTTTCTTAGTCTCATTAGAAACACCCCAATGAGTATGTCTACCTTCCCTCTCTCCTTGTTGGTTCCTTGAACAGTTCATTGCTTTGGCAACTTGGAAACCGAATTTGTCCAACCTACAACCATTAGACCTTTCCACACCTTTGTCAGCAAGGCTGAAGAGCTCCCTCACACTTCCCAGGTGTTCGTCCACGGGTGAGCATCTGTGCACGTTGGCCTCTCAGCCTTCTCTCCGATTAGCTGAACAAACAGACTCTTCAAACCTTGCAGTTTGAGGCTTGTTTTCCAGTCCTTGAGCGCTGTATTATTGTTCTCCTTTGACCTCTTGCTGGAATTTACAAGGCCTTTTTTAACTGGGGACACCAGAACTGGGAAAAATGTTCTTAATACTTGTTGCAACAGTACAGTTGCAACAGAGGGAATATGACCTCCCTACTAGTACTTGAAAATTTTTCATACATCCAGACATAATTGTAACTCTTATTGCTTTTGCTCCTTTCAGAGAGGTTAAGCTGAGGCATAATCACTATGATCCCTAAGTCATTTCATGGAGCTTGAAACAAAAAATCTCAAAAGCAGAGAAACAATGGAAAAGAATTAAGATGCGAGTCATTTGTAAATCTCATCGTCTCATGGGTTTTTTTTATCTAAGCAACAATTTTTGAACACAAAGGGCAGAAAATACTGGAAACATTAAAATAAAACTATTTGAGACTGAGATTTGCTAAGTGAACTGAGGAATTTGGGAACTCAATAAGCTTTAAAACTTCATCCTCAGGTTCTGCTAGCTAGGCACTGCTGCATTTCCCTCTTGTGTCTTCACCACTGCTGAAGTTAAATAACATAGTTGAAATCAGTGGAGTGCAACTGGGATTACCCTGGTGTAAACAAAACCAGACTTTATTCCTCTGCATGCCTGGGATTGAACGAAATTGACATTAAAGATGCAAGTGCCTTCAACAGCCTGTAGATGAACAATCTTCTTTCTTTGCTTAAATATTAGAACACAAGGGGTCCCCACAGCACTGTCGCTAAAGCCCAGTTGCAGTCTCTACCAGAAGCTAACTTTACTCTTATTTTAATGCACAAACATGTAGTTAGTTTTTCTTTGTTACTCCCAGAATCATCTTTTTTGCTCTTTGATAGTAAAACAAAACTTTACACTCTGAGTAAACACACAGCATCTTAAAAATCAAGATACCAGAGTGATAATCTCGTACTATAAATATGTGGGTTTATAATCTGCAGGGCTTGATTTCCACACCCCCCCCCCCTACCCCCCCCCCCCCCCCCCCCCCAGGTTTCTGATGCAAATCAGCTGCTGCTTGTCTGCAGTTGGTTTAGGGACACCTGCACAAGACTAGCATTGCAGAGGTCAGGATTAGGCCCTTGGGGACGTGCTCTAGAAATGATGCTTGTCACTTATGTGCTGCTACAGAGTTACAATGATTTGTGAAATGCAAGTTAGGTACTGTTCTTCCTGGGGCACTTGTAGGCCAGTAGTTTTACATTCACTTGCTTCCTGCCCTCAGGGTCGCTTGGACTCCTAAGAGACTTGGAAATGAACCCTTCTTTTGGTGTCATTTGAACACCTGGGTTTTCTTCTTAAAAACCAGCATTTGAAGGTGCTCCAGTTGCATTCTTCATGGTAACATTACAAGTATTACACTTATTTCTTGCCTCCACTGTAAAACTAAATAAGGAAAGGAAGAAACCTGAGTTTTCAGTCTAAAACTAGAAACAAGTCAAAACAAACTTTCTAGATACTTGAAAAATATGTGTTTAATTTTCTTATTAAAGACATTATTAATCCACCTGTTTCTCTAGGTTTAATCTGGGAGTAGGACAGATGGTATCACAAAAATAGGAAGATGCCTCTTCTTTTTGTTATATTTAGTGTTTATCTCCTCTAACCTGAAACATAAGTCTACAGCTGATGTATTACTGCTTTTACCAATGTAAAGTTTGTGGCTGAAGAGTACTATTATCCTTATTTTGTATATAGAAAGTTGGAAGGCAGATAATTTAAACCGTTTATATAAGATCATGTAGAAAAGCTTGAGAAGAGACTCGGGTCTCTTAAATCCAGGTAACCTCTTAACCCTTGGATCATTGTGCTGTGTTTTAGGAAAGAGTACCTGGGGAATCAAGGTCTCAGTCTCTCTGAGACATACCTTCTGTGGAGTTTTTGAGACAGGTCTGTCAAAATATCCCAAACTTTTGGGACGAAGCTCTAATTGATCAATCCACATGATCAAGGGTGTGTAGAATGGGAGGGGAAGGGCTTCTTTTGTGATCAGTGGAGAAGGACATAAATCCATTTCCAAAGGGCAGTTTGATTTATCTGAAAAGATGGATCTAAAGCTGGGGGGAACTTCCTTTAGAGGTGCCTGTCTTTCACTGCTATCTGTAAAGGAGACTTGGACAGGTAGGTTGGACTAATTACCTAACACTTAGATAGCTGAAGTTAGGCAAGCTGAATCCTATCCATAAGTGAAGCAATAGATTTTTGATGTGTCTGGGTTCCTAAGGTTGCTTTGGGTAACTAACAGCTGTATTTCAACTCCATGTTCCTCTGAGTCCTGGATGAAGTGCTCTTGGGGTTTAGCACCTCTCCTACTGGACATAGACAGAACATATGCACTAACATATATGGAAAATATGTACCTATTTATACCTGGTTTAGACCATCTCTGAAAGGCAGCTTGTGACCAAAGTCATGTGGCTGTTTGCATGTGTGCACCTGCGTTCGTGTGACTTATCCCACTCCTGGTGTATGCTCACTGACACGAACACTGACGAGGAATAAAAATCCCTTTTCAAGTCCCAGCTCTGACTGATCTGGAGGATGAATATTAACACCTGTCCCCTAAAAGAAGCCCCTAAACAGGAAAGTAGAGTTGAGAAATAAGAGACACTGATCTATTTCTCTTCTACATACGCAACCAGGCATTTGCTGATTCATTAAGTGAGTAGAAACAGATGACAACTTTTCAGCATGGTTGTATGGGCATTTACTTTTATTGTGGGAACATGCACAAGTCTCTGTTCCAGTGAGTATTGAATTATTTATCTAGAGTGCAACATCTTTAATAGGAGAGGTGACTCACCCCAGAAACTCCCTTTGGCCCAGAGTTAGGCATCTAAGTGCCTTGGATTCATGGGAGCCTACAACCTCCATCCTTCTCCTCTGCATTTCCAATGGCTCTCAGTGACTGCCCACTCATTTGCCTCTCAATATAGATGCTGCACAGAGCTGGGGATTTTGCAAGTCAGAAACATGCCTGGAAAGGATGTTGCAATGCTCAAATTTTCAATGTACTTGTCCTGTGGGGAGTAAGACCTAATATTTAAGTAACTTTAAAAAAAATGGGAGGTACTATCCTACATCTCTTAGGTGAACTGTGAAATTATATTCAAAGGGTAGGATTCCTCTCTAACTTCACCTCCCTGAAAGTTAGGTGTCTAGCCTGAGCTAGTCCTTTAGGCTTCGTCTGTAATTCAGGCAGCAAGAAGGGCGTGTGTGGAGTGAGTCACACCAGTTTAAATCAGGTGTCTCAGGCAGCTGGAAAGAATTGCCCTCTGGAGATGCTTAGCCGAGAGGGAACCTACATAACCAGCTTAGACAAGATACCTGACTCTTAAATGGCTAAACAGAAGAAATCAAGGCAGAATCAAATCTTGAGGGTTATATTGAAATCGAAGGGGGGAAGATAAACTGTTCAACGTGTAATACAGTGGCATGCATATTGCAGTCACAGCTCCTCCATGTGAAAAGGATTAATCTATACAGATTAAAGTTACAATACTCTGTTGAGCCTGCCTGTAAAAAATGAGCAGGATGGAGAAAAAAGAGAGTGAAAATATGAATCCTTGGTCTTTAATCAGACTGTCAAACTAGTAGAATGATATTATTTTCTTACCTTAAATTGCAGTTTCTTAGCTGGTTTCCCTCTCCGACCAGAAAACAGTATTGGGTCTCTTATAATATCAAACTCTGTGAATCTGGAAGTGATCAGGAAAGGTGGTTTGTTTTTTTAAAGGAAAAATAAATTTCAGATTGTTTGTGTGAGACTCTGAATATTTATGTACTGTTCCCCCTTTTCCCTCATTGCATATTTCACCAAGTTCATTTGCGTGTGTTACAGGATAAATCTTACTGGAGGGCAGTGGAAGAAAGCAGTAAAAAGGAAAAGCATCAATCAGTGATCCAGGGTAGCAGCAGGAATCGTTGTTCATTTTTGTACATGGAATATTGTTTGTTGAACTTGCCTAGGCTTGACAATTAAGAAACTTGCAGTTCTGCTGAGGTCAGTCTCAGGTGGTTGCAGATGATGGCTACAAAAGCCATTATGTTACTGGGCTTCGATGACTTTGAAGCCTTGTTGTCCCTGTGCTTTCAGTGGTATTCACTTATGAAGAGGGCCACATGTATTTTACTTTGCCTTGGAGAAAATATTTTGTGACAAAATATTTATTTGACAAAAAATGCCATGGGTGGTGTGAGTAACCTGAATTATTGGCAAATGTGGGTTGAATTTGGTGAATAATGACTTGTTTTGAAAAGTAAAAGTATTTTCTCTTAAACTTTTTGAAACAAAAGGTTATTCTCTTTTTAATTTGAAAATGACGTGTTAATTTTCAAGATTACCAACATTTTAAAGTGATGTGAAAATCACTGAATGTCTAGGCATGACTTACTTAACCAACCATCCCAAAACATGGTTTTCTTTTTGTTTTCATGTTTGTTTGGAAATCTTACGTTATTTTGCTTTAAGTTTGTTTAAAAAATTTAACTAGTTTTGCTTTCTTTTAACGTAAATCAAATAGTTTTTACGTTCAATTTTGCCAAAGAATGAATTGTTCTTACTGCTCTTATTGTGTGCTCTATGCTTTGCACTTCTTCCCGTAATAACTATCAAGTAAAATGTAAAATCCTCATCCTGCAAACGGTTCCACTCAGACACATAAAATAGGAGTCATCTCACCTAATTTTAGCTATTTTAAATTTAGGTATCCAGTCTGCCTATTCTCAAAAAAAGAGAGAGAGGCTCCTCTGGTGGTAATTCAGCTTTTCCTAGGCTACTATTTTAGGATGGACTGATTTGCCTTCCAGTAGCTCCCTCAGGCCACAGAGATTGGCGTTTATGTGCTTTGTCTGCTTTGCTATTTCTCCTTGTCCCAGCATTAAACAAGGAAGGAAATATTTGGAGTTCAAGGAAGGGGAAGAAGAGTCCTTGTCTGACCTCTGCAAATGCTGTGGGTGTGGGCAGCCTGAACCAGCTTTACTTTTTCCAAACCGTTTTTCTTTTACTACTTTCTAGTTACTTTCCATTTTGCTTCAGCCTTATTTGACCCATAGAAAATAGAGATGGAAACGACCAGTGATGCTGGAAGTTTTATGGCCGGTATTATTTAGGAGGTCAGATTAACTGATTATAATAGTCCCTTTTGGCTTTAGAAGCTGCTGGAGAAATCCTAACCCCACTGAAGTCAACAGCAAAACTTCCATGGGCTTCGGTATGGCCAAAATTTCACCCCGAGTACCTAGTAATGAATCTTTGTCATCTGGCCCTCCCTCCCCTTGACTTGCAGGATTGCTCCATGCATTACATTTTCCAGTGTTTTCTTCAGTTGTGGTGTAAGTACTTCAAGACACAAGGATTTCTCTTTGTCCCCTGGAAATAGTTGCACAGGCTAATAGTTTAAGGAAGTTTTTGCTTGAAGAGTTGAGTAACAGAGCCAAAGTCTGTTCTCAGTTGAACTGGAGTAAATATGGAATAGCTTGTCGACAATGCGGAGTTACTCCTCTTTTATGTCAGTGCAACTGAGAGCACTATTTTGCCAATTATTAACTTTTGTTACATTATTGGTATTTCTGTGCACGTCAGGATTTGTTAATCTCGTTGTTCAACATCAAGTAACCTTTCGCTGAAAACAGAGCGTCATTGTGAATTAGGTATCATCAGCTAAATTGAACCTCACCCTGTGCATTTGACAGATGGTAATACATTCATTAAGTGTTCTGTGGTTGCTTTGAGGTTGGAAAGTGCTATTTTTCTGGCTTCTAACTCAGGATTCTTCAGTAAAGTTGTATAAAAGCATAGTTTTGAAGGGGAAAGGAAAATCACAAAGTGCTCGTGAGGTTTTTTTATTAATATTGTTGTTTACTATTGGTAGGATGACACGGCAGGACTGTGATTGCTATAAGTTGTCTTTGGATGCCTAAGTAGCCCAGAGCAGAGTAGCGAAGAGTGAGAGAGATGGTTCCACCATGGATTTAGTATACACACAGGTAGAACTTCTTGGAATTTGAAATTATATTAAATATATCACCGTGGAGGCAATATGATGCTGACACCTTTGTGCTTGGTGATTTCATTGTCCAGAAAGATGGTTTCCAGGAGTTCAGACGTTGCAGCTGTTGCACAGGTAACTTGATGACAGCGCTCCTCTCACAGAGCTGGTCATGTTTGGGATCAAGTTCATACTGAAAGTCTGCAGGGTGGGGAAGGAATTAGAGGTAGAAATGTCAAAAGCAGTGCAGAGCCACATTCTCAGGCATAGTTCCACTTGGTGTTGTAATATTGAATCCTCCACCCTGACATTACCAAGACAATGCAAGGCTGAGATTAGACACTTCAGGAAAAGTTCTCCACACAGCTGATTTAGGGGTCACCTAAAGCAAGTGTAGAAGAGAAGACTCCACTGACTACAGAGGAAGCTTAGTGTGTTTAATTCAAACCTACTCATTTAATTTATTCACTGCAGGGAAGATTAACCCCACCCATAGACTTGCAGTGGAGCCTCAGCTGTTATCAACAAACCTATTTAGTTATTTAATGATGTTTCCAAGAGGATAAGTTGCCAAGGGAATTAGCTGTTTAGCCACTTCTGAAATTTATTGTGGATAGTGTGTTCTCAAATGGGGAATTAGTCACTTTTTAATTAGTCACACCTTTTTAAATGTCTTCATTCAGTCTAGTACTGTGACTGGTATTCACAAGGCCCCTGCCCTGGTGAGTGCCTGCTGTCCCCTATGTTCTCAGTGGAGACAATGTATAGCCATCCAGATTTTCACAAAATAGCCATAGTATGGGAAGTTTAGAATTAAATCTTTCTTCTGCTGAGTTTGCTCAGTAATATGAACCCAGGCAGCTCTTCCCTCAGCAAGAGCCCCCAAACCTTCAGAGCTGTAGGATATTCTGAGCAGGTTATTTCTTTGTCTCTGTTCATGTTTTTTCACCTTTCACATAAGGGTTAAATATCGGCCAGATAAGAGAGAAAATGAGAGAGTTAGTTTTTCTGACTTTCACCTGTGGTGTCAGCCTTCAGTCATGATCCACTGAATGTTGAGTCATTTAGGGAAAGTGAAACAGTTCAACAGGAGAGCTGTACAAATTACCTGATACTTCACTGGTGGGGTCTCATCTGCCAGATCTGAGCTGACATCGCATTAAAACAGCATTTGAAACTCAGTCTTCCACTTTCTAGGAAAATGCTCTCCCCATACCACTGGTAAAATCACAGCACTTCTCCCAGAATTTTTTGTAAGAAAGAAAAAAACCTACCTCTCTCTTCTAGGGGGTCACTGGTGAATTCAAACATAAGGTGGGTTCTCCCACCCATGCCAGCATTAGGCGCTTGGCTTTCTCTGAGATGTGGCGCTTAGAAGCCTCTTGCTTCAATATTTTTTAGATTCTTTTACGCATCCTCCTACGTTGAGTGGGGATTTCCCTGAGCACCTTCTCAGGGAACATAAGACTTCAAATCATATAGATAAATCTGAATGTGTCAGGGCATGTAGAAAGCAGGATTTCCAACATGGATATTTGCATCTGGATTTCAAAAAATGCCTTGGAAAACCATCAACAGGCTTTTAAAATCTGATCCTGTGCACCTAAACTCCATTTGAAATGGCGATTTTAGGTTCTTAATTCTCTTAGCTTTTCAAAATTCTGTCACTACGTAGTTGGAAGAAAGGCAGTTCTCCCTTGTTCAGTACTCTTCTGTTTTCAGGGCTGTTCTGAGAGATTTACTAGGATCAGAAGAGTTTTGATTAATTAAATGAGGTCATTGGTGTCACAAATAGTGGTCTTGACTATCAGTATATGAGATGGTCCTGACCATGTGGTGATTTCACTGTGAGATATCAGGATCCCATGGGTTCCAGCAGAGCTTGTGAATTAGGTCAGAGATGTGTTGAACCCTGAACATACGCTTATTTCTGGCCTAAAGCTGCCGTATGCAAGCGCCAAGTATGAATTCAGATAGATGTTTTTCCCACTGTCACAAACAGGCTTCACTCCAGGCATTGTTTTTCAGACAGCCATGACGCACTTTGATATATCAGTAAGAGCAAAAAAAACCCCAATCCTAATAAGTTCCAGAAAAGTTACATAAACACATCTCACCTGCTGCTCCTGTCTTCATACACACACCTAACTGACCCCACAGGTCAGCACGAAGCATCTCATGTAGTACTGATACTGGAAATATTGTGGAATATGTGGAGTCATCTGGAAACAGATGACTCCGAGAACCAATGATCTTACTGGGTGAAGGGGAAACTGGAAAATGCTCAGCGTTAAACCAGTTCTCTAAAATCTGGATGAGCAAAATTGAATTAAATCACAGTAATTCGATTCCATTGTCTCTAAATGAATTCATTGTAAGAGGACATAGTCTGAGGCTGACCAAGGGAAGGAGAACTATCTATTCAACAGGTGTTATGGGTCAAACCAAAAAGAGATTGCTAAATCTTCTGAGTGTTGCCACATGGGGGTATATTAAACGCTATGCAGTTATTACCCTTCAGTAGAAGTTGCGCAGCGGAGCACAGCTGCAGACGATTAAAGACACCACTGCCAGCATCTGACAGCAGAAAGTCAGTGTCAAAATTCAATTTGAATTGATTAAATAAGGGATGGCAACACTTTTGTTTTATGGATGGCAGCACTTCAGTCGCTTTAGATGCTCTGCTTTCAGAAATAAAATTCTTTCCCTCCCTGCTATGTTTGTTGGGGTGTTTTCAGTTGGATCGCAGTCATTTCTCCAGTCAATCAATTAAGCCAGGATTTGCCACTGTGTCTAAGAGTCAGCCACAAAAGAGCTGGTCTGGTTCCCTGGTGCTTGGCCAAGAGGCATCAGTGGGAGCAAGACATCAGGCAGCTTAATCTGACTTCCACCACTGGCACAAGGTTTAATGGATGTTAGGGCAGCAGAGAAATCATGTTCTGTGGTGTTCAGCTCCTGCTCTCTCAACGGCCCCATGCGCACCGCCTTTCTCTCTGTGCCAAAAACACGGGGGCAGCTGACAGCAGAGCCAGCGGAGCTACCTGTGCCAGCAAGCTGCTCTACGCAGGGCAGTCGCTGCCGCCTTTTGAAGCTTGCGTCATGCTCCATAAATATATTTATCTCCATAGGCTTGTAGTGCTACACCGCCTGAGTATCTTGACGCATTGAGTAGTCTCCCATAAGTTAAATGGCAGTAAGTTACGCAGAGATATGAGGTTTTACAGGATTAGGCCTTAAATGCTGACTCCAGGCCAGATCTGCAGCAGGTATAAATCACTGCAGGTAATTTTCACCAGCTGAAATTCTGGCCCTAAGCCCATGAGTCATGTTGTTATTTTTTCACATTGTAAATTCTTGCTGTTTCTTATTTATATTGCTTTAGCACTTTGGGGCACTGGTCAGGGGCCAGAACCCCATCGTGCTTGTCGCCCTTTGAACAGAGATGCAAAAGACCCTTCTTGCCCCAGAGCGTTTGCTGTTTAAATAACATGCAAACCTGTATACAGCCATTCAGCTTTCTGCAGGTGCATTATTACAATCAACTTTTTCTATTAGCCTTCCAGTAAAGCATAAGAACAAAAATTCTGTGCCTAGGTTGATATTTTTAAGTAAAAATTTGCACTCTGCTGTATATTGTGTCTAAGAGGCATTTCAAGGCTGGAATTTGTTGGAGCCAGCAGCAGTGTGGGACATGATCTTTAGTAACTGAAGTGAGACGTCCAAAGTCTCCTCTCCATTGTGACACTCTGTTTGAGACATGTCAAAAAGAGGATCTGCACCTAAGTTGAACCTGAAGTGAGGGGAACCTTAACAGTGGCTGAATATCTCAACACTTTTGTGTAGCATTGTAATTAATTATTGTTATATTACCTTCATTTCTGTTGGAGTGTATCTTCCAGCTCCGTAGAGCTCTGGTTAGCATCTTTGGAATTATTGCTATTGCCTTTAATTACTCTGGAAGGGGTTTAAAAGAAGTAAAAGTACAACTTCTTAGAGCTGAAGTAATGCTAGAAAATTCTGCCTCATTACAGTCCTACCTGGCTGCTTAGAAAAATAAAGTAGCATCGTACAGGGCTCCAGTTTATTGTGTGACGGCCTCAAGAGACCAGAAGAGTATTGTAGGTTGTATGTGGTTTATTAGTGTATCATACTGACAAGCTGTTCTTTTGTTTCATGATGTCTTTTGCTGTTTTTTTTTTTTTTTTTTTTGTGCCGGTCAGGAGAAGATATGGCATAACAGCGTCCTGTGTCCCCTTTTTCTGTTGCAGGATGAGATTTACCCTCAGGCAGCTGGGGTACTGGTAACCTGTGCTGGGCTACCTCATCACCAGACTGTGTAGGCAGTGGAGCACAAATTAGCAACAAAGAAATGGTTCTTGCCTTTTTTTCTAGATACAACCGTAGCCATCAACAATGAGTGTTTCTAAATAATTTTTATCTGCCCTAATCACTTATTCATTGCTTTTTGGCAAAGCCCTTGAAAGAGGCTTGGTGAAGGCTCTGAAGAAGCTGGATGACTATCTGAGAACCCCTCTGCCAGAGGAGATTGATGCAGACAGCACTGAAGAGGAGAAAATGTCTAAACGCAAGTTTCTGGATGGAGATGACCTGACTCTTGCTGACTGCAACCTTCTGCCCAAACTCCATGTTGTCAAGGTAAAAGATGTCATGCAATGGTCAAAGAAGCTGTATCTAACAATGAAGTGCCCTGCTCTGACAGCCGTGAGCTAAAGCCAACACGTGTTTCAGCAGAAGCATCTAAAGTCCTAGAAGAACAGAGTTTTAAACACACTGTTGGTCCTCAGTATTTCCTATAGGTTAACTTAGAGCAACTTTATATTTAGTACCTGGGGAAATTGTCCCATCACTAATTAGTGGCAAAGACAATGTTAAGATCTAGGTATCCCATCTCTTTATTTTTACCCTGCTGGAAGTAACAGCATATTTCATATTAATTAGTTTCCATTATTCTTAAGAGAGATGTCAAAACTTTAGTCAGTTCCCACCCATTTGTAACTTAAGAGCAGCAGTCCCTCTTTGGGGGAATATTTGTTCCATCTGGTATTTCACACAGAAAAGTTAACAAATCAAAGTCACCGCTGAGGTCCAGGATTTAAGGTGTACAATGGTTGCTGGTATAGTGCAAGTGGTGTACATCATCTTGACTTCTAAATGTTGCATTTATTTAATTTATCAGATCACATGTTTCTTTAGAATAAAGCAAGTACCTGGCAGACCTTGGCAAGCAAGAAAGCTAGGAATTAAAGCCAAGTCATGCATCTAATTTGGCTCCATGAGCCAAAACATAAACTAAGCCTGCGAGCTGACTGCACACATAAAAAAAAAAAAAAAAAAAAAAAAAAAAGTAAAAAAAAGTGCATAAGTCACCAAGTAAGAAATGTGATAATATCCTCACAAGTTTAGCTCTTTCTTTGGCTCATCTTCACTGTTGACATTGGAGTCAGACGATGCAAAATGAATGTGTGGACTCTTACTGGTTCCTGTCTCCTTAGGATGAAATGAAAGATGTCAAAAGAGAATTAAAATCTTTCTCAGACAAGCATAGCCATAGGATATTGCCTGGAAACCATTTTACAGATGGAAGAAAAGGGTAAATTATTAGGACTTTTTCATTTGATGGAAGATGTGCGCTGGAAATTGTGAAAATCTTGACTTAAGTTGCCCAGCAGGTTTTATCTTCCCCATGTGTGTGTGAAGCATCATTGAAGGCAAGAATGCTTAATTAAATGCAGTTTAGGACAGGATTTGGACTTGCAAATACTGAGTGGATCCTGGTAAGAAAAACAAATCACAGTCATTTCTGAGAACATGACTGTCCTAAGAAATTTGAGATAGAAAACAGCTCTACCATGTGCTTTAAAAATAAAGGGGAACTCTGTGGCACATATGTATGTAATTTATGCCCAGGAACAATTTTATACTGTCAGAAAAATTAGAGATTGGAAGCACTCATTAAATCAGCTAATCCATCCCTTCCTATCAGCCAGTTCATTCTGTCACCACAGGATTATTCTATATGGTATATTCTTACAGGAAAACTGAAATTTCCCAATCCAGCAAGCTACTTAACAAACTAGCCTTAAGCACAGATTAGTCCCACTGACTTCAATGGGACTATACTGGTCCTTCAAATTAAGTATGCACTTAACTATTTTCCTGAATAAGGGCCTGAGTGTTTTTAGAAATCGAAATTTTCCCTTGATAGACAATTTCCTAGTCTAAAAAGTCTTGCAATAACCATTTTCTCTCCCAGTTTATCCTAATACTCCTGTTTCTAATGTCTGCAGACATTAGGAACATCTTGGTTTCTCCGTCTGGGTACCCATACCACCCTGAATTCTTCCTCTGCATGAACACAGATATGGCCTTCCAACAGCTGTAGGTGGTTACATCCTCTGACACCATTGGCTAGGCAAAATATATTACATATATTAAAAGTAGAAATACAGTATATATAAAATATGATATAATGTTAAATATAAATATAATAGTATGAAAATATGTTATATATAATTTTTACTAATGCCTTTCCCTTAAATCTGTCTTCCTTTTTCTGATTCAGCTAAGCAGCTCTTTCTGAAGTGCCTTCTTATCTTTAAATGACATACCTAAGACTGGTAAAAAGCACCAAAAAACTATATGGTAAAATTAATGAAATTCAGTGACGATAAGAGTAATTTGGTGACAGTAGCCAGGCCATTGATTTGGAGTGTCCTTGGGCCAAGTAACATCCTTGCAAGATAGGGGACAACCAACAGTCACTTTTCAGGCTTTTCTATTATAAGCCTCTGAATCTTTAAGCATTCCTTACTTTGCTATTAATTATGTGACAAGAAAGAGTAAGAAGCTCTCTGAAAAGGAATCTGGAGATATATCACCATCAAGATGCTTTTTTTCCCCCTTTTTTATCTTTGGTTTAGATTGTTGCAAAGAAATACCGCAACTTTGAATTCCCGACAGAGATGACGGGGCTGTGGCGGTACCTGAAGAACGCATATGCCAGGGACGAATTCACCAACACCTGTGCGGCAGACAAAGAAATTGAGCAAGCCTACGCAGACGTGGCCAAGCGGCTCAGCAAGTCTTAACTGACCTCAGCAGTGGCTCAGTATCCCCTTTTACAGACTCTTCTCCTTGTTGCCTTAAGATATACTTTCTCATTATGTTATCGGGTTGGCATCCCTATGACTTCACCTGTTCAAGTGTATTGGTCAGGGACAAATCTGCTTCTCCCTGGAGAAAAGAGAAGGCAGCTCTAGTGTGGGGGGTGGAGACCCTTTGAAATCTGAACCTAAGATCTGGCTCAACTAGTATTATTCGCAATCAGTATTGGAAATGAGTCCACTTTATTATTTTCTTGTTTCATGTTGGGGGCATATCACCACCTGTATTCTTTGGAGTTTTAGAAGTAGGGCATTAGCTGAAATTTCAAGTGAGAGAGTTAGGAACACATAGCACTGGTTCTTCTGTAGGTTATTTCAAGGACGCTTTTTCTCCCAGTGCTATTGAGATCCTTGAGGCAGGAGCAAAATATGAGAGAGAGAGGGGGATAAAAAAGCAGTTTGACCCTAAAGGAGAAATGCTCTTAGCAGTTATATTTTAAAAAACTCTCTGAATGCATATTCTGTCCTAGCAGGCCCAAGAGTTTATAGGGTATTTATTTTTAACTTGGCGCAAGAGGGGGAAGCCTGAGCGAATATGTCAGACTTGCAGATGCAACTTTGCATAAAATTTGCATGATGCTGTTGGATCCGAATGTTTAAAGCGAAAGAGTGTGAAAGAGCAATTGAGCAGGCAGCCCTTGGAAGAGCGAGGCTCGTGCCAAAATGCCCAGTGGATCTGCTCGTTGGTAGAGACACACAGACACAGCAATAACGGGGGCAGCATATTGACTCCAGCGACTACAGAGGGAATTGGCACAGCTAACCAAACCACGTAGGATATTGTCATCTTGTCTGTATGGTTGCCAGTTCCTTTATAATTGCTATCTTGGGAAACTTGGATAGGCAGGAGAAAGCTGTCGCTGCACACGAATTCCAGGCAGGGGAAGTGCTTTCTTCATGTTGGGCTCCAGATGGGTCACTTTCAAGCACTCGTCATCTCACCCCAGGAGAAGTTTCCTCTGAGAGCCTCAAAGAGGACAGGCTAAACCAGAGAAAGGCACATTTCCAGCCAGAAATTCAGCAAGAATGCTAGCAGAAATCCGTGCAGGACGCCTTAGTCCCGCTCATCCTGGGTTTACTGATCCAGGTTACACGATTCTGAATTAGGATTGTTTTCTAAAACTGATTATTTTGTTCTATCTGTAGCTCTGCCTGACACAATCTGCTTTATACTCGTGATTATTTGCACATTAGTTACTTCAGCAAATTCAGAATGGCAGCTCTTTTGCATGAAACTCACGTGCCCTGATATGTACAGCAGTGCACATGCCTCTTGATATTCAGTTTGGGGGGATTTATCATTGTTTTCCAAGATAAAATAAAGCTCAGCTGTAACCCGATGTGGCTCCCCTTCTGATCAGAGCTGCTAGAGCTGCACTGATTTGAGGGGGATCCCAAGCTGGTGAGCTGTGACCGAGGGAAACCTCGCAGCAGGCTTGTTTGCAGCCAGAGAGCTGGAGAACTGGATCCAGCATCGAAAGCCAGCCTCTGCCGTGTGATGCTGATGACAATCTGAAGCCATCCTGTTGCTTTGGTGGGATTATTCCACTTTTCACACTAACCCAGCTGGGAGCAGAATGTTGCTCGTTGACTGTGAAGATAGTTTGTGGTTGACTATTGTTTCACACGCAATGGTCAATTTGTTCTGAACTTTCAAAACCTTGGAAGAAAATCCAGGAACTCCCAAGTCTTCTCCTAGAATGGGCTAGACTGGAGCGCGGAGGCTCACACTCTTTAAAATATTGCTGAGAAATCAACTGGCTCAGAGAACACTAATAGCAGCCAGAAAAATCGAATGAAATTAGAAGTGTCTGCACAAGCACATGTGGCTTGTTAAAAACATTTCTTCATGAGATTGGAATTATTTGTGATTTTTTTTTTTTTTTTTTTTTTGTAAATTAAGGCATTTATTTATTTATTTTAATTGACTCAGTCCTTTCTGTCTGTCTTTCTGATTTTGTTTTGACTCAGCATGCTGGTCAAGATGGCTCTGTCTGTTTAGAAAAGTGTTATTATTAGTAAAGCTGTGCAAATTATATTCTAGTGAAAAGTCTTCTATCTGAATGGTCACTAGAATTTTTTTCCTCTCAGTATGATTTGGCTTGGAGCATGCTGATCAACAGCAACTATATTTTTCTCAATTGTCTTTTTCCAGGTTTGTACTTCAGTTAGTGGCTTTGCTTAACCACAGTTGCAGTGAATCTTTGAATAAAGATGCAGAGGCAGATGCAGATTCTTTCTCTGTGCTTATTACATTTAACTCCTTAGAGAAGTTTGTTCAAACATGCAGCAGATCTCAGGCAGGGTAACTGAACCAGTTCAGGGTCTGTCCTGATTTCCGTCTCTGAATCTTCACCAATTTGCTGAATCCCGTGGTTCTGAAATGTTCTAATATGTCTTTCTTTAGTTTTGCTAGAAGAGGGCCAAATCAAAATCAGTTCATCTCAGCGACCTCAACTTGCATCTGTTTTTAAAAAATTATGTTTAAAAATGGTTGGGCTTATACCAAAAAGAAAATGAGTTGTTAGTGCAATGAGCTTTTTCTAAGATGATTTGCATGTTCTTAAAATCTTTTTAGGATTTCATTATAAAATGTGAAAATCCCCAAGCTACCTACCTTTTAATTAATAATAATAATAAAAAAAAATCCTTAAATATCTTCATTTTTCTAACACCATCCCTCCAAAATCTAGATAAAATATGTTGATGGATATGAGAAAGAATAAGAGGGAATTGAAACAGTTTTCAGCTACCGTGCCTGGTCTGTCTGAATCCAAGTCTCACTCTGCATCCTAACTTTGCATTTTACTCATAACTCTGTTATAGGCTGATCCAAGATTATGGACAGGTTCAGGCATTCCCTGACCTTTGTTTGGGTTTGAAATCCAAGCTCATGTTTTCAGATCTGTAGCTTTCACTCACCTTTGTGCTTTTTGGCTTTAGCCATAGTCAGAAGCAGGAAATACTGGAAATCCTACATAGAAAAGTGTTTTGCTAAGATTTTGAGCTCAGTTCTCAAGACTCAGGATCCATCACCAGTGAGATTTTAAAGGGCTCCAGACTCCTTTAGGCAGGGTATTTTTGGTGACCTTCCATTGTATTTAGAATTATAAGTAATAAATATTAATCATACAGGATTGTGTATCTACATTGGGAAGGCAGCATTTCTGAAAAGAATCTAAGTGACAAGACAGACATTGCAGATTTACAATAACTTTGTTCATAAATTTTTTGCAAGATGTAAAGAACGACATAGTGCAGAGGGGGAAGAAGCCAACAATGTGGATTTAATCATCTACATTTCAGAAATGCAGACCAAATGTCTGTAAAGATGTCCATTTCATACAAACATTTCTTAGATATTTATTTCAAAGCTCCCTGTTCAGTCAATCCAACACTCCATTCATATTGGAACTAATATTGATTTTTCTTCTATTAGCAGTGGTATGGGAGTGCTAGAGGATCTCATATATTAGTTACTCTTATTCTCCGTTAGACTCTTTGAATTGCCAAGAGGTCATCTTACTGTACAGGTAGGACTAAAGAAGTATACGTTTCAAGACTATTTATATGAGGGCTTCTGACAAACATTTTTTCCAATAGAAAGAATCATATAATGATATTGCTTTATCAGGTCCAGCGTGTAATACAGAGCTACAGGTTTACTCCTTTGTTTGCATCAGCTGAAAAGCCACTGCCAGGGAGGAATGGCAGTCTACATTACCAAGAAACTAGACAACTTTGTTTCCTACAAGAAAGTTCAGCTGAATTTCACATGGCATTTATTTTGAATATGTATCTATTTTATTTTAACCCCTAGCCACCTTTCCTCCTCTCTCTTCCCTGCTCAAATGAACTCCAAGTTAGCCGTAACCATTCTGCCATTTCCTCAGTGCTAAGTAGCAGTTTGCTCATGGACGGGCACATCCCACACACGGGGAAGCGTGTTTTACCATAACCCATCCATCTTGTGGGATGAAGCAAAGAGAGCCCCCCCCCCTTTCTGCATCGACCGAGTTTGGCTAATTAGCTGAGTTTAAAGTATTGCAAAAACTTAGGCAGTGGAAATCCCACTCATGTAAAGCTCCAGAAGCACATGGAAATATTCACTTTTTAAAATGAATTGGTGTTTTAAAGAAAAAAATAACTCCAAAGTCTTGTGTCCTCCTTCATGTGTGTTCTTTTAAGCATCAGGAAGTTTGCATTTGTTTATTATTCTGCTAGATATATTCATTATTCTTGAATTGCTTTCGATATTAAGAAATATTTTTGAGCCTTTCTGCTGAATCTTTCATCTCTTCATTAATTTTGATGTCTGCAACGACCTAGTAATTCCAGAGGAGGCAGGAAAGCTGTGAAGCTTATACTTGTTGAGAAGTTGAAGGAGGTAATGATTTTTTCTGGAGAAAACAGTATTAAAAGCATTTTTAAAAAATGTGTCTTTTCATCTGGGCTACTTTAACGTTAAGAGTGATAGACTGTTTAGTCTGGACTGTGATGTTCAGCACAGACCTGAGCAAGCCACCGTGTTTAAGGTGGCTTTGCCTAGGGATTTCCCCAGGATACAGAGAGATGTTCTCTCTGGGTCACAGAAACTTCCTATTTCCTCGGTCAGGAGGGATCTGCTGGTTTGTATTGGCGCTGAACTATGATAGCCACTAACTCGGTGCTAAGCAGTGAAAAGAGGGGTCCTGTTCCCTTCTCTTCCCTTCTAGCTCATGTGCGGGGAGAGCAGAAAGCATTAATCTCTTATTTCCTTGCCTCACATCCCAAGCAACACTCCAGCCCTAGGAAAGCACGGAAACCTCGTCCAACGCTGGTTTTCAAAGCTTGATCGGTCCATGTTTTACCATGCGACATAAAGGTCTGAAGAGCCCCGTGTAACCCACCACGCAGCGTTACAGGACTCGGCAGCGTCTCAGAGACTGCAGCCCCCACGTTATTCCCCTGTTGCCCCAAATCATTCCCCTTTCGCCATTTATTGGAGAGATGCTAAAGCTGAAAATGCTCCAGAGGATGCACTTGAATGTGGTGTATTTTGAGCTGTGCCCGTCAGCTAACCAGCTCCCAACGATGGACATTGTCGCAGCTCGGCAGGTCGTGCCTCTGCTGCCAGACGGACGGACGACCCATCGCCCGGTGGGGTACCCGCGCTCGGGTGGGCAACGCTGAAGCCGCTCACCCACCCAGCGACGGTGCAGCCGTGATGAAAGGTTTCGGTGCCACCTTTTCCCCAGCCCGGCTCTCTAGCTGATGTGTGTTAGCGGCTCAGCTGGGGCCATGATCCAGCACTAATGAGCATTTCTAGCTTGCAGCATGTGAATAGAGACTACTCATGTGTTTAATGTTAAACATGTGCCTGCCTGCTTGCCTGGATAGGGGCCTAAAAGTCATGACAGAAAAGCCTGTATTAATGAAGAGCATTATTATTCTTTCCTTTGAAAGCCGGTGGCAGAATTCCCAGTGGGGGAATTCCCAATAGGAATTCCCAGTAGAGCCCAAGGCTACATAAGCACGAAGATGTTTCAAGCGTGAAGATGTCCTCAGAGAACAGAAAACTCTCAAGCAGAAAAGGAAGCCGCAGTGATATGTAGAGTCTTCCTACAGAAGCAGGACAGGGGACCCAGCTCTGTCCCAGTGGTAACTGGAGGGGCACCCCCAGTGCTGTCAGGCTCCATGCTGGTTTGTCATGGGGAGGTTCGGGGTGAACTGGGACCAGGCCACGCTGACAGCGTAATGGCGAGGCGTGTTCTGCTGTAAATCCAACCGCGCTCCCCATGGTGGTACCCCGCAGTATAACGAAGCCTCCATTGCGTCTGCCTCGCTCTTATTATGAAGTGGCTTGTCTAAAGAAAACTAAGAAGGGTGGGGGAATTTTTTTTTTTTATATATATACATGGAGTAAAAACAATCCAAATATGCTTTAATGGTTCTCAACATGATACTGTCAATTCTCACCACAGGGCGGAATTTGTTAGTGGAAATTAAATTAAATTAAATTAAAACAGAAAAGCTTAGCTATTGCTAATGGGTACTACTGGGAGCCCTAAAAACAGTTTGCAGTGTAGAACCATAACAGGAGTGAACATCCTTTAATTCCCAGAATCACTTGGGTTTCACAGGGTCATTTCAGCCTATTCTGCTGCACTGCTGAGAAGTTGCTCTTTCCCTGTCTCCCTAGGTCTATAAACTCTGAAGAATTTGGGAAATGGCTACGGGCACCACATTAATCTTTCTCTTTTTCACTTTTTTTTCCTCCTTCATTAAATTAACTACTTTAGTTTGGAAGTAAGCAATAAGTAAATAGAATTTGCAAATAGCAGATTTCTCTACTTTTTCATTAAGGAAGTTTTTAAGAGCTTTCAGGAAATGAGAGGTTATCCCCGGCTTTGGGAATAAACTGTGGTATAAAATATATATAGAAGTGTGATTCTGATTAAATAATTTAAGCAGGAAGATTACAGTTTGTTTTAAGGAGCATGATTAGGACTAAACGAACAGAATGCTCCAGGAATTGCAATAGGGATTTAAGATTCTGTTCCAGTCTCCGTTGTTTTTTTAATTTATTTATTACTGATCGCACAACACAGAAACTATATATATATATTCACTTTATTTAACTGCATTATTTCATTCAATAATGCTGTAAAGTGTGTTGGGATGGAAGGTGGCGTAAAGAGGAAAACTTATACTCTTGAAACAGCACTGTTATTTCTGTGTCTTTGATTTTGTTCCCACTGGAATAAACAAGAGCAGCACCATTTAGTTGTGTAGAAGCAGGATCTCAACTCCACAGCTCCAGATAGTTTGGCAGTCTCTGTGGAGGACAGGGTAATTTGCTCTTTAGCAATCTGAGTCTTGCAGTGGGCACAGCGCATTTCGGAAGGCGTCCAGGACCGTCCTTGGGTGAACGGGTAGCGTTGCTTGCAAAGGACCACAGTGAATCCCCTGCTGTTATAAAATGAAATTAAGCCATCATGAGATGTGGACTGGCTAACCCTGAACCAGACACGTTTGCCTGCAGCGCAGCCGCTAAATTGGTCTGACATCAGGAACCGCAGCGTAAGAGCTTGGCCTCAGAAGTGAGTCAAAGCTGCATCTTTGTCACCAGTCATTTTCTATTTATAACGACACAGATCTATTTTATAATCACGGGGAGGCACAACAGGAGTGGGCTTTGTTCTGCCTAAATCTCATTTCTCGTGCGGGTGCGTTTAAACACAGCCTTTGGCCCCTTGCCGCACACCACACACACCCAAGGCGGGCAATTCTGGCACAACAATGCACACCCTGTCGTGCTTGAATGCTCAAAGACTCCTGCACTGAAGCAATAAACTCCTGCTAAATGGCTTAAAAATGTTCTCTTAAGTGTGCTGGGCTGCCACGCTGCCTCACTTCTCATTCCCAATGCCATTTTGTGTCCAAGCCTTGGGTTTCAAATAAACCGGGAGTATATTGCATCGTTTAGTGCTGGAAATTACCGGGCATTATTAACCATAAGAAATTGGGGTGAAAACCCCCAAACCCCAACCCAACCCTCTTTCCTAGTGCAAAACCGGCTGCTTGTGCATGTGACTGCATTTTCAGAGGCTATGAATAAATTCCCAGTAGCTGCTCGGTTTGGTTTCTGGAGAACGGGTCCTCATCTGCGCAAATCCTCGGAGCTATGATGGTACCCCCTCGCTTTGTTTTTTTTTTCTTTGTTTTTAAAAAATTGAAGGCTTTTGCTCTCTTTTGCCTAGAAATTTATCGTCTAGCAATCAATAGATTTATTTTTGTAGTCTGTTTTCAGTTCTAGTCTGAAGATCAAAACCAAGCTGCCTAGTGAGATTTAGGAGGGAACAAATGCTTTTTTTTCCCCTCAGACCCCACTCATTTTCAAATCCTGACTCATTTTGGGCACAATCCTTGTTACTTTGAGGAGGGTCTGAGGATGAAAGAGAGGAAGGGGAGCCCACTGTACATGCCACTGTCCTTCCACTGAGAGGGGATAGCAAGAACCAGTCTGGAAGTCCTAAAAGGTATATGGACAAGTTTCCCACCTTCAGAGTGAAAGCAACCTGCACAGAGACCTGAATAGCCCTAAGCTGACCCACAGTTGCTTAAAAATTGCAATGACATTAAAAAGCAAAATTTGGGATGTGCACAGTGACATGTCGATCAGGCACGGTACCACTTTGGGGCATTATACAGGAAAAAAAAATCTCATTTGAAAGGACACTCAGATTTTTAGCTACTGGCCCAGACCCAAGGTCAGGACTAGATTTTTTTTTCACCCAAAATGTCATTAATCTCAGAAATATCTAATGGCTGTTAGGATTATCACCGCCTGAACTTCTGGGGTAAAAAGCAAAATCAGGAACTCTTAAGGAGAAAGCAGGAATGACCTTTAAACTCGGACCTGGTAAGCTTCAAAGAAAAGACATTTATTTGTAAACAACTATTTTACAGCAGTTGACAGTGAAAAGTAGCTGTGCATCTAGGGGTCTCCACCAGATAAGAAAGAAAGAAAGACAGGATAAATTGCTTCACATACTTGTGATTTTCAGTTGAGGGACATCCTCTATTAATGGGTAATTTTAGATTAGACCGTAGTGTTTTGGGGTAGGAACTATATATTTCTTCTCTGTATGTGCAGCTCCTAACACAACAGGAGCCCGATTAGAGCCTTTGTGTGCTACTCTAACCCTCGTAATACATAATAATAGGAATAATATAATTAAAATGTCATTGCAGTTCACCTTTAATATTATGATTGTGCAGCTGTACTCTGTCAACTGTGAATAAAATTAATGTCCTTTTTGTATAATAGCTATGTCCTTTATGTACAATAGTATATTTTATTATTGAAGAAACAGTTAAATTTAATTTTTAGAAGCAAAAAAGTATCTGCTCATTGTTTCATTTTAAGCTTTCGGATAAATAAGGAAACTTTTCTTTTGTATCCTTCAAATGAGTATGTGTTAAATGAAGAAATCCACCTTCCTGAATTGGAGCTGTTTATAATCTTATATTCCAAGAGTGATTAACACCTGATAATTTGAATAAAAGTGGTTTATTTTCTCATTGGGTTATTCCTGAACTTTTGTTTAATTTGTTAATTGGTTTTTTTTTTAAACAGGCAACATTCCCTCGGCTGCAAGAAAAAACTGCGCACCCACAGCTTGAATACAGCCATACTCATACTCTAAAAATCGATTTAATAGAAATCAAGGGAAAGTCAGCAAGGACAAGTAAGCTACGTCAGCGCTAGGAGAAGAAACACGGCCAGGGTATAACTCGTGCCCTGTCCCCAGATGTTGGTGCGATGTAGTTAGTGCAGCTGGTGGTACCGGGGAGCACTCTGCGAGGCAGGGTCCAAGTGGTATGAGAGGTGGCAGGGTTATGCTACAGGCCTATAAAATAATGGATGGGGTGAAATGGGGAGTGATTATTCAGTATTTCTCATAGCACAGATTATGTGTTCCTAATGAAATTATCAAGCAGGAAGTTCAAAGCAAACAGAAGGAAGTGCCTTTTTACAGGGTATAATTAAACTTTGGAGCCCTTTACCGGAAGATGCTGTGCAGATCAAAATGAATATGGGATTCAACTATGGGATTCAACTATGGATATGATAACTTCATGAAGAACATACCCGTTAATGTTGTTAAACATGAAAGTTTGGATGCAATTTCCAGGTCAAGAAGTCCTTAAATACCAGGGCTGGGAGAAGTAGGTTTCCATTTGCTTTATTTCTTTTATTGCTTCTGCTGCAAGCGGTTAGACACAGCTGAGGTAGGGCTGGGTGGCTTGGCTCCAGGATGGCCTTTCCGCTATGACACACAAATGTGAAGTATTGTAAATTTTATTCCAGCACAAACTTTTAGTCTAGTTTCCCCAAAGCGAACCACTTCCAGAGAAGCATTAGAGACAAGAGGCTCGGAGTCTCTCTCACAGCAAATGACAGGGAATCACCTCCATCTGAAGTAACAAGAGTTCATCATCCACCAGCTGCAACTGGAGAGGAACGAGTAGGATTTCTCCCAGTTTACATGTCAATATTTTTTCTGGTCACCAAGGGCTGTACCCTTTGGGCGACATCTCTCTAGTACCACATCTCTCTTGATGGGATGTGCGATATAAAAATGAGAATTTGTTTCAAATACTTCAAACCCAAGCTGGTAAGTGTCAGTCTAATGTTTCTGCTTTAACTAGTGCTAGAATAACTATTCAGTTGTCCAAAACTGTAGAAGTCCAGGGCCTCGGCTGATTGCTTTTGGACTCGGCTCTCAATGTGCAAGCACCCAGCTGCACCTTCCTAGCAGACGTAGTCTTTCCCTTTCTCTCTGATCGTGGCAGCATGGAGGAAAACCAGAGCATCTGCAAAAGTGACCATCTGGCATATCAAAGAATGAATAAATAAGGTAATGCAATCCTTTTTTTGCCTAATTTGTAACCAGTCCTGAATGGAAGTACAGCTTTGCTGTTCGGTCACTCAACTGCGTGAGGGTTGACCACGGCCAGCACTGCTATGGGTGGTTGGTAACACCGCCACGCATTTTCTTGTAGAAACCCACACCTCGCACAGCTCCATCGTGTCGCTGCGTTGCCAGAACCACACGCATGACACTGCACCATCCTGATGAGCATCTCTGGGAGTGGCCAGTACTGAATGCTTCAAAACGGGTGCCAGGAGCCCCAGACCTTGGGGTTTAACATACTGGCCACACACACAAAATGTTCCACAGTGGAGCTGGTTTTTTTAGTGTTTATTTCATTAAAAATAGTTACCTATAGCTCTGGCTTCTCTCATTGTACAAACAAACCTGTCACTGGTCTCAGGCTCTCTGGACAGTGGTCTAGGTGATATTTTACGGTAGTGAGTGAATCAGATCCATTAGGCACTGTGTAAAAAAAAAGCGGTTTCTGTGTGTGAGTGATTGTGATTGCAGACCTGAATGATGAAAAATGGGGTGAGTAACAACCTGTATCACTCATCATTTTTTCTGTCTTTATTTTATCATTCCTTATACATCTGCTGTGAACAAGCCCAAGCTTTCCCCTTTCCACAGCTGTGTCTCTATGCTGCTGGTCATTTTTTTGGTCATTTGGTCTCTGAAGGATCGCTTCTACCCAGCTAATCGCTGTATCTGACGGGGATTTGTACTGCTGTCTCTCCCTGCTTGCCATCTGAAAAATAGAGTCCTTAGCTGCTGGCACCTCTTCTTTCAGGGATGGGGGGGCAAGCTTTGTCAAGGAGGGTTTAGTTTGGTTTTTCTTTTTTATCTCAATACCTGCTGTAACACTCTACACATCCTGCTAGACACGCTGCAATCAGTCCAGTCTGCGCCAGGCAAGAGTTTAGACATTTCAGGTGTCATCCATCCTTCATATCTCGTGCATGCCTTTCCTTTCGTGAGCCCAGCAGATGCCTTTAATTGCCAGCCACTGCTCTTGGCTTTCCAAGAAGTAGCAGAGGAACTATGGAGTCCCTCTGGCGAAGGATGAAACAAAGGGGCCCAGCAGTGTTATGACATTTTCTTGCACTGAATTGGCTTTGGGAAGAATGGGCTCTTTCCTCCCGTTAGATAAGCACAGAAATCTTAAGCAGATGCTTGCAAAACATCAAACAAATATATACTTAAAAAAATTAAATATAGGCTATACCCACATGCCCCATAATCTGGCCAATATTCAGCCACCGCTAACAGTATCTAGCCTTTCCCTGGTGAGGTCTGAAGGAAAAGGAAAAACCCGCAGTCTAGTCACTCCGCAGCAGGATTGCAACTGGCTCCTCCAGCACCGTCATCCCAGGGCTGAATGTGGCAATGCCGAGAGCTCGTGGCCAGTGTCTCATCGTCCTTGTTGTTCAGCAACTTGAGGGAAACGCAGCCCTTCTCTCTCGTGTTGTGTGTACACTCCAGGGGCTTTAATCCATTTAAGTTTCTCCTTAAATCAGCATTGCGGAATGTGAAGGGGAATTTCATGCCATAGGGAAGAAGGTGCAGCAGTCTGGAAAGCCTAAATTGCCAAAACCAAAAAGAAAGGGTGTTTTCTTTAGCGTTTAAGTAACCCTTACGCTCTGAGTTTCTAGGGCAGAGATAATAGGGGGGATTTCTTCTAGTTCCCTTGCATTGAAAGCCATAGATTTTGGGAAAAGCTGGATGGAATTATATTCATTGAGAAGTGCAAGAAAGAATTTATTGCAAGAAGTCCCCCTTTCCTCAACCCTTTGTTAAAACAACATTAAAGAATATTATGCGTGCCAAGGGAAGGACTTTTAAGAACCTGCTGGAGTTCAGGTCACCCATGTAATTCTCATTCACCTCCTTGTGCAGACGGGTTGTGGTACCAGCTTTCATCGGCTCATGTACCACATCCTGCGCAGGTCCTGCCCAGTTCAGCACCCTGAACGGGTGATGCAATTTGTTTTCTCGGCGACGCATGGTGCTGAGCCTTCTTTATTGCTTATGACCCAGTCTGTTAGGGAGCTCCTTAAGATAGTCGTGGTATCATGTACTTTCTACAGCAGTGTCATTTGTAATTGCTTCACAGACATTCATTAAATCACTTCATGTATCCCTAAGGGGGACAGGATGACGTTTCACAGCGTGGGAATCAAGACTGAGAGCGTCAGATAGGAGTTTTCTCTTCACTTTGGATGCTCAGTTTCACCTATTTAAGCCGTGATTTTCCACAGTATGTTGCACAGCACAGCAATTTCAGGGTACTGCTGTACCAATAAATTCAATGTGCTGGGACCACTCCCAATCTCCAGGATAAACTGGCACAAAATGGCTCCTGTCCATACTGGCTTTACCCTCCTAAACTGGATGGCTGCCTGCAAACTGCTTATTAGAAACAGGCCTTGGACAAATGAACTTCCAAACGGTGCTGGGGACAGATTTAGTTTGGGAGGGTGCTAGGTGGCCTGAGCCAGGAGGGGTCTCACAGTCCAGACATACATACATACATACATACATAGACACTAAGTAGTAAAGGCAGGTATCTGGGTTATGTTCCCACTGCTTTCAAGTGCAGCTGGGAGCACTCAGAGCTCCTGCACCTCAACTGTTGCCACCTCAGATCCTAGTGCCACCATAAGAAGTAGCAAATTTGGCTCAGATGAGCAGTATTTGGTTTTTCCAAAGTTCAGAGTGTTTGACTTTGCAAGTAGAGTAAAGTTGTAGTGTAGTTTTCCTTTCTATAATGTGTGTGTGTGTGCATATTTATGCATACACACATACATAAATCTGTTTTTACGTGTGTGTGTATATACACGTGTGGTGGCATCCTTCCCCCCGAGCAGCATTTTAATTCTGGTATCTGTAATGACCACAGAAAACTGGTGCAGTTGGTATTTGAGCCGCCACAGGGGACCAGCTGGCTTTTGCACCATGTCTCCGCTGAAGCCCAAGTCCTAGGGAGGTTATGTATCACACCGCAGCGAGAATCGTGCTGCCATGCCAGTTTGGCTGGGAAAATTCACTACCCCTTGCCACGGGGCACAATTCCCCAGGGAGAGCCCTGTGGCTGTCAGAGCCAGTTGGATGCCTTGCTCTGCATCCAGCTGGAGCAGCACTCATATTTATGGTGTATGGGCTAAAATCTTTATTCATAAAGCAGCAGCTTTAGCTTTTCATTGTCAACGTGGATGTTGAACTAATCAGAAAGGGGAGCAGGGGAAGGGTGGGGACCGGAAAAGAGGAGTTTGTGGGAACATAACAATGTTAAAGAAAAAACTCTGCTTGCTGTCAGTTAATTCTCTCCATTAGTTACCTCTACCATTATGGATTCATTTTAAGATCCAGACTTCAATATACATAACTTTAAATCACTAACATCCTTCATGGCTCTGTGATTTGCTGGTTCCATATGTAGCCTCTTGGCCCATTGCGTTGGCACAGGTTCAATTCTTGTTCTTCCTTTGGGTTACGATTTCCTTGCTTTGATGGGGGGGGGGGGGCGTGGGGGGGGTGGAATTGGGAGGGGGAGAAGAGGGAAAGAACAAGAAAGTGATGGTGAGGTAGAAGGCAAATGATGGGGGAGAGGGAAAGAATGGGAGGAAAACAGAGGAGCAAAAGGAAAAGTAGAAATAATACAAATGGAGAGAAACAGCTTTAAACAGGAAGAAGTAAAGAAACAGTGTGGAAAAAACAGAAAGAGGAAAATGATGAGAAACGTTGTCACGAGCAGCCATCCATCCCCATCTCGCTGCTTGCGGCAGCGCTGAGGTACTGAGGAGCAGGAGGAGAGGGCTGATACAGCCTTTCCCCAGTGCCTGAAATGGCAGTGCCATGCTGGTGCTCATCCCCTCGCAAACAGGCTCAGTCCCCGCCTGAACTTTATAATTAAGCTCACTGAGAGTTTGCTTGGGGTCTGGGCTGACAGCTGTATTGAATTTTGGTTTATTGTGTGATTTATCAGGGCCGTCGATGGGCGTTTGGATGATTTAGTGCTGCAAAAATACCTTGGAATGCAACGCACAGCAATATCTGCATTATTAATAACAATAATAATAAAGATAAATGTCCCTCCCCAGAGCATTCGATGGCTGTGCCACTCAATTTAACATTTTAACAGTGGCATGTGGCCTCTCCATGGCACCTGGTAACGTCTGATGGATTTGAGCAGGCAAAGAAAAGGTTATTTGTCAAACGCTCAGCCTCAAGTGTACGGTATTTTGAAAGCTCCAGGTCAGAGCAGCCTGAGCCGCATTCCTGTCCCTGACATCCAGCGAGACTGAACTTTGTCATGTTATTAAGCTGTCAGCAGCGCTGGGGCGATATTTAGATTTCTGGTGGGAACTCCTTGCACATGCTTGGGGTGCTCTAGTGGGATTATATCAACACCATTGTAAAACACACACAAATGAGCTGTGCTGTAATTACCACATGAAGACCTCGCTTGGCTGGGTTAATCAGCAGAGAATGGAAATACCAGATAAACACAAATGGGCCACCAGGATGTTTATTCCAGTGGCAACAATACCATTGTTTCCTACAAGACCAGCCTGATTCTGGGGCTCCTCTGGCAGCCAAACCACCGGCTGCTGAGCATCTGTGCCCTGCACGGCAGAGCAACATGGGGCTCTGCTTCCCCCCCTGCTCCAGGCTCCTACAGGCATGAGCAGCAGGACCAGGGCTGGGAAGATGCAGAGGGACCAAGGGATTTAGGTGACATGATATTTGCTGATGTAAAAAAAAAAAAAAAAAAAAAGGAAAATGTTTACTCTACATCCTTGCACCAGTTGCACGCAAAGATGTGCTTTGCATGAGACTCGTGTGCCCACCAGGTAGGACAGAGGCTGCTTTCTGTGCACCCCTCCCCACGATGCTCTCTGAAATGGAAGGGGCAATTACGGCTTTATCAGTTCCAGCTGCCTGTCGGAAAGGGAACGCTTGGGAAAAGCAGCTGTCTGGGGAGTTTTGTTCTGTTGGTTGCCATTCAGCAAATCCCATTTTATCATGCTTTTACCGTTTGCTTTTCAGGGAGAGACACAACCTGATGTAAATTGACTGCACCTCCCAGTAGCCACAAACCACGGTGGCCAAGTGGGACCATGGTGGCACCAACCACTCCGGGCAGTGCAGAGGGCTGAGATCCTCCTTCGCAAATCCTCCTTTCTCTGCCCAGTACATCAGACTTGTTTTATCTACATAGCATCTGGCTGCTGTAACTAACGCCACGGATGGTGGTTTGCTAAGAAAACTACTGGGTTGCTGGAAAATGTCCTTGTCCCAGGTGTTTGCTACAACCTCCCCAACTCTCTCCATAGGCAAGGGGTTGCCTAAGCACTCCCCAAGTCAGCGACGGTGTTTATCTGGAGTAGTTTGAGTGAGCAGTGAGGATGGTTATGCACGAGCCTGCCTGGCTCTGTCAGGAGGTGATGGCAGAGCACTTGGTTAATACCTTCCTCTGGAAAAACTAGAGGGAAACATAAGGGATGGTGACAAATAGTGAATGGGTTACACCAGCATTGGTTGGCACAGCAAGCTTTGAAAGAGGTTTTCCACGCAGCCTGACGTCCTATTATAGTAATGTAGCAATAGAATAATGAAAAGATATGACACTCTATGTCAATTATTTAGTAAGTTCTTGAAGTGACAGTGCTACTCCCGCAAATTTGCAGCCCAAGTGGGATAAAGATGTCTTACTGGAGCCTCGATCTGCAGAGAGAGGATTGTCCAGAGATGTTCACTCACCGCCCAAATGGCCAGGGTAATAGTTCAACCCTCATCTCCTGGACATTAGTGTATGAAGCTCAGGATCATCAGTGCCTTCCCATTCCCAGCACAAATAGAGGGGCTTGCAGGAGGGTTTTCTCCTCCATGGAAAGGAAGGGGAGAGGAAAAGGGTGGTGGTGTGTTGCAGGAGAAAGCTAGAGACAGTGGATTAGGGAGAGAAAGCCAGAGCCAAGAAGGAATGGTGTTTCCTTAGGGCCTTTTGCCATCTGCTGGTTCCACACAAAAGTATATCCAGACCATGCTCTGAAAAGCTCCTCTCTGCATCCCCAAGTGTCCCTGTCTTCACTTATTTCTGGACCATGTGGGATGCCAGACATGGAATAACCATGACAAACTCATTGCTGTTTCTTCCTCTGTGCCACATCTACCTGTGCCGTGCTCCATGTTAGCTCTTGACCTCCTATCTCATGTAGAGGCTTGAGGTCCACCATGCTCAACATTGGGGCTAAACAATGCAATTGATAAATAATACTGACCAATAAACCCTTATCTCCTCAGTGCCACCACCACTATAGCAGCTAAAAGAATGGACATCACAGATCTGCTCCTCTCCTGCCTTTATCCACTCCGTAGTGAGGCCACTGAAATCCTGATGTCTCCCAGGAGTACCCTGAGAGCTACAAGGGTGGCTCATCACCTGTAGTGAACCGGCCAGGCACCTCTTGCTGCACTGGTGCCTCGGGGTCCCAAGGGCACCGCTCGTTCTTATCATCAGCTTTGGAAAATTTGCACGCACAGATCATAGATCATCTGCACGTGACTCCTCGGTTAGGGACTTTTCTGAGCAAAGTCTATCCCAGATGAAAAACATTTTTCAGCCAAAAGGAAATTCTCATTCAAAAATGTAATCTTGTCAAAATTTTCTATATAAAATTGCTGGTTTGGACACACACTCAAATCCTCACCAAAACAATCTTCATTTACTAACCAGTACACCAAAGTAAAGTATCTCAAGTCAGTATTTGGATATGACATTACATTTTTAAGTAAGATGGCAGCTCCAAAGGAATTGTTCCTTCGGGTGCACCAAAACAGGCTATTTTTGGCCCACAGTCATTGTCTCCTTGTGTTCTCCCTGCTTGCTTTACTCATTTGCTGCCCTCTGACACGTGGGCTGGGTGAACATCTTCATTTGTGTGTACCGTGGCACATAACACAGGGGACCCACAATTTACTACCGATGAAACATGAGTAAAGAGGAGGAATAAATGGTCTCTGCCTCAGTCTCAGAGGGGTGGGCGCAGAAGCCCCCGGCTTCTTTTTGCAGGTGCTCAAAGCTGGCCAGATGCAGCTTGGATTGAATCTTTTGTTTCTTTGACTCCCACTTGAAAAAAATGCATGGTCGCATACTTATCCTTAAATCCAGGGTTGAAGTCAAGGGGATTATATGGTCTGTTGATCTAGGATAGAGTTTAGCGTGTGCTTGAAGACATGCTCATTTGGTTTACTGAATGGGAGCATTTCCACTGAGTTTTAAAAGAGAGTGATTGATTTAAAAAAAAAAAAGACAAGATAAGGGAGAAGGTCAATGTCACTGGATAGGGGTGACACAGCAAGAGAAGCACCTTCAGATAGCTCCGTCCCCTGAACAGCACTGATCAGCACCTTTAAAAGTCAGTTCTTTAAAGTGTCCACAGCCAGGCACTAAAAACTAGTGGAAAATAAATCATTAGGGATATCTGAAACGTAAAGATATGTAGAAAATAGAATTTGGAATAACGAGGAGTTATGCACTGATGAATTGTTCACTATGCAGCCCGTGTTTTCCTTGTTGTTTTATGAAATGTCTTAAGCAGGAAAATAAGAAAATAAACACCTTTGCTCCCAGTATGCTTGAGCATTGCATGTTTCATATTCTGCAGTACCAAGATTTCTTGCCTTGGTATTTGCTTTCTCTTTGCCATCAGTCAAGATCTTCTGCAGCTTCCGAAGAAAAGGCATCATATATTATTTTCCTCATAGCTGCAAAACCAAAATATTTAAGAGAAAATGTAGGGCTCACTTGAAAAAGAGGGTTAAAAGTGTTCCCCCGCAAAATGGAAAGTACTGTGACATTTGAAAGGTTATTATTCCTGGGACTCAAGATTTTAACCAGTGATCTGCATCTGTAGCCTTTCCCAAAACACTCTATCATCAAATGATTCAATGTCATCATCAAAGAATTTTTGGCTACTGACTTTCCTTTAATAATAGTTGAGAAGTTTAATGAAAGGAAAGATCTGCATAGGTTTCTTCCTAAATTGGATGAAATCCTGCCTTTTTCTTCTTTTTTTTTTTTTTTTTCTTCCTTTTTTTTTTTGGTAATATTTCTGCTCAGAGAAAATTATAGCCTCTGGTGCCAGTGATGTGCTCTGTATGTTTTGTTTATTACAGCAGTTTTAACTGGAACCATGGGTGAGGGAGTATCATTATAAAATTCTTGATACCCCTGACATATTTGTGCAAACATAGTTGTGGGCACCGAAGGCAGTGGAGGAGATGACATTTTCAAAGCGTTTTCTCCTTATTTTAAGCATCCGCTCAGTCACTCAAATGCGGTACATGCCCACATGCTCTCTAGGCAGAGAGAAACCGAGGTCCTGGTTCAGACCAGACATCTGACCTCGCGTGTCCAACCCTGCCGGAGCTGAAGCCGGTTTTCTGCAGCTGCTTCTCCCGCTGAGCCGTGGCTTGGTGGTGGTACCAGGGTGGTCAACCCCTTCCTGGCGTTTGCCATCACTGCGTCAGGACCATCGTGAGGAGTTGTGTGGCTTCCCACAGGAGGACAGCGTGGAGTTGGACAAACCAGGAGCGACTGCGGTTTGTAGTAAAAACTTGCCAGGCGCGTAGGCTACAGGTGTAGGAACAGGTGGTTGCACCACCTTTGTGAAAAGCAAGTGTTGGGTCCCAGAGAGCTACAAATTCATGCCATGTCTGCCGTACCTGGGAAGATGAGCTCTGGAAATCAGGCCTGCTGGCGCTCTCTTTGCAATTCTCTATATTTCTTTATTTTCTGGTTTTTTAGCACTGAATTGCTTCTGACTCCTTGTAGGACTGCAAGAGGTGACAGGTGTGGAGGAGATAGATAAACAAGAAACTTTGAAATGCAAGGGGCCAGGTCTTTCTGAAAAGCCGGGAGCTGGATTTCTTCCTGTTCAGTCTCTACAGGCTGGGCCGGATTTTCCAGTGAAGACAGCCAGCAGCACTGGCTGTGTCCCAGCCGGACACTGGTACCCCACTCTGCAAAAAGCTTCACCCACAAAGACATTAAACCCTCTTAGAAACCTGGCTGCTGTGAATCACAGGTCTGCTTATTTATATATATTACTCTAAGTCGTGAGGATCAATTAGCTGATGGCGATGTGGAGGGGGAGGGAACTGAGATTGTTATTGAACTCCAGGAACTGCTGTATCGGTAAGGGCTGTGTGTTGCCTCTGCAGACCCAGTGCACCTTGGTGTGACCCTGCTAAGTTGGGGTCTCACACCAGACCCTTGGGGCTTGTCCTCATCTAACGTTGGCTACCTCGGACCAAGGTGTCTCTGCCATCAGTGATGTGAGATGAACGCCTCCACAAAGCTGCTTACCTTGGTGGTTGTAGCCACATCTCTTAGGGTGGGAGGAACCAGCTTCTCTTCCAGAGTGCCATCTCAGACTATGCATTTAGCTTTATGATGGGTCAAGTCGAGTGAGAATAATCTCACGTGGAGATGAATGGGACTATGGGCGGCCTCAGCTGAAGCACCGGGCTTGTACATTTTGCTAGATTGAGCAATCAGCAGTTGCTATAACCAGCCTCCAAGGTTATCTGCAGTTCTATTCACTGAACCAGTTATATTCACTGAAGTTATATTCACTGAACCCCTCTGAAAAGGATAAATTCTGCTCCAGCCCCAGAAAGGCTCCCCTCATTGCAGTGCCATAGGTCAGCGATTAGGAGATATATAACTGAGAACACATTTGTCCCTCTAATGGTAGAGGTAGCTGCCAGCAAAATGTGATGAGTAGGAAGTAAACCAGGCATGAGCCATAGACATCCCCCACTGGAGCCAGGAGAAAAGTTGTTGTTGACATCTCTGCTAATCAGAGCCGAGCGAGACGAGGGCTGTGAAGAGAGAGCCCTGTGTGCTGCAGGGTTGTGTTGGTCTACAACCAAGGAGGGGAATATTCTGTAGCCTACAAGATCCTCGCTGGGCAGCTCAAAGACAAATTTCTCTTTCATCAGCACAACTGGAATTAATCTGGATTTGTTCTAGTACAAAAAAAGAAATAAATTCACTCCGTACTTTCCCCCGCCTCTCCCCTTCCCCCAGCCCCTGAATATGCATTAAAAATGAGTCCCGAGCCCTGTTCTGAAATACCGACAACTTGAGGTCCACATGCTGGGAGTGTCTGGGAAACATTTATATGACAGGGTCATCATCTGAGATACAGAAGACGAGGTGGGGGGAAGGAACAAAACTCTCAAGAAAGGAAGGAAATCAATAAAAGACTGGTTACTCAACCCTGGGATAAATTTAGAATAAATATGTAAGTAAATACCTTGTTGACTCAAGGCATCTTGTTCAGAGGGGCTCTGAAAGCGAAATGTGAATGGACTCAGTGTTTTGGGAGGGCAATAGCAGTTTTGACTACTTCAGTTGATCCATGTCTTTATGTTGCTGCTGCTGCTATTGGTTTTTTGGTTTGTTTTTTTTTTTTTTGGTTTTTTTTTTTTTTGACCAGAGACACTGTGTCTTTCACCTATGCTGATAGATTAAACAGTGCTAAGGAGCATTTTCAGGTGCAGCCCCTTGGTTGTCTCTGCTGTTAAATTGCCTGAATTTTCCCCAGCATGCTTCTGGCCAGATCCCAGCAGGACCCAGTTGCGAGCTGGGAGCTAGCAGAGAACAGGAACCATTCCCAGTAGCAGTTTGGATGCAGCTGCCCACTTTGGGGAGAGTATTTAGCAGTGTGGACATGGACATCCAGCAAAGCGTTGCTCCCACGTTTAATGTACTAGTAGATGCAGTCTGTGTGTTTATGTTAAAATAAAGTAAAATATTTAAATACATATCTATCATAAACAACTAGAGGCAGATTTCTGGAAGGTGTTGGGGTGGAAATCCATTGGACAGCTGAGCACCAGGGTCCTGCAGTCCTGCCCCTCCGCTGGGCTGGCTCTGCTGTGTGTCTGACCCCGATGTGAGTTGAGTCACCTCTGTAAAATGGCAGGAAAGGGTGCACTCCCACGCTTTTTTGTTTGTTTGTTTTTTGTCACTTTAATGAGCTGAATTAGCGCAGAAAAGGGTCAACAAAGAAGGGTCTCACTGGGACTTGAGCTGGGGCCATGAGTATCCCATTGGCGCTGGGGAGATCCTGCACACAGGCTTACGCACCTTCCTCACCTGGGACTCCCCATTCAGCAGGTCCATTTTGCTGTGTATTGCTTTTTCTCTTTCCTTTCACAGCCTATAAAGTATTCCCATCTCCCCTTCCTCTTCTCTGTCATATCTTGGCCTGTGTTTTCGCAGGGAACATGTGTATTTCATGAATGTACAGTCTTGCACGTATGTTGCTCATGCCAAGTATGAGCCCATTCTGTATCAGAAACAGTCTTTTATGGGGCAGGGAGCAGTCAAAAGCTTACTATTAATAGTAACTCCTGGCATTTGGCAGAGAGTGTTTGGAATCTTTGGATGCTGGGAACATATAATTCATTGCAACAGCCTCAGCCCACATGAAGAAAACAATTTTTAGTACAATACAAAAAACCTGTTCTGAGGTTACATCCTATTTATTTTAAGGGATTTTCTGTTCAAAAAGTCCAATTATGGAAAAAGATAGGAAAAATGCCTATTTTCACTAGGCTGGTAGCCATTTCTTATCAAAATGAGGATAGGGAAAGATCAGCGCTTCCCATGAAAAGTGACCAATTAAACAAGAAAATAGTAGAAAGGGAAAAACAAAGCAAAGCAAAACAAGTCAACCCAACATACAGGCATTATTCAATACAAAAAAATAGGAATGAACAAACCCAGGAAAATTCCTACAAAACTTAAAAAGGCTGGAAAAAGATGGTTAAAAATCAAAGGAAAAAGAAGAAAATAGTTTTCTTTAATTCCCTTTTGAGTAACCCCCCAGTCAATGACTTTGCAGCGGTTTACTCTTTTGGGGCATTCTTGAAAATTAAAATTAGACTTACATGCACATTTACTAATATCGTGTATCACTTCTGGCTTAGAATTTCCTAAATAAACAAGACTGATTAGTTTTACTGTACTACCTTGTATCAATAGTACTTCATGATATATTAATGCTCTTTTAAGGGTAAGAGAATGGAAGCACAGAGAGACATTAATAAGAAAAATAATAGAATACAGAATATCTAGAGTATATCATCTCCAGCTTCTTCACTAATGAGTAACCCATGGGGCAATACCACCTACTTAAATTTAGATTGTGTTTAAAGATACATCTTGTAAATGGAAGTAGATCAAAAGTCACTGGTCTCCTGTTGCGCACTGGTGTTAAGGGTTTGACTGCTGGCAGAAGCTGAACAAGTTTACTTAAACTAGTACAACTGTGCACAGTGGGAACAGCAAAGCAGTTAATTTGTTTCCATAATCCATGCGTTGTTGTCACTTACGGATTCAGTTGAAAAAGAAGTATTTTTCTTTGTCCAAGATTTAATGGAAAATCAATAGTCATCCAGAAACTTTTAAAAAATTTGAAATGTGGACAAAGTCAAAGGTGTCAGCCAGTCCAAATGTGGAGAAAAAGCTTAGGGGGACTTGGTGGTTTAGGAAGCCCCAAATGTAATTCAGTCTTTCACTGTCACTTGGTAGATCTTACTCTACCCAGGTTGATAGTTCCTGCCATGCCAGGCATGTTTGCCTTGTTTTTACGAAATAAATGCTTTTACTGAACTTAGTGCCTTTACACCATGGACCCTCCAAAGGAAGGTTGTACATCTTGATTTTTATCTGTGTGTTTTGAGGGAAACCAGAACCGTGAAATGATGTTCATGCTGGGAACAAATGCCCCGGCCCCATATGCTACTGCATCTTCCTGCTGCTGCTCCTGCGTGTGGCCACTTACTTTGGCAGGTACGGTAATGCTCCTTAGACTGGTTTGGGTAAAATAAGCCCTCTTTTTGAATTGCCCTTTAAAAACCCCTTCTTGTTATAAAATTTCAAGGGCTTTCCAGTTTCCTCTGTGTGTTGTATCTATAAAAGTTTCTCTTCAGGGTACATCTATGCTGGGAGAAATTCTTTCAAGGATTGCTTTCTTCTTGTAGAAAGGCAACATTTCATTGGGAAGGTCTGAGTTAAAAGGTACATTTTTTTCACCCTCCTGGTATCAGGGAGTTGATTTGAATAAACATGTGCTGCCTTGAAAGCCAAACCACGTAAAAAAGGAGGCAGCACGAGGAGGCAGGAGTTCAGCAAACAGCGCTGGTGGAATTGGCAGTGAAGGGTCCAGGCGCGATCGTTCCCAGCTGCCCACCCTGCCTCTCTGTTGGGGGTCACCACCCTGCTCTTCTGCTCACAGTCTGGTGTCTTCATGCAAACACCAGCAGCATCAGTTCGTACACAGGGATGTGATAGAGCTGAGGAGGCAAAAAGTTCATTGGACACTGGCTGTTCGGCGGAGGCTGAGGTGGAGGTGACACAGACCACGGGAGGTGGCATTCCCACTGGCACGTCTCTTGAAGCCCCAGTTTTCCAGCTCTTTCTACCTCCCTTGCCCACTTGCACCAGTGAGAAGAGTCAAAACATGCCCGAATCATTCATCCGGCTCAGGAGGACATAGCCACACTACATGCAAATGTGCTGATTGCCTCTTGGCCATTAAATGGAGTGTTAAAGTTCTCTACATACATGCCGTAACAATTTGGCTCAGGTCCTTGATGGATCAGGTGCAGCAGAGAAGCATACGGTCCCTCCCCACCCACTTTACTGGCAGCTCCATATTCACATCCCCGAAAGAAATGGGGAACTAAAACTTTTGGGAGGCGCGTTGCCTCCAGAGAGAAGGCGCGATGCTCCAGCAATGCCTAGCGCCTGTGGTTCTGGCACCAGTGGAGCTGACTGCCGCACTTTCACCGGCGGATCACTCAAGGCAATGGAGAATTCAATTCAGGGAGAAATCAGGGAAATTGCTTTTTTTAATAACAGGGCAGGAGTTTTCACCCACCTCTTTCACCCTAGTCTGAATGCTACAGAGAGTAGTTATCTGTATGAATTGGCTTCCTCAGCCAGTCTGAGTCATTTTTCTGAGTCTTAAGTTTTAAGGGATTTTTTTGCGGCTACACATTGACTCTGGTTTTGTCCCTGGCATCCCTACAGGAAATTCAGCTCCACAGTTTTGGTGTCAGACTCAGCAGAACAGCCCTAGACTGAGTGGGAAGAGTTAGACCCTCTGGGAGAACAGAGACAGCGTGAAGAGGCAGGGTAAGGAGAGGTTGCCCTTGTTATTCTAGTTTTGTGGATAACCAGAAGGTTACAGCCTTCAGCACTTCTGCCAGTCAGAGCTATTTTTAATTAAAAATAAAGCCAGGAAGTTTTTAATATGGACAAACCAATAACGGGTTGTGTCACTGGCAAGTTCTAAAAATTATACTGCTGAGTCTTTATTAAAAGACAAAACCATTTTGCCTACTTTCTTTTTCTTTTCTTGTCTTTTTTTTTTTTTTTCGGTAGCTTTTAAATTTATATATTTTTTTTTTTTATGTTCAGCCATGTGCCCAAATATTAGAAAGTACTTTTCTTGCAAAAGACATTACCTATAAACTTGTGCAGAAGCTGACAACCCAGTCTGGAACACTAGTACAATACAGACTTCCATGTATGAACTGAGAAGGGTATTGTCAGCGGTATGTTCTACACTACGTGACATTGCCCTGTTATGATAGTGTATTTATATCTTCCTCTGCCCTCCAAAAGCCCCACAAAATGTTAGAATATATGTCGTAGCCCATCAGTGATCAAATATGATTTAGCTGGAAGATGTGTAAGCAATCAGCTCAATAGAAAGCAAAAATGCATGCGATGAAAGAAATTATGTATTTGGCTGGAAGGAGGTTACTAGATCAGTTTTTTTCAAGAATTATGCTTGTCATTAACCATTTCTTACGAATAAGCATATTTAATATGGTCATTAGTCACTTCAGCACAAAAGGCTGTTGAGATTTGCTGATGACACAAAGAGAAGGACTGGGGTATCGTGCAGGGAGAACTGATGTCCTGAGGGTGAGAAAAGCAGAAACAGGATGATATTGAGCAAAATACAAGAATTTCACTTTAGAATTATTAATGGGAATTTTTGCTGGAATATCAGAGCCATCAGCTGGAAGAAACTGAGATGGGAAAGGCACCAGTTTATTAGCTGATAACACATTTGGAGCCACCAATGTAATGGAACCAGAATAACACAAAAGTCTTCCCAGAGCGGAAGATGTTCCCAGCAAGGAAGATGTTTTAATACTGTTGTAAAAGATCTGCAATATTGCCTACTTTCTGGGTACCCGTTGTCGTGTGGACAAACCTGAGCAAATCAACCCTGTGAGAGCAGACTAAGGGGTACCACTAAATGGGCTAGGTTGGGGTGCAGAAACAGCCTCACCACGTTTGCAGAGGACTTTCTTCAAGCCAAATTAGCTTTCACCTGGCATGCGACTGGATCTGAAGAACCTCCTGCAGAGCTGTGAAAACAAATCTCCTTGTAGGCTCCTCTCCATTAACACCTTTTGCTGGAAGCGCAGCAGCACCTTCCCAGTGCTGCTACCCTACAGTTGTCCACTTCGATGTGCCAGCAACCTCTTCTGAAGCATCTGATACCAGTCATGCTCAGAGACGTGACCATGGTAAGATAAGCAGCTCTTTCCAGTTTGGCAGCCTGGCAATTTTTGTTTCCCTGGGAACTGGCAACTGCCCACATCCAGTGAGCCACTGTGTAGGAATCCATAATTAATGTCACATTTGCTCTACCATCAGTCTAGACACATTTGTCTAAACTATTGTTTTTAAAAAAGAAATAAAAATATAAAAAAAGTCAATCCCCGACAGACAGAGAGTAGAGAGTAAATAAAGCCTGGCAGGCTCTTTTGCCTTTGATCACTTTTGCAACATTCCTAGTTGTCTTTTGAAAGGGTCTGGCACAGATTTGCAAAAAGTGATTTTTCTTTACCCTCTTTGGCTTTAGAGTTGCCCTGCATTAGTTGGCATCACACAACAGAATTGCTGTTAGAGTTAAATAAAATAGCCACCGTGTTTAGGGTTTAGCAGAGCTGTATATTACTTGAGCACCTTTTGCTGTTGTGTTATTCTGATGTAATTTTCTTTGACCTGCAAATGTCCAGAAGGGTTCAGAAACAGCTTCACTTATCTCTGAAGTTTAGTAATTTCTGAAGTGTCGTACTGAAGGAATAACATTACAGAAGCTTTTGGATCAGAATTATATAATTAAATATCCAGATGAAAGCACAGGGAAAATTTCAGTTGGTAGGATCCTGATTTGATATCTTGCTTTATAGCAAGTTAGGATTTGTTCTTTAAAAATGCCAGTAAACATGACTGTATAATTTCTCAATACATGGTGCTATTTTCTAACAAAAAAGAGAATTTACTCTTCTTTCTCTTTCCTTCTTTCTTTCTTTCCTTCTTCCCTTCTCCCCTTCTTTCCTTCTTTTTCTTTCTTCCTCTCTTTCTCTCTCTCCCCTCCCTTTCTCCTTTCTCTCTTTCTCTCTTTCTCTCATCTCATTGAATTTCAGCCATCTAAAGCTGTGTGGGTAGCTTAAATCACTTATCTAGAGTTCCTTAGAAGTTGATGGAGGATGACATCCCACCCATAATTTTACAGTTGTCTCTTAAGATGGAATAAGGAACACTGTGAAGGTTGTCACTCCTCTCCATCATTTATACAGGGAACCTAGGCAAGTAACTTAGATGTCACCTTAATTCATAACTTCAGGTGTTTATAGATGTAGATATCTACCTATGAACTAGTTGTCTTGACTCCCATTATAGTTAAAATCTTACTGGTACTGTTAGTGGAACCTTGGGCAAAGATCATCTGACCAGATGTAGGTGTCTACAGCAAGATGAACCTCAGTCTAAATGTCACTGACTGTTGGGATTAAACCTCCACTGACTAAAACAGGGGTGGGGATGCCCAGCACACACGTAAATGTGTTCTGAAAGTCCACCCTTCAGGTGTAACATAAATAAACCATTTGGGTGAGGACTCCTGACTGTAATACTGATCTGTAAGCTACCAACTCACTCTGGAGAAATGACCGACTCTCACTGCTGTAACTGTCAGCCAAACTTTATATAATCTGTAGAAGTCGCCTGCAGTGAATTTTTCCTTGAGGTGGATGAGTTAGAATGACCTCAAATACATTCTTTAGAGATCGTATCTACATATTTATAACATTTCAAAGTTCTTATCAACAGGATATCACCACAAAAGCCTTTTAACTGGAGACAGAGAAGAGCTGGCTTTTGGGTTTAATGCATCCAAGCACTTATGCCACCCTCATTCACAGAGTTTCTAATCATTTAACAAAGGATGCAAACAATGAACTAGGATAGTCTGTGTACTTATTTTCTCCAGTTTTTACTTTCTCAGATAAGAACTATAGCTCTAGAAAGTCTCCACACAGCTCTCCTATGTTCTTGTAAATACATGGTAAAATTATTGGATTCAAGGAGAAAAATAGACCAACTTCAAGTGTCTTGCACAAACCTGTCTTGAAGAGACAATAATGCAAAACATGTAAAATTAGGGGGAAATATCTATCATAAGCAAAGCTTGTGCACAGTTTGCATGGCCAATTATTATTTTTTTTTTTATTTTGTTGTGTGGTGACAGCCTTTCTATATTTCTGTCTGAGTGAATGGGATTTTAGAAAATAAGTGATTGCAAGAGAAATTTTAATGAATGGAGAGGTGAAGGAAGAAAAGTCAGAAGAGTGAGTGAATGGCAAGAAGCACAGTGGGCAGAGATAAAATTTTCCTGATGCAAGTAGCCTAGACTACACCTAAAAATGAGGCTCAGTTGGAATAATTTAAGTTTTTCCTATTAAGGAGGCATTTTGAAGGGGGGGGGGGAAACACCCTCAATGTGGGTGCAGTATAATGTAAGTTTTGCAAGCAAGTGTTTGGCATCGGTTTCATGCCATGTGTCCAAGAACAAAGCTCAGGGAGCGTGCTGAAAGGCCAGGGTGTATCTTCTAAAGATCAGTACAACACAAGCCTACAAAGCTACACAACTTTCATCCAGGAATTTAAACATTTCCCCACTATTCTACCTCATGGACACACGTGTGTGCTGGACTCCCGCTCCCTTTCCCTGAGTGAACGTTAGCAGCAAACAATGACCTGCAAGTTGGTTGAGGAATGAGACACACAATTAGCAGTAAAATAAAAAACAGCTGGTGCAACTGAATAGCTGTTATTCCGAGCACATGAACCTGAAAAGATACTGTTTATTTTATAAGACAAACAAAATTTCCCTTCTGTTTGATCTAGGAGAGCATCTAGTATTGGGAGCTGTCCATTTTCATTTAGTCTTTCTGGTTCCAGGGCCAACTGTGCAGAGTTATAAACAAAGAGCAAAAAGTATCACTTTCCTTGTTAATTTGACAGTAAACAGTACTAATTTGACTGTGCAGCTGCTTATTGATACCACCTCCTCAACAACTTAATATAGAAAACAGTAGCCAGTGTGCTGGGTCTGCACTGTTTATAAAATTCAAGGAGCCAGAGTGGCCACAATCTCTTGTTGTAAAGCAGACATCAGGAGGTGCTGTGATTTGTGCCTTTTCCCTTGCACCAAAGCAAGCTATGGAAACGCATTACTGAGATCAAGATGGGGTTTTTTTGCTTCATGGGTGTCTTCAAGATGGTGTTTCCAGAACTAGTGCCTATTAGTCTCTCTCTGATTTCTGTGAGGGCAATGAAAGCTTTACCATCTACTTCTGTAGTGTCTGCTCAACTAGTTTGCAATATCTTGACATTGAAAATAGGTCTTATGTGTTTAATTATAAGACATTCTTAGTACTAAAATAGGTGAAATGCTGTATTATATAAAATAGTGACTGGCAATAATTTGTGCTGAAAAAAATGAAGCTGAGTCTGAAGTTGCTCCAATGTTGTTGTGAGATAAAAATGGAGGAGAGGGATCATGCAGAGGCATATCGATTCGCTTATATAAACATGTACACCTGGGCTGACAGGAGCCAGACTACAGTCTTCACCATCAGCTCCTAGGATGAATGTCCTTAGGCCATCCATCATTAAGGGACCATGAAGGCAATCCCTTCGATCAGTTGTTTTCTTGCTAAATACCTTCTGTTTAACAACCTCCTTTTGGTAGGGTTTTGCTCTTGTGCTGAGATGCTGAATCTTCTGCTCCATACAATATTTCCAGGTTTCTCATCTGAAATCTAATAAAATGGTGGCATTAGGCTTGCAATTAGCAAATACTTTCTCTTAGTTTTTCAACATTTCTCCAAGGCTTTATTACTTTATGCTACACCTGCTGAGTCCAAAGGGTTGTCTGAAAGCTGCTGAGAGATGGATTTGGGAGCCAGCACTATGCTAGCTACTACTGCTCTATGATACTTTATCTGCATTACAGTACCACTTCCCCGAGCCCATCAATTTATCAACAACTCTACATGCTCTTATGTGCTAGTAAAAGCTGAGTGCTCTTTGCAGCCTCTCTTCTGTGTTTTTTAAGGGTAAAAATAAAAGAATCACAGAAACATTTGTAGTTCCACAGAGGACAAATAGTGGTGAATGATTGTACTGCCTCACCTTGGACCAGACTGGTGAGGGACATTGGTCATTACTCCCAGTTGTGCTTGCAGTCTGTGGACTTGATTGGAAGACAGGGATCACGTAGGAGAACAAGTAGTTACTCCCATGAAATTTCAAGAGGTCAAGATCTGCAGGTTTCATTCAAATGAGAGGGTTAGTGAATGAAGCTGAGATGTCCTAAAGCAGCAGTTGGCCTCTAATTCTGCGCCTCACTTTCTGGCTTTGAAGATATGAGTGGATCAAACCAGACTCGGAGGGCAGTCTTGGATATAACGCTCTGCCTCATCAATATGTCATCAATAGCAATGGTTCTGGTGCCCATAGTTCACTCCAGCCATCTCTCTTTCCTAGTAAAGTAAGGAAGACGTTCATGTGTATAAACCCACAAAAACTTTTCTTTTAGTATGTAGGTGGGCATTTGCCATTGGTTTATTGGCAACCTTTCCAAAGCAGAAATACTCCAACGGGCTGACTAGGTTGTTACGGTGTCTTCTTGATAAGGGGTGTTTTGGTCCTTGAAGACTGTGGAGAGAGGACAGGGGGATCCCAGTGGATTGTGCCAGGGCTGGACCGTCATGACAGACCGGTGAGGCAGAAGAAGTGTGTCTTGGAGAAAGTAGGGAAGCTGCAAACGGCCATTTGTGTTCTGGGAGAAGATCCAGGCTGCTGGCTCTGCCTGGGATGTATGGGTAGGTTGAGGCTGACTTTTCTGTTGGCACCGTATTAACCACAGGGCCAAGCTGCCACCAAAGGGCGTGCTGGGAAGGTTGCTGGTCTTGCAGCAAGGCATGTTGGGAGGATGGGGCTGGCACCAAGGATGCTTTTCCCTCACAGTGGTGGAGGCTGCAGAGGCTCTTCCCAGCCAAGGATAACTTCCACCTTTTTTGGTTTGTGCTTGTGGCTTTGGCCTGAGGCTACCAGATGCTGGCAAAGATCTTCAGCTTTCCCAGGGCAGTAAGGGTGAAATTCTACAGAGATGCCATCTTGCTGGTTTTATTTTCTTAAGAATAATGTAGACATGGCCTTTTTGTGTGTGGCCATAGCCCTGTGACACACTGCCAGGATGCAGAAAAGTTGATGTCCCCATCCGGAGAATACTCAGCCTACACAGAAGATATGCAAAAGTAGAAACGTGGGCTGTCATATTTGAGAAGTGAGTATAATAAAAACAAAGTTAAGACATTCCTTGCCCGATTTGCATGATTTCTAATAAGAGCTTTTTGCTTTTGCCTTTTCTTTTCTCTTACCTATTTTGTAAATGCTTCCTTGGAGTGATGACTGATGCTTTATCAGCCTTTTGGACAAAGGATTGTTTTAAAGATTGTAATGAATGCTTGGAAGGATTCATACCACTTGATTATGCCAAGTTTTGATTGGATCACTCTCACTTGGCAGAGATGGTGATATCAACTTTGAAATATTTTTTAATTCACTATTGCCCAATTTTCAAAGTCAACAGTTTGATAATTAAAAATATATGTATGGTTTCCATTGGCCTGAAAGGGAATTCAAGTGTACACATAATTCTCTTACGTGCATTGATGATTTAAGGTGTAGCGGAGAAAGCGAGCTGAAAACTTCTTGCCACCAAATACACAAAATTCAGAAAAACAGTATGGGTGTACCAGCAGAAATACTATGACTCCATTTGCCTTAAGATTTTTCAAAGAAATTGAAAGAAAAAAGTATTTAATGTCCATATTCCCCCCCCCCCCCCCCCCCCCAATATGAATAAAAAGCCAAGTATTTGAAATAACATCCTGACACCCTTCTTGATTCCCACTGCATGCAAAATCAAGAGCTGCACAAATCTGATCTCTGGTGCTCCTGGTCGCCTCATGACAGGTAACTGTGGAGCTGTTCCTGAGTTCTGTTGGGTCAGGATATTAAAATGTCACCCCTTGTGATACAGCTGAAGACCACTGCCAGTTCTCAGGATGGTGGTATGTTTGCAAACAAGTAGGGATGTACCTCGTATTATACACACCCTGGATA